>NC_080799.1:40319892-41630215 GCF_028018385.1 Neofelis nebulosa | reverse complement strand
ATAAATAAACGTTAAAAAAAAAAATTAAAAAAAAAAAAGAATATATTGAAGGGGCGCCAGTCTGACTCTTGGTTTCCGCTCAGGTCATGACCTCACGGTTTCATGAGTTCGAGCCCCACATGGGCTTTGTGCTGATAGCGCGAAGCCTGCTTGAGGTTCTCCCGCTTTCTCTAATCCTCCCCCACTTGCACTCCCTCTCTCTCAAAATAAATAACTAAATAAACTTAAAAATATATACATGAAGAACTCCTATAACAACAACAAAATCAAATACATGTATGTAAAAAATGGGCAAAGGCACCTGGGTGGCTCAGTCAGGTGAGCATCTGACTTTGACTCAGGTCATGATCTCATAGTTCGTGAGTTGGAGCCTCACCTCGGGCTTGCTGCGGAGCCTGCTTCGGATACTTCTGTCCCCCTCTCTCTCTGCCCCTCCCCCATGTGCGCTTGCTCTCTCTCTCTCTCTCTCTCAAAAGTAAACATGGTGTAAAAAAGGAGCAAAGGATTTGAACAGATATTTCTTCGAAGATACACAAATGGCAAACAAATACATGAAAAGACATTCACCATCACTAATCATCAGGGAAATGAGGACTAAAACCACACTGAGATACCACCTCACATCCATTAGGATGGCTACTATCAAAGACCCAGGGCCGGGGAGGAAGTGCAAAAGCTGGGAGCCTTGTGCACTGTCGGTGGGAACGTAAGACAGTGTGGCTGCTATGGAAAAGAGAGCTGCAGCTCCTCAAAAAAGTAAAAACAGAATTACCTTATGATCCAACGATTCTACTTCTTTTTTTTTTTTTTTTTTAATCTTTTTTCAACGTTTTTTATTTATTTTTGGGACAGAGAGAGACAGAGCATGAACGGGGGAGGGGCAGAGAGAGAGGGAGACACAGAATCGGAAACAGGCTCCAGGCTCCGAGCCATCGGCCCAGAGCCTGACGCGGGGCTCGAACTCACGGACCGCGAGATCGTGACCTGGCTGAAGTCGGACGCTTAACCGACTGCGCCACCCAGGCGCCCCCAACGATTCTACTTCTTAGTGTATACTGAGAGAACCGGGAAGAGGGTCACCAAGAGGGTGCCCATGTTCGTTATTCACATTATTATTCACAGCACTCACTGCAGCATTATTCACGACAGCCAAGAGGTGGAGGCAGCCCAAGAGCCCACTGACAGATGAGCGGATAAACACAATGTGGTCTCCACATACGATGGGATGGTATTCAGCCAGAAGAAGGACATCCTGTCACATAGCACAACACAGATGAACCTCCAGGACATTAGGGTAAATGAAGTAGGCCAGCCACAAAAGGACAAATCGTCTATGATTCACTTACACGAGGTATTTAAGGTAGCTCAAATCACACATGGGGAACAGAATGGCGGTTACTGAGGGCTAGCGGGGAGAGGGGGCAAAGGGACGTTGTTGTTTAATGGGTATAGAGTTTTGGTTCAGGAGACCTGTTTCAAGACAATGTAAATAAACTTAACATTACCGTATATTTAGAAAATGCTCAAGGGGCGCCTAGGTGGCTCAGTTGGCTAAGCGGCCAACTCTTGATTTCAGCTTAGGTTATGATCTCACGGTTCGTGGGTCTGAGCCCCACGGTGGGTTCTGCATTGACAGCATGGAGCCTGCCTCGGATCCTCTGTCTCCCTCTCTCTGCCTTTCCCCAACTTACACGTGTTCATGTACACGTGTGCTCTCTCTCTCAAAAGTAAGTGTTAATAAATTTTTTAATGGTTAAGATGGCAAATTTTATGATGCGTTTTTTACCACCATAAAGAGGTAGCTCTTGGTCCACAAAAAGCCATGGAGGGCCCACGAGTGCACCTAAGGGAAAGAAGCCAATCTGGAAAGGCTGTGTGTTGTGTGATTTCAACTACATGACATCCGCGAAAAGGCAAATAACATTTGAGAGAAAGCAAAAGAATCAGTGGTTGCCAGCAGTTTGGAGGGGGATGGTGAATGGGTGAAGCACAGGGCGCTTTAGGGCGGCGAAGCTATTCTGCACAATGCTGTCACGGTGGGCACGTGATGTCGTGCGTTCGTCAAAACCCCTACAATGCATCATCCAGAGTGAGCCCTCGTGTAAACTGTGACCTTCAGTTCATGCAGCAACAGCGGTTTACCTACAGCAAACGCACCACCCCAACCAACGCGAGACCAGACAGGGAGGAGGGACATGAGAACCCCAGGTACCAGGTACTAGCTGCTCAGTTTCTGCCTGGTTCCCGCTTGGGTGCTGAGATGAACCTTGAAGGACAGGCAGAGCTTGCACTGGGAAGGGAAAGGTATTCAAAGGAGGTGGAAATGCATGAACAAAAATGTGGAAACAGGAACTTGCTGACATGTGACATGAAGGGGAAGACAAGGCCGTGCCAGGAGACCAGACGGTGGGAATGGAGGGGGCAGAGGGTGAGTGCTGGACAAGTGGACAACAGAGAGGGCCAGGCCCAGGCCTTCCTGACACGCTGGCAGGGTCCCAGGGTCCTTGGGTCACTCCTGGCAAAGTCTTCCCAGCCACAGTTCACAGAGCACTTGCTACGTGCCATGCGGGAACCAGGCCCGGCCCCAGGATCAGCCGTGCTATGTGGCACCACCCCACTCCACCCACAGCCTTGAGTTCAGGAGGACGCTGTCTAGAGGTGCACAGGACAGAAACAGGCCGAGAGAAGAGCGAACGATGGAGACAGATGGAGAGGCAGAGACTGAGAGACAGAGAACAGGGAGAGAACAGAGAGAGACAGAGAGACGGAAGGACAGAGGACAACCAGAGATCGACGAGAAACAGGGCAGCGAGAGACAGACAACAGGGAGAGACAGCGAGAGACAGAGGATCTTGAGAGACTATGGGCAAGAGAGAATGCCTCTTTGGGGCACCTGGCTGGCTCAGGCATTTAAGTGTCCAACTCTTGACTCATGACTCAGGTCATGATCTCATGGATGGTGGGTTTGAGCCCCGCGTTGGGCTCTGTGCTGACAGTGAGGAGCCTGCTTGGGATTCTCTCTCTCTCCCCTTCCCCCTCTTGTATTCTCTGTCTCTCTCAGAATAAGTAAATAAATTTTATTTATTTATTTTTAAATGTTTATTTATTTTTGAGACAGAGACAGAGATCGTGAGCCAGGGAGGGGCAGAGAGAGAGAAGGGAACAGAGGAACAGAGGCAGGCTCTCTGCTGACAGCAGTGCGCCCAACACAGGGCTCGAACGCATGAGCCTTGTGACCATGAGATGAGATCACGACTTGAGCTGAAGTCAGATGCCCAACAGACTGAGCCATCCAGGCGCCCCAATAAATAAACTTCAAAAAGAGAGAGAGAGAGAGAAAGTCTCCTGGCAACAGGGGCCACTCCCACCAGGAGCCATGTGGAGAGACAGATGGCCTGGGTTTGGATGCCAACTCCAGCATTTACGGGCTCTGTGACCTGGGCAAACCCCTAAGCCCCGGGTAGGACGAGGACAAGTGAAAGCAACACGTCTCACAGGTCAAAGTCCCAATTCTTGCCGCATGGGTGCTCCCCAAAGGCAGCTGGGCCACCAAATGCAGGGGGTTCAACACTGGATCCACACCAGGGGTCAGACTGGGCACTGGAGGCTGGCCTGGCCTGCTGGGCCACGGCAGAGGGGGTGGCCCTGGGTGGCCAAGGTGTATGTCCTCACTGGGCTCACAGACACAACCGGACCACGTGGAGCGGGATCGCAGCTTGCCTGCCCATCCGTGAGGCTGACACGCCCCCTAGTGGTTGGCTGCATTTCCCTCAGCTGGAGGAGCTGGGAAGAGAACGGGAAGGGGCTTCTGCGGGAAAATCAGGGCTCCTGGGAGGCAGAACCAGACAGCCAGCAAGAGATGGTGTGGAGAGGGGGAAGCCCCGAGAGGAAGCAGAGTGTCCCCCACGCTGTACCCAAATCAGGCAGTCCTGTGTATAAACCTAGAGCCCAGCCTGCAACCCCTGTCTGAGCAGAGCTCCCTCCTACGGAGGGCGGGCCCCTCACTGGCTCCCCCACATGCTCAGGACAAACCCACGGACACCTCCTCCTAACCTTCAGTCACAGGGGCGGCCCCCCCCAGGACCATTCCCCAAAGGTTTTGGCATTTCACACCCCTGACCAGGATCCTGAGGGTGCCCCTTGACAGGAGAGGGCAGCAGCAAACTCAGGACCGCGGTGGCCCCCAGCCACCACTGACAGCTCGGAGTGGAGATCACACCCTGTAGGACAGTGTCCCCTTCAGGATGCTGCACCCAGACGCGGCAATGTCAGGTGCTGTGTCCCCACAGGTAGAGCACCCAGGTCCAGGAAAGCAGAGGTGGGCGTGGGGGAGGGCTCTACTCCAGCCACCCAGGTGGGGAACCAGTGGTTCCTACTCCACAATCTCAGGCTCCTGGGTCGAGAGGGGCAGGAGAGTTCCACCGGACCGAGCTGTGGCCTCATCACACTCACTCATCCTCAGGAGACACCAGCCTATAGGAAGCTAACTCATCACGCCGACAGGAGGTGGCAGGACACAGAGGGGCATTCTGCAACCGGGTCACTTTTCACCCCCCCACCCCACCGTTCAAACTGGAAGGCAAATGGCACTCAGACCCCTGGGGAGGAGTGCCTGGACAGCTGCACACTTCCTCAGTAAACCCTCTGCTAACTCCCCAGAGCTGACACCCTCCTTCCCATGCTCTAGGCCCTCCTCCCTGCCCTCGGTCACCCAGTCCCGTCCCCAGTCTCGGAGGCCTGGCGCCTGCACTGCCCCCTCCCCTAGGGGCTGCAACACTCCTCATGGCCTCCCCATGCCCCCCCCCAGCTCCACCCCCTCTTGCTGGATTCCCCCCCTCCCCCATGCCCACTGCTCTCAGCTGGCCTCATACTCACCCTCGCCCCACCCGCCTCCCTTCGCCTGCGGTCGCCCACAGCTCCTTTTGCTGGCACTCCTCACCTGGCTGCCTCCTCACACGGCAGGAGCCCTGGGAGACAAGCCTGCATCCTAATCCAACTCTTTGTAGCCTCACAGAAACCAGAAACCACCGTGCTGGGCTGTGAGCTCTGTGGAGGGGAGGGGTCTCTCTGACTGCTCCACAGGAAGTGACCCATGTCAGGCCTCTAGACACCTGACGCTCAGATATCCTACCTGCAACTGGGCTGGGGGCCTGGAGCTGACATGGGGCAGTGGATGCAAGACCGAGAGAAGCCACCTCCCTCCAGGCTACAGCCTGGACTGGCCTTGTGGGCCACAGCTCTTAGGTGAAGGACCATCCAAGTCACACCTGCAGGCCATGGGTGGACACTGGCGGGATCCCCCTCACCAGGAAGCCATCCAGCCTTGTGGCCAGAGAGAGCTCTAAGAGAGGTGGCCCCGGCTTGCCCTGAGCCCCACAGCCATACCCCAGGCAGGCCGGTCCGGGCGAGGGCCGTTAACATCAGAACATTCATACTGGTGGAGACCACACCTGCACCTCCTGCGAGGATGCTGCCCTCATCCGCTCAGGGCTGCTCTGCTACTGGGGAAGCCAAGGCACCTTCCCACTATCCTCTGTCACAGCTGCAGATCTGAGCCCTTCAGGCACCCACTGGAGGAGCTCTAAGGCCAGAGAAGGGCAGGGGCCCATCGGCAGGGCTTCTGCCTGCGGGACCGGTGCTCCTGCTGCCCCACGTTTTGGGTGAGAAGCGGCAGAGCAGCAGGTTCAGAGGGCGGAACAGACACCCAAGTCCCCTCCCAAAGCCCAGGCTGGAACCACAACCTCCACACACAGCCCCGGGAGGCTGGCATTACTCCTCTGGAAGACAACTCGGGAAAATCTACCAACCAGCTGACAGACCTTCACAACCTCCAAGCCAGCAATGTCCCTGGTAAAAATCTAGACCCAGGGTGGCGGGTGGGGGGAGAGGGAGCTAAAGCCCTCAGGCCAAGTCAGCCAAATCCAACCCACAACCAGAGATCCGATTCTGCAGATAGAGTTTTACTAGAACGTGGACATGCCCACCATTTACATTTGTCTGTAGCCGCTTCCTTGTTACAAAGCAGCACCGACAGAGACAGTGTGGCCTGCAAAACCCAAAGTATGTACTATCTGGTCCTTTACAGAAGTTCGCCGGCCCCTAAGCTTTCTAAGCTAAGAAAGTCACATTGAGGGGCGCCTGGGTGGCTCAGTTGGTTAAGCGTCTGACTTTGGCTCTCACGGTTCATGAGTTCAAGCCCCACATCGGGCTCTGTGCTGATAGCTCAGAGCCCGGAGCCTGCCTTGGATTCTGTGTCTCCCTCTCTCTCTCTCTCTCTGCCTCTTCCTGGCTCATGCGCGCTCTCTCTCTCTCTCTTTCCTCCTCTTTCTCAAAAATAAATAGACGTTTAAAAAAATTTTTTTTTAAGTTATGTTGAGGGGCACCTGGATGGCTCAGTCGGCTAGGCGTCCAACTCTTGGTTTCAGCTCAGGTCATGATCTCACAGATCGTGGGTTCGAGCCCCACGTTGGGCTCTGTGTTAACAGTGCAGAGCCTGCTATGGATTCTCTCTTATTCCATCTCTCTGCCCTTCCCCCATGTGTGTGCACACAGTCTCTCAAAATGAAGAAATAATCTTAAAATTTTTTTTTAATTTAAGAAAGTCACATTGCAAACAAAAAACAAAACCCCCCAAAAAATCTGTATACAAATATATTCAGATGTTATAACTTGTAATAGTATAACTCAAGTGAACTCGTAAATCTGAATGATAGAATATTTTCTGTGATGTTCATTCAATTACTGATGAACTGGGAAAACATACATATTACACAGAACGTAAAACACAGGGTAGAGTAACGTGGAGAGTGCGATCTCAACACATACAGGAAAACATGCCTAGGAAAAGTTCAGAGAGAAAGATGCCAAGATGGTGACAGACATCGCCCCTGGGGGGTAGGATTACAGGTGATTTTTTTTTTTACTTTTCCACTCCTGTCCCAAATTTGTAAAACAAGCACAAACTACTCTCCTCTGGTAACCATAAAGTAAAAACTCCCGGTGGTGACTATCTCCTGCCACTCTCCTCCTTCCCTCCCTCTCGACCTCACTCGGTGAGTCTGTCTCTCACACACACCAGCTAAAGGCATGCAAATCAGGGCAGAGAGGGCTTCTCATTGGAGGCGGAGGTAACAGCCCCAACCCAGAACCCTGTCCCGCTGGTGCTTCGGCCTGGAATGCCTGTCCCCTCCTCCTCAGCAAGGGAGGCCCCACCTCGCTGTCCCTGGGAAGGGGCGTGCACCAGCGGAGACTGAGCAAGCGAACCACGCCCTGCTGCACGACCATCTTGCCCTCCAGCAGGGGCTGCTTGGGGGCTAGCAGCCCCGCTGACCCCAGAGCACAGGCCAACACCTGGAACTTACTGTCTAATGAACCAAATGGGAAATAAAACTTGACACCAAAAAAACAAAAACAAAAAACCACCTGGAAAATGGGTCTTCCAAAAAGGCAGAGAAAAGAATTTTGGAAAGAGGATCTCCCAGGTATGCAGACCCCACATTTTCTCTTTCAGAGAAGCCCTCGGTCCCCCTGGCCTCCCCACGGAGCCAAGTCTCACTGTCCAGCTGCTTACCTTGCACGTCGTGCCCACCAGGGCTCCATCCCGGCTCCAGACAGCACCCTGCACCAGGTCTCCATGGGCCACCAGCTCTGTAGAGAAGCAGCCAAGATCAGGAGGGCATCCAGTGTCTCCCCACCCTGCCCTGGGCAATGGGGGCACCAGGGAAGCGGGTGCAGGAGGACCTGGCTGGGGATAACTTCCCAGGGCGCAGGCCAGAGCTGCAAAGGCCCCTCTGCAGCGGGAAGAGCACGAGGTGCATGTCCTCCCAGACACACTGCACTGCACCCGGGACTTCTCCCTTTAGCCCTGCCCTCAGCAGGCCACGCTTGCACTCAAAAACCTTCTGAGGCTCCCTGCTCCTCAGACGGGCTCTCACTTCCCACCCAGGGTTACTTCCAGTCACTCACCAATACACCCCACCTAAGTGATACCACCCCATGGCTGAGCCACACACATTCCCACCTTGGACTCTGCTTGGGCCACCCCTGCTCCTTCCCCAGTGTGACAGTTTTGAAATACGTCCACATGGGCATAGGGTCTCAGTCAGTTAAGCATCCAACTTCAGCTCAGGCCATGATCTTGCGGTTCATGAGTTCAAGCCCCACATTAGGCTCTGTGCTGACAGCTCAGAACCCGAAGCCTGCTTCGGATTCTGTGTCTACCTCTCTGCCCCTCCTCCACCCTCTCCCTCTCTCTCAAAAATAAAATAAACGTTAAAAAAATTTTTTTGAAATACATCCACAAATTTTTTGATGCTCCTCCTATTATAGGTTGAATTGTCTCCCTCACGAAAAGATGCTGGGGTCGTCTGGCTGGCCATATTGAAAGAGCATGTGACTCTGGATCTTGGGAGTCATGAGTTCGAGCCCCTGTGGGGTGTAAACGTTACTTAAAAATAAATAAACTTAAAAAAAAAACAAACAAGGATGCTGACATCCTAAACCTCCACACCTGCGCTATTACTTTATCTGGAAACAGGGTCTTTGCAGATCAAGTTAAGCTGGTATCATGACGGTGGACCCTAGTCCTGTATGACTGGTCCTCATGAAAAGGGAAATGTAGACACAGAATTGGACGTGCACAGAGGGAAGACGATGCGAAGACACGGAGAAGACGCCACGTACAAGCCAAGGGACACCTGAGGCTATGGACGCAAGGAGAGAGACCCAGACCGTCCACCAGGGGCAGCCAGCCACCATGCTGTGGGGGCACTCAGGCGGCCCGGGGACAGGCCCCATGGCAAGGACTGAGGCATCCTGCTCACAGCCAGCACCGTGTCCATGAACCCTCTGAGAAGCTGAGCCTCCTGCCCCAGTCACGTCTTCAGATGACGAAGCCAGTGTCTCAACTATAGCCTCGTAAGAGACCCTTAGCCAGAACCACCCGGCTAAGCAGCTCTCAAATCTTGGACCCTCAGAAACTGTGACATAAACAGATTCTCCTAATTGTTTTAAACCCCTAGGTTTTGTGATCACTTGTTCTGCAGCAGCAGAGGACCACTATGCCAGGGCTTACTGCCCTGAGATCAATCCCAGCCCTGCCACCCACTTGCTCCTTGTTCTTGGTCAAGTTGTTTAACCTCATCTGCAACATGCAAGGCCCTCAGCACAGTGGCAGCACGAGAGGACCTGAGACGCAGCAGTTACAGCTGGGTGACCCCCTAGTGACATCCTGCCTGGTAACCTTCACCTCTGCTCCAAAGGTTAAGCTGGTCTCCTTGACTGTACCAGGAGCTCTCTGTGCGTAGTTTATGCTACTGGCGGCCCTTGGTTGGCCCCTGGGTCCCAGCCCCAGAGATGGGGACACCACCTTGGTGAGTTTGACCCGCCCTAGTCACCCTGCACAGTGCTAGAAGGCAAGGCCGTCCTTTAACTCATTGAGCCTCGCGTCTTTTCCCTAAAAGGGGGACGAGCGTGTCAGGGCCTCGGCAGAAACGACTCAGTGGCATCACCAGAGAACGCCAGGGCTCCATGGGGGTCACAGTGCAGGGTCGTAACCATTCACTGAGCAATCGGGCTCTAGACTGTCATCATCTACGCATAGTCTGAATGTTTGTATCGCCCTACGAGTTGAAGCCTAACTCCCACTGTGTTTGGAGGCAGGGCTTGAAAGAGGTGATTAGGTCACAAGGGTGAAGCCTCCCAAACCAGATTAGTACCCCTAAGAAAGGGGCCCTGAGAATGTCCTCGTCCCTTCCACCACATGAGGACACAGCACCAGGACGACCATCTGTGACCCAGGAAGCGGGTTCTCACCAAACACGGAACCTGCCGGCACCCAGATCTTGGACGTCCAGCCTCCGGAACCACGAGAAATGAGCGCCCCGGCTGTGGTGGTGTGTTAGAGCAGCTGGACTCGGGATGGACTAAGACAGGCTAGGTCGTGAAATCGAGAGAAACGTGGGGGAAGGGGCTGTAAGAGAGCAAAATCCCCGCCTGGCAGAGAAGCAGCCAGACGTTTGTTTTCAAAATCGAAGTGACATACAGTTCGAGAAATAACAGTATGAGGAAGTTATTTAGACATATGGAAGAAAAACAGCTACATGAAATGAAAACAGATGCCTACAGGAAGTGGGGACGGATGGAGCATGTGTAATACGTCTGCTGGAATCTTACCACCTTTCAAACCACGTACACATGAAACTTTAACACAGATTTTAAAATTCACGTTAGCAAAAACATAAAGCAACGGAGTGCCGTCCAGCCGGGGGGCCGCCCAGGGTGGGCAAGGCCAGTGCGGCCCGTACCTGTGAGGGCCTGCTGCTTGGTTACATCCCAGACCTTCACGGCGGTGCCCGCCGCACTCACCAGGACACCATCCACGGTGGGGTGGAACTGCAGTACCTCCACCTGGACGCCCTCAGGGCCCAGCACCAGCCCCGGCACCGAGGGCAGCGCCTGGCCAGGGGCCGGTAGTCGCCACAGCTTCACCTACGGGAAACAGCAGGTCGGTGAGCCCAGGGCTGGGGAGAGCCTCCAGCTGGTCTTGCCCAGGGCTACCCCCAACCCCAGGGGTTGTACCTGGACATAGAGGCTGTGTATCCTGTGTTAGGAAAAGCCAGGGTAATCCAGCCCAGGATCATAGGGTGTAATTAGAGGCGGGGGTGGGGGAGACGGGAGCCACAGAGTGGGGCTCTGCTCTGTCTCCTCAATGTCCCACACCACCCCAGCCCTGCTCTCCTTAGGCAGCCAAGCAGCAGAATGGCAAGTCAGGGCCACAGCTCCCAGCAAGCACACAGAAGCTCACGGGAGCTGGTGTAGATCAAGGAACTGAGAATTTGGGCTAGCCCAGCCCTGGAGGCCTGTGGAGGGGCTGAGGGCCCTTGAGGGGAGAGGGAGGCGCATTGAGCAACTTGTCCAGCAGCTCCACTCACCGTCCTGTCAGCTGAACCCGTGGCCAGAAGAAAATCATCAAAGGGAGAGAAATCCAAGTCCGTGACCAGGTCTGTGGGAGAGCAACGACTGACATGGGCCTCATGAGAACTCACCAGAACTTTGTTTCCAGCCCGATGTGATGTCTCCCCAAGGCAGAGAACCACAGCCCAGGGTTTCACAGGGGACACCTCTGCCCACACGGTGGCGGGCTGAAAGCCCACAAAGAAAGGCACTTCTGGAAACCCCTGCCTGTGATATACATGCCCCAGAACGGGCAAAGCCCTGCGTCAGGAAGCTAGCAGGATGACAGACACAAAGCTCCTCAAACTACTGAGCACCTGCCTTTGCTCAAAACCCAGAATGCAACGCGGGGTCTAGCACATCAACATGTGAATGAATGCGAGTACCAGCCCTGCTCTGGGCCCACGAGGTATTCACAAACCAGACAGTTGCCACCCAGACCTAGGAGACCCTCACCACCTCACACGTCTCTGCAGACGTGGCAAAACATGGACTGAGCACGCAGGGGGACCCCAAGGTCAGGGGTCAGGGCAGCTCCGTGGAGGAGGCACGGGGAGCCCTGGGGAATATGAAGGACCAGAACAGGTTAGAACATCTGGGAGGCGGGGTCTGGATGACGGGCCTAGGCTAGGAGCTCTCTGCTCCTCAGGTCCCACCGGGGCTGACACTTGGCTTGAGGGCACCTGACCCGAGCCTGAGCAGCCAGCTGCTCTCATAAGGCAATTAAACCAGGAAGTGAGGTCTGGTGACAGGGTGCCTCAGGGACTAGCCTTGAGGGGAAGGCAGCCAGCTGGGAAGGAGCCGTCAGGTCCTAGCCAGGACCCTCCTAAGGCCTGTACATCCAGCTGCTCCTTCAGCTCTGGAAGCTCCCCAGGCTTTCAGTTCTGGAAGCTTTCCTCCAAATCCCTTTTTGGCTAAAGCAAGTTGGAGCTGGCCTCAGTTCTTTGCAATCTAAGAACGTGAACTGCTCAGCTCCGGAAGGCCAGGAGAGGGAGATAGGGGCATGCAGAGTGAGCCACAGCGCAGAGAGGAAACCCACAGTTCCCGAAACCAGCAGGGGGTGTGAGCGTGATGGCCAGGCTTGCATCACCAGAGCAAGGCACACGGTGACTTTCCCTGCTGCCTGCCGCCCCAGTGGGGTCAAGCAGGTATGCTTTCCTCTCAGGCCAGAGCCAAACTCCGGGCACCCCAGCCAAAAGAGACAAAGACAAGGAGCAGTGAAGACAGGGACCCCGTGGGACAGCCCTGGCCCAGACTCCTGGAACGCTGCCACCCTGCTTGTGGGCTCCACACTGGACAGGGCAGTGGCCAGCGAGAGCCACCTGGCATTCCCAAGGGGATGAGAAGCAGCGACCGGGTCGCCCTGAGTGCGCAGCTGAGCTGACAGGCCAGTGTTCCGTATGTGCATTTACCTCACCGAATCCTCACAACCACCCCTCGGGATGGCACTGTGGCATCATCCCCAAGCGGAGCATGGGGACAGAAAGGTTAAGTAACTAGCACAGAGTTACACAGCTAAGAAAGGGCCAGGCTGGTGGTTGTGCGGGCAGTTTGGTTTCAGAACCTACATCCTCAGCATATCACCGCACTGCCTCTCCCAAATCGGAGCAAGCACCCAGCCACCCCAAAGCCCAGAACGCAGGACTATTCTCTCAGCGCTTCCCAGCCGTCTGCTCTCCTGGGCAGCTGGGCTGGAGGGCCGCTTGGCCTTGAGCCAGGAGGCAGAAGGCACCCCCAAAGGCAGGGAGGCAGCCAGAGGCCAGCCCACCACACTGCCCCCCACCACCTCACCTAAGAGGACAGAGTGTGCCACTGTCTCCAAAGCAGGTTCTCAGGAGCCAAAGTTATCCCGGGAGCAGTGTGCCAGCAAGGTCAACAGTTGAGGCCGTGGTGAGGCTACCAGCCCTCAGAAGAGGCTTGGTCCAGCTTCTCCTCGAAGCCTTCCCAGTAACGGGGACTTACAACCTACAGACACCAGCAGCCCGGGGCAGTTCCCCCATGGGTCAAGTGCACCAAGCACACAGGGGTCTGACAAGACCCGGTTCCGAGTCTGGCTCCGCCAACCGCGGTGCCGGTGTTGGCACGTTCCCGATCTCTTCAAGCCTCAGTTCTCTTAGCTAAAAAAAGGTTAAAAATCTACTTCAAAAAGGTGTAAGAGTGGATGAGAAAGCAGACTTCTTCCACGTGTTACAACACAGATGAACCTCAAATCACGAAATTCAGTGAAAGAGGCCAGATTTTAAAGACTACGTGTGGTGTAATTCCATTTATGTCAAGTGTCCAGAAAAGGCTAGGCTGTAGAGCAAAAGCTGGCGAACGTCTTCTGCAAAGGGGGAGGCAGTAACTATCCCAGGGTTTGAGGGCCAGACGGTCTCTGTCACAACTACTCAATTGTGTAGTTGCTGGGAGAAAGCAGTCACAGGCTGAATGTCAATGAAGAGGCGTGGCCACGTCCTCACAAGACTATTTACAAAGACAGCAGCTGGCCGGGCAGCGGAGGGAGCTCCAAGACCCTGGCAGCAGGGGCAGGAAGAGGATCCACTGGCACCAGAGGTGGAAATGAAGTAACTGCAAAGGGGCACGAGGACCCTTTGCAGAAACGTCCTAACAATGAGTTACAGATACCTACCTCTGTAACTTTAATAAAAGTAATCACACTATTCACTGAAACCAAGTAATATCAATGGAATATAAATGATACCTCAGTAAAGTTGTAAAGACCTTTAAGAAAGAATTAGATGATAAAACATGGACAAGGTTCTTAGTGCATAGACGGCTCCTGACCCATCTTGGCCACCGTCACTCTGTTAGCTGCCGTCATCATCGTCTGGACCCCTAAGCTGAGCTGCACACTCAGACTGGGGAGCCAGGGTCAGCCCCATTCTGTCAGCCGAGGTCGCCAGCCAGGTGGCCAGGAACACCAGCAAGCCAGAGGGACTGGCCCACAGCCTCCGCCGCAGCTGCAGAGGGACAGAGGAGGCAGCTGGGCCAGTGCTGCCGCAGTCCGGGGAGAGCAAGCCGTTCCCTTGGAGTGGGCGGACTGCCAGGCGGGCTGCCGGGCGCCCCCAGAAGCAGCTGCAGCAGACAAAAGCTCTCTTTGTGAGGGCCTGTCTGCAGCCCTGCAGCCCAGCCAGACCCCCCCCGAAGGGCCCCGAGCAGCCCTGCTGGGGAGGATGGCTGGTGGTGAGGGGTGGCCTGCTGGGTTCCAGGAGAGCACAAGGGGCTAAGAACTCCATAGGGTTGAGTCCTCCACAGTGACTGGGAGCCAGCATCAGCCTGGAGCCTGGGCTGGCCAGTGCATAACCCCCTTTCTCAGCTTAACCACCTGCAGTACTCAGCTTCCCTTCTTTCTGCCCAAGTGGAATTCCCAGCCAGGACCCAGCCTTCCAATATGGACACCATCTGCACAAATGCACAGTGAAGACAGCAAGAGGGACTGGGAACCCATGGGACCATAGGAGTCCCTGCACCCAGGGAGGGAGGAGCAAGTTCTAGACCTCCTGGGTCCAGTTTCCACTCACCTGAATGGCAGCCCAGGTGGGTCACCTGTCTCTTGTCCTCTCCTTGGCCATCCAGAGGCACAATACCCAGCACACCTGTCAAACACACATGGAGGCTCCGACATCAGGCCTGATGGGAACTGTCTGCTGCCCAGGGCTCCCAGAGGACATGAGACCCAAAGCTCAGCCTTGGACCTTCCCAGAGCCTCCACCAATCATAAGATCATAACCCTCTGGACACAGTCAGTCCAAAGTTAGGTTCTTACCCCCTACAAGAACCTTCTGTGACATCAGATGTACAGAAGACACTGGGGGAAAGGTGGTCTTTTTAGCATTGTGGGTCATACAAGGCCAGCTTAGGGCCACCGGTTGCCCCTTTTCCCAGCTTTACCTGAGAAAGAAGCTATCACTCAAGGGCACTGGGGCCGAAAGACAGGACACAGGTCAGGGCCAATGGCATATGTGAGCCTCTAGAGATGGCTCTGTCTAAAGCCTCTGGACCTTTTACTTATATGAGCTAAAGAGGTACCCGACTTTTGTCAGTTTGAGGTCTGAGTTAACGCTAGCAACAAAAAAAGTCCCGAGTGACATAGGGAGCTTTTCAAATCTTGGTGTTCTTACTGACCTGAGCCATTCTCAGGCCCCCAGATGAGGAGGGGGCTGCATATGGGGATCAGCTGAAAACAAAGGGGACAGTCCCCTCGGTGTCTTCCTGGCCAAACTCTTAAAAACCACAGCCAGGGGGAAAACAAACAAACAAACAAAAACAAACAAACCCACGGCCAGTGTAGTTTATACAAAGTATACACACATGTCCTAATCAAAATCAATCTGATCACTGCACTTGACCAGTTTGTAGGGGTCTAAGGCCCTTCATGGTGCTGACCTCTGAGCCCCATGAGGATCCCCTAAGCTTCCAACCTGAAATGAGTCTGCCCTTCTGCCCCATCCTACTTAGGATGACAATGTATGAATCTATGTCCAGCTTCCTACCTGGACGGTCAGAGTTAAACGCAATCAAGTGGCAGCTGGATTTGATATGGTTCCCACACGAGGGTGTGGTTCCTGCTCGAATGTCACCAATCCAGGCCTGAAAATAAAGAATAAGAATTGTGATGGACAGGCCCTCTGATCATAACTAAAGCAGGGGGTGGGTTATAATGCAGGGAACTCGACCTTAAAGCTACACCACTAGAAATGCATTCCTTTAGATCCAACCCTGTCCCCATTCACGCACTCCCTTAGAATATTCAAAATGCTCCTGAAATAATAACCTAAGTCACGGAGGGAACAATTTTGTCTATTAAATCAAATCTCTAATAAGGGTGAGAAGGCTGTCAGAAGTGACCTCAGGCTAAATGAAGTCAAGAAGCCAACTGAACAGTGTGTGTGGTCAGGGGACTGTTTCTGTTAAAAGGGAGAGAGAGAAGCAGAGAAAGCAGAAGTGAGCACCTAAGACAGAAGACAGACTCAACTTCCTCCAGGGCACTGCTGAAGGCCTCCACCAAGTACAGGGGGCGTCTCCTACGGGCCCCAGGAGATAACACTCAAGCTCAGAAAGGGGAAGAACCAAGGCCTCTCCACAAAGTCTCATAGAAAGGTGAGCAATGCACCTCCACGAAAAGACGATAATGTTAACACCCCCACAGACGGGGGGCAGAGGAGCACTTTTTCTGAAACGAAGACCAACAAGGCCCACGTGTTTTCCCTGTTGGTATCAGAGCACTGTACAACACTCCTGCCTGCTTTCTGACACCCGAGCGGCCTTGTTTTCCAGCCCACCCACCCACAGCACGCCGGAAACCACCCCCATCGTGCAAGTTTCTATTTCAGTGTTCACCTGCCGTGGGTAGAACATTACCTTCTTGCGTTATTTTTTCCTCCTGATTCATGTTTACTGTTCAGAGTGACAGGGAATATCTCTGAAAAGGAGAACAGATCACCTGTCCTCCCCTCTCCCTAACCTAAAGTGTTTAAAGCTTTCTCTGTAATCCCTGGTCCCATGCTTGACTGTTTACATTGCTGGACTAAGGCCCACCTGGAACAAGCCCCAAGGCCCATCAAGTATACTCGAGACCCTTTCAAGGAGCACTGATGGCACTCAGAAAGACGGTATTAATGCAAATCTGAGCCAATCTCTACCCAATGCTCTCCACTTTCAACCTTTTAACGGCTCCCGACCGCACTCAGAAAACACCCAACTGGGGGGGCCTGGGTGGCTCAGTCGGTTAAGCATCTGACTTTGGCTCAGGCCATGATCTCACAGTTCGTGGGTTCGAGCCCCACGTCAGGCTGGGGACTGACAGCTCGGAGCCTGAAGCATGCTTCAGATTCTGTCTCCCTCTCTCTGCCCCTCCCCCACCTGTGTTCTGCCTCTCTCTCTCAAAAACGAATAAATGTTTTTAAAAGTTTTTTTTTTTTTTTTAAAGAAAACCATCCAACTTCTTCCTGTGGTCCTTGAGCTCTGCAGGACAGCTCTGGACTCATGTGACACACCCTGCTTCCCCAACACTGCCCCCCATCCACCCGGGGCTCACCTTCCATTCCTCTGCTAGGCTCTTTTCCACCCTACTTTTCTTGTATCTGGCTGCTTCTCACCCTTCTGGTCTCAGCTTAAATGTCACCTCCTCCCTGCAGCTGACCCTGACCACTGTACTGAGAATGACCTCCACTTGGCCATTTAGCTCCTGTGTTCTTCAGGGCACTTACTACAACTTGCAGTGCCCTTGAAGGCCTGTCTGCTTGCTGTCTGTCTCCCTCACAGGGGTGTAGGCAGTACAGAGGAAGGAAAGTGAGGTCGTGTTCACAGTGGTGGTTTCAGGAGCAGAGGGGAAGTACAGAGGAAATATCGTCCAGAGGATGAAAACTGGGCTTCTGCCCCAGGCTACCCTGCTGTGCTTTTGCTGCTGATGGGGTTACTAGAGGTCAGTTCCTAAGCCTTCCAAATAACATTGGGAGCAGCAGACCAGGACTGGCATCATCTCTAAAGCATACCTCTCATCAGGCCGGCTGCCCTTCCGGGGGTCTGAGACGCCCCCTAACACCTGGCTCAGCTCTTCCTCTGGGCTCCACCTCCTTGGGCCTCCCCAGACCCCACCCAGCCCCTGGCAGCATCACCCCAGTAAGAGAAGAGCTGCTCTTGCGCCAGCCACGAGAGAAGGAAGCGCCGGCGGAAGCCCGAGGGAGGGGCGCGCCTCTGTCTGAGGGGCTCCTGTTCTTCAGCTGACACACCCGGACTTGCGGAGGCCGGGGGAGAGAGAGGCATCCCTTCCACACCCCAGCCCCGGGCAGGGCCGATTGGGGCGGCAGGGAGGAGGTGGTGCCAGCAGCGCCCGGCCGCGGCTCCCCAGTGAGGCCGACCGGAAGCGGAGAAGGCAGGCAGCCTCGCAGGCCTCAGGCCTCCGCCGGGTCGGGCTGGCTACACCAGTTGGGGGTCCCAGGACGAGGCGGGGGAGCTGGCGAACCGCGGGTCTCTCGAGAGGAGAGAGAGACCGGGTCAGGCAGCCGCCGGACTCTGCCCTCCGGGTGCGACGGAACAACCCGGACGCCGGGCCCAGGCCTGAAGGGGGCGCTCCGGGGCAGGAGGGCTCGGGGGTCCCCGCGCGGGTCTGGGGAGGGGGAGGGGCAGGGGCGCGGGTCCAGCGGGCAGGGCTCACCTCGCGTCGGGACGGCCGGGCCTCCATGTGCCGGAACTTGGACACCTTGAAGCGGCTCATGGCGACGGGGAAGGCGGCGGGCGCAGCTTCGAAGACCCGGGCGTCGGCTCTCAGGTGCACGGACAGCCAGCCGTGACTCCCGCCGCCTCCGGCCCCGCCCGCGGCCACCCCTCTCGCGGCCACGCCCTGGAACGCCCCCGGCCAATCACAGCCCGCTCCGGCTCGCCTGGCCCCGCCCCCGACCAATCGCCGCAGAGCTGTCCTGTGAGGCCACGCCCCGATGCCGGCGGGCTAGCCGCGCGGGCGAGGAGGTCACGTGCCGCGTGCGGGTCTGGCCGTCCCCCGCTCTGCGGGGCGTGCTCCCAGGCGGGGGGCAGCATCCAGGTTTTGCAGTCAGGGGTTTGTCACGGGAGGCTCCGGGGTATGCGGGGCGCGGCCGGGGCGGAAAGGGGGCAGACGTGGACCCGCTCCATTTCGGATACTGGGACCGTGCTCAGGACAGAGCAGGCGCTGGCCGCGGTCACACAGCTAACGAGTGGCAGTTGGGGGAGGAACGGGAACCCGGGTCTGAGGCATATCCCAGCCGCGGGGCCCTCTCTAGGCCAGGTGGACTTGAAGGCCGGGCTGGGGCCTCCACCGTCCCGGCAGTTAGGGCACGTCTTGGCTGCAGGGCGCGATGGGGCAGGACTGACCCCTGCAAGGAAATCAATGTATGATTTACAAATAAACCCAAAGGGAGAAAGATGAGGGAAATGGGGAATACCTTTAATAACACATGCACCCCACCGGCGGCTTGCTTAGTCCCCGGGTCATTCAGGAAGAAAAGAGAACAAGCTTCATTCCACCTGGGGCCATTCATTCCACAAGCATTTGTTTGCGCTTTGAAAATTGAGTCCATGATTCCAGAACACGCTTTCTGCTTGCTAACAGACAGAACACCTGCTCAGGCGTGTCTGGAAAAGGGACTTTGATCTGAAGAATGTGAATGATTGCCGCGAAAATAACCTTTCCTAAGCCCATGTTAGAGAACGGCCTAGCCGCCTAGCTGGTTACCGGCCTACAGGGTGATTCTGAAGGCTTGGCCTGGTGGAGGGCACCAATGGACCCCACAAATGCAAGTTCCTTTTTACAGTGTTTACAGGTAAACTATGAGGACTAAAAGGCTACTTCCCTGCATCCTACCAAGGGAGTTAAGAGCCACGACTTTGATCTCCATATACTAAAAATAGGATGCCAGTGCAGTTGAGGGAGGCCTGGAATTTGGAATTCTAAGCAGTCCGGCTGCTGCTGAAGTACAGCTTTCCCAAGGCTGCTACTCTTCAGACTCTGGAATTGCAGCAGCTTTGGAAAAGGCACCAGCAGTGCAGTCTTGGGATGGCTATGGTGTTCAATTACTGCCAATATTGCTTCTTTTTCTTAAAATTGTGGTGAAAAACAACATATAAAATTTACTATTTTTGAGTGTGTAGTTGTTAGGGACATTCACACTGTTGTGCACAACCTTATTGTGCAATCCTGAGACTCTATATCCGTCAAACAACAGCCCTTCATTTCTTTCCCACCAGTCCCTGGTAACCACCATTCTACTTTCTATTAGTTTGACTCTATCTTTTTTTATTATTATTATTTTTTATTTTTAAGTAATCTCTACACCCATTGTGGGGCATGAACTCACAACCATGAGATCAAGAGTCACATGCTCCTGGCACCTGGGCAGTTCAGTTGCTTAAGTGTCTCTTTTTTTTTTTTTTTTCAACATTTTTTATTTATTTTTGGGACAGAGAGAGACAGAGCATGAACGGGGGAGGGGCAGAGAGAGAGGGAGACACAGAATCGGAAACAGGCTCCAGGCTCCGAGCCATCAGCCCAGAGCCCGACATGGGGCTCGAACTCACAGACCGCGAGATCGTGACCTGGCTGAAGTCGGACGCTTAACCGACTGCGCCACCCAGGCGCCCCGCTTAAGTGTCTCTTAAGTGACTCCTGATTTCGGCTCTGGTCATGATCTCAAGGTTCATGGGATCGGGCCCCACATTGGGCTCTGTGCTTACATTGAAGAGCCTGCTTGGAATTCTCTGTCTCTCCTCTCCCTCTGCCCTTACCCTGTCTGTGCATGCATGTGCACACACACTCTCTCCCTCTCTCTCAAAATAAACAAAAAAAGAATATAAACTTAAAGAAAAAAAAAAAAACCCACACAAGAGTCATGTGCTCTACCGACTGAGCCAGCCAGGCAATTCCCCCCCTTTTCAAATCATTATTATTTTTTTAGGATTTTTCTTTTTTAAGTCTGATTATTATACCACTGTATTTACCACAGAATATATATCATTAATATACCACATTTTGTTTATCCAGCAACAGCCATTTGCGTTCTCCCTCCTCTTGGCTGTAGTGAATAATGCTGCACTGAACACAGATGTGCAAATATCTCTTTAAAGCCCTGCTTTCAATTCATTGGGATATATACCCAGAAGTGAGGTTGTGGGATCATATAGTACTTACATTTTTTTGAGGTTCCTCCATACCGGATATTGCTTTTAGAATTACAATTATTAACAGCTTAATATCACCTGCTAAATGTAGATTGTTTAAATCTATGGTATGCAGTAATCTCTTTTTGCATCAGCAGAATTTGCTTTATAGTCTCCCGGGAGGGGACATTCAGACATTATGCATTGTAGTTCAAATGTAAATCAACTGTAGATCTAAAACTATAAAAATCTTAGAGGAAAACACAAGGCAAAAGCTTCACAACACTGGATTTGACAATGATTTTTGGTTTTTTTGGATATGACACCAAAAGATCTAGGCAAAAAAGAAAAAATCATGAAAAATTTAAAAATCTGTTTATCAGGGTGCCTGGGTGGCTCAGTCAGTTGAGCATCCAATTTCGGCTCAGGTCCTGGTCTGCTGTCATGGCAGAGCCCACTGCAGATCCTCTGTCCCCCTCTCTCTGCCCCTTCCTTGCTTGTGCACTCTTTCCCTCTCTCTGAAAATAAACAGTTAAAAAAAAAACTATCATGGGGGCGCCTGGGTGGCTCAGTCAATTGAGTGATTCTTGCTTTCAGCTCAGGTCATGATCCTGGGATCAGCGTGGAGCCTGCTTGGCATTCTGTCTCTCTGTCCCTCTCCCCCTCTCCCCCACTCTCTCTCTCTCTCTCAAATAAATAAATAAATAAATAAATAAATAAATAAACAAACGATTCAAAACCACTATGAGATACCACTTCACACCCAATAGGATGATGCTACTACCAACAAACAAAAAACCCTAGAAAATAACAAGGATTTTCAAGGATGTAGAGTAATCAGAATATTTGTGCTGTTGGGAATCCACAGTGTGTTGATGGGAATGTAAAATGGTACAGCCACTGTGGAAAAGAGTATGGTGGTTCCTCAAAAAAATAAAAATAGAATTATCGTATGATCCAACAATTCCACCTCTGGGTATATACCCAAAATACTTGAAAGCAGGGTCAGAAAAAACACATTTGTACAACCATATTCATAGCAGCATTATTCACAAAAGCTAAAACATGGAAGCAATCCAAGTGTATGTTGATACATGAATGGATAAGCAAAATGTGGTATATACATATAATAGAATTTTATTCAGCTTTAAAAATGAAGGAAATTCTGACACATGCTATAACATGGATGAACCTAAGAACATTATGCTAAGTGAAATAAGCCAGTTACAAAAGGACAAATAGTGTATGATTCCACTTATATGAGGTAGTTAGACTAGACAAAATCACAGAGACAGATGGGAATGCAAGCTGGTGCAGCCACTCTGGGAAACAGTATGGAGGATCCTCAAAAAACTAAAAATAGAACTACCCTACGACCCAGCAATTGCACTACTAGGTATTTATCTAAGAGATATAGGTGTGCTGTTTCAAAGGGACACATGCATCCCAATGTTTACAGCAGCACTATCAACAATAGCCAAAGTATGGAAAGAGCCCAAATGTCCATCGATGGATGAATGGATAAAGAAGATGTGGTATAGGGGCATCTGGGTGGCTCAGTCAGTTGAGCGTCCAACTTCAGCTCAGGTCATGATCTCACAGTTCATGAGTTCAACCCCGCGTTGGGCTCTGTGCTGACAGGTCAGAGACTGGAGCCTGGTTCGGATTCTGTGTCTCCCTCTCTCTCTGCCCCTAACCCACTCGCATTCTGTCTCTGTCTCTCTCAAAAATAAATAAACATTAAAAAAAAATTTTTTTTAGGAGAATGTGGTATATATATACGTGTATATATATGTATACATATATATATATATATATATATATATGTATACACATACGATGGAGTATTACTCGGCAATCAAAAAGAATGAAATCTTGCCATTTGCAACTATGTGGATGAAACTGGAGGGTATTATGCTAAGTGAAATTAGTCAGAGAAAGACAAAAATCATAGGACTTCACTCATATGAGGACTTTAAGAGACAAAACAGATGAACCTAAGGGAAGGGAAACAAAAATAATATAAAAACAGGGAGGGGGACAAAACAGAAGAGACTCATAAATACGGAGAACAAACTGAGGGTTACTGGAGGGGGGATGGGCTAAATGGGTAAGGGGCACTAAGGAATCTACTCCTGAAATCATTGTTGCACTATATGTTAACTAATTTGGGTGTAAATTTAAATAAATAAATAAATAAATAAATAAATAAATAAATAAACAAACAAACAAACAAACAAAAAAAATCATAGAGACAGAAAGTCGAATGGTGGTTGCCAGGGGCCTAGGGAGAGGAGGGAATGGGGAGTTTGTTGTTTATGAGTGTAGAGTTTCAATGGATGGTGGTGAATCAAAATCAAAATTTTGAATCAAAAATCAAAATTTTTGCAAGAGGATAGATGAGGCCAGATTCAGTGCAAACAACAAATTCTTAGATCTAGTTATCTGCCCCTGAAATGACTGTTTATTAAGATGCATGTTAGGGGTACCTGACCAGCTCAGTTGAAAGAGCATGTGACACTTGATCTTGGAGTCATGAGTTCGAGCCCTACCCGGGATTTAGAGATTACTTAAATAAATAAAACTTCAGAAAAACAAGAAAAAAATTTTAAATGTCTATTTATTTTTGAGAGGGAGAGGGAGAGAGAGAGGGAGAGAGAGAGAGAGAGAGAGAGAGAGAGAGAGAAAACCAGTGAGTGGGGGAGGAGCAGAGAAAGAGGGAGACACAGAATCTGAAGCAGGTTCCAGGCTCTAAGATGTTAGTGCAGAGCCCAATGTGGGGCTCAAACTCACGAACTGTGAGATCATGACCTGAGCTGAATCGGACACTTAACTGACTGAGCCACCCAGGTGCCCCCCCACCCTCCCAAAAAATGTTTTTATTTTCTTATTTATTTTTTAATTTAAAAAAATGTTTATTTACTTTTGAGAGAGAGGGAGACAGTGTGAGCACATTGAAATGTTTTCAATGTGCAAAATACATCACAAAAATTGGGAAAAACACTCCATATCCCATCCCAGAGAGACAGTGCAACCTGCATTATTATTTCGTTGTGTCTCAAATGGAGGTGCACCCATGTATTCTTGGAGCTCTGAAGTTTTACTATACCTAGTGATCTGATTTTTTACAGTGACACGTGAAATATTTTGACAGACACAAAATTTGACTTTTGTGGTGATAATTTACAACCAAAGGGCATTTTCATAGAAAAGACTGTCATTTGCTAAGGTGATGTTTTTCACATTGGAGTCCACTCATTGCCAGAGGATCTGGAGCTTTATTCTCCGTGTCTGTGATCTTTGTTTGTTTGTTTCCTTTAAAAGAGTCCCTTTCAGGAGCACTGGGGTGGCTCAGTCCATTAAGGAGCCGACTTTGGCTCACATCATGATCTCATGGCTCCTGACTGCAAGCCCCACAACGGGCTCTGTGCTGACAGCTTAAGTGCCTGGAGTCTGCTTTGGATTCTGTGTCTCTGTCTCTTTCTGCCCCTCCCCTGCTCCCACTCTCTCTCTCTCTCTCAAAAATAAACAAACATTAAAAGGGCCCCTTTCACTTCTCAGGTTTATGAAACATTAAGTTTAAGCCTCATTTGGGCAGAATAATATTTAGCTGCGAGTCAGAGACACCTGTGGTTTATTTAAAAGGTCGTTTAGGAAATTATCAGCATGGAGGTCCCCCTGGGGAACACCAAGGTGATCAAGGCGAGGACGCCCCATCCCCCATCCCCCATCCCAGTGTGACACTGCACCTCGATTATTTTGTTGTTCTGTAAGGAAACTGCACCCACACGGATGTCATTCGTGCAGGGTCACACATCTGAGTTACACATTCCACACCTCCTTGGAATTGTCCCGTATCCTCTTGGAGAGGAAAAGAAATGCTACAACTAGAGAAACAGCTGCCTCTTGTTGCCTCTGAAGAGACTGGCTCAGGCCCTTCTGTCTTCCCTGGAAGGGACCCTCACTCACCAGGGGAGGAGAGCAGCCAGCTCATGGGGTAGCCATGGACTCTAGTCCTATTGTGGTTTGGATAGTCAGAGTCTGCAGGAAATCACCGACTAGACCATACTTCAAATTCCCTACTAGCTCTCACTGATCTCACTGACTCAGGAGAGTGGCAAAGAGCCCAGTGGGACAGGGTAGCGACAAGTGCAGAGGTGGAGTGAGTCTTGTGCGCCTTTTGCAAGTAGCATTTGTTTCTCCTCAAAGCTACGGCTTTTGGCTTTAGACTGGAAAAGGGGGGTGGGTGGGTGATGGACACATGACACACTGCCTGGGGGCCATGGGGAGGCGTGGCCCGCCATGTGCTCATTCTAGTTTTTGGCAACAAGCCTAGGATGGGTCATTTTGTGTCCTTTAACAGCTGAAGTCCTTGGAAGGCAGTGAAACATTCTGTAGGTGGGGTGGTAATAAATACACGCCCTGCCCCGCTTTTGCTGTGAGAAGCAGAGGAGATTCAGCATGAGAAAGTACATTGTAAACTAGTAAGGGCTTTTCAACCAGAGTTATTGATCACAATGACAAGAAGGTGCATGGTTTAAAGGGAAGAGCTCTGGGTTTTGTTAGGGGCCTGAGTGTAGATCTTGGCTCACCTATACACTGGCTCTGTGACCTTGGATGAGTTCCTCATCTTTCAGAGTTTGTTTTGTTGTGCGTGGATGTTTTTGTTTGGGCAGGACTGGGGGGGGGGGTTTGCGCAGAGATGCGGGGGTGGGGGAGGAGTCCCTATCTAAACATGGGAATATTAGTCTTTGCCTTACTTCAAAGGATTGTGATCAAAATAGAAAATATGACAAAGTTCTTTGTGAACTGAAAAGAGAATGTTCTTAAAAAAATTGTTTTTAAGGTTTATTCATTTTTTGAGAGACAGAGCATGAGTGGGTAGGGGCAGAGAGAGAGGGAGACACAGAATCCAAAGCAAGCTCCAGGCTCTGAACTAACAGCACAGAGCCCAACGCGGGGCTCAAATTCACAAACTGTGGGATCACGACCTGAGCCGAAGTCAGACGCTTAACCGACTGAGCCACCCAGGCACCCCTGGAAAGAGAATGTTCTTAACACAGCTGAAGTTTTCAGATCTCTCCATAGCCACCAAGTACCTGAAATCGGTCCCACAGACATTTCAAACATGACACGTCCAAACAACAGTGACTCACCATCTTTCTCCCCAAACCAGCTCCTTTCCTGCGTTTTTCAGCTTAGCGGTGGGGGAACATAAAGACGCTTATTCACTAGCCCCCAACAACTATCAAATCAAGGTAATCCAGGTACCATGGACCAAGGACCTCTGTTGTGAAGATTTCCAGAGGCTTGTAACTTACCCATGTTTACTAACTGTATCATCTCCGGCTTCTCTATAGTGACTAGTAGTGAAGGGGACCTCGTACAGACCTAGGCTGCTCTCATCAGGGAGTCTTTCCGGAGGCCTCCCAAAAACCTGTCTTCCTCTCCTTGGGTAGCCACCAGCACCCACTCCATTTCCTTGGGGTTCTCCGCTTCCTGAGAGGGCATGTGGGCTCCCCAGCAATCAGCCTTCCTGTGATCCCCTAAAATAAGAACGCACACCCCCTTTTAGTGTGGAATTTTACTGTTAATCACGATGCGGAAATAGATGGGGGGAAAACTAAAATACCAAAAATATGAGGAAGTTACAAAGCTGACAAAAGTTTTCATATTAGTGAGCTCTTCTCTGGTTCCTAACTCCCTCTGACGTGGTAAATGCAAGTCTCTTTGCCTCTTGCTGTCAGCATTTACTCCTGAAAGTTGTACTTCTCAACCAAAACCCTCCCCCACTCTTTCCCCCTAGGTTTTGGGCTCCCTCTTGGTAAGTAAAAGTGCCTGAATCCTGCTTGGTATTCTCAGTGCTTACCACAGACCCTAGTACACACAGCTAACATGTACTGAGTACTTACTATATGCCGAATACTGTATGAAGCCTTCACAAGGACTATCTCAACTCATTCCTCAGATGGTCCTTTGAGGTAGTTACCAATATGTCCCCGTTTTACCGAAAGGCAACTGAGACACAGAGAGGTAAACTAAGTTGTCCAAGGATACACAGCCGGTAAGTGGCAGGGCTGGGATTCGGTCCCTGGCAATCTGACTCCAGGGCCCATAATCTTTTTTTTTTTTTTTTTTTAAATTTAAGTTCATTTACTTATTTTGAGAGAGAGAGAGAGAGAAGAAAGCACATGAGCGAGTGCGTGCACACAAGGGAGGTAGGGGCAGAGAGGAGAGACAGAATCCCAAGAAGGCTCTGTACCATCAGCGCAGAGCCCAATGCAGAGCTTGAACTCATGAACTGTGAGATCATAACCTGAGACGAGACTGAGAGTCAGACATTTAACCAACTGCACCACCCAGGCACCCCCTTTTTTTTTTTTTTTTTTTTACAAGTTTATTTAAGCAAACTCCACATCCAATGTGTGGCTCAAACTCACGCCCCAGAGACCAAGTGCCACATGCAGGGCACCCCCAAGGCCCATATTCTTAATCACTATGCTGAAAACATTTAAGTATCGATTGAATATATTCAATGAACTCGTTTCTCCACTTCTCACTTCATGACAAGCTTTGCCTTCTCTAAAAGGCCTCACTGCTAGCTTCCCTAGCCCAAACTCTCAACTTCTCCTTATATTTTACAATAGCCTTGTAACTTTTTCACTACACCGGTGGTTTTTAAACCTTTTTGAATCTCAGAGCCCGTGGAGAATTTGATCATTGAAAGCTATGGCTATCTATGCAGATTAACATCCACATCCACAAAAATTTGGGTACAATGGGTAGAAGTGGCAAAGAACACACTTCATCTTAAACCCATCAGTGAATCCTCAGGTTTCCTTCTTATTGTTTGGGGTGGTGGTCGGGGTGTGTAAGCTGAAACTCCTTAGTAATGCTTACTGGGCCAGATTCCAGCCTCATCTCCAGTCACACACCCTAAGTTTAGGGCTTAGGCAAACAGGGCAATCACTTTCACACCTCTGAGACATCTGCTTTTGAAGTGTCTGCTGCTTGGAATACTTATCCCCTCCATCTCTATCTGACGCACTTTTCATCAAAGTCCAACTGGAATGTTACCTCTCAGATGTCTTCCCTGACACTCTAGTCTCCGCAACTTGTTCCAGAAACCCCTCACTTCCGTGTCTCTAACACGGTTTATATCTACAAGAGCACTGATCACGTTATGTCAGTTGCTAAGGAGCCGGTCTCTCTCGATTCAGAGTTTGCTCCCCCGAAGCAGGGATGGCATGTCATTCACCGTTGTATCCCCAGTACTCTACAACGTGCGTGAAACACAGTAGGTGCTCACCACGTTTATTAAATTCGTTTGTGCGGGGCTCGGCTCTCCCTTGGCGACTGGCAAGTTCATCACAGGTTTGCAGGAGCCTTAACACGCTCAGGACAGAACCGAGTGATCAAAATCAGCCCCGCGGAGAATCAGCTAGAGAGAAAGCGAGCTTGAGGCCAGGCTTTCGAAGTAGCGCAAAGACCCCCACGAGCTCACGCTGACACAAAGTGAGCAACACTCACGCAACACTTACAGCATCAGGTCAGGGGAAAAAGACCGCGCACTGCATGCTGGGACTGCGCGACTGACGGCAGCATTGCACGCCGGGATATGTAGTCCGGCCCTTCGCGGGGATCCTGAGACCAGTTACAACCGAACACACTCAACCACGTATCTACATAGATAAGGTACAATATTGGCCATACATCACAGAATGACGAGGTCCTTCACGGCACCCATACCTAGTTGCACCCCTCAGAGGAAGCCTCATTTCGGTGTTGGCAACCAGAAAGTCGCATTGGGTGCTGCTGCGCATGCGCACCGCTTGCGCTTGTGCGTGTGCGCGCGCACGGGCCCCGCCTCCGGAAGCGCCATCGCAGCGCCGGCGCGCTGTCTTCGCGACGCCTCCTTGAGCCGGGTGGCGCAGGCGCAGTGTCCCTGGGCCAAGATGGCGGCGCGGTGCCCCACACGCTGGTTGCTGGTGGCTGTGGGGTCCCCGCGGCTGCCGGCTACAGCGGGGAGAGGAGCCCGGCCGCCCAGGGGGGACGTGGTGGGGGCTTCACTGGGCCACAAGCTGAACGTCACTGCATTCTCGCCTTCCCTGAGAGCTCGAGGCTCCGGGGCGCTGCTGACATTGAGAACTGGTGTCAGCTTCAAAGGTGAGGGCAGGCTCCAGCGCCCGAGTGGGGGCTCTAAGGCCCAGAAGGGACTGACTCGATTCGGCTAGGGGGGTAGCGGGGTGGACGGTATCTTCTGACCTGTATGCAGAATTGCTTAGAGAGACCGGCGAGCAGGAGGCAGAGAGGCCCAAATGGCTACTGAGAAATGGTAAACCAGGGAGAGTTGCATGGAGCCCTCGGCGGCAGTAGTGAAATGTTGCGTAGGCCTACAGTCTTATCTTCTCTATCAACATTTCTAGAAGCCTCTTTCCAGCCTGCCACTGCTCCCTTACCCTATTCCGGTCCCGTCTCCTCCCTTCACCTTATAGCCGGAAGGGAGGAGGTAACTGCCATTCGGTGAGCACCTGTTACGGTGCTAGGTACTTTGTGCCCCATCTCACTTGGTGGTAACAACCCTGCAAGAATGGAGTCGTCATCCCCATTTTAAAGAACGAGAAACTGAGGTTCTAGCAAGAAGAATTGACCCGCCCAAGGTCATAAACCTAAAAGAGTAGAGTTGTCCTTTAATAGCTCACGCTCTTTCCGTCACGTGGTTTTAATCGAAGGATACACTTAGTAGTCTTTTATAAGTTCTTAAATTGGCAACTGTAATAAAAATACAAACTTACAGTTATCGAGCGCTTTTCTGTGTACCCGGCATGGGTCATTTCCATGTGATAGATGCTATTACATTTTATAGACAAAGAAGCTTAAGCCTAGATATTAAACGACTTGTAGAAAGTGACAAAGTGAAAAGATGGTAAAGCCCTCATTCAAAACCAGCTTTCTTAATTGATGGAAGCGATACCGAAGTGATATGTATTAAGCCTTTAGGTGCTTGTCTGTGATGGTTCTGCTCTGTGTTGGATGACTTCTGTCAGGAGGAAGGAGGAAACACTGAATAACCAACCATGTGTCTGAATTGTCTTACTGGTTGTGTTCCCTACAATTTGTGCAAGTGATATTTATCTATATATTTACAAAGGTAATGAATTAACAGGCCCTGACAAGATAACCCACACAAGATAATTGCCTGTTGGGGTGCAATTTTGTAATGCTTGTGTAATAAGGGAGTCATTAAAGCATCAGTAATCGTTATTCTTTTGTAAAGTGAACAAACTCACCTCTACCAGTGTGTGTGTGTGTGGGGGGGGGGGACCTGGGTGAGTTATTTAATCTCTTTGAACCCCTGTTTCCTTAACTGTAAAAATTTGTTCATTGACTCGGGTATTTATTGAGAGTCTGCCATATGCTGGCCACTATTCTAGTTATTGGGGATACAGCAGAGAACAGAGAGATTGGATGAGGTTTTGGTCAAGTGACCCCATTTTTTAATTCTGCTCTTGCCACCAATATTTCCTCACGGGTAGAGCAGTAGTCTATTCAGGTTTCTTCAGGGTTACTCGGAGCGATGTCATGTTGTATTTCTCAGTATGAGCAAAAGTGGTAAGTTTCAAGTTTTGCTAACTTTTTCTAATGTCAGTGTTGTTTTAAATAGAATTTGGCTGCATCTTTTTGTTCATTTATTCCTTAGGTAATTATTAAGCTATTTCTGTTCATAGTACATTTGTACCAGTTTGGGGAGCATTTGTGTTGATTGTGTATATATGAGAGAGATAGGCAGGCACTGAGTACTGAGCCTTTGGGGGACCCTTACTAAGGAACTGCAATCAGCACATAGCCCAGAATAGGCATGTTTTGTATCACATGATGAATATTTTTGAGAGATGACATCCTTCAAGACACACTCTTGTTATTACATCTAAAGGCATCAACTCAGCTCCCAAACATGGGTCTTTGATGTTCTCTCAAATCTAGTAATACAATTAGAGGACATAAAACAACACTTTAATTACAACTTTTCTCCCAGGGCAGAAAAAAATGTAGTTATTTGACTCTGGGTTTGTCATTCTTGGAGTGACTTGGAGGCTGATCCTATTCTGGGTTCTAAAAAGGGCAAGACATTGTTCTTGGGGGAAAGTTTGTCCATTAAATGAACTTTAATTATTTTTTTAAAAATTTTTTAAATGTTTATTTATTTTTGAAGGAGAGACAGACAGAGTGTGAGTGGGGTAGGGGCAGAGAGGGAGGGAGACACAGAATCCAAAGCAGGCTCCAGGCTCCGAGCTGTCAGCACAGAGCCCGACGCGGGGCTCGAACTCACAAACCATGAGATCATGACCTGAGCTGAAGTTGGCTGCTCAACTGACTGAGCCACCCAGGCGCCCCAAATGAACTTTAATTATTGTTAACCATTGGTGCTTTTTGGATAATGTCAAAAGTCATCAAATTTGTAATAGTTAAATGTGATTTGTCTTTATTCGCATGCAGTTTTGCACGTTACGTTGTTACATCCCAGTGTTTCTTGAGTCCAAGGTCTCTGCTCACGTTCTTGGAGCTGCCACTACCAGTCTCTTCCTGGATTGTAAGGAGCCTGGGGGTGGTGGGGGCTGACAGGACCAGGGCAGCCCCTCACTCCTGAGTGAAGAGGGACTCCGTATAGGAGCACTAGGCCGCTAGCTCTGTTTCTCTCAAATCTGACCAAAGAAAGACCTCTGTGGTCGCCTACCTCCCACTACTTCCCCGCTGTCTGCTCCTTGTGTTCTGGGGGGTCTAGGGTGCGGGACAGGAAACAGTATGGGGATACTGAAGGTCGAGATTGACTTGCTGCTTCTGATTTCTCATCATTCTGACTCTTTCCTACTCGTCCTCCTGTCTGGTTACCTTGGCCCCCTTCCTGGATATTATCCCTCAACACTCCTGGTTGTGTTTTGTGCTCAGGTTAATTTTAAGTAGTCTCCCAGTCCTCCAGTTTGTTGTGGGTTGTTTTTGAGAGCTCTTTCTCATGCAAAGGCGTTCCTTTCCCTGTTTAACACTTGCAGTGACTCCCTGTTGCCCTCAGGATAATATCTTGACTCCTTAGGCTAGCTCAAAGGCCCTTTGCCTATTCCTAGGCCTCATTAATCAGCATCATTATCTCTAACCACATCTCTATTTGTATAAAACGTATACAAGTTACATCATGCAGTTATTAGGTGCATGTGAACTTTCATGTGAACCAAAGATGATCTATGACTCAGCAGCCAAATGAGGCACTTTTGAAAATACAAGGGGAATCTGTTGCAAATGGCATAAGGACTACAGGTGTAATTCTGGGCAGATTCAAACCTTTCCTTAGCCTAGCTAATTTCTACAGTTTAACAGCAGCTGCCTTAAAAGGCCTTTCCTGAACTTTTTCAGTTGGGTTGTCAGTGCTTCTCAACTGGGAATGATTTTGCCCTGCAAAAGACTTTTGGCAATGTCTGGAGACATTTAGTTGCTCTCTTGTGACAGGGGTAGAGGGGCAGTAGAGTGTACTACTTATAAGATGTTGGTGCTGCTGAACATCCTTTGACATATAAGTAGTTTAGTTTGCCAGGGATGCCATAAGAGAGAACCACATTTATCCTCACATTTCTAGAGGCTAGAAGTCCAAGATCAATGTTTTGGCAGAGTTGTTACCCATCCTACCTCCAGGGGCACCTGGCTGGCTCAGTCAGAAGAGCATGAGACTCTTGATCTCACGATTGTGAGTTCTAGCCCCACGTTGGGTGTAGAGATTACTTAAATAAATGAAAACTTAAAATTAGGATCCTACCTCAAAATACAGTCACATTCTGAGGCACTGGGGATTAGAGCCTCAACATATGAATTAAAGAGACATAGCCCATAACAATAGGAAAGCCCCTTCACCAAGAGGAATCCAATACCATCCTCAACATTGTGAGGTTGAGAAACCCTGGTTAGGTGACCCTATGTGTGTTCTCACTGTGCATGTCCTTGTGTACTGTTTCTTTGTACACTGTCTCCCACGCTCCCATGTGGACTGTAAGCTCCTTGAGGGCGCTGGCTTTGGTCTTGTCTTCACATTGTATCCTCCCTGCCACTACAGTATTAATATCTTGAATAATGTAAGCTCTAGGAAGGCAGTGTCTGAATGGTCTGCTGCCTATTCCCAGCACAGAACTCAGTGCCTGGCAAGTAGTACATGTTCAGTGAGTATTTACTGAATGAATGAATGGTGCATCCAGAACCTTCTCTGTAGGCTGAAGTTCGACTTAGAAACCTGGAGCTGTCATGATCTTCATGCTCTTTCTTACTTGGCTCCCTTCCACTCCCAGCCCCGTGTCTTCAGTTGTCACGGAATGGGTTGGAGGTTAGGCAGGGCTCAAGTTGTGGGGCAGCTCCTCCTGCTTCACTTGGTGACAGACCAGTCCAAGTTAGTTCTCTGCTCTGTGCACAGAGGGCAGTTGAGTGGATGTGTCCGCCAGTGGACGTTCCTCCTACTGCTGATGCCAGAGGCATGAAGGGGGGCAGGGCATATGGCTCTCTGCCTTGGGCTTTGACCCCAGTTAGCTGTTAGTTAGTTTCAGGCATAGGGCCTTTTAACCCCGTGTGTCTATTTAGGTGTTTTTTTTGTTTGTTTTCTTTTTTTTGGGAGAGGGGCAGCACTTTTATCAGATTCTCTTAGATCTGTGACCTTAAACACTGAGAACCATTTTTTCTTCTTTTTCTTCCTTTCTCTCTTTCTTTCAGAGAGAGAGTGCGAGTGGGGAAGAGGGGCAGAGGGAGAAAGAGAATCCCAAGCCAGCTCTACACTCATCACAGAGCCGATGTAGAGCTTGATCCCATGACCCTGGGATCATGACCCCAGCCGAAATAAAGAGTCAGCCTCTCAGGGTGCCTGGGTGTCTCAGTCAGTTAAGCGTCTGACTTCGGCTCAGGTCATGATCTCGTGGTTTGTGAGTTCGAGCCCCACATCAGGTTCTGTGCTGACAGCTCAGACGCTGGATCCTGCTTCAGATTCTTTGTCTCCCTCTGTCTGCCCCTCCTCCATTCACACTCTGTGTCTCTTTCTCAAAAATAAATAAACGTTAAAAAAAAATAGGGGCACCTGGGTGGCTCAGGGGGTAAGCATCCAACATCGGCTCAGGTCATGATCTTGTGGTTCGTGGGTCGAGCCCCGTGTCGGGCTCTGTGCTGACAGCTCAACTCAGAGCTTTGTCTCATGCTCTGTCTCAAAAATAAACATTGAAAGAAAAAAAATTTTTTTTTAATTAAAAAAAAAAGTCGGCTGCTCATCCGACTGAGCCACCCAGCACCCTGAGTACCGTTTCTTTAGTTCTTTAGTTCTCACATTGAGCATGTGGCAGAATTGTCACCTGGAGGGCTTATTAAACACAGCCTGCTGGACCCCACCTCCAGAGTCTCTGATTCAGGTCAGGGGTGGGGCCTGAAAATGGACATTTCCAACAAGCTGATGATGCTGCTGGTCCAGGGACCACACTCTGAGAACCACCCCAGAACCACATCCCCAAGGTTGTATGGTGGAGGCAAAGAACCTGGAGAATTGTTAAGCATTAAGGAAGACAGCATATGAAGGTACGTGGCACATGGCAGGTGCTCAGGTAGTGTGACAGTGGGGCTAGGTCCCTTTCTAGTCATCCCCCCCGGTGTAGCCCCCATCCGGGGTGCAGTCGTGAGGATGCGACCTCACTGTGTCGTGATCCAGCAGAATTAGCCCTGCCCAGTACTCTTCATTTTATGTTCATTGTACACAGTGGCCTTGGCCATCCTTGAAGTGCAGTGAGTTTGGTCTCCAGCGGGCTTGGGGGGAAAACTGACCCTAAGCTGTGACCTCCGTTCCTTCATAGGTGTAACCTGGCTGGGTGTTTACTCACAGCTTCCTTTTGTTGAGCACATTCCCAGAGTGATTTTCTTTCCTTTTTTTTCTTTTTTAGGAGTAAAAAGTTACCCTTTTGTTCGTACTGCATCCTTCCACACGAGCTCCCCTTTGGCCAAAGAGGATTATTACCAGATACTAGGAGTGCCCCGAAATGCCAGCCAGAAGGAGATCAAGAAAGCGTATTACCAGGTCTGTATGGAAGCCAGATTTTAGGGACAAGACTGTAGAAGGGATGCTGTCAGTTTAGTCTGCTCACCAGTGCAGCGTGTATGCCCATACGTGTAGGTGACATGTGGCTCACAGTGTAGAATGAGGTGATGGGGTTTGCTGGACTGTCCCTCAGGTGCATAGTGTCCCACTGGTTAACACTTCAGAAAAAGAGGCAGAACCCAAATTTTTAAAAATCTTTTTCCAAAGCTGTTTTCGTATTTAAAATTATTCTGTGCCTTGTAACTTGTATGAAAATTCACTACAAGATTCTTGATTTTTTTAAATTTTGTTTTCCTTTTGTGTGGGGGCGGGGGAGGGTGGCAAAAACTTTGAACCTAATATTTGTGAACTGATACTGATTAAGACCAGACCTAGCAGCCATGGCTTGGATAGCTAATCCCTTCCCTTATGTTTTTTCAAAGCGTACAATTCACTGGTTTTTAATGTATTCATGGAGGCTTTACAACCATGCCCACAATCAGTACATTTTCAACTGCTTAAAAAACCCCATACCATCAGCACTCACTTCCCAGTTTCCTCTCTCCTCTGCCTTTGCAATTACTAACCTGCTTTTTGTTTCTATGGATTTGCCTGTTCTGGGCATTTCACAGAAGTGAAGTCGTACATCGTGTGAACTTTTGTGATGGGCTCTTTCTCTCTGGAAAGAAGCTTCATCAACGCTGTAGCATGTATCGGTTCTTCATTCCTTTCAGTGGTCGAGTAATATTCCATGCGTGGATAGGCTACATTTTTATTTATCCATTTGGACATTTGGATCGTTTCCACTTTTTTTTTTTTTTTGGCTGTTATGAGTAGTGCTGCTGTGAACCCCAGGTATAGGTTTTGGGTAGACTTATGTTGTAATGGAATGAGCAAAGGCACGGGGTTAGGAAACAGAGACCCTGGCTTGGGAACAGTGAATATCATGTCTCTCCTCTTTGAACTGGAAGGTAAGGTACCTGACGTAAGGGTGGGAGAGCAGTGAAAAGATGGAGGCCGGGACCACAAGGGAACACATGAGTCCCTCTGCAAGCACTAGAAACTTAACTTAAAATTTTTTTTTTTTTTTAACGTTTATTTATTTTTGAGACAGAGAGAGAGAGAGCATGAACAGGGGAGGGTCAGAGAGAGAGGGAGACACAGAATCCGAAACGGGCTCCAGGCTCTGAGCTGTCAGCACAGAGCCCGACGCGGGGCTTGAACCCACAAACTGCGAGATCGTGACCTGAGCTGAAGTCGGACACTTAGCTGACTGAGCCACCCAGGCTCCCCTAGAAACTTAATTTAAGAGAGTGGGGAGCCATTCAAGTTTTTGGGTGTGGAAGTAAAAAGATGAGGTAAAACTGTGCAATTTAAAACTGGACATTTTTAAAGTAGTCTTTACAACGCAATTTCTGGGGTCAGGACTTGATGAAAGCTTTGTGTGTATTGCGTCATTTCATCCTCATGGCAGAGGCTTGGAGAGGTTGTGACCTACGCCCGAGGCCGCGTAAGTCACTAGGTGTCACACATGAGACTCAAATACTGCAAAAAGGCCTCTCTTTTCCTTAAGCTAATCTCATGAGTACACCATTGTTTCTTGCCGTGGCTTTTGGGACCGGCCTTTGTGGCCCACCGTGATGTCCTGGCTGTTCCCTGAGACCCTGATCCGGGGCTTAGCACGCCGCCCCTGGTGTGCTCCCACGAGCTGCTGTGAGGACCAGCGTCTCCAGAAGCAGGACTGAGCTCAGAGATGCCAGGGGAGCCGTACTCTGCCTTTCCACTGATGGCTCTTTCCATTGTGGATGGCTGGCGCTGCCTTCCTTCTGTCGGCCTGCCTTTGGGGAGTGGGTGGAAGCTTCTGGCCACCTGCCACCGTCCTCATTCCTCCCGGAAACCAGAGTGGCATGGCACATGACCAGTTCTTTCTTTGCAGGCTCGGTGACGCGTATTTCTTCTTTTGCTCCTGTGGAAGACCGAGAGCTGTTTGTCTGGCTCTTAGCGTAAAGAAAGGACTCTCTGGGATCATGATATCCAGCCTCAGTTATTTGCTGGGCTGTTTTGTTGAAGAGGATTAAAGTCACCCACGTAACCAAAGGCAGGGGTGGTTAGGCTTATTCTGATGAAGAGCTTTCTAACAGTGAAGGCTGTCCATCATGATACAACCCACCTTGGGTAGAAGTGAGTTCCCCATCACAGAAAAGAATCCCATCATGTTTCTCAGATGTGGGTAAGGTCCTAACACCCCTCCCTTTTTTTTTTTTCTTAATTGTGATGGATGTTTAAAAATTGTGTTAAAATATGCTCAACTCCCTCTCAAGCCATATTAATCTCATGCGATCATGTTTGTCTAAAATCCGACTGTTTCATGTTGTGGTCATTGTACTTGTTTCTCCAGCATGGGTCTTTGGGAGTCGGCCTGGCCCGTACAGCCCTGTGATGTCTCCTTGTACTTTTCTGAATTTGAACTCCTTTGCATCCTCGTTTGGCATTATGAGCCATGACACCGTTTCATCTTGTCTTGGCTCAAATGCACTATTTACATGTCACATCTCCTTTCTTTCTTTTCACCTAAGCCATGGACGTGGTATCTTGTGTGCAAGCTCTGAGGCTCTCTGCCTCAGTGCTGTATTTTCCGGTGGCCATCCTGGTGATTTGGGGCATACTGTTACTCAGTATCAGTGATTTTTTGGCTTGTCGTTGAAAATTTGAAATTCCTTCCAGATGCCCCCACCTCCTGACTACATCCTCTGCTCCCTTCTGTGTCCTAATAATGGCTGATGTTGCCGTGGGCCGTGCCCTGTGTTCATTTTAGAATATGTGGTGTTTCATCTCATCCCTGCCACAACCCTGTGGAGTAGGTACCGTTATCATCATTTGACAGACGAGGAAGTTGTGCTTAGTGACATTCTGTCTGGGGTCTCAGGGCTACACACAGTGGATCCGGACGCTCTGACCCGGAGGCTGTGCACTTAACTTCCTGCACCCTAACCGCAGCCAGCTGCTGGTGGCGTGGCGTCCTAGCCACATGACTTCTCCGGTCCGCGGTTGGATTCCGTGTGCCTCCTTCCCTCACGTGAGGGACCTGTAGTGACCCAGACTTGGAAGGGGTCAGCAGCCGCAGCAAACAGTGAGCCAACAGTGAGCCACCTGCAAAGCACAGCACTGCTCAGAGTGCCTGGAGGGTAACCGTAGTTTTAGAGTGGCTCGGCTCAGCTGCGGACAGCCTAGTGAGATTTTACTCTTTTTTAATATTTAGACTTGTGTTTTGAAGAGGCAATACGTTTCCTTTGTTCAGAATTAAGCAAATACAAAAGAGTATATTCGGTAGAAAGTCTCCCTCCTGTTCTCTTACATCCCTCCTTTTGCAACCAATGTTACTAGCTTGCTATATGTTTTCCAAAATAACTTGTACAGCAGATACATCTACGTATCCAGTTATTTTCTTCTCTTTTTACATAGTTGATGGTATATCAGACACACTGTTTTCCACTGCTTTCACAAAGGTGCCCAAGTTCTAAAGCATTTGTTCTTTTTGGCAGAGATTTGTTGTGGTTAAAAAATGTGTATATGTCTCAGATTTGAAGAGATGGTTTATTTTATTTTACTTTTATTTATTTTTTAAAGACATTTTAAAAATATTTATTTATTTATTTTGAAAGGGAGCGAGCATGAGCGAATGTGGTTGGGGGGAGGGACAGAGAGAGAGGAGAGAGGATCCCAAGCATGTTCCATGCTGCCAACGCAGAGCCCGATGCAGGACTCGATCTCAGAGTGTGAGATCATGACCTGAGCCGAAACCAAGAGTTGGTCAGACACTTAACTGACCGAGTAACCCAGTTGCTGCAAGAGATGGTTTATTTTAAAGTCTTAGGCCTTGTTTTAAGAATTGCTGTTGGTTGATGGGGCTCCTGGGTGGCTCAGTCGGTTAAGCGTCTGACTTTGGCTCAGGTCATGATCTCACAGTTCGTGAGTTCAAGCCCCACATCAGGCTCTGTGCTGACAGCTCAGAGCCTCGAGCCTGCTTCAGATTCTGTGTCTCCCTCTCTCTCTGCCCTTCCCCACCCCACCCTTGCACTCTGTCTTTTTCTGTCTCTCAAAAAACAAACAAACAAACAAACATACATTAAAAAAAAATTGCTGTTGGTCGCAAAATCTCAAAACAGACTAATGCTGTAAGGGAGGTGAGATTGTGACTGTTATTTGAGGTCCAGTGTTAGTAATCATCATGTGTCCATTGTAATTTATGGTTTTCTCCCTTAGCTGGCCAAGAAATACCACCCAGACACAAACAAGGATGATCCCAAAGCCAAGGAGAAGTTCTCCCAGCTGGCAGAAGCCTATGAGGTAATGCGACTTACCTGTGTGTGCAGTCACTGTCATTCAGCTGTGTGGGTACATCAGCGTGTGCTGCCCAGGGTGACCTGACATGTCATAAGGTCCATTGTGAAGACTGTCCCATACCAGATTACCTCCTTGAAGAAAAGATTCCCAGGTCTCCTGCTAGATCTCACTTGGAATCTCAGTAGGAAATGGTCTGATAATCTATATTAACAGAGCTCCCAGGTCATCTGATTTATAGCCAGGTCTGGGAGCTCCTGGTTGGATTAATTAATTCCACACTTATTTGTTGACCCCCCTCCTTAGGGCATCTCTGTCTAGTGGGATGGTGCGTATTGTAAAAGTAGGAGGCCGCCCGTGAGGAACTTGAAATGTAGTCAGAGGGATGAAGCGCGCACTGTGGCGGGCTGCTGAGCCGTTCCAGAGCGACCTTCCCAGACTTAGAGGGTCTGTAGGGACTCAGGATACGTAGAGTATCGTGTACCTGCTGTATGAGTGTGCACATCCCCCAGCCATCTGAAAGTACGTCACAGATGCCGTATCTCTTTATTCTTCAGTACTCGAGTGTGAATTTTCTAAGACCAAGAACATTCTTTTACGTTAACCACAGTACACTTGTCAAAAGCAGGAAATTTAATGCTGATCCAGCACCCTTACCTGTACACACGGTGTGAACTTGTGCCGTGTCCTGGGCCTCGGGAGACCTGGTGGCGCCTGACCGCCGGGCCTTTTCCTGTAGGTGCTGAGTGACGAAGTGAAGAGGAGACAGTATGACACCTACGGCTCTGCGGGCTCGGACACCGGCGCCTCCGGACAGAGCTACTGGAAAGGGGGCCCCACTGTCGACCCCGAGGAGCTCTTCAGGAAGATCTTCGGGGAATTCTCATCCTCTTCTTTTGGGGATTTCCAGAGTGTATTCAGTCAGCCTCAGGAGGTAGGCTCCTTGTTTTAAAGAATCATTCACATTTTAGCCGCTCATTGTGAGGCAAACATTTTATGTTTCTTTTTCTCAAAAAAAAAAAAAACAACAACAACAACAGAAAAAACAAAACAAAAAAAAACCCAAAGCAGCTTCGATGGAATGATCTGGAGGCAGCCATTTTGGTAGGAAATAATTCCCATATTTAAGAAAAACCATGTAGGTAATCCATGTAGGATTACCATGTAGGTAATCCTTTTTAGCTGTACAATTGCTTAATCAGGCAGCCTGAGGCGAAGGCTTTGAGGGTCCATGATTCGGGTGCGTTTTGTCTGGAGCTTGCTGCATTATTGTAGAAGAGCTCGGTACCAGAACGGAGACACAACACCAATTTTACCTCTTGCATGTTTATGTCCTAATAAGACATTATCAGAGCTGAGAGAGGGAGCATGTTTTATGACTTAAATTATGTTTGGGGATCATTCGAGCTGTCTATAAGGACTATGTACAAATATTATCTGTGAACAGTTTGTTGAAAAGTACATTTTCACTTAAAACAAGCATTCCCTCTTGAAAATCCTGAGATGTAGGGCAGAGTCAGTCGAGTCCCATCCATTCCTACTTGGCAGAGGACAGGTGAGTTAAAAAATAAGTAGCTGGGTGAAGAGATGAACAGGTGGGACATGGAAGATTTTTGGTGAAATTTCACATTTAGTGAAAGTCCTGGGGCGCCTGGGTGGCGCAGTCGGTTAAGCGTCCGACTTCAGCCAGGTCACGATCTCGCGGTCCGTGAGTTCGAGCCCCGCGTCAGGCTCTGGGCTGATGGCTCGGAGCCTGGAGCCTGTTTCCGATTCTGTGTCTCCCTCTCTCTCTGCCCCTCCCCCGTTCATGCTCTGTCTCTCTCTGTCCCAAAAATAAATAAAAAACGTTGAAAAAAAAAAAAAAAGTCCTCTATGATTTTGTAACAACAGACCCGTGTCATACATTTGTTTAGGCCCTTAGGAAATACACCACCAAGGGTGGACCCTGAAGTGAAAGACGAGCTTTGGGGGACTCTGATGTGTCCATGTGGGTTCATCCTTGATAAAAAATGGACGTCCCGGTGACAGATGCTGACCCTGGTGGGGGCTGTGCATATGTGGGGGCAGGGGGCGATCCTGATACCTCCCTCTCAATTTTATAAACGTGTAAAACCGTCTTAAAGAATAAAGCCCACTTTAAAAGAAGAGGTAACGTGAATGAAAACCGCTGACCATTGCCCTCCTTTACTTTCAAAGTGGAGGATCACTTTGGTAATTAACCAAAGATGACAGGCTGCCCTCTGACTTCTTTAGTACATCATGGAGCTGACGTTTAATCAGGCTGCCAAGGGGGTCAACAAGGAGTTCACCGTGAACATCACTGACACCTGCGAGCGGTGTGACGGCAAGGGGAACGAGCCTGGCACCAAGATGCAGAACTGCCATTACTGCGGCGGCTCCGGCATGGTGAGAATGTGGCAGAGCCCCCCCCCCCCCCCCCCCCGCCTGGGATCCCCCGCCTCTAGCCCCCCCACACCCCTTGCCGGCCCTTTTTCTACACTCCTGTGGATAGCCTTGGAGGTATCTGGCAGTGCTTGGTGCTTTTGAGTGTCCGTGACTAGGTGGGACTGTTTTATCTAGATCTTTCTTTCCCAAGAGTACTCTGTCTTGGTCAGTGATCCTGTGCTGTCTTCCCTGAAAATACACTTCCCTGAAAATTTTGGTAATTTGAAACCGTTGCTGGGGGGCGGGGGGTTTAAATCTTGCTTGAAGTGTAATCATTTTTTTCTTTTGGTAAGTTTTTTATATAATACAAACATACAGAACAGTATAAAGAGCCACTCCCTTATTCCTTACCCAGATTCACCAGTTGTTAACATTCTGTCCCATTTGCACTGTCATATCTGTTGTGTATTTTCAAGGAACAAGAATGTTCTTTTATGCAACCACAACACAGTTGTCACTATCAGGAAATTTAACGTTGCTAGAATACCATTTTCTGTACTCATTCTCATGTGTTCACTTGTCCTTACAATGTCCTTTTTTTCCTGATCCAGGATCCATGCTGGGATTTTGCATAGTGTTTGGTTGTCATATCTTTTGTCTCCTTTAATCTGGGAACGGTTTCTTGGCCTTTCTTTTTCTTTATGACCTTGACATTTTTTAGGATTACAGGCCAGCTGTTTTGTAGAATGCCCTTTATATTGGGGTTCATCTGATATTTTCTCATGACTAGATTCAGATCACACATTTTTGGTGAAACGTCACAGAGGGGTAGTGCCCTTGACACTGGATCACGTCAGGAGTCGTGAGGTGTCAGTTTGTCCCATTAGTGATGACGTGACATTGGATCATGAGTAGTTAGTTAAGATAGTGTCCACCAGGTTTCTTCACTGTAAAGTTGTTAATTTTCCCTTTGAGATTAATGAGGAAGTTGTGGTGAGGCACATACTGACTTCTGAACTCCAGATCACCGCGTTGATTGTAGGAGACTGAAAAATGGGTTGTACTGCCTCTCTGTAACCATTCCTGAAACCTCTGGGAGCTGAGCAGTTACCTTTTAAAGAGAGTAGTGCCCCTCTGATTACAACAGCGATTGCTGAGAAAACAAAAGAGAAACCTGACCACCCAGAGCAGCTAGTCTGGTCCCTGAGGCCACTACTGCCCTGTTCTCACTGTACCTGAGGGCCATGTGGGAAGAAAGAGGGGGGCTGGGTCCTCCCTATCTTCCCCCGGCCCCCACCACTGGTGCCCCAGGAGCAAGGAGGCAGGCAGCCCCTGTTGCTGGCGTGGTGCTGCTCGTTCTGCCCCCCCGCCCCCGAGTGTCCTCTCCCCCATCCTCCCTGCGCACCCCCATCCTTCAGGGGCCTCTTGGCCCCCAGCCCCTCCCACAGCTGGTGGGGCCTTGTGGTCTGTGGCTACTACCCCCAGCTCCTCACTGGTTAGAAAGTGGTTACTTCTTTTGTTTAACCTAACTTCTTTACACTGTTTGTTCATTTTGTTTTTTTTTTTAGAAAGCGGGAAAGGGGGAGAGAGGGCGGGAGAGTGCGTGCACGAGTGGGCAGATGGACAGAGGGAGAGAGAAATTCCCAAGCAGGCTCCATACTCAGCACAGAGCCCAACAAGGGCTCCATAGGACGACCCTGGGATCATGACCTGAGCCAAAATCAAGTCAGATATTCACTTGACTGAGCCACCTAGGCGTCCCCCTGCCTGTTTTGTAAATTATCGAAAAGTACTTGTTCTGACACAACAGTCGGAGGAATACATAAAGAAAATGTCAGTAATCGCCCCTTGCCTGGACTCCCAAGTTCATAACTTGAGGTGTTCTTTCCACAACTCAGTCTCTGTCTCCATACAAAAAAATTTCTTTTTAAAGCAAAAACTTTCTAATGAGAGTATATTACACATACTCTTTGTTGTGCAACTTGCTTTGGTCTTTGATGGATCATGCCCATTCCTCCAGGCCGATACATGCAGATCTCATTTTCCAACTTAATACTTAGGTTTCAGTGCTACAGGAAAACCCTCTACACATATGGCCTTCCATCTGATGCCTCTACTTTCTGTGACACAGACCTCCAAAGGTGGAATTGCTGGGACAAATAATTCTTACATTTAAAATGTCTCTAATTTGGGGCGCCTGGGTGGCGCAGTCGGTTAAGCGTCCGACTTCAGCCAGGTCACGATCTCGTGGTCCGTGAGTTCGAGCCCCGCGTCAGGCTCTGGGCTGATGGCTCAGAGCCTGGAGCCTGTTTCCGATTCTGTGTCTCCCTCTCTCTCTGCCCCTCCCCCGTTCATGCTCTGTCTCTCTCTGTCCCAAAAATAAATTAAAAAAAAAAAAAGTCTCTAATTTAAAATTTATCATGTTTAAAAATGTACGTGTTTATATTTGCACACGGTACAGAATTCTGAAGGAAAAACGAAAGTACAGTGAAAAGTTAAGTGTTCCTCCCCAAGCCCCACCCCCTAACTGTTCCAGGCATCCTCCTTAGAGGCACAGCTCTAGTGACCTTCTTGTGTATCCTGCTTTAGACGGACACGCACATTTCAAGCCATCTGTGTGGAGGTTCCAGTGACCCAAGGTAGCACTCTGTACATGGTGCTGCAGCGTTTGCTTCGGTTTTTACAACTCAGTGATCTCAGAAAGCATTTCTCACCCACGTGCAGTGTTCTGTTAACGTGGTTACACCATGATTTTTCAGGCAGCTCACTCCTGGTGGCCACCCAGGCTGCAAGGGACGTATGCTGTTGCACGAGTGTGATCTGTAGGGCACAGCCCCACAGATGCACACTCAGTTCTCATAGCTGCCAGAGTGTTTTCCACACGTCTGTGACTGCATCATCTTGCATGACGTCTGCATCCTTTGGGAGAAAGGTGTGGGTCCCTGTGTTCTTAGGCAGTATGTTTTAGTGCGTGTTCACACAGAACACGAGTCTTTGATGAAACATTTCTCTGCCGTGCATTGTGTTCCCAGAGGCTTGGCCATTAGAGTTTACCTGTGTACTTAAGGGTTCCGTCTTTTTCGTCTCTTTATCAGGAAACCATAAATACAGGCCCCTTTGTGATGCGCTCCACGTGTCGGAGGTGTGGTGGCCGAGGCTCCATCATCACGACTCCCTGCGTGATATGCAGAGGAGCCGGACAGGCCAAGCAGAAGAAGAAAGTGGTGATCCCTGTGCCTGCCGGTGGGTCCTGGTCTCCTCCACGTACCGGGGCTGGGGCAGCTGGGACCTTTGTTTCCCTGTGCTTGGGCTGTTGTAAAAGCTGTGGTGAAGGATCTGGAGCCCCGGATTGGAGGGGGAACTGGAATCTCCTTGCGTTTTCCTCTCTGTACTAGTTGTCCTTAAAATCTACCCTTGCATGCCTCGTGGGCAGAAGGTACCTGACACGCCCGCTCTGCTCCCCTGTGGAGCTCCTCCACCTTTGTTCAACGAGGCCAGCATTGTCAGTGTGGCCAGCCCTGTCTGCACCACTACCCCTTCCTCCTAGCCCCCAGGGGCCGCCTGTGACTGCTCTCGCCAGCTGGGTCTTGTTCCCAGGATGGACTTTCTGCAGGGCAGTCTGATCGTGTCACTTGTCCTGAAGCCTGTGCAGTGACTCCTGGGGTGAGAAATGCCACCTGTCTCAGCCCCTTCTGGCCTCTGCAGCCTCTCCTCTTGTTGCCTGCCCTGCGGCCTTCCTGCAGCTGCCTTCATGCAGCTCTTCGAATGGGCCATAATGCCTCTAGACAGAGCCTTGTCATATGTCACTCCCTGTGTCTGAAGCTCACTTTCCACCTTCTTTTCTCAGCGGGTTAACTCTTCTCCCAGAGCTGCTAGCTTGAGTGTTGCCTCTCTAGAGCAGCTTCTGGAACTCTCCCTGTTCCTTAGATGTCCTTTGTCCTTGCTTCTACGAACACGTTTCTGTTTGTAATGATGCACTTGTTAGTGTTGTTATTTGGGTGATAGCTGTCTCCCCTACTAAACTCTAAACTCACTGACATGCTACATGGACCTGGTAGGAGCAGGTGTCCAGGGAACTTGGATAAACGAATAGAAGGCGCTCTTGTTTGGGGATCACTTGCTGTACTTGCTCCTTTGAGAAGTTACACCCATTGGATGTACTGTGGATAATTGTGTTGTTCCTCATTAATAGGAACGGGGAAGGAAGTCAGTGGTTTGTAAATGGATTTAGGGCAGGAAACTCCATGGGAGGTCCCCAAATAAATGTTCCCTTTTGAACTTTTGTTCTTACAGGAGTCGAGGATGGCCAGACGGTGCGGATGCCTGTCGGAAAAAGAGAAATTTTCATCACATTCAGGGTGGGTGCTCTGCTCGCACAGCTTCTCGGGCCCTTGCCCTCTTGCAGGGAGGTGGGCGCTCATGGGGGCGTGTCTAAGGGAAACAGTGGCCACCTCGGTGGGGTTATGAAACATGTATCACGTCAAGCCTTTGTGCTACGTTTGGACAGAACAGTTTCCTCAAGATTTTTATAAGTTGGAAAACATAGGACACATAAAAATATAGAATGCATCTCTGTAATTTTTTTAAAAATTTACTTATTTTGAGAGAAACAGAGACCACACAAGTGGGAGAGGGGCAGAGAGACAGGGAGAGAGAATCCCAAGCAGGCTTTGCACTGCCAGCACAGGGCGCCTGATGTGGGGCTTGATCCCACGAAGCCATGAGATCATGACCTGAGCCGAAACCAAGAGTTGGATGCTCAACTGACTGAGCCACCCAGACCCCCCTCCTTGTGATTTTAAATTTATGTATCAAATTGTTGGTGGGGGTGGTAAGAGCTAAAGGTGCAGTTTTACCTACTGTGTGCAGAGACAGACCTGGTTTCTGAGACAGGAGATGGTAAAGGAGATACAGTTCTTGTCCCCACATTTCTGCCGGGTGCCCCAGGAAAGCCATGTGAGCGCAGCAGGGGAAGGCACAGGCTGTGTGCAAGACACCCTCACTCATAATAGCAAGACACTGATGACAGTCTGCTGCCCTCGGATAAGAGAGTGAATGAGAGAACCGTGCTGTGGCCAGAGTGCCTCAGAGCAGCCACGGGAAGAAACCAGAGCCATACGTTCAGCACAACTGAGACTTCTCAGTTACTTTGAGGGAAAGAAAGCAGATTGCGAGTGGATGCAGGGAGGGAGACTGTCTATAAACACTTTTAAAGCACGTGAGAGGGTGCTACATATTATTTGGGGACACGTACATATGTGGGAATGAGAACTGCTACAGTCAGCGTGGGGCCACTCTGGAGGGGGAGGAGCCAGGGGCTTCACTGCATCGCGATGTTTTATTACCTCCACTGGGTTGTGGGCGTTCTGCGTGTGTGATGTAATTTACTTTGCCTGTTCAAAAAATTTTTTCTTAGTGTTTTATTTATTTTTGAGAGAGAGACAGAATACCAGTGGGGGAGGGGCAGAGAGAGGATGTGTCCATCGTGAGACACAGAATCCCAGGCAGGCTCCAGGCTCTGAGCTGTCAGCACAGAGCCTGACACGGGTCTCGAACCCACGAACTGCAAGATCATGACCTGAGCTAAAGTCTGACGCTTAACCTACTGAGCCATCTAGGCGCCCCTACTTTTCCTGTTCATGCGTGTGTGAGATATTTTGTAATTTAAAACACAGATAAAAATACTGTAAAGCGTGAAGTGCTAGACGAGGAATCAAAGACAAAGGCAGCCAGCTGTCAGCCAGGCTCTCCAGTGGGCTTGGTGGGAGTTTCAGACCCTGCTCCCACCTGATAATAGACAAGAACAGAGAGAGGGGAAATCACTGCAAGGCAAGAAGTGTCTTTGAGGCCCCAAAAGTAGTGCTTGTGCATCAGAATCATTCCACTGCTGTCTGTCTTGAAGGTGGTTTGTACCAGATGACTGTTTGGAAAATAAACTGTGCCTTTGTAGATGTACTAATCTCTGTTTCCTTATACCTGCCAGTAGAGTAAGCTTTTTTTTTTTTTTTATGTTTAATAAGCCAATTTTACTTTTTTTATTTGCCCGTTGGGGCGGCTTGATCTGAGACCGACACTCTTGTGTCGCTATGTAGAAATGAATCTGACCTGTAACTCCCGGAGCCTGGGGTCATGTTCTGCTTTGGCAAAAGTACATCCTCTCCCTTGATGCTGTGCTCTTCAGCAAAGAAGCAGCGTATCGCATGCCGGACCCTGTGCCCAGGCTGCTGAGATGGGCTGTTGTCCAGTCTCGAGAAGGACTTCTGCACGCATAACCACATCTCTCCTGCTTGGACCGTAGGTGCAGAAAAGCCCCGTGTTCCGGAGGGACGGTGCAGACATCCACTCCGACCTCTTTATTTCCATAGCTCAGGCTCTTCTTGGGGGGACAGCCAGAGCGCAAGGCCTGTACGAGACGATTAACGTGACGGTAAGAGGCCGAGAACGTGTTTGCCACTCTTGTCCTTCGTTGCTATTTTTTTTTTTCCCCTCTGTGAACCGGCTGAGAAGTGGCTAGAACCTGTGGCCGAGCAGCCTGTTGGAGACTCAGTGATGGGGTCTGGGGGAAGTAGAGGAATGTTAGGCCATTCCTTGGGTGTGAATCACAGACCATAGACCCTGATGAAGGAATCACCAGTGAAGGCAGGTCCTGGGTCACATCCACGCCTCTGCTAGCACCAGGGAGCAGCCCCAGCACTGTGCCCCTGTGTTGGCTTTGCCCCCTCCCAGGTCACACTCTCTGTGCTCCCTCACTCCTGCTGTGGGCTCAGCTTCCCGAACTGCCTGCCCCCACATGCTTGTTTTGGGCTCTGCTCCAGGTGGACCCCGGTTTAGCCAGCTTCCATGTGGATGTCTGGAAACCTGAATGGGAGTTCTTTCCAAGGAGTGAGTCTTAGTGTAGTGAAATGTTTCCATTTGAGCAACTGTAGACCAAGGAAAACCACAGATTTCTTTTCTTTATAGATACCCCCTGGGATTCAGACAGACCAGAAGATTCGGATGAGTGGGAAAGGTATCCCCCGGATTAACAGCTACGGCTATGGAGATCACTACATTCACATCAAGATAAGAGTTCCAAAGTGCGTGCCCATGTAACCATGGTGAGGTCTGCCCAATCTCTGCATTTTCCCCACCTAGCAGGACCCGGTTTTGAGGGCTTTTTACCTGCTAGGCCTTATGCCGAGCAAGACCACCCGGCCCGTTGTGGGTCCGCTGCCGTAAGCACTGAGGCTTGTGCCAGTTATTTCTACCTTACAGTCAGATGTGTCTTGCCCAGGTTCTCCATCTGCAAAGTGGGCATAATAAGGCCACCCTCATTAGTTGCTGGAAAACTGAATAATACGTAAGGAACAGTTAGCAATAGCTGCTGTTGTTGGTTTTATCATTACTGCTCTCAGGGCACTGGGGGTCTCGTGGGAGACACGAATCTGTAACTGGATCATAGCACATGACGTCTCCGTTCTTTGGGAGAAAGGTTTGAGTCGAGTGCTGTGGCATCCAGGATAGGCATGGCTCACCCTATTGGGGAAGGTGAGCGAAATTTCTGGCACCACTTTTTTTTTTATTTTTTTATTTGACGTTTATTTTTGAGACATAGAGAGACAGAGCATGAACGGGGGAGGGTCATAGAGAGAGGAAGACACAGAATCTGAAACAGGCTCCAGGCTCCGAGCTGTCAGCATAGAGCCCGACGCGGGGCTCGAACTCACGGACTGTGAGATCATGACCTGAGCCGAAGTCGGTCGCCCAACCAACTGAGCCACCCAGGCGCCCCTGGCACTACTTTTTTTTTAATTAAAAGTTTTTTTTTTATTTTGAGAGAGAGAGAGAGAGAGAGAATGAGCAGGGGAGTGGCAGAGAGAAGGGGACAGAGGATCTGAAGTGGGCTTGCGCAGACAACAGAGAGCCCAACGTGGGGCTCGAACCCATGAACCTTGAGATTATGACCTGAACGGAAGTCAGACGCTTAATCTACTGAACCACCTAGGTGCCCCCTGGTGCTCCTTTTAATTAGTTAACTTTCTACATACGACACTTATAAGAGCCCCTCCCCCCTCAACTTAAGATATTTTAGGAGATTTTTTTTTTTTTTTTAATCACGGTGCTTGGGTAGCTCAGTCGGTTAACCATCCAACTCTAGATTTTGACTCACGTCTTGATCTCACAGTTCATGAGATCAAGGTCCTCGTCGGGGCTCTCTCTTTCCCTCTCTCTATGTCCTTTTGTACATGCATGCACATGTGTGCTCTCTCTCAAACTAAACGTTTTTATTATCAAAGTATAATCGACTTACAGTGAGTGTTATATTAGTTTCAGGTGTACAACATAAAGATTCAACAGTTTGATATGTTATGCAGTGCTCACCATGATCAGTGTAATTCAGGTTTTCTTTATTGAAGCTTTGAGGGGGTGGCTCTTAGGTTCGGGGTGTGTGCCTCTGCCTTATTGTGTCCCCACGTTTTCCACATGCTTACGTGGAAACCGGCCCAGCCCATCATTTAAAGGGCTGCCCAGAGGAAACACTCAATTTGTTTGCTCCACAGGAGACTCACAAGCCGGCAGCAGAGCCTGATCCTGAGCTACGCCGAGGATGAGACCGACGTGGAGGGGACGGTGAATGGTGTCACCAATACAAGCACGGGTAAGGTGGCAACACGTGGAAGGCCTCTCAGTCCTTGGAGGGTGCATGGTTCAGAAACACGTTGGGGTCTGCCCTTGCGGGGAGCATGACAGAGGGGCGCTGGGAGCCAGGAACAGCCTCCTGCCGGCCACTCTAACTTGCCCTGTGTGTGCAGAGGTCAGAGAGTGTCAGCTCGCCTCCTGCCGGAGGGCAGCCATGTGTCTGCGAGAGCTGTTCTGAGTTCTATCCGTGGTTCTGCCGCTCGCCCTGTGACCTTGGGCACATCCCCACATGAGATTCCTTGTAACAGCTTAAGGAGGAGACAGATGGGAAGACTTTATGCAATCCTGACCCAGAACGCCTCCCCAAGATTTCAGAGTGTCTTGTAAGTGACAGCTACCAAAGCCGTAAAAAAGCCAGTCGACTGAGCTCAAACCTGCCTGTGCACAGCAGGTCTAACTTTGAGTTCGTCCGGCAGCGAACAAATGCTGCGTTTACCCTGAGCTCGGATGTCAGGCTGTATCTATAGAGTGTTTTTAAATACTAGCTATTTGATACCAAATTGCTGGCAGGCACAGGCTGTGGTGATGGCCGCCTCTGCTGCAGCGCCTCTTCCCGTGGGAGGTGGGGGCCCTGCGGAGGAGATGCTGGTCCTCCGTTGGTGGGGACTCGGTCCGGGATGGGGCGAGCTGCGTGGTGAAGTGGCCTCAGCTGCACAGGTGTTCCCCCCTTACATCATTCTGCTTGTGTGGGTCCTGGATGCCCCTCCCTTGTCCTCAGAGCCTGAACGGCACTAGGGAGTGTGTGGTCACTCGGGGCAGGCGGTGGATGTCCCCCGTGTCCTCAGAGCCTGAACGGCACTAGAGAGTGTGTGGTCCCTCAGAGCAGGTGATGGCATCCAGGGGTGGGTTTCCAGGAAGGGAGGGCTGGTCTTGGAGCCTAGGGCTGGAGGTCCCAGCAGCAACTGCCTTTGCGTGGACTTGCTGGGCTTCTGTGGAGTCCAGGGGGCCAGGTCGTCTGTGACAAAGCAGCCACCACAAAGCCTGTCGGGAGCCTGACCAAACATGGAAAGGTTTGGTACCTGGATTTCTTACACTCTTGTTACAGCCCTTGTACTGAAAAGTGGAAATAGCCATTCCACGTAATTGTAGTTGTGCTTCCTGAATTGCAAATGTTCCCAGTCACCTGGCAGGGGAGATTTTCCTCCTCTCCCAACCACAGGAGAACTTGAGGTCGGCCCTGTGAGTCGTGACGCGGGCCTTGTTCACTAGATTAGAACATTGGTGTTTTTGTTAAACTCTTTTCTGGTAGTTTAACTTGAGAGTTGATCATACAGTCAGCTTATGAGTATCCTTTGAACCCTCGTGACTTCTGTGGTTCCTTGTCCTCATAGCTAGTTCCCCGCCCTCATTCAGCCTGGATTTATTGGGAACCTCTGGTGTGCCAGACACTTTGTCACTTCTTCCTTTTAAATTTTTATTGACATAATTTTGTTGAGCATAGTTTAACTTTGATGCATGAATTGAGCGCATTTCTGAAAAGTTGTTGTAAAGTGACGTAGTACGCCAAATTATTTTTTCCCTACTCACTTTCTTTGTCATTTCAGAGCTGTGTTCTCGTGGGAAATTTGGCTCCCAGATGTAATTTTTTTTTTAATGTTTATTTATGAGAGAGAGAGAGAGAGAGAGGCCGAGTGTAGGTGGGGGAGGAGCAGAGAGAGGAGGAGACACAGAATCTGAAGCAGGCTCTAGGCTTTAAGCTGTCAGCACAGAGCCCAACTCACAAACTGCAAGATCTCGAACTCACAAACTGCAAGATCATGACCTGAGCCAAAGTCAGACGCTTAACCCACTGAGCCACCCAGGGGCCCTGGACATAATTTTTTAAATAGCATTTAAGAATCTTAGAATTGGCTTCAAAGAATGCTGCCCAGACATGGTTAAATTTCATTATACTGTGAAGACAGTTATTTTTGCAATCTGCATGTGAAAATACGACAGTACTTATAATTCTCATTTCCTTACAACCTCACTAACAGTGGGTCATATTTATTTAAGTAGAGTCTGAATCTCTTATTTCAAACATTTAACAAAACCTAAACTGAAGTTATGTTAGAAACAGTTATGTTCAGGGGCGCCTGGGTGGCTCAGTCGGTTAAGCGGCCGACTTCGGCTCAGGTCATAATCTCGCAGTCCGTGAGTTCGAGCCCCGTGTCAGGCTCTGTGCTGACAGCTCGGAGCCTGGAGCCTGTTTCACATTCTGTGTCTCCCTCTCTCTCTGACCCTCCCCCGTTCATGCTCTGTCTCTCTCTGTCTCAAAAATAAATAAACGTTAAAAAAACATTTTTTTAAATAAAAAAAAAAGAAACAGTTATGTTCAGGTATCATTGCTTCGTGGAATAAAGTGTTACTCAGATCACTTTTTTTTTTTTTTTTTTTTTGAGACAGAGACAGACCATGAGCAGGGGAAGGGCAGACAGAGAGGGAGACAGCAGGCTCCAGGCTCTGAGCTGTCAGCACAGAGCCCGATATGGGGCTCGAACTCACGGACCATGAGATCATGACCTGAGCCGAAGTCGGACGCTCACCGACTGAGCCACCCAGGAGCCCCTCAGATCACTTTTTTAGTAGCCTCCAAATACACCTGAGTCAGGGAGCCCTCAGAACCTGACAGGAGCTGTCAGGTACAAACTGATTTCTGGGCGTCTATACTTTCATTAGGGAAAAGGGCACCTGAAGGGCATTTGGAGTAGATATAATTACATAGGAAACCGACCCAAAAGGTTTGGGGGATTTAATATCCCTTGCCTACTTTTGGTCCCTAGTACAGCTGGTGAAAACCTTAACAGCTGACCCTTGCTTCTTCCCCATTCTGTGAATCAGAAAGTCCAGAAAGACACCATGCACTCAGGGACTCTCAGTACTCAGGGCTGAGCATAGAAGACACAGGGAGTCGGCAAAGTCTATTATTGCGAGACTGAGTTAGAGACAGTGTGGCTCAGGGTTTGTGCTTCTGGGTCCTCGTTAACTCTTGGTGACAGTACACATACATTTACCTGGAGTTGTAGAAAGCAGTTCCAGAGCTCACTGTCTGGGAATCCCACCTGCCGTTTCTCCTCTCCGACAGAGTTGGCAGCGTTGACCTTCACACAGGGTGCTGGCAGGAGGAAGATGAAGGAAAAGACAAAATTTTAGTAGAACGAGAGGTACTTTGCTGGCTCAGCCTGTGTGTGTAGTCGGCTCAGGGAGTCAGGCTGTGTGTATAGACCTGCACCTCCACCTGCAGGGCGGCCCCGGTCCCCAGAAGTCAGGTCCTGGAGTCCTCTCGGTCTCTGTTTCTTCAAACATACATTCCTTTAGCATTTGTTACGTGCTAAGAGATGACACAGAGAGAGACAGAGTCCGTGCCGTCATCCAGCTTATAGATAACGGGAGAAGACAGCAAGCACTGAGCCCCAGATATGTGCTGAACCCTTCTCTTTTTAAAAAAAAAAATTTTTTTTTTAACGTTTATATATTTTTGAGACAGAGAGAGACAGAGCATGAACAAGGGAGGGGCAGAGAGAGAGGGAGACACAGAACCGGAAGCAGGCTCCAGGCTCTGAGCCATCAGCCCAGAGCCCGATGCGGGGCTCGAACTCACAGACCGCAAGATCGTGACCTGAGCTGAAGTCGGCCGCTTAACCGACTGAGCCACCCAGGCGCCCCTGAACCCTTCTCTTAAGAGAAGCTTGTGCCGTTGGAAAAAACATTTTGGCCCATATTCCTGGGATGATTGTTACTCTTCCCCTGGGATCACAGTATAAACAGCTATCAGGCAGCTCTAACTTGGAATCCCTGCCTAATAAGTTGGCGTGTTTCTTCTTTGAATCCCCCAACACTTTCCATGGCGCCTGGCACAGGGCTGGTTCACAGGAAATGTTGATTGAGTTTATTTGAATTCATTTTTCTCATGTCGCTGGGAGATACTCTGAGAGATGGGAGTACCAGCTCTTCCCCAGGAGAGAAGAGACCTGTGGCCTCAGGCTGGACCTCTGTGTTGGCTGAGCAGCCCCTCTGGGTGTGGTCACCTTCTGAAGGTGTAGACTAGAAATGGTCATGTAGTGCCCATTCAGCTGGAGTGGACATTTCCTCTTTATTCTAAAGGCACAAGTGACATGCTGGCTGTATTTAAAGAAGCTTTAGAAGCACAGTGCCTTTGTTTGTATCCTGTCCTGAGACCAGAAGGCATCTGAATGTCCACGACATCCGTAAGGACACATCCCTCCTCCTGTCCTAGGTTAGAAAAACAGTGTGTATATAGACTTTGTCATCTATGTGTGTAGTTTATTCCTGACATTTGGTTCAGAATTTTAAATTTAGTGCTTATAGCCTTTGATGTCCCTGCCAGTAAACCTTATTCCTAAAGGAGTCCTTTTATCCAAATTTAACATAGAGATAAGACCGGAGTTCCTGGTGGTAGAGGGTGATCTGGCATGTTTGCGTTTTGTTGTTTTATTTTTGTTGTTGTGAATCATTAACCTGTTAACTGGTTGCTTATTCTGGGGCCTTTGGCCACTGTGCCTCACATACCTGTAGCCATGGGGGCATCACCGTTTCCCACCTTCTGAATGATGAGGACAGCTGAGTTGCGGGGAGGAGGGTGACGGCAGTCTGAGTTTCTGTGCCCTGTTGTGACTCGTAGTTAACAGCTTGGCAATGGACGAGGCAAGGCCCCACTCTGCCCTGATCATCTGTAAAGGCTTGGGCAAATTACTTCAGCTCTCCAGGCCTCAGCTTTACCATCTGTAAGTTGGAAATGATAGCAGCCTGTATTTCATAGGGTTCTTACGTGATTAAATGAGATCATGTAGGTAAAGCATTTGACACGGTACGTGGCACACATTAAAAGCTCCGTCAGCTATGACTCATAGTGACGCATGCGCACGCACAAAGGTCTGCCATTCCCAGAGCAAGGGCACGATAAAATCAGTCTGTACTCTCCTCTCCTGTGTCCAGGGAGGCCCAGGAGTGATGGGAAATTTCTGGTTTGCGGGTTGCTTTGTGTGAGGAGGCTCTTTGTTACTTAAGCCGTCACGTCAGAACGGGGGATGTGAGGGACTAAGGGAAGGCACACATGGCCTTGCAACCTGTGGCGGTGGGCACCTCTCACGGGGATCTGCTCTGGTGACTCTGCAGTGCCCGGGGTCCTCTGCTGGGGAACCCTGGGAGTCGGGGATCACTCAGCCACCTTGACTTTGGTGATAGCTCACACCTTGGTTAGCACATCCTTGTTTGGGGCTATTGCTCTCTCTGAAGACGTTTCTGAGCTCTGAGAGCATGCCAGGTCCACGAGACCGCCCAGGGTGCTGTACCCAGGGGCGACTCCACCCACCCCTGCTTGGAGCCTGGTGCCCAGATCTTTGGGCCTCTTACTGATGAAGGCATCTTTTTTTTTTTTTTTAATGAAAAAAAAATGTTTATTTATTTTTGAGAGAGAGTGCAAGGGGGAGAGGAGCAGAGAGAGAAGGAGACACACAATCCCAAGCAGGTTCTAGGCTCTGAGCTGTCAGCACAGAGCCCGATGTGGGGCTTGAATCCACGAACCGTGAGATCATGACTTGAGCTGAAGTTGGACACTTAACTGACTGAGCAACCCAGGCGCCCCTCACTAATGATGGCATTTTAGACTGAGATCTTGGGAACCGTGATCCTTTTTTACTGCGCTATGCATCGTACTTGGCATATACAACCTAGCATGTTAGAAACACGCCCTGTGCTGAGTACAGGAGCTCATGGCAGAAGCTTGTCCTGCCTGCCTAGTGGTTGGCAGTTCTTGAAAAGGACAGATTTATGCAGCAGAGTTGATCTCCATAATCTCAGCTTGGGCCCTGAAAAAACGGCCAAGTAGCTTCCCTGTTTCTAGGGCATGTAGGGTCACATGCCCTTGACGGGGAATTTGCCCAGGGACGCATAGGGTGCCCAACTGCTGTTGTTACAGGGAAGAAGTGCACGTGTCGTGGGATTCCACAAGGCAGCGAGTCCCTTCCCTGGGTGTCCCAGAGACCCCAGGTGCACACGTATGGAGCGTGGAAGCTGGTCATTTGGTCTTGGTATGTGTTCTTCACCTGCTTGGAGTCAGTGACTTGGTTGTTAGGAGCTTGGGCTCTGGCCCTCGCTGCTTGTGTTTGAACTCCATTCTCCCCACCACCTACTGGCTCTGAGACCTTGGGCAAACTATCTAATGTAACTCTCTCTGTGCTTTCGTGGTTTCTGTTGTTGTTTTGTTTTTTAATGTGTGAAATTTGTGTGTAAAGGATTGAGTGAGCTACTGTGGGATCTGCGTGGCCTGACCTGGAAGGCATATGGCACTTGGCGGTTATTACAGTTGTTCAGGTGGAGTTAGCTGGTCACTGTCCTTCTCTCTGTCTTGTTTCCCTGTTGTGGGTCAGTGACTCGAGGAGCAGTTGGGATACACTAAATAAAGCACTGAGAGGCCCTTCTGCTTCAGTCATCTAACAGGCGAGGCCACGCTGGCTGACCTGGGAGCCACCCCCTCCCCTCTCAGGGTGGTGCTTGGTGGCTTCTTGAGTGGCAAGCCCCTGGGTGGCCAGTGTGGGTAGGCGGGGCGAGGGATGGGACTCCTGGAGGTGGCTCCCTTGACCCCAGTTCTTTCTGCTGTTTGTGCCCAGGTGGCAGGACCATGGATAGCTCCGCAGGAGGCAAGGCTAGGCCTGAGGCTGGGGAGGACAAGGAGGGATTCCTTTCCAAACTTAAGAAAATGTTTACCTCCTGATATCCCAGGCGAGGTAGGAAAACCCCGAGGTTTCTTCCCCCTTTGTTTCCCTCTATGAACTAACCCTGTTTTCCTTCACCTTAACCAATATCATACCCCCGTCTCCCTGCTCCCAGGCTCGGAAGGGTTGCCAGTGTAAGTGTGGCTTATTTCGCTCCACTCAGAGCCAGGCCTCCCGGCCCGTGGAGAGGCCTGCATCAGGGCAGGGTGGTGGCGTTGGCCGGAGGTGCTGGGCAGAACCAGACTGCAGCGGCCGGCCTTCTGCCATGTCCACTTCTGGAGAGGTTGCACGGGGGGGTGCCTCACAGTCCTCCTTCCACCAGCTTCCAGGGGGGCCGCGTCCCACAGTGGTGGGAACCAGGCTGCCCACAGTCACAGAGGGCAAGTCACAGCAGAGCCAGGCCTAGAACTCAGACCCCCCCCCCCCCCCCCAACCTCCTGCGGAGTCATGTTCCCTGCCTGGGAGCCGCAGGGCCGTGTAAACCTCAGGGGGCTGCCACGAGTCATGCTCGCTCACTGTGGTGTCTTGGGACTCACTCTTCTCTTGTTCTGGTCCCTGGTGGCTGGGACTCCTCGTGCAGCTCCTTCCCAGGGATGATAGAAGCTCACCCGCAGGGCGCCTTCTTCCTGCAGTGCTAGTGAACCGTGACCATTTGTGTCTTGGCTCAGGAAAACGGTCCACTGGGAACTAGGCCGGGAGCAGCAGCCCCTCCGTGTGGCCAGGGCCCTGGAAGGATTCCGGAACAGCAACACTGCGCTTTTGCCTGCAGAGGCCCTGGACCACCTTGGCGACAGCAAAACCATGTGACAACACACCTCTCCACGGACTAGTCATAGGGGACAGCCCCTGGGCAGTAGGGCGTGGCACCCATAAGGGATGGTGGAAGTTTCCCGTCCATGGGTAGGTAACTTGGCCTCTTCTAGCTCAGGCAGAGTAAAACAACTGGACATTTCTTGCAGAGCTAAAACTCTAATTTGGAATCAAAAGTGGTGGAGATATTAGTTAAAGAATTAAAGGCCATGCTTACAGCTTAAAAATGAAGCCTTAAGCTGCACTGAGTCATGAAGTGATTAATTTCCCTCTCAGCAAACCTCCGGGAGCTTCTGGAATGAGTCTTTTCTGCCAGATTGTCTTTTTGAGGAACCTGGAGCTTGCACGTCCCACAGTGTCCTCCACCCCTCAGCCAGGACACCCTATGCTCTTGTCGGAGTTTATGTCCCAAAGATCCCAAACAGCTGGAATGTAGGCGCCTTGGGGCCTGGGGACGCACATACCAAGGGGGTCCCCAAAGATGTCATTCCTGACCATATGGGCCAAGATCTTTATCAGGACGGATAGTCCTTCCTTCCACCCTGTGTGGGGTGGCTTCTCGTCCCTGACTGTTGAGTTCTGTTGTCCTGCGGCAGGTGTTAAGGGGGACTCTTGCCCTTCTGCTCAACCCCAGCTGGTCACAGCTACAGCCCAGGGCCGACTAACAGCCTGTCACCCCAGAGGCCTGCCCCTCTGCCTCCCAGTGGCTTGGTTCTCACCACTCACATTGCTGACATCGGTTTTTAGAAGTGTGTGTAAACTACTCAGTGCTGAGAACTGCTGTCGTCTCTATAAATGTTTGTTCAGAAAAGGAAAGCACAGTCTGAGAGGTTGAAGGTTTCACCGTCCAGCCAGAGCAAAACACACTGTCCCCAGTCTCAGCTTGTAGGGTGTGCGGGCTCCACATGCTTCCAGATCCTCCCACTGGTAAGACAGGCTAATGGAGAAGGCTTACAAATAGTTTCCTTTTTGTTTTCCTTCATAATTTACAAAATAAAGCATCTATTACTGTGATCTAAGAATGTAAAATGATTCTGTATCCATGTAAATAAGATTACTGCAAAAAGTTATTTAAAGCCTAAATTGTGGTCATATTCTTCTTTGAAAGAGTTGAAACTGCTTTTCACAGGGGGCTCAGCAGTGGGGTTGCTGATGTTCGTCTACACACGGGGGCCATCCCGCGTCACCTCTGGCCTTCCTGGGGCCGCCCCCATCCACTGAGTCACTCCAGCCCAAGAGCACACGCGCCATGATGGCCACATGGTGCTCTGACAAACGTTGACCTTCCAAGATTCCAGTGCGGGGGGGCTTTCCATGAGACTATGCTTATTTGATTGAATGTTCTGGAATTCTTGGCGTGTAACTTTCTTTGGGGGCCACGAGAAGATGTGCAGTGTTGGCCTACTTGGGGCCGTGCATGTCACTGTCTTCCTCACTAGATTTTTTTTTCTCCTCCATTATTTTCAGAGGAATGTTTTTTTTTTTTTTTGCAGTGAAGTTTTTGCTGATTGTAGTTTAACTGGTTTGGGCTCCCAGCAGAGGCTGTCCCACAGAAGCCCTGATGGCTGCACAGTTGCAGTGACCCTGAGCACATAGCTCAGACCCATCCCAGGGTTCCAGGCTGTGCACATGAGGTGTGAGAGCACTTGCTGGGCCGGGTGAAGACGTTGGGGAAGACCTTGTGGGCACAAAGAGGCTGCACGGTGACTTCGTGCCAGCATCAGATGCTTCTCCCTTCACCAGAATGGGCCCGTCACGGTCCTAGATCCCAGGTTCAGCGTGGGACCTGGGCAGTGCCTCATGACAGCTTAAGTTTTCTTCCTGGAGAAGTCCAGCCAAATCCCATTCATGTCCTGTCTTTTGAAAGCACAAGTCTGGAGGGAGACTTTGAAAGAGAAAGGTGGTTTTCTTGCTGGCCAGACACCATCCCTGCTGCACCAGGCCGTCCTTCCTCTGCTGGCCGGAAGGGGGCAGTGCAACACCTGCCCAATCAAGTCCCACTCAAGAGTCAGATTGGGCTTCTTCCCACAGGAGGGTCTCGAGGCGTTGGTCTCCAGACTTTGCAGCCTCTGAGTTGGGGCTGGAATGTGAGAGAGGCCCTCAAAAATATAAAAAAGTAACTCCGCCCCTGAGCCTTTGGGGATTGAGAGGAGTGGAAAGGTGGGTAGGGAGGATGGGGGAAGGCACAGTCACGTGTGGGTGATGAAGACCTGGGCGCTGGACCTTGGCTCTATCACACCGGCGGGTCTCTGCTCTGATCTGTTTCTGACCTGGGCCATTCTCCTGAGGCCTCTGCGTTTAGGTGGACTTGAAGTCCTCCTTCCTTGTCATGAAGACCCCCCTCAAAGACGAGAATCCTCTCCAGTCCCACAAGCTTCTTGGCTACCGTGTGTCCAAGGATGGCCCTGCCCTCACTCTGCTCTCCTGCCACCCTGGGGCCTGTCCCCGAATTAAGTGAACACTCGCACCTCTTGCAGAAGGAGTGTTTTAGCACTGGGAAACCCGCACTTTGTATCTTGTAATTATTTATCTATAGAAAGATTTTTAAGTAATCTCTACACCCAACATGGGGCTCGAACCCACACCCTGAGATCAGGAGTCGCTCGCTCTACTGACTGAGCCAGCTAGGCACCTCAGATCTTTTAACCAAAAGTTGTATTTATTTGGCATGATCCTCATGAAGGGTCACAGATGAGCCAGCCGGCAACTTTACATAAAGCGAGTGGGCCCTGAAGTGCTTCCCAGTTGTGCAGAACCCAGGAGGCGGTGGGGGTGATGGACACTGGCTGCCCTGTCTCAAGGGGGTGGCTGTTCGGCTCCACCCGAGGGGGCCATGTGGGAATTCAGACCCTGTGCTACCAGATCGTCTGGTGCTCTGCAAGAGAAGCTAGGCATCCAGATTCTTCTGTGGAGATTTTAGTTACCTCATTTTTGGGGTTACCTATATTGTACAATTCACCCATTAAAGCATACAGTTTGGTGGATTTTAAGTCCAACGTTGTGCCTCCATCACCACAGTCCATTTTATTTTTTTATTTTATTAAGAATTTTTTAGTGTTTATTATTTTTGAGAGAGAGAGGGTGAGGGGGGTGGGGCAGAGAGAAAGATACACACACACAGAATCCAAAGCAGGCTCCAGGCTCTGAGCTGTCAGCACAGAGCCTGAAGCAGGGCTCAAACCCAGGAGTTGGGAGATCATGACCTGAGCCGAAGTTGGGTACTTAACCAACTGAGCCACGCAGATGCCCCAGTTAATATTTTTTTTAATGGGTTTCTTATAGACATCTAATTGGATCTTGTTGTGTTTGTTTTGGGAGAGAGGCAGAGCAAGCAGGGTAGGGGCAGAGAGGCGGGGCAGAGAATCCCAGCTCCACTCAGTGTGGAGCCTGACTCGGGGCTCGAACTCACAAACCATGAGATCGTGACCTGAGCCCAAACCAAGAGTTAGATGCTTAGCTGACTTAGCCACCCAGGTACCCCACCACAATCCATTTTAGCACATTTTCATCACCCTGAAGAGAAACCCCAATTCCATTACCAGTCCCTCCCCATTTCCCTGGGTCCCACAGACCCTGGCAGCCACAAACCCACTCCCCATCTCTAGGATTCATCTACTCTAGCACATTTCATGTGAATGGGGTCATACAATATGTGGTGGCTTGTTTCCTTCTGGTTTCACTTAACACGATGTCTCAGGCTTCATCCATGTTGTGGCACGGATGGGTACTTGTTCCTTTTTATGGCTGAGTCAATTCCATTCTGTGGATAGACCATTTTTGTTTTCCAGCCATTCACTAATAGACATTCGGGTTATTTCCAGCATTTGGCTATCATCAACAACGCTATGGAGTTGTCTCATTTTAAGATGTTGGCAGCGACTTGGGAGTCATCAAGCTCATAGAGACAAAGTAGAATGGTTCGTGCTGGGGGAGGGGGAACGGGAAGCTAGTGTTTAACGGAGACAGTGTCAGTTTGGGAAAATGAAAAAGTCCTGGAGAGGGATGCTGGTGAGGGCAGCACAATACTGTGAATGTAATTAATGCCACTGAATTATATGTACACTTAACAATGACTAAAATGGTAAATTTTTTGTATAGTTTACAAGTTAAGAAAATGAAAAATGTTGGCAGCCAACTAATGTATTTCAGGTACCAAATTTCAGAAAACCAGGCACACGTGGCATCCACCCAGCTGGGGACGCCTCCACCAGCATTTGTGGTGCTAGGAGTCATCCCTTCTGTGCGGTGCTGACCCAGACTCCCCAGGGCTCTGTGAGCTGTGATCCACACATGCTTCCTTCCTGTAGTGATGCACAGGCCGGGCAGGAGCACCCTGGGCCAGGCAGGCACCTTGACTTGAGTATCCAGGGTATGGGAAGGGCCAGTTCCTCTCCAGCCCCATTTGGGGATCGATGGGGGCCAAGGGAAGAGGATTGACATGAATGTCTATTACAGATCAGATGGTTTAAATACTAGGACTGTTGTCTTTTAACGCTCTGGCCCCACGTGCACAGCCCCCCTCCTCCTGTACTATCAGCACCTCCACAAGAGTGGGACATTTGTTCCAACTGATGAACATCATTTATCTCCAAAGTCACGTTTTCATTAGGGTTTGCTCTTGGTGGTGTATATCCTATGGGTGTGGACAAATCTATTGTGACGTGTGTCCATTGTAATATCCTACAGAATAGTTCTACCACCTAGGATCTGGTTTTTGTGTGCAGTGTGGACAGCTCATAGCACATGGAGCATCCTGACTGTTGTCTATTTCACTGGCTTTGGGCTGTTCCCACTGAGATCCACTGCTTTGGCCACACTTAGGATGGGGGCAGGGGACAGGCTGAGGGCACTGGAGGCTAGCAGGGCTTGACCATGTGTCTCAGAAGGAGGGGGGAGAGTGACCCGGGGATGTCAGACACTGCTCTGCACAAATGATCTCATGGCATCCTCAGAACAGCCTGGCCAGGCATCCTCAGAACAGCTGGCGAGGCTCAGCAATGTGCCCAGCTCCTATCCCTTTGGGCGAGGTGCACCTGGAACGCGACGCGGGCTTGCTGGTTTGCTCTGCATCTGGGCACAGTGGACTCCTCCCAGGCTCTGTACTGACCACAGGCCACTCCAGGATCTCATCACAGTGACTCAGCCCCAAGCTGGTGAGTTTCCCGACCTCGGGTATGGGAGACTTGGGCATCACATAGGGCTGGACGCAGATGGCCTCTCACATTCTGTTGCTGATGCTGCTGGGCTTGGAAGCCTGTGCTGTCATGGCCTGCCTTCCCGCCCTGTCTAGGGGCTTGCTGCCCTCCCCTTATACCTCAGTCTGTCCCTGTCCCCCTAAAGTAGGCCCCCTCCTCCCATTATTATTTGTGCTTCTTATTTAAAAAAAATTTTTTTTTAATGTTTATTTCTAAGAGAGAGCGAGAGAGAGAGAGAGAGAGAGAGAGAGAGAGAGAGAGAGAGAGAGAGAATAAGCGGGGGAGGGACAGAGAGACACACACAGAATCCAAAGCAGGCTCCAGGCTCTGAGATGTCAGCACAGAGCCCAATGCAGGGCTTGAACACACACACCACGAGATCATGACCTGAGCTGAAGTTGGATGCTCAACCGACTGAGCCACCCAGGTGCTCCCGTGCTTCCTATTTTCTGCAGCCCTATGTCAATCTATAACTCTTCATGCATATCTGTATCTGGTTCTCCCACCAACCAAAGCTCTTCAAGGTAAAGACCATAACCTTTTTGATTAACATTGTTCACCTGGCACAGTGGTAAGCTGTCAGATGCTTTTTCAAGTCATCAATTAATGGATCAAATGAATCTGGTGGGACTGCTGTCGGTCTTCATGACTGCAGGTACCAAGGCTAAGGCAGGGTAGTAAAGAGCTGTGACGGACAATACGCAAATCCGTACAGGGAAAAGCATGCCTGCTGTGGAACCTCGGGCATTTGACCTGTGTTCTCTGGGTGTTCCTGCCTCTTCTGTAAAGTGAGCAGGAGAGGAGAGGTTGAACCACCCCTACCTTCCCGGTCCTATGTGGACACTACAGGCGAGGCAGTGCTTTCCCTTCCTTGGCTTTTTTCCCCAGCCTTTGCTGTAAGCAGCGTGTTACTTTTTCTCAGTGGTGTGCAATGTGGTGACCTCTGGTCCGGTCTGTCACTGCCCTCCAGATGTTTTGCCTGGCCTGTTTTGAAGATGACCTACTTAGGGCTGCTGCCACTGGGGGGAGGAGAGACAAAGGGAGAAAGGGCCGGTCTTGCCGCCTTCAAGCTTCAAGAAAGAATGTGTGGTTGGCCTCACCAGCTCTCTGGAGATGAAGGCTGTATTTGCCTCGATGTCAAAAGGCATTGCTTATGGTTGGTATGCGGAATCCCCTCTGTCCTCAAACGTAGTACAAACAGTGGTCAGAGCCGCTCCTCTGGGCTGTGGTCACAGCACGGTCTCCCACCTGCCGGACTAAACTTACAGTTGCATTTAAGTTGTGAGTCTTCAGCCCTCGAGTCCCCTGCAAAGGGAGGGGGCTGCGTCTCCACCACTTGATGCTTCCTGTTGGGATATTCATGCCTCAGCAGCTGCCACCCCAACCCCAGTCCCTGAAACAAAACCCTTTTCTTTTGGAAGCCATCTGTGAAAACAATGGCCTTTATTTAAAAAAATAACTTTTTGCAACACGAGAACGGATCACTGTGACTGTATCTCCCGTGCCCCCAGACGGGGCTGAGAGATGGCAGGGTCAGAGCCCAGCAAAGTCCCCTTTGTGCTGCTCCAGCCACTGGTCCAGTGTCTTGGCCTTGGGGTTGAGTCTCAGGGTCAGTTCGATGTCACGGTCAGGTTTCAGGGCATAGAAACGGAACATGTTGGCAAGGTCTCGGGCGCCAGGGAAGTCATACTTCTCGTAGTCCTCCGGGGTCATCTGGAAGCAGAGGGGAGTCTTTTGGGTCTGTCAGCATCTCCAGCACCCCGGCTATTGGCAACTCAGTACCAGCCCAGGTCCTTACCAGTAAGTTCATCTGAAAACCCCTCTACTAAAAAGATTAAAGTTCTAGGGGCGCCTGGGTGGCTCAGTCAGTTAAGCATCTGACTTTGGCTCAGGTCATGATCTCACGGTTTGTGAGTTCAAGCCCCACATCAGGCTCTGTGCTGTCAGCACAGAGCCCATTTTGGATCCTATCTCCCCCTCTCTCAAAATAAATAAATAAATAAATGTAAAAAAAAAAAAAAAAAAAGATTAAAGCTAAAAAACCACTGTTCTAAGTCAACTTAAATCGTTCAAGGGGTGCCTGGCTGGTTCAGTCCAAAGAATGTGTGACTCTTGATCTCAGGGTTGTAAGTTCAAGCCCCACAGTGAGTGTAGAGATTACTTTAAAAAAATCATAAATGTTGTTCTTTTGAGATCAGAAGATGGAAACTTCTCAGCCCTTTCCAAACCAGAACTCTGCAAACATCACTTTCTTGCTCAAAAACCAAAGCTGTTCCCAGTTCCTGACCAAACTGAACCTGAACTCCTCAGCTCCTGAAATCCTCCATGGTTGCCTCAGACTTTTGTTTAGATGTAATCCATGGCCATTTAGGGCTCGTTTTCTAGAGCACCTCATTGCGCTAAGGAAGTGCTTACCTCGATTATTCTGTTAAATTCTGACAACCAAGGAAGGGAATTCTATTCATCCACCCATTTTACAGATGAGGCTACTGGAGCAGAGAGGGTCAGGGATTGTGCCCCAAGGCCCGCATGCTGGTGGGCCGTAAGGGCTGGGAGCAGGACCCCATTCTGGGGGTCTGACCCACCTGAGACATGCCCTGCCATGGCCTCCCCATCACTGCTCTGCTCGTGTCTTGGAACTCTATAGGTGGTTTCTGTCTTTTAATAACGTGGGAGTTTCTCAGACTTTAATAAGTCTTCCACAATGGGAAGGACAAATAAGAAACAAGGCACCTAAGGGGAAGACTGAGGGTCAGTGGGGACACAGCCAGGCCAGGAGGAGGCAGGGATGGGACCCATCTCTCTGGCCTCCTTCCCTGCCCAACACACCCTGTGTGTTCACTCCTTGCTTTGGCCCCTAGTGTCCCCTCTTCCTAGAAACCTTCCTTGCCACTTAGTCAATTGCCTAAGCCAAAAACTTCTCTCAGTGGCCACCCGTGGCTCCCAAGAACAGCATGACAAATGCTCACAGTGACAAATTCAGATTGACTTTGCCCAGAGAGTGGGGCAGCCCTAGATACCATACCACTTCCCTACCAACCATAGCTCCCTCTGGGGATCAGAACGACCAGACCCGGGCTGCCAGAACACCCTGGTGGGAGCTGGGACATCACCCAGCCCGGGCCCGGGGGGCAGCAGGGGCCCACCTTGGCACTGCGCACGGCCTTGCCGGTGTGCTTGGAGAGCAGGGCGGCATACTCTTCCACCGTGTGCCTGCAGGTACTGAGCCCAATGTTCCGGCCGATGTATTCTTCTGGCATCTTCAGCAGGCTTAGCACCACGGGACCCAGGTCGGTCACAGATATGCCGTCCATGGGCACATCACCCATGGGCAAGCCTGGGAGGGAAGTGGGGGGAAGAGGGATGTGCTGGGGTTGTGGCTGATGTTCTCACCAGCCCATCGCCCAGACACGTGCACACGTCAGCACCCTCCGGGGTCTGTGGCGGCAGCGAGGCAGTGCAGCTCAGTCAGGAAACGGGATCCAATCCGAGCTCTGCCACCCTGACGGTCCCCTGTTGACACCCTGAGCCCTTGTTACTCCATTTATAGAGTGGAGGGAACCCGGGACCTACGACCCCCTCAGGGCTAAGACCAGAACAGGAAGGAAATGGAGGGGCTGCTCCCAAAGCGCTGGACCCAGGGCACCTGGTCACATCTGGAATTCCTGCCGTGGAAAACCAAGTCTGCTAACAGGAGTGCTAGAGAGTCAAGGCCAGGGCCTGGACCAGAGCAGCACATGGCAGGTGCTCCATAAATGTGCTGAATTACTAGTGATTCCACCTGCCATGGTGGTCTGGTGGACAGCAGGGCAATGTCTAGATTAGCGCCAGGAGCACGTGGGTCCCGCCACATTCCTCGCCCAGGCGAAGGGGCCACCGCAGCTGCCCGTTCAGGTCACCCAAAGACCTTGTAGGGACAGAGCTCCAACCAGAGACGGAACACAAGAGGGATCCCCGACCAGCTTTGCAAACTATAAAGGGTGGTGCCAGTGTGCCAACACTAGGACCAGACTGCTCACCCTCCCTGCTGGGCAGGACTCAAGCGAGGGTGAGCCTGTGTTCATGCAGAGGGTGAGGGGTGGTTGGGTCAGGACACCGACTTCACTGGACCTGATCTTCCCAACTCTCTTACTTCTGAAGGAAAAGTAACAAGTGTGCTCTGTAAAGCATCGCATCACTGCCTCTTGGCAGATTTTCTCAACGCCCCTGCAAAGGTCAGTTATGCCCATTTCACAGAGCAGGAAGCAGAGGCCCAGTGTCACAGGCCTGACACTCGAGAACCAGGGCTTGGACCCGGAACCATCTGAGGACTAGCCAGCTTTCTCCAACACCCACTGCTCCCCTCGGTGACAGCGGATGCTCGAGAAGGGAGGAAGGGCACTCACTCAGCAAGTAGCTCTTTCCATCCGGAGCTTTCTGGGGCAGGAAGTAGGAGAGCAGGTTCTCAAAATAGCAGGCCAGCCGCACGCTGGTCATGGGAACTCCGATGTCCCGGAAATATTCCTCCACCTCCCCTTTGCCGTCAAAGTGGCCCGCTGCCAGCCTCCCGGCCGTTAGCTTCCTGATGTTCTCCAAGCCACTGTAGACCACGTAGCGAAGGCCCAGGCGCTTGGCCACATCGGCCAGCAGCTTTCCCTGGTGGGCAGGAAAGGAGAAATCACAGAGCTGAGAGGGAAGAAGTGTATCCCCAGCCACAGCCCTGGCTCTCCTGCCCTGGTTGCCACCGTGCCTGATGCAAAGAGGCCAACACCACTTCACCCTTGTCCCTCTACTGGAACGATGCTCACACGTGGTTCCACACGTGGACTGTGAGCCTTCTACCTTAGCGACCCTTCTCTAGATCATCTGGGTTGTCCTACTTCTCAACATGCTCAACTGTGGCCCACATGTGTACATTATGACAGGAGGGGTGGAAGGTCAGGAGAGGGCCACACAGAGGTCTCCTAGCTCGGCTTACTCCGTGCAAAGCCACCGTCGATGGAAGGCCCCAGCAGTCCGCTAGGGAGGTGGTACAGCTCAGCAATTAGGCACACAGACTGCTCAGGTGCTACCCGGGGCTGTGATGCACTTAACTGTCAGTTAAACATGGAGAGCCACACCACCTGCTGCATAAGGATGTGTTGGGTGGTGGCCTCCAGAAAGATGTGTCCATGTCCCAACCTCCAGAACCTGTGAACGTGACCTTACTTGGGAAAAGAAATCTGCAGACAGAACTAAGGATCATTCCAGGTGGGTTCTCAATCTGATGACAAGCATCCCTACAAGAGACCGAAGAGAACACACAGAGGAGAAGGCCCTGCGTGAAGGCAGAGATTGGGGTGAGGTGGCCATGAGGAGAGCCAGCAGCCACCAAAAGCTGGAAGAGGCAAGGAGTGGAATCACCCTTAGAGTCTCCTGGAGGTTCCTGGATTTTCGACTTCTGGCCCCCAGAATGAGAGTAAATTCCTGTCGTTTGAGCCAGCTGGCTGGTTATGGCAGCCACGGGACATGAACCCAGGCCATCAGGATAATGACCTAACATTCCCTCCATCAACCAGAGAAGCTGTCCTTCTCTACTCTATGGGAAGGGCTCCCCTGTAAGTGGATTCAAAGAAAATGTCAAGGCTGAAAACAACTTTAAAGACCAGTGGGCCAGTCCAGTCTCCCTTTATTTTACAAAGGCCTTCTTTTTCCCTAATAAAGCCCAGGGCAGGGAAGGTCCATGTCTAGAGCAGAGCTGCAGCTGGTCATGGACGAGGGAGGGCTGAAAGATGAAGTGACAGACAGCCGGGGCCTCTCCTCTGCCACCAACAATACGTCCCACAGATACCTGAGTCTATGTGACAGGCTCTGTGCGAGTGTCCCCATCCTCAGAGCGAAAGATGGCTATGTCTCATGTTCTCCGTCCCATATCCCTCCCCCTGCCACCTGGGCTCCATAACTAGAGAGAATGTGGGTGGAAAACAATAAACAGAAACATACAACATACAAAGGGGACATGGGCTTTCTGGGATGATGGAAATGTATTTTGATTAGATTGGTAATATGTGGGTTTATTTAGGGGTGCTTGGGTGGCTCAGTCAGTTAAGCATCAGGCTCTTGATTTCAGCTCAGGTCATGATCTTGCTGTTCGTGTGATGGAGCCCCATGTTGAGCTCTGCAGTGACAGCACAGAGCCTGATTGGGATTCTCACTCTCTCTCTCCCCCTCTATACCCACCCCCCCCAATAAATAACTAAGCTTAAAAATATATATATGAGTATATTGATTTTCAAATTCCATCAAACTATACAATTAAAATGTGTGCATCTTATTGCCAGGAAATTATGGGTCAACAGAGTTGTTTTTCTAGAAAGTGTAAAAAGTCAATGGATGACAAAGTAGATTATTGGTTGCCTCGGGCTGGTGGGGAAGGAAGAATGGGGAATAACTGCTAATAGATAAAGGTTTGTTTTTGTGGTGATGAAAACATTCTAGAATTAGGTAGGTAATAGTGATGGCTGCACAATATATACATATATATATGTATGTGTATATATATACATATGTATACATACACATTGAATTATACACTTTGAAAAGGCATAGTGTATAGTACTTGAATGATATCTTAAAAAAAATCAGGGGGCCTGGGTGGCTCAGTTGATTGAGCACTCAACTCTTGGTTTGACTCAGGTCATGAGCTCACAGATCATGAGTTCAAACCCCGCACTGGGCTCTGTGCTGACAGCGCGGAGCCTGCTTGGGATTCTGTCTCCCTCTCTCTCTGCTCACTCTCTCTCTTTCAAAATAAATAAATACACTTTAAAAATTAAAATAAAAACCACCAGAAAAGAAAGCAGCTGCCTCCTATCCTCATTAAAGTCCAGGTGGACTGCATGGAAGAGGAGGGGAAAGGTCTGCAGTGGTCAGTGGGTCACAGGCAGGGTCAGTCCCTTTCTAACAAGTTGGAGCTGCCTCCCAGGGAGCTCCTAGTGAGATGCCCTGCTCCTAGCCCAGCCTCCCCACGCCCTCCCCCCTGCCCTCACCTGCTTGACCTCCTGCTCCTGGCTGCAGTTTTCCCAGTAGTTGGTCACGATGAAGGTAGCATGGGCCCCGGTCAGGGCCAGCTCCATGCTGGCCTCGTCATCCTGGTCTCCCCGCACCACTTCTGCACCCTGCAGCCTCAGCTCCCTTGCTGCCCTCTGCCTAGGGTCTCGAGTGACCACTCGGACCCTGAATGTCCCATCTTCCAGGAGCGTCCGGGCCACTGAGCCTCCCTGAGCACCTGTGAAGAGTCAGAAAGGCCTGCGGGGATGGGCCTGCCTGGGAGTCCGGCTGAGGGGAAGCCCCTCAAAGCCCCTCAGGGAAGGCTCCACTACAGCCAGACGTCCAGGCCCTTTCCACCCGTGATCCTCATGAAGTGCCTTACACCGTTAAAAACAATAACAGCTTTATTGAGATAGAATCCGCTCACCTTTTACAGGGTATACAGTTTATATTTATTTTAAAAATATTTTGGGGGGCGCCTGGGTGGCGTAGTCGGTTAAGCGTCCGACTTCAGCCAGGTCACGATCTCACGGTCTGTGAGTTCGAGCCCCGCGTCAGGCTCTGGGCTGATGGCTCGGAGCCTGGAGCCTGTTTCCGATTCTGTGTCTCCCTCTCTCTCTGCCCCTCCCCCGTTCATGCTTTGTCTCTCTCTGTCCCAAAAATAAATAAAAAATGTTGAAAAAAAAAAATTTTTTTAAATAAAAATATTTTGGCAAATCCGTACTAGTGGGCTGATTTTAGCCAGAGTAAACATACCTCTATGAGGCAGCTGAGAGTTCTGCTGCCGTCCACACACCAGACTTGCCTGGAATTTCACTGGTAAGACTCACTGCTTCAAGTTAAATAAATAAGGAAAGTGTACAGTGCAGTGGGTTTTTGGTTTTTTTTTGTATATTCAGAGCGTGCAACCATCATCCCAGTCAATTTTAGAATATTTCGTGCCCCCTAAAAGAAAACCCACACCCATCAGCAGTCACTCTCCATTCCCCTCCCTCTCAGCCCTGGCAGACCACTCACGTACCTTCTGTCTGTATTGATCTGTCTCTATGGATCTGATGATTCTGGACATTTCACACAAATGGAATCATATAACATGTAGCTATTGTGTCTGGCTTCTTTCACTCAGCATACGGTTTCCAAAGTTCATCAATGTTTTAGCATCAAACCTTTTATAAAATGTTTAAAATGGGCGCTTGGGTGGCTCAGTTGGTTAAGTGTCTGACTTCGGCTCGGGTCATGATCTTAGGATTGTGAGTTCAAGCCCCGCAGCGGGCTCGCTGCTGACAATGCAGAGCCTGCTTGGGACTCTCTATCTCCCTCTCTCTGCCCCTCCCCTGCTCACGCTCACTCTCTCTCTCTAAAATAAATAAACATAAAAAAAAAAGATAAAAAATAAAATGTATTACAAGGGCAGCTGACCGGCTTAGTAAGTAAAGCATGCAAATCAAAGTCGGGGAGTTCAAGTCCCACTTTGGGAGCAGAGTTTACTTGTAAAAAAAATAAATCTATTACAAAATATTTAGCACATACACAAAGGCATGCCAACACCCATGTACCCACTGCTTAGCTTAAGAAATAAAGTATTACCTACATCTTTTCTCTAAAAGACTGAGGGGCGCCTGGCTGGTTCAGCTGGAAGAGCATGCAACTCTTGATCTCGGGGTAGTGAGTTTGAGCCCCATGTTGGGTACACAGATTACTTAAGAGAAAATTACAAAAAGTAAAATCATCAAAAGGAAGAAAATAAAAAATCATCCATAAATACATGTACGAGAAAAGTGAATGCAGTACTACGTGCAATAGTGGAAATTTGTAGAAACGAGATGTCCTTTGGTAAGAATCTGGCTAAGGAAGTGATCAATCCATGCCAAAGTAATCACTGGCAGATTGGCAGATCTGTGCGTATGACTTGGACAGGTGAACGTGACCTATCCTGGAGTGGAAAAGGGAAGCTGCAGAACCACAACAACCTTCACACAGTACTGGTGGGAACAGAAAATGGGGCAGTCACTTTCAAAAAGAGTCTGGAAGTTTCTCAAGGTGCTAAGCACAGAGTTACCCTACAATCCAGCAATTCCACTCTAGATATATGCCCAAGAAAATTAAAAACGTGTTCGCACAAAAACCTGTGCATGAACATTCACTACATTGTTCGCAACAGCCAAGAGCTGGAAACAAGCCAAACATCCAGCAATGGAAGAGTAGATCAACACAATGCAGTCTACCCATAAAATGGAATATTATTCAGACATAAAAAAGGAATGGAGTACTGACACCTGCTACAAAATGGATGAACCTCAAAAACACGATGCCGAGGGGCGCCTGGGTGGCTCAGTCGGTTGAGCGTCCGACTTCGGCTCAGGTCATGATCTCACGGTCCGTGGGTTCGAGCCCCGCGTCGGGCTCTGTGCTGACAGCTCAGAGCCTGGAGCCTGTTTCGGATTCTGTGTCTCCCTCTCTCTGTGACCCTCCCCCGTTCATGCTCTGTCTCTCTCTGTCTCAAAAATAATAAACGTTAAAAAAAAAAAAAAAAAAATTAAAAAAAAAAAAAACACGATGCCGAGTCAAGGAAGCCAGGCATAAAAGGCCACAGAGTGTATGATTTAATTTATATGAAATGTCCAGAATGGACAAATCTACAGGTCGAGAGTAGACTGATGGCTGCCAAAGGCTGAGGAAAGTTGAAGAAACCGAGAGTAAAGTAACTGCTGGTGGGTGTGAGGTTTCTTTTGGGAGTGATGAGATGACCTTGTTCTAAAACTGCCAAGGATGAGCGTAAAGCTCTGTGAATATACCAGAAACCAGTGAATTGCACACTTTATTTTTAAGTTTATTTTGAGGGGCGCCTGGGTGGTTCAGTTGGTTCAGCCTCCAACTTCAGCTCAGGCCATGATCTCATGGGTGGTGGGTTCGAGCCCTGCAACTGGCTGTGTCAGCACAGAGCTCAGAGCCTGGTGCCTGCTTTGGATCTGTCTGTCTGTCTGTGTCTCTCTCTCTCTCTCGCTGCCCCTCCCCTGCTCACGCTCTGTCTCTCCCTCTCTCAAAGGTAATAAACATTAAAAAATTTTTTTGAATAAGAATATTTATAAGTATTTATTTTGAGAGAGCAAGTGGGGGAGGGGCAGAGAGAGGGAGAGCAAGAGAATCCTAAGCAGGTTCTGCACTGTCAGTGCAGAGCCCCACGTGGGGCTGGAACTCACCAACCTGGGGATCATGACCTGAGCCAAAGTCAGAGCCTTAACCGACTGAGCCAACGAGGCTCCCAAAAACCAGCGAACTGCACACTTTAAATGGGTGAATTGTATATGTGATTTAGATCTTAAGCTGTAACACATATTTAAAAACATACAGTATAGGGGCGCCTGGGTGGCGCAGTCGGTTAAGCGTCCGACTTCAGCCAGGTCACGATCTCACGTTCCGTGAGTTCGAGCCCCGCGTCAGGATCTGGGCTGATGGCTCGGAGCCTGGAGCCTGCTTCCGATTCTGTGTCTCCCTCTCTCTCTGCCCCTCCCCCGTTCATGCTCTGTCTCTCTCTGTCCCAAAAATAAATAAAAAAAAAACGTTGAAAAAAAATAAAAACATACAGTATAAAAAAGAACAAAACATGATGGCAAGACACTTTGCCATTAAAAAAAAAATCTTTGTACATATCTAATCTGGTAGGATACTCAAGAAACGATGACAGAGATGGATGGGGTTGCTGAGACAGAAGTAGGAGGGAGATTCAATTTTGGTATTATGTGCAACTGTCACTTTTTCAAGAAGTTAAAGTACTTATTGTTATTTTTTTAATTCAAACGGAATGTGCTCCCAGGTCCTGCTCCAGGGCCCCTGGCCGGGTCAGGGGTCCGAGCCACAGGACCCTCCTTCCAGCCCTGCCCCACCCACACCCCCACCCCCACCCACCTCGGTCTCCCAGGCTCTGCGGGGCGGCCCTGGGCTCGCTCACCTGTGGCTCCAAACACCACCACCAGTTTCTTGTCCGCCATGCGGGCCGGAGCGGGAAGCGCGGTCCCTGAAGCCTGGGAACCGTGGGACGCTCGGGTTGGCGAAAAGGACAGGGGTCCCCGCCTGGAACCACCCCGGGAGCGCACTGCGTGGGCCCGACGGGCAGCCAGCCCGGGAGAAGTCGGGGCCCCGCGACCCCCGGCCCGCTCCGCCCCCTCTCCGCGCCCGACACCCCGGCGCGGTGGCCCAGGCCTTGCGGTACCTCCTCGCCTCAGACCAGGCGGGAAACTAAGGAGGAGGGAACAAGGGCCCCGGAATTTGCAGCCGAGTCCACCGCCGCGGGTGGGGGGAGGAGGGGTGGAACCTGAGAAGGCGGGTCTCGCCCGCAGCTCCAGCCTCGTCCTGGAAAAGCCACGCCCTCTAGGCCGTCCTGCGTGAGGGGACCCCAGGCCGCGCGGCTTCTGAACTCCCACCGTCCCGGCGCTGTTGGCGCGCGGAGCTGACCCACCACCCCCTTGGCGGGCGCGGATGGTTCGTCCCTCCCAGGCTAGAGTTCTCTCGGAGAGCAGCCCCACGGGCGTGCAGAAACCGGATTTGCGGACCTCGGGGCTCTTCTGAGTTCGCGTGCGGAGCGGGTTAGCGGGATGCTGGCGCTGAAGCCTACGGAAGCCGAAAACCAAGACCAGAAGCAGAAACGCACGTCTTTATCCTGCATGAACATCTGAACTTGCAGATATAGGTGTCACCTAAGGATAATTAAATCTGCATCTGGGACTCTCAACACCCAAGGCCTGAAGTCATGTTTGAGGTTGCTTCTAGTTGTACAGATTTGAATTATTTTTTTACAGGAAAAGTGAGATTTCTTTGTGTTCAACTAAAACACTCCTCTCCTGTCGCTCCTCACCTGAAAATTTATTAATGGATAAGAGCTTTCATTTTTTTTTTTTCTTTCATTCACTCATTCCTTCCAAAATGTATTGACCCGTCCGGGAATGTCATCTTCATAACATCAGGCACATCTCTGTATTCACTGCTAAATTTCAAGCACTTAACAGAGCACCTGGCAGGTAGGCGCTCAGTAAATATTTGGTGATTGACCTGTTGTCTAAATACCCTGGCACTGGAGTTACCGGGAAACCCAACTAAATCTGCTGCTGTTTCCCCCAATCTACTGGTGGAGATAACTAACCCACAAGGTAATGTGCATTTTAGGCTTCCTTATGTTTTATCATTTTTAAATTTTTTTCAATGTTTATTTTTGAGACAATGCAAGAGACAGAGTGCAAGCGGCCGAGGGGCAGACAGAGGGAGACACAGAATCTGAAGCAGGCTCCAGGCTCTGAGCTGTCAGCTCAGAGCTGGACGCGGGGCACGAACTCACGAACCATGAGATCATGACCTGAGCCGAAGTCAGACGCTTAACCGACTGAGCCATTCAGGTGCCCCAGTTTTATCATTTTTAAGTGTTTTTGTAATGTGTAATTTATGTAAAATATCGGTCTTTATTTATTATAAAATGCATGTATAGAGGTGTGCCTGGCTGGCTCAGTCTGTAGAGCATGTAACTCTTTATTCCCAGATCATGAGTTCGAGCCTCACGTTGGGCTTAGAGATTACTTTAAAAAAGGAAATAAATAAATAAAATTCAAATGAGATAATGTGGGGTTAAGCTTATGCCTGACACACAGGGGAAGCTCAGAGACGGATTCCCGCTGTTATCATTATGAGCACATGTCACTGGGCTGGGTGAACGGGCAAGAGCTTTGCAGGAAGTCTTCGTCAGATATAAAGTCCCACAGGAAGCACAGAGTCTCAGCTAAGAACACCAGTCGGTAGCCAAATCTTTCCCCTCAGGCCTCAAGAGACCACTTGGTTGTGGGCTGGGTGGGGCTTCAAGAGACAAAACTTTTGCCCAGGCTACCAATAATGCCCGCTCACTTCCAGACAGACCCCTGGCACCCGCACCACTGACCAGAAGCCCAGGGGCAGAGACACCATTCTCTGCCACTCTTTCCTGCTCTGATTTCCAAGCTGTAGATTCAGCAAGGCCAAAAGGCAGTGGAGTTCCTTGTGTCCTACTGTGGCCCTGTGCTACTCAATTAAACCTGGGCACTAGGGCTGGCTTCACGGGCTTGTAACCTGAGCAGTTGCACAGGATCCCACTCTGAGAAGGACACCCATGCTTGGTTTAAGGCTCTGCTGTTGCTTTCTTGAAATTCTTGATAATTTTTAAACAAGGAACCCTGAGTTTTCATTTTGCACCAGGTCGTGCAAATTCTGTAGCTGGTCCTACTGCTTGTTTGGATTTCTTTTCTTTTTAATGTTTACTTATTTATTTTGATAGAGAGCACCAGTGGGGAAAGGTCAGAGAGAGAGAGGGAGTTAGAGAATCCCAAACAGGCTTTGCACCATCAGCTTGAAGCTTGACCTGGGACTTGACCCGGGACTTGAACCCATGAACCATGAGATCATGACCAAGAGTCTGACACTTAACCAGCTGAGCCACCCAGGTGGCCCTGGGTTTATTTTCTTAAAGAAAAACATCATCTATAGGGGCACCTGGGTGGCTCAGTCAGTTAAGCATCCAACTTCAGCTCAGGTAATGATCTCATAGTTTGAGTTTGAGCCCTGCATTGAGCCCACATAGGATCCTCTGTCTCCCTCTTTGTCCCCCGATTTCTCTTTCTCTCTCAAAAATAAACATTAAAAAACCCTCACTTATTATCACAGTAATATGCACTTGGGTTCCATTTAATAAGTACTTATTGAGCTTCTAGTAAGTGCTGGGCATTGTGCCAGGAGAAGAGAGATACAGAGAAACAAGACATAGGCCAGCTTTCAGGAAGCTCTCCTATTATGGTAGACAATTATACCAGTGGGATGGAGATGAAAGCAGAATAGGAATAGTTAGCCTAGCTTAGGGATCAGGGAGGGCTTCCTGGAGGATGTGATGGTTATGTGGAGTCATAAGGAATGAGTAGGAGTTAGCCCTAATGTGGTGAGCCCTGTCCAGGCAAACTTTATAGTCTGAGCAGAGAGGCGTAACATAACAGGGCATGGAAGAGACTGCAAGAGAGTTATGCAAAATAAACACATAGAGGGGCGCCTGGGTGGCGCAGTCGGTTAAGCGTCCGACTTCAGCCAGGTCACGATCTTGCGGTCCGTGAGTTCGAGCCCCGCGTCGGGCTCTGGGCTGATGGCTCGGAGCCTGGAGCCTGTTTCCGATTCTGTGTCTCCCTCTCTCTCTCTGCCCCTCCCCCGTTCATGCTCTGTCTCTCTCTGTCCCAAAAATAAATAAAAAACGTTGAAAAAAAACCACATAGATAAAAATCTTCATTTATAAACACGAGTGAAGTATATTAAAATAAATACATGCATTTTATTATTTTTTTACTTTTTAAAGATTTTAAGTAATCTCTACAGCCAGTGTGGAGCTGGAACCCACAATCCCCAGATCAAAAGTCTTGTGCTCGCTCTACTGACTGAGCCAGCTGGGTGCCCCTTATTTTTTTTAAGATTTTATTTTTGAGTACTCTCTGCACCCAACAAGCGCTCCCCCCCCATTATCTCATTTGAACCTTCAAAGCAACCCCTCCTTCAATCAGTGCCACTTGGTTTAATTCCATTTTTTGTGTATGTGTTTGAGGCAGGGGACAGTACAGTGTGTACTTCCAATTTTTACTTTCTTAAAATACATTATTTTTAAATTTTGGTTGCTTTAAAAAAATTTTTTTTAATGTTTATTTTTGAGAGAGAGACAGAGACAGAGCATGAGTGGGGCAGGGGCAGAGAGAGCCGGAGACACAGAATGCAAAGCAGGCTCCAGACTCCCAGCTGTCAGCACAGAGCCCGACATGGGCCACCCAGTTGCCCCTTAAATTGGGTTTTGATAGCTAAGGAATGTATAATGCGTTTATGCATCTCATAAAAAAATGCAAATGGTACAGATAAACCACAAGTGACCCTCGACCTCCCTCTGTCATTCTAGTGTGTAAATCTTCCTGGCTTTTGGATGCATTTAGATACCTAAACGTGAACGTGTGGAAAGAACATTTTGTAGTTAAAAAAATAATAACAAACTTAAAAGAGATCATATTGGATATATTTTCCCCCAATTTTATTGTGAAAATATGTAGACATATAGAAAAGTTGAAATAACTGTATAATGAACACCCACACAAATACCACCCACATTCTACAATTCTAAGCATTTTGCTAATATTTATCCATAAGACACCTATTATCCATCAACTTTCTTATTTTTTGATATATTTCAAGTAGATTGCAGACATCAGTGCTCTTCACCCTTAAACAGTTCACATACACACTAGAGTTCAATGTATTTTTTTAGGTTAAATTTACACACTATCAAATGTTATTTTTGTATTTTCGTACATCTGGCTTTTCCTTTCTGCTGAACATCCTAAGGTGGTCTCTGCCCTTCCCTTTTTAACGGAGGCACATCTCCGTTGAACAGATGTCCCCCTGTCAATCCCCACCCCATCTTCCTTCAAACAACATTAAGATGGTTTCCAGATTTTCACCCAAATGGCGCATGCATCCCTTTACATGGTGCAACGACCTTCGTTGTTGCGTCTCTTTGGGTTCTTGCACGCGTTGCTCTCCAATAGCTACCGAGAAGTGGAATTGTTTGAGCACAGAGAAGACCCATTCTAAACTCTAACAGATCTCAATAAACTGTCTCCCGTTCCCCAGTAACTCCCACGAACACCGCATATTGCGCACATCTTTGTCAACAGCTGACTGGACCGGTCATTTAATCTGCAGCCAGCCCGAAAGGTAAGGAAATGACGAGAAGCCAGTGTGGCTGGAACAGAAAGGGCAAGGTTGGAGTCCAGAGGGAGAGGAGCCTGGAAGGTGGTGACACCGGGCATGGAAAGCATGTACCCCGGATCATCGTCATTAACACCTGCTCTTATCAACGAACTCTCTCGGGAGGGCCCCGATACCCTAGCAGCCGCGGGCCCCGCGAGAAGGGACGCGTGTCCGCCGCAGGGGCGTGTCCTCTGCAGGGCCCGCCCCCTCTGCGTGCGCACGTCGGGCCGCACTCGCGCCGCCCGCTTGGCTGCGGCGGCCGCGGCGCCTCAGGGAGTGGGTGACTGACGCGCGGACGCTGGGACCTACCGACGGCGGAGCGGACCCGTGGCGGGTGAGTGGCTGGCGCCCTTTCCGGCTTTTTTTCGGGCTCCTCAGCGAGTCTAGCCCGCCCGGGCTTTCGGGAGCTGGGCCAGGCCGAACGCGGCACTCCGCGTCCCCGTCGCCGTCCTGAGGGAGACCCAGTGGGCCGGGGCGGGGGGCGCCGGAAGCGGGGTGAGAGGGGAGAGGGCTGAGCTGGGGGTCCCCGCTTCCTGCGCGTCGTTTGGGAGGGCCGGGGAGGCCGAACGGCCGGTCAGCGTTGGTCCCCGTTGGGCCCAGCCCCTCGCGGCGTCACGAGTACGTTGGGCGAGGTGACCCCAGGGGCGCCGCGTGCGGACTGGGTGTCCCCGGCGGAGGTTGCAGCCTTCGTCCGCAGTGGGCCCGCCGGGACCCGGGCCTGGCCCGGCGCCGGAGATCCGTGTCCCGCGTGGCGGCTGCTGCGGGCTCTGCCCTTCCTCCTGACTCACCTCACTCGGAAGGGCGCATTGAGTCACTGTCATGACTTCATGGGTGACCCGCGGCCGCCAAGCGATCGGGAGGGATCCACGCCCGGGGCAGCCGGTTAGTCTGGGCAGGGAGTTTACCGGTCACCTCGTCGGCGCGGTGATGTAGGTGTATTGATTGCCTGCAGTTGCCAGGAACGCCTTGCACGGTCTTTGCAGGAGGCTGTCTGCCCGTGTGTCATGCTATTTAAATGGATTCTGAGGAGGGGCTCCTGGGTGGCTCAGTCGTTTGAGCATCTGTCTCACTCTTGATTTTGGCTCAGGTCACGGTCTGGCGGTTTGTGGGTTCCAGCCCCGCATGGGGCTCTGTGCTGGTGGTGCAGAGCCTGCTTGGGCTGCTCTCTCACCCCCTCTCTCTTTCTCTCGGAATAAATGAATACACTTGGGGGAAAAAAAAAAAAGGATTCTGATGAACCTGTTGTTGTGGCCGGTGGCTGTTCTTGTTCATGGCTCTGTGAACCAGACAAGGCAGGATGGGATTGGAGGACAGCCCCGTATAAGGCTCTGCTGTTTACTGTCATCCCCTTCCAAAACCTTGGCAATTGATAGGTTTTTCACTTATAAAATGGAATTAGTGATGAAACTGGTTAAGTGACTTCACTTGCCTTGCACAACTGACACGATGCCACACATGGGCTTGATCCTGGTCGTCTTGCCTACAAGATCTGACGCTCTTTCCTAAATAGTGTTGTAGAGGTTGGGTTATGTCATTTAAACTCTCTTCCCTCTCCCTGTTAACTGTCATTCCAAGTAGAAGGAAAGAGGAGCTTAGTGGTTTTGTGTATTTGAGTTTCTGGTATGGTGTTACTGTGTTTTTTTCGTTTGTTTTGTTTTGTTCTAAAATTTTTTAGTTTTGAGAGAGAGAGAGAGCACGCCTCGAGAAAGTGTGAGAAGAGGAAGGGCAGAGAGACAGGGGGACAGAAGATGCCAAGCAGGCTCAGCACTGACAGCAGTGAGCTCCACATGTGGGCCTTGAACTCCCCAACCGTGAGATCATGACCTGAATGGAAGTCAGACACTCAAGTGACTGAGCCACTCAGACGCCCCAACCAGTGTGTTTCGATTAAAATTTTAACTCCAGTAATAAAATGTTAGTTTTTCTTTTGCAAGGAGTGGATTAAAGAATACACATTAGTAAATCTATGCTTTATTCTTTAAAAAAATTAAAAAAAAAATTTTTTTTAATTTGTTTTTGAGAGAGAGACGGAGCGAGTCAGAGAGGGGCAGAGAGAGAGGGAGAGGGAGAATCCCAAGCAGGCTCTGCACTGTCAGCACAGAGCCGGATGTGGGGCCTGAACCCATGAACCGTGAGACCATGACCTGAGCCGAAACCAAGAGTCAGACACATAACCAACTGAGCCACCCAGGCGCCCCTAAAAAAAATTTTTTTTTAACATTTATTCACTTCTGAGAGACACAGAGAGAGCGCTAATGGGGGAGGGGCAGAGAGAGAGGGAGACAGAGAATCCGAAGCAGGATCCAGGCTCTGAGCTGCCAGCACAGAGCACAACGTGGGGCTCGAACCCAGGAACCATGAGATCACAACCCTAGCTGAAGTCGGACACTCAACCGACTAAGCCACCCAGGCGCCCCAATATATGCTTTATTCCTTAGGATCTTTCTTGCTTTCTTTTACTTATTTTTTAATTTTTTTTAATGTTTACTCTTGAGAGAGAGAGCGCGCACATGCGAGCGTGAGCAGGGGAGGGGCAGAGAGAGAGAAGAGAGAGAGAGAGCGAGAGAGAGAGAGACAGAGTCCGAAGCAGGCTCCAGGCTCTGAGCCATCAGCACAGAGCACGATGTGGGGCTCGGATCCACAAACTGTGAGATCATGACCTGAGCCGAAACCAGACGCTTAACTGACTGAGCCACCCGGGTGTGTGTGCGTGTGTGTGTATGTGTGTGCGTGCATGTCCTTCCGTCCTTCCTTCCTTCCTTCCTCCCTCCCTCCCTCCCTCCCTCCCTCCCTCCCTCTTTCTTCCTTCCTTCCTTCCTTCCTTCCTTCCTTCCTTCCTTCCTTCCTTCCTTCCTTCCTTCCTTTCTTTCTTTCTTTCTTTCTTTCTTTCTCTCCCTCTTCCCCCCCCCCCTTCTCTCTTTCTTTCTCTCTCTCTCTCCTTCAAAATCATCACAAGACAAAACATCACAAGCTTTCCAGAAGCTCATAGCTCATTTGGGTATTTAAAAGTTTACGTGGTGACATTGGAAAAAATACAGTACCTTAAGGCGAAACACTGGTGAGGGTGTGGAAATTAGAGGGGCCTTGGAAACACTCACTAAATAACCCCATTTAACTGGGAATGTGAGGAGGAAAATCTGTGGTTCTCTTTTTGTCTTAGTTGCTTTGCATTTTTCTATTGCTTGGGCCAGTAAGGTGAGATGCTGTGTCACCAGAGTCAGGAGTAGGAGCTACCCTAGAAATGACATTGCCTCAGGAGAAGATGGCATTCATTGCCTTTAGCTGGCCCCTTATTAAGTCTGTTGAAATGTATAACTGGACAGCTGGGGCCTTTGGGCTACCTTGATTTTTTTGGTTTCCCTTTTTTTTTTTTTTTTTTTTTTAATGTTCAATTATTTTGAGGAGAGTAGGAGCAGAGAGTGAGGGAGATAGAGAATCCCAAGCTGGGCTCCACAACGTGGAGATCATGACCTGAGCCAAAATCCAGAGTCAAACGCTTAACCAACGGAGCCACTCAGGTGCCCCTGGTTTCCTTTTATAGCTGACTCTCTTCATAGGACAGTTGAACTCTGCATCAGTATTGTACCAAAAACTAGAATATCACTCCTTAGGAGAAAGATACTTTTGAAAATTGGAATTGTGGGGGCGCCTGGGTGGCTCAGTCGGTTGGGCGTCCGACTTCAGCTCAGGTCATGATCTCACGGTCCGTGAGTTCGAACCCCGCGTCGGGCTCTGAGCTGATGGCTCAGAGCCTGGAGCCTGCTTCCGATTCTGTGTCTCCCTCTCTGTCTGCCCCTCCCCTGTTCATGCTCTGTCTCTGTCTGTCTCAAAAATAAATAAACGTTAAAAAAAAAAATTAAAAAAAAAAGAAAATTGGAATTGTGTATTTATAATAAGTTTAGAATTCAGCTTGTAACTCCTTGGAGAGAAAAGAGATGAAAAATTATAAATTACCTACTGGTATGTTATTGGCCACAGTTAACTAGAAAGTTATAAATAGACATTTAATGCAATTTTTTTTTTTTGGTAAAGATTTTATTTTTAAGTTATCTCTACACCCATTGTCAGGCTGGAACTCGCAGCCCCGAGATAGAGAGTGCTCGCTCTTGCAACTGAGCCAGCTGGACGCCCCCCAATATTTTTTTCTTACAGTAGTCAATGAGAGAATTAAGAGCTCTGGATCACATCTTCTTTTGTGTTCAACACAGTGTGAGTTATGTGGTTTTTAACTAAATGTATTGTATCTGTTAGATTTGTGCAAAAACATAAGATGAAAGCTTTGTCTTTTGTAATCTGAATAATTTCTCAGGATATTTTTGCAGTACTCAGAAGCAGTGCCATTAGTGATTAGTTTTTGGGAAGGAGGGAAAAGTAGGAAGGGAGAGACGGAGGAAGGAAGAGAGGGAGAGAGAGAGAGAGGAGGAGGAGGAGGAGGAGGAGGAGGGAAAGGAGGAAGGGAGGGGGAATTTTTAATTGGAACAGTTAATTGCTTGTACCAATGTCTTTCCTTTTTTTTTAAATGCTGGAAGATATTTCACTCTGGTGATCACCCAGGTGCCCTGTAATATTGTTCACCGTATGGTTTACTTTTTTTTTTTTCTTTTTAATTTTTTTAATGTTTATTTATTTTTGAGAAAGGGAAACAGTGCGAGTGTAGGAGGGGCAGAGAGAGGGAGACACAGAATCCAAAGCAGGCTCCAGGCTCTGAGCTATCAGCACAGAGCCTGACACAGGGCCCAAAGTCACAAACCCCGAGATCATGACCTGAGCCGAAATCAGACGCTTAACCCACTGAGCCACCCAGGCGTCCCTGGCTTACTTCTTTATATTGACTGAGTTTATTTACCATGAGATGTCTCCCATTGTATTACACATTTTAAAGCCAACTAACAAGGCAGCTAGGTCCCTCAGAAATTTCGTTTCTAAATTTCTAATAAATTTGACACACAGTGTTGAACTACAGCAGCCCATAGCTGATGATCTGGCCTAGCAACGTTATGTGTATTTATGAATATGCGGTTACATTTATTTATATATATTGCAAGAAATCTTTTCTGAATGACCATTGTGTTTCCATTTAAGAATAACACTGGTTATTGGAGTTCACTATAGATAATTTAAAGGTGTACACCTATTGTTTTTTGTTTTTTTTTTTTAACATTTATTTATTTTTGAGACAGAGACAGAGCATGAACGGGGGAGGGGCAGAGAGAGAGGGAGACACAGAATCGGAAGCAGGCTCCAGGCTCTGAGCCATCAGCCCAGAGCCTGACGCGGGGCTCAAACTCACGGACCGTGAGATCGTGACCTGAGCTGAAGTCGGACGCTCAACCGACTGAGCCACCCAGGCACCCCAAGGTGTACACCTATTGTAAAGGGAATCCATTTACAAACAGCCCATCAGAGAACTACATCCAAATCGCAATCATGGAGGACTGAAATGGAGCCAACAATGCTTTCTGGGTCGTCATATCAACGCATCTGTATTCAGACCTTGCAAAGCAATATTCTAAACTCTGAACTCAGCATTTCAAAATAGCAATTAAATTCATAAGGCTCTTATCAGTGAACAGGTTTTTTCTTATTGCTTTGATATAATTTTCAAAGGCTTTTTTATCAAACATGGCTTTGTCTTTGTGATAGATTTCTTTAAGCAGATATTGTAATAGTTATCCAAGAGTTGTCTAGTCCATTTGTGGAGTAGGATTTTCATCAGAGTGCATGTATTCTTGCTGTTTAATGATGTGATGTTGAGGAAGGTTCTTTTTTCAAATGTGTGTCTGAATGCCTCTATGAACATACACAGATAGACTGACTTTTTGTTTGTACTTCAGAGTGGTTGAATTGTTGGGGTGCCTGGCTGGCTCAGTCAGTAGAGCACATGATTCTTGATCTTGGGGTTGTGAGCTCCAGGCCCATGTTGGGCTTAGAGCTTACTTAAAGAAAAAAAAAAAAGTGATTGAATTGTTAAGCACAAAATTAAGCTAATCAATTGGTAACAATCTTTTTCACTCACAGCTGTTCAAAATTAGACAATTTTGTTTTGCATGTACATGTATGTATCCAAATACATACATATTCATTTGTATTAGAGTGAAAAATAAATGGTTTCTCCCAAAAAAGGAAATTGTGATGATATATTTTTGACCATGAGAAAAACATTTAAATCATTTGAGCTGCAGTTTTTGTGTCTGAAAAATGGGGTTAATACGTAATGAAGTTAAGGTTAATATGTTAAAATACCTTTTGTGCCTTGAATGCTGCTTATGGAATCTAGGGCAGGGGTTTTCACACTTTTCTATTTGGGTAAGTTTGGGGGCCCAGGAATCTGTGCTTTTTAAGGTTTTTCATGTGATTCTTGTTTAGGGCCCCCTGTCACAAACACAGGCTGGACAGAAGTGGGAATGGACTGGCAGGAGGGTAGAGAAGTAAGTGAATGGGGTACATGAGGAAGGGGACGGCAGAAGAGGAAAGAAAGGGCTAATTGTTGCCTGGCGATAACTGCTGTCAGCTTGTATGCCAGAGGCCAAGCAAGTAGTCTCTTCTCTCTGCTTAGAGGAAAAATTAATTTTTGTCACACGAACAGATTTGTTTCTTTCCCAGGAGTATCATAGGCCTAATTATTGTCATAGTTCTCAGTAACTTTAAAAGGGCTTTGGAGAAGAATGGCATAACAGAGACAGGTGTCTCGCACCCTGCGTGCCTGACTTTTTGTAAGTACTCCCAGTGTCCTGCCTTTCTCCTGATGAGCTTTCTCAGTCTCAGAAGACTCAAGTTTCCCGGTCTTGTTCTGTGGGTCAATGCCACAATTACCTGAGGGCTGTGGGAAGGCACTGGCATGATTTAAACAATCTGCCATTATGTTTTTGCTAACCTGATTGATTGGCCTGCCTCATCACTTGCTATGATGGGCAGATTTTTTATGCCAAACACTGGGACCCATAGTCTGACCATACAGGTGCACTAAAGTACTAAAGGAACTGATGAGACAGGATATTTGATTTGAAGCAGAACTGTCCTGGAAAATGTGGAACATAAGGTTCAGGGTTTTTTTGTTTTTTTTTTTTTGAGAGAGAGAGCTCAAGTTGGGGAGGAGCAGAGAGAGGGAGGGAGGGAGAGAGAGCGAATTCCAAGCAGACTCAGCACTGTCAGTGCAGAGCCCAATGCTGGGCTCTAATTCATGAAACATGAGATCATGGCGTGAGCCGAAGTCAGACACTTGACAGACTTAGCCACCCTTAGGCTCCGCCTAAGGCTCAGTCTTTAGCACTGTTGTCTGCACTGTACAATTAATGTTTATACTGTGGTACACCTTGTGTTATCTTCTTTCTCTTTCTTGATTGAAAGGTACTTAAAGTTCAAAACAGGGCCTTAAGGCCTCTTAAGGTCTTAAGTCACAGAGCCCATGAGCATTATAAATGTTTGGTGATGATGCTGTGGTGTGTCACTTGCCCAAGTGTAGCTATCCCTTTCCTTAGTTATTGGATCTGCTCTTCTCTATAACAGGACCACTACACTCTGCTGCAGAGGAGCTCTTGTCACCTGGAATTATTTCCAGGACAGGCTGGAGGAGGGTGGGCAGGTGAAGGGAAAGAATTGGTGAGCAGAATTGTGTTTGGGTTGGGAGAGGAATCTAGGTAGTGTTTGAAGGCAGTTGTAGTGAGTTGTCATTGACCTTCACTCCCTTGGTTTTCCACAGGAAGGCAAGGGGAGAGTCAGGCTTTCTCTTTGTTTAGTAATAGGTATCTCACTAATTAGGAAATAACTTTTAAACATTTTTTTAGATTTTTTTTTTATCTTCTGAGTAATCTCTACACCCAGTGTGGGTCTCAAACTCAAAACCCCGAGATCAAGAGTCACATGCTCCACCGACTCAGCCAGCCAGGAGCCCTTGGAAAGTAACTTTTAAAACACTCCATTCCTATACCACACACTTGTGTTTTTTGACAACCTCAGCAAAATTTACAGGTGTCTGTATTCAGTGTCATATTTGTCCTGCTTTTTGTGTTTGTGGAGTCATACTAGAGGACCTGAAAGGAGAAGAGTGGGGGTGATCAGGTTATTCTTTCTTGCTTTTATATTTGGCTTTTCCAGGGCATATGTCCGGTTTTAAAGAAGTTAACGTTCAGGTGCAAATGCCTAAGGTAGAAGGGCAAAGAAGCAGTGGCATCTGCCTCTTTGGCAGTATGTATTGCCTCTGTGGTGTACAGAGAATTGGCACTGAGGGGGTGTGCAAAACAGCAACAAACCCAGCATAGTCCTTGTTCACATGGAGTTGGCTGTCACCTTGGGGAGACTCAAAACTGTAAAATTGTAAGGTTTATGATAGTCCCTTGCACACAGTATTTTGAGAGGTCAGGGAAGTGAAGGGCTGAGAAAGAGAAAAGACAGGAGAACTTGAACTGAACCCATTGGGGTTAGGTAAAGAATTCGAACAGAAAAGAAGGGAACTAAAGAGAGGGGAAACCCCTCTTTAATAACTATTCAGGGTTTCCTTAAAAACATTACTCACAAAGGGAATGTCTCTCATAAAGAGACTCTACTGGAGTAGGGATTCTTAACCTGAATTCTGGGTCCATGGATAAACTTTAGGGGCTTGTGGTTGCTCTGGAATGGCATTGACCACATTTTTTATATGCTTTTGTCCTGGAGGATTTGAAGCTCTCATCTGATTCTCAAAGGGATTTGCAACCAAAAAAGTTACTGATTTTTCTATTCTGGCAAATACCCTTCCTACCCATCTTTAGAAGTACATGTCTCTGAATTTCTGTCTTCAGATGAGGAAGTAGTTGGGTGGAAGATTAGAGACAGAAACTATAGGATTCCTTTGTAAACAGACATTAACTAAATACCAACTGTCATGGGACTTGCAAGAGTGCACATGCAAAGGACAGTGAGTTCTCACTGGTTCCCAGGAACAGGGCAGCTAAACACTCTCACTTTCTAGTGTGGTTGAGACGCCAAGTCTGGCCTCAGAGACCTTACAGTCAAGTGTAGCTGATACAGAGGTACAATTAAGTAGGAGTATGGGGGATGGAGTGAATTGAAGACACAGAAACCACAGGTTTTTGGGAAGGTCAAAATGTTTTCAAGAAGCTGCTGGACTGTTGGAAACAAGGTGTGAAAGAGTATACGGAGCCCTGGCCCAGCAGTCAGAAAGCCATGGGCAGCTCTGAGAACAGTGGCTAATCCAGGGCCAGTTTCCTTCTGTTGCTTGGACACACACAGCCTAAGAGACTGTCCAAGAGCCACTGTCACTTAGCACATGTAGCAGGAAATGGAAGCCGTCTGTTTCAAAGTAAGTGACCTAGTTGCCCTAGACCACAGCCGGCAAACTAGGCTGAGCTCAGAATTCCTAAGGATGATGGAGGAGCTGAGCTCCTGAGTACCTGCCACCAAAGCCGCTACCAAGGCTTTATTTTTTATTTATTTAAATTAAGTAAGCTCTGCGCCCAACGTGGGCCTTGAACTCATGACCTGGAAATCCGGAGTTGCATGATCTACCTACCGAGCCAGCCAGGCACCCTGCACCACCACTTTAACTGTGGATGCTCCATTCACTATACAGTACTTGCTTTACATATTGGCCTTTTGTGTAGGGTTTGGTTTCGAAAAAGGGTTGAGATACCTCTCAGAGCCGAGGAGCACACAGTCCCTGCCTTTCCTGGCCTATAAGCTGTTGAACATTTGCCCTCCCTATCTTGTCTACCTCTTTAACCTTAAAGTTATTCATTATTGCCTAATCATGTCCTTGGGCAACAGTGGATGTTCTGGGCTATTTGAATTTCTTTTTGATAATGATTAATAGAGACAGTGATGTTTGACCAGTTCTTGGGAACTCTTCAGAATTATAGGCACCTACTTCATGTATCTTTAACTCATGTAATTTTGGGGGCTGCCTCATGGAAGAGGAACTTACTCAGTTTTATAGTGGCAAACTGCTGCTGTTGTTTTTTCAGTAAGTTGTGATCCCTGTAGCATTTTGCTTTATGCCCTGGCAATAATGATAACCTAATTCCTTGGTGTATTTCCTCCAAAATGTGCTTAGAAACAGGATATGGGCTTATTAGGAGGTTGTACAGCTATTGCCTTCTTTAGGTTGGCCCCTTTGCTGGAGTAACAAACATGAAGAAAATGCTCCTGTGCATCCCTTCTCTCTAAAGCCAGCTGGAGGAATAAAGCGTTTTTATATGGAGGTAGACATCAGGAAGTTTCAGGTAGTTTGTGCTTGCCTGGGGTGGTGGAGTGCTGGCAAGTGTTTGTTACCTTGACTGTTAAAATTTTGCCTATCATTTCTTTAAAAAGAAGGTGGGGGAGGGGGTGGTGCAGTAAGGCCAAGTGCTCTGCTCCCAGTCAGGCTTTCACAGTGCTTAAAACAAAATCTAAAAGGAGTGTTCTCAGTATCTGTATCCGTGGCATGTAAGGAAGCCGCTTTGAAACCAGTGCAAACCCAGCATTTCTCCTTCAAACGTGAAACTATTATTATTTTTTTAATTAAAAAATTTTTTTTTATGTTTGTTCATTTTTGAAAGACAGAGAGACACAGAGCACAAGCAGGGGTGGGGCAGAGAGAGAGGGGGACACAGAATCTGAAGCAGGCTCGAGGCTCTGAGCTGTCAGCACAGAGCCCGACGCGGGGCTCGAACTCAAGAACTGTGAGATCATGACCTGAGCCGAAGTCAGATGCTCAACCGACTGAGCCACCCAGGCACCCTGAAACTATTATTTGAGCACAAAGTATTATATGCTTGGTCTCCCCACATGGCCATTCTCATCTCTCACCATCAGTAGAAATTTCTCCAGTAAAAACACTGCTCAAAAATGCTTACTCACCAGCCATTTTTCTTATTTCCGGGCTTCATTTTTAACTGTCGTATTTGTCATCCGCTCTTTGAGAATAATCTTGATTTTGAGAATACTTCAAATTCTGGATATCATTCATTGACTCCGCAAACCCTGATTGGGTGCCCTGTGTTGGGTAGTAGGAGGGAAAGATAAATGAACTATAATCTGGAATGGAAATAAATAAATACTGTCATGGGATACAAGTGCTATGGTAGATTGTAAAAGGCTTGCTTAGGTCGCTGTTAATATAATATCAGGCCTCCAAGATGATCAAGTTCGTTGTTTTCTAGGCCTTATTTTTAGAAGTAGCACACCCCATTTTGGGAGGAAGTATAGCAAGGAATAGGGGAGTTGCTCCAGCTGAAACAGATGGGGGAAGCCCACAGCTTTTCCTGCTGTGCCTCATGTTAAATGCCATCCTCCCTGCAGCTTCCTGAGGAATACCTCTCATTTTATAAATGAGGATGTTGGAGTTCTAGGGAAGTCATAAAATGTGGTTAGCCAGTGTGGGCCTGGTCGTAGAACTTTAGTTCTCCTGATTCCTAGCTTACTGGTCAGTCACACACCAGACCGCTAAACAGTCATTAGATTTCTTCCAGTTTTTTGTTCCATTCCACAAAGAAGTCAGTAAACACATTTCTTTCAGGGGCTTCACCTCTGCCTGGCTTTGTTACAGAGCTTTAAAGGTTTTGCCTCCTAGTGATCCAAATACAAATCAGTCCTATTCCCAGGAAGGTACTGTGACCCCTTTCATTGTGATCTGTGGACAGTGCCAAGTTGCCCCATTTGGTAACAGCCTCTTCTGTTTTCTGGTTGAAATTCAGTTTCCCCAGAAATCTCTGTAAAGGATATTTGATAAAGGTGTGACAAACAGTGTGAAGCATAGTGCCAGAATCTCATATGTCTCTGTAAACTACTGAAGGGACAGGAAGAGTATTAGATGCATGTCCTTTCTTGAATGACTGCTTGAATTAGCACTGCTTGAATTAGCACTGCTTCTGAGATTCAAGCAGAGTTCCTCAGCCTTGGTGCTGTTGACATTTTGGGCTGGATAACAGTTTGTAGTGGTGGTGGGTGTGTGAGTATGTGTACACACGTGTGCATGAATGTACTTGTGTTTGTGCTTTCTGTGCATTGCAGGATGTTGAGCAGCATCCCTGGCCTCTACCCACTAGATACCAGTTGAGTGGCCAAACCCCCCTCCCCCTCCCACTTGTGATAATCAAACGTGTCTCCAGACATTTCCGGATAACCCCTGGGCAGAGCAGGCGGTGGGGGGGCGTTGCCAAAATGGTCCCCAAGCTGAGAACCATTGGGTTGGGGATTGAGTGTCATAAGATATAAGTGCAAGTCAGATTGATTACAGAGTCAAGCAAATTTTTCAGTTATCTAAACCTTTATTTATAGTGATGAGCTACTCTAAAGAAATAAAACAATAACATGCCCTTGGCCTCCATCCTGACCCTCCACAGCATGAAGGGGCCTTTATCTAACTCATGTTCAGAGTGTCCCTGAAAGAGTTTGAACTTAGGTGATCATCTTCTTTTAGAGCCTTTGCAAAGTTTATTTTGCTAGAAATTCCAAGATTTTTCTGTTCCTTTCTTGGTATCTAGTGTTGTCAGAATGAAAACAGAGGTTCTTCACAGTGAGCCTTCAACTCAAAGTCTGTCATCCCAGTACAGATTTGACGTTGCCTGTAAGGGTTTTCACAGACGGGTATTTCCATTTCTTGTGTAAAAGTATATGGGAACATGTGTTAACTTTAAGTGGCCCTTTCTTCAGTTTGTTAATCAATGCTATATGATATGTCGCAGTTCTATAAGTAACTTATTTAATTCTCATTACATACCTTGCATAGTTGTTATTACTATCAGATAAAGAAACTGACCCTCCGAGAAGTTAAGTACCTGGTCCAAGGCCACCCAGCTGGTATGTGGCAGAACCAGGGTTTGCTCTCAGTTGTGCCTGACTAGAACCTGTGCCATTTATTTATTTATTTATTTATTTATTTATTTATTTATTATTTTTAATGCTTATTTATTTTTGAGACAGAGAGAGAGCATGAATGGGGTAGAGTCAGAGAGAGGGAGACACAGAATCCGAAGCAGGCTCCAGGCCCCAAGCTGGCAGCACAGAGCCTGACGCGGGGCTTGAACTCACGGACCATGAGATCATGACCTGAGCCAAAATCGGACGCTTAACTGAGTGAGCCACCCAGGTGCCCCTATTTTTTTTTTAATATTTTTTAAATGTTTATTTATTTTTGAGAGACAGAGTGCATGTGGGGAGGGGCAGAGAGAGAGGGAGACACAGAATGTGAAGCAAGCTTCAGGCTCTGAGCTGTCATTATAGAGCCTGATGCGGGGCTCGAACCCGCGAACCATGAGATCATGACGTAAGCTGAAGTCTGATGCTTTAACCGATTGAGCCACTCAGGCGCCCTGAGCCTGTGCCTTAACCATATCCCTACTCTACCTTTTGGCTTGTGTGCCAGTGTATTCTTTCTTGGCTGAGCTCAGTTCAGGTTAACATTTGTTAGGTGCCTGCTACAGGTCAACTCTGGAGATCATGCAATTCAGCCATTGCCTCACCTCCTTCTATGTCATTTCAGCATATTAGCATTGTGCTGTGTAGAAAGGACTTGTATGGATATGTCTGCTATTAGATGTGTTGAACCCATCTTATAGAAACTTTCAGGTGGAGGCATTCAGTCTCCATGTCATAGGATGTATACTGAGATACAGATACTTACATTTGTGTCTAAATTAATAGTATCAACATGGATGGGCCCAGAGGGTATTATACTAAGTGAAATAAATAAGGCAGAGAAAGACAAATAACGTATGATTTCACTTATATGTAGAATCTGAAAAACAAAACTAATAAAACAGAAACAGGCTTGTAAATACAGAGAACAAACTAATGATTGTAAGAGGGAAGGGGGAGAGGGGATGGGTGAAATAGGTGAAGGGGATTAAGCAGTACCAATTTCCAGTTATAAAATAAGTAAGTCATAGGAATGTACAGTATAGTTTATGAATTATAGTAACATTGTAATAACTTTGTATGGTGACAGATGGTAACTACACTTAACAAGGTGATCATTTTGTAATGTATATAAATGTTGAATCCCTGTGTTGTACCTGAAACTAACACAATATTGTATGTCAACTATACTTGAATAAAAAGAAAAGAATTAACAGGCACATATGGCATTTATGCAGACATTGAGTTATTGCCACAACTGTTGCATGGGGAGATCGTGTCCTGGGAACTTCATACTAATGAGGAAAAGAAACCTCATGGTTGTAGAAATTTCACAGATCAGGCAGAGTAATTAATGCATGATGATCTGTTACTTTTTCCCCTCTATGCTAAAAGGCTTCGTTGAACACCTGGAATATCTAGAGTTTAAGGGCATTTTGCTAAGTAACACCCTGTATCACTTTGATTTTTCTGCCTTTTAAAAAAGCATGGTTTTGGGGTGCCTGGGTGGTTCAGTCGGGTAAGCGTCCGACTTCGGCTCAGGTTGTGATCTCAAGGTTCATGGGTTTGAGCCCCGTGTTCAGTTCTGTGGTGACAGCTTAGAGCCTGGAGTCTGCTTCGGATTCTGTCTACCTCTCTCTCTGTCCCCCCCTTGCCTGTGCTTTCTCTCTCAAAGATGAATAATAAACATTTTAAAAACTAAAGAAAAATAAAAGAGTATGGTTTTGAGGTTACAGTAAAGTTTATGACTGTCTTGCCTTTTAAGGATTATCCCTGTAAATTGGCTCTTATTCTGAGAGATTTTTTTAGAATAGACGAGAGGGCCACTGTTAAAACTAACTGTGGTAATTTCACATTACTTACAACATGTTTTCTCCATACTCTGGCCCCTGGCTACTCTTATGGGACTTTGTCATTCGTGTACAAATGAGGCTAGATATACTGAGAGAGGAAAATAACTAGAGCCTCCATTCCAAGGAGCTCTTGTCACCTTGTTCACTAATTCAGGGAGCCAGAGTAGGCAGCAGCAGGCTGACTGGTCTGTACCCCTTACCCTTCTACCAGTGGAGGTAGGGCCTGCTGGGAAAGCTGAACTCCTTACTCTGAGAAAGTCCTAGTAGCCACTGTTGCTGGTCCCCTGCTGCCATAGACCAAGCCTTTGTAGGATGGAACCAGCGTCTTGGAGTTAGCAATTCTGAGTCTGGGCTTGCTTCCTTGCCCGCCACTCCACCCACCCACCTCTTCCCCTGCTGTCAGAATCTAGACAGTCATTGTGAAAAAGCCTGGGAATAATACTTGCCTCTGGACCTATCCCTTATAGGTCCAAAGTGAGATTATAGGAGCCACCTTGTTAGATTGACCAATACCTTGGCCTATGGAGCTGCTAATCTTATATGAAGTTTATGTTGACACAGTTCTATCCATTGCACTACCTTTTCCAAGTAGACATATATTTTCAGTAGACAAAGATGGGACTGAGTAGATTTTAAACACAACACATGGAGGACACACTTATAGATTCTTGAAACCAGATCTCCTGTTTTTTTGTAGTTACCATGGCGATGGGTGCTATAGAGATGTGCAGACCTTACTGTGACCTCTTCTTGGTGCAGGGATGCCTGGCTTCATTGTCCAGCTGGGCCTGGCAAGTCTGGCTGGTTCCCTCCATGCCCTGAGAGGTGGAGGTGCCGTCTTCCCCTCTGGGACCAGCTGTCTCCAGTCTTGGCCTGCCCTGCTGGTCCATTAAAAGCAGGGCTCGCCAGGGAACAATCTTCTCGGGTTGCCTGTAATCTGAGTGAGCCAAGGTAAGTGTTGTAGGATGGGCAGCAGCAGCTTCTGAAGCTTCCAGTGGGAGCCTGGGCATTTACTTCTCAGAAATCATAGGATTGAGCTAATGTTTCATACTAAAAACAAAAACAAAAACAAAAAACAAAAACCCAAATGACAATCAGTGGTTTAGAAAACCCCTCCACTGCACACATAAATGCAGTATAGTACAGCCTCATTTTCCATTTGTTAGTAGTCTGTGGTGACATTATACTGATTTCACATGCATGTTAGCTGGGACATAGGACGAATGACCTTGCATTCAGAAGGACTCCGGCTTGGTCCCAACTCCACTATTAACTTTCTAAATGACGTTGGACATATCACTTAAATCTCTCACTCTTCATTCCTTCATGGTCAATTGGACCCTGCTTGGAAGTGACTTAGCCTGGTGTGCCCAGGTGTGTTAGACTTCAGTCTGGTGCTTTGTCTGTATCACCCTCCCAGGGAGAACTCAAGGACCTTCTGTGCTTTTTGAGGTTTTGAAGCACTCAAGGGGTGCTTTTGAGGTTCTGTTGAGTCTGTTTGTAGAGAGGGACACATCTGGAAGCTAGTAGCACTTCTAGGTTCTCCAAAAGGGGGATCCAGCAGAATGCACCCTGTTGAGCCACTCTCTGCCTCCACCCCCAAATGCTGTTCACAGTCCTCATCCACGAGAGAAGCTGAAGCCACATGTGACAACTGTTGCACCTGAGTGAAAGGGAATATGATGACTCTACTTAAGTCACAGGACACATGCTTTCAAGATTGTTCCAAAGTTAGAATCATTTTCACTTGATAGTACCTAGGGGTGACCCATGGTCATGTCAGCATTTCCTCTGTTAACACCAGCCCTTGTGGGATGTCTGAAGCCTGGGCTTTATTCTTACAAAATGTGGTCCTACCCATTTCAGAATTCAGTCAGGGCTTCTGATCCCACCCCAGATGCCTCTCATGGGAAAGAGTCTTCTTCCTCTCATCCCTGAGATCTGGTGTCTCATATGAGGTGAGGAGACACTCAGAACAGGGCAAGTCTTAATTTGTTTCATTTGTAGTAGGGAGTCTCTTTACCAGGACTTTGGCAGCATCAACAGTAGACTCCTGGCCCGTACTCTGAGCTCTTTTCAGTGCTTCAGGTGTCCTTCCTGGTGTCTGCTTTGAATGCTTGCTCTCTTGTATTTGGACATGCTACAGATGAGCACACCCCTGTCCTCAGTAAAAAGAAAGCCTGCCAGAGCAATCTTGGACTTCTGAGCGATGTCAGTTGTTGGGGTTACTAAGAGGCCGGTACTCTTGGACTAATTAGTAGTTGTATTGCATTCTGGTTGCTTATTGTCCAGATGTGCAAAAAATGGGTGTTTAATAAATCTGATGCAAGAATTTTGTGTCTCTAGAGTCTCTACTTTTCCAGGATTCTTTGTCTGAAACTGCTCTTTATCAAGAGGTTAATAGTCATCCAGTCAGTGAACTTTGGGATTGAATTCACCCAGTGATTAAAGTGAAAAGGATGAAGGTTGTGTGTAAGATTTCCTGAGCAGTGGCAGCGCCAGGGTTCAGAGGAGACCTCAGGCCATGTATTGTATAAACTCAGAAGCTGTTGACCTAGACAACCTGGTTTCCTCAGAGTTTTGGGGAGGCCCCACTTGCATTCTAGCCTCCCTGAGGTCTGGGAGCAAAGCAGAGCCAGTTAAGTGGCTGTTGACCTGAGGCAGATGGCACTTCTCTGCCTGTCCATTTCCTGAGTGGCCTGCAAAACTGGTGCTTGGTGAGGGGCTGGATTTCAAACAGTATTAAGGAAAACAAATTCTCTACACCACATCCAGGAACAGGGCTTCTTCCCCCTGTTGAGAGTTTCCTGGTGTCCTCATGAGGTTTGAAAAGCTCACTGGGAGTGTCTCCACGCAGACCAGATGGTAAACAGTTCTGAGTCCGTTCTCAGTTCCTTTTGTAACACTTGTTAGGAAGTGGTTTCACGGTCATTATCTTATTTGATCCTCCAAATAGTCTTGTGGTATGGGACACTGGGCAGGTATTCATTCCTGCAGGTGAAAAATGTAGAGCTAGATCTGGAGGCTCTGAAGAGATTTATGCCTTCCTGCGCCCGGTTTCTGCCCTCCATAGTAGCTCTGCGGTTCTTTGTTCCCAGATCACATATAGGGTTTGTAAGTAGGATGTTAGAATTTACTCTATTTACGTAGCACGTATCCAGAAAAGAATTTTTTCCTCCCCGAAAAGAACTTTTGGGTAAACAACCAGTTGATGTATGTCTCCTGAGGCCTGATGGGACTATGTGGAGCCATTAAGAATTGACTTGGCCTGGGGAGCCTGGGTGGCTCAGTCGGTTAAGCGTCCCACTCTTGATTTCGGCTCTGGTCATTGATCTTACAGTTTGTAGGATCGAGCCTCTCATAGGGCTCCACACTGACAACACGGAGCCTGCTTGGGATTCTCTCTCCCTCGCTCTTTGCCCCTCCCCCTCTCCCTCTCTCAAAAAAAAAAAAAAAAAGAAAAAAAAAGAATTAACTTGGCCTGATTATGGTGTTGTTTTAAAAAATTTTTAAATGTTTATTTACTTTTGAGAGAGACAGAGCGTGAGCAGGATGGGCGGGGGGAGGGGGGGCAGGAATGGCAGGGGCAGGCAGAGAGAGGGAAACACAGAATCCGAAGCAGGCTCCAGGTTCTGAGCTGTTAGCACAGAGCCCAGCATGGGGCTCAAACTCACGAACCATGAGATCATAGCCTCAATTGAAGTCTGAGGCTTAACTGACTGAGCCACCCAGGCGCCCCTGATTATGGTATTGTTAAATGGAAACAGGTATTCTCCAGGTGCCTGGGTGACTAGGGTGCCTGGGTGGCTCATTTGGTTAAGTGTCTGACTTCAGCTCAGATCATGATCTCCTAGCTCATGGGTTCGAGCCCCGCATTGGGCTCTGTACCAACAGCTCAGAGCCTGGAGCCTGCTTCAGATTCTATGTCTCCCTCTCTCTCTCTCTGCCCCTCCCCCACTTATTCTCTCTCTCTCTCTCTCTCTCTCTCCCCCCCCTCCCTCCTTCAAAAATAAATAAACATTAAAAAGAAAAATTAAAAAAAAAAACAGGTATTCTCTCAAAGGTGAAAAGCCTTTAGGGCATATAAAGAAGGAACAGATTTTATAATCCAGGAAAGAGAGTCTGGGATTCTTGTATTCTGTGTTTATCTAGAATCATTTATGGGGCACACAATGTACATGGTTTCTGTAAGAGGTAATACATTATTTTTGAACTGTGACCCTCCTAAATGTCAAAATATGTAAGTGGGTGAGGTGGGATCATAGACGAAGATGTATATAATTGAAAGGTATTTATTGAAACCAAAGAGTGGAAGACACACACACACACACACACACACACACACACACACACACAGAAAACCATGGGCTGCAGAAAAGAAGCTGCACCAATGACCAGAGGTAGACCTTTGGACAAAAGAAACTAGAGTCCTCTTCCAATGCTGGCTAAGAAAAGTAACCAGAGTCCAATGTAGTGCCTGCCCTTAGAGGCACATGGGTGAGGAGCAGCCTCCCTGGGCAAGGGGAGGATGGATGTGGAAATGGGCCTGTTTGGAGGGGTTGGAGTGGGGCAGGGAGCCAGTGCCCAGCTCTGATGTGGAGACAGCAGCTGAGGGAAGGGACTACAGGGGAGACCTGTAGGGAGGGGAGCAGCAGAGAAAACATAACACAGCCAGATAAACGCAGAAGCTAATCTCACTGGGCCCTAAGGGGTGAGAATGGTCTTGGCCAGCCTGAGGCATGGGAAATACAAACAAATCCTTAGTTAGAAAATCCAGACCCTAAGAGAGAGAGGAAGGGAAAGAAGGAGGGCAATCTGAAGAAAGATAAAACTAAATTTCATACCAGTTAGAGGCATAATACCCAATTAAAAATTTTTTTCCTAATTAAAATTTTTATTGTATTTGGTATTTTATCTATTTAATTTTTTAAAGTAATCTCTAAACCCAACATGGAGCTGAAACTCAGAGCCCTAAAGTCAGGAGTTGCATCCTGTTCCAACTGAGCCAGCCAGGTGCCCCTGGTATTTAAAAAAAGTTTTTTTAATGTTTATTTTTATTTTTGAGAGAGAGAGACAGAATGAGAGTGGGTTGGGGCAGAGAGAGAGGGAGGCACAGAATCTGAAGCAGGCTCCAGGCTCTGAGCTATCAGCCCAGAGCCTGACGCGAGGCTGGAACTCACGAGCTGTGAGATCATGACTTGAGCTGAAGTCGGACGCCCAACTGACTGAGCCACCCAGGCACTCCATGCCCCTGGTATTTTAGAATTTAACCAATATTTTCTTGTCCCACACCCATTTAAGTTAGCTTTCTCAGTAGGCATTCTGTTTCTGCATCTATAACAGTTGTAGTTCAGGTTGGAGACTCCCCAGGGTGGGTTCTAAGTGATTTGGAACGTGGCATTGGACTCTGAGAAACTGAGCCTACGGGAGTCTTGATGATCTGTCTTGTAGGAAGCTTCTGGTTTACCTGGGGAAACAAGATGACAGCACTTGTGAAAGCCAAAGAATAATCTCTTATTAATGTGATGCTAGTTCTATACAGGAGTAAACTGAGCTGGGAACAGCCTTCTGGTAAGCAGGCAGGGACTCCTGGTGCCCAACCACAGCTGTTTAGTGGGGAGGGGTGGGAACTGTGGCAGAGCCATACAGGTGTCTGAGCAGCCGCTTTCCTTTTCCCTGTGGCTGTTTCCTTCTCTGTGCATGGGAATAACAACACTAGCTCATGTTGTGGGCATCTGTAGCTGGTAGCTGGTCACTGTCAATTCCAGAGTCAGTTGGGGGAATTGTTCAAATTCCAGGGAGCTGGTTGCAGTGCGTTTTCTTCCCCCTTCCCCCACCTTGCTCTTTAGTGCTGGCTGAGCTCAGCAGTCTGCTCCCTTCTTCCTTGGCTTTCCATGGCAAAGAAGAATCAAAATGAAAAAGAATTGTTATAGGTTAGGTCTTTTTTGTGCCTTTTTGAATCACCAAATGGGGAATGAGTGATAATGTAGTCTGTCTGGTATCATTGCACTGAACTTACTGACTTCCTGAGGTTTGCAGGATGTGTGTCCATGGAGGAGGATTTAACATCTTTGAACACATGAGTTCTTTCAAAAGCCCTAGTGCCTTGAGCCTGCAAATTACCAGGAGCAAAGGCTTTGAACTGAGTGTTCTGGAACTCCTGGGCAGGTCCACAGGAACGATCTTTGCTGGAAGGAACATTGTTGCTGCTTCTATCAGACCTGATATGGGAGTGAAAACCTTTATCAGTCAGGTGAATAGGTAGTACAGGAGTTACGGAGGTATGGAGGTAGATTTTATAAACAGAGGGTCACAGTTTTCTGGAATTAAAACACAGAGGGCAGGTGGACCTTTCTGAAATTTGTAAGAGCAAAGTAATGGCCCAGGTGACTTCCTGTGGACTCGTGTAGTGCAGGATCTTACCTTAGCTGGTTTGCTTGGTCCATTTCCTCTCTCTTTCTCTCTCTCTGTCTGTCTCTGTCTCTCTCTCTCCTTCCCTCTCCCTTCTCCTCTTCCTCTCTCCCCTGCCTTTCTTCCCCCTTTTCAAGAGAATTTGGCCACTTTATATAAAAGAAGTAGCCAGTTTGCCAAAAAGTCAAATAACAAGTTCTATACTCTTTTGTTTTTATTGATTGATTGATAGCTTGATTGGAACTGGTACGTTGAGCTATATTTTTTTCTTTTTTCTTTAATATAATTTATTGTGTGTTTTATACTCTTAAATAGCTTTCCTGTTACTGTCAGTATACTTCAGTACTTTTTCTCTTTTTACTTACATACTTTTGTGCATGGTTGTAGTCAGCGTTTTGAGTCCTTTATTTAAAACAAGTTTATGTAGACTTTTCCATAGTGGTTGCAGCCTATCAACTTGTCCCAGCTGTGCCAGGATTCTATTGTTTGCTGTTGTTTGAGCAGTCCAACCCTGTATTATTAGGCTGTGTGACTTTTTTCTAACGTCATATTATGGCTACTTATCATTTTTGTACAGATTACTGTTAATCTTTTGGGATATTTTCTGTTGTTGTTTTTCCTGGTGGAGTGAGGCAGCTTCTCGATAATGAGAGGTTGAAGTCTAGGAAGGTTCTACATTTATGATTTGACCTCTGATTTTCTAGGGATTCCAGGGGCTCTTGCAAAGAAAAAAGGATTCAGGCATAGAGGGCCAGTCAGACCAAATTTGGACACGTAGCTTTTCAGAAGTGAATTCTTTTTCTGATATTGCAAGGTGGCTTCTGAATGCTGTACTACCCAGCCACCCCCTTGAGGAACAGTGACCAGGCCACATGATGGACACAGGCCGCCCTACCTGGACCCTGCTCGTATGGGTTGAATGTGCTAATTGAGCCTTTCTCAGAGCATTCTTCCCATCTGTGCAGATGGTGCTTTGAGTCCACATTAAGGACTCCGTATTCTTCCTTTTTAAAAATATATTTATTTATTTTTGAGAGAGCACAAGCAGGGGAGGGGCAGAGAGGGAGACACAGAATCCGAAGCAGGCTCCAAGCTGTCAGCACAGAGCCTGACGCGGGGCTTGAACTCACAAACCATGAGATCATGACCTGAGCCACAGTTGGATGCTTAACTGACTGAGCCACCCAGGCGCCCCATCTGTATTCTTCCTTCTGAGTGAAGTAGGCCAGTACCTATCTTTCCTTCAAAAACCAAATTGTTAAATCATGTTTTGAGTTTAGAAAACTATTGAAGTAGTCAACAGCAGAGTACTTTTTGTTGTCCACAGGTGCCACGTTGTTGGCAGGATGCATGAGATCATTGCCTGCCTGCTTTCTTTCCTTCGGATTTTTTTAAAGTTTTTATTTATGTAAGTAATCTGTACACCCAGCATGGGGCTTGAACTTACGATCCCGAGATGAAGAGTCGCATGCTCTTCCGCCTGAGCCAGCCAGGCACCCCCCCTTCCCCCACCTTTGGATTTTTAATTTAACAAGTGTTTGTTGAGATCTTGTTATTTCCCGGGCTCTGGAGCTCCAGCAATGAAACAGACACCTGTGGCCCTGCCCCTGGGGCCAGAGTTGGACCTCCCTTGAGTTGAGAGGAGGGGATTAGGGGATCTAGGGCAGGACTGAGATTGAAGAAGGTGGGAGGAAGGTGTGCCTGAAGACTGGCACAAAGTGCTGATGAGGAGGCATCTGTGGCAGCCTGCTTTCCCTTCCCCTTTTATATTTGTAAGAGAAGCAAAAGGTCCTGTTGGTCGAGCAAGACTACACCCTCCCAGAGTGTGCAGTTATTATCAAACAAAACAATTAATGATCAGATTGAATAACATACATAATGACTGTTGTGCAGCATGATAATTAGGTGCAGAAAGTTTACCTAAGTTACTGCCGCTGGTAAACTTAGGGCAGCCCGATTGCACACTTGTTCTTGCGTTTGCCTACTTTCAGTTTCACCTGCAGGCAGCATGGGAGGTGCAGTCCTCAGGTACCTGGGGTACCTTCAGCATGGCCATGTGGGCCTGCCACCTGTCTAGAGGCTCTGGGACCTTTTACTCTCCCCTCTTCCCTCTACTGGGTGGCCCATCCAGCACCTTCTCTTAGCAGCCTGAGGGCCGACTGGCCTGAGATAAATCTTGGCTCTGAGGGTCCTCATGGGCATAGAGCCCAGATGTTCTTTCTTAAGTCTGTAAAAGGAGGTCAGCATGGACAAGCTGGTGTGAGGCTTATTCTGCAGCCGACAAAGTCTGCCTTGGCCCCTTGGTAAAAGGACACAGGATGCATAGCTGGGCACCCTTATGCCATCTCTATGGTCTGTCCCATTTTACTTTGTTTACATTGTTCCTTGATCCAGAGGCCCTTCCTCTCCTCCACCCTAAATCCTGTATGGTGTTGAGGGACCTGGGTAAGCACCCCCCCCTTCTCCAGGAAGCCTTTCTGAATAGCCTTCTCTCCATGTGATGACCACCTACTTTCACATCCTGGACTTAACGTTAATGAACCATAGCGTTCATCAGCATTATTAGAGATGAAAGTATATGTGATTTGGGAGTCAAGAGAAGGTCCCATTTTCTATATATTCTGTTTTTCTTTTTCCAGCTTTATTGAGGTATAGTTGACAAGTAAAATTATAATATATTTCGTGGTGCCTGGGTGGCTCAGTTGGTTAAGCATCCGACTTCGGCTCAGGTCATGATCTTGTGGTTTGTGGGTTCAAGCCCTGTGTCAGGCTCTGTGCTGACAGCTTCAGAGCCTGGAGCCTGCTTTGGATTTGTGTCCCCCTCTCTCTCTGCCTCTCCCCTGCTGGCATTCTGTCTCTCTTCCTCGCTCTCCCAAAAATAAATAAGCATTAAAAAATTTTTTTGTTGAGGGTGACTGGATGGCTCTGTCAGTTAAACATCCATCTTTGGTCAGGTCATAATTTCACGGTTTGTGAGTTTGAGCCCAGCATCCTGCTCTGTGCTGACAGCTCAGAGCCTGGAGCCTGCTTCAGATTCTGTCTCCCTCTCTCTGCCCTTCCCCAGATCACGCTCTCTTTCTCTCTCTCAAAATTAAATAAACATGAAAAATTTTATTTAAAAAATTAAATTATAATATATTTAAAGTATACAATGTGATTTATAATTATGGATTCTCATAATTGAATGAACATCTATCACCTCAAATATTTTTCTGTGACAACACTTAAAAGCTACATTTCTTAGCAAATTTCAGTTATGCAGTAAAGTATTATTAACTCTAGTCACCATGCTGTTCACAGATCCTCAGGTCTTATTCGTCTTACAACTGAAAATTTGTACCCTTTTACCAACATCTCCCTATTGCTCCCACCCTTATCCCCTGGCAACTACCATTCTACCCTCTGTTTTTATGACTTAAGCCTCTTTTTTTAGATTCCACATACAAGCCTGTTTCCGATTCTGTGTCTCCCTCTCTCTCTGCCCCTCCCCCGTTCATGCTCTGTCTCTCTCTGTCCCAAAAATAAATAAAAAATGTTAAAAAAAAAAAAATTAAAAAAAAGGGGCGCCTGGGTGGCGCAGTCGGTTGAGCGTCCGACTTCAGCCAGGTCACGATCTCGCGGTCCGTGAGTTCGAGCCCCGCGTCAGGCTCTGGGCTGATGGCTCGGAGCCTGGAGCCTGTTTCCGATTGTGTCTCCCTCTCTCTCTGCCCCTCCCCCGTTCATGCTCTGTCTCTCTCTGTCCCAAAAATAAATAAAAAATGTTAAAAAAAAAAAAAAATTAGATTCCACATACAAATGATACCCTGCATGTCTTTGTCTGGCTTATTTCACTTTCTGCTATTTATTTTCTAAGCATTCTAGGACAACAGCAGTTAAGCCTCAGTCAAAATACAAAGGCAATCATATCTACTATTTAGTGAGTGCTTACCATGTGGTAGGCACTGTGCTAAAAGCCTTATCTTCCCTGTTCTCACTTAATCCTGTCAATCCCACTGTATAAATGCTAAATATAAAGGTTCAGAAAGAGCATGCTGAGCAAACCATGTATTATAATATCCCAAAAGATAAGATGTAATTACATGTCTGGAGAAAACTCAGGATACGTACTAATGTTAACAGTGAGTGTATCTGTGGAGTGAGTTAGAGTGATTTTTATTTTTATTATTATTTTTATTTTTTTTTATTTTTTATTTTTTTATTTTTATTTTCTTCTTTAAACCTTCAAAGGACCATTACTTACACTTTTTTTTTTTTAATTTTTTTTTTCAACGTTTTTTATTTATTTTTGGGACAGAGAGAGACAGAGCATGAACGGGGGAGGGGCAGAGAGAGAGGGAGACACAGAATCGGAAACAGGCTCCAGGCTCCGAGCCATCAGCCCAGAGCCTGACGCGGGGCTCGAACTCACGGACCGCGAGATCGTGACCTGGCTGAAGTCGGACGCTCAACCGACTGCGCCACCCAGGCGCCCCTACTTACACTTTTTTTGTCCCCCCTTGGCACCTATTTCTGGGTAGAGCATGTAGAAAATGCTCAGTAAATAGATACTGGTTGAGGTAGGAAAATAAAGACCTCTTCTTTCCTTGGCTTGATTGGGTAGTTCTGGTTTCGTGAGTTACACTAGTAACTGGTGAACTGTGCTGCTGTTCATCTGGAAAGTTTCCCAGATGGGCTGCTCCTTTTTGCTCCAGAGCAGAGGCCTCCAGGGGTGGAGGGTTAGCTTGTCTTGTGGGACCGTATTTCCCTGGTTTAGGAAGGTTCGGAAGGTTCAGCAGCAAAGGGAGAGCGGCTGGCTTGTCTTTCTTCCTTCAGCCCCTCAAAGTCTGGAGCAGGCTGGGGACAGTCCACTTGCTTGGTGACTCTGAATACCTGATACAGCTCGTCGAGTGCCTTTCCAGCTGCTCTTCTTAGCGTCTTCAAATGGCCTGGCTCACTGTTCCAGTTAACTGCCCTGCCCCGCAGCTCTGTGCACAAGGCCGCCCTGCCTGTGACAGCTGGGACGGGTTGCTGCCCAACTCAGAGCCGCTCCGCTCGCTGCACCACTGCTTTTGGTTTTAAGCTTTATCTATGATGTTACTTGTTATTTTGTGTTTTAGGTTAACTTCTGATTTTGATTTAATTTCAAACATACAGAAAAGCTGCAAGAATGATACAAGTAACTCTTGTGTACCTTTTATCCAAATTCACTGCCAGTGTTTTGTTTCATTTGCTTTGACTTGAGCATTCCCTCCCTCCCTCTCCCTAACAGGTATGTGCATGCACGCACACTTTCTGAACCATTTTACAGTTAACTTGCAGAAGTGTGGCCTTTAATTTTGAATACTTCAGGATATATTTCCTAAAACAAAGACATTCTCTTATATATTCACAGTACAATTATAAAAAAAAAAAAAAAAAAAGCAAGTTCAGTATCAATTTGACGCTATTACCTCATCTCCTGTCCATATTCAAATTTTGTCCATATCCGGATAATGGTCCCAGTAATGGCAGAGTTTTATTTTTAAAGAAAACACTCCTGAGGCGCGTGGGTGACTCCTCCGTTATGTTGGCTCAGAGGAGAGCAGAACCAGCAGGTGTCTGGGGGAAGTGATGCTGTGGGTGCCACATCACCAGCTCCTTGTGTCTCTACAGGACCAGAAGAGTGAGAGCAGCAAGAATCTCACTCGGCAACCATGTCAGTGGAACTGGAGACCTCAGAGGGGGTGGATGAGTCGGAGAAAAAGAGCTTTGGGGCCTCAGAAAAAGAAAACCACACCAGGTGAGTGGTGGTGGCTGGCTGTGTTGAGGTCATGTGCCCGGGGCCTTGTATGTGGGAGGCACCAGGGTGTGGGGAGTGTCGCTGCTGTTTCCCTCGGGATCCCTGATTGGGATTGCAGAGAGAAGTGGCATACAGCACCCTGGGCTACTCAGCTTTCTCCCCATTTGTTCCCGAGGAAGCAGGACAGGCACTGCTAGGAGTGCTGAGGAATAGAATTTGATGGTTTCCCTGATCCTTGTTTCTTTTGTGGTGAAAAAGGGTAATCAGGCAAAACTGGCACCTTTTCCAGTGTTTTCCACCCCTTAGGATGTGGGAGCAGCTCTGACTCCAGGGGTTTTTCTTACTGGGTAGAGACACTTCATGTATTCCCAGAGCCTGTTCTTCATTGTTCTTATCTTATCGTAGCCCTGTCATTGACAGAGTGCTTTTTTATATCTTGAAATAATTGCTAGTAAGAAATGATTCTCAGCATGTAGGTGATAGGAGCCGATCTCCTAAAGAAGCCAGCAGAGGGTGGGCCGTACGGGGCCGCGTTTTTATCTCTTTGGTGGATGGACCGTGTGGACCACACGGGCTACTGTGCGGCGCCTCCCGTCTTCAGGGTCATGGGTTCTTTGTTTCCCTCGCTGGTTGCTGCCTGTGGCACCTATCAGCACAGCTCCATCCTGTATAATTTTGTTAAGCGGTACAAGCCCAGGTACTGGCTCCAACTTCCTCAGCCTTTGTCTCCTTCTCCTCCTGCCCCTGGGCCAAGCCACATGCAGTCCTGAAGAGGCTGTGGGTCCCAGGTGGGAGGAAGGCAGCAAGGCTGCCCCGGGACATCCACAGTCAGTCCATCACAGCAGTGTGGATTCCATGAGACACGTTCCCAAAGGCTCGCTGTGCCTGCAGAAGCCAGCACACGCTGTGCTGGGATTAGAGGTGGGCTTTTTATCAGGCACTAGGTGGCCACAGAGGCAAAGCATTGTTCATTCAGGTGGTTCAGACATGGACACTGTTAGGAAGTAGGCCACAGTCCTCCACATGTCATCCAAGTCCTGGGGGCCGACTCACATCTGCCTGTTCCGTGCTCCCTAGCAAGACCCTGTATTCAGGCTGGGGTTGAGTTTCTCAGAAGCTCCTGCGTCCATCTCAGCGAGGGGACACCCTGAAACTAGGAAGGGCTAATTCACACATGCACACGTGCGTGTGCACACACCCTCCATCTCCACAGGATGGCTGACCTCTCCGAGCTCCTGAAGGAAGGGACCAAGGAAGCACATGACCGGGCAGAAAACACCCAATTTGTCAAGGACTTCTTGAAAGGCAACATCAGGAAGGAGCTGTTTAAGGTTTGTGCCCTTGGTCATGGATAGGGTCAGGTTGGGGGCCTCGGTCGTGTCAGGAACATCCCCTTGGAACAGTTCTTCAGTGGAAGCTGGGCCTTTTGCCACCTGCTCTCCATTCTTTTGACAGCAGACTGTGGTTTTCAGGTAGCTTAAATAGAATAACATAGTGATGGTGTGAAGCAGAAGTATCCACGTTCCGTGTCATTCCTTTAAGAAACATAAAAAGTTGCCTGGGTGTGTGAAATAATCCACTGTATCAAAATGGGCCTGCGGGAATTAGAGGGGGCATGCGACTGGAGCCTTCCTCTCTGGCTGCTCAGACGCAAGGGCATTGGGCTCAGGAGGGGTGTTTGCTGGTCAAGAGCTGCCAGAACTGCAGCCCTCCCCGTGGTCTCCCCTGTCACCCTCAACAGCTGGCCACTACTGCACTTTACTTCACATATTCAGCCCTGGAGGAGGAGATGGAACGCAACAAGGACCACCCAGCCTTTGCCCCCTTGTACTTCCCCACGGAGCTGCACCGGAAGGAGGCACTGACCAAGGACATGGAGTATTTCTTTGGCAAGAACTGGGAGGAGCAGGTGCAGTGCTCCCAGGCTGCCCAAAAGTACGTGGAGCGGATCCACTATGTGGGGCAGAATGAGCCGGAGTTGCTGGTGGCCCATGCATACACCCGCTACATGGGGGACCTTTCAGGGGGCCAGGTGCTGAAGAAGGTGGCCCAGCGGGCCCTGAAACTCCCCAGCACGGGAGAAGGGACCCAGTTCTATAAGTTTGAGAACGTGGACAATGCTCAACAGTTCAAGCAGTTCTACCGGGCCAGGATGAATGCCTTGGACCTGAACCTAAAGACCAAAGAGAAGATCGTGGAGGAGGCCAACAAGGCCTTTGAGTACAACATGCAGGTACTGCTGAGGTCAGGCAGAAGGGGGCCTCTGACTGGGGGGGCTGATCCGGAGCTGCCGTAACAGGCACCAGTGCTTTAGGCCCGATACAGGGCAGCCTTCCGGGGAGAAAATCGTAGGACCAAATAGGCCATAGAGGGCATGAGCCCATGATGGCTTCGCTTTGATGGACAGCTTTTGTGTTTTTGTTCCGAGGAGGGCAAGGCCCTAGCACGTAGAGGGAGGTCACTCCCTCTCACCACAGGATTCTGGTCTTGAGTGGATTTCCTCCTTTTTAGCAAGGGCTGCCCCACTTGATCAGTTCAAGGAGAGAACCAAGCAGGGTGAGAACTCAGCTGACAAGTTTTTTTTAAATGGGGCTAAGCCTGGGGAGGCGGATTCTGTCCTGGAGTCCAGGTTGGCCCTCGGCACCAGGAGGGTGGCCGAGGCGGGGAAAGGAAGCACCAGCCCCGACACAGGCCCATCAGATCAGTCCCACATCAGTGAGCCTCCGTGGGCCACTTAGGATGGGTCAGCCCTGCTGGGGCCTCAGTTCTCCCACGTTCCTCTCCGTCATTCTTGCTGAAAATACCTAGCAACTGCGAATGGGGAAGGACCAATGTTAACGTGGTATTTTGGGGCAGCGCTTTTGTTCTCTCCTCATTGTTTCTGCCCTGGTAGCTCCAGCTGTGGGCTGTGTGTCTGGTCAGTGCCCAGGGAGGAGCTCCCACAGTCAGCAGCACAGGTGTGGCCCCACCTCTGAGCTTGTGCCAGGGAGCAGCGTTGGGTCCGTGTGGCTGCCCCCGCTGCAGATTCGGGCTACTCCTTGACTGGTTTGCACTTTGGAGTCCACTGAAAGCTGTTCATCCCCTGCTCCTGCAGATTTTCGATGAACTGGACCAGGCTGGCTTCTTGTTGGCCAAAGAGACCCTGGAGGACGGGCTCCCCATGCACGATGGGAAAGGAGATGTGCGTAAATGCCCCTACTACGCTGCTAAACAAGATGGAGGTAGGTCTTGCCTGTCCAAAACTCTCCTCCAGGGTTGGCGGATCAGCATTCTCCACTGATGCCCTGTCCCCTGTTGGTGCTGCCACACAGGTGCCCTGGAGGGCAGCAGCTGCCCCTTCCGAACAGCCCTGGCTGTGCTGACTAAGCCTAGCCTCCAGTTCATTCTGGCCGCTGGCGCGGCCCTTGTTGCCGGCTTCTTGGCCTGGTACTACGTGTGAAGGACCCATCATACCACCTTGGCGCCATCCTCCCGATTGACCACTGGCCCATCCCCACCTGTGACTAAACTACCACCTCAGGTGACTTTTTTTTTTTTTAATGCTGGGTTTGAGAAAACAAGCAACCAATAAAAGCCAGACGCTAAAGCCTGTGCCTGTAGCGTCCTCTGTGTGGGCTAGATGCCGAGCTGGGTGCAGGCCCTCCATTCCTGCAGCCATTGGGCCATGGTACTGGGAGCAGCCAGTGCAGCTCAGCAGGCCAGTCTGAGTCTCTGGAACCAGCTCTGCTCCCAGGGCACCCACACCGCTTATCCTGAGGCTCCTTCCCTTCATCATTCCTTGTGCTGGCATTTAGGTGGGTATTTTTCCCCTAGTGGGAACAGAGCATCCAGCAAGCCCAGGTTGCTGTAGCTCTGTGGGAGGGAGGGGGCCTGTCCTTGGAGTGGGGGGAGCTTGCATCCTGTCTCAGAGGCCCTGGGAGCTCCATCCTGAGTAGCCAGTCCTCTTCCTGCTCAAGCAGAAACCTGAGAGGGGGTCTGTTTAGCCATGGCGCATCCCCTCCTTTGACCTGTGTAAATGCTACAGCACTCAATAAAGTGGACTCTGACAGCTGCCTCCCTCTTTCCTGGTGCCAACATTATCCTTCGCAGCCAGTCTTGCCCTTGTGCTCTCAACACTCCTGGTCACCTCACAGCCCTCTGCCCAGAGCCAAATCTATCATCTGGTCTTGTGATTTTCTCTCAGAAGAGCTTTGAAGGTTTCCTACATTTTGAGATAGTTTGTTTATAAATAAGGATCAAGAGCATTATGTAACAATTCATGGTCTAAAATACAAATGTGAATTTAAATACTTTTATTGATAGGAATCTGTTTCCTGTTTTATATTTTGAGGATCTGCAAAACTTTTATTCAAAAAAGGGTTAAATGGTGAGGAAAACTTGTCTTCAACTCGTGACCAAGCCAACCCACTTCACAGTTAAGATGAGGGGTAGGGAAGGAGCTGGCTCAACCTGGGGGCCGATTGCCTACCTCCCATTAGCCTTCAGACCAGAAGCCTCAGCCCCAGTGGCTTGCTGTCTTGCTTAAGGGAGCGAGGGTATTTGCCTGCAGGGTGGGATGACCCTGAGCTCAAGCCAGGGGACTCCAGCCTGCAGACCGTGTGGGCAGATGCCATGGTGTGGAGACGGGTGAGACCAGGATCAGAGACAGTAAGGTGACCCTACAGTGCAGTGAAGTGGACTCCTATCCCAGCCAGGTCACAGCTAGCATCCCAGGGCTCGTCCACCTCCACACTGGATTCCCAAGTGGCTTATTGTCTTCTCTGGGCAGTCAGTGCGTCATAAGTGCTAAGACCCTGAGGACTCAAGCCCCTGCCCTTTGACCACTTCTAGCCCCACCCTCTTTCCCTTGAAGAAGGAAGCCAGGCAAGAGAGCAGAGGCCCAGGGCAGGGGAGTGAAAGGGCCAATTTAATGAGAAACTACAAACTGAGAGCAGCCATGATTCACAGTGACAGGAGGCCATGCAGTGGCAGTGCGAGACGAGGAGAGGGGCGGCGGGTACAGTGGTCCACGTGATCAAGTTCACAGACAAACCAGGAAATACAGTGTGGGCTCAGGCCCAGGGCAGGTGTCCACCAGGGCACTTCCGCCACGTGTGGCTGCTCCTTCCTCATCCCCAGCCTGTCCCAGTCCAGTGCCACAGCTGCTCCTGCTGCAGTACCTGCTGCTGAAACAAGCACAGTGACAGCAAGTCAGCCAGGAGAAGGGGACCAGTGTTTACTGGGAAGAGGATCCATGAACGCACTGCAAATCTGAGTGTGTTTGCAAAGCGGTCCCCGTCCCCTCCAGTCCTGGCCGGGCTACGCCAGCCCCTGGGCAAAGGTCTTGCCCACACACAGCAAGGATGGCAGATGGGCTAGGCTCCTGGGTGTTCCTTCTGGCACGAGCAAAGATGGGTTTGTGGAGGGGTGGCCAGAAAGGGAGCTGGGCAGGGGCCAGACGCAAGTCCCTTCTTGGCAAGCGGGAGCCATAACTGCTTACCCCATTACCTGCAGGTGTGCTAACCTCTCTACCTTGCCCCAGGTGACTCCTGGGCACTTGGAAAAGGTGTTGAGTTTCTAAGTTCTGAGGGCCAGAGTCATTCCTTCTAATACTCATGCCCACCTCTGGCACCCCAAAACAGAGCCAGGCCTTATGTCCCTGTCCTGCTTGGGTCCACTCCCCCACTCTCGGCCCAGCAGATCAGAAATAACCGTGGCTACAGATACAGCCCCAGTGCAGGCCCCAGTTCTGCTCTGGCTGCTTTTGGTCCCAGGGAGAGTCAGGACCAAATCTATACTTTGTACAGAAGAGGAATGAGAGAGACCCCAGCAGGGAGACCGTGCGAGGAGACCCTTCCCAGTTTATCTTCCTCATCACAAACACCAAGCAAACCAGCAACGTGCGGCTCAGTGCCATCCCCCTGCCACTCGCTGACCCTTGGCCTTAAATCCAACAGAATTCTTGCCGAAGAGTCAGATGCTCAGGGAAGGGCAAGCCAAAAAGGACAGGACTTCCAGGGGACCGGTGGAACGGCTTCCATCCCCAAGTGGGAGCGGGGAAGCGAGCCACTGAGCAAGGGGAGCAGAAGCACAGGGGGCCAGACTGACAGCAGGGAGTCCAGTCCCAGCTCCGTTAGCACAGGCGCTTGTAGGTGTAGATGTAGGCTTTGCAGCTGGGGCACGTGTGCGTCACGTCCTTGAAATCGTTGATGAGGCAAGGGATCAAGCAGCAGCCCAGATCACACCTGAATCAGACCGGGAAGGCACGGAGGTCAGAGGAGAAGGCACTGAGGGCACCGAGGGCACCCAAGCTTACTCCAGCCCCTACCCTCTAGGCGCCCACACCACCTACCCCATGAAGCAGCAGAAGAAGCCCAGCACGAAGTTCATCAGGCCAATCTCATAGGAGATCTTGGTGGTGATGGCCTGCTGGCAGTGGGGACATACCGTCTGTACAGGCGCACCTTCAAAGATCTCTCCCTGCAGCACCGTCACCGTGGTGGCGGCCCCTGAAGGAACTAGGACTGTGGCAGTGTGGCCCCCAGGGCCAGGATAGGGCCCTGGCGGATAGGGCCCTGGTGGATAGTAGCCCATGGGTGGGTGGGGGCCTGGAGGAGGGTAGAAACCTGAAATGGCACAGAAAACAGAACAAAGACATGGCTGGCTTGCCACCTGCCCCACGTGAGAGGTAAGCACAAGGCCCCAAGGACCCCAGGACACAAAATGAGGCCTCAGGGACCAGGTCCTGGGCCAAGGTGACCATGACAGTCTCCCAGCCCTTCCTGGTCCCGACCCTGTGAGCACCAGGACAGAGCAGCTACTTGGTCCAGCCAGACATGGCAGAGCTGGGAGAAGGCCTCATCTCTCCTTGGTCTCCACCTCATGTGTGTGCTCCCTGTCTCTGGCACAAAGGGGACGGGGCGCTGTGTCCCACAGGAGGGAAAGCCTTGCCACACACCAGCCCAAGCCCCTCTTGCACACAGGGCTCTCCTTCCCACCAGCGTCAGATCCTGCACTGAAATACCTGGGGCCGCCTGTGCAAGAGCCCTGGTACTTTCTCCAGCCTGAGGAGTCCTTCTGGAGAACTGCTGGGTGAGCAGGAGCCCAGACCTCCACCAGACTCCACACCCTGGCAGGGAGAGGCCGCTGCAGCACCCATGAGTCAGTACCTCTCACAGGCCCGAGGAGCCTTCCCAGGAGCTAACCCTACCCCCAGCAGGAACCAGGGCTCACATGGTTTGCCCACAGCACCTGCACAGCAGCGCCTTGCTCTAGGACACTTGTGCCCCACCCCCCAACTGTCCACACCGAGAGGCACCCCCCCCCCCTTACTAGAGAACACACGGCAGGCAGACCACCTGCCTACACCAAAGGGTGGACGGCAGCCCAGATAACACACTGGGTGCTGGGCAGGGCAGACCCTGTGCTCCCCTATCCTACTTACCTGGAGGCATGTACGTGCCGTCTGCATTCATGTGCGGGGGGATGAAGCCGGGCTGAGGCATCGCGTGACCTGGTGGCTCATAGGGTGGGGGACCGATGTCTGCGGGGGGCATCGACATGCCTGGTGGGGGCTGCATCACAGCTGGGGAGGTGCGGCCTGGACAGAGAAGGGCAGGAAGAGGGAGCTCAGAGGGCAGTGGCTGCAGAGTCAGGCACCAGCTTCTAGGAGCTGGGACCCTCAGGGGCACTGAGCCCTACCTGGGGTAGGTGGGGCTCCACTCTTCTCCTCCAGAAGGGGGGCCGTGGGGCCTCCAGGATAAGGAGGGGGTGGCTCGTTGGACATCTCTGCTGCTTCTCCTGGGCCTGGAACAAAAACCGAGACGTGAACCAAGCTCCCAGCCTCTGCATGCTGGTCAGGCATTGGCCTGTGACCGTCCTCGGAGCCCAGGCACACAGCCTCCCGTGAGTGCTCCCACAGGTGTGCCCTGCCCTTGCAGCTCGAGTCTATTTTACTCCTCCACGTAAATCTCCGTGCTCTGGGTGGGGACAGGGCTTATGGACTAGGACTAATTCCTTCAGGAAAGGAGTTTGGAGTCAGTGGGCTCCCTCTAGGCCCTGGAGATGCCCCAAGGATATGCCCGGCCCAAAGCCACCATCGTGCACTATCACCCATGCTCCTGCATCTGAGCCAGAGGGCAAAGGTGCCCTGTGAGGGCAGAACATGGTAAGGCAGACCCTCCCTCCCTCCCTCACGGCAGCAGGCTGCCTACGTGCCGGAGCACTGCGTGGCTTGCCTGTGGGAGAGGATCTGGGAGACTTGTTACCTCGAATCCCAGGCACTCAGAAGGGGAAGCAGGAGAGGCTCCTTCCACTGCCACGCAGACACGCAGGCCTCTGGGGAGCTGTTGGGGGGTGGGCAGGGGAGAACAGGCAGGTCTCAGCCACACCCCCTCCCCCATTCAGGGCTGGTTCCGCCCCTCCCAGTACAGCACCCTCCCACTTGCCCACCCACTCAGGTCCCCTTCCTCTCCGCTGCTGGTCCCAAGTCCCTCCCCAGGAGGCTCAGACTGGCCCCCACAGAACCACAGCCACTGCAGGAAGAAATGAGAACAGGCGTCTCCCTACTCCCCAGCTCTCACAGCCGCTGTGCATGCGGCACAGAGGCCCTTGTGCTTGTTGAGGACGGGTAGGAAAGAAGATGCAGAGTCAAACATTTCCCTCACTTCTTTCCCTCCCAAGGCTCCCTGAGCACCTGCTGCTGGGCCCTGGGGAGAAACGGGAAACCTGGGGCCTTCCTGCCCTGGGTTGGCATCCTGTCTCCTTCAGCAAGGCCCCTCCTTTTCACTGTGCCCAGCATAGAAGGCTAGAAATTAGCATTTTGAAGTAGGCCTTCATGTTTTTTTAAGTGAAAAAAAATAATAGGAACTAACTCTAAACAGGACAGAGAGACATGCAATGAAACCATCTCTGTCCTAGAGGCCCACAAGTGAAGTTCAGAGCCACATGGGGATGAAGGGCCCCAGACGACCCTACAGGGGCAGAGGGAGCCTGGAGCCTTGTTAAATTTCACACATCAGTGGCAGGGCCTGAGAGACCAAGTCGAAGCAGCAAAAGAAATAAAATGGATATCAGTAAAATTAAAAGCTTGGGTTTCAAGGGCACCACCAAGAAAGTGGAGAGACTGCACACGGCACAGATTTTTACACATCCTCTACCTGCTAGAGAACTTGTATTTACAATATCTATATAAAGAACTCTAACTCATTAACAAAAAAACCCAATTAAAAAGTGGCAAAGGATCTGAATACACATTTCTCCAAAGATAAAAACAAATGTTCAATGAGTACATGAGAAGCTGAACACCAAGCCAAAAGGAAATGCAAGTCAAAACCACAATGAGGTACCATTTCTTGTTACCACAACGAGAAAGTAACAAGTACTATGTAGAGAAACTGGAACCCCCACACTGCTGGGGGTGGGGCACACGAAAGCACAGCACCTTTACACTGCCTGGTGGTTCTTCAAAAGGTTAATACAGTTAATTACCACATGACCCAGGTGATTCCCCTCCCAGGTGTGTATACAGGAGAACGGGGAAAACACACAGAAACTTGTACACAAATGTTCACAGCAGCATTCTTCATAGTAGCCAAAAAACGTACGCAACTGACAGCATCCAACCACTGATAGGTCGATAGCCCAACTGTACATGTGCTGATGTGTGCCCACGGTGGAATGCTACAACCTGGATGAACCTGGAAAACAGGCCGCTCAGTGAAAGAGACCGGACACAAAAGGCTACATACGGTGTGATTCCTCCCATCCAGAACCGGCCAATCCAGACACAAGAATCATATTCATGGGTGTCAGGGCTTAGGAGGTGGGGGTGGGCAGAGAGTGATGAATACGGAGTTTCCTTTTGGTTTCCTTGCCAACACTGGTAGTAATGATGGTTGCAAAACATATTAAAAACCAGTGAATTGGGGCGCCTGGGTAGCTCAGTCGGTTAAGCCTCTGACTCTGAATTTCAGGTCAGATCATGATCTCACAGTTCTAGAGTTCAAGCCCCTGTCAGGCTCCACAGTGACAATGCAGAGCCTGCTTAGGGTTATTTCTCTCTCCCTCTCTCTACCCCTCCCCAGCTCAAGCTTGTGCTCTCTCAAAATAAAGAAAATTTTAAAAATACAAGAGTGAAGCTCACACATTAAATGGGGAAATCATATATTTGATTATGTCAATAAAACATTAAAAAAAAATTACCCGATCTCACGCAGCCAGTCTCTCTGTATATCCCTGCCTGTCTTATGCATAGTCACCCATATTTTTATATAGTTGCTGGTGTGACGGTTTTAATATGTGTCACGTGTATTTTCTCCATCTTACAAGACACCACGACCATCAATTTTAATATTCCCTAAAATGGGCCCATCACGGTTTACCAACCCTTATTAAGGCATTTAGAAGGCTTCTTGTTACTTTCAGAAAAAAAAAAAAAAAAAGAGCGAGACAGAAAACCTTTGGCTAACACTCTTTCATTTCTTGGGTTATTTCCTTTGGTCAAACCTGCCAGAAGTGAAATTATTAGGTCCAAGGGTATGGCCACTTTGTGCTTTTTGGGAAGGATGATGGCAACTTACAGTACAAACTTTGGATACTCCTGTTAATTGCTAATTTGTAATGTTAAAATGACAACTTGGTTACTTACTTCTTTGACCACTATGAAGCAGAACATCTCCCAAGAGTTTATATATTATGACCTATTCTTTTGAGTTGCTTTTTTTTTTTTTAATTTTTTTTTTTAACATTTATTTATTTTTGAGACAGCATGAACAGGGGAGGGTCAGAGAAAGAGGGAGACACAGAATCTGAAACAGGCTCCAGGCTCTGAGCTGTCAGCACAGAGCCTGATGCGGGGCTCGAATCCACAGGCTGTGAGATCATGACCTGAGCCGAAGTCGGACACTCAACCGACTGAGCTACCCAGGAGCCCCACTGAGTTGCTACTTCTAATAATCCTTTAAAGACATGGAAACCAAGAAATGATGGGGACTTATCCAAGGTCATGTGGCATATAAGAGGAGGAGGAGACTTATCTGAGGTCACATGGCATATAAGAGGTAGAGTCGAGTCTAGGACCCTGGCACGACTCTCCCACCAACCAACCCTGCCTGCAGGAGAATTTCAATAGTGCACGGTCAAGAAAGGGAGGCCACAGAGTCTCTAAAGGGCATCACACGAGGTCCGCTTAGGCAGGACTGGAATGTGTGTGCTGGGCCTGGGGATCCTTACCAGCCCACCAGGCGCCCTCCCGACGGCAGGAAAAGGCAGCTTTCCTTAAGAGACTTGACTTGCGTCGGTGGAACACTCTGTATTACGCTAAGTCTCTCTGATATGGGCCAATACCTGCCTTAAACTCCTATCCTACAACTATCTGGGATGCCCCTGAGGTGGCACCACTGTCTATCTCCAGGTCCCAGCTCACCAGGGACCCAGCCAGGAAGAAGAGCTTCTCGGGTGCTGGGAGAGAGGAACCAGTCTGGGTCTTCCAGGCACCCCCGTGTCCCGGGGCCACATGCACACTTGTGCCACCTCTGAAGACACAAGAGTGGCCTGCCTTTTCACCATCTAGATCTAATTCCATGGTTTCTGAGAGCACGAGATTCTGCTTCTGGAATTCCACCGTCATAATGATGGCACGAGCCCGCCACACAGGGCAAGGCCCTCCCCCTGGTACCCACCCGACTGAGTCGACCGCTGTTCCTAGAGCAGGCACAGCTGCCAGCCACATGGACACCTGCAGTGTGCACAGGGACACTGCCACTCGGGCCACAGACCATACCACCACCTGCCTCCATGCCTCCCTTGCACAGCAGGGCTCTATTGCTCCCCTGTCTCACCCCTACTCCCTCCCCTCCCCTCTACATCCAAACCGAACCATCCTCCAGCTGCCTTCTGGAACTGTGACCTGTGGCAGAGACTGGGGTAGGCCCCTTCGGTATGGAAAAAGGTTTCTGAAAAACGGATCATCAACTTTTCTGGAATTGAATCTCCACCCCCCAGCACCTCCCAATATAAAACCAATGTGCATGCCACAAAACTGCATCATGTGAGGTGTAATAAAAACTGTAAGACTGCTATGATCTTAAAAAAAAAAAAAAACCCAACCCACATGTCCAAAAGCACAACAGTTTTCCAATAAAAATGCACACTGCTCAAATTAAGCTACAAATGCAAACGTGTAATCTGAGATCACACCCTGGTCGGAGCATGTATCACCAGAGGCTAGGAAAGGCCGCCAGACCCCGTCCCCGTCGGTTTGCAGTTCCCAACAGAAGAGGGGGGTCTGGGGGCCAGGGGTCCTGGGAGCTCAGTGAAGTCAACATGCAGTCCTGGAAACCGAAGACTGGCCTCTCAGTCTCCCAGTTCGGTCCCCAGCAGCGCACGGGTGTGAGGGCAGAGAGACGGGGCACCCAGGACACCAGGACTCCATACGGGAGCAGAGGTGCCCTCCGTGAGCCAAAGCACATCACACAAGAAGGGTGATTCTTTTTGTTGTTAAGTTTGTTTATCTGAGACAGAGCGAGTGAGCAGGGGAGAGGCAGAGAGGAAGAGAGAGACTCCCAAGCAGGCTCTGTGCTGTCAGCGTGGAGCCAGATGCGGAGCTCAATCTCACAAACCGTGAGATCATGACCTGAGCTGAAACCAAGAGTCAGACGCTTAACCAACTGAGCCACCTAGGTGCCCCCCAAAAAGGACAATTCTTAAACGAAGTGGTCATGTCACAGAGTCACAGTGCAGGCACCCCAGTCAGGGGCACGCCCCATGCAGGCTTCAAGGGCAGTGTACTCCAGGAACACAGACCCCCCCCACACCTTGCACAACCTCAGAAGTCCAAGAGATGTTCCTGAGTGAGGACCTGGTGAGGCAGTCTCTGGACACTCCCGGGGTGCTTGCTACGGGTGCTAACCTGTCCCCCTCAGTCCCACGGGGCAGCCCTCCTAACACCCCCACCTTGAGAAAGTAAGCACACTCCTGTCACACCTAGGGCCACACATCCTTACAATCACAGTGTCAGGTGTTTTCAATGGCTTCTCTTTAGCCTTCAGTTCCTGTTTCCCTGTTTTCCAGCGAAGGTCTAGGGACACTGAGGGATTTCCCACTTAGTCCTGGATGAAAGTGATGCCCCAGCCCCAACAGCTCCTACTTCACAAGCCAATGACCCTTGGGAAACAGAACTGCTTTCCAGAGGCTGAAACTAAGCAGGATCTGGAAATGTGTGCAGGGTGGAGGTTAGGTTACTGGTTGGCACCTGGTCACAGGAGCCTCGAGTCAAAATGACAGAGGACATCAGTGTCCCCTTGACTGCATTTTCAGGATTGAGGCTGCCCTGGAAGTAACAGTCCTGACCTTTGCTGGGGGAGGGAGGCAGCTTGGGCCAGGTGGCTCATGAATTAGAAGGCTCAAGACTCCTGAGAAGGTGCTGTGGACTGTAAGATACACCTTGTGCCTGCAGCACCCCCCGTGCTGTCCACTGTGATTCTTTGCACACTCATTTCCTTGAGATTGGCAAGAAAACCCTTAGAACGGAAAGGGCCATGGCCTGCCACAGGACAGTAAGGCCCTGGGGAGCTGAGGACAGATTCAGTAGAGTCCCAAAGGACGGGGGCGGTATGCCCAGGAGAGAGGTCCCGAGTGGTCGCTGGCAAGAGACGCATGGGCAGGCCTGCACGTGCTCCTTGGCCCACTGAGAGACAGGATGGGGCCACCTGAGGCCCAGCCTGGCCCCCACACCCACAATCAACATAGGCTAGGACCCACTGTGCGTCCACGTAGAATGGAATTACTCAAGTCACCCTAAACTGAGATGAAAGCCACCTCCACGTCTGTCTGTCTGTGGACCTACGGCTGGCCTGTCTCTGCCGTGATCTCACTTTCCCAAGGGCAGCAGGTGCTAAGGCTTCTGGGGGGACGGCATGGATCTCCAGGGCACAGAGCCAGGCCCCTTCTGCAAAGCTGCCCACAGCTTCCCTCAGCCCCGTGGAGTCCTGAGTGCCACCTGCTGGACCAGCAGCCACTGGAGCCTGGCCCCACTTGGCACTCAGCGCAAGCCCACTGCAGAATACAAACTTCTGCCCTGCACCCCAAGGTGGGTTCCACCCTAAGCCGTACCACAGAGAATAATCAGGCCTAACGCCCATGGACAGGTTCTTGCTTCTCCTCTGATGAGCTGGAGGGGCCAAGTGAGGCTTCCCCAGGTGTGAGGAAAGAAATGATGTCCTGAGGTGCCTGCTAGGGGCTTTAGGCTGTGGGGCCATGAAACCAAGCAAAACTGTCTTACTGCCTCACCACCCCTGCTCCCACCCCACCAATCCCAGGCCCTGTCTGCATCCAACACAATACTTTAAGCAGATGAGGAACGGGATAGCTCCAAGGACAGGACACGGTTCCAATGTGGGGGCAGGAAGGCAAGAACCCAAGACCCCACCCCCTTCCCCCATTCACAGCACGGCAAGGATCTGCCTCATGTCAGTCGCCGGTTAACGGGAAAACAGGGCATACATGGAGAGTGTGGAGGTCTGGAGTCAGCCCTGGCCTTGAAGCCGGTGGCCCTGAGCGAGTCACAGACCCTCTGTGAGCTTCGGTCTTCCTGGGACTAGAACCCCTGCCTCCTGACCAGGCTGCATGAACAGTGATAATGACACGTGCCTGGCAGACTCACTGTGCAGGGGAGCAGAGCCCTTTAGGGTCAAAACACACGTCTGCTGGGGGGAACAATAAGGCTCTGGAATCAGACAGTGGTGACGGTGGCAGAGCTCTTTCACATACTAAAGCCACTGAACTGGGCACTTTATCTTTATTTTAGAGAGAGCCTGCAATCGGGGGAGAGTGGCAGAGGGAGAGAGAGCATCTTAAGCAGACTCCACGCTCAGCATGGAGCCTGACTTGAGGCGCGATCCCACGATCCTGGGATCATGACCTGAGCCGAAATCAAGAGCTGGACATTCAACCAACTGAGCCATCCAGGCACCCCAGACTGTTTACTTTAAAAGGGTGGATTGGATGGCATGTGAATTATAATTACATCCCCCAAAAGCAAAACCCACCCAGGTGTAGCTATCTGTCTCTGTGTGTGCACCGTTATAAACCAAAGAGACAGAGAAGAAACACCCAGACCAAGATCATCGTCTCTGGGGTTGAAGTCTGGCAGTCACGGTCAAGAGAGGTGAGACTTCTTTCGTTACACACATGCGCAAGCACACACACATCTATTAAACAAAGAGGTATCTGTATTATTTGCTTGACCAAAATCTTGAAAAGAATACACTTTTAGGACACAGCAGCAATGGGCAGCTTTGGTCCCTGGTGACACAGAGGAGGCATTCACCTCCTGGTGCACCGATTTCAGCTGCTTTCCTCTGTCCCCTCACATCACAGGGAGGAGTTACAAGCACAAGACCTCGGGGCCCTGGGAAATGCCTCTGAGCTCCACTGTGCTCCCAAGTGTTCACCCTTTGCTGCAGAAGCTGCTGCTGATCCAAGGCGGGCTTCCCACGGGAGCTGGGTGGACCCGGGCCCAGGCCCACAGGACACACTCCTGCAGACCTGAACCATCCCCCGCACACCGCCAAGAGCTACCCAGCCCTGCCCCCACAGGACCCCAGACCCAGGGCAGGGACAGAATGCCTGGTGCAAAGACCCATCTCTGCATGAGAGGGCTCTCCTGGAGGACGGAGGAGGGGCACAGGGGGAGGAGGCAGAGACACAGGCGGAGGACAGTGCCCAGAAGGAGGAATTTGTGGCCTCAGTCTCCCCAGGGGCCTGCAAGAGCAGTTCTCTAATGTTCTGAGTCTCGGGACTCCCTCACACTCAATTACTGAGGACTCCAAAAAGGTTTTGTTTTTGTGGTCTACCAATACTTGCCATACTAGAAATGAAAAATGAGGACTTTTTACAAGTATTTATTAATTCATTAAAAAACAATAAATGCATTACATGTCAACATAAATAGTTAAAGTAACTACCTTCGCAAACAACTACCTTCCTAAACAACTGTAATGAGACAACTGGCATTGTTTTACATGTTTGGAATCCTTTTTAATTTCTGGCCTACGAGAAGTCTGCTGGGTTCTCTTGTCTGCCTCTCCCTCCAGTCGGCTGTGCTATGTTGTTTTGGTTGAAGTACTAAAGAACATCCAGCTTCCCACAGATAAGTATCTGGAAATGGGAGGGGCATTTGAATAGTCCTTTCAGATCGTAATTGTGGACATTCTTTCATACCACAGCCAAACCTGACAAGTGGTACCTTCTCAAAGGTTAGCTACAATATGGAATCTGAATCCTTAGGGAATTTTTCCCATGCCTGTTAACAATTCATTCTTCTACTCTGCATTTCGAATGGCTCTTTTACACGTGCATGGCTTCTAACGGCACGCGTGGCTCATCTGGAAAACACGGAACCCCAATTACGTAGAGGTAACAGCGCTGACACACCTTACGATACGTAGCATTCCCCACACTCAAATCACACCGTTAACACCTCCAATCTCATCAGAAGAGTCTGTAACTAATGGGAAACTGTCAAGCTCACAGTGGCAGATACAAGTTTCCCATAATTCTAACTTCCCCTTGAAAGTTCATTTTATCACTGGCCACAAACAGAAGAACAAATTTATCACTGGCGACAATTCTAAAAACAGAGGGCAATTGTTTTCCTTGAAGTAGCGGGCTCACTGTTCATTTTGAAGAAAATGCCCACTAAATCTCCAAGCCTAGGTAACCATGGTTTGTATATCAGTCGTTCTTTTAAGGAAACGTGGAGCACCACGAAAAGGCTAGTTCAGCTCACAAGTCAAATGACTATACATGTGCTTCTTCCTGGGGCATCTATCATACTTGGTGTGTGCATTGATCTGTCACATGTTTCATCACGTAGAATGTTAAAAAGATGTGTACTCGAGGGTCAGGATTATTTAATAAAAATTAATCATTTTTACTGCTTTCTCTCGTAGGAGTTGTGGGTGTGGTGAACAGAATCCCAACAGCAGTTTGGTGTCCTCGCTGCTTTTGCACCACAAAAGCAAAGCCAGCACGCTGAGAAGGGCGATGCCACGTCTTAGCGTCACTGGATTTGTGACTGTCAGACTCCCGGAAGCCTCCAGGAGACCGCACGCATCACCGCTTGAGTACTGCTGGGCTAGGGGAGCCCGCAGACTGGAAGGGGCTCCACGGCCAGGGAGAGCTGGGAGAGCCGGAGTGGCCGAGCCGGTGAGCCCGCCCCACCCAGGGACGTGGGCTTTCCAGGAAGCATCTGACCAGCTCACACCAGCTGACCACTTTCCAGCTGTGTGACCTCACCGTGTCTCAGATTCCAGAGTTTGTAAATAGAGGAAAGCATGCCTACCTTGGGGGGTTGGAGCAAGGTTTAAGGTCAACGGTGTGTGCAGTAGCTCAGGACCTAGCACAGAACACCGAATAATGGCACCTATTATCATCGTTCACTCTGAACAACCTGCAACAGGAAAGAAAAGGAAACAGGCACCAAGGCCTCTGCCACGCAGCTCCTGCCCCTACAACTGTGGGGGTCCCGGTGTGTGCTCCCCACAGGATCCTGGGGTGACTCGGAATCTCTGCCACACAGCTCCTGCCCCTACAACTGCGGGGGTCCCGGTGTGTGCTCCCCACAGGATCCTGGGGTGTCTCAGAATCAAACCCCCTCTGAGTAGCTCAGCCCCGCAGAGTTCCTTGGTGACAGAGCCAAGTTGAGGCCACTTGCTCCGTGGGACTCCTGAAGAGATGCTACGTACGAGGTACCAGACGGCTGCTCCCAAAGGGCCCACCTTCACAGGCAGTGACGCCCCTGGAAAGGGTGCTCAGCCCGGACACTCTGGGCATCTGCCTGAAAGCCTGGGGCAGGGCGGCCGGGCGGCAGCAGCTGCGGGACCTTTCTGAAGGCGGGCTGGCCTGCGCACTGCCCCCCTCTGGAGGAACCACCTTCCCGGCAGCAGTGGCACTAGGAAGCCAGCTGGCCCCAGAGGGACTCCTCTGTCCCCAGGATGCATGTTCCAGGTACCTGGCTTGGAGCAGGACTTTGGGATTTGTTGGGGAAACTCAGCTTTCCAAGTTGCCCGCAGCCTCCCACGTGCTGGACAGACGGGCACCCGCTGCCCAGGAAGGTTAGAGGCCCGGGGTACACAAGCCAAACACCCTCTCGGTGTCCAAGAGCCACCCAGAAAAGGGGGAAGGAGAGCCCGCTCTGCCCCCTGCTGAACCCCCTCACAGGAGGCCCGGCCCACACGTGAGTGCATCATCCCAACCTTACCTGCCCTCCCTGGAGGCTGTGAGAACTGAGACATGGATGTGGAGAAGCCACGGAAGGACCAGGCCAACGGGAGGTGTCACTGACTGGGGGACTTACTTGCCAGGGACGGTCACAGACTTCCGGGGCAACACCATGCACCATTCTGTTATCCCAAGCCCCCCGGGCTGGGCTTAACAGTCTGTGTGATCGCCACTTCACAGAGGTCCTTGCAGGGTGGGACGGTGCTTCTTCTGGGAGTAACCAACTGTCGGTTCACAACAGTAGTTGTATAGCATGCAGGAATAACAGCACAGTCCCTGCCTTCCAGAAGCTCACAATCGACCAGGGGAAGAGAGGCATTAAATAACCACACCAAACGCCAAACCTAATTACAAAGTGTGCAGTGTAGTCTAGGGGACTTTTAAAGCACAGAAAAACTGGACACGTTCTGGGGGTCAGGGAGTGGCTCTCCGAGCAAGCCAGGAGGAGGTGGAGTTAATGAGACCAGCAGGCCAAGGAGGGGATGGGAGCAGTGGCTGGACGGGGAGTGACAGGTGAAGGACAGAGGCCACACCGCTGTGGGTGGCCAGGTCCCAGCCTGGAGCCCGTTCAAGCTGCACGGCCACAGGGGGCTGCTGTGCCGGAGCACACAGACCGTGGACCCCCATGGGGGAGCTGCACCAACAGGCAGGGTCAAGGGCCGGGAAGCCCACAGCACCTCCACAGCAGCACCCTGGCCTCTTCTTTCCTGGCCTGTGATCCTAAATGGTGCCCCGCATCCCCAACCACTCAGTCTTCAGGAACAAAGATGTCAAGTTTCTTTCTCAACCAGCAATAAAGTTTTGAGAGCACAGGGTTCAATGGCATCCTGCCCACTATGACAGACTGTAGGACCTTGGACAAGTTACTGAATCTCTCTGAGCCTCAGTTTCCTTACGTGGACCACCACACTCCATTTTTATTCAGGGCAACAACGTCTTAGCTAAGATACTCCCAAGCCTTTTGTCCAGTCACCTGTGACCACTTGACTACACTCTGGCCAGTGAGTCATAGAGTAGTGATGTAAGGACTGGCAGGAAGGTGCTAGAGGGGAGCCACCTTTCGTCCTCCTGCCCTCCTGTCCGCTGCCTGGAATATGGATGCAGCAGCTCCCAGAGCCATGCTTGACCACGAGGTGACCCTGGGCATGGAAGCCACACCAAAGACACGTGACGGTGCCCAGTCCGTGGAAGACCAGAGACACCAGAGACACCACGCAGGCACTGAGATTACCACTTCCCGTCTCTTCCGTGTGAGAAAGAAACAAACTTGCTTTAAGTTGGTTTCTTTGGGTTTCCAAGTAAATGCAGCCAGACCTAATTCCAGTAATCAAAGAGAAACAGAAGTGCTAGTTTTCCAGCAATTCTCATACTATAGTCGGAAATTACTCATGACTGGTAAATTTCAAGTTGATTATTCTCAAGGAAGGAATACAAGTGTCATTAAAAGTATACAGTGCTGGGGTGCCTGGGTGGCTCAGTCGGTTGAGCATCCGACTTTGGCTCAGGTCACGATCTCACAGTTGATGGGTTCAAACCCCACGTCTGGCTCTGTGCTGACAGTTCAGAGCCTGGAGCCTGCTGTGGATTCTGTGTCTCTCTCCCTCTCTGCCCCTCCCCTGCTCATGCTCTGTCTCTCTCTCTCTCTCTGTCTCTCAAAAATAAATAAATGTTAAAAAAATTAAAAAAAAAAAAAAGTGTACAGTGCTAGGGGCACCTGAGTGGCTCTGTCAGTTAACCATCTGACTTGGGGTCAGGTCACGATGTCACGGTTCGTGGGTTCAAGCCCCGCGTTGGGCTCTGCGCTGACAGCTCAGACCCTGGAGCCCGCTTCAGACTCTGTGTCTCCCTCTCTCTCTGCCCCTCCCTGGCTCATGCGTGCGCTCACTCTCTCTCTCAAAAAATAAACATTAAAAATGCTTTAAAAGAAGGTACAGTGCTAGTTAGGCTGAAGGTATGTCGACAAGTGGTCCATAGCTGAAAAGCTCCCATCGTGGACTTCCCATGGACTTGGCTTTCTCTAGCCTCCACACAGGTTCACCAAGCAGGCCCTTGAGCTGCCAAGTTCTAGCCCCAGAGGGCCTGGGAAATCCTGCCTGTGGCCCATTTCCATTGTTCTTACCGATGGAGGCGGGATGAGAGACAATCCTTCCCTCAGATAGCATCGCTGGTGGCTGCCAACGACGTATTTTTACACGTGAATAGGGGCTTATCTGATGCCAGGGGAATTCTAAATATTCAAAACAAGCTAAAGACACGGAAAGGACCAGAAAGCAGATCTGGTTTTCCCATCTGCCTCTCTCATCCCACCCAGCCTGCACGCTCCTCCCTGATCACGATCACCGCGTCAAACAGCTAGTACATCAGCCCAAGCCAATGGCCCCACGAGCCATCACCGGTGCCCTTTCACAGGGAGGCCTGCGCCCTCAAGTCCCAGGTCGAGCTGAAAGGACAGAATCCTCACCCGGTGCCCGGGCGCCAGACCCCACACGAGCCGTCTGGTCCCCCAGCTTTCTCATGTGTTAACATGGCAGCAGCAGCCCCTGCCCCCACAGACGTGTGCAGAGGCATAAATGAGGCTGGGAGGAGCACACAGCTCAGAGCCTGTCACACGGTGCTCAACGCAAATTCTTGCTCATGTCACTTGTATTTATGGAGCCGCAAGCAGAGCATGAGAAGTCCACAATTAAAAGAGAGAAAATACACTGGTTGCTCTTAGAAGCAGAATCAAAAGGCAGACAGATAGGACTCAAAGAATGGGTCTAAACTAAAAAGCAGTAAGATCTCCAGGAGCTGTGATGATGACAACGGTAATAACTGTACAATTTACATCATGCTGAATTCTTGTCAAAGCCTCAGCAAACCACTCTGAGTCCCCGAGTGTCAGGAGCACGCGGGCGCCAGCAGAGCAGGTTAGTAGGGCTTGTCTGGAGGACAATTTTGCTACCTCTTCATTCTATTTGACTAATTCCATTTCAAAGCACTTGTCCTAGAGATAAGTGAACACGTGAGCAAAGAGTCACATGCAAAGTGTTTGTATGTATCAACATCTTGTGTTCCACCAAAGGGACTGGTTACCCACGTGGTTTACCCATACAGCATATTTTTCGCCCCAGAACATGATACAGACCCATTTCAGAGGTGGAAAGGTTGTCTTTTTTTTTTTTTTTAAGTTTTTAATGTTTATTTTTGAGAGAAAGAGAGAGGAAGACAGAGTATGAGCAGGGGAGGAGCAGAGAGAGAGGGAGACACAGAATCCAATGCGGGCTCCAGACTGAGCTGTCAGCACAGAGCAGAGCTCGAACCAAGAACTGTGAGATCATGACCTGAGCCGAAGTCGGATGCTTAACCAACTGAGCCACCCAGGCGCCCTGTGATTCTACTTTAAAGATATATATTTACATACAAATTACACACCAAATGTGAAGAATTGTTTTCTCTAGGTAATAAGATTTTGGATCACTTGTTTATATACAAACACACATACTGAAAGTTTTACCTGTAGTTTCTAATTTTTCTAGGATGAGCGGCTCCTTTGGTTCCTTCCCAAAAAGGCTCATAAATGTAGGCATATTCCTCCTCAATCCTGAAAGATACCTCCAATTGTAATCGAATTTTGCCTACAGGAAAAGCAATAGTCCAAGAAGCACACCCGAGGACTGTCGATTTCCCAGCTCTCCTCTCAGAAGCGGTGTGACGGTCTTCACGCTGGTCCCATAAGAGTCTGCTAGCAGGAGCCAGTTCTCTGGACCAGGGCACCTTGCGTCCTCCAGTAAAACTGAGGGTCCGGACCCGTAAGCTGGAACATAAAGGCTATCCAAGGGAGTTCTAACCTCAGAGACCCTGCCTGGGGAGCAAGCAGGTCACATGGCAGAGGAGGGCAGGAAGAAAAGCCCAATGGACGCATGTAAAACCGAGACGGACAAGGTTACTGGGCTCGCCTGAGGCCAGCAGCTGGGGCAGGCGCTGGTAGTGCAGGCCAGGCCTCTGACCTGTGGTCCAGCATCTCCTCCGCCTTCAAAGGTGCCCTCCGGCAGGATGGGCCTCCGGAGCCTGACAGAGGATGAGGAGGAAACGCAGACCAGAGGAGGAGGAGGATGGAACGAGGGTGGAAAACAGAGCCGCAGCCCCCAATGAATAAACCAGTCATCTGCACCTGTCGAACAGGCAGGGCTTGTGAACTAAAGGGCCAGCTAATTTTAGAAGCAGGAAGAATCTACAGAACCATTACTTAGACAACCATGAAGCCCTGAAAAGAAAGAATCCTTACCTCTGCCTGCACTGAGCTGACACAAAGCAGTCTTTGCATTGACTCCATTTTAATCAGTTATCTCAGATCAAGACATACCATTCTGATCCATGTAAAAGCACGAGGCCCTACGTGCAACCAAGCCACATGGCCACGACAGTCACGGCCACCCGGCTGTTAGAATCTTACTTCAGACACAAATGACTACAGCGTCGTTGCCGGCCCAGCAGGGGAGCTTAACTAGACCTTATCCAGGTCTCCCTGCCCAGGCAGTGAGGAAGTATTCGTACATCATTTACATCCTTCCTGTTCCAGGGCATTCTCCCAATTATCTTAAACAAAGCACAGCTGGGTGCAGAACAGGAGTTGCAACAACCTCACCAGTGCCAGTGTGACATGCTGCTAGAGGTCGTCTGGATGGCACCAAGTGAAAAAAAGCCAAAACCAGTCGACATGTTGCAGATGAGTAATTCTTCCTGGAGACCACTGCAATGGTTGGATGTTGTCAGAGACAAGCATCTGAGGAGCACACAGTAAGAAGCTATGTTGCAGGATCAATGGAAAAAGCTGAGAAACCAGAACAGTCCAGGGATACGCTCTCCAGTTGAAGCGTGCCAGTCAGGCGGGGCTGGCGTCCACGATGACATGATGTCCACAAAGGTGAAAGGGAAGAGTGGGAACAAAAGTGCTCCGCACGTGAGTGAGGAATACACCTAACCCGTATTTTGAATTACCTTACAAGAAATAGTATATGGAAGGTTAACGAAATTCCTATCACCGTCAACGGACATCTGGCCCAAAGAGTTTACTCATGCCACTTGGGACAGAAGAACTATTTTCAATCTTCTCCTTGGGAAAATGGGAGCTCACACTATATCTGGAGTTGCCTTATTTATGGCCTTATTTATGGCCATGTGCATACTTCTCTATGAGTCACACATCTAGAGACTACCTTTCAGGCAAGAAATATCATCAGAGATCACAAAGTCCAGAGTCTCAGCTGACATTCGTTACTCTTCAAACATCACCTAAACACCCACCAGAGGCAGGGGGCAGTGCCGCAGCCAGTGACGGGCAAGGACAGGCAGCACCCACCCCCCCGGCTGCTCTCGGACTGCGAGCCGGCCCAGCTTCTCGGAGAGGGGTCCGGCCTCGTGCCCGATGTGCATTCAACGCACCGGTCTCAGCCCAGTCTCTTTTCTCACACGTACTCAAAAGTATGCTCCAGCGGATCCCACACTCCCACAGAGGGCTGCGCACACGGGAATGCCACCATGAGTTTACAGGGATTTCACTCACCCAGAACTGAAAGAGAAAACAACTCAAGTGAGCTGACCAGTCCCCCTGCTTTTCCCTCAGTGAAGGCCGGGCTGGGGAGGACCAGAACGTGGGAGCACGCGCGGCCTCGTCAGGAGCCCAGTTCCTGCAAGCCTCTGAGCTCACAGACAACTCAAGGCCTCTCCAGGGCAGGTGGACCATGAGGTGTCTGCTCCACCAGCTGACTTTAGAACCCAGCCACTGAATGTTCAGTTGGGAATTCAACTCTGTATTCAACAATGTATTACCTGTACTTCACAGAGCACCAGGGCACACGCAGACCATGGTCCCTACACCTCAGGACTTTACCAGCCCTTACAAAGACAGGACAGCTGAAATGCAGACACACTATGCAACTTTCTTCAATACATAAACACCCAGCACACCTATAAGCCAGGCGCTACCTACGCCCTGAAGATGGGGAAAGACATGTCTTAACAGACCTTACATTTGGGGGGAGATAGAACACAGAAACAGGTAAAGATTACAGTTGTCAGGCAGTGATGCATGCCATGGAGGCACACAGAGCAGGGAAGGAAGTGCTACAGGGATGCAATTTTAAACAGGGAGGGTTTCTCAGAGTGGGCAGCCCTCAGGCCAAAGATGGGACAGGCCACGTGCACAGCTGTGCAAAGAAGGTCCAAGCAAAGGGGGTTAAGGGCAGAGACCTGGAGTGTGCCCACACCACGCTGGGGGCTGGGGAGCGTGGGTGCCAGGAGAGTGGGAGGAGCTGAGGGCAGAGAGACCGGCCCTCAGGGGGAGGCAGGCCAGGTCCTCAGGCAGCTAGCGGAAATCCACTTTTATTCCAAGTGAGATGGAGGGCTTGGGAAATCAGGTTGTACGTTTGTCCCACGGCTCTCTACTTCCTGCACGATGCCTGGTGTACTAATGTGGGTCCCCAAAGTCCTGACATCAACAGGGGGCTGCTAGAGGTTGGGAACCCTTAGCACTCAGCCCCCACCTCTAGGAGGTATGCCTTCTTTTTGGCCAGTTTGAGTGGGGCCACAGAGAATTGGGACAGGCAAAGCAGGTAAATGCACACAGAAATACACATAACCACAGCTTGTCTACACAGGACAGAAACTGAGGCCTGAGCCTCAATGCCCCAAGAGTCCAAGAGGTGAGAAGGGGTCCGAGGGGGCCTTCCAGCCTGGAGCAGTGAGGAACTCTCCCAGGACCGGCAAGGGCCAGCGTTACCAGCACAGCTGTCACTATCTAAGTCTGTCTTTTCTTTCTTTCAAGGGACTTAGATTCTTGACTCCTTAATTCAGCCAACATTTCATGGGCCCCTCCATGGAGGTCACTCATCTTGTGGTCCCCGCCCTCAGGGAGCTGCACATCCTGCGACCAAGCTCACACTCAGGAAGAATTTGCAAAAGATACTGAGCAAAACCCAGATGAGAACCCAGGACAGCAGGTGCTTCAGGTGAGAAGGGGCTTCTGTGGGTCAGGGCACTGGAGAGGCTTCAGGCCATGTGGGCCCTGCAGGAAGGAGGGTGGGGATGCCAGGCCTGGGACACCAGAGTCACCACGAGCAGAGGGGAAACAGAACACTAGGGTCAAGGGCTCAGCTTCCCCAGCAGAACCAGCAGCTCCCGGATAGCACAGACAGGGTCTGGGGCCAGTATCTCCACAGCTGGGAAGCACGTCAAATACTGGCCGCCTCGGTGGATAAGTAATGCAGCCTGGCTGGTACTCTGGGCAGGGGGTCTTCCCCATCCCATAGGCCCTATGTCATTAGCAGTGCCCCAGTCCCCAAGATGGATGTCTGAGAGGTGTTCCAGACTCTTTTCTGGCCCTGCTCTGGCAAGCCCTGCCAATGTCATGGTTCAGAAAGGTCTGAGATCCACTTTCTCACCTACTGGTCAAGGTCTAAGGGGGAAGAGTCTAGACCTGGCCCCATGTTCCCTGTCTCTCCACTGCACTCTACTGCAGCCACCCAGATTGCAATGCGCTCTTCTCCAAACAAAGCAAACCCCACCCCTATGAAAGGACCTTACCCAGAACCCTCCCTCAACCTCCACACACCTCCCTGGACCCCTTGCCTTCCCTGTGACTCCCTTCACACTTTACTCACCTCCCAACCAGAGCAACTGGGGGGGCTCTCCCACTTGGGTCCCCACAGGCCTTGCCCAGTCCCTGGCATGGGTATACAAAATAAGCGAGTCCGTGAGGGTTGAGGTCAGCCTAATCAGGTTTCCTGTGCTATTCCTGGCCCAAATGCCCACCACCCACAGCCACGGGGCCAGAACACAGCCGTAGCAGAGATAGAGTCCCTGACTTCCTGATGAAAGCGCCCTTGTTTATGGTCAAAAATCCAAAAGACCCCTTTTCTAGAGTCACAGGCAATGCCCTAGAGCACTTTTCACTATGAGGCCAGGACAGCCCATGTTCCCCTCAGCATCACCCCCTTCAGCCCTGCTGTGCCGGTATCTGGCCATCTTCCGAATCATTCCTCAGCTGTGAGACGCAACACAGGTGAGGACACTGCCAGGTGGGCCCAAAGCAGGTACAAAGAGAACTCCCTGCAAACACAGCTGCATTCGCTGCTGCCTCCCCAGCCTCTAAGACCTTTGCCCTTAATACTGATTAGGACTGTGACAAGTTTCACTTCCTCCCGGAGGAACAGAGGGTTCGAATTCTCCCCAAACCCCACCCCGGACACACCTTCAGCCCTCTCTACCTCCTCTGCCTTCCCTGGCCTCTACTTCTCCTTCAAGGCAAAACAAAGACTTTGGAAAAGATGTGAATTCAGACTGAATCAACACTTATTGGACACATCATGTATCCAGCACATCCCGTTTTTACTGGACCTTCATGAGAACTCGTGGTAAGAATCAATGGTGCTGGGGCTCCCAGTGGCCAGACCACAAAGGGGACACGAAGGGGCTCATAGTACCCATGGATAAGGAGCACCAAAATGACGATGACAAACGCTTTCTGGAAAATTGATCCGACATTCCCAAAAAACATCACAACCACTTCTATGGAAGCAATCAGGTCACTGGACTTCCTTACCCTGCACTGCATGGCTCTGTGCTGGTTTTAGTTCGTCTGCCATGAGGGGACACTAATCTTTTAGTGAGAACAGACACAGGTCTATCTCACCTGGGTGTTGCTTTTCACCTATCACAGATGTAGCAAGTGAGGTTCTGGGAGGGCAAATGCCCGGTCACACAGCTTGGAAGCGACAGAAGTGCCCCCAGCACGGTCTGCCGAGTCTAGACAGTACTGGCCCCAGAACCCCACCATTGTCACCAGAACCTGATGACTCACAGAGCAGGAGAGGTGCTTGGTCTGCAGGCTCAAGAGCAACCAGACCTGCCTCTCCCTGGGTGGGCTGCCCTCTCCGGGGAGAGGCTTTGCCACAGGCCCAGGCCCAGCGCCCCTCTCCTCTGCAGCACTGAATTGCAATGCAGTATTCCCATCTCCTGGGGAGACGTGCCTGGGAGAGTCCCGACTGCAAGGATGAGAAGCCGGAAGCCGTCTGTGGGGTTCTAGAAACTGGCACGCTCCCCCTCTGTACACTCCATTTCCAAGTCCCTTTGTGGAGGCATAATAAACCTCACGCCACCCCTGTGAGCCTGGCTCTCCTCTCTCCCCACTGAGGGCCAACATTAGCTGCTGAGCTCCCCTGCATGCTGCCTTCCCACCAGCGTGACCGCTTCCATTCATGTAAGGACACAGACATCAATATAAGGTGCTGTGACTCTAACCGCCACAGTCCCCTGTGTCCTACATGGATAAAAAGATGTGCATGCCCTTTGAATGGTGTTTCTGAAACTGGAGACAAATTTCCACAGGACTGGTCACTTCTCTCCCTCTCAGACAACCAGAAAGGATTAAGGGTTGGTGTTTGTGGCTACAGAACAAAGTACTCAGCCCAGGGGACTCAAAGCTTGTCAACTGGGCTATGCAGCGCTGTCCCCTTGGAGATTTAGAAAATACACCAAACAGGCAGGCTCAAACCAAGCAAGCTTACTCTGTGAAGAGCAGAGACAGAATATTCAGGCTGACAACCTATCACTATGGCTGGCATGATATGCCGGAGCAATCTATTAGGATACATTTCATTCGTGGCCCCTCAAAACAGTTTTGGTCCCTGACATATTACTCTACATCCCACACTCCATGTTTCTGTTCTTAGTGATTTTGGAGCCATGGGCCGCTGTTTTCCAAGTCTTTGTAAGAGCACGTGTAAAGTTCTTTCCTGGTTCCACAGGCCCATCCTATGGAAAAACCTCGAAACTCCTTCAGCTCCTCAGGGGTGGGAGACAGAGAGATAAACCTTCAACACCCAGGGCTTCTGTTAGTTAAAAAACAACATGCAAGATTCTATGACTCTATTACATACGTGTTTAACTATTTGGGAGGGACACAGACTGATGTCCACACTGACTTTGATATACATAAACAAACAAGGTGGCCTGTTGGTTAGATTTGTGATAAAATCCAATAAAATATTCTAAATTTTAGGTGGTGGCCTATGGGCATTCAGCGTAAAGTTCTCCCAACTTTTAGGTATCTTTCAATTAAATGTGGGAATTGAGGGCAAGGCAGAGCTGGCACACCTCCTCCCACCCAACTCCTAAGTCAGCCTGGAGATAAGAAACAAAGTGCCAAGGAGAGAGATCACACTTATCCTGGCACTGGCCGCCTTGCAGGAGGGACCAGGTTACATACAAACCTGGTATAAATGCTCTGCCCCAGGACCTCCGTCCTTCACTTTGATAAAGCTTCTCAACCCCAAATGTGACTGAGAATTAGCTGGGGAGCTTATTAAACAGTCCTGGGCACATCCCATAACTGCTGAATCAGAACCCGGGGGAGGGGGGGCTGCCCCCAGGAACCAACCCTTTTAACAAAGGCCCTGCCCTGGTGATTCTGAGGCAGAGGATCTCAAACCCACACAGGAGAAACTCAGAGTCGCTAGCTCCTTACCTGACACCTGTTGAGAAGCCTCCTGGGAACATTTAGAGGAAAACAGAAACGCACACCCACGAACACGTGCCCAAAGCCGGGCTAGAAAAAGCTGTGAGAGTTCAACTACACCGAGGTCCTCGACGGCACGAAGCCGGGCTCAAAGCCAGGCCAGGTCACTGCCTCCGGCCGGGCGCGGACGCGGAGACCTACAGACGTCGGCGAGCGGGGACGGGCGGGGGAGGGAGAGGCGCGCGGGCCCCTCGGGCCTGCCAAGGTCACCGAGGAGCTCAGCAGGGGCTTCCGTCACAAGGACCCTGCCCCCGACCCCCTTTCCTCGAGGACACAGGCGCCGCGGAAAGCCGGAGACGGTATTTCCCCGACCTTCCCTATAGGGGATGTGCGAGAGGTGATGAGCGAGCAGGACCCCGAAGAGCGCGCCGGCAGCCCCCAGGGCACCGGGCCCCGGCGCCCGCCCGGGCCTGGCGAAGCTGGAACCACAGCCCCGCGGGGAGCCGGCCAACCCAGCGACGGTGCGACGTCAAAACCCCGAGGGCCGCTCTGGATCGCAACAGCTCCCGCTGCGCCGCCCCCGGGGACCCTTTACCTCGGGAGGCCGGGCGCCCGAGGCCGAGCGAACGCCTAAACAGGCCGGGGTCCAGGCGCTGGGAGGACGAGACCCTCAGCCCCGCGGGGCTTTGCGCGCACGCCGCCCCCCGCCCGCCCAAAGGTCTCTGGGAGATGTAGTCCGTCTGTGCGCCTGAGGCGCGCTCCGTGGGCCGGGGAGACCACAGTGCCCGACATGCACCGCGCAGGCGCCGCAGGCGGGGGCTGGGGGCTCCGCGATCCGAGGTCATCCCCCCTCCCCCCGGGGGCCGCAAGCGCCCAGCCCTGCTCCTGGGGGAGGCTCCCTGGGAAGCTGTCTCCAGTAGCCGAGGCGACTCACCGACCCCGCGGCACCCGCTGCGACCGCAGCAGCAGGAACGGCCACCTCCGCAGCTCGCCGTCGCGCGTCTGTCAGAAGGAGGCGGGTAGGCTTTGGAGCAGGGCGTCACGGTGAGAGGCGGAGCCATGAGGTCAGCGCGGGGGCGGGGCTTCTGGCAACACGTGACGATCCCTGGTGAAGTCAGGGTGAGCAGAGGCGCTTCGGCGAAGGCTGGACACGTGGGAGGGCCGGGATAGATGTGTCCAGCGAAATAGGAGCCGGAAGCTAAGGGAAGGACCCAATTAGCGCTCCCTCCCACCTTCCGGGCACCAGGGCATCCGTCCAAGCAAGGTGCACCTTCCTTCCATTATTTAGTCAACAAATGCTTATTGAGAGGAGGTGCTGTGAGTTCTGCAAATGTGCGCAGAATGGGAGAAGCTTTAGATGCCTGGGGTGGAGGGGCCAAGCTGAGGTCAGTTAAGGCAACATTCTGCCCTATTTTAGCTCTCATACCGTGAAGCCGTGTCTTTGTGTATGTTTAGTACCACGTCTTTTGCCTTCTTGCGCTTTTTGTTGATTTTCCTGTTTAAAATGGTGTCTAAGCATAGCCCCAAAGCACTGTCCAGTGTTCCTAAGCACAGAAAGGCTGTGATGTGCCTTCAGTAGAAAATACCTGTGTTAGAAAAACTGTTACGGTTATAAGTTGTAGTGTTGTTGGCTGTTAGTTCAGTGTTACTGAATCAGCAGCATAGAGTAAATAAGATGTCTTTAGATAGAAACATTCATAAAACATGGTTATGTACTGATTGGTTAATGCAAATGTGACCGGATGCTGGCAGGAACCCTACCCTGTATTTCTCCTAGGAGTGGTAGTTCACTACTCGCTAATCCAGTGTTTACAGTGACTTCATAGAATATAACTATCACTAATAATGAGACTCCACTGTTTATGATCAGTTGACATTTTAAGGAATCATTATGATTGCCATGTGGAAAATGGTTTATACCAAAAGAAGCTGAGAAACAAGCACATAGGTAATTCTAAAAGTTCTAACCATATTTAAAAAAAAAGTAGAAAGTGGGGTGCCTGGGTGGCTCAGTCAGTTAAGCATCTTACTCTTGGTTTCAGCTCAGGTTGTGACCTCACAGTTTCATGGGTTTGAACCCCATGTCGGCCTGTGCTCTGACAGTGCGGACAGAGCCTGCTTGGGATTCTCTCTCTCCCTCTCTCTCTGTCCCTCCCCTACTCACTCTGTCTCTGACTCTCTCAAAATAAATAAATCAACTTTTTTTTAAAACGTAGAAAGAAACAGGTGGTGTTAATTTTACTAATATATTTCATTTAAGCCAATATGCGTGCAAAATATTATTTTTCAGTATTTAGTCAGTATAAAAAATTATCCATGAGATATTTTATGGGTTTTTTTCCAACCCTAAGGATTGGAAATCCAGTGTGTTTTTAGACTTGAAACAGATCTCATTTGGGATCAGCTAGATTCCCAGGGCTCAGTAGCCACATGTAGCTTGTAGATGCCATATTGAACAGTGCAGATATGGAACATTTATTCATTTGCTTGTTCAACCGTGCAAAGTTTTGGTCTCTGCCTGGAAATATACAGAATGGAATAAAGCCCAATATCCGTTCTCAAACTGCACATAGTCCAGCTAGGGAGACGAATATAATAGTCTGTGTTGGAAGACATCAAAACAAGGTGCTCTGAGAGGTCAGGGAGGGAGCAATCAGATGAGGAAAGCTTCAGAGAGGAGATAGACATTTAAGATAGGACTTGAAGGATGTGTAAGAATTCCCCAGGTAAAAGAAGTTAGAAGGGCACTCCTAGCAGTGAGAGTTGCTTATGCAAAGTCCCAGAGAAATGACATATGGAGGTGCTTCTGGGGAAATGCAAGCAATTCTTTATGGCTGGGTTGTAGGGTGTGAAAAGGGAGAGTAGTGGGTGGGAAAAGATGAGGGTCTTTTAGACCAGTCTATGGAAAATAGAACTTTATCCACTTCCGTAGTAATGGGGGATGTGAAGCATTGTATCTTGAGTGATATGACCAGACCTGCATTTTCGACAAATCATCTGGCAATGTGCAAGGGGTGGAAATTGTGGGCAGGAAGAGCCATTAGGAAGAGAAGGGGCTGTAGGCAGGACCCAGAGGAAAATCCAGGGACACTAAGAGGACGATCAGAGAGAAAGGAGGGCAAAGGGTGGTCCGGAGTATCCTGTGTGGTACAGGTCAAGTAAAAGATGGCAGGTAAACCTCACTATGCTAGAGGCTCAGGAGAGATGCTCTGACCCTCCAGAGTCCACCCAATAGCAGAGGGGGCCAGTGAGAGCCTAAAATTGAGTAAAATCAAACTGGAGTCAAGTCTTGGACCACACCACTGCATGGCCTTGTTGAGAACACTGACCGGGAAGTGGGGATAAACATAATAGTAGCCCCCTAGGACTCTCATAAGGATGGAATGGCTTACTGTAGCCAGGTCCCTTTGCACAGTGCTTGGCACAGGCTGGCACTTGACCCAGATGGTAGCTATTATTATTTGCTCTCCTTAGAGTGCCCTGGGCCCCAGTTCCCCTGCTTACAAAATTGGAACTTCCATCTCCAACTTGCTGTTAAAGGAATCAAAGAATAAAAGAGATTATTGAACTGTATTTTTTTAATGGTACTTTTAATTTTTTTTAAATTTGTATCCAAATTAGCATACAGTGCAACAATGATTTCGGGAGTAGATTCCTTAGTGCCCCTTACCCATTTAGCCCATCCCCCCTCCCACAGCCCCTCTAGTAACCCTCTGTTCTCCATATTTATGAGTCTCTTCTGTTTTGTCCCCCTCCCTGTTTTTATATTATTTTTACTTCCCTTCCCTTATGTTCATCTGTTTTGTCTCTTAAAGGCCTCATATGAGTGAAATCCTTGATATTTGTCTTTCTCTGACTAATTTCACTTAGCATAATACCCTCCAATTCCATCCACGTAGTTGCAAATGGCAACATTTCATTCTTTTTGATTGCCGAGTAATACTCCATCATAAATATATACCCCATCTTCTTTATCCATTCATCCATCGATGGACATTTGGGCTCTTTCCATACTTTGGTTGTTGATAGTGCTGCCATAAACATGGGGGTGCATGTGTCCCTTCGAAACAGCACACCTGTATCCCGTGGATAAATGCCTCATAGTGTCATTGCTGGGTCATAGGGTTGTTCTGTGTTTAGTGTTTTGTGGAACCTCCATACTGTTTTCCAGAGTGGCTGCACCAGCTTGCATTCCCATGAACTGTATTTGCACTTAAAACTAAAGGCAGGGGCACCTGGCTGGCACAGGGGGTAGAATGTGTGAGTCTTGATCTCGGGGTGTGAGTTTGAGCCTAACGTTGGGTGCAGAGTTTACATTTAAAAAAAAACAAAAACTAAAGGTGGGGTGCCCAGGTGGCTCATTCGGTTAAGCATCGAACTTTGGCTCAGCTCATGATCTCATGGTTCATGAGTTCAAAGCCCCACATTGGGCTCTGTGCCAGCAGCTCAGAGCCCGGAGCCTGTTTCAGATTCTATGTCTCCCTCTGTCTCTGAACCTCCCCAGTTTACACTCTGTCTCTGTCTCTGTCTCTTTCTCTCTCTCTCTCTCAAAAATAAATACATACAAAAAAACCCCAAAAACTAAAGGCAAATATTCCTCAGAAGATTAAACTGACCCACTAACAATTCTACTCCTAGGAACATGGCCAAGAAATAATGAAAATATATGGCCACACACAAACCTGTATACAAACGTCCATAGCATTTGTTCATATGCATAGCACGAATGTTCACATTCACTCGAGCCAAAAAAGTGGGAACAACCCACCAACAAATAAATACACCGTGGCTTATCCATACAGTAGAGTATTAGTCAGCCATAAAAAGGAATGTAGTGTTGGGGTACCCAGGTGGCACAGTTGGTTAAGTGTCCAACTCTTGATTTTGGCTCAGGTCACGATATCACAGTTCGTGGGTTTGAGGCCCACTGTCAGTACAGAGCCTGCTTGGGATTCTCTGTCTCCCTCTCCCTCTGCCCCTCTGCTGCTCACACGCGCATGCATGCACACACACACACACACACACACACACACACATACACACACACACACACACTCTCTCTCTCTCTCAAAATGCATGAATAAATTTTTTTAAAAAAGGAATGATGTGCTGACACAGGCTACACCGTGGATGAACCCTGAGAACATCATGCGTAAGTGAAAGAAGCCAGACAATAAGACCACACATATTGTATGATTCCATTTGTATGAGATGTTCAGAACAGGCTGGTCAGTAGAGATGGGAAGATCAGTGGTTGCCTAGGGCTGGGGGAGTGCAGGGAAAACGGCGGGGGGTGATGGCTAATGGGTGCGGATTTTCTTTTTGGGGTGATGAAAATGTTCTAAGATTGACGGTCATGATGCTTGTTGCATAACGTAGTGAACGTACTAAAGCCACTGAATTGTGCCTTTAAATGGATGAATGTGGATTGTATCTTAAAGCAGTTACCAAAACAAACAAACAAACAAACAACCAGGGAGAGACTCTACCCAAAGCAACTCAGGAAGAATCAGACACATCATAAGACACACCTCTGTGGAGAGTGATGTTATCCGTGTTATTTGCTCTCAAATCCTCATGGGGCGCATCTGAGACCAGAAGCCCACTGTCCCAGGAAGCGTCAGGAGCTGTCACTCGTGGCCTTGCAGCGTAACTGCTGATCTCACCTTTTCCCAGGAGTGTTTGCTTTCTGCTGACACCTGCCTTTCTCACAGATGCACACACGAGGCTGCTTCTACATCACCTGCTGCCCCCTCCTCCAGCCCCTGAGCCTCACACCTGTTCTCACACCTGTACTGCAAAGCCAGCAGCACTTTATTTTTAGTCCAGATTATACCCTAACTGGGTCAGCCACAGCGCATAGCTTCAGTGGTCCTTCTGCTGGCCCTTGCCTCCAGATGGACACCTGTCGGCTTTCAACTGGACTGTCCCCGCCCCCCCCCCCCCCCCCGCCTCAGCCCCCCGCGGCTTCCCACGTTTTACAGAATCAGCCCAAAGGTGGGGAAAGTGGGAGCTCCTCCATCCTCTCTACAACCACTGCCATCTGCTGGCCAAATGGTGGTGCCGGGGACATGGTGTCTCCTCTGCTTGCCTTTCCTTCCTGGACTTGGAGCCTGCGTTACAGAGTCCTGGAGGTAATGTGCATCCCTCATAGTTCTCTTAGACCAGAGTTTAAGCCAGACCTCATTCTCACATCGAGACCCAGAAAAGTGCCCGTGTCTTAACGTGTTGAGGCTGATGCGTTTTCGTGAACCTCACGCTTAGTGCAGCAGACACCAAGTGAAGACACAGAGAGTGACCATCCCCAGCAAGCTCCTCTGTGCCCCCTCCCACCACTCGCTGTCCGCCCACAAGGAAGTCACCAGCCCGACTCCTAAGAGTAGATTTGTTTGCATGCATTTGTATCTTCATTGCAAGTTGGAGCCGGTTGGAGCCTGCAGTGTGCAGTTTTCGTCATGCAGCAAACACTCCAGGCGACCAAGGGCATTTTCAGTGCAGTTCTCTCCAATGGAGCAAAACCCAGGCATCACCAAGGGTGCCTCCCTGCCCTCCTGCCACAACCCTCTGCCTCCTCCTTCACCCTCTCTCCCATCATTGGCTCAAAAGCCTCAAACAAAATCATGTGATCGTTTTGGGAGACTCAACCAACAATCACTGAGCACTGAGTACTTGGCGCCAAGTACTGTGCTAAGCACTCTGCACGCACACCTCTCTTGACCCCACAAAGAGCCTGCACACACTTACCTAAACCTAAGTAGAGAGTTGCAACGCCGGTGGCTGGCAGACGTGACTCTAAACCAGTGGTCTCCTCACCACCCAAGCTGCTCTCCAGAGACAGCATGAGCCAGAAGACTGTCACATTTGTAAAAACCTACCTTTATACCCAGCACAGGACGGGAAGGGAGCCTGCTACCCCCGTGGAACCCACCTTGTGAGGTCAGTGATTTGTCTGAATGGTGGCGGCTTCTCAGACCTTTGATACAGAAAAGCGCTCTCATCGCAAGTGCACGGCACGGTGCATTTTCAGAAGCGGAACACGTCGGCGTGCGTGTTTCCCAGCAGCCCGCCTCACCCTCCCTGGGTGTGAGGTCACCCCAGGGTCACCACGCTGCTGACTTCTAACAGAAAAGACCGTTCCACCACGCTCCCTTTTTGTGCTTTTTATAGAAAAGGATTCATACAGTATGAGCACCTTTCTATAAGGCTTCTTGTGCTCAATTTTCTCTCAGTGAGTCATCCCTGCCGGTGCACAAGGCTGCCGGTGTTCGTTGTCATTGCCATATGATGGTCCATTGTGTGAATATAGCATGGTTCATCTGTTGTGCTGTTCCTGGGTATCTGGGTAATTCCTGGATGGGAATTCTTAGGGATTGTGAGATTGCTGTCACAGACATTGTAGTGCATGCTATGAGTCTCTTACTTTTGGCTGCCCACTGTGGGGTAGAACGGCTGGGTCATAGGGTCTACCTGTGTCCAGCCCTGCATACCCTGTCACAGACTTTCCCAAAGTCCTCCTCCCAATCTACACTCCACCAGAGGGTGGGAGTTCTGCTCATCATAGGCTCACCAACACCTGGCATTTCCAGACCCTCCACCCAACCCTCCAACGTAAATGCTAAATGATTCTAAATTTTTTTTAACGTTTATTTATTTTTGAGAGAAAGAAAGAGAGACAGAGCATGAGCAGGGGAAGGGCAGAGAAAGAGGGAGACAGAGTCCACAGTGGGTTCCAGGCTCTGAGATGTCAGCACAAAGCCCAATGCGGGGCTCGAACCCACGAACTGCAAGATCATGACCTGAGCCGAAGTCGGATGTCTGATCGACTGAGCCACCCAGGCGCCCCTAAATGCTAAATGAGTCTAAATGGAAGCATGAATGATTTCAGTGTTAGCTTCTGTTTTGTAATATTTCTGTCGTTGACACAGCCTGTGAGAGTGGACCGCTCCTTTGGAGCTGTCATCCACTTAGCAAACATTTACTGAGCCCCTCCTGGGTGCGGGGCTCTGTGTTCTGGTGCTAGAGAGACAGACAAAAGGAAGAAAGGTCTCTGTCCTGAAGGAACGCCAGGGACATCCTGTCTTCAGCTCAGATGTCCCTCCCGAGGCCTCCCTGAGCACCTGCCCGCGTCACCTCATGGCCCGTTTGTTGACATGTTTGCTGCTCTTGTGAGGGCAAGAATCTTGTCTGCTGGGGGTTCTCTGTCCTGGAGGGTAGTTTCTGGCCCGTAGTCAACATTCAGTAAATATTTATTGGGTGAATGAATGATTGAATACCTAAGTGATAAGTGGAGTGAGACCTGAGATCTTAGATTCAGATCCTGGCTCTGCCCCTCATTAGCTGTGTGAGGCTGTCAGTAAATTATTTAAGTTTCTGATCCTCATTCCTCATCTATAAAACAAGGGTGGTTGAACTGGCAAAAGAAAGAACAAATGAGCTTGAAGCTAAATTGGTAGAAATTATATAATCTGAAAAACAGAGAAAATAGAATAAGGAAACATGAACAGAGCCTCAGAGAAATGTGGGACACCATGAAGTGCACCAACACATGTGTAATGGGAGTACCAAAGGAAAGAAGAGAGAGAGAAAGGAGCAGAAAAAATAGTAAAAAAAAAGTTTAAACATTTATTCATTTTTGAGAGACAGAGCGCAAGTAGGAGAGGGGCAGAGAGAGAGGGAGACACAGAATCCAAAGCGGGCTCCAGGCTCCAGGCTGTCAGCACAGAGCCCGACACCGGGCTCAAACCCACGCATCATGCGATCATGACCTAGCCAAAGTCGGACGCTTAATCGACTGGGTTAAGGTGCCCCAGCAGAAGAAATATTTAAAGAAATAATGCCTGAAAACCCCACAACGTAATAGGAGAAAACAAAAAGAAGAAAGAACAAACCCACATTAATCTACACATCCAAGCATCTCAGCAAACTCCCAAGTAGGAGCACTGCACAGAGAGCCATGCCCGGGGTTCAGCCAAAGGAAGCAAATGCCTCCTTTGTGGTCCTTCCTCAGAAAAAGGCTTTCTGCAAATGACTCTGTTTTATTCATTCAGTCAGCAAGTATTTATGAAGTATCAACTGTGTACTTGCTAGAAGCCATCTCCCGTTAGAACTCACATCTGCCTCCAGGAGCTCAGAGTGGTGAGAGAGAATGGCACTAACCAGATAGCCACACAAATGACCATGGCCAACATGTGAAAGACATGGGAAGTACTAAGATCCCAGAGTATGGAACGTTTATTCCAATCAAGGAGGTAGGGAAGGCTTCCCTTGGAAAGTAATGGCTGAGCTGAAGTCTGAATGATGAGTAGGACTTTCGTTTCTCTCATAAATAGGGGCAGGAAAAATGTTTCAGCCACATGCCAAGGACAGGGGAGGGGCTAAGGAGCCTCCAGGTGTTCGGGTCCTGCTCATGGGTCAATTGGAGGTCACATCTTTTTGATCACGTTCCTCAACAAGGACTAAAAGAAAGTTAATTGGAAAATTGTATGTCTGATAAGGGGTTAATATGCACCTGTCATGAGATACCCCCCCAACCCCTAACCCTCACCCCAAGTTAGGAGAATGTCCAGATACCAGGCAGCCAGAAATGGCACGCGTTGACTAACCACAAACTCTGAGCCTTCACCAGCAGTACTCGCCCTGGCGTCCAGTTCTTCCTGGAGCTTGAGAGGAAAAGGCACCTGGTTATCCTTCTTAGCCATCTATGATACAGCATGAAAGATGCCTGGTCTGGGAAAAATGTATGAACAGCATTTTACAAAACAGATTTAATCATTGATGTCAACTTATTTGGGAGGGAAAAAACGCTAATGGTCATTTCCAACCATGTTAATTGGTTTCTGGCTCCGACCAGCTGCTCAGAGAATGTCCAGTGACAAGTTTGTCCTGAAATTGTCTGAGCGACGGTTCTGCCGTCAGAACTCAGCGTTGCCAAATGACTGGTGATGACCGGTGACCCAAGGGCAGGGTCGCTTCCTGGGGACAGCAGGGACAGCAAATCCTCCAGGAAGCAGGGAACACCCTGTGGAGCAGCATTGTGACCTCTTCCATTCAGGCAGTCTGGTCTTTAGGTCTTTTGATTTTGTAACAAGCGTTCTGTTTCCAGACCTAAAATGACATGATTTTTAAAGTTTTTGGATCTTCTCTAACACATTGGCTTTTTTCTTTTCCTGCATTTGATCACAACTGTTTTGATTCAGTGGCATCAAATCACCTGCAACTTTGCTTTCTCAAATCTTGCCATTCTGTGATGTGAAGTGAGTGGATGCATGTGTGTCCATAGATGCAGACTGGGAGTAAACATTCATACGTTGCATCCAGGATACACTGGGGCAGATATACAGGGTTGTTGCTGCAGTGTGGGCGGGGCCACAGAAGGGGGCTTTGCCAGGGGAGATCTTGGGGGGGGGGGGCCGTCTTAGAGGCTGGCTACCCCACCAGCCCGCTTAAATTAGTGCCCCTCCCACACTCTCATTTTGTCCCATCTTACTATGTTTCTAACTCCTATCCCTCCCTGACCTTAGTCTATTTCTTTCCTGTAAAATAAATGTCTCCCCCACTAGCCAGCAAGCTCTGTGAGATCAGAGACCGCCCCCCAGACCTGCTCACTGTGGTCCCCTCCATAATTAAGCGCAGCATTTGGTGGGGCGCCCAATAAATACTGGTTGAAGAAAAGAATGAAGAGTCATTGCCAGGCCCAGTGCTTGGTGCTGGGAAATACATCCGTGTCTCTGCAGTCGGCTTGCAGCCTTATCTTGAAGGCCTGAGACCAGACTGGGTTCTTTGAGATGAGTTTCCACCTCTCTGAACTGTTGCAACCCGGGCTCATTCACTAGCCTCACGTTCTTAGACCCCAGAGGAACATACCCCTCAGGCCCCAGAGCTGCCAAAGCCAAGCACAGGGTCGTGCCCTCGCTTCAAAGCGAGCCAGGGAACCTGTGAGCCGTGGTCGCCTCCAACCAGGATTCCTAAAGTGGAGGCTTCACCAGCCAGTACGCAGGTGGTTCCGGATGCCGGGCATCCCCTGCAAATGACAAAGCACCCTCACACCCACTTGCCCACCCTGGCCCCCCAGTGACCGAGAATTGCTTCCAATTCTGTCACTCACATTTCTTTGTAAGGCCCATGGGGAACCCCTGGTCTGGCCCCGTGCTGACCTGTCCCGTCTTGTTTCTGTGCTAACCTGCCTGTTTCCTCTTATTTTCCCTTGCCTGTTGAGGAAAGCCTTGCCCGTGGTTCTGTAATAATACAGCTCCTCAGCCCCTTGCCTGCGGTTCCCAAAGCCACGAAACTCTGCCCCCTGAAAGGTTTTCCGTTAAGTTAGCAGAATGAGCCCCTCCAGCCAAGAAGCCACTGTGTTGAGCAAAGTTGGTCTTGTTGACTTGTTGCCACAAGAGAGAACCCACACAGTCCGTGTCCTGATTACCTCCCATTCACCCCTTTGGTGGGGCAGGGGGAGACATGTGCCCTCAATAGTACAACCCCCAGGGCTGGCCAGAACAGCAGTTATCAGCCACATACGCTCACTGGTGGGGGAAAAAGAACACCGCCCGCCACATGGGGCCACTCGGGGTTGCAGTCAGGAACACAGTGAACCAGCACGGAGCTCTGGGCTGCTCTTTCTAATGAGGGGGTGGGGTGCCTGCAGGAGGATGTGATTGGCTTGCAGGCTGGCAGGGAACTGCATGCTGAGAACAGGGAGGAGCGTGGCCGGTGTGGCCACTGGGGGACTGGCTGGGGGGAGCCTTGCCCGACAATGGGGGCGCACATCTGAACGAGGGAGGGGGGCTGTGTGTCTGGAAGGCTTCAGGGCGGCACTTGAATTTTTGGGTCTTGTAGCACAAGGGGGAACCCACAGGACTCTCTGGGAGGGTTAAGTTGAAGGGTTTACAGGACTTGGGTCCATGTTAGGTGATGGGGGAATGTCTTGGATCGGGTGCTGCAGTGCAGAGCCCCCACGTGGGGCTCCATTTCGTGAGCAGCGAGATCACGACCTGAGCCAAAATCAAGAGTTAGACTCTCAACCGACTGGGCCTCACAGGCGCCCCAGGGACCATGGCGCCAGGCCAGGTCCGGATGTCAGGGGCTGCTTTTCTCTTCCTCCATCTCTACCCCCATGTAGCCAAAAGCACACACAGTCAGTCCTCAGAAACCTGGCCCACAGAGTCCCGAGCTTCGCTGTCCCAAGTGTTGCTGGTCAGGAGGTTGTTCAGAGAAAGCCATCGCAGCTGGGCTGTGGTTACCACCCTCCCGCTGTCCTGCACAGTGAATCGTCCTGTCCCCTCATAGGACAGCCGCTGCACCGAATACGTCACCGCTGCCCAGAATACGTCAGCCACCCGCCACACAGTTCATTATCAGAAGCAAACCTGTGTCCTGGTTTGCTCTGGTACCAGGTCCTGAACTGGAGCCTTGATTGCCAACCCCAGGCTGTGAATACGTGCCCCAGACTCCAGCTGGTCTTTCCCTAGAGAGCCAGGGGGCTTTTTTTTCTTTTTCTTTTTCTTTTTTTAGAGAGGGAGAGAGAGAGAGGATGAGAGCAGGGGTTGGGGGGAGGAGAGCGACAGAAGGAGAAAGAGAGTCAAGCAGGCTCTGCACTGGGTGTGGAGGCTTGATCTCATGGCCCCAAGACCATGACCTGAGCCGAAATCAAGAGTCAGACGCTTAACCAACTGAGCCACCCAGGCATCCCGGTGGCTTTTTCTTTTTCTTTTTTTAAGAGAGAGAGGGAGGGGCAGAGAGAGAGGAAGACAGAGGATCTGAAGCAGGGTTGGTGCTGACAGCAGAGAACCGACACAGGGCTCGAACTCATGAATTGTGATCATGACCTGAGTGGAAGTTGGATGCTCACCTGACTGAGCCATGATCATTGACTGGCAAGAGTGAAATATCAGGTCAGTTCTGAGGGAGAGGAATTCTTTTGAGTCATAGTGGCTGGCACTTCACGTGTGTTATTGCTGCACCTGTGCGCACACACACACACACACACACACACACACACACACACACACACTGCCCCTCCCCTCGGCAACCTCACATGGAAGGTTTTGTTTCCAATTAGGCGGCGGGAAGCGGAGACTCAGAGAGGTTAAGTCATTTGCACAAGGTCCCACAGCTGTTGAGAAAGAGACATGCACACATCTCCATGAACCCAGAGTGGACAGGTGCTCCACCCTTTGTGGGGAAGCTGGGGGAGACCGCCCCTCAGCCAACTATACCCCTGAGCAGGGCTCATGCTGTGCACTGTGCAGAAGCAGCGTGTGTTGTGTGCCAGGGATGTGCCAGGAGTGGGGCTCCTGGGGTTAAGCCAAGGACCTTCCCTGCAGACTTCCCCAGGAGACCAGGATGAGCATTCTTGTCCAAGAATTGACACAAGCAGGGCCTGACCACATAGGAGCCCAAGTGGCAGCTGGCTCACAGCCGTGTCCTCGGGGCATGGGGGCTTCTGGAGCCCTGGCTCTAGCGGGGAGCAGAGCAAGGTTTGGCAAGGGTGTCCTCACCCTAGTGGGGATGTCCTCACCGGGGTGGGCAGGGCCATGCAGAGTTCAGACCTGTGGAAAGCCAGCTGCCTCTTGCCCTTCCCACCCCCATCCCCACTCCCCACCAGAAGCCTGAACATCTGTGGGGCCTTTGGCTCATGTCTGGAGACCAGCTTAGCTCTTCAGACTCCTTTCTACTTCTTCTTTTCTCCTAACTCCAAGAACTGTTTTCCTGTCCTAATTCTAAAGGCTTCTGAAGAGCAAGCTTCCTCCCCCTCACCTTCACTGCATGCTTCTTAGAAGGGGTCATGGGTCTTACATAACTGAAGGGCTTGACATGAAAGGCTGACCGTCCTTCTGTTCACTCATCAACTTTTCATTGAACGCCCACCGTGCCCCGCTCCAGGCCCCCGGAAGCACGCCGACCTGCCCACGTTCTTTGGTGTCCTAGCAACCAGAAGCTCTCACCTGAGCTCCGGCCAGCACAGAGGCCATTTTCTCTCTGACTGCCATGACCTGCAGCCTCCCTGGGCCTCTGAGGACCTGTCTGCACAGCTCGTGTGTCCCCTGAAAGCCACCACTTGTCCCCATGGACACCCAGAAGCCCAGCCCAGCCTCCCCTCCTTGCAGAATGAGCTTCTCGCTCACATTCTCTGAGCTGGTCAACATCGCCATCCCGCAGTGCGGGGTGGTGAACTTCAAGGCCCTGCACCTCCTGCTCCAGGGCATCCTGGAGCACATCCACCTGGCTGAGCTCAAGAAGGTCCTCTCGGGAGACGAGGACTTTCTCCAAACCCCGCTGGCCGCGTTCATGCCCCGGGAAGCAGACGCCCAGCCCATCCTGCACCCCATGAAGAGGCTCAGCAACGTCTTTGACCACGTGGTGAGCCGCATCGACAAGATGGAGAGCCAGCTGGCCATGCTGCAGGACCTGCCATCCACTTCCCAGCTGCTGGAGGGCAGCCGGGGCAAGGGCCAGCCCGCCCAGGATCTGTGGCACCTGATAAAGCTCCGGAAGATGGTGGAAAGCAATGAAGAAGCCATCGCAAAGGTAAACCACCTGGCCTCCGGAAGCTTCCTGCCTTTCCTGCTCTCCACCCAGGCGCCTTCTCCCTCTCCCTTTGTGCCCCTTGTGATGGGCTCTCCCCCACCAAACAGGGGGGGATGGGGCTTTGGAGTCAGGCAGAACCAAAGCTCCAAGCTTGCACCCTTTGTCAAGCGTTGAGGAGAGAAGCCAGACACAGAAGGCCACCTGTGGTCTGAAACAGGCAGATCCATAGAGAAAGGAAGCCAACAGGTGGTTGGCAGGGGCTGGGGGAAGGGGGAAAGTAGAAAGATAGCCCAGTGGCTATGGGGTCTCCTTTTCGGGTGATGAAGAGAGTTCAGAAACACAGACCAGATTCTGCCATTCCCTCATCTCCTCACTGTCCCCTTTGCCCTTGAGGCTCTGTTTGGCTCCCTGCCCAGGGAGATGACCAGTAGAAGGAACACTCCCCTGCTCCGGGTGAGCTAGAGGCTTACGTCTGTTAACCCCTTTCATTTTCATAGCACCCACAGGAGACAGGCGCGATGATCACCCCCAGCTTAGGTGAGGCATTGAGGCACTGAGAAGTTTAACCCACTTGGGGCCACACAGTGTTAGCAAATGTCCTCATTTGCCAGCGCAAACCTGAGCTGGGAGGGGTAGGTGAGGGGCATAAGAATGTGGGGGTGCTCAGCATGGTGCTGCTTACCCACTGGACCAGGGGGTGGGGGATGATCATGGTTTCCTCCTCCCAGGATTGCCTCAAGATTGGTACGAGACAAGGTAATGAGTCGGAAGTGCTTAGACAGAGCTCAAGGTATTCTGGGCGCCCAGGCAGCAGTCACTAGGAGCGTTATCCAGAGACTTGAACTGAGCAGGGAAACTGGGATCACCGTGACCTCAGCGAAGTCAGACACCAGGAGACCTGAGGGACAGGAAGAGGGTGAAGTCTGGCCAAGGTGGGCTGAGAGGCAAGGCAATGCGGACCAATGTTAAATCCCATGCTAAGTAAAGCAGCCAGATGCAAAGACCACATAGTGCATGATTCTGTGTCTCTTTTCTTTCATCTTTTCTTTTCTTTCTTTTTCTTTTCTCTTTTTTCTTTCTTTCTTTCCCTTTCTTTCTTTCTTTCTTTCTTTCTTTCTTTCTTTCTTTCTTTCTTTCTTTCCTTATCCAGGTTAGTTAACATATAGTGTAGTGTTGGTTTCAGGAGTAGAATTTAGTGATTCATCACTTACATATGACACCCAGTGCTCATTCCAACAAGTGGCCTCCTTAATGCCCATCACCCATTTAGCCCCTCCCCCTCCCCACCTCCCCTCCAGCAACCCTCAGTTTGTTCTCTGTATTTAAGAGTCTCTTACGGTCTGCCTCCCTGTTACTTTTCCCTTCTCTTCTCCTACGTTCATCTGTTTTGTTTCTCTAAAAAAATTTTTTTAATGTTTGTTTATTTTTGAGAGAGAGAGAGACAGACAGACAGACAGACAGACAGAATGTGAGGGGGCGGGGCAGAGAGAGAGGTAGACACAGAATCTGAAGCAGGCTCCAGGCTCTGATCTCTCAGTACAGAGCCTGCTGGTGCGGGGCTCAAACTTGGGAATGGCGAGATCATGAACTGAGCTGAAGTTAGATGCTTAACCGACTGAGCCACCCAGGTGCCCCCATCTGTTTTGTTTCTTAAATTCCACCTATGAGTGAAACCATGAAACATCCAGAAAAGGCAAGTCCATTGAGACAGAAAGTAGATTAGTGGTTGCCAGGGTCTGGGAGGTGGTGACTATGGGAAGCGACTGCTGATGGGTATTGGGTTTCTCTTCGGGGTGATGAAAATGTTCTAGAAGTAGGTCATGGTGACAATTGCCAACCTTGTGAATGTACCAAATGCCCCAATGAATTAATTTTGTTTCGGTATCCTGTGCATTTTACCACACACACACACACACACAGCAGAGGTTGGCAGAATCACTTAAAAGAAAAAAGGCGTGATCTAACTATTCCCTGTCTACAGGAGACACATTTTAGATTCCAAGACAAATAGGTTGAAAATAAAAGTTTGGAAAAAGGTACTCCATGCAAGCAGTTATCAGAAGAGCTAGAGTGGTCACACTGCTCCTATCAGACAAGACAGACTTTAAGACGAGAATTGTTGCCAGAGACAAAGAAGGCTGAATGGGTGCCCCAGTGTAGATTACAGAGGCCTCGGAGGCTGGAGAGGTGGACACAGTGTCCAAGCAGCCTGTCCCTGGCTTGCCCTAGTGGGTGGAGGTTTCTAGAATGCACAGTACCCAGAGTGACCCAGCCAGCACATGAAGGGCGCTGCTGGATGGGCTCCAACATGGCTTCAGAGGACTATTTGTGCATCTAGGATTAGAGAACGTCCCCCTGGCCTGACCTTGGCTGAGGTTGCTTGGGGTTACCGCAGCGACGGTCCCCACCCTACTCCCTCAAGGGGGTTGCTATGGTAACTGGTTCTGGGATGGTGCAAGCTGCTTACCTAAGTATCTGCACCACCAACCAGTCAGGCCCGCAGACCAAACACCATGTGGATGTCCAGGTCACGTCCCCTGCCCCTGCCTCCCCGCCCCTTTCTCTGGGGCTGGCCGGATTGGTGTCCTCTGCTGTCCTCTACGAGCGCCTATCAAGGTGCAAAGGCCCAAAGTGCGGAAAGAGAAGCCTGCTGGACCTGGCACCCACCCCGGACAGAGTGAATGGTGCCCAGAAAACTAGGGTCGGCACCAAGGAGGCTTCTTGAGAGAAGGTTTGAGGGGCTCTGCAGGCATGGTTAGTGCACGCCAGATTTGGAGCTCAGGCACTGCAGGCTGAGATTGCAGCGGCTGTCACCCTCACAGATAATTCTTCCTCACGAGGGTCAGCCTGTGCGCTGTGGGATGTTAAGCAGCGTCCTCGGCTTCCACCCTCCAGGTGCCAGAAGTGCCCCCTCGTGGTGACAACCAAAACTGCCTGCAGACTCTACCAAATGCCCGCTGGGAGCCAACTCGCTCCCCGCCCCGCTCCTCCCGCCCCGCACCTTGAGGACTGCCGAGTTAGGAAAACTTATCTCCCTTGCTCGCCCTGCGTATTGTCCCCACAGCCCCCCCAGGAGGCTCTTACCCGGGGCCTCCTGCGCCTGCTGGAGCGCCAGCCCCACCTGCGGAGCTTTCCCAGAATTGCAGGCTCCAAGGCCCTGCCCGCATCTCCCCGGCCGCCGGCCCTGAACGTGAGTTTTAGAAAGTGAACGCCGGAACGAGCCAATGAGCCCAGCCAGATTCTAAAAAGCTGAGTCTGGAGGTCCTTGACTGTGTCCTTGAGACCTCGGTTATCACAGTTGTGATGATAACCCCTGGCCATTAGCCTTACAGGAGAGAAGGAGAGACCGCATCAGCTGTTTATTTAGACTATTCTGGGGGTGCATGGCTGCCTCCAGTCAGTAAGTAGCACAGGCCACTCTGGATCTCTTGGGTCATGACTTCAAGCCCCATGTTGCAGGTGGAGCCTACTGAAAAACAACAACAACAACAACAACAACAAAATACCGTTCTGGCTGACCCTGTTTCCATAAATAAAGTCGAGGTCCCTGTGGGGATTGCTACAACCTGTTGTTGCTTTTTCTGATTTCAAAACTCCCTTCCCATTTGAGTCGCTGAAAAACTCCTGATGCAGATCCCACAAATTGAAATGATTTTAAATTTATTTATTTATTTATTTATTTAAAAAAAATTTTTTTAACGTTTATTTATTTTTGAGACAGAGAGAGAGCATGAACGGGGGAGGGGTAGAGAGAGAGGGAGACACAGAATCGGAAGCAGGCTCCGGGCTCTGAGCCATCAGCCCAGAGCCCGACGCGGGGCTCGAACTCACGGACCGTGAGATCGTGACCTGAGCTGAAGTCAGACGCTTAACCAACTGAGCCACTCAGGCGCCCCTAAATTTATTTATTTTTAAAAATAAAGTTGATTTATTTATTTTGAGAGAGGCAGAGACACCGCCAGTGGGGGAGAGGCAGAGAGAGAAAGAATCCCAAGCAGTCTCCGCACAGCCAGCACAGAGCCTGATGCAGGGCTCAAACTCACAACACTGTGACATCATGATCTGAGCCAAAACCAAGAGTCGGCTGCTTAGCCCATTGAGCCAGCCAGGTGCCCCTAAAATGATTTTAAATTTAAGTTAATGTTTGAAAATTTCATAACAAAGCTGAAAGGTGTGAAAACACTCTGGGGTTTTAGAGAATAGGGTCAAGGTTACTGCAATAACAGTAATGAACTTTCTATGTGGCCAGCACCTCTTCAGGGTGCTGGCAAGTACCTTTGTATTGCTGTTCCCTGGGAAAGAAAGGCAGGGAAGGAAAGGCAAGGAAGGCAGGTGTTAACCTGCCTTCCCATTTCCCAAAGCTCTGGGGTTTGCCACCTTTTCTGGGTTTGCCCTGGACTACGTGTGTGTGTGTGTGTGTGTGTGTGTGTGTGTGTGTGTGTGTGTGCGCGTGTGTGTGTGATGGGAGTTGGGGGGGGATGACTCCTGCTCAGGTAACTTATAACTTAGACCCCTGGTTGCCTCCAGGGAGACGGGGGAGAGGGAAGCATTCCTGCACTGGTGTAAGATCTAGACTTCAGAGATTTCCCTGAAAAATGTTTTCCATCTACAGCAGATAAAGACTTGTGAAACCCTTCCTATAATACCATTACCACTCCTGACAAAATTAACAACTCCCAAATACCATCCAATAGACTGTATTGAAATTTCCCCCAGTTTTTTCTAAAACAAAAATGCTATTTTTTGCATTTTTATTGAGATATACATATGTTCATGTGCATACCAAAATATTCATCCATTTAGAGTGTATGGTTTCATGGAGTGCCTGGCTGGCTCAGTTGGTAGAGCATGTGACTCTTGATCTCAGGGTTGCGAGTTTGAGCCCCAAGTTGGGATCACTTAAAAATAAAAATCTTTAAAAAGTAAAGTGTACAGGGGCGCCTGGGTGGCTTGGTCGGTTAAGCGTCTGACTTCAGCTCAGGTCATGATCTCACGGTCCGTGAGTTCGAGCCCCGCGTCGGGCTCTGTGCTGACAGCTCAGAGCCTGGAGCCTGTTTCAGATTCTGTGTCTCCCTCTCTCTCTGCCCCTCCCCTGTTCATGCTCTGTCTCTCTCTGTCTCAAAAATAAATAAATGTTAAAAAAAATTAAAAAAAAAAAGTAAAGTGTACAGTTCAGGGATTTTAGTATGCTCAACACTGTGAGTGTTCTGCAACAATTACAATCAATTTTAGGACATTTCCTACAACCTCCCCCCAAAGCCCCCTTAACCATTAGCTATCATTCTTCTTCCTACTCCTTTTTGAGCCCCAGTCTTGCACTTACCATGATGTCTTCAAGGTTGATCCATGCTGTCACATGTATCAGTACTTTATTTTTTTTTATTGCCGAATGATATTCCACTGAGTGGATAGACCACACTTTTTTCTCAATTGGTGGACATTTGGTTTTTTCCACCTGTAGGTTGTTAGGAGTAGTGGTCACTATGAACAATGGTGTATACATTGTCCTGTGAATATGTTTTCATTTGGGCATATACCTTGTGGTTTTGATTTGCATTTTTCTGGTGACTGTGCTGAGCATCTTTTTCAGGTGTCTAGCGGCCATTTATAACTCCTCCTGGGAGAAATGCCTATTCAGATTACTTGACCAATTTTAATTGGATTGTCTTTTTGTTGAGTTGTAAGAGTTCTTTATATATTCTGCATATATGATGCCATGTGTGTGATTTATAAATGTTGTCTATCATTCTGTGAGTTGTCTTCACTTTCTTGACAGTATCCTTTGCTAGGCAAAGTTTTAAATTTTTCTGGAGTACAATTTATGTATCTCTTTTGTCACGCTTTTTGATGGATTGTCGCTTATGCTTTTAGTGGAATATCTAAGAAACCATGGCCTGGCCAAGGTCTTGAAGATTTACTGCTATGTTTTCTTCAACAACATGGGAGAATGGTCTATAGTTTATCTCTTAAATTGAGACATAGGAGCCATTTTCAGTTAATGTTTGTATACAGTGTGAGGTAAGAGTCGTTCATTCTTTTGTATGTGGATATCCATCTGTTCAGTACTGTTTGTTGAAGACAGCTCTTCCCCTATTGACTTGTTTTGGCATTCTTATTGTAAACGTAACTATTTCTGGACTGTCATTTCTCTTCTAGTGACCTATGTATCTTTTCTTATGCCAATACCACACTGTCTTGATTACTGTAGCTTTGCAGAAAGTTTTGAAATCAGGAAGTGTGAGTCTTCCAGCTTTGCTCTTTTTTTTTTTTTTTTTGAGATTGTTTGGCTATTCTGAGTCCCTTGCATTAACATAAGAATTTTAGGATCCAGCTGTCAGTTTCTATGAAAGAGAACAAACTGGCATTTTTATAAGGATTATGCTTAATCTATAGATCAGTTTGGGAATTAAGCCTTCTAATCCAAGAACATGGGGTGCTATTTATTTATCAGTCAGCTTTATTGTGATAAAATTCACATACCAGGGGCCCCTGGGTGGCTCAGTCAGTTAAGCGCCCCACTCTTGGTTTCAGCTCAGGTCATGATCTCATGGTTCATGACTCGAGCCCTGCATCGGGCTCTGTGCTGCCAGTGCAGAGGCTGCTTGGGACTCTCTCTGTCTCCCTCTCTCTGCCCCTCCCTCCCTCTCTCTCTCTCTCTCAAAATAAATAAATAAACTTAAAAAAAATCACATACCATACAGTTCACCCCTTTAAGAGTGTACAATTCAGTGGTTCTAGTCTATTCATAGAATTGTACACCCATCACCACAGTCAATTTTAGAATATTTTCATCCCCCTAAAAGAAACCCTGTACCTTTTGTCACCGCTCTATCCCCTCAGGCTCCGCTGCAAACCACCCCCCCAACCCTAAGCAACCACTAATCTGCTATCTGTCTTGTAAATTTTTCTATTCTATATGCTTCATATAAACGGAATGATGCAACGTGTTGTCTTTTGTGTTTGGATTGTTTTAGTTAGCGTCTTGTTTCTGAGGTTCATTTTCCTTGGAATCAGTACTAGGTTCCTTTTTATGGCTGAATGATATTCCATATTGTGAATATATCATGTTTTTTGTATCTGCCAGTTGATTGACATTTGGATTGTTTCTACTTGGAGCTGTTATGAATAATGCTGCTATAAACACTCATCTACAGGTTTTCATTTCTATTAGATATATACCTAGGAGTAGACCTGCTGGGTCATTTGGTAACTCTGTGTTCTATCTTATGAGGAACTGCCACACTGTTTCCTAAAGTGGCTGCACCATATCGCATTCCCACCAACAGTATGTGAAGGTTCCAATTTTTGTACATCTTCACCAACACTTACTATTAGCTGACTTTTGATTGTAACCATCCTAGTGGGTATGAAGTGGTATCTCATTGTAGTTTTGATTTGTTTTTCCCTGATGACTGATGATGTTGAACATCTTTTCTCATGTGCTTAGTGGCCATTTGTATATCATCTTTGGAGAAATGCCTATTGAGATTCTTGAATAATATTGGCTTCATAGAATAAGTCTGGAATTCTTCGATTTTTTTGGAAAAGACTATAAAGAAGTGGTATTAATTCTCCTTTAAATGTTTGATAGAAGTGAGTGGTGAATGGTGAAGCCGTCTCAGCCTGGGTCTCTTTTTTTTTTAAGTTTTTCTTTTCTTTTTTTTTTTTTTTTTTTTTTTTTTGTTTTGTTTTTTAGAGAGAGAGAGGGCACAGGAGGGGCAGAGAGAAGGAGAGAGAGAGAAAAAATCTCAAGCAGACTTTGCACTGCCAATGCAGAACCTGATGAGGGGCTCGAACTCATAAACTGTGAGATCATGACCTGAGCTGAAACCAAGAGCCGATGCTTAACTGACTGAGCCACCCAGGTGTCTCTCTCTCTCATTTTTTTAAATCAGTGTTTCAAATCTGTTCCCTTGTCTTAGATCTATTCAAATTTTCTCTTCTTTCTTTCTTTTTTTTTTTTTTTTATTGAGAGAGAGAGGGCTCAACTGAGTAAGGGCAGAAAAGAGAGAGGGAGAATCCCACGAGAGGGATGGAGGGAGGGAGGGAGGGAGAGAGAGAGAGAGAGAGACAGAAATAGGACTCAACTGAAGCAGGGCTCATGTTCCCTTGAAGTAGGGCTTGAGCTCACCTGATGTGGGACTTGAACTCATGAACCATGAGATCACGACCTGAGCCAAAGTCAACTGAGCCACCCAGGTAACTAACTTGTAGGCCTACAGTTGTTCACAGTAGTCCTTCATAATTCTTTTTATTTCTTTTGAGTTTATTTATTTATTTTGAGAGAGAAAGAGAAAGCATGAGCAAAGGAGGGGTAGAGAGAGAGGAATGCGAGAGAATCCCAAGCAGTGGGATTCTGCACTGTCTGTGCGGAGCCTGACACGGGGCTCAAACTCAAGAACCACGAGACCACGACCTGAGCTGAAATCAAGAGTCAGATGCTTAACTGACTGAGCCACCCAGGTGCCTCTCTTTTTATTTCTGTAGGGTAATGTTCCCTCCTGCATTTCTGATTTCTTCTCCTTTTTTCTTGGTCAGTCTCGCTTAAGATCTGCTAACTTTGTTGATGTTTTCAAAGAACCAGCGTTTAGTTTCATTGATTTCCTCTCTTATTTTTCTATTCTCTATCTCATTAGTTCCCACTTTACTCTTTATTGCTTCACTTTTTCTACTTGCTTCCGGTTTTTTTGCGTTGCTTTTTTCCAGTGTCTGAAGGCTGGCTTCAGCTGCATCCCATAAGTTCTAGTGTGTTCTGTGTTTATTTTAATTCATCTCAAACTAGATTTTGATTTCCCTGGTGATCTCTTCTTTGACCCATTGCTTATTCAGAAGAGTGTTGTTTGGTTTCCATTTATTCGCAAATTTCTAATACTTTCTTCTATTATTGATGTATTTGAATCCATTGCAGTCAGAGTACACGTTTTGCATGATTTCAGTCCTTTAAAAAATGTGTTGACACTTGTGTTATGGACTAGCATATGGTCTCTCCTATAGAATGTTCTGTGTATGCTTGGGAAGAATGTGTATTCTGCCATTGTTGACTGGAGTGCCCTATAGGTGTCTGTTATGTCTAGTTGGTTTATAGTGTTGTGCAAATCTAATTCCTTGCTGATCCTCTTTAGTTTTATTCATTATTGAAAATGGGGTATTGATGGGGCACCTGGGTGGCTCAGTCGGTTAAGCGTCCGACTTCGGCTCAGGTCACGATCTCGCGGTATGTGAGTTCGAGCCCCACATCGGGCTCTGTGTTGACTGCTCAGAGCCTGGAGCCTGTTTCAGATTCTGTGTCTCCCTCTCTCTCTGACCCTCCCCCGTTCATGCTCTGTCTATCTCTGTCTCAAAAATAAATAAATGTTAAAAAAAATTTAAAAAAAAAAGAAAAAAGAAAATGGGGTATTGAAAGCTCAACTATTCTTTTTTTATGTTTATTTATTTATTTTTGAGAGAGAGAGAGAGAGAGAGAGAGAGAGAGAGAGAGAGAGGTGGTGAGCAGGGGAGAGGCAGAGAGAGAGAAGGAGAGAGAGAATTCCAAGCAGGCTCCACACTGTCAGCACAGATCCTGATGCAGGCTTGAATTCACAAAGCATGAGATCATGACCTGAGTAGAAATCAAGAGTTGGTACTCAACCAATTGAACTGCCCAAGTGCCCCTATTTTTTTTTCAAGTTTATTCATTTATTTTGAGAGAGAGAATCCCAAGCAGGCTTCTCTCTGTTAGTGCAGAGCCTAACATGGGGCTCATCCCACTACCATGAGAGGCTGAGCTGATACCAAGAGTCAGCACTTAAGCAACTAAGCCACCCAGATGCCCCTAATGTCTGCCTTTAATTTTTTTTAATGTTTTTTTTTGAGAGACAGAGTGCGAACAGGAAAGGGGCAGAGAGAGAGGGAGACACAGAATCCAAAGCAGACTCCAGGCTCTGAGCTGTCAGCACAGAGCCCGATGCAGGGCTTGAACCCACAAACGCAAGATCATGACCTGAACCAAAGTTGAACCCTCAACTGACTGAGCCACCCAGGTGCCCCTAATATCTGCCTTTTAAATGGGAGTTTAATCCATTTACATTTAATGTAATTACTGATAAGAAGGATTTCTGCCATTTTGCTGTTTGTTATTTTTGTTAGCTGAATGCCTAACTATGCACTGGGCCCTTTAAATACATCATCACATTTTTGTTTCATCATCATATTTTTTAAAAATTTTTTTTTCAATGTTTTTTATTTATTTTTGGGACAGAGAGAGACAGAGCATGAACGGGGGAGGGGCAGAGAGAGAGGGAGACACAGAATCGGAAACAGGCTCCAGGCTCCGAGCCATCAGCCCAGAGCCCGACGCGGGGCTCGAACTCACGGACCGCGAGATCGTGACCTGGCTGAAGTCGGACGCTTAACCGACTGCGCCACCCAGGCGCCCCTATCATCATATTTTTTATATTCATTTTATGATTGAGGATTCTAAAACCTGGAAGGATGCAGTAACAGCCCCACTGAGTGATGGAGCTGAGCTATGATCCCAGCACTCACTGTTCCCATCAGCTCTTGCCTGGAAGTTTCCTCACTGGTCCTCTGGCTTTCTCCCTTACCCTCCGGGAGCCAATCTACACATGCAGCCAGAGGGACCCTTTTAAAATGTAAATCCAATCATAACTCCCTTGCTGATGTCCCACCAAAGGGCATGAGAGGCTTCCTAATGAGGGACTCCTGGTTACTGAATACATTGAAATGTAGAGTTGCCTCCTTCCCACCCAGACCACCTGGGAGCTCAGCACTGTTGACTTTGGTGTCATATGCTAGCCTCTGAGTATGTTCCAGCCTGGGCCTTGGTAGAGCCAAGAGGACTTCTTAGACCATGGGCATCACCAAAGAGCTTCTGCACTTCACATACCTTTCCCCCCAGCCACACCCAACTTCACATTTTCCCCTCTTCTTCCCCTTCAGTCCATGAAGATTCTGCAGGATTTGCTCACTGACATTTATGCACTCAAGGTCTCCACTGAAACTCTCAGAAAGGATATGGACAAACTGAAGGACATACTTGAAAAGGTAGACCCTCTCTAGCATCCTCCATGCTGTCTGGCCATGCTGCTTGGACCTCAGATGGTTGGGGGGGACAAGGTAAATCTAAGGAGCCTGTTCTTAATCAAAGAACACAGCCCTGAGAGCAGGAGAAGGGGTTTGACATTGACCAGCCACTTAGCCCATCCCATTAAACTCTTCATGGCTCCCATCTAGCCCGTGCCACTAAACTGTCCGTGGCTCCCACCATGCTCCTCACTCTGCTGTGTTAGGAGATCATTTGTAAGTTACAGAAACCTAGTTCATCCTGGCTTAGGCAAAATAAGAGAATGTAGTGTCTCATTTACTAAAATGTCCAGAGTTGCCTTTAGGTACAACCAGATCTAGGTGTTCATGCCACATCAACATCTGTCACTGATACTTTCCTCTGGACTGGCTTCATTCTCAGACAGGTACTCCCTAAGTCTTGGTAACTCCAGGCTTATATTCCACCAACTTAGCAGAAAGATTACAGCTTTTCCTATTCTATAAAGCTCTGTCCACGCTGCAAAGTGGAATAAACCTAGCATAGGCATACAGTCTATCTCCCCTTGGAGTCACAAGGACATCAATCCAGGTGCATACTAACTCCTTACCATGATGTGGAAGGACACAGCATCCCTGAAGCATGAGGTCACAGCTGGTGAGTCAGAGCTGGGCTCAGAGGCCAGGTCTCCACTCCTGCAGGCTGGTATTGTGACTGAGGTTTTACAACTTGTCCCCAGATAGCATGGTTTAGTGTATTATTCCCAACTCACAGGTCACTGTACACATTTGATTGTCATGGCACTTGTGAAAACTCAGTCCGAATAGCTCCCATCTGAGAAGAAAGGGCATCACGAAGCACTAAAAAGGTTTCTTTGACAAATCTGTGGAGAAAAATAAATGCCTCCTCAGCCTACCTCTTGGAGATTCTTAATGTACTTTTGCCCATTAAAGGCTCTGAGAAGTTCTGCAGTACAGAAACCCATTGAATCCTTTTAAGCCCAGCATTTTCCAAACTTATTTTCCCAGGGAACCCTCTTCTACCCCTTTCCCACTCCCCGGGAAGCACTTTGCTTTGGGATCTGTTCTTCCTTCTCCAATTCTGTCACCTAGAGCTAAGTCCTTGTCTTTGAGCTGTGGGAGAAGCAGGGCCAGGATGAGAACCTGCAGGCCCACAGACTTGGCTCATTTGACAGATGCACCCAGAAAGAATGGATACTTTCTTGGAGGATCTGAGAGGACAGACCCAGAAGATAAGTGTGCTGCAGCAGAAAGTGGTGAGGGCCTCGGTGCTGTCCTCCCTCCCGAGTCCCCTGACCTCCAGGCCCAGGGGGCTGGGGGGGGGGGAGGGGTAAGGAGGAGAACACAATCAGGAAAGGTAAGTATGGACCAAGGAGCCACCTGAGGGCCTCGCCCATCATTCCCAACCCTGTCCCCCAGGTTTCTCTCCAGAGCAAGATCCTCACCATCCCCAAAGCTGAGGACATGGTGCTCTGGAGCAGCCTCCATGAAGCCATGTTCAGCCCCGTGAGTGAAGGGGGAAACGGAGGGGCAGCAGTTGAGGGTGCAGGAGCGGGCAGGGGGACCGCTGAGCTGGCCTGGAGCAGCCCTGGCCAGCCTCACCCCTGTCCACAGGGAACTTTAACACAAGGAACCAGTTCACTACGGTTTGATGATTCGGAGCTGTTGCAGATTGTGGATCAGCCCCCAAAGACAGATCATCCCCAGACCACGGAGTACCCTGAAGCTGTTCGTCGTGTCCCGGTCTCAGGGGTCACCGAACGCCCCAGGTTACCGGAATCTGCCTGGCATTACGAAATCCTGGAGGAGCTACAGGAGGAGGAATCTGCCCAAGCTGTTCTACTCGCCGGGGCCCAGGGGCCGGGGCAGCCTCAAGTGCCCAAGCCTGGGTCTGCGCCCGAGCCTGAGCCTGGGCCCGAGCCTGGGTCTGCGCCCGAGCCTGGGCCTGGGCCCACGCGGAGGCCACAGTCTAAGCCCACTCCTGCACCAGGGCCTGTGCTGGGGCCTAGTCTGACACCTGGATTCCCACTAGCACCTGGGCCTGCCCTCAGACCTGGGGCCGCCCTTGCCCCTGAGGCTGTCTCTGGGCCTGCACCTGCCCCAGGGTTTCAGCCCACACCACCAGCAGGCTGGCGTCTTCCCAGAGGCTGGTCCAGAGCTAGCAGTTGGCCTTCTGGGGTCTCGGGCTCCTTGCAGCTTGGCCCAGATCCATCAGGCCTCCTGCCTGCACAGTCCCAGGGATTCAGGGCCCCCCCACCAGCCATGGAGTTTGGCTCCGCTTGGCCCTGTCCACTGTGGTCACAGTCCAGCCACGCACAGGTACATCTGCTGCCGGCTGTCTCAGAAAATCAAGAAGAATATTTATCCCACGACATGCCAGCTCCTCAGGCCAGGACCCCCAGGGCTGAGGACCCCAAAGCAGCTCCCCCATCTGCCCTTCAGCGGTTGAAGACCACCGCCACCATTGCGGCTGCCGCCGCCGCCTCCTACGCAAAGGCCGCCACACTGGCAGCCCGGCAAGCTGAGGCCGCCACCAAGGCCATCAAAAACGCCCCGGCCACCAAGTTGGCCACCATAGCAACATCCGTGGCTGCATCTGGGCCCCTAGGGGTCTTCGCAGACATCCTGGGCACGGGATCTTCCCGTGGGGCCTTGGCCTCTGTGTCCTTGGCTGAGGACACCAAGGCAGAAGACTTGCAGGGGTACAGTGAAGACTTCTATCCCCCATACTCTGCTGCCAGCATCTCCCCCGGTAGGGCCTTGTCCCAGGCCATGCTGGCTGCCCAGAATGCCGTGACCACCGAGGACAAGAAGGAGGCTGTCAGGTACTCCATGGGCCACATAGCCCAGATGCCCATTAGACACGACTCCCTGAAAGAAGATTTTGTACAGCTGTCGTCCAGCCTTCAGCAGCGCTTGACTTATCTAGGTAGGCTCTGCCTGGCTCCGGGGGAGGTGGCAGGGGCTCAGGCCCTCCCAGCGGCCTCCGAGAAGTCCCTCATCGCCTTCATTTAGCTCCCCCAGCAAAATCCGTATTAACTGTTAGCCATTCTTTCCTTCGGCTTCAGCATTAGCCTCTTATTGGTCTATTCTTTTACCATGAATGTACAGTGAGGTCTTATCATAGGGGAGAGGGGTGGTTAGGGTCTAAAGTTGGCCCCGAAGAAGGAGAATCCCACATCACAATTACTCTGGAAAACTTCCTTTCGACAGCCCATGTGATACAGCACTACTGTACGATGTGTTGATAAGTCTGGATCAGCCAGAATGTCCGAGAGCACTGAACAGGCCCCAGATGAAGTGGTCAGTTTGAGATTAGGAGCCACTGCCAGGCAAACAAATGTGTCCTTAAAGACCACAGAAGCTTTGTGGGTGGCAGTGGTACCTGCAGATTTGTGCTCCCATTTTACGCCCATGCTGGACAGAGGCTCACTGAGGGGACTGGAGGGCAGGGTAGCCTCATCTACTGCTTCTCAACCTTGTCCCCTCAGCATCCCCAGGAGACTTGTTAAAGCACAGACTGCTGGGCCCCACCCCTGGGGTTTCTGACTCAGTGGTCTGAGCAGGGCCCAAGAATTTGCATTTCTGACCCATTCCAGCAGCTGATTTTTTTTTTAATGTTTATTTGTTTTTGAACGAGCGAGAGAGAAAGAGAGCACTTGTGTGCACAGCACAAGAAGCAGAGGAGGGGCAGAGAAAGGGAGGGGACTGAGGATCCGAAGTGGGCTCTGCTCTGAGAGCAGAGAGCCCATTATGGAATTGTGAGATCATGACCCAAGCCCAAGTTGGATGCTTAACTGACTGAGCCACCCAGGTGCCCCCCAGCATCTGATTCTGATGCTGCTGGCTCAGAGGACCCACTGTGAGGCCTGTTGCCCTATCCTATTTGAAGATTTTTTTTAAAGTAATCTCTGGGGTGCCTGGGTGGCTCAGTCGGTTGAGCGTCTGACTTCAGCTCAGGTCATGGTCTCACGGTTTGTGAGTTTGAGGCTCGCGTCGGGCTTTGTACTGATAGCTCAGAGCCTGCTTCTGCTTCTGTGTCTCCCTCTCTCTCTGCCCCAACCCACTTGCAGTCTGTCTCTGTCTCTCTCAAAAATAAATTAAAATTTTTTTTAATTAAAAAAAAAAAAAGAAGTAATCTCTATACCCAATGTGGGGCTCGAATTCGTAACCCTGAGATCAAGAGTCTGACTTGATCTGCTGACTGAGCTAGCCAGGAATCCCAGCTCAGGGCCTTTTCTGAGACTAGAATAAACTCCAGAAAGGCCTCCCTAGGCCTGTGCTGTCTAATATAATACCAGGAGGCACTTGTGGCTGTTGGACACTTGAGATGGGGCAAGTTCAAGTGCAGGTGCACTCCAAGGGTGAAGTGCATGTCAGATATTGAAACCTTGATGAAAACAGGAATGTAAAACATCTCAATAATTTTGTATCATATATTCAAATGATACTTTTATATCATATATTGAGTTAAATAAAATATCAAAATTAATCTTATCTGCTCCTTTTAATATTTTTTTAAAATGTATTTAGGGGCACCTGGGTGACTCAGTCAGTTAAGCATCCAACTTCGGCTCAGGTCATAATCTTCAGGTTCATGAGTTTGAGCCCCACGTTGGGCTCTGTGCTGACGATTCAGAGCCTGCTTTGGATTCTGTGTCTCCCTCTCTCTGCCCCCCCCCCTGCTCATGCTCTGTCTCTCTCTCAAAAATAAACATTAAAAAAAAAATTTTTTAAATACAGTTTATTTATGTTGAGAAAAAGAGAGTGGACGAGGGACAGAGAGAGGGAGAAGAGAGTCAGAGTCCCGAGCAGGCTCTACACTATCAGCACAGAGCCCAATTCAGGGCTCAAACTCCCAAACCATGAGACCATGACCTGAGCCTAAGTCAGACATTTAACTGAGCCACCCAGGTGCCCATTTTAAGATTTTTTTTAAAAGACTGTAGCTACTCAGGGGCGCCTGGGTGGCTCAGTTGGTTAAGCCTCTGACTTCGGCTCAAGTTTTGATCTCATGGTTCATGAGTTCAAGCCCCACATCAGGCTTTGCACTGACAGTACAGAGCCTGCTTGGGATTCTCTCCCTCTCTCTCTCTGCCCCTCCCCCGCTTGTTCACGCTCTCTCTCTCCCTCCCAATGAATAAATAAACTTAAAAAGAAAAAAAGAAAAGAAAAGAATGACTACTAGAAAAGGTAAATGACCTGGAAGGCCCCAGGCTCACAGTATCTTTCTGGTGGCCAGTGCCACCTCGGACGTCTCCTGGCAGAAGCAAGTGGAGCCCTAGATGAAGGGTCTTTCCCCATCTCTGCCTCTAACAGCCACCCCCTCCTTTGCCCTCAGCTAATCTGGGAGCCTCTTCTAAGCTCGGCATGACAGTGGACGTACTGCAGGAAAAGATTGGGAACCTCCAGAGATCCAGGATGAAGGTCAGTGCCCCGGGGCAGAAAGACACTAGGGGATGGTAGCTTGAGGCAGGCTGACAGCTGAATTGCTGACCCAGGACCAGAATTTGTTGTGTAGCTAAAAGGCGGCCTGGGGGAGTGAGTGGGGCAAAGGAGACAGACCTGGCAGGTGCAGGAGTCCCAGTGGGTCATGGCTATGTGGTCCCCCACCAACGAGGGTTCTCGGCACTGGCCTGGTACACTCTTCAAGCCCCTTCCCTGCCATGGTGACCTTCGATGCCGAGGGCTTCATGACTGTGTCTCCCCCCTTTTAGGAGGAGGAACTTGAAAGAATTTGGGGCCACCAAATAGAGATAATAAAGGATCACCACCTCATGCTGGACAGGGCAGTGGAAAAGCTCCAGACTCGCCTGGGTGACTTGAAGGTCTGTTTGGTTTTCTTAAATATTTTATTTTTTATTTTTGAGACAGAGAAAGAGCATGCACACAAGAGATGGGGAGGGGCAGGGAGAGAGGGGAACTGAGGATCCGAAGCAGGCTCTGCACTGACAGCAAAGAACCCGATGCAGGGCTGGAACTCATGGACTGTGAGATCATAACCTGAGCCAAAGTCAGATTCTCAACTGACTGAGCCACCCAGGCACCCCAAGTCTGGGGGTTTGGGTGGGCAGGTAGGGGGAGGATTCCATACTAGGACGTTTAGACCCTCCTTTCAAGGGTTCACAGCTACACCAAAGGCAGGGGAACCAGGGACCCTGCACTGGCATTTCATCTTGCATTAATTACACTTCAATTGAAACCAACAAATCTGGCCCCCCCCCCCACCTCCGCCCCCAAACATATAAGCAAGAGGGCCTGGGCAACATCTGTGTTGTTGACCCCTGGGTCACCTGCCCCCAGAAAGGTGCCTGGAGCACAGCCAACACTCAACATGTGCTGAAGGCATCAGCGAATGAGTGAGGGGATTTCTTGCACCAACTGTTAGGTTCATAACATTTCCCCTAACCCAGCTCAGCACCGGTGGGTCTTCCCAGAATGGCAGGCTTACTGACATGACAATTGTGCACACAGACACCAAGCACCTAGTAGGGGCCCCCTTGGACACCCTCTCCCATGGGCCTGGAGGGTCTGACTCAACCGGCCTGATGACCCTGGCCCCAAGGTCCTCAGGGCCAGTCCCATCTGTGCCTTGTCTCCAAGGTGTCCCCAGGCTTTGGAGGAGGGCCCAAAGTCCTTCCCAGCAGGAAGACAGGACCTTCCCCCAGAATGAAAGAGACGAAACCCCAAACAGAACCACCCAATATAATTTCCATGGGGGCTTCTGATCCAAGTCAGGGGGCTATTGGTGGGGTGCACTAGGATGTAGGGGGCACAAGAAAAAGGCACATCTCCCCCCCCCCCCGCCCCCATGCAGGTTCCAGGCTAGGACACACACAGGGCAACTTGGTGGGGAAAAGAACTTCTGGAAAGGGAGCCAGTTCCTAGCCCGGGTGAGGGCGGTGGGTATCTGGGGTTGCAGGCTCAGACCTTTGCGAATACCGAGGTCAGGAACGACTTCATCTCCTGCCAACTCTGGACCCTTACTTATCACTGCCCTCCTGCGAGGCTGGGCCACCACGCCCTGTGGACATATTGATGGAGACCGGAGCCCATCCGTTCAGCACGTCTGCTGAGTGGCCAGCACCCTGCCCTGCCCTGTGCACAGTGTCTGCCTCCAAGTAGCTGTCACTTGAGGGAAACTCCAGAGGACAAGGCCTGACCAAACAGTGCCAAATGGAACAAGACAGCCTTTGTCCTTCCTGCCCCTGTGCCAACAGGAATTAGTTGCTTATAAAAGTTAACCCTGGAAAGACCCGGAGCAGACTTAGTATACAACACATGCTTCGCTAAATATTTCCTTTTTTTTTTTAAAGTTGTTATTTATTTATTTGCTTGTTTATTTAGGGAGAATGAGCACGAATGGGGGAGGTGGCAGAGAGGGGGAGAGAGAATCCCAAGCAGGCTCCACACCACTGGTGCAGAGCCCCATGTGGGGCTTGAACTCCTGAACCAGGAGATCATGGCTTGAGCCGAAGTCGGACGCTTAACCGACTGAGCCACCCGGGCGCCCCAAAATGCCCACGTCTTAAGTCTAAGAGCTCAGTCCACGTCTGCCTGTTCATGCAGCCACACCGCCACCACGCAAGCAGGAGGGAGATGTTTCCATCCCCTTGCTGTGCGTCTCTCCGAGAGTTTTCCACTGAGAACCAAGCGAGAACATAAGTGGGGGCAGAACTCCTTCTCACGGGCTTTGTAGAAAACGTGACTTGCCTTTTGCAAGTGGATGAGTGTCTTTTATAAGCCAGAGGCTGCATTCCAGAACCACTCCTGGAAGAGACCATCATATTCTGAGTTGTGGCTCGGTGCAGGAGGAGACCGAAAAGACGGCCAGTGAGTATACCACTTACTGGGTGTATTCGTTTTCTGTGGCTGCTGTAACAAATGATCGCAAACTGGGTAGCTTGAAACACTAGGTACGTATTCTGTCACAGCCCTGGAGGCCAAAAGCCAGAATGCAAGGTGTTGGCAGGGCCTTGCTCAGACTGAGGATCCTTGCCTCGACCAGTTTCTCGTGGCTCCAGGGGTTCCTTGTGTTGTAGCCACATCACTCCAGTCTCTGCCTCTGTCATCACATGGCCTCTTCCCTCTAGGTGTCTGTCTTCACGTCACGTCTTTATAAGGACACCAGTCAATGGATTTAGGGCCTGCCCTGATCCAGTATCATCTCATCTTTTTTTTTTTTAATGTTTTATTATTTTATCTTTGAGAGAGAAAGAGAGACAGAGCGTGAGCACGGGAGGGGCCAAGAGGGAGGGAGACACAGAATCTGAAGCAGGCTCCAGGTTCTGAGCTGTCAGCACAGAGCCTGATGGAGGCTTGAACTCACAAGCAGTGAGATCACGACCTGAGCTGAAGTCGGACGCTCAACCACCGGAGCCACCCAGGCGCCCCAGGTATCACCTCATCTTAACCAATTACATCTGCAAAGACCCTATTTCCAAACAAGGCCACGTTCACGGGTTCTGGGCAGGCACGAATTTTTGGGAGGACATTAATCAACTCAGTACACAGGTGATCCTAGCAGTAGAAGTTAGAAGGTCCCAGCTAATCACTCCTCTTTATTTCCAGATTTTAATTAGAAAGAGCCAAGTGGAGATCTAAATATTAACATCAGGCCTGATGACTCCAAAAGGTCAGGGATCCCTGCTGATGTGGGGTTAGAGGAAGCAATGACTTGAGGCCAAAGCAGGACCTTCCTTCCACACCTGCATTTCCCATTCTAGACTTTGGGACCCATCTTTGGGGAAGGTGGACATGGTGGAACATGGCATTTATTAGAATTAGGTTCAGGGCACCCCGATGGCTCAGTTGGTTAAGCATCCAACTTTGGCTCAGGTCAAGATCTCACAGTTCATGAGTTTGAGCCCCATATCAGGCTCTGTGCTGACGGCTCAGAGCCTGGAGCCTGCTTTGATTCTGTGTCTCCTTCTCTCTCTGCCCCTCCCCCACTGTGCTCTGTCTCTTTGTCTCAAAAATAAATAAATGTAAAAAAAAATTTTTTTTAGATTGTCCATGCTCAAATTGAAAACCTCGAAATGCACAAGGTGGACAAAAGTGTGATGGAGCAGGAGCTGAAAGAGGTGAGCGATCAGAGACTCCTCTCCCCTCCCGCCCCTGCATCCTGAGCCCAGCTCTCCCACCCAGGGCATTGGGGTCATCTAGACAAGACGAGACCAGGCAGAGAGCCTCCCAGGTTCCTTCCGCCTGTATCATATAGAAGCTGGGGAAGCTTCCCCAAAGTTGTCCCATCAACTCCTATTTTCAGTGACTCAGGGTGAATGACAGTTTGTTACTTGCGCTTAAAAATCAGGCAGCAGCTTCTCCATCACGGGAAGACCTTGGCTTACACCTGATAGCTGTGTCTGAGCCAATTAGACCCCGAGGTTGAATTTCAGCCAAGGCCAGGCGTTCAGGGTCCCAAACTCGAAAACACGGACCAGAGTGGTCTGATCCCGCCCCCCTCCAGCTTCCTTCTTCTGCCACCCCAGCATCGCTGCCGCTCTGAGTCCCCTCTGTCCCCAGAAAGCCGACAGGAGCACCCTGGCAGGCAAGGCGAGCCGAGCTGACCTGGAGACGGTGGCGATGGAGCTGAATGAGATGATTCAGAGCATGCTCTTCAGGGTCGTGACCCACGAGAATGACTGGAAGAAGACTGAGGAAAAGCTGAGCAAGGACCTGAGCACCAAGGTGAGTACCCCCTAGCAGTCGTCTCCTGCTGTGTAACAAGTGACCCTGAAATGTGACAGCTTGAAACGACAAACGCTCTACAGTTGCCGAGGGTCGGGAATTGGGGAGCGGCTTAATTGAGTGACTCGGGGTCTCCCATGAGGCTGCAGTCAAGATGCTGTTGGCGAGACACCTCACTCCCTCACCACACGGACTTCTCACAGAGTGGCAGCCAACGTCCCCAGGGCAGGTGGCCCAGGAGAGCGCAATGGAAGCTCCGTCAGCTTCTATGACTTAGCCACGGCGCATCATCTCTGTAGTAGCCTCGTTCCACGGGCCAGCCCTACCCGGTGTGAAAGGGTGTGAGCAGGGAGGATCTTGGAGACTCACTGCCATAACTCTCATGCCTGGGCAAGCAAGGGGGCAGGGTGGGATGGGGCGGGGTGTCTGCTGATAATTTATTTATCCATGCATCCTTTACTGACCACCTGTGATAAATGTTGCTAACGAGTCACAGCCCCTGCCTTGATTTGTACCATCCAGTAGAGAGACAGGCACAGTCAGACCAACAGTTATACTTCTGTGTGGTTCCTGCAGCAGGGGCTGCTGGTATGGCCAGGAGAGCGTGGGCTCAGAATCAGGCAGCCCCTCTGAGCAGCAGTGTGCCCCGAGTGCTACGACCTCGCTGAGCCTCAGATTTCTCATCTACAAAACAAGGATTTGTTCATTCATCAGCTATGCGCTGGGCACGTATGACGCTCGTCACTGGGGATATAACAACAATCAAAACAGATATGGGATGTGTTTCTCATGGAGATGCCCTTGTCTTTCTTTTTTTTCCAAATGTTTATTTATTTATTTTTGAGAGAGAGCGCGAGCAGGGCAGTGGCAGAGAGAGAGAGAGAGAGAGAGAGAGAGAGAGAGAGAGAGAGACATAGAATCCGAAGCAGGCTCCGGGTTCCAGGCTGGCAGCACAGAGCCTGACACAGGGCTCGAACTCACGGACCGTGAGATCATGACCAGAGCCAAAGTCGGATGCTTAACCGACTGAGCCACCCAGGAGCCCCTGGAAACACATTTGTCTTAAAAATCACGCAAATCAACGCAGAATTGCAGCTGGAGGAACTATAGTCATCTACAGAACAACTGACCTATTTTTCTTCAGTAATTCAATGATAGGGTGGGAAAAAAAGTGGAGACAGAGAGACTGTTCTAGATGAAAAGTGTCTCCAGAGACAAAACAACCCAGTGCAGTCCATGAGGAGTCCTGGCTTGTGTCCTGGTTCAACTGAGCCAAGTCTACAAAAGGGCTGGCAATGAGAACAGTCAGGAATTACTGTTCATGCATTGGGTATCACGTAGGAAAATGTCCTCACGAGTACGACAGTATTCATGAGTGAGGTGTCATGGTCTTTGTAAGTTTTCAAAAGATAGCCCATCAAAAGAATAAGGCAGATGTAGCAATCTGTTAAGAATGATGGACTCCGGATGGTGGGTGTATGGGGGTTAATGATTCTGGTCTTTTCACTTTTCTGGGTGTTTCGATTTCTTCCTAATAGAAAGCTTTATAAATTTTTGTTTTAAGTGCTTTTCCTTTTCTTCCTGTATTTTTAATTGTGACAGAACTCACACAACCTAAAATTAACCATTTGAAGTGACTAAATCCGTGGCATTCAGTACATTTATAGTGTTGTGCAAACACCTCCCCTATTTAAGATATTTCCATCCCCCACAAAGAAGCCTGTGCCCATTTATACAGACACTTTCCAGCCCGCCCTGCCCCCAGTCCCTGCCAACCCCTGGGCTACTTTCCGTCTCTGTGGCTTTGCCTATTCTGGACATTTCATGTAAGTGGAATCATACATCCTGTGACCTTTTGTGACTGGCTTCTTGACCTTAGCATCATGGTTTCAAGGTTCATTTATGGATCAGACTCCCCATTCTTTATCATGGTTGAACAATATTCCATCAGCCGGATAGACCACATTCTGTTTATTCATTCATCTGTTGATGGACACTCGGGTTGTCTCTACCTTTGACTATTATGAATAATGCTTCTGTGAACATACACGTACAAGTTTTTAAATCTTTTTTCAGAAAGTTTATTTTGAGACAGAGAGAGTGTGTGAGCATGTGAGCAGGGAAGGGGCAGAGAGAGAGAGAGAGAGAGAGAGAGAGAGAGAGAGAGAGAGAGAGAGAGAGAGAAAGGATCCCAAGTGGTTTCACACTGTCAACGCAGAGCCTGACGTGGAGCTAGAACTCAAACTGTGAGATCATGACCTGAGCTGAAGTCAAGGGTCGGACGCTCTACCGACTGAGCCAGCCAGTCAGCTGCCCCTGGAACGAACACCTTAAAAATTCAAAAGTCCCCCCGTGGAAAGCAGTCTGGCAATTTCTCAGAAAGTTAGATATAGAGTCCTATACAGCCCAGCACTTCCAACCCCTGTAGCCAACAGAAATGAAAACAGGTCCACGCAAAAGCTCATACAGAAATGTTCAAAGAAGCATTACTCATAATAGCCAGCGGGTGAATGGATAAACAAATTGTGGTCTCTCTGTACAGTGGGTACAATGAGATATTATTCAGCCATAAAAAGAAATGAAGCCCTGATTCATGGTATAACCCATGAACCTTGACAACATGGTGCTGAGTGAAAGCCAAACACCAAAGGCAACAGAGGATGTGACTCCATTTATGTGAAGTGTCCTAAACAGGCAAATCCACAGCCATGAACGGGATCAGTGGTTGCCTACACCTGAGGGTTTGGGGGGAAACGAGGGGCCATCGCTAATGGGTACAGGGTTTCTTTGGGGAGTAATTGGGATGTTCTAGAACTGGTTGCACTCATGGTCCATTGTAAGTATACTTCATACTCAGTGAATATGTGTCGCACGTGTGAATCTCAGGCCTGGGGACCGCTGGGAGAAATGTGTCTTGGGCCTGAGGGCCTCAGTTGAGCAGTAGTGTTGATTTTATCTTTTGGAGGCAGTAACTGGCAGTATTTCTTTGCCTTGGCTACTGGGGAGCTCACTTTGCGGCTCCATTCCGGCAACAGTGTGCGTTAGGGGTATGAACCGTAACCTAAGCTTGATCGTGTCCCCTTTGCTTGACCCCCTCGCTTTTGCTGTTTAATCTTGTTACCCAACATTGGGTAACTTTGCTGCAGATCCTTTTCTTGAGCAAGGTGGGGTGTGAATTAGTTGACTAAACCCTCTTTTCTTCCCTCTGGCTGTGTGCAGCTGGCCCACAGTGATTTGGATGACCTGAAGAAAGACGTGGATGAGGTCTGGAAAATAGTCAGGAAGCTGCTGATTGAAGGCCTCCGATTTGACCCTGACAGTGCTGCTGGCTTTAGGAAGTGAGCCCCTCCTGGGTGGGGGTGCACCTCCCAGAGGCTGGGGACAATACCCTCTCTCCAGAGAGGAAATGAGATGGGTATCCCGGCGGATTCTGGAAGGAAGGATTCCAGACCTGTGGACCCAGGGAGAAGGAGTGGGGCTTCCCATCTTGGGGGTTGAGGGTGGGATGGGGCTGAGGGCACCCCCGAGGGGGGCATCTCTGGTCTTGGCTGGCAGAGGGGCTCCAGGAATGTATCTGCTCCAAAGCCCTTTTGCTGTGAATGAGGAAACTGAAGCTCACGGACGGTAGGGGCCATGCAGGGCCTCACAGGGAGCCTGGGTGGATCTGGGACTGGAGCCTGTCACCATTTCCCCCACCCCATCTAGAGAGAGTCCTAGGCAGAGGAAATCAATGTTGGGGGGGCAGTCTCCTGTCCTAAGATGACCCCTCATCCTTCCAAATATCCCCTGTGAAGGGCAGCTTTCCAGAAGGACCCTGGTTTTAAAGACCTCCATTATGTTTGGGCCAGACACATAAGCTGCACACACTTTGTCCCCCACTGCTGCAGGTGGCCACAGGTGGGGATCCGCAGGGGCCAGCAGGGCAGACTTGAGCTGGGCCAGGCCAGCGGGAGTGGGGTGTGGAGGGAAGTCCTGACCCTGCGGTACAGACAGGCCTTCCCCACGGGGCAGCAGCTGATGGCCGGCTGTCTTCCAGGAAACTGTTTGAGCGGGTGAAATGCATCTCCTGTGACCGGCCGGTGGAGATGATGACTGGCCCGTGAGTACCGCCACCAGGGGGCGTCTGTGCATCTGGAGAATCCAGAATCGCCCAGCCCTACCTGCCCTGGGGGGGTTGTAGGTACATGATTTAGATGTTCATCCGGCCCTATACACCATTCCGTACACATCATGTCCTTTGCTCCCTGTCCTGGGCAGGAGCACCGGCATCCCCTCCTTTGCCAGCCCTGCCTGGTGTCCTGTGTGTGCCAGGGTCAAGGTCAGCTCCAAAAGCAAAAGGATGGAAAGAAAGTGGGGAAAAGCTGAACTTTGTGGGACTTCGTTGCATGTATTTTTAGAGTCTAAAACTTTTGTTTATTGAGGTGAGATTCACATAACATAAACCATTTTCAAGTGAACAATTCAGGGGGCGTCTGGATGACTCAGTTGGCTAAGCATCCAACTTTGGCTCAGGTCATGATCTCATGGTTTGTGGGATCAAGCCCCGTGTTGGGCTGACAGTGTGGAGCCTGCTTGGAATTCTCTCTCTCCCTCTCTGTTTCTCTCTGCTCCTCCCCCACTCCCATTCTCTCTCTATTTAAATAAATAAACATTTCTTTAAAAAGATACCTTAGGGGGCGCCTGGGTGGCTCAGTTGGTTGGGTGGCCGACTTCGGCTCAGGTCATGATCTCTCAGTCCGTGAGTTCGAGCCCCGCATCGGGCTCTGTGCTGACAGCTCAGAGCCTGGAGCCTGTTTCAGATTCTGTGTCTCCCTCTCTCTCTGACCCTCCCCCGTTCATGCTCTGTCTCTCTCTGTCTCAAAAATAAATAAACGCAAAAATAAATAAATAAATTAAAAAAAAAAAAGATACCTTAGGGGCACCTGGGTGGCTCAGTTGGTTAGGCATCCGACTTCGGCTCGGGTCATGATCTCACAGTCCGTGAGTTTGAGCCCCGTGTCGGGCTCTGTGCTGACAGCTCAGAACCTGGAGCCTGCTTCGGTTTCTGTGTCCCTCTCTCTCTGCCCCTCCCCCACTCGCCTCTGTCTCTCTCTCTCTCTCTCTCTCTCTCTCTCTCTCTCTCAATCTCTCAAAAATAAAACATTAAAAAAATTTTTTTTAAGATTTTTTTTTAAAGATACCTTATAAAATATAAGATGTTATTGTGGCTTAAATAATATGGTAAAGTATATGAATGTTTTTGGTGCAACCTGGTGAATTTGTATGTGTGTATACACCTTTATAACCACCTCTCAGATCAAAGTGTAGAACAGTTCCCGCTGCCCAGAAAGCTGATATTTTACTTTGTTTTCATTTTTGTTGTTGTTTAGGTAAAATACACATAGCACAAATCAATCATTTTAGATAGAACAGGCCAGTGGCATTTAGTGTATTGATAATATTGTGTAACCGCCACTCCGGCTGACAACAGAGCACTTCCACCAACTTCTCTGTTTCAAGGATTTACCTATTCTGGTTTTTAGTTTTATAATCAGAACAGTTGTTCTTTATGACATCTCAAAGATCACTGGGGCTCTTCAGAGCCCTTGTGCAGTGGCCCCATGCTGCAGATGTCTCTAGAAAGTAGGCTGGATTTGAGGTGCCTGGGTGGCTCAGGGTGGTAAAGCATCCGGCTCTTGGTCTCAGCTCAGGTCACGATCTCACAGTTTGTAGGTTCAAGCCCTGCGTCAGGCTCTGCGTTGACATCATGGAGCCCGTGTGAGATCCTCTGTCTCCCTCACTCTCTGCCCCTCCCCTGTTTATACATGCTCACGCTCGCTCTCTCTCTCTCTCAAAATCAATAAATAAACTTGACGGCTGGGTTTAAGGGAGGGCTTCCTGAAGGAGGGAGCCCAGGGCCATCTGCTGGCCACTTGCACCTCCCACTTAACTCTTGTCCCCAACAGGCAACTCATCACCATCCGCAAAGCCCACCTCCTCTCGCGGCTGCGCCCTGCCAGTGCCAACAGCTATGAGTACCTGCAGCGGCAACGGATGAGGTGAGCGGGCTGGGGGTCTGTCCCATAGAGGGGGTCCTCAGGGGCCCGGGAGCCCTGCAGACACGTCAGCTCCAGTCCTGGGATCCAAAGGCGGTCCCAGGGCATTGTCAGCCATCTGCAAGGGAGCCGTTTTGGGACAGCCGTGGCTGGGGCAGCAGATGGCCTGGGAGAGAATCGCAGAGAGGGATGGGCTTATTTACTGGGCATCTATTACGGGCCGAGACGACTGGGGAAGGGTTCTCATTTAAGTCTCATGACTCTTATGAGCTAGGATTGAGGTGCCTGCTTCCAGTTGGAGGAAATAAGCGAGGACCGTGGCCTCAGGCTTGGTGTGGCCAGGCGGGCACTGCACTGAGCGCTTGGGCATACCTGACCTCAGTGAATCCTCAAGCCTTCCCTTTGAGGTGTATGCTGTCATCACCCCACTTCATAGTTGAAGAAACTGAGGCTCAGATAACTTAGCCACCTGACCAGGTGGGGAAATGATGGCTGAACAATTATCACAGCCACGTAAAGGGGAGGGCCATGGGGGGGGGGGCTGTGCCTGACACCCCCCACCTTCCCGTGCCTGATTCCTTCTTGAGATCAAAGGTTCAAAGCCTTCCATTGGCAGGCCAGACTGGGGTCCCAGGGGTAGGTGGGATCTGGGGGAGCACAGGACTCGATTTTTCCCGTCTGCCCCAACTGTGCCTGTCCATATCCACTCGCCAGCCCATAGTGGCCCCTCAAACTCAAGCTGGAAGAAATTCCAATCTTGTCTTGCTATTGGTCAGGCCCTTGGGCCCACCCTGCTGCTCCTCTGGGGCAGAGGGGTCTCCCAGCAGCTGCTGTCCTACCTGTCCTACCCCAGGGAACACCAGCAGCTACAGCAGCTTCAGGATCTTGAAGACCAGGACAGGAGTCTGGATGCGCTGGGACCCCAGCAGGACTGGGGCGACGGCCCCGGCAATGATGCTAACCTCAAGTTCAAGTCCTATGACTTGTCAACATTCTACCCCTACGGGGACCCTGAGGTGTTGGACTATGACACAGTGAGTGCGGCAGAAGCCCTGGGCATGGGTGACCCCCCGGGGGAGGCCGTGCTCTGCCTGGCCTCTGTGTGTCCTGGAGAGGCAGGCAAGGACTCTCCCTGATCTGGGGCCCGGGCCATCTAACAGGCCGAGGTGGACATTCTGGGAGTGGACGGGATCCTGTACAAGGGCCGAATGATCAACCAGGATGGGGCACGGCCTTCGACGGGCGTGGAGAAGGAGCTGGAAGGTGAGGGGTATCAGGCCTTCCGGGGAGCCCCCACCCTCAATGTCCTGGCTTTGCTGGGCAGCATGAGGAGGTGCAGGTGAGGCTCAGAGCTGGCCCCATCCCTGACTTGGGGATCTTCAAGTGGCAGGAGGCCTTCACACAGCTACTTGAAAAAACGGAGCCCTACTATATGCCAGGTGCTGCACCGGTCACCAGAGAGGCAGTGGGGAGCAAAGAAAGATGGGCTGCTCGGGGTCTCCACATGAGTGGGAGAAACAGAATGTAAGCAAATAACCTGAAGGGGAGGATCCATTGTTAGCAATAGCAATGAATAGCTGACCAGAGGGGAGCGCCCTGGTGACAAAGGATGCTGGCCTAGGGAGGGGTGCCAGATGGCCTCCCCAAGAAGGATGCTGGGCTGGGGTGGGAGGGTTGTGAGGAGAATGCCAGTCCAAGGAGAGGCATCTGATGAGGGAATAGGGTAAGCTGGATGAAGGGGTCTGGTGGGAAGAAAGTGGTCCAGGTGGGGGGGAATAGCAGGTGCAAAGGCCCGCAGTGGGGAGAAGCCAGGCACGATTGGGAGTCAGGAAGGTGAGTCTCCCTGCGGTATGGAGACTGGGAAGGGTTTGGGCATGATGAAGAGATATGCATAGACACTGGAGGCCTGTGTCCTAATGTCCCAGGTGGGTGAGGATTGGGTTAGGTGGGGACACATGGATCAGTCACTCTGATTGCTGCAGCATCAAAGCCCCTGCTCCAGCTGGCTCCTACCCAGGACTCCAGGCCTCAGCTCCAGCCATGGGCCGGCAGTGCTAGAAGGGGTACCTCCTCTGCACCACTCTTCAGGGTTTTCTCCTTCCGGAAGAGCCATACACTTCTCCATTGCAGAGGAACCCTGGAGTCCCAAAGTGGCTGGAGGGTTAAATTCTGCCCATGGTATTCTTCCTCACCCTGCTTTGTCCCCATTGACTTGAGGACTAAATACCAGGTATGCAAGAAAAGGAAATGGGACTGTTTTATTGGGAATGCTGGGCAAAGAAGAGGCCGCGTTAGTGTCCTGGGACACATGCAACAAATGGCCGCAAACTGGGGGGCTTAAGACAAAAGAAGTTCTCAGAGTTCAGGAGCCTGGATGTCCAAAATCAGGGTGTCACAGTGCTGTGTTCACAACCAGGGCTCCGGGGGAGGCTTCTACCTGCGTCTTCCAGCTCCTAGTGGCTCCATACGTAACTTGGCTCGTGGCCGTGTCCCTTCAGCGTCTGCCTCCGTCTTCTTGTGGCCGAATCCCTGTGTTTTCTCCTTTTCTCCTGGAAGAACATTTGTCATCGGGTTTAGGGCCCACCTTAACCTGGGATGAGCTCATGTCGAGATCCTTAATTACATCTGCAAAGACCCTTTCTCCGAATAAGTTTACATTCCTAGGTTCTGGGGAGCGTATCTCTTTGGGGACCACCATTCAACACACTACAGGTCCCTGCACTGGCCCAGGAGGTCAGGACACCATCTGAGCCCTGCATTCCCCCGGCATGGGTCCGGCTCCCCCTGGACAAGTCTCAACCCCCCAGCAGTGGCTGCTGTTGGGAGGGGACTCAGGCTAAGCTTCAGGGGTCACCGGGCAGGGTAATAACCACGGTGGCTAATATTTAATGAGCCCCGAGTTCTTGCCAGGCCTGCACCGTCTCCTTTCAGCTGGCAAAAACACAGTGAGGCATTGCACCAACGAGCAGGTGAGGGCCGCTTGCCGGAAGGTGGGGGAGCCCTTATCTCCACTCAGGCACTAGACAGGGCCCCTCTCCACCTACCTCCCCTGGGCTGTCACCCAGAGGGCAGGGCTTCCCTCCCCATGGCTCAGTCATTCTTGAGACCCACGCAGCAAAGTAGGACTGAATCAAAGGACACCTCAACTGCTTTGTTCTGCTTGGGGACAACAAAGTCTAACTACTTTTAGAAGCTGGTTCGAAACCCGCCTGTGGCCAGATCTTTTGACCAGATTGCTCTTATCACTCATTTATTTACTCAAAAGAACATTCTAATCCAAAACGGACTCAGTATCTAAACCTAAATGAGCCAGTGTGAGCCCTGCCCAGGTCCAGCCTGGCCCCAGATGCATTAGTCTGTTCATATCACTGTCCAGTGTGCCCTGCCATTTACTCAGCTCTTTGCCAGCTGGGGGCCACTGAAGGGCATCTGGCTGGCCTGTGCCCTCCAGGTGCTTACACTGAGTCAGGAGCTCAGGCCGGGGCAGAGGAACACCCATTCAGTCCCCAGTGAGCCGTGTCCCCATAGGAGGGTGGTGGACGTGCCGAGGCTAGTGGTTCTCAGGCTTGACTTTTGAAGAAGTGCCCTGGAAGGAAGACTAAGTTCAGGCAGGACTCAGGACGTAGGAGGAGGCAGGCAGGGGGGCGTCACCAGCCTCAGCCCTCCTCACCAGCTTTGGGTGAACTGCCTAAAACACGCACAGTGACCGGGCCCCTCCCCAGCTCAGAACCTGTTGGTAGGAGTTTCCTATGGATGCTGTAACAAATTACCCCAACCGAGTGCCTTAAAACAACCCACATTTATTTTATCTTAGTTCAGGAGATCAGCAATCTGAAATGAGTATCACAGGGCTAAAATCAAGGGATCAGCAGGTCTAGTTCCTTCTGAGGCTCTAGGGGAGACCATTTCCTTACCGTTTTCACCCCATTTCTTGTCTTGTAGCCCCTTCCTCCAGCTCAAGATGTGTCTCTCCGTCCTTACCTCCCCTTCTCTGACTCTGACCCTCCAGCCTTCCTCTTTAGAACCTCGTGATTCCATTGGGTCACCTGGATCATTCAGAATACTCTCTGTCTTGAGATCCTTAACTTGATCACATCTGCCAAGTCCCCCTCTGCCAAGTCAGGTGACACAGTCACAGGTTTTGGGGATTGGAACAGGGACATCTCAGGGGCATTGCCCCCAGAGTCAGGCTCCTTGGCTGATCTGTGGTGGGGGGTGGGGGGTGGGGGGGCTTGTCCCCTGTATGCCCCTCCCTTCAGCATCTCAGAACTGTTTGCTTTTCTCTCAGTGAGCCCAGCTGTCTCCCACCTCTGCCCAGGCTGTGCATCTGCCTCCAAGCCCTGGAGAATCTGTCTCATCTGCCAGAGCTCAGGGTCCCCTCTTGTTGAGAGCCTCACGGCTCCTCAGCTTCTGGCTTATGCAGAGGTGGAAAAGCCACAGAGGAGGGCCCAGAAGGAGCAGGTGTTGGGGTCAGATGGCGAGTTTGAATTCTGACCTACAGAATCCAGGGCATCAGTAAGACCTCAGGGAGAGTGCTGGGTCAGAACCCTGTTTCCAAGCCTCGCTGGGTCTCGATTTCAAACCTGGGCCCTGGACCCACATCTCTCACCTTGGAGGGAAGCAATGTGACAGTCTCACTGGTTGGCTGGTTGGCTGGTTGGCTGGTCCCGCCTGAGACCTGTGGATGGATCCAGGTGCCACCGGGTGATCAGAACGGGGGCCTGGGAGCCCCCCTTGATTGGGCATTTGCTTTTACGCAGAACCCACAAAACACACTGGAGTTAGTTCTTAGTACAGGTTCAAGGAACAGTAGATACAGACCTTAAGACATAGTTAGGAATGCAAGAGGTTTGGGGGTGGGGTGGTTAACAAAGAGGAGGGAGGAAAGGGAGGAGGCAAGCAGAGACCCCCAGTGGCCAGGCCCTGTGCTCCGGCTTTGGCTTGAGGTGCTAACAGCCCCTGAGGTGCTAACAGCTGGAGGCTCTTGGCTCCCTGTACCCCTGCAGCTGAACAGTGAGTTGTTTTTTTTTCCTTCCTTCCTTCCTTCCTTCCTTCCTTCCTTCCTTCCTTCCTTCCTTCCTTCCTTCCTTCCTTCCTTCTCTCTCTCTCTCTCTCTCTCTTCCTTCCTTCTTTCATATAATTTATTGTCAAGCTGGCTAACATACAGTGTGTATAGCATGCTCTTGGTTTCCAGAGTAGATTCCCATGATTCATCGCTTTACATACAATACCCAGTGCTCATCCCAACAAGTGCCCTCCTCAATGCCCATCACCCATTTTCCCCTTTCTCCTTCCACCCCCTCCCATCAACTCTCAGTTTGTTCTCTGTATTTAAGAGTCTCTTATGAGTTTGCCTCCCTCCCTGTTTGAAACTATTTTTCCCCTTCCCTTCCCCCATGGTTTTCTGGTAAGTTTCTCAGGTTCCACATATGAGTAAAAACGTATCGTATCTGTCTTTCTCTGACTGACTTATTTCACTCAGCATAAGACCCTCCAGTTCCATCCACATTGCTGCAAATGGAAGGATTTCATTCTTTCTCATTGCCAAGTAGTATTCCATTGTATAGAAAAACCACATCTTCTTTACCCATTCATCAGTTGATGGACATTTGGGCTCTTTCCATGGTTTGGCTGTTGTTGAAAGCCTGCTATAAAGTGAGTCCTTTCTTTCTTTTCTTTCTTTCTTTCTTTCTTTCTTTCTTTCTTTCTTTCTTTCTTTCTTTCTTTTCTTTTCTTTTCTTTTCTTTTCTTTTTTTCTTTTTTTGACCTGGGTTATTTCTTATTTATTTATTTATTTTAATAAGAAATTTATTGTCAAATTGTTTTCATACAACACCCAGTGCTCATCCCAACAGGTGCCCTCCTCAATGCCCATCACCCACTTTCCCCTCCCTCCCACCCCCCCATCAGCCCTCAGTTTATTCTCAGTTTTTAAGAGTCTCTTATGGTTTGGCTCCCTCCCTCTCTTTTTTTTTTTCTTTCCCCTCCCCCATGGTCTTCTGTTAAGTTTCTCAGGATCCACATAAGAGTGAAAACATATGGTATAAAGTGAATTCTTTCTTAAAAGGGAGGTCCACAGAGCACATCCTGCTGCCACACGGCCCTGGTCATTCATTTGGTCATTCCTGAGCCCTTCTTGGTGTCAGGCATATTTTAGATACCACTGGGGAGACCCAATGCGGTCAAAATAAAGTTACTGCCCCCTTAGAGTTCTTACCCTATGAAGGACCATAGGATATAAATAAATAAAAAGTTCACTGAGTAAGATGAAACACGGAAGTTGGGGAGAGAATGGCCAGGGAGGAGTCCCTGGTGAGCTAACAAAGCAGGAATTGTCAGGACAGCCAGGAAGGACACAGGTGTCCAGGCAGAAGGAACAATCTGGTGTCCATCGTGGGAAGGAGCTTGGTGCCTGTAACTTGTCCTGAGAGCCAGGCCGGGGCCCTCCCCTCACCCACATCCTCACCCTGAGGGTCCCTCTTCTTGTGCAGCCTTTGGTCTGGGTGGCCAGTCATGGGGATTCTTGGCTGGATAGGGAGAAGGAGATGTGTTGGGTTCAAAAGTGAAGCACGGAGCCAGATCCTAGAGGCCAAATGTTGTACAATCCCTGGTCTGTGAAAGGTCCAGAACAGGAATATCACAGAGACAAGAAGAGGATTCGTGCCTGCCAGCGGTTGGGGGAGGGAGGAAGGGAAATGAATATTTCATGGGCACAGGGTTTCCTTCTGGTGGGATGAAATGTTCTGGAACTAGCTAGAGGTGGTTGTCGCACACCATTGTGAATGAGCGTTAAAGTCACTGAATTGTTGGCTTAAATGGTTAATTTTGTGGGGCGCCTGGCTGGCTCAGTCAGTGGAGCATGTGACTCTTGATCTCAGGGCTGTGATTTTGAGCTCCACCTTGGGCACAGAGGTTACTTACTGTGTGTTGTGTGAATTTCATCTCAAAAAAAAAAAAAAATTCACACACACAAGGTGAGGGATGAGAGGGTGGGGGTGGGGGCATGATGGCCGTGGTCTGGCCCCAGGGAGAACATCTACGCCTTGAGAAACTCTGGGTGGGAGGAGGGATCTTCCACGAAAGAGAGGCTGAGGGGCAGGTGTGTGCAGAAGGCGGGCAGGTCTGGGAAACGGTGAAAGGGCCTTTGCAGGACAAGTGGGGAGTCTGGGGTCAGGCGGAACTCTGCAAGAGTCCTCACCCATTCCTCTGTCTTCTCCTTTCTTTTCCTCTAAGCTGTGAAGGTTCCGCATCCCCCAACTCGAAGCCTGTATGATCGTGAACGCCCGAGTGCCTTGTTTGGTGCCATCTACCCCCGTGAGTACCTGCCCTCCGAACACCCTGGCCCAGCTGGGGTCCTGGCAGGGTCTCTGGGGCTCACCCGTCCCAGCCTGGGACGCTCCTGACCCACCTCATCCGTCTCTCACCTGCTCTGTGTATGCCAGGGTCCAAGAAGTCCCCTCAGGTGTCCCATCCCCCTGCCAAGCACCCAGCTCCCTGGCCATGGCTTCAAGCCATCCTGGGCTCCTGGTTTACCCTTCAGCGGGGCTTCCTGGCCAAGCACCATCCAGGGGGCCGAGACCAGGTGTCTGTCCCCTAGCTGCAGGGATGGGATGAGGGGCCCATTCACCATCCTGGGCCTCTCTGCCTGGGGCCCCACGAGCTGGGCTGGGGGGATTCCTCTGATTGCCATCACCACGTACCAGGCACCTGCGGATGCTTTACAGCCTGTGCAGTGCTCTCTCCCTTCTCATCCACGCCGTCCTCGGCCCAGTTGGGTCGGTGTGCACTATTCTCCCAGCTCACAGTGTGGAGCTGAGGCACCGCAACCCTGACCCTGGATTCCACGTTCATGTGCACTCGAGCATCCGACTGTGGCGTCATTTATCTGGAGTCACCCCCGGGGGAACTTTAGGGTGTGTCTGGGACGGGGTGAGCCATGGGAAAGCACTTCTGGTCTTGTCTACTTAGTGGGTATGACCCATCAGGCCAGCCGACCCCCTCCCCCCCCACCCCCCACCCCCCCACCGCCTGCCCGTGATTGTTGCTGGGACACAGCATCGTCTCTCCTGCCTCTCTCAGGCCTGCACCCCCGCAAGAGTGTGTGCTCAGCCACCTCGGGCTCCCAGCCTCCGATGCCAGCTCGGCCTCCATCGCTGCTGCCCCTGCCCCTGCTGCCGCCACTGACGCCATCCCAGGGGGACCCCCAGCAGGTCCCGCGGCCTGCCCGGCACACACGGCCTCTGCGCCTCGAGTCCCGAGCCAGCACGCAGCCTGCCAGCCCGTGAGCCCTGCGTCCCTCACCCCTCCCTTCATCCCTCCTCTCCCCCTGCTGGCAGAGACTGGGCCCTGAGCTCAGCCTGAGGGTGCAGGGGACCTGGACATGGGTGAAAGGCCTCCATAAGGGACTGATTTTGACTCAGTGGCTGTTTTTGTGTTTTTTTTTTTAAGTTTATTTGAGAGAGAGACAGAAAGTGAGCAAGGAAGCAGGGCAGAGAGAGAGTATCCCAAGCAGGCTCCACGGTCAGCTCAGAGCCTGACGCAGGGCTTGATCTCATGACCGCGAGATCATGACCTGAGCTGAATTCAAGACTTGGACGCCCCTTAACTCTATACATACGCACACAACACAATCCTTCTTTCTTATCCTGCACTTCGTGGAGAACACAGCTCTCTAGATTGAATTTTCCACTGAGCCAACATAATTCCTTGACCAGTCTTCAATACAACAGCTAACATGCTTTTAAAAACAATCACTTTCCTTTTTTATTTTGCTGAAATGATTCTATCAGAATCAGTTCCTAGTACAGCTACTGCCGACGTACGTTTTCTTCGGGGGCCGTTATTTCTGACAAGACTGCTTTTCTCATGGGAGCCAAATATTACTGTGTGCCTCCTTTTGTATTTCATGCTGATCCTTCCCACCAGTCATTATAGTCATGGATTGGATATTTTTAAAACCTGATTGTTGATGTTTACGTTTTGGCCAGTCCTCGAGGAATTGGGAGCAGAGGCCCCTGGAACGCCCTGGGCTGCCCTTTCCCCAGGGCCAGAATCCTGCTCGCCTGTTTGACGTCCTTCTGTTTCTTCCGGGGGGTGACTGCCCATACTCTTGGTGGAGCGAGGAGCAGACTGGGAGGTCATGATGACCTGATCTGGCAATTTAGCGGGCAGCCCGGGACCGCAGAGGGCGCATACCTGCCTTCCAGCATTGTACACGCCCGGCTTGCTTGCCCTCCTTGCCTCTCTCCTTCTCTTCCTCTCCCTGTCCACTCCATGGCTCTGGCTAGTTGTGCCCACTATGCTTTTCATACTTCTGACACGTCTTCCACATTACACAATCTCTCCCTGTATGGTTTTGGGGCATGACTCCCCCACCCCACCCCACCATGCACTGGAGGCCCTGGGGAGGGTGGCTGAGTGGGCAAGGGAGTGGGGGAAGGGAGCTGCCCAAGGGTCTGCTCTGGGGGAGCCAGGGTGCTGGCATGGAGTGGGAGCCCTGGACCTGGAGGCCATCAGAGTCTGGGAATGCTGCCTGCCTACCCCCTTCCTGATGGTCTCCCGGCCGTGTCCCCAGCTCCTCACCTGTGACCACTCCCAGCCCCTGACTTCTCTTTTCTTTCTCCAAGGACTGTGTCTAAATGAGGCCAAGCTTTTCCTGACCCAGGTGACTTACCTGTCCCAGACACCTTGGGGGGCACCGGCTGGTGCAGTCCTGGACCCTGCACCCATCCCCGTATCACAGATGAGTATTTTTGGCACATTCTCCCCATAATAAAATCTTTCACTTTTTTGACCGTGGATGAGGGTGACTGGCCTGGCACTCCCTGCAGAGAGCGGCCTTGTCTGCCCCACGTGGGTGGGTGGACCTGCTGGTCCCTACTCAGGCCCCCACCCCAAGGTCAACCTCCCAGAGCCGCTGGCCAGAACCACCCTGGCTGAGTCCCAGCAGACAATCAACAGCAAAGCTTCTTGCCTCTGCCACATTTCCCACCACGGCAAAGTGTCCTGAGCCTGCCCTAGCCCTGTGTTCTGGGAAGATAGGAGGTCTGGGGCAGGGGTAGTGATGTGATTGGCCCAGGTTTGCTCAGGGAGGCCTCAGCTCTCCAGTGCCCGGCCAGGAGCTGTCCTCTTTGGGTGTTGCTCACGGGTATGAGGTCCCCAACTTCCATCACCTCCCACGTCAGGAAAGAGAGGTGCAGCCCGGACTCAGGCAAAGCGTCCCATGCCAGGCTTGTCCCCTGCAGCCCTGACCCTCAGGCACCCACACAGGCAGGATTCTCAGACCCTCCTCTCCATCCCCGCTGGCCCCCGCAAAGCTGTCTTCCCAGCCATTTCTCAGATTTACAGAGGGAATCGTGCCTGAGTTGGTTCCTGTAGCTCAGGCATTGAGGAGTGAGGCCCAGGGAGGTCATGGTGTAACCATTTGCCCCCCGACAGGCTCCTTGGTGTTTTGGAAGGTGGGGATGCCCAACAGCAGCCAGCCGGGAGCGATGCCAGAGGATGACAGTCCTGTCCCCCATAGGGGTTGTGGGGGAACAAGCCAGCTTTTGGTCTGGTCCCAGATGGGAGCTGCAGGCAGAATCCTTGCCCCTCCCCTCTTCCAACCCCAGAGGGTGGGGCCTGCAGGGAACTGGGAGGGAGGTGCTCAGGAGGTAGCCACCCCAGGCCAGCAGGGAAAGGTGCCTGGGGAGCAGACAGAACCAAGATGGGGTCAGCAGAGTGGGAATCTCAGGAGGTCCTGGGTTTAGCCTCCTCCTCTGCCAGGGGGACATGGTTCCTGGCCTGGGATCCAGCAGCTGTGCCAGGCCAGTCACCTTCAGGACCCAGGACCAGGAGGAAGGGAACCAACAGTGCCAGTCATGCGGGCTGGCCTGGTGTGGGGCTGCAAAATGAGCTGGGCAGGAAGGGGAGAGAGAGAGGCCTCTTGACAAGCGGAGGGTCCTGCTTTGAGGGGCTGCTGGAAAGGAGATGCTGACTGATGACCACCCTACACCCCCAACACGGCCCACAGCCCACCGCTGCAGGTGAAAGGGTCACTGAACGTTTCTACCTTCCAAAGACGACCAACTCCGTAACTCTAAGGTATAAACAACCAACGAGAGCCGGTTCCCAAGGCAAGTCGCCAACAGCGGAGAGCTGAGGTGCTGGAAGGGCGGGCCTTCTGTGCAGGGACCTCCTCCACTAAAATCAGCGCACACTGGTGTCCCTGGCTTGACCCCCGACTCGCTGCGGTTCTGGGGGCTGTAGGCAGAGAACCACCAAACCAACACACAACCGCCAGAGAAAGGCTTCTTTTCGCAGTCCCCCTCATCTTGCTCGTGGCTTCCCCAGGATCCACGGAAAACGACCCCACCAACACGTGCAGCTCTTATCCCCCAGAAGAGGAGAAACGGCCCCCGAGAGCAGAGCAGATCGCTGCCATCGGGTTCCCAGCACCTCGTGCTGTGCCCCCGACACGCCCTCGGCCAGCCTGGGAGTGGGTCTGAGAGGACCCAGCGCCCCCCTCCCCTAAAGGAGCTGAGTTCTCCTAAGGCTCCTATGAAACACATATCGCCCAAACATAAGCTGTGGCTAAGCAACCAGAGACCTTCCCAAAGGCAGGAATTGCAAAGAACCTCGCATCAAGAGATCTCCTTTTGTTCGGCACAGGTGGCCTCCCCAGCACTGGCCCCGGGAAGTAACCAGACTCAAAGCACTCATCTGTCCTCAGAGGAGTCCTGACGTAAAAGCCCCTCAGAGACCTCCAGGGCCGTGGCAGCCCTGCCCACTGCCAGGCTCGGGGGCTGGCCTTGGGGACAGCATGCTTTCCTGCGACCGGCCACATGTTCTTAGAGAACCCCGGGAAGACCCCGGGAGCATCCCTTTCATCCGAGAGAATCTGAAGAACAAGCCCCTTTTTTCAGCTGTCTCAAGGAGGAGCCCTGCCTGCCCGCAGAAAGCGTCTTAGCATGTCCATCTACCAGGTGCCCCCCTCCGTCCCCATGGAGCAGGGCTTTTACTTCTGAAGCTCTTCCTGGTGAAAAACAAGATCCCCTCCAGATCCCGATTTGGAGACAGGAACTGGACACACGTCTGTGGCCAGTGGAGGGGGCTGACTGATGACAGGCAGGCTGGCTGGGTCCCCCCTCTGATGGTCAGCTTCAGCCCGTTGTGACCTCGCGGGAACCCGGGCCAGCTGTTTATTTCCAAGATCGGCCAGAAGTGAGACTTTTTGTGCAGACTCCAGTGATTGTTAAATGTCGGCAGGCCATCCTGAGAGAGATGGAGCATCGTTTGAGCCAAGCTGCACATGTCAGGGGACTATGGGTTTGCAAAGCCCCAAATTAGCATGCCCAGGTGCTTTAACGGCATTCCGGAAAGATGCACCCACTGCTCATCACCTGGGGAGGCTAGACCATCCCACGTGCTGCCACGTCCACTCTTCAGGAATGAGATACTCGGAGCTCAAATTGTCCTTTCAAGCAACTTCAAGGATGCAGACAGGGTTTTTTAGAGCAGAACTTTGGAAACAGTCATTTGAGCTCAAGTCTGGCAGGCAGGTAGGGGGTGACCATGCCCAGAAGACGCTGGGCTTTTAGGTGACAAGGCCAGGTCCAAGGAGGTGCCAAGGTGGACAGCCAAGGATGGCTGTGTCTGTTCCCTTCCACTCATGCACCCAGTACCTTTGCTTTTCAGCCAACTTACACTTTGAACATGTTAATAGATGGTTACAGACTCGTTCGACTTTGCTTCTGAGCTTCCAGGCTTGGGAAAGTTGAAGAAGGTTCCAGGTTCTCTGTTCCCACCTCTGGCTCCCCTTTGAGTTTGGCCCACTTTTACAGCCTTTCCCTTGCCCAGGGGGATGTTCAGACCAGGGGATCCTGGCACACCTGGCGGGGCCTCTGCATTGCTGGAAAGTACTAGAGCCCCCGGCCCTAGCTCCAACCCTGCTCTCTGCCCCCTCCTGCCCAGGTACCCACCTTGGCTGAGGCACTTAGGGAGAATCAAATTCCTGGGCTCTCCTCCAGAACAGTTGTCTCAAGCACCCAGGAGACCTTCACGCCCCACAAACTTGGGGGTCACAAGGCTGGTGGCTCCCAGTTGCTGTGAGGGGGGGCGCGCTGAGGCTCCGCATCCCAATCACCTGGGAGCTGTTTTAGTAACAGCTGTGACGCTCTGTTAAGTTCACCCTTTCAACATGTACGATTAAGTAATTTTTATTCCCAAGCCGATCAACCAATAGCCTGGGGAACGTTTAAAATTATACCGTCGAGCCTTCCCCGCCGAGACTCTGATGCCGTGGGGTCTGGGAGTCTATGGTTTGTCTTTTTACGGAGCTCCCAGGAGGCTCTACTGTGCAGCCAACCATGGGAACCACAGGTCTAGGAGACATTCTGCCATATCTACAGACGTTTTTGGTTGTCACAACTGGGAGATGCTGCTGGCGTCTAGCAGGTAGGGGCCGAAATGCTGGTCAATATCCCACAGGGCACAAGACACCCCCAGCAGACAGTGAGCCAGCCCCAAATGTCCACAGTGCCCAGGTTGGAAAGCCAGGGCCTACAGGAACTTCCAGTCCTTTCTGGCCCAAGGTGACCACCTGTGACCTCCAGACACAGCCCATGGTAGTCCCCCAGGAACAGAAAAATGCACCTCACCTCCAACAGATCAGCACTGAGTAGAGATGTCGTGGAGGAACATTTCTCAACGTGGAGCTCGAGGTCCTGCACCTCTAACAAGCTCCCAGGTGGTGCTGCTGGTCTGGGGACCAGACTGTGTAGCCGCCCAGGGTAGAGCCTCCCATGTCTCCAGGAGTGCAAATTCTAGATGGAGCCCTGGCTCTCTGGTGCCTCTGACACAGTCATCATTCCCTGGGGCAGCCCAGGCGCACTCACCCCTCTGCAACAGGTAACCCATAAACACGTACTTGTCTCTGCATTTCTCCCACCACTTGAGGGGGGTGTGGCAGTTATCTGAGAATTTTCCCTCATCAAAAAGAACGGAGCGGCAGCGGTAGCGAAGATTCAGGAGGGCCCAAGATGTCCTCGCTCTTATCCATCCCGCCCCTCCCCACCCTCCCCACACGCACCCCAGAAACAGCTGTGCCCCCACCTCTGGACTTCAAGAGGAAGGACCTTAGAAGGGTGGGTTTCAAGATGAGGACACAACTCCAAGACCTAAGCAACAGCTTGGGCGGGGGCCCAGTGATCAGTCTTCAGTGACACCCAGAGGGTACAGTCAACCAGGAGCCTGTGCAGGGTCCAGCAGGGTGGAGACAAAGCTGGGGAGGCCAGGGAGCAGCAGTGGCAACACCGGCACAGGAGCATCCTCATCCCTGGGCGCAAGGGCAGGACTGCGGTGAGGAGTGCAGAGACATCAAACAGGAGACCTTCGGCAACAGAAGACACTCTCCAACCCAGGCATCATCCGCAGAAGGGGGCACCTGAGGGGCTGGGCGCCAGGTGGGCCATCCTAGGTTAGGGAGTGAGATCTGCCTCTACTGAGGATTGGGCAGAGACCGTGGCCTCCCTCCTTCCCCAAAGCCCAGCCCCTCACAAGGGGTGCAAGGCTGAGGCTGCCCCGGGAACCGCATCCCCCAGCGTGGGCAGCTGTGGGGGGAGGGGGAGGGGACAGAGTGGGGCATCCCTGGCTTCTCCCTTGGGGTGAGAGCAGGTGTCTGTCCCAGCACAGCTCAGGAGCAGCCCGGGATCCCATCTGCTCTCCCTGGTTTGCCGGTCTCCTTAGTGACAAAAGGTCTGAGTTGCAGGTTGGACTCTGCCCTGGGCTTGTCCTGTTCCTGTCACGAGCCCCCACTGGCTCTGCGCAGAAGCCTGCTATCTGACCACGGGCGCTGTGGTCTGCGGCTCCCCAGGGGAGGGCCCTGCCCTACCAGGCATGTTTGCTGGAGGTTGGGCTTGGAGAGTCCAGCCTGCAGCCTGCAGCCAGCCATTGGGGCCCTAAAGACACACAAAAAAAGGTCCTTATGTGAAACCCAAGAAGACTGGAAGGAGTTGTTAGCCCTGGAGATCAGGATCAGTCCAGCCGGACAGGGGAAGGATGGGCAGGAGGGCTGGGATTCTGGGAACACTGGCCAGAAATGAACTTCCTGGGAAGAACCTTGGATGGGCAGGAAGATTCCAGAGCCACGTTATGGTCGAAAAGACAGCAAGAGACAGCAGCAGTGTGGAGCCAGGCAGGACTTGGGGGGGGGGGGGGGGGTCTGGGCTCTGCCAGTGCCCTGCCTCTCCACATGGAGCCAGCTGGCAGCAAAGCTTAGGATACGAGGCAAGACCACAAAGCCTGGTGGTAGTTTGAACTCTTTTCTTCTCTTTTGTTAAAAGGGGGAAGGGAAAGGGTGTGAGGTACCCCCGGGCTCTGGGGGAGGCATGCAGGCAGCCCCAGCAGGCAAGCGCTGGGGAATGGGTGGGAAGAGTCCTGGAGTTTCCCACAATTCTTTTCTCTGCAGGGAACAGCAAGGCTGGCTGACAAGGGGGTGGGAGAGAGGGGCGGGGCCCTGGGGAGAGGGGTGGCGGGCAAGGGGTTTGGGGGCTCACTCTAACATGCAAAGTCCAGCTGCCCCGTAAACTAGGTTGCGTCTTGAGGAGCGACATACATATAAATACATACACAGCTACACACACACACATGCGGAGAAGGCTCTGCATTCCCGAGGGTGGGGATCTAGGCCTGCTGGCCCCCAAGGAGCTCCAAGGCAGGAGCCAGCCAAGTCTCCGCTGCTGTGGCGATTCTCCGCAGCCCCCTGGGGTGGGGCAGGGTGAGCGAGTCCTCTGGGGAAGGCTGCTTGTTCTCTGAAGTTCCGTCCACCAGCACCAAGACGACTCTGAACCACATCCATGCAAGCTGGGTGCCGCGGGCCTGCGCCTCCGTGTTCGTGCGGGCGGCCTGTGTGCTGGCACCAGGGTCCGGTCTCTCCCCTCCAGGGCTCCGGGGAACGGGGGTGCAGACAGAGGAGGGTGAAGGGGGCCCGCGGAGACATCCTCTCCCCCGCCCCACAGGGTCCTGGCCTCCGGGAGGGGGGAGGGGCCTCCCTTATCTCTCCGCCTCCATGGCGGGGTGGGCCCTCGGTTCTGAGGCGGCCTGTTGGGGGGCCAAGGGCGGCCAGTCTGACGCTGGGGAAGGGGGTGCCGGAGTCCACAGGGGCGGCTGCTGTGGCTGGTGGTGCTGTGGCCCCCCTGGGGGCGAGGCCGCGGTCGGCCAGCTGGGTGCCGCGAAGCTGCCGGTGGCGGCGTGGGGGAAGTGCGGCGGGGGGGACGTGGCCGTGGCGGCCATTGGGCTGCCACTGCCGCCACCGTGGAAACTCTCGGAAGCCTTGAGACGGGAGAACATGGTGAGGGCATCGGGGAAGTTGGGGGGCGTGGCAGGGGTGTTGGCAGGAGTGCACATCTGTGGGGGGAAGAACAGAGTGGGGGGTGAGCACCCCTTTCCGGGAGCCCCCGGCCTCCCACTGCCTCCTAGGAGCAGACACACACCCAGCCACCGTTGGGAGCTTCTGTGCCTCTTCCCTGGATGCATCTGGCTCCGTAGGATAGTCCCCTAGCTGGGGGCTCCAGACCCACGGGCCATGTCCCCGGAGGACCCTCTAGTGCGAGCCAGCGGCCTCTCCACTGCAGAGAGCCACGTCGGCTTCCTTCCCCTGCCCTATACCAGGAGCACCCCCTAGCACCCCGGGGACTGCAGGGACACTTACCATCTGGTGATGGTGGTGGCTATAGGGGATGTTGGTCTCCTGGAAAAAGGCGCTGAGGGCCGTCTGTGGGAAGAAAGGGCCCAAGCTTAATTACCCTCTGGCCCCCCACCCCCTCAGTGGACCTGCGCCGCCCTCGTTCCCAAGATCTCTGGGGCTTGTAGTGGCCCTGAGCCTGGCTACCAAGGGAGAGAAGTGAGTGTAAGCAGTGTGTCTGTCACAACTCAACGCCTGCCACCTCCTAAGGAGGCACCACAGGCTCCCAGGCAGGTCTGGCAGGCGGTGAAGACCCTCACACTGCCTGCCTCCCTCCAGCTTGCACTGTGACCTCGGGAGGGGAGCAGGCAGCACCCCTTCTGGTGTCACAGGGAAAGGCCTTTAGCAGAGATCAGCTGTTGATTTGGGAGATTCGAGCCAGACAGTCACCAACTCCATGGGTGGCAGCTCCCTAATCTGAACCTCAATCTCCTCATCTAGGAGCCAGGGGACAGCAAAAGTTCCCAGATGTTAAGTCTGTGACCCACCTGTCTCTCTCCTTGGCTGGCCACAGGAGCCTGCCATGACCTGGGCCTCAGTTTTTCCAACTGCACCACAAGGAGACCGGACCAGGTGGCTTCCACATTCCCGTCCCTTGCCGCAGTAACCTCTTAAGACCCAAGTGCCAGCTGAGAGAGCCAGAATTAAGTAGGATGGCCTGGGTTTTGCACTCGCTGGCCCCCTCACCCAAGCCTCCCTCAGAATGTTCTTAAGGTGTCAGAGCAGGGGGTCGGGCACCTGGGGTGGTGCGAAGGGGAGCGGGAGAGGGGGCAGAGTGTCAGACAAAGGCCCGGGGAGAGGGGGCTCCAGGAGCCCTGAGGGAGGTGCTGCATTTGGTCTGTCCTGGCTGGGGCCCTGCAGGAGGGGCACTGAGGAAAATAAGGGAACCAGCTGCTCTTGCGAAAGTGCTGGGAGAGGGAGTGTGTGAAGGGTCTGCCGGGCCCTGCCCAGGCCCAGGCCCAGCCCCAGCTGCCCTCCATCACCAGCCCCTCCCCCCCCCCCCCCAGGCTCACCACCCTCCCCAGCCCAGCCCGGACCCAATCCCTTCCCCCGCCTCCAACACAGCCAGAAACCCAAGCTGGCTCCCAGGGATTGCCCTGGGGTTTTGTTATTTTTTTACATTCAAATGAATTTTTCTGGGAATTTCCTGCTGTAGATGCCCTACCCCAGTGTCCCCAGACAGGGTGTGGGAACAGGCTGGGGTGGGTGCTGGTCTCTAAGCGCCTCCTCAGGACTCCTTCCCATCCAGGAGCCCCAGGGGACACACCCCAACTATTCCTTCCCAACAGCAAATCCAAAGGCCATTTGAGTGAGGATTCCAGCACCGCTGCTGCCTTAAAGCACCACCACTTAAACACACAGGTCCCCTCCCCCAGCAGCCTCCTGTCCTCATTAACACCTGAATCACAGAGATGTGACCCAAAAACACTGTGAGCCTGCGGGGGAGGGTACAGAAAGAGTAGCCCCAGGGAGCGCCTCACTCGCTCTCACGCAAGGACCTAAGGTTTGGGGGTTCACAACCCATTTTCACCTTAAGTAAACCTCCCTAGTATCCATATCCCCCACTTGACAGATGTGAAACGGAAACTCCACGAGCCCGAAGCATATGGCTCCTACCTCAGGAGGCCACCAAATCTGCAGGCAGCTCCGGCCCCTCTTGGGGACAAGGTCTCCCCCAGGCATTTCAATCCTCAAAGCAACACTTTTAATTCGTGTGGTGGAGCGACACCAACCCGTGCTGAGTGACAGCCCAGCTGGTGCCAGGCTCCCTGCGCTGGGCTGAGAGTCCAGACAGGCCAGGCCCTTCCACCAGACACCTGCCCGCCCAGCCCCAAGCAGGGAGGGAGCCATGTGTGCAGATGTGGGACTCAAGCAAACTGCCGTGAATGTGGTTTTGCAAGTTTTGCCACATCTAGCCCTTGAGACAAATAGGCTGTTTAGGGAGCTTCCTGCAGGGTGGGGCTGCAGGCCCTGGGGGCGGTGGGCACAAGGGAGTGGCCACTGGCTCCTTAGAGATCAACTCCCACGCTAGAGGTAGGGAGGAAACTGAGGCCAGAGGAGGAAAGGGAATTGCCCAGAAAGAGCAACCTCCCACATTGTGTGAAGACCACACAGGGTCGGCGGTCCCTGCTGAGAGCGCTGGTAGAAAGGTGTGAGCAAAGATTCCCCTGGCTGGATAGGCCACTGCTTCCCCAGGCTGTCCAAACCTTTGGGCTAGAATTCTGATGCCCTATCCCATTCTTAAGAAGCTGAGTCCTAGAGTCCTCAGTGTATCCCCTGCAGGCCCGAACACCTTTCCTGGGGTGGCTCCCCATCAGGAAACCAGGCTCCGGGCAGGCAGGGCACAGACACCGTCTGAGCTGTGACCTTACACCTGTGAGGGGTGGAGCTCAAGGACTCTGGCCTCTTCCCTAGATACCACCCTGGGTTATTTCTGGGGCAGTTGAGCTAGGCAAAGCCAGGTGGCCTCTTGGCAGCACAAGCTGTGGGCACTAGTGTTCTGTGGGTCAGGGAGGCCTGGTGGGAGGGGTCCTGACTGGGGCAGCCCCACCTCCTACCCAGCTGACCGAAAAGCCACCGGACCGTGTAAATCACGCCGTGCACTGTGCAGGTAAATTCATCTGCCAGCACAGAAGAGGCCACCCGAACACGCCTCTAGGGCGGGGTGCACAGATGCACACTCGTAGCTGTAGTGTGGGGCTCCCAGCACAGCACCCGTACACTCGTGTGTGTACACGCGTGGGCACCAACTGCAAAACGGCGACGTGTGTGTACACGGAGCACACAGCCCGCACCCGCGCGCCGGGTGGACTGCGTGTTTACACACACGCCGACATGCCCACACGTAGCGTGGCGCGTGCGTAAATACAAATGCACATGTACGTGGACACACGCGCCGCCGAGCTGCCCACTGGGCACGCAGACCCTCAAACCCACTCGTGCGGGGCGGCTCTGCCCACGGGCCCCAGAGCTCCCCGTCCCACCAGGCGGCTCCCGAGGTGGGGGCGGCGCGCGCCCAACTCGGCCCCAGCCCGGGGCGTCCTCCTTCCGGCCGCCCGCCGACTGTCCGTCCGGGCCGCGGCGACGCCCCGCCCTGGCCGTTACCCGAACAAAAGAGGGGGAACCCCGCATCCCGACCGCCGGGGGACTCGGGGGGGGGGGGGGCGGGCATCTCGGGCCCCGGTGCGGGCGGGCCGCCCCTCCCGCCCACCCCGCGCGGGCGGCGTTTCCGGGGACCGCGTAGACGCGGCCGCACCGCCCGGCCGGACCCGCACGCCGCGTGTGCGCGCTGCGGCCCGGTCAACGGGGCGCGCGGACGCCAGGACACTGGGCCGAGTGCGCGGCCCCGGCCCGGGCGGAGCGCGCACCAGCACGTGTCCACACCGACCCAAACACGCGTGGCTGGCGGGACGGACCCCCGGCCCCCGGTCCCGGCCCGGCCGCGCACCTCGAACTGCCAGTGGGCCGCCTGCAGCAGCTGCTTCGCCTGGTCGGCCGCGCAGCCCGCCGTCAGCACGAACTGGTTGATCATGACCTGGTGCTTGAGCTCGTCCATGTTCACGGACATGGCGCCGCCGCCGCGCTGCCCGCTGCCTCCCGCCGCCGCTCTCCTCCGCCTCACGCGTCCACCATTAGCGAGCCGGCTCCGGCTAATACAAATATTTACTGTGCGGCTGTGACTCACCGAGCCTCGCCTGGCTCGGGGCCGCGGGGGCATGCTGGGAGATGTAGTCCCGCGCCGCCTGGCCGGCCGGGGGGCGCGAAGAGGTGTGTCTGGACTCTGTCCCTGCTGTGTGCGGAAGCGGGCGGCCGTGTCTGCGGGCCGTCACGCTCTCGGGGGTCCAGCAGGCGGGGCCCGCTGGCGTCTTTGCCCGGTATGCCTGGCATCCCTCTATTGAGTGGGCGCACACTTGGGGGTGGGGGTCCCCTAGGAATTTTGGCACAAATCGGCAGCTCTAGGACACACAGACTCGAAAGCCTGTCACACAATAGGCGCCAAAAAATACTCCTTCCTTGGATGAATGAATCTGCCCTTTAGGGCTCTGCAGAAAGTCACCGCCTCCGGGAAGCCTTCCAGTCCCCCCCCCCCCCCCAACACCCAGAGCAAGAAGTTCATGTCGCCCACTCCTGATGCGGGTCCCTCCCCGGTTTGGCGCTTAGCCACACACACACACTACGTCTGGGGATGGGATGGCGCGGACAAAACACGAGGTGGACAGACCCTGGTGCCTCCGGGTTCCCTCCCCGCGGGGCTCCCACTTTCCCACGCAAAATCTCGTGCGCTCCGCCGGAAATCTCGGCTTTGGAAAGCGGGCGCAAGGACCCGGCGGAGCCAGTTCCGGGGCGGCCCCGAACTCCTATTCCCAGAATGCCACGGTTTATTTGCATCGTTTTGTCCCGAATGACGTCAAGTGAGTGAGGCCGCGCCTTGGCCAATGGGCGGCCTCAGAGTGTTAGGACCTGGCCATATAAGGTAAACAAAGCTGGCCGCCCAATGAGGCTGCAGCGGGGGCGGGCGCTGGGCCGGGGCCGGCGGGGGCGCGTCACGTGGCGGGCGGGGGCGGGACTGGAGCGAGCGGGAGAAGGGGGGAGTTGCGGGCAGTGTTTACAGTTCCGCACGCGCCGCTTCCGGGTGACGTCTAGGGTCGGGCGTGTGGGACCAGGGCGTGCTCGCAAAGGGATCCCGGGCGGGGAGGCGAGGAGGAGTCTGGCGCGGTCACCCCCAGCTCTGACTGACCTTGGCCCGGTTCCTAGAGCTCCCTGGGTTCCCATTTCATCCGTTGGGCAACCGATGTTTGGGCCCTTATTCTGCCCTGCCCTGAGCCAGCCGGGGTTACAGCGGAGAGCAAACCCGAGAAAGGTCTCCTGGTGGCGAGGGTGGGTTGAGGCCGTGTGTTAAAAATCCCAAAGAACGGATGTACAATTGTGGAAATGTAGAAGTATGAAAAGTGCCTTCTGGAAGCTGATACAGGCCCTGGGGGGTTAGGGTTAAAAGTCATTGAGAGGTTTTACTAGATCTGATCAGTTGTCCACTTTAGGCTCAGTGTGGCGTCCAGATGGTGGCCGAAGGGTCCAGTCTGGATCAGGAAATGTTTTGGATGCGTCTGGTTCTAAGGGAGCACCCCACCCTCCCTACCCAGCGCTTCACTGTTAGAATTGAACCAGATGGAGGGAGCTATCCCACACCGGAGGGGTGGGGGGAACCCCTTCCTGGGTCCTTTCATCTTTCCAGAGGTTCTGTCTTTAGCTGGTGGGAGGAGGATAATGGGAGCCCGGTGGACAGGGCCTGAAGGGATCCAGGGTTGTGGGGGCCTGGGGAGTGCTGGGGCACCAGGATAGCTCCAGGGAGACCTGCACAATGAGAGTGCTAAGGGGCCTCCAAGGGCTAGGTTCCCTGGCCTAGCCTACAGGCAGGGGGTGGACTCTCAGTGTCCTCTGCCAGGTGAGCACCTCAGCCTGGTAGAGGTATCCTGTCCTCATGGGAAATCAGATTTTGGTGTCTCTTCTGCCACATGGGGATCACTCAGGCTCTGCCATTTTTTGCAAACCCTGATAGTGCCAGGAGATTCCTGGTCTTGTTAAGAATGGCCCCTCACCTTAACAAAGCATCATAAGCATGAATTAACGTGGGTAAAGCGCTCAGCACAAGGTAGTGGGCTTTGGATGTGGTTTCTGCTATCACTGTTCCACTGAGACAGAGCGTGATGGACGGTGAGATGGTTCTGGAGCCAGATAGATCTGGTTGTCAGTCTTGACTCCACTGCTTAGTGACTGATGTTGGATACAAGTAGTGTAGCCCTGAGCTTCATTTCATTTGTGGAACCCAAGGTAGGAGTGTGGAGCTCTCCCAGGACTGCTGAAGGTAGATTAATATCTATGAAGTGCTCAGCACTATTTCTGGTACTCACCTCTTTACCTCCATCTGGACCACTCTAGGGAGCCCAAGCCTCATTTTACAGATGAGGAAACTTTTAAGGCTGGAATCCAAACCTCCTTACACTCTTGCCTGTGTTCAGAGCCAGTGGAGAACAGGCACCCATTAGCCCATGAGGGTGTATGTCTGGCAAGTGAGCACGGGCAGTGTCCTGGCAGGGCCTGCTAGGGGGTTTTCTTGTTCAAGGAAACGGGAAGTACCTTTACCTTTCCTCCTACCCTTATCCAGCAACACTCAGTTACCTGCCCAGGCTTGTCCAGCTCAGAAGGAGCTGTTCTGGCTGGGGTGGGGCAGATGAGGCTAGCAGGAGCAAAGGTCACTCTTTGGGTCCCCATGGCCCCGCTAGCTTGCTAGTTTTCCCAAGGGCAGCAGGGGAGGAAAAAACAACCTTGTTTTCAGCCAGGATCAGCCTGGCTAAAGAATGGACTTTGGATTTCTTAGCAGGCGCCTGACAGCTGGGACCAGTAGATGGGGGCAGGGGAATAAAAGGTATTTCTAGCCGTACCATCTTACCTGAAGTTCAGGGAATTGGAGGCTCTGCCAGAGCCTCCCCAGCATGCCCTGGCCTCCTCCTTCCCACCTCCATTTTTAATTTTTTTAAGATTTAATGTTTAAGCGATCTCCACACCCAATGTGGGGTTTGAACCTACAACCCTGTGATCAAGAGTCATATGCTCTGCTGACTGAGCCAGCTGCTTCTATTCTTTCAAACACTCCATAGATCACTGGGTGCCTGACTCTGGGAGCACAGGAATGAATAGGCGAGGATCCTGCCCCCTCAGAAGGCTCAGAAAGCTAGACTCAAGGGACTCACCCCAGGTGCCCATCAACAGTGCCCAGTGTCTTTCAAAAGACCCAATGCTATCGCTTTTAGGTCATTTGGCTAAAATTAAGTGTGAAAGACCCAATGCTGGTTGACTGAGGGGACTTGAGATCTGGCCACTGACTCACTCTTGACCTCTGTTCTTATACTCTACCCCCCACCTTGATTTTAGCTACGCTGGCCTCTGAGCTCCTGGATCATACTCAGCTCCTTATAGCCTCCGGGCCTTTGCACCTGGTGTTTTCTCTGCTTGGAACCTGGATTGGCTTACTTCCTCAGAATTGCACCCCCACCTTTGCTCTTATTTGTATTTCAAGTCCTGGCTTAAACGTCACCTCTTCAGAGAAGCCTTCCCTGACGCCCCTATCAATAAGTAGGTGTCTCTTATTATTTTTTTAACTTTATTTATTTTGAGAGAGAGCGCACACATGAGCAAGTGGGGGAGGGGTAGAGAGAGAGGGAGGGAGAGAATGAGAATCCCAGGCAGGCTCCGCATGATCAGTGCAGAACCTGATGCAGGGCTCGAACTCACAAACTCATGAGATCATGACGTGAGCTGAAGTCAGATGCTTAACCAAATGAGCCACCCAGGCGCCCCTGTCTTATCATTTATTTGCACCTCTATTCTCCTATAGCACCCACCACATTTTGTTCACCTTTTTAGTGTCTTTCTACACTAGCCTGTGTGGTCCACATCTAGCATTCTTGCATTTGATCCCTGTTGCCTGGCTCATAGTCTGGCTCATTGCCCATCACATAGTACCTGAGTAATAAATATTTGTTGAATAAATAAATGAATCAGCACAGATGTTGACAAGAGAACTAATAACAAATCAAAAAAGGCCTGTCTCCCAGCGGGGCATGGATAAGCACAGAACAAGTCCAAAGCTCTATTAAGAAGGATGTTTAATCAAACATCCAGCCCATGGAAATGGCCCAGGATGTATAGGAAGGACATGCTCCTAGGATTGTTTTTCAATGAGAACGTCAGGATCTATGCTATCCCCCAAACAGGAAGGCCAGTAAATTGAATTCAGTTTTGGTATATGTGTGTGTGTATACACACAAGCGTTATGTGATTTAACAGAAGGAAAGGGGAAGAAAGATCACAAAGAGTGGAGGGGTCTTCAGGCCCATCTGGTGGCAAGAGCCATGAAACATAGTACATCTGAATGCTCCTGCCTCTGGAGTAGTAGGGGAGTGTGGCAGTAAAAGGAGTGGCTTTGTTCAAGTTCCAGCTTTATTACCATGTATCTACAATGAAGCCTGAGTTGGGTACCTCACATCTCCCAGCTTCACTCTCCTCTTCTGTGAATTGGGAATTAAAAGCTACATCAGAGGGGCACCTGGGCGGCTCAGTCCGTTAAGTGTCCAATATGGGCTCAGGTCATGATCTCATGGTTTGTGAGTTCGAGCCCCAGCGTTGGGCTCTGTGTTGACAGCTCAGAGCCTGGAGCCTGCTTCAGATTCTGTGTCTTCCTCTGTCTCTGCCCCTCCCCCACTCATCTTCTCCCTCTCTCTCTCTCTTAACAATAAACACTTAAAAAATAAAATAAAATAAAAGCTACATCAGAAAATTCAACGACCCTGTATAAAGTCCTCAACGTGATGCCTGGCACACAGTAGGTGCTCGGTAAATGGGGATCTTGATCGTGAAGCACAGATATAATCCGGCTCTTCCAAGATCTGGAACTCTACTCATAATCACATAAGTCTTTCACCTCTTCTATTAACTTTGGCTTCCCAGGTTCCCTGACAATAGAAGGTTGTATTCTGGATTCTAGCCACCGGAAATGTGTAGGACTCACTTTAACGGGGAATGTGGTGCATTTACCATTTGAGACCCTTCAGCAGCTGCTGCTCTCCCAGCTTTCTTGATACAGCAGACTTGACTTAGAAAGTCACTTTCTTCTTGAAACCCGTTTCTCAACTGAAAAGTAGGCCAAACAGACCTCCACTTGGCCTGCTTACAGAATTATATGGACTCAAAAGCCAGGAAAGTACATTGCAATCGGCAAGCCTTGAATCCTGACCGGTTTTTTAAACTTGCCTTCCACACCTCATATGCAGCCGTCTCTTCTCTATATGTAAAATGAGAAGAGGTCTACTGCCTCGGTGTGGGGCTGTAAAATTATGTTTTCAGGGTGATTGTTCTGGACGTGGAGCCAAAGAGAAGCTTTGAGTTTTGGAAAGGGGCTGAAGGAAGCCCTTGGCTTCGCCAGGGAGCCCCACTCCTGACGGCCTTGGGTTCCACCCCAGCTATTGCCGGGCGGCAGGTAGAGGTATGCCCTCTTCTGGCCGGGGCCGGAGATAAACCCTGGGAAGTGGGGAGAACCATGGTGGCTCAGGGAGATATTTCAGACAGGGGCTAAATGGAAGGCGCTGGATTCCTATGAGGATCTGTATATGAACAGATGATTAGGAGGCTAAAGAGTTACGATGCTAGTACCGTGCTTGGAATGTAGAGGGAAGGTCAGTTTGCGGTGATGAATCCTCCCCTCTGGATTCAGGTCCATTTGGTTTGTTCCTGAACGCTGGTCAACAACTTCACGACGCCGTGGCGAAGGGCATCCTGGGACATGTAGTTCTTAGGCAGGGTGCCCGTGCCGCAGCCCGTCGCCCTGGGCGGCGAAGGGAAGTGAAGGGACTCCATTTCCCGAAGTGCCTCATGCCCGGGGGGCGGAGGGCCGCCGTGGCGTCGGGCCCCCAGCGGAGCTGAGGGTTGGGGCTCGGAGGCCGAGGCGCCCGCGGCCGTGGGCTAGTGTCCGTGTGGCCTGGTCCGGGGCATGTCCGCTTGAGGACGCCGCCGCCGCCCGCGTCCCGGCCCCGGCCGGCCCGGCCCGGCTCGCCGTGCACCATGGGCTCCATCCTGAGCCGCCGCATCGCGGGCGTGGAGGACATCGACATCCAGGCGAACTCGGCCTATCGCTACCCCCCGAAGTCCGGTGAGCGGCCGCTCGGCTCCGGGAGCGGAGGGCGAGACCTGGGCCGGAACCCGGGTGGGCAGGGCGCGCCCGCGCGAGGCTCTCCGCAGAGGGTGAGGTGGGGGCTCTGCCCGGCCCGCTGCCCTCCCTGCTCCTCCCGGCCCGGGGCTCCGCGCGACCTCCACTCGGGCCGTGGGTGGAGCCCCGGGCTGCCTGCCCCGTCCCGGCTGGGTGACCTTGGGTCAGTCACTTCGCCTCTGGGCGCCTCACTTTTCTCGTCTGCACACAGGGGAGACTCACCGGAAAGCCTTAGGGCTGGGATGAGGTTCGGGGCGCGATGCTGGTGAGGGGTTAGCACGGTGCTCGGCGCTTAGCTTGCGCTTACAAAGTGGTCATTGTCAAAGGGATTGACATCGCACCATCGTCAGTTTGGGCTTTCTTTGGTGGCTTGGTGTGAAGACTGGGCCAGTAGTTCTGAACACTGCCCATGCCATCTGAACAGAGGCTTAGCTTTCCTGTGTGTACGTGAATGGGGGGTGGGAGGAGAGGGGCTGGGCCCAAGGAGATTTGATGGGGTAAGGCTTGGAGCCCTTGCTGGAGAACAGGAGACTGGTTGGAGGAGACCTGTCTGGTTCTCTGGTCTCCTTTTCCGTGGCAGGGAGACCTGAGCCTGCAGCAAGGAAGTGACTTTCCCAAGGTCTTAGACCTGGGTGGAAGCACATCTAGGCGCAGGACCACAAATCCGACCCCTGTGGACTTGTTTACACTCTGTTTTGCTGCCTCTAAAGAGTGTGGACTGACCCAGGACTTTAGCTTGGGTGCTTTCCTCTCCATCTCCTCGTGGGGTGATTTGCCTTGGAAAGAAGAAAAAGAACAGAGAATTTGGACCTCAGGGGGGTCTTTCGGTTGGATCACCTGATCCTGGCTTCTGAAGAATCTGATCTGCTATCGGGGTCTTGTAGGCCTCACAGTTGGCTTTCACGCACCCACCAGGCCAGGTTTCCTTTGAGTGTAGCCGCGGACCACCCACTCCCACTGGTAGGGAAGCTTGTTAAGCATGCATTTCCCAGGCCCTGCCTCAGACCTGCTGGGGCCTAGCAACCTGCGTTTAAACTCATTTGTCAAATGAGTCTGATGTCCACTCAGATTTAAGAACTGCTCTGTGCTGATTTTGGAAGCCCCAAAAGGGGGAGTGTCTGGGAGAATAGAGGGGTGGAGACTAGCACAGCGTTTTGTGGCAGTCAGGAGGGGGTGAGGCCGAAGTGGGCAGAAGCCACTGTTGCCTGCTTGTGTCCCAAGCATAAGCACAGGGCAGCCCAGCCTGGTGTGGGGATCCCTGAAGGCCTGCGGGCTGACATCCCCACGTCTCATGAAGCAGTTGTTTGAATTCATTCTTTCATCTCCGATGTTCTTCCAGCCTGTCTTTGGCTGAGTGATTGGAGGCAAGTTGCGTAGCCCCCTGGGTCACAGTTTCCTCATCTGTAAAATGGGTTGAGCCCTGTACAGTGTTTAGAACAGTGACTGGCACTGGAAGTCCTCCTAAAATGTTAATTGCTGTAAAGGTTTAAAAAGGAAATTAGGTGGACATTTCAGACCCTAATAGCAGTTAGCAGTAGCATGGCAGAGATATCAGAGTTTAATGTGGCATTTCCTATGTTAATCCAGGGCGAGGGCCACATACTTGATGTTCCTTCATTTGGGTGTTTGGACGAAACCACAAGTACAAGGCCTTTATAACACAACTTTCAGATTCTGTGTGGTAGACCTGGCTAATCATTCAGGACACTCTTTGTCACCAAGCCTGGACTTGGTTTCAGAAGCCATTAATGAACATGCCAGTCGGCCACAACTAATCGATTAGGGTGGCACGCAGGTGAATGTCATGGGCTACCTTAGAGCACCATAGCAGTGCTTGCCTGGACCTGTCCAGTCCAAAACCTGTCCCCTGGGCTTCCTTGTCCCTCGGGCCACCTTGCTCAGGGAGGGTCAGTCTGAGGCAGAAATGACCTTAGCAGGACCTTAGTATGTTTCTCCAAGGGTGGACAAGGTCCCCAGGGGTATTTCAGATGATTTTTAGGGGTTGGCCCTGTGGACCATTCAATCGCTTTATGAGAAAGTTATCTTCTCAGGTCTCTGTTAATTTCATCGATAATATTGAGGAGAGAAAAATTGGATGCTAATATATTTTTTTTAATTTTTAATGTTTATTTATTTTTGAGACAGAGAGACAGAGCATGAACGGGGGAGGGTCAGAGAAAGAGGGAGACACAGAATCTGAAACAAGCTCCAGGCTCTGAGCTGTCAGCACAGAGCCCGACGGACGGGGGCTCGAACTCACGGACCGTGAGATCATGACCTGAGCCGAAGTCGGATGCTTAACCGACTGAGCCACCCAGGTGCCCCTGGATGCTAATATTTTTTAACATATCTGTAGCACTGATCCCTCCCAGCTTTATTGAGACTTAATTGACATATAGCATTATGTAAGTGTAAGGTGTGCAGTCTAATGATTTCATAAATGTACATGTCAGGAAATAAGGTGAGTTAGCATCCTCATCACTTTTTTTTTTTTTTTTTTTTGTGGTGGGAACTTTTTTTTTTTTTTTAAATTTTTTTTTCAACGTTTTTTATTTATTTTTGGGACAGAGAGAGACAGAGCATGAACGGGGGAGGGGCAGAGAGAGAGGGAGACACAGAATCGGAAACAGGCTCCAGGCTCCGAGCCATCAGCCCAGAGCCTGACGCGGGGCTCGAACTCACGGACCGCGAGATCGTGACCTGGCTGAAGTCGGACGCTTAACCGACTGCGCCACCCAGGCGCCCCTGTGGTGGGAACTTTTAACATCTGTCCAATTTTCTTTTGTTTGTGGAACTTTCAGCATGTACTGCAACAGTACCTAGCTGAAATTTAATTACATTTGCTTTGTTTTCGTTGTATTTATTTATTCATTTTACTTTTTAAGCAACTTTATCGAGTTGTATGTCATATGACTCATCCATTGTAAATGTATGATTTGTTGACTTCCAGTAAATTTATACAACTGTGCAAATCAGTTTTAGACATTTCCATCACCTTCCAGAGTTTCATTGTGCCTGTTTGCAGTCCATCTCAGTTTCCACCTGATCTGGCTTCTGTCTTTAAAATATGCCCTCTCTGGACACTTCATATAAAAGGAATCATACAGGGGCACTTGGTGGCTCAGTTGGTTAAATGTCTGACTCTTGGTTTCGGCTCAAGTCACTATCTCATGGCTTTGTGAGTTCGAGCCCCGTGTTGGGCTCTGCGCTGATGGTGTGGAGCATTCTTGGAATTCTCTCTCTCCCCCTCTCCCTCGCTCTCCCTCTCTCTTTGTCCCTTCCCTCCTCATGCCTGCTTGGGATTCTTTCTCTGCCTCTCTCTCCCCCTCTCTCTCTGTCCCTTCCCTGCTCATGTGCACATGTGTGCACTCTCTTTCAAAGATAAAAAAGAAAAGGAATCATACAACTTGTAGTTTCTTTTTTTTTTTAATTAAAAAAATTTTATTTCAGTGTTTATTTTTGAGAGACAGAGAGAGACAGAGCGTGAGTAGGGAAGGGCAGAGAGACAGGGAGACACAGAATTCAAAGCAGGCTCCAGGCTCCGAGCTGTCAGCACAGAGCCTGACGCGGGGCTCAAACCCACACAGGGTGCGATCATGACCTGAGCTGAAGTCAGATGCCCAACTGACTGAGCCACCCAGGTGCCCCTTAAGTTTTTTTTTTTTAACATTTTATTTATTCTTGAGAGAGAGAGACAGAGCACGAGCAGGGGAGGGGCAGAGCGAGAGAGGGACACAGAATCGGAAGCAGGCTCTAGACTCTGAGCTGTCAGCACAGAGCCCGATGCGGGGCTCGAACTCACAAGCTTGTGAGATCATGACCTGAGCCGAAGTTGGACCCTTCACCAACTGAGCCACCCAGGTGCCCCACAACATGTAGTTTGGTGTGTGGCTTTTTGCACTTAAAACAACGTCTTCGGAGTTCTACCACGTGGTAACAGGTGTCTGTACCTTTGTGTACAGATATAGTACATGTTGTTTATTTACCAGTTAACATTTGGGTTGTTTCCGGTTTTTGGCTATTATGAATAACGCTGCTATGAACACTGAACATTTGTGTGGCCCTTTTTAATTGTCTATAGTATACACGTTGGAGTGGAATTGCTGGGTCATATGGTGATTCTGTGTTTAACCTTCTGATGAAGTGCCAGACTGTTTTCCACAGCAGCTGCTTCATTTTATATTCCCGCCAGCGGTGTGTGAAGGTTCCAATTCTCCACATCCTTGCTAACAGTTATTATTATCTATCTTTTTTTTTTTTTAAACTGGGCTCTTCGCCCAACAGGTAGCTTCTCTGCCCATCTTGGAGCTGAGCTTAAACTCCGGACCCTGAGATCAAGAGTCACATGCTCTACAGACTGAGCCAGCCAGGCACCCTGTTGGCCTACCTTTTTAATTGTAGCCATCCTTGTGGGCATGAAGCGGTATCCCATTGTGATTTTGATTTGCATTTCCCCGATGACTGAAGACGTGGAGCATCTTTTCATGTGCTTATTAGCCATTTGTATACTGTGTGTGTGTGTGAGAGAGAGAGAGAGAGAGAGAGAGAGAGAGGCGCACATGGCAGAAGTCTGTTTTTGTCTTTTGTTCATTTTTTAAATTATTATTATTTTATTACTTTTAAAAAATTTTAATGTGTATTTATTTTTGAGAGAGAGAGACAGTGTTCGTGAGCAGGGGGAGGGCAGAGGGAGAGGGAGAAGGAGGCACAGAATCAGAAGCAGGCTTCAGGCTCTGAGCTGTGAGCACAGAACCCAACGCGGGGAACAAACCCACGAACCATGAGATCATGACCTGAGCCAGAGTCCCAACACTCAACCGACTGAGTCACCCAGGCGCCCCTGTTCATTTTTTTTAAAAAGTGGATTGTTAATCTTACTGAGTAGTAGTTCCATTATTCTGGATACAGTAATACAGTTTGTTTATCAGCTCTGTGATTTAAAGTTTATTTATTTATTTTGAGAGGGAAGGAGTGAGAGAGAGCACATGCGCGAGTAGGAGAGGGATAGAGAGGGAGAAAGAAAATCCCATGCAGGCTCTGAACTGTCAGCAAAGAGTTGGAACTCACAAAGCATGGGATCATGACCCAAGCTGAAACCAAGAAGTCAGATGCTTAACCAACTTAACCCAGGTGCCCCAATTTATCGATTTTTTTTTTAATGGTTAATATTTTTGGAGTTATAGCTGGGAGATCTTTACCTTGTTCAAGGTTACAAAGATTTTCTGTTTTTTCCATACAAGTTTTAGAAAAGTTTCAGCTCATGCATTTAGGTCTATGATCCATTTTGAGTTAATGTTTTCTTGTGTGTATGGTCTCAGGTGAAACTACGAGGTCTTTTCTTTGCATGTGGGGATTCAGTTATTTAATTATCATTTGTTGAGAAGACTGTCCTTTTTCCATCAGGCCACCTTTGCACTTTTACAAAAGTCAGCTCCGTAACTGTGAGGGTTTGTGTCTGGCCTCCCTTGCCGTGACCACACAGCCGGCCGGTCTCCAGTTGTGGGTCAGAGCAGGACTTAGGACACCACGGGGAGCTCCTAAAGAGAAGGTGCGGACATGCGGAAGCGAGCGCAGGCTGCAGCCACAGAGGACGTGGCCGTGGGCAGCTGCTGCCGCGGTCTGTCCTCCCGCTGTTCTTATTACTGTTAATTGTGTGTCTCAGAGCGCTGCTGGCTGCCCTGCCCTGGTGTCTGAGGGAGGTCGTGCTGGGACCAGGTCACCCATGAGAAGGGTCAGAAGGAGGGACAATCAGACATGTGACCTACCGGCCCAGGCAGGGGCGGGGGGGGAGATATGCCCGAGATGTAAACCTTTTGTTTGTGCGTGTGCTCTCACAGTGTTTTCACCTCCTTTATCTTGCCGGAGCCTTGCCATGTCCTGTGACCCTAGACTTTTGTCCTCTAGTGGAGGAACTGGAAATCAGCCCGGGCCTTCGTCACCCAGCATCTGAGTCTCATGTACAGTAGGCGTTTGACAGATGCTCGTGCCAACAGGCCTTGAAGGAAACGAACCTCACCTCCTCGGTGTACGGACTGCTCACAGCGGGCTTCCTCATATCCCGTGGGGTGTCTGCCGGGGATCTGAGGACTCCTGGGTCTGCTGCCAGGTGGTGGAGGGGCCCAGGGCATGTGCAAGACCTTTGCTGTGAGCCTAGGTCTTGCTGGCAGTGTAAAAACATCCCGAACACTCGTGTCAGGGTCTCCCATTTCCAGGGTGGGGCCTTGCTGACTGATTTATTTGGCAACTGAAGAAACGAACTGAGGCCGAAGTTTGAGATGAAGGCAGACGTTCTCTATCATTAGGGGCATTCTGGGTCCCTGGGCCATGATGTCCCAAGGGAGTGAGCTTGTGCTCTGAGCCCCGTGTGTCTGTGACAGTAGGTTAGTGGATGGGGAGAAGGAGGCTCTACCTGTCCAGGGCCAGGTTCACCTTCTTGCTCAGAGACTTTGCACCATCGTCACCAGCGTCATGTGGTTCAGCTGGATTCATATTCAGCTTCCCCGTGTCCTCTTATGTGCTGTGCTCATAAGAGAACTAGTTCTGTGTTTCTGCTCATGTGAACTTGGTTTGGGTTTTATCGTTGTAAGAGCTGCATAAACAGGCTGTATTTTCTGAGCTTCCGCTGTTATGTTTTAGGTAAAAACAGTAAAAAACTAACAGCAACAGGAAACAATTTGAATGGGCCATGGTGGGTGGGCATCTGAGCACCCGTTTCCCTGCAGCAGCGACCCTGGGTTACTGGGGTTCAGGAGCCGGCCACTGGGGCCCAGGAGCTGAGGTGTGGTGGGTCCCCCGGTGAGAGTGCCGCCTGCCCTCAGGGTTCTGAGAGGCTTGGAGCTCTGTGTTTGTTTCTGAGGTCCCCGCATCGTGTATTCAGTTCAGGGCATGTGTCAGGGCACAATGACTCTGGGGACTTGTCATAGTTTCTCTGGGAATTGTTAACACACCATCACTTTTTGTTGACTTGAAAATAACAAGACCATCAGCTCCTGCTAACCTCGTTGCCAGCCTCGCTGCCCTGGGCTTTGTTGGACTCTCACGTCCGTGAGCCGGCTCCACATGCTTGTGCAGCCTGGCACTCGGGGAAGAAAACCCAGGCCTGTGCTGGTCTGGCCGCTCGGCCACTGGGCTTTTTGATCCTATGCCAGGGCGGTGGCTGCTGCCATTCCAGTGAGCCGTGGCACTGAGGGCCCAGTAGCCCAAGATAAAAGGTGTGTGGGTTTGTACTGGTGTGTGAGCGCATGCGTGTGTTTTCTTCCTCATGGTTGGGGCGGCCTGTATTGTGTTTATTATATGTGCTGCCGAAGCGAGCAACCTGTATTGTGTTTATAACACACCCATCCGCAAACACGGAAAGTCACGGAAGATCAGTTTAGCACATGAGATCGAGCCTGTGTGGTGGGAGGAGCACTGGATTCAGAGTCCTGAGGCCTGAGTCTGTCCTCAATCTGTGGCCTTGAGCCAGGCGCTTGCTCTCTGGCCCCATTTCCCTGACTCACTGGGGTTAACCTCTGGTTCCCCAGGCCTCTTCCAGTTCTGACTCTGAGAGTCCACGTGAGCTGGCAGGGTGGGACCGTACCCTGCCCTGCTGAACTTTTGTTTTTCAGCGGGCCCAGAAGTTTCCTGGAGGCCGGCCTCCACTTCCTGGATGGCCCCCGTGGACAGTGACCACTGCCGCCTGCCTCGCTTCCCAAGCCTAGTGCTGTCCGGACCAGTCGTTCTCATGGGGTCGTGTTCCATTTGGCATTTCCTGTGTGCGTTTCTGTGTGGTTGTGTACAGTCACTCACCCTCAGGATTCTGTGTCGCTCCATAAAATGGTGTCCCATAAAAGGGCAGATGGTGTCACATGCACCACCCATGTGGTGCCTGATTCGGCCTCAGTAAATAACAGGGGAATTGTTCAGTTCCGCTCACTGCCCCTGTGTCTGCCCAGCTCCTCAGAGATGGGAGAAGCAGGCTCAGCCCCTGCCTGTGCCTTAGGGGGTGGCCGCCCCTCCAGGATGGGAGTGGGAAGGAGGAAGAATGAGGCCCACACCCTCTGCTGTTTGCAGAAAAGCTGATGGCATGGAACTGTGTGGGAGAGGGGCCCTCGCTGCCTAACACGAGATCAGTTGGTTTGCTTAGTCATGGAGCCAGGTGAGGAGGCGCAAGCCTCGAGGAATGACTGATGGAACGTCTCCCCACCTCTGTGTCTAAAAGAAGTCCTGGAGCCACTTTCCCTGCCCTTTCATCCTGCCTGATCCTGAGTCGTGCCCTCTCGCTTGGTCCTGGGTGCCCGACCCCCCCCCAAGTGGGCAGACCGCTGTGCTGGCTCCCTCCGGGCGGCCCTGGCATCCACCGTTGTGATAACTGCAGCCTTCTGTTATCCACACCTGACCCACAGGACATCCCTGAGTGACCAGACTCCCTGGGGGCCTTTCGGGGTTGTGTTCGGTTGTGCATTGTTTAAAAAATGTGTGCGTATATCCACAATACAGAGATCTTCCTCACCTTATGATGGGGTTGTGTCCCCATCGAAAATGCATTGAATACATCGAACCTGCCGAACCTAGCCTCATCTCCCTTAAATGCACTCAGAGCACTTTCGTGAGCCTATGGGTGGGCAAAATCACCAACACGAAGCTGGTTTGGTGATAGTGTTTGACATCTCATGTTTGTTGAATACCATACTTACAGCGAAAACCAAAATGGTTCTCTGGGCTCAGAATGGTCGCAAGCACGAGTGCTTACCTTGTGACCGCATGGCTGCCTGGACCTGGGGCTCCTGCCCTGCCCATCTTCCCCAGGGGAGGCTCCTACCTCAGATGGTTATCTGGGGAAAAGATCCACATTCACAATTTGAAATGTGGGTTCTGATGAATGCATATTGCTTTTGCACCATTGTAAAGTCTAAAACTCAGAAGACAAACCATTAAGTGCGGGACTGTCTGCATGTGTTTGTTTAACATCAAAGTAAATAACAACTTAAAAAAAGTGAAGAGTAACACGCATTTCGAAAACGTGTAAATCGTAAGTTTGATGAATGATGACAAAGTGAACATGTTGAAGAAATGGAACAGTAGCAGCCCCCAAACCCCCTTGGTGCCCCCTCCCAATCTTTGCCTCCCTCCTCCCTGGGAAACTCCCTTCCGAGTCCACCAGAGGTGATTTTGCCTGTTTTGAATGTGATAGATGGAACTGGCCCCTCTTTGCTCCTCTGCAGTGAGGAGGCCCTCATACCGTTCATGGGGACAGTAGTCAGCTTGGCCTCCTCTGTGTTAGAGTCCAGTGTCTGTGGATGCCACCACATCTTCATCCATGGGGAGGGGCGTTGGGGGAATTTCCAGTTTGAGCCCTTATGAAAAGCGCTGCTGTGCACACTTCTGTGACTGCATTGGTGCCCGTGATCAGATTTCTTTGGGTCCATTTTTTCCCTAATTGTGGTAAAGTACACATAACAGTGCCCATCTTTTTTTTTTTTTAACGTTTATTTATTTTTGAGACAGAGACATGAACGGGGGAGGGTCAGAGAGAGAGGGAGACACACAGAATCCGAAATAGGCTCCAGGCTCTGAGGAGTCAGCACGGAGCCCGACGCGGGGCTCAAACCCACATACCGTGAGATCGTGACCTGAGCCGAAGTCGGACACTTAACCGACTGAGCCACCCAGGTGCCCCAACAGTGCCCATCTTAATAACCGTTTGAAGTGTGCAGTTCAGTGACATCCAGTATGTTCCCCCTGTTGTGCAGCCGCCCACTGGCCTCTCCCTGTGCGGCTCTTTCCCTCTCGCACAGCTGAACTCTGTGCCCTTTACACACAGACTCGCCGGTCCCCGGCACCCACCACCCTACTTTTTGTGTCTGCGAGTTTTCAGTCCCCTAAGGACCTATCTCTTGGGGGCCATGGTCCCAGCTGGCGGTGGGTGCCGAGCGGTTGGTTGTGTGTGCTGGGCTTGCAGCAGGTTTTGAGGTGTTGTGGGGCCGCTGCACCAACCTGCACCCTCATCAGCAGAGCAGAGTTGTGATTGTCGTGCGTTCTCTCCTGGGGAGAGTCGGGTGTGTGTGTTTGGTTTTGTTCGCAACTTTAGCCATGGTTGTCTCATTGTAGTTTTTTTGTTTTTTGTTTTTGTTTTTTTTTTAATTAGAGAACGTTAGCGGGGCGGGAAAGGGCAGAGGGAGAGAGAGAATATCAAACAGGCTCTACGCTCAGCATGGAGCCAGACATGGTGCTCAATCCCACAACATTGGGATCAAGGCCATGAGTCTGTATCAAGAGGCGCCCCACTCATTGTAGTTTTTATTTACTTTCCCTGATGACCAGGGAGGTTGGGCACCTTTACATATGTAAATTACCATCCATTTCTCTTCCTCTTTTTGTGAGGTGTGGAAATCATTTGCATATTTTTCATATTGGATTGTCTCCCTTCTCACTGATTTGCATGAGTTCTTTCCTAAGTGCTTTGTGTTACGTTTTTAATTCTTGAAAATTGGCTGTCACTATGGCATTTATGCAGACTAGCTTAGACAAGAACTGAATGTGTTGGAAGCCTGGTGGGGGGTGGGTCTCTGGAACTTGAGGTTGGGACCCAAGATGTGGAAGCCACCAGAACACAAAAGCCCCATGTCCCCTCTGGACTCAGTGTCATTCTGCTGTGCCTTGCCTGTACCTGATTGCCATCCCTCAGGGGTCCTCAAGGACCAAGTCCTCCGGTGTCTGATCCACTTCCACAGGAGAGAGAACCGTGTGTTGGTCCAGCACCGCCGGGTGTCCACCTTGGCCGACGAGCATTGTCGAGGGGACCGGAGCTGGGCCGCCGCTGGGGCCCACCCCTATTGGTAGAGGCTGTTTCCAGAAGAGAGAAGGACCCCTCCTCTTACAAAAGGTGGCTACAAGCACTTAGTCTGGAACTCAGTGAAACGGTCTTTGCTTAAAGTTGTTCTCAGGTCATCTTTCTTTCCTCTGTGATGTTGGGGACTGAGAGATTTTTGTTTAAAAAATTTTTTTTTAACATTTATTTATTTTTGAGACAGAGAGAGAGAGAGAGAGAGCATGAACAGGGGAGGGTCAGAGGAAGAGAGAGACATAGAATCTGAAACAGGCTCCAGGCTCTGAGCTGTCAGCACAGAGCCCGACACGGGGCTCGAACCCACAGACCGCGAGATCATGACCTGAGCCGAAGTCGGACGCTTACCGACTGAGCCACCCAGGTGCCCTGAGATTTTTGTTTAATATGGTCCGGCTGTGGTAAGGCTTTCATGCTTGGGAGGGGGGGTGGGAGGGGCTGGGAATCGGATGTTTCTCAGATGCCTTTTCACATGTGCAAGGCTCCTTTGCATTATTGGCTCCTTTTATCCTGAGGACATCCTGAGCTGTCCTCATCAGTCTGCTCCCAGTGTTTTTTACTGAGGCCTGGGTGTTACTGATGGGGACACAGGCCAGGCCACACTAGGTCACCTAGGCTGCATGTGGCCAGCAGAGAAGCGCTCTTGTCTGTACGTGCATGACTTTGGCTCAGGGGGAATCGGCAGGGTGTTTCACGAGCCTGAAGATGCTTTCCTGAGATCACTCGGGGACTGTGATGTTCTCATCTCGCATTGGTCAGGCCCAGCTGGGGCCTAGTGACAGCGGATTCGGGAAGCTGGTAACCGGGAACATCTGTCCCGTTAGGGAATGAGAGGAGTTTATGGCCTGTGGAATCAGTGAATTGTTCCCAGCCCCTGCCTACGCCTGCTCAGTGCCCCCCCCGCCCCCCCCCCCCCACCCCGCCTCTCCGAGCCCCACTGGAGTAGGGGAGACTGGGGCAGCATGAGACGCACGCCCTGTGTCCCGGGGCCCAGCACCAGCTGTGTTTCTTAGCAGTGGGTTGTGCAGGGTGTCTAACGTCCTGCTTTACCCGGGGGGTAGACAGGGGACATTGTGATGTGTTTTCTCTGTTCCTGCCACAGAGCTTCTAAAAAACTCTTGGAATTTGGTATTGATACTCATAACAAGCCCCTTTCAACCACACCCGAGTTTATGTTGATGAGATTCGGGGAAGCACCTAAGGATGGGGCCTGGCTGCGTTTGGAGCCAACTTTGTGGTTAGAGGCTGGACATCGAGAGGGTCGCCAGCAGCCAGTGATTCAATCAGCCGAGCCCACGTAAGACGAAGCCTCCACGAAGACCCTGAAGGGCCGGGTTCAGGGGGCTTCTGGGTTGGTGAGCACAGCGAGAGGCTGGGAGGGTGGAGCGCTCAGAGGGGGCGTGGAAGCCCCGCGCCTTTCCCACCATCCTTGCGCTGGACATCTCTTCCATGTGGCTGTTCCCGAGGCGTGTCCTTTTATATTAAGCTGGTGACTTAGTAATCTGGTAAGTGAGCTGTTTTCCTGAGTTTTGTGAGCAGCTCGAGCAAATTAGTTGGGGGGTCGTGGGAATGTCCAGCTTATAGCCGGTTGACAGGTGACCACCCGGACTGGGGATTGGCATCTGAAGGGAGGGGGCAGTGGTGTGGGGCTGAGCCCTTCATCTGTGGGATCTGATGCTGTCTCCAGGTGGATGGTGTCAGGATAGAGCTGAATTTGTAGGTCATCAGTCGGTGTCCCCTGAAGACTGGAGAATTGGATGGCGGTGTGGGAAGAGCACACAGTGGGCTGGAGTAGTTGAGTGTGCAGCATGCAGCTCTGGGGTCCACACAGGTCTTCAGTGAGGACGCCACCTCTGGCTGGTGCTATGGCTTGAGCGGGTCATGTGACCGCTCTGTGCCTCCTATTTCCTCTGCTGTCAAATCGTAGTAACTGTGTCATCCACCTTCCTCCGTTCATTCAACTGGTTTTTACCAGGCTCCTGTATGCAATCCAGGGTGGTGGTCACTGGGATACAGGACAGTGAAGATGCATGTGATCCCTGGTCGTGGGCAGAGGAGGACAGAGTGTGAACCAACCAACAAATAAAGAAGAATAGTGATGATCCTACTGTGAAGACTGTTGGGGCAGGAGGATTTGCTATGGAGCGGGCTTGCGGGGAGTTCGTAAGAGGCCTTACTGCTGAGTGGCAGGGTGGGAGCAGCCTATTGGGTCACAGGGAATGGAGAAAGTGCCTGAATCCCAGAGGATGGCCCAGGAAGGTGGTGCAAGGTGAGGTAGGCAGCACAGAGGGCAGAGCAGAATCACTGGTTCGTGGCCCTGTAGGTTGAGGCATGGGGATGTTGGCTGCTGGGGATAGCATCACTGTCTCTGGTCTGGAACGTCTGGAGTGCAAGGAGGGAGCCTGTGGTACCTAGAACCGAGTTTGCGTGTCCTGCGTTACCTAGAACCACACAGAGACTTGAGGCCAGGAGGTGCGGGTGTGTTGGAAGGGTGGGGAAGGAAGGTGGGCCGCTGCTGAGAATCGCAGGAGGTGGGGGCCCCTGGCCTGAGTCCCCACGAGGAGCCGGGGTGCGGGCAGGGGCTCTGAAGGAGTCCAGGCTCCCAGGTGTAGCCTCTAAGGGGCTCCCTTCACCAAAGCCCACAGGTGTTGCTTCTTCCTGAGACCGCCAGCTTGCTAGAGCATGGCACTAGTCACTTCATTCTCCACATCATTCCATTCTCATCCTCAATGAAGAACTCTGGCCCTAGAGTTCCCAAGGTCCCTTGGGACATCCCAGGCTCCCTCCAGCAGTGCAGAGGCCCCTCGGGGACGACTGGAACAGATGCCTGGGAGGAGGAGCCCTCGCTGCTTCACCTGGTGAGGGCTTTTCGCTGAGGTCTTGGGTGACACCAAGAGTTGATGAAGCCCTGGTGGTGATGGTGGTGGCTGTCCCCAGGTGATCCCGGATGGCTGGAGCCCGCCCGGCTTCTTTCTGTTGTGGGGATCCCATAGGTTGGTGGGTTTGCTGCACATGCTTCTCAGGGGTCCAGACTTGGGACCTTAGACCCAGCGGGTATGTCCAAGTCTGTCTGCACTGCTGTGTCTACACCACAGTCTGGGTGACTTATAAACAACAGACACTTATTTCTCACAGTTCCGGAGGCTGGGAAGTCCAAGATCAAGGTGCAAGCACGTTCGGTGTCTGGTGAGAGCCTCTTCCTGGTTCCTAGACAGCTGTCTACTCGTTGTGCTCACACGGCTGGGTTAGGGGATTCTGGAGGGCCTCTTGAAACGGTACTAATCCCATGCATCACAGCACCTCCTCATGACCTAGTCACTTCCCCAAAGCCCCAGCTCCCAATACCATCACATTGGGGGTCAGATTTCAACATGTGAATTCGAAGGGGGTGGGAAGTAAACATTCGATCTGTAGCAGGGTCCCAAACTCTGGTCTCTTGATGAAACTTGGGTTTTGTGAACGTGTAGCTAAGAAGGGTTAGAGTGGAGCGGGTGTTTTGGGGAGAACGTTAGGATCCCACTTTTACTCACTCCACTCCTCACCCTGCCTGCTGGGGGGCCCTGACAGTTTTGGTGTGGAATGTTCCCGGCTTTGACCTTTACTCTGATCCCAGGGACAGTTTGAGTGTCCTGGTGCCTCGCTCCTTAGCAGGGTTATTCATTTAAGTGATTTAGAGTGTTGCCTTTTTGGGGTTGTAAATGGTGATCCTGGTACACCATGTGTATATACCACCAGTCATTTGAGAGTGACCAGACAAAACAGCCCCAGGAGCCCTCCTGGCTCGCTCTGTGGCCTGTGAGGAAGGGACAGCACCTTCCCACCTGCACCGGCCATCACTGAAACAGCCTCTAACGGGAGCCTCGTGGTTGTGATTTTCCTCATCTGTAAAAGATGATGAACACATGTGTCCGTCCACGTGTAAAGGACAACAGAGCCGTGTGTGGGAACGCTGGGAGGCCCCCAGGGGAGGGGGTTTCCCTTGGTCTTTATTTTGTGGCTGGTCACCTGTTGGTTATCCAGGTCACCTGGCCACCTGTAAGTAGGGCAGAGTGTGAATCCCTCCGGTGCACAGGAGGTGAAGCGTCTGGGTTCCCCTGCGGCCGTGAGGTCCTGGAGTGTGTCAGTGCCCCGTAGCCAGGGCTTCTGGGCCCAAATCGCCTCTAGCAGGCCTTCCGCGTGGCCATAGGATTTTCACCCCTTCTGATGGGGACGGTCTTCCCACGCCGCTCTTTCCTTGTGTGCGAACAGCCGCCCTTTGCAGCCTGCAGTGAGATCAGTGAGATGACCCCATTCACTGGCTGCTGTCCCTGTGTGTGTTGGGGGTGGACGTGGGGGTGGCCTCAGCATGGGGCTAAGTCACGGGGCTTTGAGGGGACCTCAGATATCATCCTGCATGGAGAGGAGGGGCAGGATCTGTGTCCCCTCCGTGGGTTCCGTATCAGGGGGCATGGAGGAAAGAGCCCAGTGGCTGGTGGTGGTTTGTCTTCTCCTTCATCTTCCTGTCTGTCTGCCTTTTCGTTTCTCCCCTTCATGGTGTTTTCTTGCTCTTTTCCCTCCCTCATCTTTAGAGCTTGGCCTGCTCCTCTTGGTCCTAAACCTTGTCAACACACACACACACACACACACACACACACACACACACACCACGCACGCCCAGACACACACACATGCACGGCACACCCCTGCAGCTGGGTACACCACACACCTGTATGCACGCGCAAACACGCACAAACACACACTCCTTCCCTGGTCCTCTCCGCACACATTCTTCCTTTAAAAGTTCCCTTTAAAAAAACATTAAAAAAAAAATTTTTTTTAAACGTTTATTTATTTTTGAGACATAGAGAGACAAAGCATGAACGGGGGAGGGTCAGAGAGAGGGAGACACAGAATCCGAAACAGGTTCCAGGCTCCGAGCTGTCAGCACAGAGCCCAACGCGGGGCTCGAACTCACGGAGTGCGAGATCATGACCTGAGCCGAAGTCGGCCGCTCAACCGACTGAGCCACCCAGGCGCCCCAAAAACATTTTTTTTTAATGTTTATTTATTTTTGAGACAGAGAGAGAGCACGAACGGGGGAGGGTCAGAGAGGGAGACAGAATCTGAAGCAGGTTCCAGGCTCCGAGCTGTCAGCACAGAGCCCGACGCGAGGCTCGAGCTCACAGACCGTGAGATCATGACCTGAGCCAGAGTCGGAAGCTCAACCGACTGAGCCACCCAGGGGCCCCTAAAAGTTCCCTTTTAAAAACGTGAACTTTCGAAAAACCTAGCAAAACACAGAGAATAACACAGCGAATGCCCTTCCTTCAGAACCCATGCTTCCCAGTCCTCACGTTGTATATGTCTTTCCACAGCACCTCCCCTGAGGTTACAGTTTTTATAAATAGTAAACCTAAATACGCATCGAACATAAAATACATCAAAAAGGTGTCTCTTAGGTGAGTGGGCTCCTTTCGTCCTTGATTGGTTCCTGTGGTCACGGTGAACATAACCCACGGCTGGAGTGAGACCAGGTCAGCACAAGCTCTGGTTCTGGTTTTCATTTGAAGTTGAGAACTCAAGTCACGTAAATAAGTAGATGGGAATTAACAGGGTTTTGATAAAGAATAGCGTCTAATTCCAAGTTTTTTGCCCCCCAAAAAATCACGTTAAAGATTAATATCAAAAAACTTACTGATGAACTCCCAGCTGACAACTCAGGTTCCCCCAATCCCTAAGAATAGCTTTATTGAGGTATAATTCACACACCCTTAAGTCTACTAGTGGACAATTCATTGGTCTTTCCAGAACATGCTTCCAGTTTTGTGATACTACCGCATCTTGTACCATGTCTCTTGGTTTTTTTTTTCAAGTTTATTTATTTTGAGAGACAGAGAGAGGAAGTGGGGGAGGGGCAGAGAGAGGGAGAGAGAGAATCCCGAGCAGGCTTCACACTGTCAGCGCAGAGCCCCATGTGGGGCTGGAACTCAGGAACTTGAGCTGAAACCAAGTGTCAGTCGCTTAACCAACTGAGCCACCCAGGTGTCCCTCATATTTTTTTTTAAATAATTTTTCTTGGACTGTGTGCCTGGCTGGCTCAGAGCAGGAGGCTCTTGATCTCAGGGTTGTGAACTCAGACCCCACGTTGGGCGTGGAGCCTTCTTTAAAAAAAAAAAAAAAAAACTTAAATTTTTTTCTTAAAAGTAATGTTAATTATGTTAATTGGGGCATGTGGCAGGCCCAGTTGGTAGGGCGTGAGACTCTTGATCCCAGGGTTGTAAATTAAAGCCCCACTTTGGATGTAGGGATTACTTACAAATAAAATATTAAAAAAAAAGTAATGTTAATTGTAGAAAATGTAAACAATATAGGGAAAACCAAAAAAAAAAAAAAAACGTCTGTTGCCTCTTCATCAGGAGGTTTTAGATTGTAGCATTTATACCTCCAGTCACAAAAGCTTAAAACTGGACTAAGATGTTGGGGCCTCCTGTGCACAGTTCCATCGGGTCATGCACAGTGCTGTGGGGGAGAGTAAAGCAGAGAGGGAAAATGGGGGCAGTTTGGTCAGCAAGCAGGGTAGCAGGGGTGGGCCAAAGGCCAAGCAAGGTTAAAGCCCAGGTCCAGGGTCAGGTGCAGTGACAGGCTGCGTGCCAGGCCTTGGGTGCCTTGTTCCCTGCCCCTACAGGGCCGTTGTGGGGAAGATGTCAGAGAAATTACTGCTTGTGCTTTCTTCTAGGATTTTTATGGTTTCAGGCCTCACGTTTATTAAAAAAGTCTGCACCTTAAAGTGCACTGATAGTTCCAGTACGTAGGACCCAGTGCAGATCCTAGGGGATTTTGGAAGGGTCCTTGTGCTGCCCCATGTCTCAGTCCTTTAGTTAAGAGCACTGCATGGTTCATGTTCCATGGAAAGACCTAACAGTAAGCAGAATGTCTGCACTTTTGTCCCTGCCGCGTCCCGTCCCAGCTGCCTTCTTTTCGTTTTGTTTCTTCAGTTCCACATATGAATGAACTCATGTGGTAGTTGTCTTTCTGTGACTCACTTATTTCCCTTAGCATAATACTTTCTAGATCCATCTGTGTCATTGCAAGTGGCAAGATTTCATTCTTTTTTTTATGGCTGTGTAACATTCCTCTGGCTGTGTGTACACATATGTATACCACGTCTTCTTCTTTATCCTTTATCGATAAGTCGATGGATGCTTAGGCTACTTCCATAATTTGGCTGTTGTAGATAATTCTGCAGTAAACATTAGGGTGCTTGTATCCCTGTGAATTAGTGTTCTTCTATTCTTTGGGTAAAGATCCAGTAGTGAGATTACTGGATCGTAGGGTAGTTCTATTTTTAACTTTTTTTTCTTTTTAATTTTAGAGAGAGATCGCATGTGAGCAGGGGAAAAGGGCAGAGAAAATCTTAAGCAGGCTCCATTCTCAGTGCAGATCCTGACACGGGGCTTGATCCTATGGCCCTTGGGTCATTATCTGAGCTGAAATCAAGAGTCAGATGCTAAACCAACTGAGCCACCCAGGCTCCCCTCTGCTTTTAATTTTTTGAAGAAGTTTCTTTTTTTTTTTTTTTTTAAATGTTTATTTATTTTTGAGAGAGAGCACAGGCAGAGGAAGGGCAGAGAGAGAAGGAGACACAGAACCTGAAGTAGGCTCCAGGCTTCAGGCTCCGAGCTGTCAGCATGAACCTGACGCGGGGCTCGAACCCACGAACCGGGAGATCATGACCTGAGCCGAAGTCGGACACGTAACTGACTGAACCAACCAGGCGCCCTTGAAGAATTTTCGTACTGTTTTCCAGGTGGCTACACCAGTTTGCATTCCCACCAACAGTGCACTGAGGGTTCCTGTTTCTCCACATCCTTGCCAACACCTGTTGTTTCTTGTGTTGTTGATTTTAGCCATTCTGATGGGTATGAGGTGATATCCATTGTAGTTTTGATTTGCATGTCCCTGATGGTGGGTGATGTTGTGCCTCTTTTCATGTGTCTGCCAGCCGTCTGTATGTTTTCTCTAGAGAAATATCTGTTTGTGTCTTCTATTTTTAATTGGATTATTTGGTTTTGTTTGGTGTTGAGTTGTATAACTTGTTTTTATATTCTGGATACTAACCCCTTATCAGATATGTCATTTACAAATTCTTTCATTCAGTAGGTTGTTGTTTAGCTTTGATCGTAATTTCCTTTGCTGTATGGAAGCTTTTTATTTTGGTGTAGTCCCAATAGTTTATTTTTGCTTTTGTTCCATAGCCTCAGGAGACGGATCTAAAAAACTGTTGCTACAGCCGATGTCAGAGAAATTACTGCTTGTGCTTTCTTCTAGGATTTTTATGCTTTCAGGTCTCACGTTTATTAAAAATTTTTTTAATGTTTATTTTTGAGAGAGAGAGAGAGAGAGAGGCAGAGTGTGAGTGGGGGAGGGGCATAGAGAGAGAGGGAGACACAGAAACCGAAGCAGGCTCCAGGCTCCGAGCTGTCAGCACAGAGCCCGACGTGGGGCTTGAACTCACGAGCTGTAAGATCATGACCTGAACCAAAGTCGGACACCCAACCGAATGAGCCACCGAGATGCCACTCAGGTCTCACCACATTAGAAACTTAATCCAGTTTATTTTTGTGTCTAGTGTAAGAAAGTGGTCCAGTTTCATTCTTTTGCATGTCACTGTCCAGTTTTCCCAGAGCCATTTGTTGAAGAGACTGTCCCTTTGCCATGACATATTCTTGCCTCTTTTGCTAAAGATTAGTTGACCATATAATTGTGGATTTGTTTTTGGGCCTTGTGTTATGTTCCGTTCATCTACGTTGTCTATTTTGTGCCCATACCAGACGTTTTGATCACGACAGCTTTGTCATGTATCTTCAGATCTGGAATTGTGATGCTTTCAGCTTTGTTTTTCTTTTTCAAGATTGTTCTCGCTATTTGGGGTCTCTAGATGGTTCTGTACCAATTTTAGGATTCTTTGTTCTAGTTGTGTGAAAAATGCCATTGGTATTTGATAGGGATTACGTTAAATCTGTAGATTGCTTTGAGTTGTATGGACATTTTAACAATATTTGTTGTTTTTTTTTTAATTTTTTTTTAACGTTTATTTATTTTTGAGACAGAGACAGAGCATGAACAGGGGAGGAGCAGAGAGAGAGGGAGACACAGAATCCGAAACAGGCTCCAGGCTCTGAGCCGTCAGCACAGAGCCCGACGCAGGGCTTGAATTCACGGACCGTGAGATCATGACCTGAGCCGAAGTCGGACGCTTAACCGACCAAGCCACCCAGGCGCCCCAACAACATTTGTTCTTCTAATCCATGAGCATGGAATGTTTTCCCTTTTGTTTATGTCATCTTCAGTTTCTTTCATTAGTATTGTACAGTTTTCAGAGTACAGGTCTTTCACCTCCTTGGTTAAATTTATTCCTAGGTATTTTATTATTTTGGTGTACTTGTAAGTGGGATTGTTTTCTCAATTTCTCTTTCTGTTGCTTCATTATTAGTGTATAGAAAGCAGTGGATTTCTGTACATTGATTTTGTATCCTGTAGCCTTCCTGAATTCATTTATGAGTTCTAGTAGCTGTTTTGGTGAAGTCTTTAGGGTTTTTAGATATAGTATCATGTCGTCTGCAAATAGTGAGAGTTTTACTTTTTCCTTAATGATCTGGCTGCCTTTTGTTCCCTTCTCTTGTCTGATTGCTTGGGTAGGACTTCCAGTACTATCCTGAGTAAAAATGGTGGGAGTGGACATCTTGCCTTGTTCCTGATCTTAGGGGAAAGCTCTCAGTTTTTTCCCATTGAGGATGATGTTGGTTGTGGGTTCTTCATAGATGGCCTTTATTATGTTGACGTTTGTTCTTTCTTTCTTTTTTTTTTTTAATTTTTTTTTTTAATGTTTATTTATTTTTGAGACAGAGAGACACAGCATGAGCAGGGAAGGGGCAGAGAGAGAGGGAGACACAGAATGTGAAGCAGGCTCCAGGCTCTGAGCTGTCAGCACAGAGCCTGACGCGGGGCTCGAACCCACGAACTGTGAGATCATGACCTGAGCCGAAGTCGGACGCTTAACCGACTGAGCCACCCAGGCGCCCCGACGTTTGTTCTTTCTAAACCTACCTTATTGAGGGTTTTCATCATGAATGGATGTTGTACTTTGTCACATGTTGTATCTGCATCTTTTCAAATGATCTTACGGTTTTTATCTTTTCTTTTTTTGATGTGATGTATCACATGGATTGACTTGTGAATATTGAACCACCTTTACATCCTGGGAATAAATTCCACTTGATTGTGGTGAATGATTATTTTAGTGTATTGTTGGAGTCTTTTAATTTTTTTTTTAAAGTTTATTTATTTTTGAAGGAGAGAGAGAGACAGAAGGTGAGTAGGGGAGGGACAGAGAGAGAGGAAGACACAGAATCCGAAGGAGGCTCCAGGTTCTGAGCTGTCAGCACAGAGCCCGACAATGTATTGTTGGATTCTGTTTGCTAATATTTTTGGAAGATTTTTGCATCCGTGTTCATTGGAAATATTGGCCTGTAGTTCTCTTTTTTGTAGTGTCTTTATCTGGTTTTGATATCAGGGCAGTGCTGGCCCCATAGAATGAATTTGGAAGCTTTCCTTCTATTTTTTGTAGTAGTTTGAGAAGAATAAGTATTAACTGTTTTTTAAATGTTTGTTAGAATTCCTCTGTGAAGCCTGGACTTTTGTTGGGAGTTTTTTGATTACTGGTTCAATTTCATTTCTGGTAATTGGTCTGTTCAGATTTTCTGTTTCTTCCTGATTCAGTTTTGGGAGGTTGTATGTTTCTAGGAGTTTATCCATTTCTTCCATGTTGTCCAGTTTGTTGGCATGTAATTGTTTATAATATTCTCTTATAATCCTTCATGTTTCTTTGGTACTGGTTGTTGCTTCTCCTCTTTCATTTCTGATTAATTTGAGTCCTCTCTCTCTCTCTCTCTCTCTCTCTCTTTTGGATGAGTCTTGCTAAAGATTTCTCAATTTTGTTGATCATTTCAAAGAACTGGTGCCTTGGTTTCATTGATTTGTTCTACTTTTTTTTTTTTTTTTTTTAAGTTTCTGTTTTCTTTATTTCTGCTCTGACATTTATTATTTCCTTGCTTCTGCTGGCTTGGGGTTTTGTTCTTCTTTTCCTTGCTCCTTTAGGTGTAACATTAGGTTGCTTATTTGAGATTTTTCTTGCTTCATGAGGTAGGACTGTGTTGCTACAGACTTCCCTCTTAGAACTGCTTTTGCTGCATAGATTTCGGACCATTGTGTTTTCACTTTCATTTGTCTACATGTATTTTTAAGTTTCTTCTTTGATTTATTGGTTGACCCATTCATTGTTTAGTAGCATGTTGTTTAACCTCCATGTATTTGTGGTCTTTCCAGATTTTTTCTTGTTGACTTCTAGTGTCATAGTGTTGTGGTCAGAAAAGATGTGTGGAATGACTTTGATCTTTCTGAATTTGTTGAGACTTGTTTTGTGGCCTAACGTGATCTAATCTGGAGAATGTTCCATGTGCACTTGAAAAGAATGTGTATTCTGCTGTTTTAGGATGGAATGTTCTGAATATATCTGTGAGATTCATCTGGTCCAGTGTGTCATTCAGAGCCACTGTTTCCTTGTTGATTTTCTGTTTGGGTGATCTATCCATTGATGTAGGTGGGTTATTCTCTACAATTATTGTATTACTGTCCGTTACTTCCTTTATATTTGTTATTAACTTGTGTATTTGGTTGCCAGGTATTTACTTCTTGTTAGTTTGTCCCCTTTCTGGTTATATAGTGCCCTTCGTCTCTCGTTACACTCTTTGTTTTAAAGTCTATCTTGTCCCATGTAAGTATTGCTGCCCCAGATTGCTTTTCACACCATTAGCATGATGAATGCTCATCCATCCCCTCACTTTCCATTTGCAGGTGTCTTTAGGTCTGAAATGAGTCTCTTATAGGCAGCATACAGATTGGTTTTGTTTTCTTACCCATTCTGTCACCCTTTGACTTTTGATTGGAGTGTTCAGTCCATTTATATTCAAAGTAATTGTTGATAAGTATGTATGTATTACCATTTTTGTTACTTGTTCTGTGGTTGTTTTTGTAGTTGTTTTTCTCCATTCCTCTCCTCTCCTGCACTTTTCTCTCATGGTTAGTTGGCTTTATGATATACTTGGGTTCCTTCCTCTTTATTTTTTTCATGTCTTTACAGGTTTTCGATTTGTGGTTACCATTCGGTTTGTATGTCACCTCTCCTGCATATAGCAGTCTGTATGAAGTTGCTGGTTGCTTAAGTTTGAACCCATTCTTTAGTCCTCTCCTCCCCATGTTTTAGGTAAATGGTGTCATACTTTATAGCCTCTTATTTTGTGAGTCCCTTGACTGAGTTCTACAGGTACGCTTATTTTTACTGCTTTTGTGCTTCAGTGTGACCTCCTCTTGATTACATCTGTAAAGACCCTATTTCCAACTAAGGTCACATGCACAGGTGTAGGTGTGGAACTGAGACATATCCTTGAGGAGCACACAACTCCAACTGCCACAGAAGGAAAGGTTAATGGAGCAGAAGACCTGATATGCCCCTGAGCAGGGAGGAGAGGTCTGGGAGCACAAAGGGTGTTGGGGTGCAGACGTTGAATGGGCCGGGTTGAAGGGCCGAGGCTGGGGCTAGAGCCGAGTGGTAAGGACAACCTGCGAGGCTTCTCTCCAAATGGAGCTGTTCTCAGGGCTGAGCCTGTTAACCATCACCGGCTTCCCCTGGGCTGTGTCGAGCCTTATAATCTACAATTGTGTTTCCTTTCCTAACCAGGAAACTACTTTGCCTCTCACTTTTTCATGGGAGGTGAGAAGTTCGACACCCCTCACCCTGAAGGTTACCTCTTTGGAGAGAACATGGATCTGAATTTCCTGGGCAATCGCCCGGTCCAGGTGGGTCACACTGGGGTAGGCACGTGGGCAGTGGCAGCGAGGTCCTCCCCTCCGCTATCCATAGCTAGCTTTGAGGATAATCAGGCACTGAGTCACCTCACATGGGCAGAGCTACTGGCTGGACGTGTGTATGTGTGTGCAGGGGTCATGTCCTGGCACTGCCCGCTTAGAGGTTGGATGGCTGCAGATAGCTCACTGGGGGACAGGGTAGCCACTGCTGAGTGCAATGCAGCCAGGCTATGGGGCTTATGGATAGTTATGGATTTGATCCCAGTCCTCTTGGATGACTTTCTTTAAAAAAGAAAAAAACAGAAGCCACACTCTGTAGAACAGTGGGTGAGAGTTGTGACCCAAAAGAGACATGCACATGGCCAGTGAGCATTTTTACAAATGCACTTTCGTTAGTCATCAGGGAAGCACACGTTTACATGCTGCTGTCCATTTGTCCAGCACACATTTGGTACCTGCTGGGTGCCTAGGACTCCTCCAGGGGCTGGGGATGGAGGACATATCCTACCCTCTTCCCTCCTGGGGTGCAGGCAGTGAAGAAAAGATTCATGAATGGTGACAAAAGAGACCGAGAGGGACTAGTGAGGGCCTCTGGGGACGGGGTGCTGAGCAGGGGACTGGGTCTTGTACTTTAAAATGGTGGGCCTCAGTGTGGGTGAGGAGCCAGGCAGGAGACCCTCTCTTTCAGGAGATGCTGACTCCATTTCCCAAGGCTGCTGAGTCCTGGGGTGTCCCTGGTCCTGGCAGGGGATGAGGTGTCCACTGGCCTGGGGGTCTTTAGGCTGTTTTAGCAGTGGAACAGCTGGTTGACATGAAATCTTGATCCTTTAGTGTGTGGGAGGCGAGGAGCTTTGGCCTCAAGTGCTGCCCTCCCCGACCCATGGGACCACTGGGGCTTCCAGGTTGTGCTGAGTCCCCCGCCCTCCTGAGTCTGTGAGAGCAAGAGTAGCAACCTCACCTTCCGTCTTCGAAGCCTCAGCTCGCAGGCAGGGCCTGGCTCTTACAGACCTCCTGTAAATCTGTTATTGTTTAAACTTTTCTTTTGAGGCCATCGTAGACTCCCCTGCAGTGGCGGGAAGGGGTTCCAGTCCTCTGTGCCTCCCTCCCTCGGCTTCCACAAGGACAGAATCTTCCAGAGCTGTGCTGCACTGTCATGGGCAGGAGCTGATGCCGCTGCAGCACATTTCCCAGAGATCTCCCATTTTCCAGCACTCCCCTGTGTGTGTGTGTGTGTGTGTGTGTGTGTGTGTGTGTGTGCGTGTTTGTGTGTGAGTCCCTTCCAGAGTCTTTCCTGAGCATCATCCTTACCTTGCAGGCCCACTTTATTCAGGACAGCAGTGGGCACCAGGTCCCGCCTCTGGGAACATGGCCTCAGAGCCCCAGGGTCCCTCGGGCCGGGTTATGCTTACTGAGAGTCCCCCTGGAATTGGAGGACCATGGCTGGATCTATGTGGCCAGAATCCTTAAGGGTTCTGGTCCCTGTTGTTTGTCCCTTGTGGTGGCTGCTGGGCCTGTGGTTTCCTTCTGTATGAATGAGCGCAAGGGCTGGGGTGTACAGAGTCGTGCCTGTGCTCCGATTATCCCTGTTTTCTATCCTTGTCACATCCTGGGGATTGCCGGGCATGGCTTTGGGTTTTTCCCTTCTAGTTTCCATACGTCACCCCTGCCCCCCATGAGCCGGTGAAGACGCTGAGGAGCCTGGTGAACATCCGGAAAGACTCTCTCCGACTGGTGAGGTGAGCCTTTGCCCTGCCTCACGCTGTGGTCACAGATGCCTGCGAGGGGAGGCAGCAGCTAGTGGCCCCAGTCCCTGCTCCCTCAGCTGTGGAGCCAGAAGGTCACGGACAGGTCTCGAGGCCAGAGGGGCTTCTAGGGTGTGAGTACAGAGGGCTCTGCTCATGGGACTCCAGTCTGCAAACCGGCCGTGCCCCCAGGGATGTCGGTCCGCGTCCGCAGACGCTTTCACTCGGGGGATTGGGTGCCCCTCGCCTGTGGGGGCAGAGACCAGGGATGCTGCTGAGCACCCCACAGTGCACGGGACGGCCCCACGACCAACAGCGATCCGGCCTCGCACGTCAGCAGGCTGAGAACCACGTTAAACCTGGAAGACGTCTGGGGCTGTGTCTAAACCCAGAGGACCCCTCTCTTTCTGTGGGCGGGACACAAGGGAGGGAGGGCTCTGCAGTGTCCGGCCTTATTGCCCAAAGAGGGAGTGGGCCTCCACGCGTCTGGCAGCCGCCTCTGAGGGGCCCCGTGGGGGGCGCACCTGCTGTGCTGGGTGGAGGCCGCCACCTCTGTCCCTCTGCTCCCCGGCAGGTACAAAGATGGTGCGGACAGCCCCTCCGAGGACAGCGAGAAGCCGCGCGTCCTCTACAGCCTGGAGTTCACCTTTGATGCCGACGCCCGCGTGGCCATCACCATCTACTGCCAGGCGGTGGAGGAGTTCCTGAACGGGACGGCTGTGTGAGTGTCTGCGGCCTGGGTGGCGGCTGGCCCGGCAGCTGTGCTTCTGTTGTCCGTGCTGTGCGTTTGAGATCTTGGAGGTTTTCTTTGCAATAAGGGTCTTGCTGGCCCCGAAAGTTTGAAATCTGTAACTTCAGCGTGACCACAGACTCAGACAGACGGGCAGAAACGTACCCGCTTGTGTCCTGTTGGAGAAAAACACCTGAAGGCCAGACTGGCTCTGGTGCTGGAGCTTAGGCGTCAAGGCTTGGGACTGCTGGTACCTCAGTTTCCTCAGCTGGGGGTGGGGGTGGCTGGAGCCGCCCCCTCGTGGTCGGTATAAGGACCTTGGTGCTGCTGTTGGAGAAAACCCGTAGCTGGGGTTTGTGGGGAGCACTCCCTGCAGGGAGTGAACACTTTGTCCGTCGGGTCACCGGGCTCGGGGCTCCCTCTCTCGCACCCTCCCTTGCAGCAACAAGAGGACAAGGTGCGCAGCTCGGCTTTGGTCTGTGTCACATTTGGACCTGGAAGACGTGCCCCCAGAAGGATAGTGGATGCGTGAGCAAACAGCTTAGCCGTCCCTTGAGCTTTTGTCCTGAACCACCGGGGGGCTCCTCCACTGGGGACAGGGGACAGAAATGCTGCTCTGTCCCCTCCCTCTCTTCCCTTCCTGAGACCTGGCTGGAGTGGCCTGCTTCCCTTCTCAGTTTGCTGGAGTTGAGTGGGGTGAACATAGAAGTCAACGGAACAAAGACCATCTCTAGGACCCAGAAGGCTGTGCCCAAGCACCTTTATCCGAGCCTGGAAATTCTGTTTCCATTTGAGCTGCAGTGTGCGTGACCCTCCTGCTCCTTCCCTGGTCTCCTCCCTGCTTCTTGACAAGTGAGAAAAGGGGGCAGATCTGAGGTCCCAGAGAAAATCCCAGGTCTGCTTGGGAGCAGAGTCCTAGCCTGTGGCTTTATCACGGGTTCAGGGCTGGGATGTCACAGGGAAGAAAGGCCCTGTGGCCTCCAGGGGGTGGAGGGGCCCCCTCTCTTTGTGCGTACAAGAGCAGCCCCGCTCCCGCCAGTCTGTCAGGCTCTCCAGAGTGTCTTTTGTCCAAGAGGCTGAGGGAAGCCCCAAGAGGGGCTGCTGTGGGGTGGGTGGAGGAAGCAGGTCAGCGCCGTGTGTTGGATTCCTGAATGGGGAGAAGCCCGAGTTGGTCAGAATTGAAAATGCATGTACCCTTTCTGGGAATGTATCTTGGGAACGTGCTCGTATGCGTGGCTGAGATGTATGTAGAGAGGGTCCTGGAAGCACCGTTGGGAATAGCGAGATACTGGAGTCTGGTCTTCACCAGCGGGACGCCTGGTCGGATCAGAGTTAGTGACCGCACAGTGGAGCCCATGCAATGTTTGCAGAACCCCGCACCCCTGCGTGTGGCGGTTAGGGGACAGCACTGGGGGCCGTCAGTAGTGAGGGAGCCGGTGTAGGTGGGCCGCCGTGTGAATACTCAAGAACAGACACTGTGCACGCGGGCGTGAACATGCCCTCCTCTTCTGGGAGTGCTTAGTGGGTTGTGGCTGGGACAGAGAAGCCCATGGCAGGGAGCGAGCGTGAGGGTGGGCTGTGGGGACACGGCATGCCGGGCACATGTTTGTACCATGTTTGTTCACTAAAGTAAATGCACCTCAAAAGCCAAATGGAAAAGCGCAGCCAGATCTGGAAAGGCAGTTGTGGGGCAGGTGTGGGCCCCAGAGGACTTGTAAGCAGGTGAATTACCAGGCAGGGCTGGAGGCGGGTGAGGACTCGCAGGTGGAGAAGGGCGTCTTCGCGTCTGATTTCTGCTCGGTCCCCACAGACTGGTGGCTGCCAGCCCCTGCCTCACAGGTCCTGGGCTGGCAAGGGACTGAGACTGAGGACCGGGCACAGCAGACCATTTGCTCTGGGCACAGTCTCAGCGGCCTTTCTCTCGCCTGCCCTTTCAGGTACAGCCCCAGGACCCCTGCCCTGCAGTCTGAGACCGTCCACTACAAGAGAGGGGTGAGCCAGCAGTTTTCCCTGCCCTCCTTCAAGATCAACTTCTCCGAGTGGAAGGATGATGAGGTAACCTGGCCCCCGTCACCAGCCCTCTCCCGAGCACCGTCCGATCGCCACAGGCCTGTCTGCTCACATTCCTCGAGTGGCTGATAAGCCTCAGGAGTATATGTGTGCTCAGTCAGGCGTGCGCTGGACCAGGGAGCGGGGAGTGTTGGCTAGACTGGATGATTGAGGACGGACAGAGCGTCAGCAGTTAGAAGCTCCAGTTGGGGCGCCTGGGTGGCGCAGTCGGTTAAGCGTCCGACTTCAGCCAGGTCACCATCTCGCGGTCCGTGAATTCGAGCCCCGCGTCAGGCTCTGGGCTGATGGCTCAGAGCCTGGAGCCTGTTTCCGATTCTGTGTCTCCCTCTCTCTCTGCCCCTCCCCTGTTCATGCTCTGTCTCTCTCTGTCCCAAAAATAAATAAAAAACGTTGAAAAAAAAAAAATTAAAAAAAAAAAAAAAAAAAGAAGCTCCAGTTAGCGGCTTGGGTGGTGCCTTGTCGGGGCTGTGGGACTGCAGTCTGGCAGGGTCCCTTCCACCTTCTGGTTCTTGGCTGGTGCTGGCAGTTTATATCACATGAAGGTTGGCAACGGGAGCTTTGTCTGTAACAGCAGAATTTGGACATAACCTGTCTGTCCGTGACAAAGGGATTGCTTACTCACTGATGTTATGGGAACCATATGATCGTATGGGCACCGTGGTTCGTTTCCGTAACGGGTTGCTGTGCAGCCCCAGCAGGTGGAAGGGATCTGTGTGTACCGTACACACTGGTACCGAAAGCCTCTCCTGGGTCTGGAGAAGAGTCTGTTGCAGACAGAGGTACAGTATAATTTCACGCACGCGACAAGAAAGATGCACAAAGCCATTTCCGCAGGTGTCCGTATGTGTGTATAAAGCTTGAGGAGAAACTGAAGAAGATGCCCATGAACTACATGGTGGTTATTTCTGCGCAGGGTTTTGATATAAGGCAAAGAGTCCTGCATTACACACGCTCGAGCCCATTCTGCACGTGAACAGTGTGAGTGCCAGCAGTATGTATGTGTCTGAGTTGTTTGAACAGGTCTTTTTTTTTTTTTATTTTTTATTTTTTTTTTTTTTTAATTTTTTTTTTTTTCAACGTTTTTTATTTATTTTTGGGACAGAGAGAGAGACAGAGCATGAATGGGGGAGGGGCAGAGAGAGAGGGAGACACAGAATCGGAAACAGGCTCCAGGCTCCGAGCCATCAGCCCAGAGCCTGACGCGGGGCTCGAACTCACGGACCGCGAGATCGTGACCTGGCTGAAGTCGGACGCTTAACCGACTGCGCCACCCAGGCGCCCCTGAACAGGTCTTTTAAGGTAGAATTTGCATACCATAAAACTCACCCCTTTTAAGTGTATAATTCAGCGATTTTTGGTAAATTCATGAATTATGCCGTGGTCACCACAGTCCAGTTCTAGAACCTTTCCGTCCTCCCAGTAGGGTCCCTCATGCCCATTCTTAGTTAATCCCAGTTTGTAGTCCCAGCCCCTGGTAAGTACTGATGTACTTTCTGGATGTTTTATATAAATGGAATCATATGATAGGTGGCCTTTTGTATCAGGCTGCTCTCACTTGGCTGAATTCTCTAGTTTTTTAAAGAAGGTAGTCATGTATTACTGAAGTACATTATGGGGAAGGAGTGGAGGCAGCGGGGCGTGGGATGGTGTAGGAGCTGGGCAGGTGGGTTCTGGGTCATGAGCTGTGTCAGAAGGTGAAGGCCACACCGTGGTGTTTGCTCTCGTTTGTCAGGGCGCTTTGGCGGCCAGCAGCAGAAGCTGCCTCTACTGCTCATGTGAGGAAGTCTTCTGAAAGAAGGATGGGGCTTTTGGAGCCCCAGGAAGAGCTGGACAGCCAGGCCTTGGGACAGCCCCGCCCCCGGCCTCGTTCCAGCACATGGCTCCATCTCGGGGTCCACACACTGCTGGCTGGGATACCCAGCGGCTGCACGCAGTCCTGCCCACCCTCCTGTGAATGCGGGAGAGCTGCTCCTCAAAGAGAGGGGGGTGAGAGGGCAGCAAGGGGCTAGACAGACACGTGGGTGCCCTCACCCTGCGGTCGTTGTGGGGAGGACCGGATTGAGCCTGCATCTGTTTGGTGACCTCCGTGTGTAGTGCGTCCCTTGGTATTTTGGCCGCAGAACAGGTCCTTGTGCATTTGTAGGTGTGCTGAGTCAGCCAGCACTTGGGGTGCTAGCCCCCAGTGAGGCTAGTTGTCCTGGGGGCACACCTGGCTCGTAAACCAGTCTGAAGTGCCACACACGGGCACCCCCTTTCCTCCCTTAGAGCTTCAGGAGGCCCACATCCCAGGTCATCAGCATGTGGCAACGCGGCCATGGCTGGGCTGGTGGTAGGCGCCACGTGGAGTGGTGGTGGCCACTCCGGGCCTGTCCAGTGTGGAGTCATCCCAGGACGTTTCCTTGCCTTTGCCTTCTCTGGTGATCACCGCAGCTAGTGTGTTTTTGAAATCAACTCACTTCGTTGTGTATTTTTTTTTTCTTTTGGCGGTAGAATACACAGAACAAAGTTTACCATTATGACATTTAGTACAGTCCTGTATGCCTACCTCTGTGCAGTCCCAGAACATTTTCATCACCCTAGCGGGAAACTCTGCACCCATTAAGCGGTCATTTCCATTCTCCCCTCTATTACGTGTATTTATATTTTTTCTTCAAAAAATTTTGTGTAATGTTTATTTTTAAGAGGGAGAGAGAGACAGAGTGCCAGCAGGGGAAGGGCAGAGAGAAAGGGAGGCACAGAATCCGAAGCAGGCTCCAGGCAGTCAGCGCAGAGCCAGATGCAGGACTTGAACCACCACATTCTGTGAGATCATGACCTGACTCAAGTCAGACGCTCAACTGACTGAGCCACCCTGGCGCCCCTCTTCTTCTTTTTTTTTTTTAAACGTTTATTTATTCTTGAGAGGGAGAAGGAGACGGAATATGAGCAGGGGAGGGGCAGAGAGAGAGAGGGAGACACAGAATCTGAAGCAGGCTCCAGGCTCCAAGCTGTCAGCACAAAGCCCAATGCGGGGCCCGAACCCACAAACCTCGAGATCATGACCCAAGCTAAAGTCAGACACTCAACTGACTGAGCCACCCATGTGCCCCTACATGTGTTTTTAAAAGGAAACTGTATCAGTTATTACCATAGTTGGGAAACTGCTTAAACTTGCCATAGGTAGAAGGTTCTGGAAGTTAAGCTGTATGGAGAGCCAGCTGTTATGATGTCCTGTCGCTGTGTCATTGACTGCCGAAGGTGCTGAAGCGGACATTGGCAGGTGTTAGAAGCCTGACAGATACTCGGGCACCAAACCCAGATTTTTGCTCAACCAGGGCTTCTCAGTCTCAGTGCTGTTGAGCCCTGGGGCCCAGATCATTCTCTGTGGTGAGGACTGTCCTGGGCATTGTGGGATGTTGATCCTTGGCCTCCACCCGCCAGGTGGCAGGAGCCCCCCCTAGTGGTGATAACCAGGGATGTCTCCAGACACAGCTAACTGCCCTTTCGCCATCCTCCTTTCTAGCCATTTTCCTGGATTTGCCTATTTAAAGATTACAACAGCAATGTATGCGTATTGTAAAATGTGCAAATTATACAGAATTTGTAAGGCAAAACGCGCTCCAGTTGAATCTTCTCCAGAGGCAACCACTTCTGACCATTTAGGGGGTGTATTCCAGACTTTTCTCCCATGTGCATTTGTTTGTTGTAAAGATGCAGTCATGCGTAGAAATATTATTCTGTAGCTTGTTTTTTTCCCCCACAATCATTGAAAGTCATTTTCTGATACATCATTACACATAATGAATTATCTATATTCAAAAACCTGTGTTTTCCCTTTGAAGTACATACTCCTTGAAGGCAAAGCTCTTATCTGAGCATGAATGCAGTGAACAGTGTGTGTGGATACATTTCCAGAGGATAAGTACTCTGGTCTCCACTGCATTGTTGCCTGCTGGCTTTACCTTTCTGCTTTAATTCCCAGAGCCACTTCCTCTGGCCTTCTCCTTTCTATGTATGTATGTATGTATGTCTGTCTGTATGTATGTATGTCTGTATGTATTTAAATTTACATCCATGTTAGCATATAGTGCAACAATGATTTCAAGAGTAGATTCCTTAGTGCCCCTTACCCATTTAGCCCATCCCCCCTCCCACAGCCGCTCCAGTAACCCTCTGTATGTTCTCCAAATTTAGGAGTCTTCTGTTGTGTCCCCCTCCCTGTTTTTATAATATTTTTGCTTCCCTTCCCTATGTTCATCTGTTGTGCATCTTAAAGTCCTCATATGATGTCTCTTGTTTTTTTAAACAGCTTATTGAGGTCTAATTTTCACCCCTTTAAAGTGTACAGTTTGGTGATATTTACCGTAGAGATAGTCCCTGACTTCAGATGGTTCAACCTAAGAGTTTTCGACTTTACGATGGTACAGAAGCAACGCACATTGGGTAGAAAGTGCGCTTCGAAGTCTGAATTTTCCCCTTTCCCTGGGCTAGCAATATGTACTACGGTCCTCGCTCAGGACTCCAGGCGGCAGGAGTCATGGCTTCCGGTCAGCCGCGTGGTCACGAGCGTAAATGACCACAAACTGGCGGCCATTCTGTTTTCCTCCTTCACTACAGTGTTCAGTACATCATGTGAGATACTCAGCACTAAATTATGAGATCGGCTTTGTGTTAGGTGGTTTTACCCGCTGTAGGCTGTTTTTGAGCGTGTTCAAGTTCTGCGAGGTGTATTATTAAGTGCGTTTTTGACTTCTCATACTTTGAACTTCTGAGGGGTTTCTCGAGATGTGACCCCACCGTAGAAGGTCTGTATTCATAGAGTTGTGGACCCGTCACCACCATGTAACCCCAGTCCACTTCTGTCACCCCCAGAAGAAACGCTCTGCCTGTCCGCATTCCTTCCCCAGCCTCCCCCTCAGCCCCTGGCAACCACTCATCTACTTCCATCACTGTGGATGTGCTTGTTCTGGAAGTTTCAAATAAACAGTCATACACTGTGCGACCTTTTGTGACTGGCTTCTGTCACTGAGCGCGTGTCTCACGCAGGTGTAGGAGTTGTCAGCGTGTCATTCCTTTCCACGGCTCACCATACTCCGCTGTGTGGTTGGACCATGCCCGGTTCATCTGTTCACCGGCTGACGGGCGCTTAAGTCATCTGCACCTTTGGGTTCTTAGTAATGCCATTCTGAACGTCGCTATACAAATTTTGGTGTGGATGTGTGTTTTTATTTCTCTTGGTTATGGTTTGCTTTTTAATTTTATTTTTTAAGGCTAGTTTTCATAGTAGTTTCAGGTTCACAGCACAGTTGAGAAGAAGGCATAGAGATTTCCCATAGAGCCCCATCCCCACATAAGCATAACTTGTTTTACTGCATTGTAGTGTGGGCGTCTTTTGAGATGTCCTAGTGGTTGGAGTGGCTTCTTTGCTGGTTTTCAGGCTCCCTGTACCCTGAGGCTGCCGTGAGCCTGCGGCCTGGCTGGGTCCTGTCCTGAACACGTTCTTCACCGCCCCGCGTGCAGCTGGTGTGCACATGGCTTCCTGTAGTCCTGCGTTCCTGGGAATCCACGGCCTGTGTCTCTGTGAGGCCTTCCCAGGCCACTGTCCTCCTCAGCTCCTGCTGCCTGAACATGCTGAGCTTTGCATGGCTGGTGTTCATGGCATGTTTTGTTGACCACCATGGTCACTGGGCATAGCTTTTATCCCTCTTTTACAGACAGGGAAACTGAGGCTTGGGTGGTGGAGCCAGACTCCATCCTAACACCTGGCCCCTCCCAGTCCCGCCTCCCATTGGCAGCCTGGGACCCACAGGCACCTTCTGGGCCTCCCCTTGCAGCCCTGCTTCGGGTGACCTCAGTGGTCACGTCTGTCCTGTGGCCCCTCTGGTGAGCCGATGTGGACTATGCCCAGGGAGACACATGTGGGGAGGAGAGCGGTCTTTGGCCAGGGGGCAGCTGGGAGCCACGGAGGAGAAGGAAAAGTGAGAGTGGGTTTCTCCTTGAGCTCATCCGCCTGCCACGGTGTCGCTGCTCCCTTCTCCTCTGGTGCCCACCCAGGAGAACAGAAAACGGCTCAGATAGATGCTGTCCTTCGGTGCTGGTGGCAGCCAAAGGGGAACAGCCCAGGTGTCCCTTAGCTGGGAGTGGTCGAGTGTGGTCTGGCCGTGTGGTGGGAGCGTCACTCAGCCTTAGGGAGGGAGCACTGGCACGCGTGTGGCATGGGTGAACCTTGAAAACATGGTGCTCACTGAGGGAGGCCAGACAGAAAAAATCGATGCCCAGACCGGACGTATCTATGGACACAGTGGGGCTTAGCAGGTGGGGAGGGCTGGGGAGCGGGTGGTGATGGGGACAGGGTTCCTGCGGGGACATGAAGAGTGTTCTGGAAATGGATGGTGGAGGTGGTGAACGTGGCCTTACAAATGTACTTAATGCCAGTGAGTTACACGTGTTTGCCATGTCATTTTTACATATTTCGCCGAAGGGGGAAAAGTGCAGCCTGACGTCTGTCTTCCCTCGCCATTTTGTCTGTCTGCACGAGCTCTGCCGTGACGCCATCCTGCTCACCGTGCCTCCTCCCTCCAGCTCGGTCTGACTGTTCTCTCTTCATTTTCTCCTCAGTTGAACTTTGACCTGGACCGGGGCGTGTTTCCAGTGGTCATCCAGGCCGTGGTAGACGAAGGAGATGGTGAGCGGCCTTTCCTCGTGCATCCCCCTTCCAGGCCGTGGACGCTTCTCTCCTCAGTCAGCCGGAGGAGTTGATTCCAGACGTGATGAAAGATGTTGGCTCAGCCCACTTAGCACTTTTAAGGCCGTAGGGTTCAAGCCCCAAGCTGTCCGTCTGTCGGGCCCCTCCTGGGCTGTGGGGCCCTCCCTTCAGCTCCTTCTCCCGACTCAGGAATTGCCGGCTGCCTGGCTTCCACTGTGGTAGCAGCCGCTAGACAGGCCTCAGATTTTGTGTCCGCCCCCAGCGGGTTGATGGAAGACCAGAGAGCGGGGCGGCCACGCTCATTGGCTGACCGGCCTTGTGTCCTCCTGCCGGGCTTGCCACTGCTGTGGGCTGCAGCCCCCCAGCCCCCAGTGCGGGAGCCCTGCCGGCCGAGTCCCACAGCTCCTCGGCCCTGCGGAAATGTCCCTCCGTGCAGAGCCAGCCGTGGAGATGTGGCCAGAGGGAGCAGTGGGCCCCCAGGCAGAGGAAGGCAAGATGAGGACGGTCCTCCCTAGGTTTTGGGGTCTCCGGCAGAGAGCCTGGGAAAGCACCAGCTAGGAAGAAGTTCAGGGTGGGGGGCAGAGGAGGGACTGAGGACAGCTCTGACCACCCGTTCCTCTCTCCCCCGGGCAGTTGTGGAGGTGACCGGCCACGCCCACGTGCTCTTGGCTGCCTTTGAAAAGGTGAGTGCCACCCTGCCCCTTAACTCTGACTGTGACTTGGGAGCGCTGGGCAGAGGGGTGCTGTTTTGAAACTAGAAGTTTGAACTTGGGGTCTGGGCCTTGGCCAAATGGGCTTAGTGCCCTGACGTTCAGGGCAGGTGGGAGGCTCTCCACATATTCTGGGCTCCAGGAGGCTGGGCTTTGAAGCAGCATCCCCTGCGGGAGGGTTTTCAAAGGGTGTCTGGTGTGTGGTGAGGGGGCATCTCCTGTAGAACCCCCTGTAACCTGCCAGCGTAGGGGCGCAGACACCCCCGTGGAGGACTCTGCTCACAGACCAGCTTCTCTCTGGGATGTGGAGGGGTCACCAGGGTTGTCACCACCCAGGACCCCCGCCTTTCCCACCAGGGCCATGGGAACCTGTTAGCCTGGCCTGGTCCTTGCATGCCTGCTGTGCCGTCCCTCCAGGTGGCTGTGTCACCCTGGTCCCATGGAGCTGGGTTGACCTCACATCCCACTGTGGCCTTTCAGACTTCTGGGGCAGATATTTGTTGTACTAACTTCTAGTGTCTGTGAGGACAGAACTGGGCCCATTGTTTGTTGTGTCCTTGGGTCACATCTAGGCCCTCCTGGGGTCCCTGAGTTGGGGATGCCTCACATATAAGAGGCCATTTACGTCCAAGGACTCACTTAATGCTACCTTCGGCCTGATGTGTATTTGAACTTAGATGTTCATTCGTCTGTGCGGACCTGAGTTCCCAGTCTCTCCTGCTGTTCGTGTGTCATGGCCACAGTACTTAGGGTGCGGTGGGTGTGTTGGCTGTGGTGGTGGGGATTGTCAGCCTCCCCATTGTCTCCGTGTTAGGATGTCATGGGTGTCACTGCTATTCATGGGGGCCAGCAGTTGTGTGTGTGTTCACGCAGCAAGCACGTGTGTGGCTGTGTTGGGAGCAGATCCCTGCTCACCGAGACCCTTGCTGGAGGTAGTGGGGTGAGTCCCTGTTGGAGAAGGCCATGGCTGACAGCCCCACATCCCCAGAACATTGGCCTGCACTTTGAGATTGTAAAGTGTTTTCAGCACCGGCCTGTGGCCTGGGTGGACGAGGATCAGGGACCCCATGAGGAAAGCAGGCTCAGGCTGCTGTTTCTGGGCTTTGTGCCGCACGTGGGCATCTGCTGACCCCCAGCCTTCTCAGCCCGGTGTGTGTCTGCATCCTTGAGAGCATTAAGGGCAGTGCCCAACTCCTCCCTGTGATCTGGGTTTTTCCAGACACCCTAGGGATTAGTGCAGCTGGGCCTGAGGCCCCTTTTTAAATCATCTGTCTTGTGCCCCCCTGCCTCCCCCTGCCCAGCCCCAGGGGCTGGTGACACAGAGCGCCCAGGGCAGAGGTTGGGCCTCTCCCTCACCGGCTACGCTCCCCAAGCCCGGCCTTGTCAGAAGGGACGGTGTTTCCTGTGCGTTGCTCTGGCGGAGTTAGGGGCCGTCAATGGCAAACGTGCCGTTGGCCTTTCCAGTCTAGAGCCCAATGAGAAACTGCTTTATTTTTGGAGTCCGTCATCCTGAAAATGCCTAGTGTTGGTCTCCGTTGACTCGGAGGGGCAACTGGTGTTGTTGCAAGATCTCAGGTCTTGTCCCTTAATTAACCTCCTCCATCTCCCAGTGGTGTGCCTCCCCAGATACCACCAAACACATCTATCCTCTTTAGTTCTTGGCGTGTTTAGACTTGGGGCTTTCCTGTGTACGTGTGCATGCCTCGTCTCGTGTGCGTGTGCATGCTTTATCTTCCTGGCTGGGCCGTGCCCTTTCGGGGTTAGAACTCGGTTGTCTTAGTTCTTGCCATCCAGGTGCTGCTTCTTGCTATTGGGAGGCTCTAAGAACTCCAGCCAATGGTCGTAAACCTGAATGTGCTTGAGAGAACTACCCAGAGAAAGTGGGTTACTTGCGTCAGGGTGGACCCAGGAGGTGGTCCTCTAGGTAGTTTCGAGGCCCAGTCAGAGGGCCACATTTGGAGACAATGGCTGGGCTCCGTCCTTCAGCTGTGGGTGTGGAACGGCTGGGGAACGGCCTGCAGCTTGCCAAGCAGAGTGCTAAGTGGTACCCACTTGACTGAGTTGATCTCTGCGTCTTTCTCCCCTGTAGCACGTCGACGGTAGCTTCTCTGTGAAACCTTTAAAGCAGAAGCAAATTGTAAGTCTGGTAGAAGAAACATCAAGATCCCTTTTCATTCAAAAGACACACACACACACACACACACACACACACACACACACACACATGCTCTTATACTCTCCAGGGTCATCATCCGGGCCCTGGGAAGTCTGGATCTGCCTCCTCGGGTGTGTGCATGTGCCCGTGTCCCAGCATTGACTCCTAGCCCCGAGTCTCGTCTAGCTGCACAGGGCGTGTTTGTGGTCCATAGACCCGTGTGGGAAACACAGCAGCTCAGGCCGCTTCTGAACTTGGTCAGTGTAAGGGCTGACTGGTCACTCTTGTGCAGCTCGTGACTGGTGGGTTCAAAGTAGTTTGTCTCTGGGGAGGGGGATGGTAAGGTGGGCAGAGGGTATGGTTGCCTGGCCCATATAGAGGTTGGCACCATGCCCCCCAGGGGGCAGAACCACTGGGCCTCCCGTCCTATTGCCCATGCTACTGGTTGGGCTGGGCAGATAGCAGATTCTCTGCCCTTCCCCTGGCATGGGGCCCATTCCCTGAGGTGCGGGTGGACAGAATTTCAAACCACGACTGCCCTGGGAACCAGGTCCGGCCCCCGGGAAGTGGTGTTGGGCCAGGTGGGTACAGAGGAGCCCTTGAGTGGGGGCGGGCAAGTGCCCGGCTACCTCTCTGCTCTCCAGGTGGACCGGGTCAGCTACCTGCTGCAGGAGATCTATGGCATCGAGAACAAGAACAACCAGGAGACAAAGGTATGTGCTTGTAGTGACACCCGCCAGACTTCAGATGGACCTCCCTCCCTAGCTTGCCTTCTACCCATATAGGAGCAGGTTCCTGGAGGGACTTGCCTGGATCTCCCAGTCCTGGCCAGGGCCCGTGGGCTGGTGGTGGATGAGCTAGTCCCCTGTGTGCCTTCTCCTGGAGGCCCTGGGACCCCAGGCTCCATTTTTCCTTACCTTTTTAACAGAGACGGGTGCCTGGCTGGCTCAGCCAGTACAGCGTGTGACTCTTGATCTGGAGGTTGTGGGTTGGAGCCCCATGTTGGGCGTAGAGATTACTTAAAAATAATAATAAATCAGTAAGTGAACAGGATCTATGGGATATTTTGTCCTTTTTCCAGCAAATTCACTGGCTTGTTAACATCATTGGGTGGCCACCCGTCAGGTTAGCAGAGATAGCCTGGGGCTGTGGGACCCTGTGCTACCCTCCGCCAGCCAGCTCACCTCCCAGCCACGAGCGCCTGCACACTTGTAACTGAAACGTGTGTCTGACAGGGCCGTGGTCCGGCACAGCCAGGGAAGGGTAGCAGAGAATCAACCTGTGCCTTTGTCATCGTTTTAAAGGCACAAGTGAAAGTGCCATCTCTTAAAAATGTCTGGAAGTCTTGCACCCCAGCTTCTGTGATCTGGAACCCACTAGAAGCTGGAAGTCAGGGCAGCTTGGTGCTTGATCAGGCCCTTAGCCTCAAGTGAGTGCCTTGTGTGTGTCTCACATGCTAACACTGGAGGCTGGCCGACTCTGTTAAGGGCCCAGAAGTATATATTTTAACTGTACTGGCCGTACCGTGTTTGTCGTGTCCGTTCAGTGCCCTGATTTTCCGTGTAGCGCGCAAGTAGCCGTAGCCGTCTGGAAACCAGGGGGCAAGGCTGTATACTTCCAGTAAAACTTTATTTATGGAAACGGGTGGTGGGGCCACAGCTTGCTGTTGTGCAGTGTTGCCGGCTTTTGATCCAGACACTCATTTCGATTAGGCGGGTTGGGCATGTCAGTCCTTTTCTGCTTTAAACCAGTAAGTGGGTACCCTGTGCAAGACTTGCTCCGTAGCGTTGGGTCCTTTCCACGTTTTCTTTTTGGTTCTGAGGAATAGAAGGAGACCAGAACTTTCGGGGTTTGGTATGTGTGTTGTGGGTGGGAGTCCCAGGCTCTCCTCTGTGCTGGGCCGCGCACAGGCTGGGACTGAGCTTGGTGCCCTGGGAGTGCGGCTCTGGGCCACGTGTCCTGAGGGAGTCCTGCTCCGGGGTGACCTTCTTCTGCTCTCTTGGGCTCCCCTCTGCCACAGCAGCCCCCAGGGGAAGCGGGGGACGGCCGGGGGGACGGCCAGGGACGGAAACGCCTGCCCGCCCCCCTCCCCGCCCCGGCCCCTTCCTCTGGCCCGTGGGAGCCCACTGACCCCGGGGCCCTTCGTGTCCCTGCAGCCATCGGACGAGGAGAACAGCGACAACAGCAACGAGTGTGTGGTGTGCCTGTCGGACCTGCGGGACACGCTGATCCTGCCCTGCCGGCACCTGTGCCTGTGCAACTCGTGCGCTGACACGCTGCGCTACCAGGCCAGCAACTGCCCCATCTGCCGGCTGCGTGAGTGGGGCCTCCCGCCCAGGGCACGGCGAATGGGACGTGGAGGTGGCGCGGGTGGTTAGTAGCCACGGCGACCCCGCTCGCACCTGCGTGGCTCCCCTCCTCAGAAAATTAGACTCGGGGAGTTAACGGCCGGGGAGGGTGCGCCAAGGAGGTTCTTGCAATGAAATTGCAGCTGGGCAGAAATCGACCAGTGAATCAAATCTTTATTTATTTTTAAAAATACTTTTATTTCATTTGTTTTGGGAGAGCATGCGTGTGCAGGGGGGCGGGGCAGTCAGAGCAAGAGAGAGAGAATCCCAAGCAGGCTCCGCGATGTCAGCACAGAGCCCAGCAAACTGTGAGATCGTGACCTGAGTCCAAATCAAGAGTCGGACACTTCACCGACTGAGCCACCCCCGGTGCCCCTCAAATCTTTAAATGTTACATGGAAAATATTTTGATTTAAAAAACCATCCCGGTGAGGTGGAAAGTGAGCTAGGTGGAAGGTGATTGAGGGATTGGTTTCCTGGAGCACTTCAGACATTTTCTCAAAGTTACCGCATGGAGTGTGATTCTGAATGGTGTTTGTCTTCCACTGGAGGAATTTAGACATTCTCAGGGCAGAAAATCCCACGGATCAAAATGAGCATCAGGCTGGTGGGTGGGTCCCGGCAGGGAGGGACCAGGGTGTGGGTGAGGAGAGAGCCCGCTCACCGGAGCTGCAGGTGTCGTCATTGAGTAGGTACATGTTGGCTTTTTGGAGAAAGCCTTCCTGCCGTTTCACACCTGGGTGTGCTGGTCACAGCGTCCTTGGGGCTGGGGGCGGGGGAGGGGGTACTCCTGCTTCACCCCGCGCTCCCGAGCCAGAATGCAGCTGTGTGACCAGAACTGCCATGATTGTCTTATCATCACTCTCCGGGGCTCAGAGGAAACGTGTGCAAGGTCACAGCTAGTAAGGGGCAGGGGTGGGTCTCCACTGGTTGTCCCCTGAGATAGACAGGTGTGTGCACGGACCACAGGGCAGGCTGAGCATGTGGAGGTAGAGGATGAGGCCGTGGGGTGTGTGGGGTCCGGAGCCCAGCCCTGATGAGGTGTTGGGGGTTGGGAGGGGAGTCTGCAGGGGGGCCGTGTGCTGGCCCTGGAGGGGCAGGCGGCGGGGCCCCCAGCCTGTGCTGGGGCAGTTGTAGCATGGAGGGCCGGTAGCCTTTGCTGTCTGAGCCCCGACCTCCCCCACGTGCCTCGCCCCCTGGGCATTTTCAGGGGTGTGGGGTGCATATGATCTGGAGGCCCAGGGTCTAGACAGCCTAGAGCGAGGGTCCCTGGCAGATGTATGTAGCACTTGGGCCGGACGAGCTGGACCAGGACCCTCGTCTCTGGGGCCCGCAACCTGGGGTGACTGCTGCTCACACTGAGGATGTGGTTGTCTCTGGTCTTGTTGCAGCGAGTGCTGATGCAGTTTGTGACTGTGTGTTGTGTGTGCGCACTTCTCGTAAACGTTACACTCTTGTTAGTGGGCCTGACGTTATACCATCAATAGTCTGCCTCCTAACTTATTCCCAACTCTCTGCTGCTTCTCGTTTCCCGGGATAGAGAAGGTGCCGTCGGCGACGTTCACGTACATACGTCTGCCTGCCTGCCCTTGGTATAACTTCCAGGAAGACACTGGCCAGTGTCCGGGCCCACTCGGCTTTTAGCTGGTCACCAGGTGTGACCCAGCCACGCTCACCGTTGAGTGCATAGTGGGGTTTGGCATGTGAGAGGCTGCCATGCCCTGCCTGCTGCCCTAGCAGCTCTGCCTGAGCTGGGGACAGTGCAGGACCCGGGGGAGAAAGCTCCCTTCTGGGCTGTTTCATTATGACTCTATTTTGCTTCGGATTCGGAAACGTGGCTTGACCCAGGACCACTGTAGGGTGGGTGGCCAGCATCCCCGGAGCCTGGGGAGCCGCGGTGGTGCTGGAACTGGCTGCCCCTTACCTGATGGGCGCCCTTCCCTCTGCCATAGCTTTCCGGGCCCTCCTGCAGATCCGGGCGGTGAGGAAGAAGCCAGGAGCCCTGTCTCCGGTCTCCTTCAGCCCTGTTCTGGCCCAGAGCATGGACCACGATGAGCATTCCGTAAGTGCCTCTTTCTTCTTTGTTGAGGGGTGTGCAGCAGAGTCAGGAGGGGGTCTGCAGGAAGCCCCTGACCACTTGCAGAGACCCTCAGGTGTCCAGATGCCCTCAGGGCTTACCTTTGTGTCAGTGGCTTCAGGTTCCCAGTGGGGCCTTGCTGGTCAGGGACTCTGAAAGTGTGGCTGGAAGGAAGGGCGGGGCCAGACTCCCTGCCTCCCTCTGTGTCTTCCGCCTCTCTGAGCCTCTGCCCTCATCTGCCTGGCGGGCCAGGCATGGCCCCCACAAGTGGTGGTGAGGTTGACCAGGGTGATCCAGGCCGGGCCCAGTGAGCCCCGGCTCCGGGGCGTGTTGTTGTTTGCCAAGAGCAAGGGACACCGATGGCAGGTAACCTTGGAGCGTCTGTCACTATCATTCTACCAGCCACGGGCCACTCTGTGGGTCCTGGGAAGTGAGGTGTCGTCCAGAGGACGGCTGCAACATGTCCGCCACGTGTTCTCTGCCCCTGAAAAGGGGTGTCCGGCCTGGACACACAGGAGGGCACATTGGCAGGTGTCCACCTTGCTTCCGGGAAACCATAAGGTAAAGCTTGTGCTGGCAGATGAGGGGATTCGGAGTCAGGCTTTGGGGAGAGAGATGGCTGTCTGGCTCAAGAGATAGGCAGAAGGCAGGGAGAGATGTAGAGACACAGAAAGATAGGCAGAGAGATGAGCAGAGACACAGAATCACAGAGACACGGAGAGAGACACCAGGAGAGATAAAGAGAGACAGGAATGAGGGCAGGAAGGTAGGTATTGAGACATGGGCAGAGAGGCACATCGGAGACAGGGATAGGGTGGGAAGGGGAGGCTGGCAGGGCAGGCAGGGCAGAAAGGGGCCAGGAGCAGGCCAGGGGGCAGGCGGAGGTCTTGAGCTCCTGGGTCCCAGACGGCCACAGCAGTTGTCAGCCAGTGGGTCTATTTTCTTGGCTCTTGGCTGAGGTTGTTGGGATTCATTGATTCTTAGAGGCCCTGCCAACTGTCTACATGGGACAAAGACCCAAACCCTGTGGTTTGCACACCCACGAGATGGGTTCCTGCATTGGGCCGGTGGGCGTAATGTTTGGCCCATATGGTGTTTCTGAATATTGGGCCAGAGTTTGTTTATTTAAATTCTTTTTGTTTTAGAGGGAGAGAGAGCGTGAGTGGGAGGAGGGACAGCGGGGAGACAGAATCTTAAGCAGGCTCCACGCTCAGCATGCAGCCCACCACGGGATTTGATCCCACGACCCTGGGATCGTGACCTGAGCCAAAACCAAGAGTCAGGTGTTCAGCCAACTGAGCCACCCAGGAGCCCCTTGCGCCAATGTTTAAAAGTCTGTAGGGGCTCCTGGGTGACGCAGTCGGTTAAGTGTCTGACTCTTGAACTTGACGCAGATCATGGTCTCGTGGTTTGTGAGTTTGAGCCCTATGTCAGGCTCTGCGCTGATGTACGGAGCCTGCTTGGGATTCTTTCTCTCCTCTCTGCCCCTCCCCACCTTGTGCGTGTGTGGGGACTCTCTCTCTCTCCCTCTCAAAAATAAATAAACATAAAAAAAAAGAAAGTCTGGAAATTTTCCTTAAGACTCAGATTTCTGGCTTCTCTTTCAAAATATGAACCTGTGGTCTCACAGCTGGAGCAGACACAAGGCCGCCCTAAGGTGGGGTCCCATCACCCCCACTCATCCCGGGCCAGTGACACTATGTGTTTTGCCTGCTGGGCCCCTGTTGGCACCAGGGCTTACTCCTCCCGGAACAGCCCTCCAGCAAATTTCATGTTGGGCTAGAGGAACATCACATACTTCTTCCAGCAGTATACTTCCGGTAGAGAGAGGAGCAGCGCTGAGGTGTGATTGGTTCCTGATGGAGGAGTCACTGTTTTGGAGGGACGGACACCCAGGGGTGGATGGCGGGTTTTTTGTTGCTTGTCTGTGCCACTCCAGGCTCTGCCCTGGCGTCTGAGCATCAGGCCTGACCTTCCATGTTTGCCCCTCTTATCCCAAGGATAAGTACAGGGCACACTGAGGCTTGGGTTGTAAGCTTCACCTGCCCCGGAGGGCCAGTGCCTTCCCCTCCAGAGGGTTAAGGTAGGGTACGTGGGTTCTTGTTCTCTGCCACGTGTCCCGTCTAAGCAGTTTCCACGAAACGCCACAGAGAAGCCAAATTTTCTTCAGTGGGTCTGTTAATGTTATCAATGAGTGGGGGTGATTTGGGACCAATTTTTCTCCCCAGCTTCCTCGAGGAGTTGGACGTTGGTAATAAGTTTATACAGAGCCTCAAAAACGTGCAGGAGCCTGTCCCTTCCCTGTGCCTAGCCGGGCCCACTTGTGGGGAGTGCCTGGCCACTCTCCTGCCTGTGCTGGCCAGGACCGGCTTCTTGGGGTGACCCAGACCACGGGTGGGCAGTGGGACAGGGATGGGCTCCACCAGTGGCATGGCCTCCTGGGAGTTGCATAGATGTCCAGGCCCAGGCCCCTGGGGCAGAATCTGCACTTGGTCAGGTCCCCGAACTTCATGTGCAGGTGCGGTTTGCCAGGCACAGGCTCACGGCTCACCTGGAGGCCGGCAAAGCTGAGAGACCCCAGCCAGCCAGCTCCAGCGCCGTTCGGGGGGTGGCAGTCGTAAAACGTATGATTTTTATCTTGACAGTGTCCCTTTAAAAAATCAAAGGCGCACCCCGCCTCACTGGCCAGCAAGAAACCTAAAAGGGAAACAGTAAGTGTATTTGGCCCTATGGCTACATCTTTGCCCCGCACCCTAATGATTAAACCAATGACAAGTATGGGAAGTCATTTTCACCCCAGGCTAATGTGTTTGGTTAATTTAATCTGTCAAATCCACTCTCCCCAGTCCCGGCGTCCCTGCCCAGGAAGGGAGTTTTGTGGAACAAGCAAAGCTCAAGGTCTGTCGGCAAAAAGCCAGTGTCTCGGATCCCCGCTGCCAGGCGGCAACGGCGCCCGCCTCAGGCTGCCCCTTCTCGCCAGCTCTGCTTCTGCCCGTGGTCCCCAGTGGCCTCGTTTCCCTTTTTTTTCTTGCTGGCAGTGGAATGATGTCGGAGGTGGAACTCACGTTGCTGCTAGTTTTGCAAACAGTCTTCCTCGCGCTTGCCTGTTGTCCTGCATCCTCTGCCTCTCCCCCTGGATGTGAGCTCTTTGGGCCGAGGACTTGGTTTTCTTGCATTTTCCCTGCATCTCAGGGAGCAGGCGGGCGGCCTCTGCCTGGAGCCTTCACTGACGCCTGTGGCCCCTTGGCAGAACTTAGAGAGGTGGAAATCCCTGGAGGGCCATCCCAGGGATGGAGGTAGAGGTTTTTCCCATTTGGAGGGTGAGGAGGTTCAGGTTGGGAGCAAATGCAGGGCACCACAGGCCCAGGTGACCAGGGGACTCAGGAGGCTGTGTGCTGAGGGCAGGGAGCCCCCACCCCAGCCTTTCTGCCTTCCCTTGGTCTCCAGGGTTGATCCGCCGCTGCCCTGAAAGGCGGCTCTCCCTCCCTTCCTTCTGGGGAGCGGTCAGGTGGGCGGGGCTTCACATGGGGCGCGCAGCTGGGCGTTTGCCCTTCACCTTGTCTAGTGTGGCCTGGGGGCCTGACATTTCCCAGCACCTGGGCATCTCCCCACCTTTAACCCTAAAGCAAGTCTCAGTCTGTTGATGTGCTCCTCTCCCAGCACTGGAGGAGACTGGTTCTGAACCAGGGCTGCCCGTTAGAACCACCTGGAACACGCATCAGCCCCTGTGGACGCTTGCTTCAGGCCCACTGAGGATCTCGAGTTGGGCCAGATGCCTGTGTTGGGCAGAGCTCCTTGCGGGGCCAGGCCCTCCCTGGTCTAGAACACACGCGGCTCCACTGGGCTCTCCCGCCTTTGGCATGGCTTTGCTCTACACCCGCTCCTGAGCCCTCCTCTCTCTCTCTGACCCCTCACTCTCCACATGTGCCAGGCAGGAACAGAAAGCCAGGTAGGGGCTGGCCGAGACCAGGGGTGGGGAGGCTCTGCTAGGCGCCCTCTCTTCCTTCGTCACGGGCACCGAGCGGGCCATTTGGGTGTCCAGGGCTGCAGCTGATGACTAAGGGGGCCCTCAGAGGGTGTCTTAGGCTGCTCTGGTGTTCTTGGCGTCCCTCTGAGGGAGGGGGATATAGGTCTCTGGAAGGTGGAGTGGACAGGAGATGGTCAGAAGGCAGGTTCTGGGGAGTAGAGCATCCCTGGGGCACAAGGCCAGTGTCTGGGGCTTTGTGGCCCAGGGCAGTGGGCAGGGAGCCTGGCCAGCCTGTCCCTCACCTGCTCTTGTCCCCACAGAGCTCTGACAGCATCCCACCCGGCTATGAGCCCATCTCCCTGCTTGAGGCGCTCAACGGCCTTCGGGCCATCTCCCCGGCCGTCCCTTCAGCCCCCCTTTACGAAGAGATCACCTACTCAGGCGTCTCAGATGGCCTGTCCCAGGCCGGTTGTCCCCTTGCTGGGATCGATCGAATCCCGGAAAGCAGCCACCAGAAGGGCAAGCCGAGGAGCAAATCCCCCGACAGGTGAGGCTGGCGCTAGGCTCCCCTTGGGGGTTGGCATATGGGAACCCAGCCAGGTGCTCTGTGGCAGGTGGCGGGGGGTCTGTGGTGTCCGGGAAGAAGTGCAGACACTTGAGTTTTACAGCGCTCTGTTGGGGAATTCACCAGAATGACCCCCGGAACCAAGAGCCAGTAGCAGATCAGGTTTATGGCTAAGGCTGGTTACGACAGACGAGACAGCAAAGCAGCAGAAAAGATGCACTGGTGGGGGTGCATCCTTCCCCGTCCCAGGCCACACGGGAGCAACAAACCACAGGATGTAGGAGGGAGCCCCACGAGTGGCAGGGTTCCGGGACTTTCTGGGGTCTTGTCACATGGGCACGTCCTGCTGTGTGAGTTTGAGCACCAGTGGCAGCCAGACCCGGGCCCCGCCAAACCTCGCTCACGACGTTGCCCTTGTTACGCCCACCAAGCAGAGGGTCCGGTCACGGTTTACCAGGACGTGTGTGAGATGCGGGCGACCAGCCTTCTGTGTTAAGTGTCTCCACGCATGGGTGCTCTTCTTTTTTAAGAAAAGTTTAGGCAGAAGTTCTGTAAAACTGGCCACCGCCCCCACGACTTGCACGTGTGACAGGACCACTCCACAGATAGAGAAGCGTGGGGCTCTCTCCTGCTGCTCACCCACGCCCCGCACCCCTGCTCCAGGGGTGGACCATTACGACGCCCTCTCCTCCCAGAGATACGGAGCCCGTGCAGGCCTGCGCGAGCTCGCACCGCGCCAGTCTCTCTCCAGCCGCTGGGCCTGCGGGCGTTCTGCGTCTGCACCCGCCTCCCCTGGGGGCGTCTGTGTGGCAGCCCCCGGCCTCACCCACGGGTGACGTTGGCTTTAGTGGGTTGGTGTTTATCAGCCACTTGTCCTTTACCCCCGTCTTCTCTTTTGCCAGCACCCTGCGGTCTCCGTCGTCTCCCATCCACGAGGAGGATGAAGAGAAGCTCTCCCAGGACTCGGACGCCCCTCCCCCACTGAGTGGGGCGGGGCTGGCGCTAAGCAGCTCCCCCGAGGTGAGGCCCCCTCCCCGCCTCACCGAGACCCATCTGTCACCCTGTCCCCACTGCCGGTCTGTTGGCCTCCCAGACCTGTGGCAAAGCCTGCCCTGGGCCGCCTCCACCCCTGCTCACGTGGTGAGCTCAGCTGGTTTCCCCATCTGTGGGGTGGGTCCTGTTTAAGGGGGGCCGGGCGTCAGCTCGCCCTGCTGTCCCCCGACCGCCCGCAGCCCCGTCCCCCGGTGGCGGCAGCAGAGCTGCGGACACACTTTGTCCTCGTTTCCTAGAGCTTTGTGACGGAGGACGTGGACGAGGCGTCGGCACTAAAGCAAGGTAAGCCCTCCATTTTGAGGAGCGTGTTCAGGGCCTCGCTGCCGGGAGGTCGAGGTGTGTGGAGAGCGTGTGCCGGCTCCCCCGCTGGGAGTCACGGGCTCCTCTCTGCTGGCTCTCCCAGGGGACAGCCTCCGGCCACTTCTCTTTTTCCCTCCGTGCCCAGCCGGCATTTCCCAGTGGCAGTCATCTTCTTTCCTGCCTGGGTGTCTGCACACGGTCAGCTCTTCCTGCTTGTCCTGTACGGGGTCCTCAGGTGCCACCTGGAGAGGCCCAGGGTCCCCAGTGCGGGTGCACAGCTCAGCCGGGCCGCTTCTCTGTGTGCCCCCGTGTCCCGTGGAGAGTGTAGCCTACAGCGGCCTGCTGGGACTTGAGTCCCAGCCGCCACCGATGGGCCCTGGGCTCCTCGTGGGGGGATGACCCCCAGCTGACCTCCCAGTGGCTGCAGGATGTGACCAGGTGCTTCCCAAGCCTCCCTCTACCAGCTGGGAGATGCTGCCACTCCTTTGTCTCGGTCATTCCTCCCTACTGTTGGACAGGTGAGGAAACAGAGGCTCCAGGTTGGGGTGGTTGGAGGCCCCAGGCCGTTTAATGTGGAGGTGACAGAGCCCGGAAGTGGCCCTGGCAAGCTGGCTGGCTCCCAGGCCTACAACATGGTGAAGACCCCAAAATAAGCTGCAGCTGCTCAGTTGCTGTGACCCCCCCTCCTTGCCAGGAGGTTCCCAGCCGGCACTGCACTGGGTGACCCACGTCTCTCCCCAGCGTGACTCCCCACCCACCGTGTGTGGGGCCCGCCTGTGGGTTTCTGGGCCTGGGGCCTTGGGTTTGGGTGTGAGTGTTGGCGCCTGGGGCAGGGGGCCCATCAGGGGTGTCATCACTTCCGCCTCCCAGGCTGGGCTCCTGGGTGGGCCTCACCCTCTCTCGACCTCCGCTCCTTCCTGCCTGTGCAGAGCATGTGCCCGACCAGGTGGCTCTCTTCTGTGCCCATCACAGGGCCCAGGCCCCTCGTCTGTGGAGGGGCCCTCCCCCTCGAGAGCTCCCTGGGCAGCACCGGGAGCTGCTGTTGAGAGGGAGGGTGGCCACACGCAGGCCCGCTCGCTCCCCGCTGTGGGGCATGGGGCCAGCGGGAAAGGTACGGGTAAGCCAGAGATGTTAAATCTATCACTGTTCCTTCTTGTTTGTTTTTAAAGGGGTACATAATGATTTTATAATAAAAGTCAAAACAAAAGCCCTGAGGTAGAGTTGAGAGAGAAGGGAAGTAAAGAAAAGCAAACGTTTGCCTCTCAGGCCTAGAGGGCAGAGGAGGGAGTCATAGCAGAGCCTTGGGCTGGGACTGGACTCACAGTGGCTGTAGAGCCCTCAGGGAGGAAAGAGGCTCCCGGGGATCCTGACCAGAAGAGGGACAGTGGCCACCTTCGCCTATAAACCTCTGACCTGCCCCCTCCTCTGCAGGGAGCCGAGTGCCATCCATCGAGAACGTCCTGCAGGACGGCAGCCCTGAGCCCTGCAGCCGCAGCCAGCCCCGCCTGCCGGCTGATATCTACCTGCCAGGTAACGGCATTTGACCTCAGCCGGGGTGGGTGGGAGTGGGGGCGCGGGCAGTGCTGTCACTGCCGCACGGAGCTGGGGGCTGATCTGCCTGCTCAGGGAGCAGCTGGCCTGTCAGGAGCCTAGGTCTCCCTCCCTGGCTCTGCTCACACTCCTTCTGTCAAGCCCAAAGCACAGCCGGGCCCCGGCTCCACAGTCACCCCTCCTGCAGCTCCTTGCTCTTTGGGGCAGAGCCTGTGCGTGAGGCCCCTTCACACTCCAGAAACAGCTCAGCATCAGGAAGGCAGGAAAGGCCCCTTGTTTAAGGAAGGTCGTGGCCCTTCTCTCTATCTCCTGCTTGGGGCCAGGCAAGCACAGCTAGTCCCGCTGGAATCCCTGACTCTTCATCCATGGGCCTGGCAGCCCCTGTTCGGGTGCCCAGCAGCAGGGCCTCTGCCCCAGGGAGCTACAAGCCGAAAGCTACCTGCGTGCCCTGGGCCTGATGCTGGCATCAGACCCCTACCACGAGCACCCATAGGGCCCAGGCCAGGGATGGAAGGATAGGCTGGGGTGCCAGGCGCCTGTAAGGCCCAAGCACAGTTGGGGAGGGGTCTTGCTTCTGCCCCCCTTTTCTAAAAGCCTCTGCCTGGAGCCTCCTGTCCCCAGCTCCTCTGGGTCAAGATCCTCAGCTTTAAGTTCTGGGCTCCAAAGATGGGGGACAGGAGTCAGGGGTTCTCAGAGACTTCTGCCTGCTGCGTGCTAAGATGCCATCTGAGGATCTGAGATCAACGTCAACAGCCATGATGTCCTCGGAGAGTCTGGCTCCTGCCACATGTCTGGGAAGCACCTTTGCCACCCGCCTATCCCAGGACCCACCGCTGCTCAGTTTCCAGTGACCTGACCTGTGCATCTGGCCTACCTGTGATGTGCTTGGTTTGAAAGGGTCTCTTGTCCCGCCCCAGCATAGGGACAGGCAGTAGCCTGTGCAGACAGGGGGTCCCGTTAGCCCAGAGGGGCCACAGTCAGCAGGTGCAGGAAAGCAGGGGAGTGTGTTTCATCAGCACCCCGGGCCTACCCGAAGAGAAGCCCGTGGGTGAAAGCCTTGTCGGGGACCAGCGTTCCTTAGAGTAACATAGAATTCCAGTAAGTTCTTTCAAGGAACTTCAATGATTTCATTGTAATTAAAAGCTTGGGGTGCGGGGAGAGTCCGGAGAGGGACTTACAAGCACAAGTGTGGTTGTGATCCTTTGGGTGAAGGGGCACCTTGACCCCACCTGGCGGTGCCACCCCATGCCCCACGCCAGAGTCTGCAGGTCAGGACAGGCTGGGCTCCACCCACAGGGGACACCAGGCCCCGTGGTGTGGGGTTCTCACCTCTGCCCAGGCCAGTGGCAGGAGGCACTCTGCTGTGGAGGCGGTGGAGAGGCTGAAGTCAGAGGAAGGCCAAACCCAGCTCAGGGGCAGGATAGCCAGCAGGGTGGGGCGACACCGAGGCTCTTGGTCCCGTGCCCCACGGGTGTGGGGGAGGCAGCACTGTCAGGAGTTGGGCAGGTCCTCACCGATGTGCCCACCTTCATAAGCACGTGTACCTACCTGTCTTCTTTACTTCTAAGCCGAATCTTCTGTTCCCATCTGGTGTGTGTGTGTGTGTGTGTGTGTGTGTGTGTGTGTGTGTGAGAGAGAGAGAGAGAGAGAGAGAGAGAGAGAGAGAGAGAGAGAGTGCGCGCACGAGAGAGAACCGGACGTGCACACACCGGGACAGCTCTCCCGTGGAGGCACGGGCATAGTTTTTTGAACCTTAGTGTCCCCTGTTGATTGCAGAGTTAGGAGGTGGGGAAAACCCTTGAACTTAACTGGTGAACACCTAGCTGCCGGGCGGGGCCCTTCCTGGCCCCGCCCCGCCACCCCTGCCCAGGCCTGTCCTGGCTGAAAGTCTCTGCGTTGGACTGCGGCCCGGTGCTCTGTTCTCCTGTTTCAGCACATCATTGTGCCCCCCACCCCCACCCAGCGTGCCCCCGGGGACTCTTGTCCTAAAGCAGTGCGTTTGCTGCGGAACGTGCTGGTCTGTCTAGCGCTTTGCTAACTGAGCTTCCATGTCTCTCCTCCTCTGCACAGCCCTGGGGCCTGACTCCTGCTCTGTTGGTATAGAGGAGTAAGCTGGTACGTGATCGCCTTCCTACGCGTGTGGGGTGGCTCTGAGGGGCATCCTTGACAGTGTTGGAGAGAGGACCTCGCCAGCTGGCTCTCCTGCTCCCTCCCTGGGGGGTTCCTTCCCCTTCTCTGGGCTTCCTCCGCATCCGTGTCTTCCCTGGGGTCCTGGATTCTGAATCCAGAGCTCCCCAAATGTGCTACACCTTTGCCCTTGAGAGGTGGTCCTGGGAGGTCTGGCCTTGGCTGACTTCCGGGGCCAGAACTTTTCTGTCTGGACTAGATAGCCCAGGCAAGCTCTTCCAGGGCCTCAGGAATGGTGACAGCCCTTGCTGAGACCCCATTGTTGTTGCTCACTAACCTGTCCCCCAGCCTACCTGTGGAACCTTCTGGAACACCAGCACATGGTGAAATCGGTCTGTCAGGAGGCCATGTGAGGTTGACCCCACGTCATCGTCCCCCCCCCCCCCCCCCACACACACACACCGCCAGGGAGTTGCCCTCTACCTGGGTGACTTTGCCAAATGATTGTTTCATGGAAGGCTGTTCCAAGAGCACCACCAGCACATAGGCAAGTGCTTTGAGGACCCTCTTCCCTTCCTTTGCCTGATGTTAGCGGCTCTGGAAACCTGGTGCCTCTGGTGGCCCAAGTTTTCCCAAACCTGTGTTGGGTGGAGCGCGCCAGCAGGAGGCCCGGCCCGGCAGCTCCGGCTGGCGTGCGGCCGTCCCCCAGGCAGCTGTCCTGAGCTTCGGTGTTTGTCCACTTGTTTTGACGGCTGCTCTTATGTTCCCACGCGAGCCTTTCTTGCTCTCCTTGAATGTTTCTTCTGACAAATCTTACCCACTGTTGAAATAGGGCCCAACCCTTGCATAAAGTTGGCCCTGTCCTCCGTGTCATTGCTGAGTGCTGTGATGGAGGTGAAACTTCCAGAAGTAGAAAATACACACAGGTCAGGCCGAGCTACGGAGAACTGGATGTTGCCTGCAGGCTGCATAGCAGAGCTGAGTCCCTGCGTGAAGCCACAGCCCCTAATAGTTCCCACACCTCAGGCTGTGTCATGAGTGACATGTGGCAGAAGCACTCCTGGGTTTGCTGTTGGAGGAGTGTCCTGGGGAGCCCGTCCTCAGCAGGCAGGCGGCTGGCAGCTGGTGTTGTGCGGCCCTGAGCGTGGTGCCGGTCATTCATTGCTGTAGGCCTGGGTCACAGCTCCAGCACCAGCACCCCGGGGGGCAGACTTGGTCCAGGGACAGAGCGCCTCGTGGCATCGGGAGGCAACAGTGTGGAAATGGCCAAAAAGGCCTCTAAAGAAGGCTGGGTGGGGTCCTGGGGCTGCTCTGAGCACAGGATGTGCACCCCGGTCCACGTCCACTCCCCTCCGCCTGGGTGTGACTGAGTTCCGGCCTAATCAGTAATAAAGCCCTGAAGGACGGCGGCTGGTCAGATCCCGAGAAGCGCGGACCGGGCAAGGGAGGAGGCCCAGGGGGCCACGAGCCCACGGCGCCCGTTGCGTTCTGTTCTGGGGCATCGGCTGGTGCCACTGCCTGGCATCTGCTCCCAGAGGGACGGACCCCTCTTTCTCTGTTAGGACCTGGAACTCCAGGTCTTTGTGTGGTCCTGCCACAGACACACAGTAGAGGGTGCCGGGTGGCCCTGTCCTTGGTGGGGGACTCCTGGTTGGTAGATACACCCTGATGGGTGAGGTGGGGACTTGCCCGGGCATGACCCCTTCTCCCTCTGCTCCTGCCTGCAGGATGGTCCACCTCCGTGGAGATGCCCCGCAGCCTCCGTACCACTGGCCCACCCCGGCCTGTGCTTGGTGGCCCCAGTCCTGATTCTGGGGCCACTGAGCTGACCCCACTCTGAGAGCCTGGCCAGGCTGGCAGCATGGAGCCCTCAGCTCCCCAGACTTTGCCGAGGGGCCACCGGATTCCAGCGTGACCCCTGGCCTCTCCTGTCTTGCACGCTCTGCGTGGCCACTGGCTCCGAGGGGCCGGACGACCCTTGATTGAAGAGCATAGTGGACAGTCTCCTCTGACAAATTCTTTTTTCTGTAGTTGATGTATTTGTAAATGGTACAGATGAAGGACAGCAGCTTTCTGTCCTGGGCTGTGAGCTCTGGGGTTTCCCCCAAATGCCCCATTGGCTGAGTGGCCAGGACCAGGGCTTGACCACCCACCTGCGGCCTGGATTGGCTTCTCCTGTCACCCCAGCCACTGGGGACTCAACAGCCTGAACACTCAGCACAGACTCGCAGAAGAACAGTGTACTGGTGGGTGAGGTGCTGTCTTCACAAGAGGTGTTGTAGGGGCCTTGTTGCCAGAGGAGGAAGGGAAGGGGGGTCTGAGTCCCGGTCAGTGAAGGAAACCGTGCCTGTCCCCTGTCCCTCGTGCTCCCGTGTCCTCGGCAGCCTGGCTGTTGCTGCTGCTTCCCCTTCCTGCTCCGGCCCTGGAGGCGGTTGCCTCCCACAGCCGACCTTCCCCGCGGCCCGGCTCAGCCCTGGGCAGGGGGGTGGTGGCCACGCAAGGCTGCCGTGTGGGTCTGATCCAGGGGCAGAGGCACAGGAGCACAGGCCATCTGCAGCACTTGGTGACCGGTGGCCCCTCTGCGGGCCCTGCACCTTCTCCGAAGTGGCTCTGATCACACGGCAGGGCCCTCCAGGTGAAGGGGCTTCCGCTGGGCTAGAGGGGCTGCCGTCCACTCACCCCGGGGAGGGCTCTGAGCAGCTTCCCTGCTTCCTCTTCACCATCATAATGTCACTAGTTTCTCTTGGATTTGACCTGTCTGGGGTCCCTGAAGGTGGACCTGCCTGGGGAAGGAACATCCCATCCGAGGTGACCTTGTTCTTTTTTTTGTTGTTGGTTTTTTCTTTTGTTGTTTTTTTTTTTTTTTTTTTTTTTTTTGAGCAAAATTCTTTGGGCAACAGAGGCAGAGGGGGCATCGAGCCCTGGTGCACCAGGGTGAGAACCGCCTGGGGGCACCTTGAGCCAGGTGGTTGGGTCTTTGCGGCTCCCTGGGCCACAAACACGTTCCTGGCCTGGGTGTGGCACGCAGAGGGGCCCACTTCCTGGGGATCTGCCCTGGGAAGGATGGTTCTGGGGCAGCCAGCAGCAGTCCACAGAGCCCCGGGCCTCACCGGCACCCCTCCCGAGGCTCGTCCTGCAGGGCGCTCAGGAGAGAAACCAGCAGTGTGAGATTCGCTTTCTGTGCAGTCGAGCCCGTGAGCAGAGCGCTGCCTTACACACAGCCCTCCGCCAGGCTCAGGCCAACCTGTCCCAGTTGCCCGACTCCCCGGCCCCCGCCCCCTGTGCGCATGCCTGCACATACGCCAGGGTGCGCACGCGTGAGTGCCGCGCACATGCTCGCAGGCTGCCTGCCCCCCGACCCACACCCCGGCCTCGCCATTGGTATTGGTGCCAGTACTCTGTCTGAAGGCCGGGATGCAGACTGGCCTGTCTCGGACTTAACACGTGCTCTCATTTGACGTACTCTGGCTGGTTTTTGTTCGTTTTTACTGTATATTTATAGTAATAAAATCATGCAGCAATATCTCGTCCATTCCTTCCTCTGCGCATAGCACCGAGGGACCTCCGCTGTCTCCCGGTCTGGAGGCAGGACAGCTGAGGGGCTCATGGCCGCTCACACGCCCCGGCAGCGCCAGCCGGGGCTGTGTGGCCGCAGCCTCCGTTTCCTCGTGTGTGAGGTGTCTGTGACACAGGACTTTAATAAGAGGGGTGAGGGTGCAGGAGATGGTGTGTGAGGCACGTGGGATCCTGTTGATGACAGCTGCCATCGTCGTGCCGATTCTGGGTTGGAGTGGGGCTCCTTACGAGCAGTGGAGGAGGAGCCGGCACGTCCAGGTGTGCAGGTCGCTGCTGCAGGTGCCGTCGGTATCGCTGATCCATCCCGGATACTCGGCACCTCCGTGTGTGCCGGGCTGGAGAGGGCCGAGACACGCGAGGTTCAGGCTCCTGGGAGTTTGTGTTCTAGGCCGTGAGGCCCTGCGCGGTTTTGGTTACTGTTGGGAAGAGCGTCGGCTGGTGGTGACAGGATGGAGTCGCATGGGGTCCTTGATTTAACCTGTGGTTGAGGAGGGCTTCTCTGAGGAGGAATTTCGGCTGAGCAGTGCAGGATGGGAAAGAGCTGGTCCTGGAAGAGAGCCCAGCCAGCCAGCACAGCAAGTGCAAAGGCCCTGAGGCCAGAGTGAGCCTGGTGTGACCGCTGAGCAGAAAGAAGCCCGAAGTGTCTCCAGTTGCTGGAGTGTCAGAATCGAGGAGTGTCGGGGTGCAGATGCTACAGGACCTCATAGGGACAGCAAGAGTTTTATTCTGAGAGCAGTCAGAGGCTTTTCCACAGGCAGCAACTCTCTCCAGCTGTCACGTGGGATGGATTAGAGGGCCAGCTGTGGCTGCCAGCTTCCCTGCCCAGCAAGCGGCCTCCCAGGAGGGCGAGGCTGTGGTGGCCTGGAACACCCATGAAGCACAGCCACCACACCGCCACCCACCAGCAGCTCCTTTGCAAATGTGGTTCCAAGCTGCCTCCCCAGGTCCCCTCTTTGACTCAGGCGCTTAATGGTGGAACCAGTGTTCTCAGCCATCTAGTCCGTGCCCCAGGGAAGGCCTGTCACCCTCAGCCCTGCAGCTGCTCGGTCGTGTTTGGGGCGACGTCTGGGTCGGACGTCTCGCAAGGGGGTGCACTGGATGTCCCTCCACTTTCCGCCAACAGACGAGGAACTTTGTTAACATCTTGTTTCAGGGAGGGGTTGGGGCGTGGGGCACCTTTCCTCTGTGCCCCCTGCCAGCCCTGGGTTTGGGTTGTGCACTGTGGCCTGGAGACACGGTCCTCTCTGGAGGGCCCTTCCCCTCACCAACATCTCTTCAGACACGGTCACTTGCCTTAGGGATCTGGCTTCTCCCTGCCAACTGTGGTGGCCCGTTTGAATCCTGGTAGAGGCCATGGATGGGGGGAGAGAGAGCCTCCCTCTTTAGATCCTTACTCCCCTGTGTGTGACACGATACCGGCACGACCCGACGTGTGAATGAGCTCCCGGTGGGTCCTTACCAACACTTGCCTGCCCTCTGCCCCCGCTCTCTTCTGCTCAGGGCAACCTTCTGTGCCCCAGAGCTTGCCCTGGCTCACTGCATGGTGAGTGCACATGGTGGTTCCTTCACTCAGCAAATCTGTACCCACCGTGGGAGGAAAACGGAGTGTGGGCCAACTAGTGGTCGAGTGGCATCGTTGCTCTCCCCTGGACAATGTTCCCCATGCTCCTGAGCCCCAGCGATGATTCCCTTCAGCAGCAGACACAGGTATGTACCTCAGGGCCTCTTCCGTGAAAGTTGGGAGGTTTTCTGTTGTGGACACTGGTCAGGAGACAGGGTGGAAGTCTGGGGTGAGATCCTGGCTCTGGCATCAGCTGCTGGGTGCCCTTAAGGCCAGTCCTGTTCCTCTCTGCCCCAGGTTCCTCCTTGGTAAATTGGGGAGAGCCCATTTCCTCCAACCGTCCCTGGCATATGGTGGCTGACTGGGAGGATGCTTGGCAGGCTGCGCCAGGAGGGATTTAAGGTACTTCCCAGCACCCTGGCTGAGTAGCAGCCCCAGGGCTGTGCGTGGACACGGACGGTGGGGGCAGCTCGAACTATGCCAGGCCCCGCTTTCCTTGCTCTTCTGGAGTCGACCAGCAGTGACCTTGGACCGGAGTGCTTGGCTGGCGCGCGCGCAGGGAAAGGTCTTGCCCACTGGTCGCCAGGCTCCCGTAAGCCCTCCTGGGGGAGTCGCCGGCAGGGAGCTAGAGGCGAGGGCTGGTAGTGGGCAGCCTGCGGGGCGGCGCCCCCACTGAGGCGCTGGGGGAAGGCCCCGGACTCGGCGGTTCCTGCTAGTGACGGGCAGTCGGAGCCCCAGCCCTGCAGGCAGCGCTTGCCCGAGGCCCCCCGCGACAGCGCTCGGCTCGGCTGGGCTCGGCTGGGCTCGACTGGGCTCGGCTGAGCTCGCTTGGCGCGGAGCCCCCTGGGCGTTGTGGTTCTCGGGGCCGGTGGGTGGGAGCGCGTGCCGTCCCAGCCTCTGCACACGCCCCTTCCGCGCCTCAACGACGCGTCGGGGCGCCGGGATGGGCTCGGCCCCGACGGGCATCAGCAATTGGTGGAGAGGCGGGGCCCAGGGACGCGACTGCCTGCGGATTGGTCGGACCTGGCGGGGGCGGGCCCGCGCATGCACTTAAGGAGAGGCGCCCCAGTCGAGCCGGGGTAGTGCCAAGATGTCGGCGGCAGTGCCGGAGCTGAAGCAGATCAGCCGTGTGGAAGCTATGCGCCTGGGGCCGGGCTGGAGCCACTCGTGCCACGCCATGCTGTACGCCGCCAACCCCGGGCAGCTTTTCGGCCGCATCCCTATGCGCTTCTCGGTGCTGGTGAGGACGCGGGTGGACGGGCGGGGATCAGGGCGCCGCTCGCACCCCGCGCCCGTGACCCGGCGCTCCCTTGCAGATGCAGATGCGCTTCGACGGGCTGCTGGGTTTCCCCGGGGGCTTCGTGGACCGGCGCTTTTGGTCTCTGGAGGACGGTCTGAACCGGGTGCTGGGCCTGGGCCTGGGCTGCCTGCGCCTCACGGAGGCCGACTACCTGAGCTCGCACCTGACCGAGGGCCCGCACCGCGTCGTGGCGCACCTGTACGCACGGCAGCTGACGCTGGAGCAGCTGCACGCCGTGGAAATCAGCGCGGTGCATTCGCGCGACCACGGCCTGGAGGTGGGGCCGCCGCCCGGGCCCCGCCCCCCGCCCCGGGGTTTGGCTCTGGCCCCGTGGAAGGCACCGATGGGTAACACGTCCCCCTGAGGGTCCCCTGGCCGGGCTGGGTGGGGTGTCGCTGTTTCCAGCATCAGGGTGGGGAGAGGGACCTGAGGGCAGCGGTGGGAGAGGGGGGCCCGGGGTTCCCTCGGGGCTGTGTTCCATCTGCCTTGCTGCCTGCCATTGCCAATCCTGGGAGTGGGGAGTGGGATCGGTGGGGGGATGGGAGAGGGTGGTGGCTCCTGGGGAGGTGGGAAACTAGGGCTGCGTTCAAGGGCCGGGACCTCATGGTTGGGGTGATGAAGGCTCTTAACGGTTTGTGGGTTTTATTTATAGTCTGGAGAACTGGGAGTCACACTTGGGGTGTTTGCGATTCACCAGTGGAAGAGGGAGCATGGGGTGTGAACTAGGGGGGGGCTTCCTGCCAGCGGATGGGGGCTGGAATTAGAGGACGCAGAGAGAGGGTGGAAGATGCATGGGGTCAGCTTTGAAACTTGCTTGGGGAGTAAAGGGGCTGCACTGCTCCAAGGGTGCCGCTGGCTTGCGCCTCACTAGACCCCGCCTGGGTCTCCCATTACGTCCTTCGCAACCTGGCTGGCCTTGTCCTGGCCTGGCAGCTCACAGGCCCCTCCTGCTAGGGCTGCACCGTTGGCGTGGGGCCTGGTCCCACTCTGGTGTCCTCTCCATGCAGGTGCTGGGGCTTGTGCGGGTTCCACTTTACACCCAAAAGGACCGAGTTGGTGGCTTTCCCAACTTTCTGAGCAACGCCTTTACCAGCACTGCCAAGTACCAGCTGCTCTTCGCCCTCAAGGTGCTCAACATGATGCCCGAGGAGAAGCTGGCTGAGGCTTTGGCTGCTGCCACAGAGAAGCAGAAGAAAGCCCTGGAGAAGCTCCTCCCATCTTCCTCCTGAGGTTGATTCTATGCTGCCTGTCTCCTGCCCTCCCCTGGTCCTATCTGTGCCCTAAACTCTTGGGGGAATGACTGCATGGGGCGAGGAGGCATCTTGTCCTCTCCATCACCCCACCACCCCGAACAGCTACTGGGTGGTGGCCAGGTTAGTGGGAGCCCAGCCCACCCCGATCAGGAGGTGGCTTGTTTGCACTGGACCTGGCTCTCCAGGCTCAGGACATTCTCTCCTACTCCAAAGCTCTAACCCTCCTCCACATGAGACACACGGGCTGGTGGAGGGACCACCTGGTTACCCAGGTGGGTAGGTGCACACACACACCCTTGAGTCCGTTTATTCTTGTGGAGGGATGCCTTTGAGTCCTGTCACCAGCCAGCCCCAGGGCCTAGAGAAGAGCTGGCCCAGTACTGTGAACTTTGGTGGTGGTCATTAGCTTTGTTTTCTGAGCTGTGTCAACTGAGCAGTGAGGCTTCAAAGCCCCTTTACCCCATTGGGGCCCAGTCCCCCAGGTCAGTTGGGGCCACGAAGCCCAGCTGTAGATGGAGTTGGTGAAAGAAAGCAAAGTCCGGTCTTGGCTGCTCTCTGTGTTCTCTGGTTCTGGCCACAGGCCCAGGGCTGGGTGCATGAGGGGTCCCCCTTTCCCACTGCCCACGGACTTCAGGGTGGGAGCCAGGCCTGAGTGCTGGGTTCCATTCAGCACGGAGCTGATGATACAGGTCTCCCGTCCCTCTGGTCACTGTGGCACTGCCCCCTCAGACCTCGCTGGGCCCTGTGCCTGGTCTGGGGTTCCTGGCTACACCTGGGCTGAGCTCGCTGCCCTTTCCTTGGCTTTGAAAGCCTCCCTTTCTCCATTCCCATCACAGTCCACAGGCTGCTCCAGGACCTGGTATGGAAGCACTGGCCGAGTGTGCAGAATGACAACAGCAGCGCCACCACAGATGGGAAGGTCACCAGTGGCCGTCTCCTACGGCCCTATGTCTGCAAAGACTCCTCAGTGAAGCTAAACCAGTTTGCACGGCACCTGCTTGGTCTGGTAAGGAGAGCTCTGCTCCAGCCCAGCCTGAGCGTCTGTTCCACCTTAAAGCCTCAGTGAAGTGGTCAGCACGTGTGGGCAAAGGCACTTCGTTCTGTAAATAAAATACCTGTACCTCGTTCCTCTCTCATTTCCTGGGGCACCGGGGCCACGCGTGCGTCACCCTTCAGACTGCTCTGGCGGAACTGAGGGGGCTCTGAGCGCACGTAGCTCTAGCCCCAGGGGAGGGACAGAACAGGAGAGGGCAACCAGTCCGCCCTGCTCTGAGCGTGGCGGTCTCTGTCCTGGCAGAGGGGGCTGGGTCCCAGTGAGTTGCTGAAGGGGGGAGGGTTGCCCCGTGCTTTGGTTTGTCAGCCAGTACTGCATGTCGCATGACCAGAACAGAGTCCCTCACCAGCAGATCTTAAATTTTATTTTCCAGCAATGACATCCGCTACCCAGGCGCCCAGTCCTTTCAGTGTGGCGCCTGCGGTGTATGGGGGCCCGCTGTCTCCCCGTGGCCCTGCCTGCTCTGGGCCTGACCCCCCCGCTTCTGGGCGAGAGGCCCTCGTCCTGCCTCTGCGTGGGCCTCACTGCCCTGTCCTGCCTCTGCCAGCTGCTCCGGGGGCCTGATCCTCTGGCCCCCGCTCGGGCCCGGCCTGCTGCAGCCACTTGCTCACTGCCCTCCTGTCTTCCAGGCACACAGCTTCAGGGTGGATCAGTCACCCAACGTCAGATTCTGAGAAGGGACAGGGAAGACTGAAGTGGGCACTCGCTGCTGCCCGGTACACCCTGCTCTCCGGCCTGGGTCCTGGGCTGGCGGACACTCACCGTCCCTCCCAGCTAAGGCTCCCGCCAGTTCTCCTTCCCGTTCAGCACTTGCAGCTTCTCCAAGCTCTGGGTCACTGAGCATAGCACTCGCCCTGAGGATGGGAGCAGTTAGTTGCTGCTTCATGAGTGTGGGAGGGTGGGGGAGGTGCCTAGGAATGCGTGACCTTGAGGACAGTGGGCTATGGTAGAGCTGTCTCGGGGGTCTCAGCTGACTAGGATTCCCCGTTTACCCACTTCTGGCCCCAGGCTGGGGATGAGGCCACCGGCTGTCGGACACTTTGGGAGACTCACCCATTTCCTGGACTCGATCCTCCAGTGCTCCGGAAAGCTCGGGGAGGCTCAGAGCCTGCAGGGAAGCCTGCCAGCCTTTGGAATCTGTGGGGCAGAGAGCCAGGTGGGCCTCGGGCTTGTGTGGTCACCACAGGCCCCGCCGCTTTGTCCTGGGCTGCTGACGCCAGGGGACCCACCCACTGTCAGTACCTGCTTGACACTGTTCTATCAAAATGTGTTCGCCTGCTTATTTTTCCAAAGCACTGACTGGAGGGTCAATCAGGGTGCAGCCCCAGGAATGAAAGTGTGAGGGTCCCTGGCTGACAGTCAGGCTTGACCCTGGGTAGCCCCGACTGCAAGCTGAAGAAGTCACAACATTGTGGAGGACGTTAAGTCCCACCCCAGGGAGGCACGGTAAGGAAATGGGCTGGATAGGAAGCCCTCACCCTGGATCTCTTGCAGGAAGGGAGTGGGAGGGTCAGTGTGGTAACTGCTGGAACGGGTGGTAAAACCTGGCCTGGGGCAGCATCCATGCGATCCGGGACCAGGACAGCTTTCTTACCAGCCGTGGGGAGGGCCGGGCCCTGGGGGAGCCCTCGGGTGGACTCTTCCTGCTTCACTCTGGCTGACAACTCGGCTTGACAAGCTCTGCCAGACACAAGGCCAAGTGCTGGTGAGGGGGAGGGTGTCCTCCCTGGCCCCAGCAGGGCAGCACGTACCCCCACCTCCCTGAGTGGCCAGTGGGGCTCTGCCTTCAGGGCAAGCACACCAGGCACCTTCGGGGACAAGCCCTGAGGGCCCGAGCGCTTCGTTGCAGATGCTTGGGGCCCCATTTGCTGCCTGGGTCTGCCCTGTGGAAAGGAACAGCCACAATGAAACGGATGATGGTGGCGAGTACTCCAAGACGCCTTTAAGAACAACCACCTGGTTGAAGAATCTGGAGGAATCAGCGACTCAGGGTCTGGCCTGGGAGCAGCTCAGATGCCCACTTACCGCAGCTGGTCCAAGACGAGCGCAGCGTCCCGGGCCAGGGCCCAGGTCTCCTGCAGCTGGGCGTACACGTCCTTCCGGGCACCGTCCTGCTCCAGGAGGCAGCTCTCCACCACCGCTCGCAGCTCCTGCTCCTGCGACACTTGGCCTCGCATGGCCTCCACCTCCTCACAGCGCTGCAGATGGAGAGGCGGGGAGGGGTGGTGGCAAATGACCAGGGCCACTCAGGCTGGGTCCCCCTCAACCTCTCTGTGCCATACCCACTAGCTCTCAACTCCCACTCTCCTGGGCTGGAGGAAGGGAGCACCTGTCTCCACCTTGGAGCACCCCCTGCTTTGGATCCCTACTCTTAAGCCCAGTGACATCCATGCCAGCTGCTTGTGCTCTGCCCTCACCCTTTCTCTCCTATGTCCAGCTGACCTCCTGTCCAACGTCCCCTGCCTTTGTGAGCCGTCTTCCTGGAGGCCTGCCTGTGCATCTCCACATTTACACACAAGCAGTAATGCTTTCTGTCCCAACGCCCGCCCTGGCTGCTTCTCCCTACTCCCCCTGGGTATTTGTCCCCACCACTCGGTCTCCACAAATGTGTCGTCCCTCACTGCAGGTGGGTGTCCAGGTCCCTGCCCCGCTCACCACATACTTTGTGCAGCTGGATGGCCAGCTCCTGCATCTCAGCTTCTAGCCGGTCGGCATACGCCAGCTCCAGAGCATCGCTGGGTGGCCGGGCACTGCTGTGCCAGCGGGCAATGGCAGAGGTCATCTTCCTCTTAGGCCCAAACAAGCTGCAAGGGTGAATGAGAGAATGAGGATCTGCTGTGCGTGGAGTTGCCACGGAGGCCAGCCTTCCACCAAGACAGCCCCCTAGGAAAGATTCCAATTTTGAAAGGGCACAGTGGTCCCGGATCCTGGGACAGATGACAGAAACAAAGGGTCTTAAGAAGTGACCACAGCAGGGGCTGGCCTGCCCTGCCCGTTTCCTTCCCCAGCCTGGCTGCTGATCTCCCTGAACAGGGAGCTCAGGCCGGCCGGGGCTAGGCTGTGACTGGCCTCCTACCAATCGGGAAGCTCTCCAAAGTGAATGGTAGAAAACCTCTGGGTGCCCTTATCACAGCACTGGCAGCCAGGCCAGCCGGGGGACCAGACCCAGGCCTTCGGCACCTCAACTAGCTGCAGCCGGAAGACCAGAGAGAGGACAGCTGGCTGCAGAGAGCAAGGGGATGCCCAGACAGGACAGGTGGTTCCATCGGAGCGTTGGGCAGTTGGGAGCTAAGCGACCCCCTCATGTTTGGCTGAAGCGAGGGGGGCGTGGCCACAGAGGCCCCTCTGCACTCACGTGATGCCGATTTCCTTCAGGTCACTCTCGGTGAGGGTCAGGAAAATGCGGAGGTCCACGTCCTGCTCCTCAAACACCTGCAGGTACTTGAGACACCCAATCTGCTCCAGCAGTGTGGCGAGGTCCTGGAGAACAAAGGAGCCGGGGTGGGTCAGAGGATGGGCGGGCCACCAAGACACGGGGGCCAGAGAAGACACTGCTTTGGTGCAGATTCTGTCACCGCATCCACCTAAGCCGGGTCAGGCCTGTGGACCCCCCCCCCAGGTTCTGCGGTGGGTCACCTCTGACTGCAGCCCCCTCCTCTGCAGCCTCAGGCAGAGCAGGTGGTCCAGAGATACTTCCCACCTGCCTGTGTCCCTGCAGCCAGTGTCCTTTCATTACAGCCTGGACACCGTTCGTGTTCACATAGGGCAGGTCTGCAGGCAACAAACTCTTAAGTCTTTTTTTTTTACCTGCGGCCTTCTTAATTTCTCCTTCACTCCTGAAGGACAGTTTCTGCTTGGCTATAGCATTCTTGGTTGGTTTGTTTCTTCCATTAATCTGACGCTGTCATCAAATGCCCTCTAGACCCCATGGTTTCTAATGGGAAATTAGCAGTTAATCTCATGGGGGTTCCTTGTATAAAGACTCCCTTCTCTCACTCCCTTCAAGATTCTTTTGGTTTTGGACTAATTATGATAGATCTAGGCGTAGATCTGAGTCTAACCTACTTAAGAGTTCACACAGCTTCTTGGATGTGCAGATTCATGTTTCTGATCAAATCTGGGAAGGCTTGGCTGTTTTGAAACATTTTTTTATGCTCCCGACCTCATTCTGGAACACCATTATGTGTACGTTGGCTGCCTGATGGCGTCTCCTAGGTTTCTGTCCATCCTTTCCTCTCTTCTCTGACACGATAATCTCAATGGATCTAGATCATGCTTGTGGGTCCTTCTGTGCACTCCAATCTGCTCTTGAGCCCTCTCTTGGAGCTTTCATTTCAGTGATTCTACTTTTCATCTACAGATTTTCTGTTTTTATTTCTATCATTTTGTTAATATTCTCTATGTAGATACGGTTCCCTTTAGCTCACTGAACATATTTTAAGAAGCTGATCTAAAGTATTTGTCTTGGGGTGCCTGGTGGCTCAGTCGGTTCGGCATCCAATTCCTGGTTTCAGCTCAGGTCATCACTGCACGGTTTGAGAGGTTTGTGTTTTTGAGTCCTGCGTCAGGCTCTGCCCTGACAGTGCGGAGTAGGCTTAGATTTCTCTCTCTCTCTGCCCCTCCCTGGCTCTCACACGCATGCTCACTCTCAAAATAGAGAATGAAACCTTGAAAGAGCCCAGCTTCATTTTGCCCCCCTGCGGTGGCTGTCACAGCTACCTTGGTACTGGGGGTGAGGATGGGAACAGGGCAGGTTAAAGCGCTACAGAGCTTTCCGTTCTTCCGGACAGTCGGCCACTTCTCACGAATAAAAATGTTCAAGTTGCTCAAAGCCTTTGGTTGATTCGGTTTTGCTACTCTGACCACTTCTGCCAGTTTTTTGTTGCCTTTAATGGAGGAGTAAATTTTCAAATGTTGTCACTCTGCCAATTTCCTCAACCTACTTTCTAAAACATCCTTAAGAACCTATCGCCCACTCTCCCATCAAGACGCGTTTAAGAAACTGAAAGGTGTAGCCCCTCGGTGGGCCTGGGAACACAGGCGCTGGAGACGGCTCCCGGGAGGCGTCACAAGGAGAAGCCAACAAGATCACCAGCTTGTAGTGAACAGCAGAGCTGTGACGTGAACAAATGGCAAAAAATGAATTCTTTCATCTTTGTACTGCTTATGCTCCCAAAAAGTAAGAGAACACGATGAACAGACGGTGGGCGGCTGTGCCATACCAGTAACCCCTAAGAAGCTGGGTGAGCCACAGCAACCCACGAGGGAGGCAGAGATGGCAGTTTTCATCAAGTGCCACTTCATCTCCGCTTCGCGTGCATCTCCTCACTGACTCCCGACAGCAGCTCTAGATGGGTCCACTTTTTCTCCTCTCCAGGCTCAGGGAGGCTGAGGAGAGTACGGAAACCAAGGAGAGAGACAGATCCCTCCTATGGAAAGGGATGGAACAGAAACCCTGCACTGGCACTCGTGGCCATGAGGAATCCTCTCGGCCTGAGCAGCCTCACAGATCATCTGGGGGAAACCATCTCCACACTCTCTCTCAACGGGGCCCAGCCCATCCTCAGTGCACAGTAAGGGCCTTGTGAAGCACTACACGTGCCACGTTTCTAACTGCGTAACTGCCAGTTTCACAGATGATCTCACCTGGGGTCCTGAACAGAGAGACCTCTCCGTCTGGGAAACAGATCCTGGGGAGCAGGCTGCACCAGCTGGCCCAGTGCTGGCGGGCCACTGGCCGTCACTGTTGCTGTAACGATTCTTGGTCTTCATGTAACTTTTAGTTTGCTTGCGAACCGAGCTTTGACACGCATGATCCGAATCCTGTGGTGAGAAGGGTGTGTCCAGAGTTAACACCAAGGGGCCGCATCCACTCTACTCTCTGCCCCACGATCCCAGTTGTGAAACGCCCCCAGCAGCCAGAGAGGCTTCGCTGGTGACCCGCACCGTGGTCTGCGTGGCCCGGATCCGTGGAGGGCAGCCAGGACTTTGCGTGTCTGATGTGCACAAAGTACCGGTCTCCAGACTCGCCCTCTCCAAGGAGGCAGCCCCCGCAACACCAGCAAAGGGGAGGGAGGCGGGAGATCAAGAAAGGAGAAGCTTCACCTCGTTGCTCTCCAGAGAGGCCTCACTGCTGACTCCTGGGGCTCTCGCCAGGCCCTCACTGCTGCTGCTGCGCCTTGCGACCCCCAGGTTGGCACAGAAGGCGTGCTCCTCTGAAAACAGTGAAGATGGGAGAGCCTGACCACAGGTCTCACTCGCGGGAACTCCCCAGAGCCCAGCGTCCACTGCATTCACCAGCTCCTGAAACAGCTCACTGGTGTCTTCTGTTTCACGCGGCTGCCTGGCCCAAGCCCTCGCACCTAACGCGACGGGGGGTTTGCCTATTTCGTTCACTGAGAAAGCCAAGCATCTAGAACGGCGCTTGGCGCACTCGGCACTCAGTAAACGGCTACTGAACAAACGACAGGTAACACAGCAGACGTTTCCCTGATGGCTCACCAGTCAAGGAGCTAACCTTGTCTGGGACGACTCCCCCAGACGCCGCGTGGAGAGACAACTGGGCCAGAAGCTGCACCCCACCTGTCCCCTGCTGGCTTCTGGGTCCTCACGAGAGCCAGGGCCCTTCTGTACCCTTCACCCCACCGTTCTCTACCAGCTGGACCCACCACAGTCCCATGCCCCCGGGGGGGGAAGGGAGGGCAGCACACAGGAGCTCCTAACTCCAAGTGAGCCCTCAGCCGGGGTGGGTGTATAGGGTGCACGTACCCCGACTGCTGCTGCTGCTGCTCTCCACATCCCGGTCATTGATAGGGGAGGTGACGTCCCTGTAGCAGAGGCCGCCCGCCTCCAGGGGATTCTCATCACTGCTGTTGAAGGTGACATAGCCCCGCGGAGGCACCTGCTCTGTGGACACGAGGGGGGGCCATAAGCCCACATGAGCACAAAAGAGACAAACTCAACCACCCGAGAGGACCTGCAGCATGGGGGAACGGCCAGGATCCAGGCAAAAGCTGAAAGAAAATTCCTAACTGGCCTTTCTCCCTCCCGTTCGCTCACCACAGTAACCTGGACACAACCATGCAGTCTGCAGGAGGGGAAACAAACTCTGAAGGTCTGGAGACCAATGTGTATCCCTGGACAAGCGCATGTGGGTCAGGGCCAGCACCCGCTCCACCACACCGTGCTGTTGCTTTCCCAAGTGGACAAAGCAGGAAACGGACAGCTGTGTTTACAGATTTCTGAGCCAAAGGGAAACCACAGCACTAGCAGGAAATGTCATCTCACAGGCACCAGCCTTCACACTTCCTGTGACTTTCCAACACAGACATCCAGGGGCTCCTCCTTGGGTCGATCAACCCCAACCAGCAAGATCTGGCTGAGCAGGAAGGTGGCAGGCCCTGGGCTAAAAATTAACAGCAGTAACACCAAGTTACATAACCTCTGAGTGCATCTGCCAGGAAGAAAATGGGAGAAAAGACAATACAAACCAGAGGGTTTAATTCCGACTTTGCCCCTGCCTCTTCCCCAAAGAAAGTATACTTAATTGCAGAGAAGCGACTGGCTGGTGGCGACATGGGTAACTTATTTCCTTCTTTACACTTTTCTGAAGCAATCAAGATTTACAATAAGAAGAAAGGGAAGGGAGGGAGGAAGGAAGATCAGCACGTGCTATTTATCATTCAGAAGTGTTTTTTCAGGGCTCCTGGGTGGCTCAGTCAGGTAAACCTCGCGACTCCTGATGTCAGCTCAGGTTGTGATCTTGCAGTTCTGGGACTGAACCTTGTGTCAGACTCTGCCCTGAGCCTGGAGCCTGCTTGGGATTCTCTCTTTCTGCCCCTCACCTGCCCTTTCTCTCTCTCTCCAGAAAGTAAGTAAATAAACATTTTTAAAGAAGTGTTTTTCCACTGCTGGTAAAGAGAATAATATGCACTTATAGAAAATTTAAAAAGCACAAAGTGTGGGGCGCCTGGGTGGCTCAGTCGGTTAAGCGTCCGACTTCGGCTCAGGTCAACGGACTCCTCAGAAGACACACATTCTGCCACTCAAGGACAACGGCCCAGCCAAATGCCCCAGAGCTCTGTGCTTGTAAAAGCACCGCTCTAGGAGAGAGGAGGCATGTTCTCATCCTGTAGCAACCTGTCCACAGCTGGGGGGTGGCTTCCCCAGTGGCCCAGTCACCCTACCCCTCCGTGGGTAACAGGAGAAGGTGGGGCTGGAGCTCCCAGACCAGCGCCAAGACTCCTCTCTAAGGGGCAGAGAAGGGAATCAAGCTACTGTATACTCTTCACTGAAACATGGTCTCCTGTGACTGGAAAAGTTTGTCTCCAAGCCTGGGGGTGATCACTCATGAGAGGAGCCCATCCACGCAGCCTGATGGACCAGCAGGCTTGGCCTGGCCACTGCGGGTGACAGATGCCAAAGAAGATGTAACACACCAGGGTGCCTGGATGGCTCAGCAGGTTAAGCAGCTAACGCTTTGTTCCGGCTCAGGTCATGATCTCACGGTTTGTGGGACTGAGCCCTGAGCCAGGCTCCAGCTGACAACTCAGAGACTGCTTGCGATTCTCGCTCTCTCTTCCCCTCTCTGCTCCTCCCCTGCTCGCGTGTGCTCTCTCTCTCAAAATAAATAAAACGAACTTTAAAAAAAGGAAGATGTAACTAGAAGATATCACTTACACGGAGTCTGATCACTGGGGCCAGAACAAGAGCACGAGCACCCCCTGCACTCCTCGAGAGCACTGAGCTCAACCTGAGGAGCTGACAATTCGTGAATAAACTCAGGGCTCGGGTTCTAACCCACCAGGTGCACCATCCGACAATTCTCAAATCCAGCACTCTGAGAAAAGAGAGCAAGAGCCGGTCCAGCTCTGGCTGGCGATGGGGCAGAGACTGGACTTGAACATTTTCCTGGTACTAGCTGTCCCACCACGTGATGAATGAAATCCCAGCTCTGCTATATTTCCACTGCTAAAGAGAAAGTTCTATTTGTGATTGTAACCAGTGGAAAGGAAAATCAAAGGACGAACCAAAACCCAGAAACTAGCTAGAGATTAGTCTTTCTATCACTGTAATCAATCTGGAGTCCTGGCGCTGCAGCGCCCACCGGTGGCCCACATCTCAGAAGGCTGAGAACGGTCCCTTGCGGTCAGGCCGGCCTCTCAGGAGGCACCGCCACAGAGCCATCAGGAAGTGGGAGCGCTCACCACAGCAAGGCTGCTGCATCTTGCCTCCGAGGCCGATGGCTGTGATCCTGGCCAAGGCTCGCGGCCCCTCATGGATGCTGAGGCCCTTCTTCCGACAGGGCCTCTGTCTCTGGGGAACAGGGCAGGATTCATCCGAAGAGCTTAGATCTTCAAATTTTTCTGTGGGTCAAACACCAGAATTAAGACATTTTGTTCAGTGATGGACTAACTGACGAATCCTCATGGTACACACTGGAAGAAAATCATCGTTATTGATCTTCACAAATTAAGAAGAAAAAAAAGTGTGTTTCCCACGATGTCCCTTGAAAGAAATACCACAATGGGCCAGTCCACTGCTCAGATGGGCCACGGGGACATCTGGGCAGAAAACAAGCTTGCTAAAGCAAGAATCTGAACTGAACAAGTTTGTCACAATGAGGGAGTCGTAGTTCTTATTCCTTTTTGTCCAGGTTTCCAGAATTTCTTAACAAGCGTCTCTTCACAGACCTATGGCAAAATCACAACTTCACAACTGTGTATTCTCAACCTGCACTTTGGGGAAGCAAGTGGCACATGGCAGCCGTGTGTGCCAGGTGTGGGGAAGCACCGCGCATCACCGCCCGTCAGAGCTCGAGGGCTCGGTGCGCTCACAGCCATCTTACAGCTCTCCAGTTTTCCGGATCTCATCACACCTGCAAGGCAAAACTCATGAATTTATCAGCATAAGGTTGCCATCTGGTAACACTTCACTCTTGGGCTGGTACGCTGGGGCTCAGCCGCTGCAGGACCCCCCCCCACACACACACACCCCCCGCCCCCCACAACCGCCCTGGGAACTGGAGTTCATCACAAATGATCCGAGGCCAGGAAGGGAGCCAGGCCGAGCCAGGCGGTGGGAGGGGAGCAGTGCAGTCTGGCGTGAACGGGGCAGCGATGGCCTTCAAGCGAGGGAGTTACTGACTCAGGATCCAAACGTGACCAGGGACCCCAGGCAGGCCATTGTCTCTCTCCCCGACTCAGCTCACTCCCTGCCCTCTGGATTCGATGCCACCTGGAGACTATGGTCCCACCCAGTCAGTAGATGGAGGAGTCAGAAGGAATAAAAGGACGAGAGAGGAGGGACAAGCAAGGCCAAGGGCGGCTCTGTGAATCTGCACCTGCCCCCAACACGTCCTCTGAAAGCTGACGAATCACCAAGGACTACAGACAGAGCCAAGCGATCCCCACGCTGCCACAGAATAGGAAGGCAGGGAGCACGGCTGACCCCTTTTCCTTGCTCCAGCCCAGAGGAGACATACCCACTTCTCTTCCTGCTCATGCAGACCTGGTCTCCGCAGGGAGCAAGTAGATCTAGAAGAATACCACATACAAGAGAGAGAAGTGCCAACGCTGCCCCCAGAAAAAGTCCATTCTGTGGCAGGAATACTGAAGAGTCCCGGCTGAGGGGAAGCACAGCCCTGGAGAACCAACTTGAAAATGTACATGGGACGTGAGGGGGCAGAACGGCCCCACTCCTGGAAGGCACCTTTTGGAAACTGAACAGTGAACAGAAAAAGCGAGCAGGTGAAGTTCAGGATCTGACAAGACAAAAACATATCAAGGACACACAGGCTTGGCCTAACTACATCCCCGTCCAAAGAAAACCCACAAGAAACAAACCAAACCCATCCAGTAAGGACTCCTCTCGAGACACTGGGGAGGAGAGAGTCCCGAAGCAGGGCCCTCACTGCAGCCGGACCACCAAGCCCTGTGGTGAAGTGCTCCAGCGATCCATGAGCACAACTACTCCAGGGAGGAGGCAGAGACAGGCTGGACACCAGCGACTGAAGACGCTAGTTCCCCAAACCACCGTCATAAAGGAGGAGGTAAGAAAACTCTAACACTTTCTGTGACACTCTGAGTGGATAATTTAAGTAGGCTCTCCACACGACACGGGGCAACCCTGGGATCAAGAGTTGGATGCTCTATAGACTGAGCCACCCAGGTGCCCCAGAGGCGGATACATCCTTAAACAAGCATCAGAGGATAGGAAAAAGCACCGACTTAGAAATCCAAAACTGAGACCAAAAAGACACAGGCATGTGCACACAACTGTGAGAAAGGAAAACGGAACCCAGTAAGTAAGTGGAAAACTAAGGTCAGTGGGGCACCTGGCTGGCCTGAGGTGGTAGAGCATGTAACACTCGATCTCAGAGTTGTGAGTTTGAGCCCCACGTTGGGCACAGAGATTACTTAAAAATAAAATCTTAAAAAAAACAAACATCCAAACACCAAAGGTCAAAAAATTAAAATGAAGACTCAGTTACTAGGTGCCCAAGGAAGAAGAGATTTGGATGGAAAAGAAGTACTTCAGGAAGAAAATCACCAAAGAATGAATGAGATCAAAAACGTAAGACAGGACTGAGACAGAAGACAGGCAAGATGGGAAAACAACAGGGGAAAATAACCACTGGAACTTTTTGGAAGGATGCAGACAAAAACAATTTGGCAGACCTAAGTAAGCTTGAAATCCTGAAATGAAAGGATTTCCTAGGAAAGTACAGTTTACCAAACTTGGCCCTGTGAAATGAGAAAGCTTAAGCAGATCAATTTCCGCAGAAGAAACAAAAACTTAGCAGGAGCCACCTCACAAAGAGAGACCAGGCCCAGATGGTTTCACAGGAGAATCCTTCCAAACCTTCCCAAACCACAGGCTACCAAGACACCTGGGTGGCTCAGCTGGTTGAGCTTCCAGCTTCAGCTGAGGTGATGACCTCAAGGTTTGTGAGTTTGGGCCCCATATATCCAGCTCTCTGCTGTCAGGGCAGAGCCCACTTCAGATCCTCTTTCCCCCTCTGTCTGTCCCTCCCCTGCTCACCCTCTCTCTCAAAAATAAAGTTTAACAACAATGAACTACTGGGACCTCATCAAAATAAAAAGCTTCTGCCCAGTGAAGGAAACAATCAGCAAAACTAAAAGGCAACCGACAGAATGGGAGAAGATATTTGCAAATGACATATCAGATAAAGGGTTAGCATCCAAAATCTATAAAGAAGTTATCAAACTCAACACCCAAAAAACAAATAATCCAGTGAAGAAATGGGCAAAAGACATGAATAGACACTTTTCCAATGAAGACATCGTGATGGCCAACTGACACATGAAAAAATGCTCAACATCACTCATCATCAGGGAAATACATATCAAAACCACAATGAGATACCACCTTACATCTGTCAGAATGGCTAACATTAACAACTCAGGCAACAACAGATGTTGGCGAGGATGCTGAGAAAGAGGATCTCTTTTGCATTGTTGGAGGGAATGCAAGCTGGTGCAGCCACTCTGGAAAACAGTATGGAGGTTCCTCAAAAAAAAAAAAAAATAGAACTACCCTACGACCCAGCAATGGCACTACTAGGCATTTATCCAAGGGATATAGGTGTGCTGTTTCGAAGGGACACATGCACCCCAATGTTTATAGCAGCACTATCAACAATAGCCGAAGTATGGAAAGAACCCAAACGTCCATCGATGGATGAATGGATAAAGAAGATGGGGTATATATATTATGATGGAGTATTACTTGGCAATCAAAAAGAATGAAATCTTGCCATTTGCAACAACAGGGATGGAACTGGAGGGTATTATGCTAAGTAAAATGAGAAAAAGACAAAAATCATATGACTTCACTCATATGAGGACTTTAAGAGACAAACCAGATGAACATAAGGGAAGGGAAACAAAAATAATATAATACAGGGAGGGGAACAAAACAGAAGAGACTCATAAATATGGAGAACAAACTGAGGGTTACAGGAGGGGTTGTGCGAGGGGGGAGGGGCTAAATGGGTAAGGGGCACTAAGGAATCTACTCCTGAAATCATTGTTGCACTATATGCTAACTAATTTGGATGTCAATGAAAGGAAAAAAAAAGTAAATAAATTCTTTATCAAAAAATAAGATAAAATAAAATTTTAAAAACTCAAAAAAAAAAAAAAACACCACCACAAGGTACCAATACTGCATAAACTGTCCCAGAGCACAAAAAGGAAAACTTTCAAATTCTTTGTATGAAGTACAATACTGATACCTACACCTGATAAAGACAAAACAGAGAATCACAGACCAATACCATTTATAAATGAACAGCCATACAGAAACACTAAATAAAATACTAGCAAACAGAATCCAATATTGCATTCAGAAAATAATATACCACATGGGATTTCTACACAGCAAGTAAAGTTGGTTCGTTATTAGGAAATTCATTAATATACTCTATTAGTAGATTTAAGGAGAAAATTAATAATCATCTCCACAGATGCTTAAAAAAGCCTTTGACAAAATTCAACACTGATGGCTGTAAACAACACTCAGGAATATAGAAAATGACAAACTCTTTCTCAACATGATAAAATATATGCACACCTTACTCTTAAAATCAGCGTCTTACCTAAGGTGGCATTTCTGCTAAGGTCAGGACCTGGTGAATGCCCACTATCCCCACTCTGCTCGACACCTAACCGAAAGTAGGAGCCAATGTAAATGAATGAAAGAAACCAGATGTACAAAAATCAGAAAGAAGTAGTAAATCTATCTCTATGTACAGATTATATGGTAGCATACCTGGAAGACCCTACAGAATCAATAAATTCAAACAATGAAAGAATTCAGCGGAATATAAAACTGGTGTGTACAGACATCAACAGCCTTCATAGTCACAGACAATAAGCAGAGGATAAAATGGCAGTGAAACCCAACCCACAGCAGCAACAAAGAAAATCAGACACTTGGGAATAAAAAGTTCTATGCAAAATGTCTATGAGGAAAGATTTTAAACCCTCCAATAGACACAAAAGATGTCCCTTGTCTAGAGAGTCCGACTCAACAGCATGAAAGGGTAGTTCATTTATAAATTTGCCACAATCTCAATAACATGCTGTTTTTAAGCAGCTAGACAAGCTGGTGTTCAAGTTCACACACACAAAACAGCAAGAGCTATGGAATACTGAAAAGGAAAGGCTGCAGGGGGGACTGGCCGGACGAGAGGCAAAAAGCCTCTGCATATTTACAACAGCGGAGGTCTGCAGTATGAACAGACAGAACTGGGGAACATAACAGAGGTCCAGAAACAGACCTGGACACAAAAAGAAATTCAGAATATAGCACAAAGATAGCTTCTCAGATCACCAGGTCAAAGATGGACTGTTGAATAATTTCATGAAGCCAAGACAATGGGGAAGCCACCTGAAAAAAACCACACGTCACACCATGCATGACAATAAAGTATAAATGGATCAGAGAGCTGAATATAAAAAATGAAACCATGGAAGTACCAGAAGAAAACGGACAAATTCATACACAACCAAGGCACAAAGACCTTCTGTGACCCCAAATCTAAAGGCAGTACAAGACTCAACTTGACTACATAAAATTAAAACATTTCACATGGCAATAAGCACCACAAGCAAAGTCAAGAAACTGTAAGAAATCCCCTTTGTGTGGCCGCCGTGCCACCTCTCCCTGGGCACCCCGGCATCCTGTGCACACCTTCAGCCTGGCAGGAACCGCTCTACATTCTAACGTCTCTCCTATCAGACCAGCAAGCCTCAACCTCGACTGTACAGTGGAGTCACAGGGAAAGCAGAGATCTCCTGTCAAGGCTGCGAGAGCCAAATCTCTGGAGGACAGGTGGGAGCTGGGGCCGGTGGGGGGGGTGGTCTTCCTCCCTCTCCCCTCCCGCCCCGCGGAACTCCAGCAGAGGGCACAGAAGCAGATACCTGGGCTCCGATAGAGGTTCTTGGGCAGAGTAGGAGAGTGAGCGTCTATCAACCCCACGATCTTCATGTGTCCATACTGCTTGGCCAGCATCCGGGCTGTGGCTCCACTGTGGTCTCTCGTGTCCACTCTGACTCCCTGTGAAATTCATGAAAGAACAAGTACTAGGAACCTCCCCCGTAAAGCACCCTCACTTCCCTGGATGCAGACTCTGGACTCCAACCAAAAAGTACACTGGATTCTCACCACCCTGGAAAGGTCTTGCCCTGGGCCCTTAACAGCCCCACATCTGCGTTAGAAAAAGGCGAAGGCTCCTTAAGGACAAGGTGGGGGGTGCTGGGGAGGGGCTTGCTGGCAGCAGTCTCGCCACCAGAGAGCCGTGGCAGCTCTCCAACCTCATTCTTGGGCTTTCCAAGCCAGGCAGACAGGTACTTAAGGGAGAGGCAGGCACTTGCCTCAGGTGGGGAAGGGCGCACTGCAGGCAATGAGGCCAGAGCCTGACCTTCACCCTTTGAATCTGGCCATGCCCGACTCATTCCACTTCTCTTCACACAGAGAAAACCACAGACAACAGCTTCACTAGGGAAGCAACTTTTAAAAGTCACAACCACAATGACAGCACCATCCTTCTGAAGAAGAGTCTGGGAGTTTTTATCCAAAGGCCTAAAATGTACTTCTGGTCTTCAGCACAAATGTTTCCAATCCTATGACTCTCTCCTAAGGAAATTACCCCAAATAACAGAGAAAGCTTGTATGACATAGGTGTTTGGTAGAACATATCTGCAGTAACAGAAACCTGGAGACAGTGTAAACGGGGGAGGAGTCAGCTATGTTATGGCCATAAACGCTGGTATTTACAAATAATTGGTATAACCAAGTTTTTGAAAGGACCATAGTATGTCTTTACAACATATAAGATATAAGGTGTCCTTATGACGAAGAGAAGAAGACAAGGACACACTGGGGACACAGCCATGTGAAGACAGAGGCAGGGACTGAATGATGCATCTACAAGCCAAGAAACACCAGGAGCCACCAGAAGTTCAGAGAGAAAAGGAACCATTCCTCCCCAAAGCCTTTGGAGGGGATGTGGCCCTGTTGACACCTTGATCCTGGACTTCTGGCATCCAGAACTGTGAGAAAATAAATTTCTGTGTTTTAAGCCCCCCAAGTTTATAGTAAATTGTTAACAGCAGCCACAGGAAACAAATACACCCATTAATGTGTGAATGGTTAAATGAATTAAGGCATATCACTACTATCAAGTACTGGATCAGAAAGAATGAGGCAGGTTTCTCTACTGATGTGGAAGTACGTTTGTGATATTTTGCTAACATTTAAAAACACACTGCAGAAGTCTATGTATCCCAGTTTACGTAGCAGGATTTCACTTATGTAGAAATCTGTTCAGAGTTATTAACACTCTGGGATGGGAAGTGTGAGAAAACCTACAGAAGTTTTTTAATGCTTATTCCTAAAATTTCTATTAATTTTCCTGTAAGTTTTATTGTTTGGCTGTCTTTAAGCCTATAGGTTATATTATTTTCATTTATATGTTTTTTTATTCTTTGAGAGAGAAAGAGAGGGAGAGCATGAGCTTGAGCGCACAAGTGGGGCAGGTGCAGAGAGAGAGGGAGACACAGAATCCGAAGCAGGGTCCAGGCTCTGAGCTGTCAGCACAGAGCCCGGCGCAGGTCTTGAACCCACCAATCTTGAGCTCATGATGTGAGCCGAAGTTGGAGGCCCAACCAACTGAGCCACCCAGGCGCCCCACAGATTGATTGATTGATTGATTATTTATTTATTTATTTATTTATTTATTTATTTTTTAGCGTTTATTTATTTTTCAGACAGAGAGAGACAGAGCATGAACGGGGAGGGTCAGAGAGAGGGAGACACAGAATCTGAAACAGGCTCCAGGCTCTGAGCTGTCTGTCAGCACAGAGCCCGACGCTGGGCTCAAACTCACAGACCGCGAAATCATGACCTGAGCTGAAGTCGGCCGCTTCACCGACTGAGCCACCCAGGTGCCCCCATAGATTTTTTAACATCATGAAAATATGGGGGTACCTAAGTGGCTCCGTCAGTTGAGTGTCTGCCTCTTGACTTTCTCCCTCTCTCTCTGCCCCTTCCCTGCTTGCTCTCTCTCAAAATAAATAAGAAAAAAAATCATGACAATGTATACATTATACAGGCACGCCTCAAAGACACCACAGGTGCAGTTCCAGACTGCTGCCGGAAAGGATTGCAACAAACCAAGTCAAGTGAATTTTTTGGTTTCCCAGTGCATATAAAAGTTGTATTTACACTATACGGTGGTCGTACATTAAGTGTGCATTATGTCTAAAAAAAAAACAACATGGGGGCACCTGGGCGGCTCAGTTGGTTAAGACTTGGACTCTTGATCTTGGTTCAGGTCATGATCTCACAGTTGTGACACTGAGCCCGAAGTTGGGCTCTGCACTGGGAGTGGAGCCTGCTTAAGATTCTCTCTCTCCCGCTCCCTCTGCTCCTCCCCCAGTGCTTGCTCTCTCTCTGAAAACAAAACAAAACAAAACAAAACAAAACAAAACGAAAAACAATGTATATACCTAAATTAAAAAATACTTTATTGGGAGGGGCGCCTGGGTGGCTCAGTCGGTTAAGCGTCCTACTTTAGCTCAGGTCATGATCTCGCAGTTTGTGGGTTCGAGCCCCACATTGGGCTCTGTGCTGACGGTTCAGAGCCTGGAGCCTGCTTCAGAATCTGTGTCTCCCTTTCTCTCTGCTCGCCACCTCCCCTCACCTCCCAGCTGGCAGTCTCTCTCTCTCAAAAGTAAATAAACATTTAAAACATTAAAAACAAAACAAAACAAAAAAAAACTTTATTGGGGTACCTGCTTGCTTCAGTCAGTTTAGCATGATTTCAGGGTTGTGAGTTCAACCCCCATGTTGAGCATAGAGCTTATTTAAACAAACAAACAAACAAACACTTTCTGCTAAAAAAAAAAAGGTATCAACTGGCTTTCCAGCAAGTCATAATCACTAACTATAGATAACCATAACAAGTATGACAGTAACGAAAAAATTTGAAATACTGTGGGAACTACTAAAATGTGACCCAAGGGGCACCTGGGTGGTGCAGTTGGTTAAGCGTCCCACTCCTGATCTCAGCTCAGGTCATGATTTCACAGTTTGTGAGTTTGAGCCCCACACTGGGCTCTCTGCTGGTGGCATAGAACCTGCTTGGGACTCTGTCTCTCCTTCTCTCTGCCCCTCCCCAGCTTGTATACTCTCTCTCTCAAAATAAATAAATAAATAAAAACTAAAAATAAAATGTGACCCAGAGACACAAAGTGAGCAAATGCTGTTACAAAAATGGCATCAACAGATTTGCTTGAAGCAGAGTCTCCACAAACCTTCAATCTGTAAAAAAAAAAAAAAGCAGCATATGCGAAATTCAATACAGTAAAACAATAAAATGAGGTGTCCCTGCACATTCATAAATTATAGGAGGATTTCCACACCATATTGCTATTATTGAGAATTTAAGACAAGTTTTATATTTTAAAATATTTTTCAGACCTTATTTGTTTATGCACTTTTACAGGTTCATGGAAAGGCACAAAGAAGTTATTAAATCATTGATAAAAAGCTATTTAAGGGCACCTGTGGGGCTCAGTCATTTAAGTGTCCGACTCTTGATTTCCACTCAGGTCACGATCTCATGGGTCATGAGATCGAGCCCCATGTCGAGCTCTGCACTGACAACACAGGGACTACCTGGGATTCTCTCTGCTCCTCCCCTGCTTGTGTTCAGTGTCTCTCTCTCTCTCTCTCTCTCTCTCTCTCTCTCTCTCTCTCTCTCTCTCTCTCTCTCTCAAACAAAAAAAAGCTATTTAACAAGGAAAAAGTTTGTAACTATGAGAGGTGATGGATGTTAACTTACTGTGGTATTACACACAATATACACATAATTCAAATCATTATGTAGCACACCTTAAACTTACATAATGTTGTATGTCAATTTTATCTCAAGAAGAGTGGAAAAAATATTTTAAAAATAAAAGATTAAGCAAAAAGGAACATGATTAGGGGTGCCTGGGGGGCTCAGCCAGTTAAGTGCCCAACTCTTGATTTCCACTCAGGTCATGATCTCATGGTTCATGGGTTCAAGCCCCGTGTCAGGCTCTGTGCTGCCAGCTCAGAGCCTGGAGCCTGCTTCGGATTCTGTGTCTCCCTCTCTCTCTGCCCCTCCCCTGCTCATGCTCTGTCCCTCTCTCTCAAAAATAATCTTCCATCTTCCTAATCTTCCTTCGTTTCTAAGTTCACTACTCATGAGCACGCTTACTTTAAAAGTATAAAAAAACGAGCTTTTCATTTTAAAAGCTTCAACCCAGCAGTCTGGTGTCTGAGGGCGGAACCAATGGGGCTCAGTGCTCTGGAGGATAAACCGGCAAACATTAAACGTGTACACACCTCTGACCCAGCAATTCCACTTCCAGGAATTTGGCCTCAGGAAATAATTAAGGACATACACTAACATTTGGGATGTTCCCATCAGCATTTAGCATGGTCAAAACCATGAAGACCCTAAAATGAGAAATCAGTGAACTAAGTGAGATCTGTAAAGTGGAACACCAGTGCCCCATTTATATGACAGGTCCAAGTATATACGTATTAATATGGACGGGGTGCCCAAGACATCGTGAAGAGAAAAAAAAAAGCATATTACAAAACGTTTTGTATAACAGGACTCCACTTTAACTTAAAATATTTATTTAAAAAAAAAACAGGAGGGAGCACCCAGGAGGCTCAGTCAGTTACATGTCCAAACTTGAGCTTAGGTCATGATCTCAGAGTTTTCTTGAGTTCGAGCCCTGTATCGGTTCTGTGCTGACAGTGCAGAGCCTGCCTGGGATTCTCTCTTTCAAAATAAATAAATAAACTTACAAAAAAAAATCAGGATACTCAATGAGTTATTAACATGTGTGATATCTGGGTGATGAGATTAGGAATAGTTTTGGATTTCTTTTTGCTTCACTGTACTTTCTAATTCTTTTATAGCAGGTATATACCACTGTACAATAAACATTCATTTATGTACTCTTCTGCCTCGTTTTGAAAACCCATGATCAACTGACAAGCTTGGTTGAGCCTAGTATAAAAGGTGATTATCACAGGTCCCCTAGTAGGACAAAACTGCATTTTTACAAGACCTTAACTGAGTTTTACTTTCTATAATCCCCCACTTTCAAGAGATCTAGTTAGAAATCAGCTATGAAACCTTCAGCCTTCAAAGACCATTTCTAGACGGGTCTAGAAGGGGAAATGGAACGAAGGTAGTCAAAAGGCACAAATTTCCAGTTATAAGCAGTTTACGATGACTGCAGTGAACACTGCCATATGACATATATTGAAGTTGTGGAGAGTAAATCCGGAGTTCTCGTCACAAGGAAACAATCTGTGTCTGTGTCTACGTAAGATGTGGACGCTCGCCGAATACGTGGTCATCACTTGACAATCCATGGAAGTGAAATCACAACACTGCACACCCTACACTTACAACAGGGATGTTTGTCAGTTCTAGCTCAGTAAAACTGGGGGAGGGAAAGAGGGAGAATTTCTAGTTTCAATTTGATAGAAAGAACCCAAACGTTTCAACCAAAACAAACGACACCATCTTTACTGCAGGGTTTCAACTATCATCTGTTTTTAAGCTTGGAAGACTTCAACCTCAGACTATAGGAAAGGGAAAAAAGCAGTAATGCTATTCCTTAGTGACTAAATGAGGAAGAAAACAGAACCCAGGACAAGGTCCCTGAGGTGAGAGAAGAAAATATGATATTTTTATCCATCCTTTACAATGTTTTGGTTTTTCTTCCTCTTTTATAATGTACGTAACATATTACTAGAGAAGGACATGACTGGTGGAGCTGTGAGGGCCTGGCCCTCCCAGAAGGAAGGGGAACGGGGTACAAGGGAGGCAGCTACAGCCCTCTCCGGTCCTTGCAGAGCACAGAGTGTCCAGCCTCATGCAGTTCTCTGTCTCCAGGACCGGAGACTGGCTCTGGAGGGCCCACCCCTCTGGCTCCCTGAGATCTAACCATAACTGAGCAGGAGGCAATCTACAGGGAATGAGGAGCAAAGGAGCATCTATGCAGGCCTAGCCACACGGCCTCGCCAGCAGAGGAACAACCTGGCCATCAGTCACAGGCTCCCAGCAGTGCCCACCACCATCAGCCAGAAAGCAATCATGCTGAATCGACCAACACCTTCTACTCCCGATTAGTGCTCTAGAGGGAGAACTCAGAGTTGATTTCCAGAGTTTGATTGCTGTATGTGATTATGAAAGACAAAACTGTTTTTTAGGAAATACATACTAAAGTACTGAGGGGGAAAAAGGGCATTATGTCAGCAACTTACTTTCAAATGGTTCTAAAAAGATAATATGTATATAAAGAGAGACTAAATAAAGAAAACGAGATGAAATGTTAATATTTGGGGAATCTAATGAAGGCACAGAAATTTTTTGCATTCTTTTGACATTTAAGTCTGAAATTATTTCAAAATTTCAAAAAATTTTCAAAAGAAATCCAATTCAATTTGTTGCCCCTCAAAACAAGTTGCCTACAACAGACAATCTCACACCCAGCTGGGGAATAAAGGTACCAAGTGAGGGGCATAATCTGCATGGTAGATAAATCACCTAAAGTCTCTGACTTTCCAATGTTTTCCACTTAAAAAACTATGTGAATGTCTCATGACTTCCAGTTCTACCTTACTTGAAATCAAACTCTCAACTCAGAAGCAGAGGTTATGCTTTTTACAGGTCTAAGCTCATACTCATCTATTCTTCACCTTATGCTAGGTCTTAAGAGTGCAATTACCTTCAGAGAACAATTATTTGCAAAAAGAAAGCCCAAATGGCTGATAGATATGTGAAACAATGCTCAACCTCACCAGAAATCAGAGAAAGGCAAAAACAGGAGACAGCTCATCTGACAGTGTACCAAGTGTTATTGAGGGCATAGGGGATGACAGCTACAACGATCAGAACATAAATCAGGAAAGTCAGTTAACACTGTCTGGTAAAGATTCACCCACCCTACACACAAAAAAATTCTACTTGAAGAATATATTCTGATTTCTTTAAAATCCCTCCACACATGCTCAAGAGGACAAGTAAAAAACGAGAACCACAGCCCTGTCAACAATAGCAAAGTGGAAACAACTTAAATGTCCACTAAGGAATGAATAAAATGTAAAATACTCTTATGTTCAACATACACAGAGCTGTCAAAATGAATGAACTGTATCTCCAAGTACCAGAACTCTGTTGAATGACATGTAACAGTCTGACATGTTATTTACATGTATCTTTAAAATACATAAAACAGGGGCGTCTGGGTGGCTCAGTAGGTCAAGTGTCCGACTTCGGCTCAGGTCATGATCTCGCGGTTCGTGAGTTCAAGCCCCGCGTCGGCCTCTGTGCTGACAGCTCAGAGCCTGGAGCCTATTTCAGATTCTGGGTCTCCTTCTCTCTCTGACCCTCCCCTGTTCATGCTCTGTCTCTCTCTGTCTCAAAAATAAACAAACGTTAAAAAATAAAAAATAAAAAAAATAAAAAATAAAATAAAATATATAAAACAACCTGTGCATTCCTTGAGGTCACACAGTGCGTGATGAAAGTATAAACTCAGGGACAGGAAAGGTACAGACCAACATCTGCAGAGAGGTCACCCTGGGATCATGTGGGTGGTATTAGATTTATCTTCTGTACTTTTCTGTATGTTGACAGTACTTCAAGGGGGGCGCCTGGGTGGCTCAGTCAGTTAAGCATACGACTCCTTCATTTCAGCTCAGGTCTTGATCTCACAATTGTGGGATCAAACTCTGCGGCGGGCTCTGTGCTGAGCATGGAGCCTGCTTAGGGTTCTCTGCCCCACCCCCACTCACATGCACTTTCTCTCAAAATAAATAAACATTAAAAAAAAAAAAAAAAAAAAGGAAAGAGGGGATCCTGGGTGGCTCAGTTGGCTAAGCATCCGACTTCAGCTCAGGTCATGATCTCACGGTTCATGGGTTCAAGCCCTGTGTCCGGCTCCGTGCTGTCAGCGCGGAGCCTGGAGCCTGCTTCAGATTCTGTGTGTGTCTCTCTCTCTCTGCTCCACCCCCACTTGCATCCTGTCTGTCTCTCTCTCTCAAAAATAAGTAATCAAAATTTAAGGTTCATAATTCTTGCTACTGTGGAGAGAATGGAAGCTTGTACAGTTTGTTCTTCAGATGGCAAGTGAGCAACACCTATGTTAAGACTGTACTTACACTCCACGCAAAATTCTACCTTCAGTACTCAACCAGACAGATGTGGTCACACACGTGTGCAGAGATGTATGTGCAGAAAGTCTCCACGGCACTGTGTGTGACAGCAAATGGCTGGCAACGACCTAATTTCATCCACAGACCACTGTCAAATCTCTGATCCATCCCTACAAAGGAGTGCTGTGCCGCCATGAAAAGAGAGAGAGAAGAGAGCTTAACATACACTAATATAGAACAATCTCCCCAACAGACAGTTAAAAAAAAAAAAAAAAAATCAAGCTGAGAAGCAGGCTGCAGCAAAGGGAGCAGGCAGGGTCCCTGTACCCCTGTCTCATGTAAATGTACTATCCCCAAATTCTTTTTCAAAGAAAAACAGCCTATTAACATTGTATTATGTTCAAGTTTCTACCAATGAGTAAGTAAAACACAAACTATCCAATAAAGTGGGCCCCAAAATAGAAAAAACTCATAAAAAAAATACAAATTGGCCAATAAATGTATCTTTAAATGCTCAACTTCACTAATAAGTACAAACCCAAACAAGATACCACATTTCTGTCACCACATTGGCGGAAACGTAACACGACTAAGTTCCTGAGCTGGTGAAGACGTGAGAAAATGGGCACCTTCACATAATACTGGTGGGGAGGCAAGAGAACACCCTTCAGTGGGAATTTGTTAGGACTTCTACTTCTCCTGAACTTTTTTAACAACTTTATTAAGATATAATTCACGTACCATGCAATTCACCCACCTACAATGTATAATTCAGAGGCATGCAGCCATCACCACAATCAATTTCAGAACATTTCCCTCACCCTGAAAAGAGATCCTGTACCCCTTAAATACTACCCTCTCTCCAATACTCCCATCTCTCATCATCCCTTCCCACCTGCTGCTGCTGGCCCTAGGCCACTATTAATCTACTTTCTATCTCTAAAGATTTGCTCATTCAGGACATTTCAAATATAAAGAATCATACAATATGTGGTCCTTTGTGCCTGGCTCTTATCACTCAGTAGTATTTTCAAGGTCCATGTTGTAATAGGTGTCAGAACTTTACTCCTTTTTATGGCTCAATAACATTCCATTGTGTGGAAAGACCACGTTTTACTTATCCATTTATCGGTTGATGGACATGTGGATTTCCACCTTTTGGTTACAGCGAAAAAACACTGCTATGGACATTGTGTGTTAAGTGTTTGTGTGGACCTGTTTTCAATTCTCTGGGGGTAGATACGGAGGAAAGTGGCTTTATGTTTAACTGTTTGAGAAACTGCCGGTTTTCCCAATAGGCTGCATCATTTTACATTCCTGTCAGCAGTGTGTGAGGCTTCCAACTGTCCACATCCTCGCCCACTTATTACTGTCTGTCTTTTTATGTTACAGACGTCCCAGTAGTTTTGATTTACAATTCAACATGTGAGTTGGGGCGGCATGGGTGGCTCAGTCCATTGAGTGTCCGACTTTGGATCAGATCATGATCTCACGGTTTGTAGATTCAAGTCCCACATCGGGCTTGCTGCTGTCAGCGTGGAGCCTGCTTCAGATCCTCTGTCCCCCTCTCTCTCTACCTCTCCCCGACTTGCACTCTCTCAAAAATTGATTAAAAAAAAAAAAACATTAAAAAAATTAACATGTGAATGCCAGCAACCCCTCCTACAGAAACACAATATACAGAAATACCTGCACGCAAGCCAAAGTTCCCTGTACAGAGAGGGTCTCTAGAGCACTGTTTATAACTGTAAAATGTAAGAAACCTAAATCTCAACTACTATGGAACTGATTAATTACACCCATATATACTGTAGAAGGAAAAAAAGGTCTATTGCATATTAAGTGATCTTCTAAAAGCTGCAGAGTAAATACACAGCAGAATCCCACTCCGCTCAAAATGGAAAGCACTGTATTTATACTTGTCTACAGGTACACCTTCCTAAGCAGAAGAGTCTGGGGCTGCCTGAAACCAAGTGGGCACCTTGGGGAGAAGCAGGGGGTGGCTGAAAAGGGACGAAGATCTTAGCATTCTTACTCTAATGTTTTTAAGTAATGGGATAAATTATTTACTTTCTAAAACATATTTTCCACAGTTTTGAAATGATGGCATTACAGGAACAGGTGTCTATTTTTACTCACCACTGTACCTGAGTGCCATACAACACTTGGCATCCACAGATACGATGAAAACGTGCTCAATAAATAGAAAGCGGCTACTTCTGTGCAGCAGAAAACTCTGTGATGGCTCATACTTCAAGGAGAGGATTCCTCACCTGCTGTGACTAAAGTGTAAGCTAACAATCAGGGTCACTTACATGATTGAGAAAATACTGCACAATTATTTCATGGCCAGAGGCAGCTGCTTCCATCAAAGGAGTAAATCCATATACTGGTTCCCTACAAGACAGAGGCCATGGTCAGACAATTATTGGAGAGAAGTTTGCCACGCAGAAGCTTCCCTGCTGCAGACAAGACCAAGCCGGTGCAAAGTCACCCTTCCCTAAGCAGAGAGGTCTCCCTCTCCCCAGAACCAACAGAGAGATGTGAAAAAGTTCACATTAACACATCAGCCTCATAAATTCTTCTGGTTCCACCCGTTTTTTAAATTTATTTATTTGAGAGAGACAGAGAGAGAGAGAAAGAGGGGGCACTCGGGTGGCTCAGTCGGTTAAGCGTCCAACTCTTAGTTTCAGCTCAGGTCATGATTTTATGGTTTTGTGAGTTCAATCCTGCTTGGCATTCTCTGTCTCCCTCTCTCTCTGCCCCTCTGCCACTCACGCTCTCAAAGTAAATAAATAAATTTAAAAATTAAAAAAAAAAAAAAAAAAGAGGGAGACAGAGAGCAGGAGAGGGGCAGAGAGACAGGGAGGGAGAGAATCCCAAGCAAGCTCGACGTTGTCAGCACAGAGGCCAACATGGGTCTCAATCTCATGACCGTGAGATCATGACCTAAGCCAACACCAAGAGTAGGACGCTTAACTGAATGAGCCACCCAGGTGCCCCCGATAATCACTCCTAAGCTGCTTCCACTTGCCACCTCTTAAATTTCCATTTTAATTACGAGCCGAAAGCAACTGTTGCTTTTCACTGCACACAGAAAGCCAGCGTCTCCCTTCCACCTATCCAGATCCTATGCCTTGAGCTCAACATCTTCCAGAAACCCTCCCAAAAGCTCCAGGACCAACCATCTACCTTGTCCTTAGTTTGCCTAGTATCTGATGCTTATTTTGGGGTTTGCTTACAATTTGCTCAGCACTGCCTACAGCTGCCCTCTGACCCTCACTTCCCTTCAGACTGGTCTAGAAGACAGGAACCAAGCTAAATCCTGGGTTTCATCCATTGTAAGATACACCATTTTTGCATTTTAACATCTCTGAAGCCAGAATTTATCTTAAAATCAACAGGCAAGTGGCATTTTGATCAGTGGCGCTTCTTCCTCAGTGGCATATGAAACGGTGGTGTGTATCTTAGATGGCTTCAGCCAGGGGCGTGCACAGTGTCAGGTGGATGCGGGGCTGGTACTTGCTGTGCTGAAAGGGGATTATCACTGTGACATGCTTTGGACGACAACACCCCTTCTGGCTTACAAAACTCATGACTGCTTTCAAAGCATCACCTCACCCAACACAGACAAAGGCAAGAAGGAGAAAGGAGTTAGCATTTAATGCATGTAAACGGAGTGCCATTCACAATGCCAGGCCCAGGCCCCTGATGTGTGACAGAACATGTAATTTTTCTAACAACTCCATGACACAGGTATTGCCATCTCCAGTTTTCAGGCTCAGTGGCGCCTGGGTGACTCAGTCAGTTAAGTGACTTCGGCTCAGGTCAAGATCTTGCGGTTCACAAGTTTGAGCCCCATCTGGCTCCCTGCTGTTAGAACAGAGACCGTTTAAGAGTCTCTGTCCTCCTCTCTCTGCCCCTCACCTGCTTGTGCTCTGTCTCAAATATAAATAAACATTAAAAAAAAAAAAAGAGGGACACCTGAGTGGCTCAGTCGGTTAAGCGTCTGACTGTGGCTCAGGTCATGATCTCGCAGTTCGTGGGTTTGGACTCTGTGTTGACAGCTGGGAGCCTGAGCCTGCTTCGGATTATGTGTCTCCCCCTCTCTCTCCGCCCTTGTCCTGCTCACACTCTGTCTCTGTCTCTCAAAAATAAATAAATATTTTGAAAAGTTAATAAAAAAAGAGAAAGGAAGGAAGGAAGGAAGGAAGGAAGAAAATGAGACTCAGAGCACTGAAAGTGCTGGACCCAATGTCCCCTGACAGATGCAGGAAAAAGCTCAGCCTATCCTCAAGCTCCCCATGCCTGGACAGGACTGTCCCCTCTGCCCAAGGCAGGGGCTACTCTGCACTCTAGCCTCCCCAGCTGCCCTCCTCAGAGTCAGAGCGACCACCAAAGACCTGGTAATCACCTCACGTTGGCATTCGCTCCACTGTCCAAAAGGAACTTGACCATCTGCTGGTGCCCAGCGCTGGTGCAGTGGAAGAGGGCAGTCCAGCCTTGAATGTCCTTCATTTCCAGCTCGGCACCTTGCTTCAAGAGAACACAGAATGCTCGTTACAGCCTCAGCTCCTCTGTGTGGGGCGGGCGCCCTCCAGGCCGTCACACTGCAAGAATCAAAGTGATTACACGAACACGCACATGCACACCATGGTCTGCGGTGGTTCACGTCTCTGCCAGAGCCGGGAGCCCCGCACATTTCTGAGCCTGAGTCCCCTCGTAGCTCACCTGGAGGAGAAAGTAGGCGATGCTCTCGTTGCCACAGCTGGAAGCCAGCATCAGTGGAGTCTGCCCTTCCGGGGTCGGCACATTCACACTCACCCCCGCCTCAAGCAGCAGGTGCACGATGGTATCGTGTCCAATGTAGGAAGCGTACATCAGCGGGGTCCAGCCACCACCATTCTTCTTATTCAAATCTAACTCTCTCCTAAACAAATGCAAGATATGCTAGACATGTCCCGCCATCTCACGTGTGAGGTTTACCAAAGCCAGCGGCAAGGCCAGGCCAAGACAAAGAGGGGGAAGTACAGCCAGGAAGCAGAAGTTATCTGCCACACTGGACATCATAGGGGAGGGGAGGAAGACAGGGGAACAGTTAGGTTTGCTGGGGAACAGTTAGGTTTGCTGTACAGCTGCCTCTGCAAAGTCCACAGGGCTATCTTCCTCCTCCAACTGCACATTCTCATTGGCCCCTCCTCCTATCCCAAGGCCAGCAATTCTCTTCTTTCCTACCCCCAGCAACACAGATGGTTCTCAACCGGGGGATTCTGCCCCCCAGGAGACATTTGGCAAAGTCTGGACACATTACTGGTTCACAAGTGCATAAGGAAAAGCTACTGGCATCTAGGGGGTGGAGGCCAGGGATGCCGCTAAATATCCTGCATGCACAAGGCAGCCTCCCAACAGAGAATGATCTGGCTTAGATTGTCAGGAGTGCCAAGGTCAAGAAACTGTGACCCGGAGCCTTGACTGCCTTCCAACAGACCAGGATCTGCTAGTCCGGTGCTCGGTGGAAAGGAAAGGGGAAGGGACTCAGACAATGGGTAAGATTTCTCCCTCATCACCTCATCCTACAAAAACATTCTTGGAAAATCAGTACCCAGAGGATCCTATCTTTTTCATTGATTTCTACCAAAATTCTAAAGAAGCATTTCCCCCAGGAAAAAAAATTATGGGCTTCCTACCCCAGAGTTTGGGCCTGGGGCATAGAAATAACATCTACTTCCAGAACACCCTGCATGGTTCATGCCCCACAGCTTTCCTCTTGCACAATCCCAGCCCCCAATGGAGGTAGGCGATGCTCTCGTTGCCACAGCTGAAAGCCAGCATCTGGCAGTCCAGTCTGACAGTCAACCCACAGTCTGTACCTCTCAGAGGTTTGGACACAAGAAGCCACGCCAGACAATTATGTTCCATTTGCTAGCACCTTCTATTCACTCCGGGATACCCATGCAGCCATTCCAGAAGGTCCTGATCCCAGGAATGCAATGGTAGCCACTGGCTGGGAGAGCACACAGAGACCAGACCATCCTGGCCAGATGACCTTCGCTGGTGGCTCAATTCCATGTGGAGAAGAGCCCAGCCCTCCACAGAGTGTCTCTGAGGCTCTGACATGTCCAGTTGGGCCCAAGCCTCCCTTCTGATGCCTCTACTCACTTCAGGTCCCAGTCTGCTTACTGTCAGCAGCCTTGGTGTCAGCTAGGGCTACAGTCCCAACCAGAGCACAAACACTTCCCCTCTCCCCTGTGGAGCCATTCCAGACTGTGCATTTATTAATTTTTGTAATGTTCTATTTATTTTTGAGAGACGCAGAGTGAGAGTGGGGGAGGGGCAGAGAGAGAGGGAGACACAGAATCCGAAGTAGGCTCCAGGCTCCGAGCTGTCAGCACAGAGCCCGATGCGGGGCTCAAACCCACAAACTGTGAGATCATGATCTGAGCCGATGTCGGACGTCCAACCGACTGAGCCACCCAGGCGCCTTCCTGGACTATGCATTTAAACAGTACACCCAAAGGCTTAAAAACCCAAGAACGCCAAAGGAGCAAAGTTGTAACTGGGGTCTCAGTGACCCTGTGAGGGAATGTGCTGCTTGTGTATCCAGCTAACATTCCAAAAGCCACCTGGTACAGGAGTACAAAACATTATGTCTTACCACAGTGCTATACTTGTACTTAACTGGCCACATATTTATAAGTGGCAGTTATGACTTAGGAACCAGAAACCCAGGGCTTATGCAAGGCTTTGCTCTGGCTCCCCAGGAACTGAAACAGGCACACGTAGATATAGACATAGATGGTTTCTCCTAGTTGTCAATGAGAAACAGAAACCATGAGGTGGATGTAAGGGGGTGGAGGCAAGGAGATTGGTCCTTTTCCAAAAACTAAATTAACACATGTGTAAGACTGCGGGTGGCAGTCAGGTGGCAATCCCCAGAGAGGAAGATGAACCCCACCTCCTCCTCCTCTATGGTAGAAGCCAGAGTGACAGGAAGGCACAAGGGATAAAAATGAATCTCCTGGGGAAAGGAGGCCACAGGGCATCACTTTCTAACTTTATTTTTGTTTTGTCTGAGCACTTCTGCAATTAGTAAAAACCATAAAATGACTATAGTTAACAAAAGTCTGAAATGATTCATAAGCTTATGAAAAAAGCCCAAACTGTCGTTTTCTTCTTAGGAGTAAAAACGGACTTATTCGTGTCCAGCCTAAATCATTAGTGACAGCTGTCCGACAGACACAGGGACATATCTTGGTGTGTTCCATGTCTGCGACTGTGTGCAAGGCCCCATAAGCTCACTGACAGCCCTACCTGGGATCTGAAGCCACAGAGACGGTACTCAAAATCTGAGGAGGAACGTTTCCCAAGGTCTCTTACCGCTGCACACATTCCTTCACCACTTCATATTGGCCAATGGAAGCAGCTGTGTGAAGATCCAAGGGGACGGCCAGCTCCTCCCGGCCGACCTGAGCACCCAGCCCATGCCACATGGACAAGCTGCAGTTCAGGAGTTCTGGCTCACTGGCTTCATCGCTGAGCTCCGACATCGCTGTGGAGGGAGATCGAGGGGTTAGAGCGTTCCTTCCTGGTTGTTCCAGGGAATAGAACAGGATGGTCACACTCCCACCTGCAGTAGGCGGCTGGTCACTATCCTAGCAGACTGCCACTCAATGCAGCCAACTCCTGGGACAGACTTAGAAGATTATCATTAAGTGCTATATGGTTTGGGCAGCTCCATCCTTCTAATACCGGTGAGCTTGTCACCAGACACAAAGAAAGGAGCATATATGGTGAGTCACACACTGCAGTGGACACTTTCCTTCACCAACCCTCAGGCCCCAGTTCTACAAAGGGAATTCTCCAGGAACTCAGGAAGCCTGACAACCTCTTGGATGGGCAGTTAAGAAACGTTAATTGGGTCACTGGACCTAATCAACTCCTGGGTGTGGTGGAAAAGAAGCCTGGACTTGGGAGTTATATCAAAATTTAGCTCTGCTATTTACCATCTCCAGTCTTTACTTCTGCGCTAATGGGGACATAGCTCAAGGCGCTGTTGTTAAACACACATGGACGAAAGGATAAGTAAACGGTGGCACAGCTGTATATTGGAACGCTACTAATAAGCAGAAGGTACAAACAGTTGACACACACAGTAATAGACACAACATATGAATGAACATCAAACTCACTGTGCTAAAGAAGTCAGACTCAAAGGCTACCTACTTCATGATTCCATTTACAGGACACTCTAGAAAAAACAAAATGGAAGGGCTGGAGGACAGATCAGTGGGACTGGGGTTAGGAATGGGGGGACCACAAAGGGACAGCAAGAGGGAATTTGGGGGGAATGTTCTATATGCTGGTTGATAGACATGTTGACTCTATACGTTAATCAAAACTCATAGACCCAAACACCAAATGAGTGAATTTTAATGTAAACATTTTTTTTACTTAAAAAAAATGTTTTTTAATCCTTGTTTATTTTTGGGAGACAGAATGTGAGTGGGGGAGGAGCAGAGAGAGAGGGAAACAGAAATTGAAGCAGGCTCCAGGCTGTGAGCTCTCGGCACAGAGCCCAACACAGGGCTGAAACTCAAGAACGGTGAGTTCGGGGCGCCTGGGTGGCTCAGTCGGTTAAGCGGCCGACTTTGGCTCAGGTCACGATCTCGCGGTCCGTGAGTTCGAGTCCCGCGTCGGGCTCTGTGCTGACAGCTCAGAGCCTGGAGCCTGTTTCCGATTCTGTGTCTCCCTCTCTCTCTGCCCCTCCCCTGTTCATGCTCTGTCTCTGTCTCAAAAATAAATAAACGTTAAAAAAAAAAAAAAAAAAAAAAAAAAAAAACGTTTAAAAAAGAACGGTGAGTTCATGACCTGAGCCGAAGTCGGACACTTAACCGACTGAGCCACCCAGGAGCACCCTAATGTAAAAATTTTAAACAAATCTTTAAAAAGAAAAGACAAGTAAGTCCCAGCACAGAAACTATGATGTGATTGGTGTTTGGCAAAAGTTGACTGAGTAGGAATCCACCCATACATTCCATGAAAACAGGAGGGATGGGAGAGTGATACACTGGAAAATTTGTGGGGTGGTGGAACGTTCCTGGAGAGCCACTATACCAGGATGAGGAGTCCATGAAAGTCCTTTATTCTGGGAATCCTAACCAAATCAATGCCAGGCCATTAGCTTCATATTAGAACCTTTAGGTCCCTAAGTAACATTTGTCTCCTACCTACTATAAGTGGGAGAGAACAAGAAATCAAGTATAGCAAAAAGAGAAAAGGAGGGTCACGTCCATTCAGATGGCCTAAAGGTACTCCAGCAATTCACAGATGCATTAGGACCTCAGTCTCTACTAAAGAATGCTTCCACACTCCAGGTAACAGCTGAGATGGCCAAACAACCAACAAGCCACCAATCTGAGGGACAAAAAATCTGTAAGCCCTTGGCCAGAATATGTGTACATATGATGGGGCCTGTAGGTAACCAAGTTCAGAGCGAAGCCCAACGTTCTGGTACCACCACCTCCTCACACTGGCAGGGCCTGAGATCAACCAGCTTTCTCACTCTGCAGGCAAGAAACCCCAACCTGAATAGTCCAAGCCAACAAATACTGGATAAGAACCCAAATAAGCGGAGTGCTAGTTCAGGGCCCCTTTCCACACATCCCTCGAGCCTCCTATAGGTGGGTCTCTTTTACTCCAAATGCCTCCTCCAGAGTGGAGTCCATGCAGTCTCTCATATATTTTTTAAAGTTTATTTATTTACAGGAGTGCCTGGGTGGCTCAGTAGGTTAAGAGTCCCACTTCGGCTCAGGTCATGATCTCGTGGTTTGTGGGTTAGAGCCCCGGGTCAGGCTCTGTGCTGACAGCTCAGAGCCTGGAGCCTCCTTCGGATTCTGTGTCTCCCTTTCTTTCTGCCCCTCTCCCACTCACAGTCTGTCTCTCTCCCCTTCAAAAATAAATAGACATTAAAAAAAAATTAAGTTTATTTATATATTTATTTTGAGAGACAGAAAGTACAAGTGGGGGAAGGCCAGAGAAAGGAGAGAGAGAATCTCAAGCAGGCTCCCCAGCCACAGCACGGAGCCCCACGCGGGGCTCGAACTCACAAACCATGAGATCATGACCTCAGGCGGTCATGAGCCGAGACCAAGAGTCGGAAGCTTAACTGCCTGAGCCAGCCAGGTGCCCCTATGTGGTCTCTCTTATTATTAGAGGCTCAGGTGTCCCTCACCCTGCAAGGCGGCAATCACAACCAGGCCCGGCTCTAGGAGCCAATGGAGGGAGAACTCGGATGCCACGGGGCCGTAAAGCGACTGGTACTTCTTTTATCACCATGCCACATGCCACACACTCTACAATGATGGGGTATTTGTTATGAATAAAACGATTACGTTCATCCATACGTTTGTACACTTGCTTAGTATCCATTACCTTTTCAATAACCCAAAAACCTTAACTAAAAAATAATGACGCTGATGGTCGGCCGCCACGCCCACAGGGAGGAAGTCTGCAAAAGCCCAAGGGCAGCCCGTCTCGTCCTGACGCGTGAGCCGTTCGCGCAGACTGGGGTACCCACCCTGGTTGTCAGGCCCCGGGGTGGGTCCTTCGAGAACACCGCCAGGCCAGACCGCACAGACATCCCCTGACACCTCCTCCTGGTAATCCCACATGGCACGTGGCTCTGCCGTCGCCTCTACAAGGATGCAAAAGCGGAAGCGTCGCCAGAAACTCACGCGGCTACCAAGCGGCGGGGCGGGCCTGGCGGCAGACAGGCAGACGGCAAGTGCCGGCCCCAGGCGGTGTCGGGCCGCCACCGAGCGTACCTGCGCTGAGTTCCGGTGCGCCGCCGCACTCTCTCAGGCCGGCGCGCTCGCCGCCACGCACGCCCGGGCTCCCTCCGCGCGGGCTGCCGCCGCAGCGCCCGGACACCGCGGCCCCGCTCCCGCCCCGGAAGTGGTTGCGGGAGGCGCGGAGCACGCCGGGACTCTCGCCGGGCCGCGGGGCGCTCCCGGCGCTGTGGAATTTGTCCGTCCCGCACCCGAGCCTTCCGGTCAGCTCGCCCGGCTCGCTGTGTGACCCCCGCGGCAGCCAATCAACAGGAGAAGTTCGCCTTGCCCCTCCCCTCCGCTAGCCAGGGAAACCAATCCTATTTCAAGAGAGGCAGGACGCGCCAAGTCCCGAAAGAGGAGCGGGGGGAAAAAGTGCGGTTGGCAGTCCAGTAATGTAAAACTGCCGAGGGGGGATTCCAAAGGCGGTGACAGCCTCAGTAGTTGCGCCGCGGCCCGGGGGAGCGAACGGGTCCGGAGGAACGCACTGGGAACTGTTTATAGTCCTGTCAAAACTGCGCAGAGAGGGGAGGTAGAGGCCTGAGGTGAGTGGCCTCCGAAGGTACATGTCGGGATTTTGATGGGACTGGGGCGGGAAACGGGTGGGTGGGGACGGGTGGGAAGACGAGCGACGTGTTTTCCTGTTTCCCAGCTTTAGAATTTAAAAGACTGGTCCGGGAGGCTGTTGGCGTCCAGTTGTCAGGACAACGGGGCACCTAGGCCAGAAGGGCGGGGGCGGAGATAGGGGCGGGGCTAACGGGCTGCCGCGAAGAAACGGACGTGGAATTTGCTCCAGGGTTCGGAGGAGACTCGAGCAGCTCCGCCGCTTAGCTTTAGGCGTTAACCCCAGTCAGCAGGTTAAAGTGAACTCGCCGTGGTGTTCAGGACCCTCCGCGATCTGGTCTGTCATCACCGCATATTCTCGCAGCAGATACTTTCTTACCCCAACATGTTGGGCAATTTTCACTCTTCTGAGCCACTGTACATGTTCTTGCTGCAACCTGTAATGACTTTCCCTACCCTGTTGCCTTGCCTGTCTGAAGAACCTAGAATATCTGGCGAATCTGTTACGCTACAGTCTGCCCTACAGAGCCCGGTTCCAAAAAACATCCGCTGATGTGTTATGAGCTGCGTCCCCACCCTGCTGTTCACAGTTCAGGGTGCACCAAGCTCCTGCTCCAGGTTCTGTGAGCACAAAAGCAAGTACCCCACCACTCACATCTTCTACTGCTGCCTTCATGGGGGCCCTGACACAGAGTAATAGCCAGGCAGGGCTAGGGCGGAAGTGCTCTCTTCTCATAGTATAGGCACAGCGGGCTATATCTGGGGGCTGCAGGGGATGTCCAGACACTGGCTCTGAAGTACCATCATCCCACATTCCTAAAGCTACCTTGACCCCTGAGGGCCCAGGCCTTCTCCTGTTAGGAGTACAAAAGATGGAAGGGGCTGGTTAAGTGCCTGGGTGTCGGGGGTTAAGTGGTGACTCCAAAAAAACTTTCCTGGGGACTCCTTTGTAAAGGGGGCAGTAAAGTGTAGTGAGGCTTGAAATCCCTTCTAACTTTGCTACAAATTTTGTCTTTGCCATTTACTAACAATGTAACTTCTCTGAGTCTATAAAATGTAGATAGTAATGGTATTTATGTTACTTGGGATATAAATACCTTACATAATCTGTATATCATACACATATATCATTCTATTTATCATATACATATACATGTATGTATGTATATGGTTACATTATATATGTATGTATATGGTTACATTATATATTATAGTATAGATATATACATTTAGATATATATAGATATACATACACACATACAGTTGACTCTTGAACACAGGACTTAGGAGGACCAATACCCCGCGCAGTCAAAAATCCACATATAATGTTTAAGATTTTCTTTCTTTTAGGGACACCTGGGTGGCTCAGTCAGTTAAGCATCCAACTTCAGCCCAGGTCATCATCTCATGGTTCGCGGGTTCGAGCCTTGCATTGGGCTCTTCACTTTCAGCACAGAGCCCTCTTCAGATCCCCTGTCTCCCTCCCTCCCTCTCACTCTCTCAATCTCTCTCTGCCCCTCCCCATTCATGCACACCCTTCCCCTTCTCCAAATAAATAAATAAATATTAAAATAAAATCTTTTTTTAAATGCTTATTTTTTTGAGAGAGAGAGAGAGAGAGAGAGTTGGACATTGGACGTTTAACGGACTGAGCCACCCAGGTGCCCCCTTAAGATTTTATTTTTAGGGGCGCCTGGGTGGCTCAGTCGGTTAAGTGACTGACTTTGGCTCAGGTCATGATCGTGCGGTCCGTGAGTTCGAGCCCCGTGTCGGGCTCTGTGCTGACAGCTCAGAGCCTGGAGCCTCCTTCGGATTCTGTGTCTCCCTCTCTCTCTAACCCTCCCCCGTTCATGCTCTCTCTGTCTCAAAAATAAACATTAAAATTTTTTTTTTTAAGATTTTATTTTTAAGTCATCTCTGCACCCAATTTGGAGCTCAAACTTAAAACCCCAAGATCAAGAGTCACATGCTCTACTGACTGAGCAAACCAGGCACACCTCCACATATAACTTTTGATTCCCTAAAAACTTAGCTACAATAGCCTACTGTTGACCAGAAGCCTTACCAATAACATCATTAGACGATTAACACATGTTGTATGTTACATGTATTATATACAGTATTCCCACATAAAATAAGCTAGAGAAAAGAAAATGTTAAGAAAATCATAAGAGAAAATACATTATTGTACTAACTGCATTTATTGAAAAAAAAATCTGCATATAAGTGGGCTCATGCAGTTCCAACCTGTGTTGTTCAAACACACACACACACACACACACACACACACACACACACACACACGTGTGGGCACATTGACTAACAGGAACAGGAACCTGGAGAACCAGAAGGGAAACCAATGGGAGGTCTGGCAGTCTGTTTTCACCCCCCACAGGGTGGTAGACGCTTTGAAAAGGCAGCCCTCTCCCACTGCCCCACCCTGAGCTCTTGGCCCTTGGCCCCTGGAACCCTCTCACCTCACCCTGTGTCCTCTGCAGGGCTGCTTGGATGATGGCACGCTGAGCAGCATCCCTGGAGCCTGGGTCCTCATGGCATCCCAGGACAAAGATGAGGAGTCGCCACCTCCCTGGGCCTCCCAGACAGGGCCCTGGGATGCCATCCTTGAGGCCGTCAGGGAGCAGCTCCCATCTCTAGACTCCGATTCCTCCTTGGTAAGCAAGCGCCTTCTTCCTACGTTTTCCTGGGCCCCGATTCCCCTTTCTTCCCATGGCAAGCACAATGTTGACCCAAGAACAGCTTTGGAGCTTATCAGCTCCTGCATTTGTCCTAATTTTGCTTTTTGTCCTCCGAATACATTTATTCATACTTGGCATCCTTACGGGCATTTCAGTGACCTGAAATTATGACCGGAGAATTCCTCCAAGAGCTTATCGTGATGCATTGAAATGGTGGCATGCATTCATTCAACAAACATTTATGGAGCCTACTTTGCCTCTTCAAGAATAAGAAGCCCTTTGTGACATTACACACCTGGCAGACCCTGCCTCCCCATGATCGTAATTGTGTTTCTAGTTTGTACTGACTGATATTGAACACTGAACCGAGAACATTGGGTGACAAGAGTGACTCTGAATTCAGTCTTAAATCAGCTGTGCCAGCTTCTCCGCCTAGTGAAAAGTGGGCATGTGCACACACACAAGAATGGCAGTGACCCTATCGATGAAGAAAGGTAGACAAGGCCCTGGGCAGCAGCTCCCTAGTAGTGGGTGCCAAGCTCACAATTTGCAGCTAGGCATTTAGAAGTAACCTGACAGGTTTGGGTCCTTCCTGGGATGCCTACAAAGACAAACAGAGCATCCTGGGCCTCAGGTATCTTCCAGCATGCGACAAAGCTAACGGAGAGTAGATAACATGACCCCAGTACCTTTTCATGTCTTCAGCCTCATCCGTTCTCATCTTCAGATATCCTTGCAAGGTGAGCTGGTGACTCTAAGGGCCCCCTCTCCCCTTAGAGGCGCTAAGACACTGTGTCATTTATGTGATGGCTAAAGGTTACAGGCCAGGGGGAGAGCTGGGCTCTTCTTTCAGCTACCACCTTGCTGCCCTGTTCGTTCAGTGCCAGGTGTTATCTGAGCACCTGTTATGTTCAAGGTCTTAGGGGGTGGCAGGTATGTGCACAACTGGAGCCCGGGATCTCACTTCACGAGGCTGTGCAGCCGAGCCCTTTTCTAAATCAGTGGCAGGAACCAGCCAGGCCAAAGACCTCTGGGAGAAAGCTGATCTCCCCAGATCACTCTTGAGCAGCAGGGCAAGGGCAGACGGAGGCTGAGGCCCTCCTGGCTCTGCCTGCTGCCCTATAATTCAAAAGTCCTCTCATTTGTCACAGTCGGACTGCGAGGCAGAGGAGCTGTTCATCTTCCAGCGAGATCACACTGCCCTGATCCCAGACCTGTCGGAGGAGCTGGCCGAAGACCCTGCCGGGGCCTGGCTTGCTACGGTTGATGGGTCTTCTGAGGTCTGTAGAAGTCAGGCCCCCAGGATCCACAAAGCTGGGACCCTGCGGGCAGAATGGGGTGTGGGTGTGGGTGTCCGCGCTGTCACCTGACTCTATGGTGTGGGTCAAAGAGGTCAAAACTGCGGCACTCCCTAAACATTTGTTGATTTAATAAGGGTGACAGTGGGGATTCAGAGGCAAGAAGGTGCCCCTCACTGGAGAGGTGAGGTGAACACAAGAAACAATTAGAAATGCCAAAGCACACTCTGTAACCACGTATCACAGTCATCGCCAACTGTCAGAGCAAATTTTCCGTCTTCTTTTCTCATTTCCCAGAGCCCCAGGTAAGACCAAAAACTCTATCTAAAATTAATGGCTTGGGGCATTCACTTTCGAATGTCCCCTCTCTGTAAAGAGAGCTTTCCTACTATTCTTCCTTTCTAATCCTATATTCTAATAAACTTTTGCCTGCTGCTAAAAAAAAAAAAAAATGGCTTGATGCTTAAAATTAATTGCTGCCCTTATAAATAGAATCCATCAATAGACTTTCATCACCGGGCAGGTCCCCAACTGATCAGGTCTTTTGGCTCTTCTTAAAGGCTCCGGGAGACAGGCCTACCTCTGCTGTAATTATTGTGACTAGTTGTCACTCATTAACTAGGGGAAGTGGGTATGCTGTCACAGACCAGCACAGCCAGACATTCGTCAAAGCAGGGGAAGCAGATTTCATTCGGTAACTGCTGACAGCAGGGAAAAGAGCTGAGTTCCCTCCGACTTGTGCAGAGGTGACCGGGGTTTCCAAGGGAGACTGAGGGAGGGGGAGAACAGGGCTCACTAGAGTCAGAGAAGTGAACGATCACAAAGAGCAGGCCAGCGTGGGTGTGACTAGGCCAGGCATGTCCACTGGCAGGTATGGAAGTCAGGAGTCTATCCTCCCTGGAAGAAGGGAGACAGAGGCCATGTCCTTCCTGACGCGAACATTCCAAAGGAAAGGCTCTCAGGCCCAGGACAGATGCTTCTGGGTTGTAAGAGACACGTAGCTCCGAGTCTGAAGCCCTTTTTAGGAAATGCTCTTAAGAAAGGGAAGTCAGGGGCCTCTCATCAGGTGTTGGCTGGAACAAACACTGAATTCTCCCCACAGCACTGAGCTTTCTCAGGCAGATGTTTTCATGGACGGGGTCATGCTAGCCATGTGCTGCTAGAAGCCATTCTAGAGTTTGGTCAAGTCTCAGTGCCAGTTTAGAGGCAGGGGTTATGTGCTGAGAGTTCTGGAAATCTCAGTGCAAGCACTGATACAGGGTCATCTTACAGAACGTTCATCATCATGACTCCCCCACTCAGCTACACCTAGAAGAAGGTCTGAAATTCCCAGGCCTGCCAAGACCTCTAGTTAGTTCAGGTGCAGGGATGTCCAAGTGAGTTTATCTTGAGTTTTCTTCATTTCTACAATTACCTCAGCAACTGTCCTGGAGAATTTTTTTTTCCCCAACCTGGGACAGGAAAGTCTGTCCTCACTCATGGGGGCAGAGGCTGTGGGCTTGCTCTGGAGTCAGAGGGCCTGGGTTTCATCTTGTCTACCCCTTAATAGCTGTGTGGCCTATTTGCAGTGGCCAAAAGGTAACAACAACTCAATGGCCACTAACAAATGAAATGGGTCAACAAAACATAGTCCATACAATGGAATATTATGCACTCCATAAAAAAGAATCAAGTACTGACCCACAACCTCCATGCACCTTGGAAACACTAAGCTAAGCCAAAGGACACAAAAGGACAAGTATTGTGTGATTCCACCTATATGAAATATCTAGAACAGGCAAATCCATAGAGACAGAAAGTGGACTGGAGATTACTAGGGGCCTGGGGGGAGGGAAGGTGCAGTCTCTTTGGGGTGATAAAAAAGCTTTGGAAATAGTGGTGACGATTGCACATTATGAATGTGCTTAATGTCACAGAATGATAAAATGGTTAAAATGGCAAATCTTATGTTACATACCTGTTTTACTGCATACACACAAAAATTCCCTCAAGTATGTTTTTGAGAACGCTGAGGACACCCATTTTGTCCACAGCCAGGTGCAGTGCCTGTGGAACCCAGCACAGAACCCTGGAGAGAGTGGGGCCCAAGGACAGAGGCTTCTGCCTCTCTGCAAGGTGGAGACCCTGGCGGGCCTATAGACAGCTGTGGGGAAACCAGTTCTCTTCTCAGGGTGCCCAAGGACACCCCCAAGTGGCAGGAAGACAACCATGGGGCTGTGTCCCTCAGCACCCAGGGTCCTCACCAGGGGCCGCAGGAGGAAGCCACCCTGTCCCCCTGGGAAGGTGACCTGAAAGCAGAGCCCCTGAGCGCTGCCTCACAAACCGGTTGGGCCGCAGACTATGCAGACCGCAGAGCCCTCCGAAAGGAGAGAAGGAAGATGATTGAGAAGGACATACTCCATAAAGTCACCTGGGATGCCCAGGACCCAGCCTGCAGTGACCAAAGTCAAGTGGAAGAGGCACCCTGTGCAGCGGCAGTGGCAGTTCCAAGACCAGAGACGCCACCAGAGGGGCCCCGGGAAGGATGGCTGGTGCTCTCCCTCAAGGTAGGCATCTTCCAGCCTGTGCTTCCTCAGGGCGTCCCCTGCACGTTGGCCATGAGCTGGTCCTCCACAGGACAACCTGAGGGCTTGCCCACTACACCTGGGCTGCCATAACGGATGCCACAGACGGAGGGCTTAAAGAGAAATTCATTTCTCACAGTTCTGGGGGCTGGGGAGTCCAAGATCATGGCGCCAGCACATTCAGTGTCTGGTGAGAGCCTCTTCCTGACATCTGGCTGTGTCCTCTTATGGTGGAAGAGGCGAGGGAGCTCTCTGGGGCCTTTTTATAAGAGCTCCACCTTCATGACATAATCACCTCCCGGTGGCCCCACCTCCAAACACCATCACATTGGGCATTAGGATTTCAACGTGTGGATTTTTGAGGGACACAGACATTCAGTCTACAGCAATGACCTTAAGCCCCTAGGCACATAGTCCTAGGTCCCCCAGCCGTCAGTCATGCCTGTCTCAGTGGGTGTGTGGTCCTGACAGACAGACCATCCTTAGGTAGAGTTAACGAGAATAAGGAAGAACAAGGAGACTCCATCCTGCTTTAAAAGGAAGAAAAGAAGGAAGGCAGGGAGGAAGGAAGGAAGGAAGGGCTGTAGGAATACTAATCTAAAGCATGTTTATAAAGACAGACAACCACATATAAGATATAGAACAAACTTTGTTGAAGCACAATTCCCAAAATCTTAAGGCTGTCACTTTCACACAAATAGTGTGAGCACCTGTTAACGTTGTATTTAGCTCATTAATGAGGGAACTGGCAGGAAGACAAAGCCAGGTCAAAGAGATTACGAAAAACTGGGATTTTGTAAAACTGGGGAAAAAGAAAGGAGTGCTGAGATAAAATTGCTATACTAAGTACAAAATTGGTCAACATCCTAACAAAAGTAACAACAAGTTGTTGTTACTTTTGGGGTTATCACCTCTACCAGACAGAAAAAACCCACTGTACCTGTTCTCAGTTTACAAAGTTGTAAAATAGGTGGGCCCTGGTCAACTGTGCAAGCCAAATTACTGTCCCCAGAAAGGTGGGCTTGTCACAAAAGCTCCAGCATGACATTTAAACATCACACAATTCCTTTTTTTGCCTTATTTTCAAATTTTGATAATTTTAACAACATAGAAAAACGGTATCAGGTTGTACATGGAGGTCATTTTTACCAATTTCATTCTCATCAGTTGTGGTTTAAACAAGCCATTCTTTCCATTCTGCTGGCCCCCAAACACTTCTGTTTTCACTCACCCTAGGGCCACAAGGAGCTACAAGGAACATCAATTCCCAATTACCTTCCTCCCTCCTCTCGCCACACCCGGAGGCCCCCAGCGCTCTTTTCCAAGTCCTTGCGTGGGAGCACCTGCCCAGAACAATCTGTTCCTTAAGAGAGGAAAACGTTTTAACCTCCCAACACTCTAAACCTGTATGAACCTAAAGAGTTTTAAGACAACACTGGGGTTTCCAGGTCAAACAGTGTCTCTGTGCCAAAAACAAAAGTGTTGCCTAAAAAAGGCATAGGAAAGAGAAGGCAGGAGATGCTGGCCCCACCCACCTTAATGGAGGTGTGAGTGAGAGAGGGAGCCCGTGCCAGTGTGGGCAGGCACCCAAACCCTCATTTCTAACCCATAACAACCCACGATGGCCTCTGTTGGTCACGGCAGCTGTGGAAGCAGGCACTCCTGCTGCCAGGACCCTGTGGCTGCATTTTAATCACTCCTTTAATTATTTCAGCAACTTGAAGAGTGGGATTTGGATCACATCCTTCAAAGTCTGGCAGGGCGAGAAGATGACAGGGGAGATCGCGCACCTGGAGCTACGTGGTGGGCAGCTGACCGCCTGGGCCGAGGTCTGATCTTGAACGCCAGGGCCCAAGTGCATCCCCATGCTTATGCTCTTTCCAGGGGCTCTCAAAAATAGGGTCAGCCTGGCAGCCCACCATGTCCTCTCTGTTGCTCAGCCCTCATGGTCCCACACAGGTCAGGTGCCAGTCCGTGGAAATTTCACCCATTCACTCATTCACTCACTCATTCATTATACATATGACCCCCTGCTGGTGTCTGGAGTGGAAGAGGCTCTGGAGATACCAGGGGGGCCTTCAGACACGGTCCCTACCCTTGACCCCCACCTTTTCCTCCTGCCCACCCCCTCGGGCCTTCCTCTCTCTCTCTGAGAGCAAACCAACCTGCATTTTGTGCTTCTAAGCAAACTCTGCTTCCATTCATCTCCCCATTTACCGAGAAAGCCAGGGATGTGATTACTGCCATTGCACCTGTGGGCTCGCTCTGGGCAGTTCTGTAAATAAAAGGAAAGCTCCTCTTCCCTCTCCATCCATCCCGGGCCACAAAGGTGAGTGAAGCAAAGGAGCAAGGTTTGTGGGTTCTGGCTTCCAATTCCGAAGCAAACTCCCTCTGTGATTGAGCCCCTGGTGCTGTTTCAACAAGGTTTTTTTGTTTGCTTGTTTGTTTGTAATTTAACGCCTTACAGCAGGGTGTGGAGAAACCCTCTCTCCTGTAAGGCAGTGGCTGTAATCCACGCACCTGTTTTGGAGGGCAATGTGGCAGAATCCATTCTCTATTTTAAAGGCACTTAAGCCTTCAATCCACTTATTCCACTGCTAAAGTCTATCCTAAATACCCCAGTGGGTGATGGTGTGTATTCAAGGATGTTTGTTGCAATACTGTTTATAATTGTGAAAATTTGGAAATGACCCATATTCAATATTCTATAGGAGTCAAGCTAAAGCAGTTACAGCACAAAATGCACTAAAACCCAATGAAGGGAATCTATCTATGTTAACATGGAAAGACAATCTATACAGTGAAAAAAAATCTACAGAGGATAATCCTGTTGCCTTTTTTAAGTGTTAATTGTTAATTATGGTTCCCTCTGACATGTGGGACTGAGGAGTGAGGTAAACTGTTAGTAGTAAGTCACTCCCTCTTTATGGGGATTGTGTACATACCACTCCCCTGGCCCTGCTGAGCTGGAGGTGGGGGTCTTTGTACAGGGCTGAGTGGCAGAGGACGTGCACAAGGTGAGGTGTGTCTACACAAAGGATTCCAAGGGGAATCAGTAGCTCAGGCTACTGTAAATCAAACAGGGGCAGTGTCCCCACTAAGCAGCCTCCCTGCTCTGCCCTCAGACCACACCCTGCTCAACACCCAGGACAGGCTCTTGGAACGGCTCGCCCTCCTGGGTGCCACACAATCCAGAGCCTCTTCTGCCTGGAAGGCACCTGCTGACACGCCCCAGGACACCAAGCAGCGGGAGACCAGCAGCAGGTGGGACTTCTTGCCAGCTACAGCCCTGTCCTCTGTGGAAGTGGCCCACGGACTTGCAGCATTTATTAGGCCTACCTGGGGGCGGGGGCACTTGATGTATATTTCTCATTTCATCTCAACAATCTGATCAGGTAGGTGCTGCTATTATCTTATCCCCATGTTATAGATGGGGAAACTGAGGCTCAGAGGTTGGCCTGTCTAGGCCATAGATGGCAGGGCTGGGACTCGAGCCTCAGAGCACCTACTCTTTGCACACTCTATAGGAACCCTCCCTCCATCATCCACATGACTTCCCCAGACAAGGACCTGCCTTGTCAGACTGTTAGGCTAGCACTGGCCTGTGACCCAAGCCAGGCCAATCAGAGACTTTCCCTGAGAATTCCCAGTCTCAGTGTGTCTGGATGGGGATGGGAGGGCTGAGAAAGGCCAGCTGTAGTGAGAAAGACTGAAGCCGGAAGGGAAGAGGTGGGGACAGGGCACCAGGATCCCTTAAAGCCTAGCTTCCCACACTTTGGTTGTTGCACTCTTTTTAGGAACCTGAGAGCCACTGAATCCCCCTTTTCACCTGAGCTACTTGGAGTGGGCTTCCATTCCTAGCAACCCAGTGTCCAGTAGAAATATCTAGAACTGCACTGTCCAATTGATAGCCACTGGCCACATGTGGCTACTGAACCTTTGAAACATGTCTGGTACAAATGAGGAAATGATTTTTTTATATATATTTTTTAATGTTTATTTAATTTTGAGAGAGAGAGACAGAGCAGGAGTTGGGGAGGGGCAGAGAGAGAGGGAGACACAGAATCTGCAGCAGGCTCCAGGCTCTGAGCTGTCAGCACAGACAGACTGATGCAGGGCTCCAGCTCATAAACTGCAAGATCATGACCTGAGCCGAAGATCATGACTGAGCTACCCAGGTGCCCCAAGGAAATGATTTAATTTTATTTTTTTATTTGATTTCAATTAGCTAACATGTAAATTTAAGTAGCTACCTTTGGCCAGTGGCTACCACATGGGAAAGCACAGACCCTGAACATGTCAGTCACCATGGATGGTTCTTTTGGGCATTGTTGGCCATATCTTGAGGGTTGTTCTGAAGAGCAAAAGAACAAGGGCACTTACAGGGCCTAGCTCAGTGCCCTGCACATGGTGGGCATCCAGTTGGGGGCAGCCCTGAGCCCAGCACAGGTCATACCATAATTACCCAGAAGTGACTCAGAAAACCCTGCTCTCTTACCTCAGAACTGCTCGGATGGAGCCGGGCTTCCAGGCTGAGCTGGGCCTAAGGCTGGCCAGCGGCCTGCAGCTAAGGGGCCCAGCAGAGCCTCCTACTGTCTTCATTGATTTGCGGCCCACGGAGCCATCGGACCTTGGGTCTTCAGAAAGGTACTGGAAGTGGTGACAGCCCTGTTTTGCATTAGCCACATTGGCCTTAGGAGGAGCAGGGGCTTCGACAGGTGGGACAGTGTGGGACAGCGCCCATGTGGGCTAGTACCAGAGCACTGCTTGGTGGAGAAGTGCTCGTAGCCAGGAGCTGAGCGCGGCCGGCAGTCCCACTTGGTCCCATCAGCAGGGTCTCCCTGCAGGGAGAGCAGAACCCAGGCAGAGCTTAAAGCCAGCAGTCTAGGCTTTGGTACATTACCCTGGAGTTTGTCCCTCCACCACTTGGCAGGAAACCTCAGTGGTCTTGGGTCAGTAGGGAGGCCCGGGTGGTGTGGGATACATTCTATGAACCCAGGTTTCATCACCTCCAGCTCCAGCTCCTCTGACAGCGAGGAGGAGGAAGAGACAGCGGCTCTTGGAGACCAACAGGGACCAGCAGAGCAGGAGCGTCATTCCTCCCAGGGGCTACGGTAACCACCAAGGGGCTCCCACCACCTGGGCATGGTCCATCTCTGCTTTCCACAGCAAGCCCTCAGCCTGGCACGTTTGATGTTTGTGCTTTCAGCTTTGTCTTGCACCCACAGGGCCAGCACGTGTGGGCCTAGGGGTGGTCTGGGAGGTGGCCCGTGGGAGCCCACTTGGGGCCCAGCCTGGGCTGCTGTCCTCCTGACATCACCAAGGATACCTCACTTTGCTCCTGAGAAGGGATTAGTACTTTCCTTCTAAAAAATAGCTCTCCAAATTGATTTGGTCCCTACTGCTGATAGCATTGGAAGTGAAAAGAAGTCAGGATGGAATAAAGTGATGGCTATTAGCTAGAAAGGAAAGGCCAGTGTGAATTAAGAAGTGCAATGTTAAATTCAGAGAAGTTTCCACTCTCCAACATGCAGAGGCCCCACATGGTAGTCATGGGGCCACTTAGGACTTATATGCTGTATCTATAGTTTTTGGAATTGAAAAGCCTGTGGATCCTACCCTGTGGGAATGTCAGAGTCAAAGGCAGTGTTCCCCCTAAAATGGAACATCATTAGGCGTATGGGAAAAAAGAAAAAAAATCTGAGTTGAGAAGCGTCACATAGGTTTCCTCCCACAGGCCTTTAACATGCTAACATGCCCTATGACCCAGCAAGGGCTGAGAGGCCAAAATCTTAACTGTCTTGAGAACCAGTGAACATGCTTCTGGAAGCACTCTGGATGGGGGGGTCTGGCTCCACTTGGTGTTGAGGTTGCTTGTCATATGTCACAGGGACTGTACTGGGAAGAGTCAGCTTCTCCAGCAGCTCAGGGCATTTCGGAAGGGGACAGCTCAGCCCAATCTGCCAGCCACTGAGGGTCCCGGTGGCCAGAAGGCTCAAGTCCTTGAAGATACAGCCAGCTCCAGAACTGGGAGGAAGCAACATGTGACACACCGGGCTGAGAAGCAGAGCACCCAGACCAGGTGCTGCCCCAGGGTACTGGAGGACCCTCTTGGGCCAGGGACAGCCAAGGAGGCCCGGGTGCCTCCTCTGGGCCAGCTGTAGCTGCCTCCAGGACTGGGTCTGAGAAGGAGCTTGGCGGGATGATTCGACTGTCCATTGACATACCCGGGCCCTGGTGGTCCGCTGGCTCTCCCGTGTTTCCATGAGAATGTGCTTATGTAGCCCAGGGACCCTCTGACTGGGGGGCTGTCACCCAGACCTCTGTTAAAATGTGGTGTGATCATTCTATGCCCTCAGAGCAAAGATGCTAAATTTGTACACAGAGCGTGATGACAACTCCTTTGAAAAGCGTCTGGAGGGAGACTCCGCAGACAGTAGTCTGTGCGGATGGAGGGGCTGTCCAGCCTGTTCACTGCTCCTGCAGTCTTCTCTTTAAGGTGCATCTGTTGTTTTCCATCATACGAGGTCTTTTTTAAAATTAAAACTGCAATAAAACATATTTAGAGAATTTCAAGGTTGAAAGGGTCTTTGAAGAGAATTTAGCCTTATCTTGAGTCCCTGGATGCTTGCTATTTTATGTGCTTGCATTAACATACCACACCCCCCCCCCCCCCCACACACACACCAAATGGACTTTTTGATAAAGGGGTGAAGACTGGACTGTTTTTTTCTTTAACCAAGATACAAAGGCACACATCTGTTCTAGGGTCCTTCCTGACTTCGGGTGGGGCTGACCTTTACGTGGAGATAGAGTACTGAGTGTCTTAACACCCAAACTGTCCCCATGGAACAGAGAGCGGGGCCCCACCTCGTGGGTGACATCCTTCCCTGTTACTTTGCAAACATTATCCTCCACTGTCCTCCATATTCAGTCATTTCTTCCAGTTCTCAGCCCTGCAGCCCCCAATAGGCTGCAGCCCTGATCTGTGGCACCTCTCTTCTCTCACCAACTTGTTTCCAGGATTCTGTCTCTGCCCCTGCTCCCTGGTAAGAGCAGTCAGCTCGAGTCTCTCCACATCACAGGCTCAGCAGCTTGGCAGGGTCCTTAGCATTTAAGAATGTATTCCAGTATTCAGCTGGGGTCATCACTTGCTGCATGTGTTGAGGCTGGCCAAGGGTCTCTTGTCATCAAGCCCTGCCCTAGGCAAGGCAGGCTCTGCCTGGCCTCAGCCACAGATAGCCACGATAGGGGCCACAGACCCCACTTGATGTGGCCCAATGACAAGGGGCCAGGTGCAAGAGAGCTTCCACCAAGGCCACAGGAGGCCCCGGGTGGGCCTACCTGCAGGGAAGGTGGCCAGGCTGCGTCACCTGCGCTCCTGGCTCTTCACACATCCACGGAGACCCCTCACCCTCTGCTCCAGGACACATGCAGTGTGGTCGGGGCTCCACCACAGAAGCCCAAATGTGACACACCTCCACCCATGCGGCCTGTCAAGTGCAATGGCCAGCTTTCCCCCCCATCTCTATCCCTTTCAAATGCCAGAAATTTGGGATGCTTCACAAACAGTGACACAAAATAACTTCTTTGTTCCAAGTTCAACGCAGTGAACCACCAATAAGGCAAGTCAAGATGACGTGGTAGACCCGAGCTCAAAACCAGTTCTGCCACCTGAACAAGGTGCTAAAACCACTCAGGACCTCAGTTTCCCCTCTGTAAAAGGAGAGGCACAAAAGCCGTATGTCTCAGGGTTGCTTGAGAGAATGTTCTGGAAGAGGCACCAACAGGCCCAGGTCCCAGGCCAGGAAGCAGGCGGCCACCTCTGGCACCAGCCTGGACACGACAGTAGTGAGCCTGCAGACTCGCAGCTACTTAGGGAAGCTGGGTTACCGGCAGTGCTGGAGCTCTGGAAGCTGGCCTAGAAGGTAAACACCATGCTTAAACTGAGTGGCCCCCTTCTCTAAAGAACACATAGGGCAGAGCACACGAGGCCAGAAGGACCCGCTTTGTTTATTAGGGAAACAGAGAGTAGGTCATGCACCCTGGAACCTGGGTTATGCTGGAAGGTGAAAATATATACAGTGATTGGGTGACAAATAGAATGGAGCACAGCCTGAGGTCCAAGGCCACCCAGCCATGGGAAACTGCCATACTCCCTGCATGGAATGTTCCAGAACCCAGTGGTTTCAGCAACTGCCCCCAAGACTTCAGTGATGACTAAATGGAACAAGTACTCTATACTGTTCCCCTCAGCCACCCAGGAGATAGTGGATGTGCACAGATCAGAAGCATGTCCACCGCAGAAGGACAAAGTGGGGCAACCAATGCTGCCTCTGTCCTGGCCACTTGGGGATGGAGCAAAGGCGGCCCTGGCTCCTGCTGTGGGGACAGATGTCAGTCATCTCCACAGGCTTCCTCACACGCCTGTGGAGGTCAGAAGATGGGCTATCAGGGAAGCGTACTCACATGAGTCATCTGTCCTTTAGAACAGCTGTGGCTCTAGGCAGGTGACCCACAACTCATCCCACTGCCCGCTGACACCACTGGGATACGGAACAAGTCCTCACAGGCTATGTTTTGAAAATATGGCAAGGCTGGAGGGGAAAGGGGGGAGACCAGGGAAGGCTGGGGTATGTTAATCCTGTAAGGAATGGGAGCCACTGAGGTTTCCCTGAAGTGGACTGAGTGTCCCCCAACTTCATGTCCATCCAGAACCTCAGAATGTGCCCTGATTTGGAAACAGGGTCTTTGCAGATGTAATTAGTTAAGATGCTGTCATTCGGGATTAGGGGCCCTAAATGGAATGACTGTGCCCTTACAAGAGGACACCAGAGACACGGGAGAGGCAGAGATGGGAGTGTTGTGGCCACAAACCATGGACACCAGGAACACCGGCAACAGCAGAAGCCAGGAGAGAGGCCTGGGATGGTCTCTCCGTCCGGGCCTCCAGAAGGAGGCAGCCCTGCCCACATCTTGGTTTTGGACTTCTGGCCTCCTGAACTGTGACAGTCCGTCCCTGTGGTGCTGAGCCACCCAGGTCGTGGCCATTTGTACAGCAGCCCCAGGACCCATGTACACCCGGCTTGGTGTCTAGCCGCCACTGCCGAACTCCGTGTCCAGATTCCTCCTTGGGCCTGAGCACCTGAAATGTCCCACTGCCACAAGCTGGGCCCACACCAGGGGCAAATGGGATCAGTGTGAAATGCCTTAAGGTTAGGATTTTGGTTCCAAAACAGAAACAACTCCAGCAGCTTCATGAACTGTGACCTTGAAATTCTGAAACAGATCCCGGAAATGGACAGTTCAATGAGCGGCGGCCAGGCTTTGGCCCAGGGGCCTCCCGGAGCCGTGCTGTGGGGCTCCGCTGGCCTGGGGGGCGCTGTTCTCTGCTGTGGGTCCGCTGGTGTTTGTGGAGGTCGGTGCCCCGGCGGAAGCCCCTGCCACAGGCCGGGCACACAAAGGGCTTCTCAGCCGCGTGCGTTCTCCGGTGCGCACTGAAGTGGGAGCTGTTGCTGAAGCGCTTCCCACACTCGGCACAGGCGTAGGGCCGCTCGCCGGTGTGTGTCCTGCGGTGGATGACCAGGCTGGAGCTCTGGCTGAAGCGCTTCCCGCACTCCGCGCACGCATAGGGCTTCTCGCCCGTGTGCACCCGCTGGTGTGTGCTGAAGTTGGAGCGGTCACTGAAGCCCTTCCCGCACACCTGACACTTGTAGGGCCGCTCCCCGGTGTGTGTGCGCTGGTGCTTGGTCAAGTGGGACGTCTTACTGAAGCCTTTGCCGCACTCAGGGCACGCGTACGGCTTCTCACCCCGCCGGGGTCCTCCTCTTTCCAGAGACTGCTCAGGCCTGGTCATGCCCCCAACCAGCTCTCGGTCCTGCTCCCTTCTCGTCGGCACGTCCTGCCTGGCGCCCTCTCCATCCTCAAGTTGCAGCCCAAGCCCTGAGACAGAGAAAGCACAGTCCCTGAGGCCTTCGTGGGGCGAGGGGATGCTCCTGATAAGAAAGAAAGCAAAGGCTGGGCGGAGCCTCAGAACACTCAGCAGGAAGTGCTTGTCAGACCCTGGATGGAGATAATTAACCATGGGCAGCAGCTCGTGAAACCCTCACCACGCCAAGGAGGTGGGTGCTGTTATGACCCCATTTAAAATGAGGAAACTGAGGCACGGGAAGGTTAAAGAACTTACCCAGAGTCACTTGGCTAGTAAGTTACAGGGTGGGCTCTGGAGTCTAGGCTCTTAGGCTCTAAGCCAGGGATTCTAACCCTGGGGCAATGGTGGCCCTCAGAGGGCACTTGGCAATGTCTGGAGACATTTTTGGTTGTCACAGCCAGGCAGTGGAGTGTTGCTAATGGAATCTACTGAGTGGAGGCCAGGGGGGCTGACGAACACCCTATGGCACACAGGATGGCATAACAGAATTATCCAGCCCCAATGTCAACAGTGTTTTGGTGTTTAACCGAACAATGGCACCACAACCAGGCTAAACGACCTCTTGGGTTGGGACACCTGGGTGGCTCAGTCGGTTAAGCATCGGACTCTCGATCTCAGCTCAGGCCATGACCTCATGGTTTGTGAATTCAAGCCCCGCATCAAGGTCTGTGCTGATGGTGTAGAGCCTGCTTGGGATTCTCTCTCCTTCTCTCTCTCTCTGCCCCTTCCCCACACACTCTCCCTACCCTCTCAAAATAAATATACTTAAAAAAATCCTGTCAGGTTGCTATACTCTCTACTTAACATCTACACTCAGCTGTAAGTAAAGGAGATCAGCCTCAGTACTAGTGGATGGGCCTCATCTAATCAGCTGAAGCCCTTAAGAGCAGAACCTGTGGTTTCCCAGAAGAGGAATTGTGCCTGGGTTTCGTGCCAGCTGGCCTGCCCTGCAGACATCAGACTCAGGATTGCAACATCAATTCTCACTTGAATTTCCAGCCTGCAGGACTGCCCTACAGATTTTAGGCTTGCCAGCCTCCACCATCCTATGAGCCAATTCCTTAAAATAAATGCCTTTACTTACACACCACACACACACACACACACACACACACACACACACACACACACAATTGGTTCTGTTTCTCTGAAGAAATCCAACTGATACCAAACAAGCACCTCAATTCCTTCAAAACCAGACAGTGTTGGGGGATGAGCTGGGGACGGGGCTGGAAAGGAGAGGCTGTGGATGGCCAAGGCCCTGCCAAGAGCAGCTCTACCCACAGGGGTCACGGGCGGCACAGAGGCTAAGTGAAACTGGACGAGCCGTGTGGACGGAGGAACACAGGACAGCTCTGGGCACTTGCCTGGGATGAGCTGAGCAGCCATACTCTCCCCACTGCAGCTGGGCCTCTGACGGGTCTCTAGCAACCCTGCCTTTGCAGGCTGCACTCAGCTGGGTGCAGAGCAGGCTCTCCAGGGAGTGTGCCCGGCCCATGGAACCAACCTGGTGCGGGGTGTGAGTTCCTAGTTTAACATGCTCCCCAGGGATTCCTTGGGCCACTGCAGTCCAACAACTGTTGGATTGGCTTGTGTAAGTGGAGAGATAGGATTGGCTTGTGGTGGAGAGACAGGAACGGTACTGGGCAGGGAAACGGCCTGGGAGATGCCAAGTGGGCCACAGCCAGCCTAAGGGAAGGAGCCACCCTCCCTGAGACTGGCCCACATCACAGACATGCCACTGATGAGCACGTTACCCCCGCTGTCGGGCAGCACATCCCAGACGCAGCCCCGCTGAGCCGGGTCCAGGCACTCCCACTCCTCCTGGGACAGGTATGCCGCCACGTCCTCCAAGGTCACCGGCACCTGCTGGAGTGCAACCCACTCAGTCCCCTGCCACGGCTCCTTCATGCGGCCGGCCTAGCGGGCTCACCCACCCCCTCCACCTGTAACACAACGGCAGATCCTGCTTGCCTCCCCCACTGCCTCTCTCCTACACCTTCCCTCTCCATATGCAGTCATCCACTCCTGCTCCTCAAGTTCCGCTCACAGAACAGCGGAATCCTGCTAGCTGGGAGGACACCGTCAACACCATGCCGTGTCCCACTGCTGCAGGCCCAGAGACACCATGGACAGAGCCACCGTATGGAGCAGCTGGTCCACTGCGCACTCAGCCACTGGGGCCCATGCTCCTCAGGGGCACGAGTTAGACATGCCTTGCCTCGGGTCGAACCAGCCCTGGGACCTGAGTCGGGTGTCTTGGGAACTTCAGGATGCCTCCAGGCCAGTAGTTCCCAAATCTAGCACCACAGTGACCTGAGGAGCACATTAAAACCCAAGCAAGCAATGTCTAGAAGAGGCAAATGCACAGAGACAGAAAGAAGACCGCCAGGGGCTGGGGAACAGGGGTGGGGAGGGACCGCTAACGGGTACCGGGTGTTTTGAAGAGGAGTATGTTTTGAAAACCATCACGATAGTTGCATAACTCTATACGTATACTAAATGTTAAGTACTCTAAATGGCCGAGTTGTGTGGTATATGAATTATATCTCAATAAAGCTGTTATTTAAACAAGCTACAGAGGCTCTGATTCCAGGCCAGGGCTGGGGGATGAATCTGTATTTTTACCCAAGGTCCCAAGAATCTAGCGCCCAGCTAGGTTTGAAGCAATTGCCCCAGTCCACCACTAAGCCCCGGAATCCTCTGTGACACACCTAATACCCAGATGGCATCAGAGAGAAGACTTCCAGGAGGTGAAAGTAAGGGTAAAGGGGTCATTCCACGAGGAGCACCTCCGAAAGCTGGACCTGGCCATGGAGAAAGTGTCCCTGTAACAGGGCCGTGGGACACACAGGGATGCAGCAGAACACCCACTCACCTGGGACCAGGATGAAACGAAGGACGTGGCTGGTGCCATCTCCTGATGCTGGGAGGCCACTGGGCCTGGGGAAAGACACAGAGTGGTCAGAGAAGGCCACACAGCCCAGGTGTGGAAACAGTAGCAAAGGCCCAGACAGGGCCAACTACTCTGCACCTACGCTCAGTCCTGGGCAGGAACCTGTCCTTCCCACATGCAGTGGCCCAGCCTCCTGTGACAACCTCCTCCCTCTGCTTCCTTTCCCTGCAGGGCTTCCTTCATCCAGAGGGATGGCTACTCACCCCTCTTTGGCCAGAGCTGGGGGCTCCTCTTTGGTGTGTGGCTCAGTTGGGCTGGGGGCTGCTGGCTGGAGCATCCAGACCCTTCCTCCAGAGACAGCTCCTCTGGCTCAGCCTCCACTTGGTGTTTCAAGCACTGTTCTCCTGTCCCGTGGGGCAGTACATCATCAGGGAGCACTTCCAGGCCCTGCATGCAGATGGAGATCTGCCCAGCAGTTCCCAGAAGTTTGGGAAAAAAACCCACAAGGTCCCCAACCACTTTTGCCTCAGGCACCCCTGGCCATGCTCCCTTCCCAGGCTCCCAGGCTCCCCGCAGCTCTGCCTCACCATCACCACCCCCACCGGCTATCTCCCCAGGTCTGCCCCCACAGGCCTCCGCATCGCACAGAGTCCTCCCTCCAGACTGTTCTGGGAGAAGGAATGTGAGCTGGGAAGAGGTCAGGCTCCCAACCTGGACAAACGGAGGCTTGCTCTGCCCCTGAGTGAGACTCCACTGTCTCCCCATCACACTGCACTCTCTTACCCCTCCTTCCTTGGTGTTCCCCACAGACCCTGGACCAGAAAGGCCCTGAATCAGATCTCATTTCAGAAGTTCACACTATAGCACGTGCTACATTTCCTGAAGCCAGTGACAAGTGCTCTGAGACCATCTACGTCCCAATTCCAGAACAGGTGAACACGATCAACTTGGGTCTCAGCGTTTACTGAGCTCTGCAATAGTACTTGGGATAAGAAAACTTTAAAACCAGTGCCAAGGATCCCTGCATCAAGCTCAACATCCCACACTTCTAAGAAGAGACAGTCCCCTGAGGTTATGGGGTGCCTAGAAACAGAGGAAAGGCATGCCAAAGAACTAATCCAATCCGAGCTAAGAGCTATGCAGTAGGACTAATCTAATCTGAGCAAGAAGAATTTAAGACTTCCCTGTTACTCCAATTTGGTTACAAGATGTTGGGAGCATGCTCTAGAGTCGTGCTGTCCACAGACCTTTCCATAACAACAAAGTGTCCCATATCTTCGCTGTCCAGTACAGTAGCCACTGGCCACGTGTGACAACTGAGCCCCTGAAATGTGGCCAGTGTGACTCAGGAACTACACCTGACATTTTATTTAGTTTTAATTTAAAAAATCACACGTGGGAGCGCCTGGGTGGCTCAGTCGGTTAAGCATCCAACTCCCGAGTTTGGTTCCGGTCACGATCTCACAGTTGATGAGATGGAGCCCTGTATCAGGCTGTCAGCTCAGACAGCCTGGTTGGGATTCTCTCCTCTCCCTCTCTCTCTGCCTCTCCCCTGCTCACACTCTGTCTCTGTCTCTCTCTCAAAAATAAACGTTAAAAAAAAAAAGTCACATGTTACTGGTAGCCACTGCACTGGCCAGCGCAGCTCTGGAGAGGTTGGGAGTGGGGGGCAGTTCTAACTGGGACACCCACCAGCCCCTGCTCTTTCTTCCCAATGTTCCTCTCCTTCTGGAATCTCTTCAGCCCCCAGCGCCCTGCCTTGGAAGATCTCCAGCCTCTTTCCCATCAAAACCTGTGTATGACCTATGCTGGGGTGATGTGAATGAACCAAACCACACAGTTCAAAGAGAGCTAGTGGGGCTACATGTGCTTAATCGACAGGTTTACACCCATCGGCCAAGGCTGAGAAACACTTTGCAGTTGCCTTGTTTCACAGGTACAGGCAGCCCCAGGTCCTCCCAATGGCCAAGGCAGGCCGCGGTCTCCACAGCCCAAGGAATCTCCAAATGCAGATCTTAGGAGCAGAGCCCTGAGGTCTTGGGGCCCCATCTCCTCACCTTAGGACCAAATTGCCCCCCACCTCACCCGCTGCCTCTGCTTCCTGGGCTCCCGCTGCAGCCCTTCCACGAGGACCACGGCCTCCTCACCACTCTCCGGCTGCTGCTCCCGCACCCGGGCCTGGATCTCCCCAGGCAGCACCATCAGGAACTGCTCCAGCACCAGCAGCTCCAGGATCTGCTCTTTGGTGCGCAATTCAGGCCGCAGCCAGCGGCAGCAGAGCTCCCAAAGGCGGCTCAGGGCCTCCCGTGGTCCGGCCACCTCCTGGTAACAAAAGAGCCTGAAGAGCTGGCGGAAGGTCTCAGGGCTGGGGTCTTCTGTCTCCAGAGAAGGCTCCTCTTCCCAGCAGAAATCCTCCTCCACCTTCACGATCAGGATCTCGTCTTGCTCCAGGGGTGGTGGAGGCTGGAGACCAGGTGTGGTCGCCATTGTCTGGGGCAAGTCTTGCTCTTTCTTGTGCCTGAAAGGTCAAATCTGTCTCTCCCTGTACCTCTGGCCAGACACTGGAAGTGATGTTTTCAGGGCTCTGTGGAGAAACAACATAATCATTTGGGGTGCAGCACTGGGGCTAGTTAAGTGTCCACACCCATAAGGCCCTGCCCTAGCCCCAGAGCCAACTCACCCTCATTGGCAAAAGACCTGAAGTAAATCAAACCGTCCTTGCTTCTAAGTCCCCGGGTAATTACTTAAACTCTTAAGACATCGATTCCTCGTTCAAAGAGTAGAGATGATGATATTCCTACACACAGGCTTTTGAGAGGACTAACCGAGATATTTGCAAAGGGTTTTGAGCACTGACTGGAACGGGGCCAGAGCTTGGGAAGTGCAGTTTTCATTACTACGGTTGGCCCTTTTAGGATGGGGTCCCCTTGGAAATAGAACCAGGGCCCTCTGTGTCCAAGGGGACGCGGGTTCTGTCACGACTTGACCCTCCAATTCGGGCTCGGCAAGCCCCGAAAGCCCGCCGGGTACCCTCGGTGGATGGGTCACCACGACCCCTCCAACTCCAGGGTCCTGAGAGAGTAGGGACTCCCCGGCCGGGCATGCTTTCCCCGGTTTCGTCCTCAGGTGCAGGGTGAGCGGTGGCCCAGGCCGAGCACAACCCCGGGTTCTGGTGAAGAAGGGCTGCGGGACGGAAGCGGCGTGGGCCGGGACTCCACGCCCGCACTCACCGGCAGCGCGGCGGGCCGGGCCGGGGGCAGGACCGTGGGCGCGGGGGGTGCAGCAGGCGGGCCGGCTAGACCCTAGACCGACAACCTGCACAAAGCGGAACCGAAGCTACGTCCTCTTCCAGCCACGGGCTGAGCCCGCTGTGGTACTAGAGAACGAGGCCGTGTGGGCGGACCCACCGCAGCACTGTGGGTAATGTAGTCCTCGCGCCATTAGCTGGGCCGGCTGTCGAGGGTGGGAATAAGCCTGGAAGGGCAGGCCCGCGAGATGCATTGTGGGCAACGTAGTCCTCGAACCCCTGGCCGACTACCTGTAAGCGCGTGGGAATGAGACCGCGTGGGCGGGACCACAGGAAGCATTATGGGTATCGTAGTCCTTGCACCTTCAGTGAGTAGGGGAGCGTTTCGAGGTCCCGTAGCTTCTGGGCCATGCTACCCGTGTCGCCTCCATACGCCCTCCCCTAGCCTGAGAAAGGTCCACGGTGGGAGGGGATTTTGTTTAGAAATTTAGAAATTTACGTTTCTACTTACATAGTACTTTGTATGTACCAGGCTCTGTTTTAAATACTTTGCAATTTATTAACAGTTCATCTTTGAAACAAAGACGGGAGGTAGGTACTATTAGCAATATTTTATAGATGAGGAAAGGAGGCAGAGAGGTTCAGTGACCAGACCAAGGTCACACACCCTCAGTAAGTGGAGAGCTGGGGTGAGGTTGGAATCCAGGCATCTGTCCTAGTCCAACTCCTTAATTTTAGAGACTAAGAAGTGAAGACCCAGAAAGTTACTTATTTGGGGCATCATGGATACCAATGGCTGATTTCTTTTGTTTGTTAATTTAATCAACAAATACTGGGCTCTGCTTTGTAACAGGCAGGCACCATGAACAGGAAGTGAACTAGACAAATGGTCCCTGGTGTTGCTGTCCAGACTGGAGAAGACTAAGCCCCTGGCCCTTTAAGCAGGTAAAGGGTCTTCGTGAGGGTAACCTGCCTACCACATGGTAAGTGCTCCATCAGCATTATCGCTGACATAAGGACCAGGCCATTCCTGAGTCCTTTAGTTCTGGCATCCCCAGACCTAGCACCTAACCCCATCTTCCCACTAGCTTTTCTCCCCCTCCTACTCTGCATTCCGTCTCATGTTTCATTTTCCCCGCTACATCCAGCATCCAGTTTTTATTGTGAGCACACCAAGCAGAACAAGGCACTGGGATGCCTATGACTTATTTCTGGAGACAGCCTCTCCCTGAGTGGGAGGCATCTTTAAAATAATTTTTTTTTTAACATTTATTCATTCTTGAGAGACAGAACAGGGCATGAGCTGGGGAGGGGCAGAGAGAAAGGGAGCGAAAATCCAAAGCAGGCTCCAGGCTCTGAGCCATCAGCACAGAGCTCAAACACAGGGCTTGAGCTCACTGACTGCGAGATCATGACCTGAGCCGAAGTCAGACGCCCAACCAACTGAGCCACTCAGGCGCCCCCCGAGTGGGAGGCATCTTTAAGAGCAGATTTCAGGACTGCCTTCAAGACCACCACAGCCTTGTGGTGGGGTCTGAAGAAAGGCAGGATGATATACGCCTCAGTTTCTTCTTCAACATGAGGGTGCTGGTCAGGACAGGCGGGGGTGTTAAGAATAAACTAACACCAACATGTGGAGCTATTCAGAGAACTGGTACTTAAGTCCAACACAAGAGGCCTGCCAACTGATTTGCTTTGGGAACAGAATGTGCAAAGGGGAACTTTGAACAAGTCACAGGGAGCATATAGCAGGAGAGGAAGAAGACAGAATAAAATGGGAGAGGGAAAAGGAGGAAAACAGAAGAGGCTGGTGGAGAATCTGAGGGACAGTCAGCAAGTTCTGTAGGGCTGACAACCATCATCTAGTTGCAGAACGTGCTGGGTTGCATCTAGGGAAGGGGACAGGTGTGGGGATGCCAGCATTTTCAAAGCTGTCCCATGCCTTCCCCTTTCTGACTGCCTCCTGGTTAGCTGTGGGAACCAGGCATCTCCTTCTCAGAGCCGTATGCACAGAAGTTACCAAGTCTACGTAGTGACCCAGGCTCTGGCCTTCTCCTGTCTGGGCAATTTTCAGTGACTACAACCGACAGAGATTAAAAGGACAAATTTCTGCTTTGCTCAGGATTTCATGTTTGCTTGTCTGTTTAGTATTTCGGTCTTAATTCTATTATGGGGGGAGACACAAACAGGCGGCCCCTAACAAATGTGAATCGGGGTGAACTGGGGCCTCCAAAGACGTACACCAAGCCAGTGCTTCGAATCCTGGCTCCACCCCTTATCAACAAGGTGTGCCTTGCCTTCCACACCCGTAAAATGAAGATTGCCACAGCTTCCGCTTCAGGGAGCTGAGAGATGGGATTAGATGAGATTACGTTTGTAAAACACCCGTGACAATATCCAGCACGTGACAAACACTCCTTAGGCATCAGCTCTAGCTTCATGACTTGTAGCTACTCTGAGATGGAGTACGTGGTCTCAGTGCGTGGGTCTCAGATGCCTGGTGCCGTGGAGTTCCTGTAAGAGGCCCACGGGGCTACTAAGGTCCCAAGCATTGTTCGTGGTCTGAATGAGAAGTATTTATCATTATACACACATATCACTATATTTATAGTTATAACTGTAGCTTGTTTTCGTAGTGGTTATGGAGTCTACAAGACCATTTGAGTTAAAATGGCAGCCTCCTACTCACAGAAGTTTGCAAGCAACTGAGCGACCCACACATATGCTTCTCGGAAGACAGAGGGGAAGTTCCCTTCAGACTGATTCCATGGTTCCATCGTCACAGACAAAGCATCGATTCAGCTCACATTTGCTCTTGGTGTTTAACTGTGGCAGGGAAAAAAGGGTTTACAATCAAGCTCTCCAAAAGTTGTCATCTTTGGTAGGAATTTCTCAGTATCCAAATGAGTAAGAAACAAAAATTCAATATACAAGTCAAATAGTTTAGCTAATTTGACTAAATTATCTAAGAGAGTCGTCATGGAGCTACCATGCCCCAAAACTGATATATAATGGGTGTTTTGTTACACTTTTTATAAGGCCTCTATGAGCTAATAATAAAACCTAATGTTTTTAAAGCACTTCCTAAGTCCATGGGATTTTCTTACTGTGTACTGAAATCCTCACAATGACTCTCTTTTATAGATATCATTATGACCCATGTTTTAGATGAGTAAACTGAGGCTCCGAGAGGTGCAGAACTCTGCCAAGGCCACACACAGCTAGGAAAGTGGCAAAGCCAAATCAAACTCCGGCAAGTCCACTCCAGAGCCTGCTGCCCCAACCACTCACCTAAGGCACTCCTGAACGCCAGCCCGGTAATCAGAGCTCTGCCTTGAAATAAATATCCGAGTGATTTCTTGGAAGATTCTGGTTATCCTTAATTTTTTTTTAACATTGATTTATTATTGAGAGATAGAGACAGAGCATGAGCATGGGAGGGTCAGAGAGAGGGGGAGACATAGAATCTGAAGCAGGCTCCAGACTCTGAGCTGTCAGCACAAAGCCTGATGTGGGGCTCAAACTCACAAACCGCGAAATCATGACCTGAGCCAAAGTCAGATGCTTAACGGACTCAGCCCCCCAGGCGCCCCTGGTTATCCTTTAAAGGATAAGGTTAGAGGTTATCCTTTAAAGTGGCTACTTTGGGCCAGAATACCCCCTCTGTTTTTCTAAACATAGTGGGAAAATCTGCTTGGTTCATAGTAGGTGCTCAGTAAATATTTGCTGAATGACTGAATAAATTAATAGGAAGCACTTGTTCTTCAGACACTGACCTGTGCTTCCCAACCTTATACAAGTTTGATTCACAAACCTGATGATGGTGACATAAAGGGGGATAAACATGACCTATGCCCCAGAGGAAACTTGCTAGGATTAAATGAGCTAGTACATTAAAATACTTCACACTAGGGTGAAACAAAGAAGCAGTCAGTAAGCATTAGTGTTGTCACTGTTTTCACTAACAGAAAGGATGAGAGATAAGCTGTGAGCGCTGGGAACCCTCTCCTTGGAGTCTGGCTGTGTTTTGGTTCCATTATTAAATTTGAGACAGACGAGAAGGACACATCAGTTAACAGGAGGCAGGAGACAGCCATTGTTTATACCCTGAATCACCCAGCATTTGAAACTTTATCTTCTTTTTTTTTTTAATGTTTACTTTTGAGAGAGAGAGAGAGACAGAGTATGAGTGGGGGAGGGTCAGAGAGAGAGGGAGACACAGAATCTGAAGCAGGCTCCAGGCTCTGAGCTGTCAGCACAGAGCCCGACACAGGGCTCGAACCCACAGACCACAAGATCATGACCTGAGCCGAAGTCAGACGCTCAACCGACTGAGCCACCCAGGCACCCCTGAAACTTTATCTTCTTGTCCCTACAGACAGCAGGCCAAATAAGAACCAGACAAGTAAGAACAGCCTTGCAAAGCATGACTATTCCTCCGAGAGAGCTGCTGCAGGATAAAGGAGAAAGGCTGGAGTGTGGAGGAAGGGGGATTCAAGGACCACCAGGCATACTTGGAAATCCTTACTCCCAGGGATGACATCTGCTAGACTCTCCTGTGTGTGGTCAGCTCACGCATCACTCAGAATGGGGTGAAGATTCCACATGCTCCTTTTGGGAAACAGTCTTCGTCTGCTCAGGCTGCCATAACAACATACCACAGACTTTTATGTCTTACAGTTCTGAAGGCTGGAAGTCCAAGATTAAGGTGTCAGTGGATTTAGTTCCTGAAGGGAGCTCTCTTCTGGCTTGCAGACTGCTACCTTGTCATTGTGCCCTCACATGGTAGAGACAGTGATCTCCCTCTCTCTTTTTTTTTTTTTTTTTTTTCAACGTTTTTTATTTATTTTTGGGACAGAGAGAGAGCATGAACGGGAGAGGGGCAGAGAGAGAGGGAGACACAGAATCGGAAACAGGCTCCAGGCTCCGAGCCATGAGCCCAGAGCCTGACGCGGGGCTCGAACTCACGGACCGCGAGATCATGACCTGGCTGAAGTCGGACGCTTAACCGACTGCGCCACCCAGGCGCCCCCTTCTCTCTCTCTTTTAATGTTTACTTATTTTGAGAGCAAGAGAGAGGGATGGGGAGGGGCAGAGAGAGGGAGAGAGAATCCCAAGCAGGTTCTGTGCTGTTAAGTGGAGAGCCCGATGTGGGGCTCGAACCTACAAACTGTGAGATCGTGACTGGAGCCGAAATTAAGAGTTGGATGCTTAACTAAGCCACTCAGGCGCGTTTCTCCCATTTTTCTTAAAACACATGTCCATCTTGGTCTTCTGTGTATACCATGTGGGACAGTGACATGGGCATGGAGAACTTCTCCCTACCACAAGAAACAGAGCAGCTCTGGCACAGACAGCTGCTGATGCAAGGCAGTGTCAGGGACATGGGAAGTAGTCTGCCAGCTGCCAGCCAGTCTGACTGTTTCTCAGAAGTCTGACATATGGAGGTTTAGGTAGAAACTCCTAATTTTGAATGTAGCCTCAAAACCAGCTTTAAGTCCTATGTGGGGGTCTCCTGGGTGGCTCAGCTGGTTAAACGTCCGGTTCTTGACATTGACTGAGGTCATGATCTCACAGTTCATGGATTCAAGCCCTATGATGGGCTCTGCGCTGACAGTGTGGTTCCTGCTTGGTTTTCTCTCCCTCTCTGCCTCTCCCCTGCTTACCCTCTCTCTCTCAAAATAAATGAACGTTAAAAGAATAAATCCTGTGTGAGATAAATAAAACCCACCAACATGCTTCCAGGTCGAGTCTGGCGCACACATAGACGTACATACATAGTTGTATAAAATGATGTAGGTGCTGATAGTGGAGGGGAGAGAGTGATGCAGTTGTTCCTTTAGGTGGAGAATATTTACACAAAAAGACCCTCCGTTCACCTGGGCTCCACCAGCATCTCCTTAGCTGCAATATTTTCTTCAACAGCTTTCTCCAAAAGGGCATGAGGCCAAAGCTAAAGGTAGAGAAACAAAGGTAAAATATCTGTCTCCCCTCAAAAATCCGTTCAGCCCTACTGAGGGCTGAAGCCAGCCATGCAGAGGAGAGCCAGCCTGTGCAAGAAAGAGAGACAGAGGCAGACACAAAGAGGGAGAAAGGCACAGATGAGGAGTGCACTTTCTCAATCACTGTTTAGGAAAAGGTGACTCATGTGTTACACAATGGTATGTAAAGCTTTATCCAGACCAGAGGTAGGTGCAGGGACCCCTGCAAGGGGGTGTGCAGTAAGGAAGAGATACTGAGTTCAACTCCAAGTACAACAAGGAAAAGTGGGGCTTTATAGCCAAGGTGGAGGAGGATGGAAAATTAGTAAGAGGAAACATCGAGGGATTCTGACAAAATCAACCTAGTAGGATTCTTCCTGAAGGCAAGCTGGGGTGATCAGACATCACCTGAGGGATGCTGGGGCGTGAAGAACCCAATCAGGTATAAAGGGTTGGGGTATTGGCTAAAGTGACCCTGCTGGATTCTTGCTAAAACTGGGCGATGCATAAATGAATACAGAAGTCCAAAAGCCAAGGCCTTGTTGAGAGTTCAGAGTAACCTAAGTAGAGTTTGGTCGAGGAACCTTTGCCACCACCGCCAGAGTAAACGGATTATCTCTGTCTCTCTCTCTCAGACAGGAAGACTGATCTCCAGAAATAGGAAGTGCCCTTTAGGTTTCTAAAGGCACAAGTTGTTCAAGAAAAGACTTCAAAAGATGCCAAGGGCCCCCGCCCACCGTCTACCTAAGAGATAGAGACCTTCCAGGTCAATGCACAGCCCCAACCCAACATCCAACCCCAAATATTCCTTGTCCTGTCTGCTTGCTTTTGAAATATCAGCCACCAATCTCTGAGCACCTGGCAATACACATTTCTCCGTCTATTCTTAATCTAGTAATAATAGGGGTAGTGTGATCTCTACAGGTAAAACCCCCTGAAGCTCCGAGTTTTAAGTACTGAAACCAAGGAGGGTCACACAGTCAGGAAGTGACAGAAATGAGCCTGAAACCCACGTCTTTGATTCCAGAACCCCAGCCCCGAAGCACCAGGTTAGAGCACTCAGCCCGTAATAATAACCCAGGCTTCCTGAGGTCTGACTCGGGTGCTACGCTGGACTCTCTCTCCCCGTCCTCTTCGGCTGAACACGCTCTGCCGCGTTTGCCTGTCTGGGGAGCGCCCGGACCCCTCCGCCCAGAGAGACCGGGAAACACCATCCGTTCAGGTTCGAATCCCACCTTTGCACTAGTGGCTGCAAAAGCGCTGAGCGCACCGCTCGCGCGCAAATAAACGTTGGCGCCGCTGCCAACCGGATTCGCCGTCTCGCGAGTCTTTCGCCAAGGATCGCGCGAGGTCTGTGATTGCCGGAGGCGGAAGTCGCTGACGCCGGAGCCGAAGGGAGGACGAGACTACACGTCCCAGAGTGCCCAGCGCCGCGCTGGAAAGGCAGACGCCTGGGCCCACCCGGCTTTCAGTGGGGTGCAGCGCGTCTTTGGGGGTCTCCACAGGAGGCGGCTCGGCCAGGGCCTCAGAGGGTGGGGCTTCGTCTTCAGGGCGGCCGCGTCTTGGTTGCTGAGGCCGTGCCAGGTCTTGGGGGGTTCTGAGCCTCAGTTAACACATCTGTGAATGGGGACGTTAGCCCTTCAAGGTTGTAACAAGTTCAAAACCATTCAACACGTTTTTCAGAGCATGCTGAGTCCTCCCCTGTGCTAGGAGCAGGGGTTACCAGAGTGGTTAGCAGGCGCTTATTTTCTTGAAATTCACATTCTACCAAGAGAAGCCGCTTTCATCTTCATTAGCATGGTGCTCTTTAAGAGGTGTTTGGGTTTTTTTTTTAATGTTTATTCATTTTTGAGAGAGAGAAAGCGCGCGCGCGCGCGCGCGCGCCTGCGCGAACGGGAGAGGGGCAGAGAGAGAGGGAGACACAGAATCCCCAACAGGCTCCAGGCTCTGAGCTGTCACCTCAAACCCACCCACTGTGAGATCATGACCTGAGTCGAAGTCAGATGCTCAACCGACAGAGCCACCAAGGCACCCCTAAGAGGTGTTCTTAAGTTCATGATTGCCTTACTAATCCTCCTTGGGTATCTAGAAATCTTACATTCCTTTCTAGAAGGAGAAAAGAAAAGCCCTCGCAGGTCACAGAATGGGAGTTAGACCTCTTGCCCAACTCTCAAGCACCGAAGGCTGTAAATAGACACCACTAAATCTGCACAGAAGCAGGAAATGTTACAGACCACTGCAGCCCCTCAGTGATGAACAGCCCCCGGTCCCTTTAAAACCCTCTTGGCTAGGCAGAAACCAGGGAACTGGCTTTTGGACAAGAGCCACCTTCTCCCCCAGATGGCTGGCCTCCTGAATAAAGCTCATATTCCTTTCCAGTCAATACTCCTCTCTTGAGTGTTGGCCTTTGGAGGGACCGGCAGCTGAAGTTGGGATCTGGTAACAAGAGGCATACAGTGATGAAATCACTGCACAAGTAAGTTAGTTATATCTTTGGTACATCCTGCCATAGGGTATACAAGTGTACAAGCATACAAGGGTATATACATCCTGCCTTTGGGTTCAAGTGATAGTTGAGCAGAGGTGTTAAAGCAGGATGGAGTTAACCTAGGGAGTTGGGGGGGAGAGTTCTACACAGAAGGAACCTCAAGTGTGAAGGTCGCTAGGCCTGAGAGATTGGGTGCATTTAAAGGACAGAAAGGGGGGCGCCTGGGTGGCTCAGTCGGTTAAACGTCTGACTTCGGCTCAGGTCATGATCTTGTGGATCATGAGTTTGAGCCCCACGTTGGGCTCTGTGCTCACAGCTCAGAGCTTGGAACCTGCGTCAGATTCTGTGTCTCCCTCTCTCTCTGCCCCTTGTCTGCTTGTGCTCTATCTCTCTCTGTCTCTCAAAAATAAAAAAAAATTAAAAAAAAAAAATAAAGGACAGAAAGGATGGGGCGCCTGGGTGGCTCAGTTGGTTAAGCGTCCAACTTCAGCTCAGGTCACGATCTTGCAGTTCACCAGTTGGAGCCCCATGATGGGCTCTGTGCTGACAGCTGGGAACCTGGAGCCTGCTTCAGATTCAGAGATTCCCTCTCTCTCTGCCCCTCCCCCATTCACACTCTGTGTTTCTCTCTCAAAAATAAACACTGGAAAAAAAAAAAAAAAGGACAGAAAGGAGGGACCCCTGGGTGGCTCAGTCAGTTAAATGACTGACTCTTGATTTCGGCTCAGGTCATGATCTCATGGTTTGTGAGTTTGAGCCCCACTTTGGGCTCTACAGTGACAGTGTGGAGCCTACTTGGGCTTTTCTCTCCCTCTCTCTCTCAAAATACATAAATAAACTTTAAAAAAAAAAAAAAAAAAAAAAGGACAGAAAGGAGACAAGCATGGCCCAGGATCAGGAGATGAAGCTTGGAAGAGAGGCTGGAGAGGTGAGATCATGCAGGAGGGCCTTGGAAATTCTGGTGAGGATTGGGGCTTTTATCCTAAAAGCAATGCGAAATCAGTAGAGTTTGGGGTTTTAAGTAGGATAGTGTTGCAATACGGTAGGAAGCTTTGTGGAGTAGAGATCTCGGAGAGAACAGAAGGAGCAATGAGACCAGCTGGAAGCTCCTGGAATGTTTCAGAGATGAGGTAATACTAGCGAAGGTAGTAGTCACAAGGTGTGGAGCTAACTGAGATTCCTGAAGCAGAAACAGCAGTTAATTGGGCTAGGCTGAAGGAAAGAGTGGGCAAGAAAAACTGATCAGTAAAACAGGGACCATAACATCTACCACTATAGGTACCATTTTGATTAAAAGAGGCAAAATGGGTGCCTGGGTGGCTCAGTCAGTTAAGCATCCAATTCATGATTTCAGTTCAGATTATGATCTCAGGGTTCATGGGATTGAGTCCTGCGTCAGGTTCCATGCTAATAGCGCAGACCCTGCTTGGGATTCTCTCCTCACTCTCTGCCCCTCCCCCTGCTTGCATGCGCATGCTCTCTCTCAAATAAATACATTTTAAAAAGTTCTTAATGTTTATTCATTTATGTAGAGAGAGAGAGAGAGAGAGAGAGAACAGTAATACAACATTTCCATAAATTGTGAAAACATGCAGAACATACTACATGCAACTTAGGGATATATGCCTATGTAGCAAAAGTGTGAAGAAATGCTTAGGAATTGGATAAACACCAAATTCAGCCTGTTGATTGCTCATGGCAGTGGGGGCAGGAGTTGGAGAGAGATGTGATGGATAAGGCTTGCAGCAGGCAATAAACTGCAAATTTTAATGTTTTTTTAAAATTTTTTATTAATTTTTTTTTTTTTTGGAGAGAGAGAGAGCACACAAACAGGGGAGAGGGGCAGAGACAGAGAGAGAGAGAGAGAGAGAGAGAGAGAGAGAGAGAGAGAGAGAGAATCTTAAGCAAGCTCTGCACTGAGTGTGGAGGCTCATTTCCACAATCCTGGGATCACAACCCGAGCTGAAATCAAGAGTTGGATGCTCAACCAACTGAGCCACGCAGGTGCCCCTAATGTTTTTTCCCCCTTAATATGCTTTTTTAAACAGCATCAAAATAGTTATTATTGGGAATTTGCATTCTTGAAATATTGAAACCCAGCAAAAGTTTTCATAAGTAATTTTAAATAAATGCAGTGCTAACTTTTAAGCAGGCATTATTGGTCGTACGCTGTTTCTATTTTAATTGTTTTACATTTCTTCTTACCTTCTAAGATTTTTACTTGAGGCATGACATATACCAAGTAGGGTGCACAAATATCTCACGGTAAAGTGCACATATCTGAAGTGCATGACTCAAAGAATTTTACAATCTATGTATTTGTGTAACTTCCACCCAGATCAAGGTATAGGTCATTTTCAATACCCTAGAAGTTTCCCTCATGCCCCTCCCCAGTCAATACTCCCAACCCCGACCACAAATCTGATTTCTATCACCTTAGGTTGATTTTTTGCCCCTGTTCTTAAACTCCATAAAGGGCATCCACATAGTACTTTCTATTTGCTGTCTGGCTTCTTTCACGCATCATTATGTCTGTGAGATTCCTCCACGCTGTTGCATGCACAAGGAATTGTCTCATTTTTATTGCCAAGGAGCATTTCATCATAAGACTATCGCATAGTTTATCCACTGTCCTGTCACTGAACATTTACAGTTTCCAATTTGGGGCTACTGTGAATACATTCTTCAATAAATATGAATAAGTTTCATGTAATCTGGTAGATGTTTTATTGAACCTGGTACCGTGTCATTGATTTTGTGATTCCCCTTGTAAAAAATGATCCCTACTGGGCGCCTGCGTGGCTCAGTTGGTTAAGCGGCCAACCTCAGCTCAGGTCATGATCTCACAATTCATGAGTTCGAGCCCCACCCACATCGTGCTCACTGCTCTCAGCACAGGGCCCACCTCAGATCCTCTGTCCTCTCCTTTCTCTGCCCCTGCCCCACTTGTGCGCTCTGTCTCTCTCTCAAAAGTGAACATTAAAAAAATGCTCACTATTGTTATTTAATATTGTGACTGTATCATTATGACATGAACCTGCTTGGTGTATTGCACAATGCAAACCCCCTCTCCCCGCGCCCCCAGACACCTACAAAACAAAGCAATTTATCCCCACACAACCCTGAGGTAGGAGGTTGGTGTTGCTATTCCCATTTCGCACAGGAGGAAATTTATTCCTGGATGTCAGGTGACTTGTCCGAGGTCCCGCAGTTGAAAAGAGCCAAAGCTTGGGGCGCCTGGGTGGCTCAGTCAGTTAAGTGGCTGACTTCAGCTCAGGTCATGATCTTGCACTCTGTGAGTTCAAGCCCCACGTCAGGCTCTGTGCTGACAGCTCGGAGCCTGGAGCCTCATTCGAATTCTGTGTCTCCCTCTCTCTCTGCCCCTCCCCTGCTTGCTCTCTGTCTCTTTCTCTCAAAAATAATAAACATTAAAAAGGTTTAAAAAATATTAAAAAAAAAAAATTAAAGGGCCAGAGCATGGCGAAGGCTTCCACAAGTGGAGATAAAGTTATCCACCGGGAGCAGGAACCAACACTCTGCAAAATATCAACACTGGAACACCCCTCCCCGGCCAAAGAAGAAGATTGCTCCAGTGAACATGCAAGGACAGGATGCGTGACAATGCGTGAGAGCAGGTGGTTGGAGCCTGAGGGACCCTGCAGGAGAGCCTCCGGGAGGGGGTCGGCAGAGCCAGGCTAATAGCGTTCCACCAGCGCCCGCCCACTGGTGACCCTGGTTGCAGTAGATCCTAACTTTCAGGGAAGGGACAAGAGCTAATATTATAAATGTATTGATGTTTTCTGAGTAGGTGATATACGCCCCTGTTAACAAGCCAGTACAAAAGGAGACAGAGTAAAAATTAAATCTCCTTCCCATTCTTGACCTCTAGGGCAAGTGACCTCCCCAGAAGCAACCATCTGTTCCAGTCTTCAGTACTTTATGGAGATACTCATGCCCCATGAGCTGCCTTCCGCTATACCCTCTATTGCTCCTTGTTTTCCTCTCATCAACATCCTTAGGCAATCAGTCTGTATCCGTACAGAGTCATGATGGGCAGCTCAAATTCGACAGACTGTGGGCTCGCCCTTCGCCACCTCTCTGTCCTCACTTCCCCCCTGATAGCACATCTGTCCCTCCCATAGTTATCTTTTTTTGAATGTGGTTAGAACATTTAAGATCTGTTCTTTTAGGGGCGCCTGGGTGGCTCAGCCGGTTAAGCATCCGACTCTTGATTTCGGCTCAGGTCACGGTTCTTGTGATCGAGCCCTGTATCCTGCTGTGCGCTGACAGCGTGGAGTCTGCTTGGGAATCTCTCTCTCTGCCTCTCTCCCACTCTCTCTCTCAAAATAAATTAAAAAAAAAAAATCTGCTCTCTTAGTGACTTTCAAGTATAAGATACAGTGTTGTTAACTATAATCACCAAGCTGTGTGTTAGGTCTTCTGGAGATAGTCATCAAATAACTGAAACTTTGTAGCCTTTGACTTGCATCTCATTTCCCCCACACCCCAGCCCTGGGCATCCACCATTCTACCGCGTTTCTATGAATCCAGCTCTCTTAGGTTCCCCGTATAAGTGAGACCATACAGTGTTTGTCTTACTCCATTCTCTTCAAGGACCATATTATATTCTATGCTGTGATGGCTGAAGAATACCCCCCCCCATGCCCCAAAATATCCAGTCCCTCCTCCAGAATTTATAAATATGTTAAGTATGTTACCTTCTATGACAAAAAGGACTTTGCATATATGATTAAATTAAGAATGATGACTGGTATTCGGCCTGGCCTGGGTGGCTCAGTCAGTTGGGTGCCTGACTCTTGATTTCGGCTTAGGTGTTCAGGTCATAATCTCAGGGTTCATGGGGTTGAGCCCTGTGCTGGGCTCTGAGCTGATGGTGCAGAGCCTGCATGGGATTCTTCCTCTTTCTGCCTCTCTCTGCCCCTCTCCCACTCACACGCACGCTCTTTCTCAAAATACTTACAAGTTAACAACAACAACAAAAAAGAATGCTGGGACACCTGGGTGGCTCAGTCAGTTGAGCGTCTGACTTCTGCTCAGGTCACGATCTCACTGTTCGTGAGTTCCGGCTCCACGTCAGGCTCTGTGCTGACAGCTCAGAGCCTGAAACCTGGTTCAGATTCTGTGTCTCCCTCTCTCTCTCTGCCCCTCCCATGCTTGCACTCTGTCTCTGTCTCTCAAAAACAAAGCAAAACAAATATTAAAAAAAAAAAAAAAAAAAAAAAAGAATGTTGAGGAGGGGAGATTATCACAGATTATCCCAGCAGGCCCAGTGTAGTTCCAGGTGTCCTCACAAGACAACTGTAGAGGGAAATTTGACTCCAGAAGGCACATGGCACCTGCATCAAGAAAGGGGAGGGGGGGCGCCTGGGTGGCGCAGTCGGTTAAGCGTCCGACTTCAGCCAGGTCACGATCTCGCGGTCCGTGAGTTCGAGCCCCACGTCAGGCTCTGGGCTGATGGCTCGGAGCCTGGAGCCTGTTTCCGATTCTGTGTCTCCCTCTCTCTCTGCCCCTCCCCCGTTCATGCTCTGTCTCTCTCTGTCCCAAAAATAAATAAAAAAAAAAAAAAAAAAAAAAAAAAAAAAAAAAAAAAAAAAAAAAAAAAGAAAGGGGAGGGGCCGTAAGCCCAGGAATGCAGTCTCTAGAAGCTGGGGAAAGGTTATTGATTTCAGACTTCTGTCTTCCTGAACCATGAGAAAGTAAACGTGTGTTGTTTAAGCCTTCCAGGGGCGTCTGAGGGGCTCAGTCGGTTGAGCATCCGACTTCAGCTCACGTCACGATCTCATGGTTCGTGGGTTCAAGCCCCGTGTGCGACTCTGTGCTGACAGCTTGGAGCCTGGAGCCTGCTTTGGATTCTCTGTCTCCTTCTCTCTCTGCCCATCTCCAGTTCATACTCTGTCTCTCTCTCTCTCAAAAATAAACACTGAGGGGCGCCTGGTTGGCTCAGTCGGTTAAGCTAAGTCGGACCGACTTCAGCTCGGGTCATGATCTTGCGGTCCGTGAGTTCAAGCCCTGCGTCGGGCACTGTGCTGACAGCTCAGAGCCTGGAGCCTGTTTCAGATTCTGTGTCTCCCTCTCTCTGGCCCTCCCCCGTTCATGCTCTGTCTCTCTCTGTGTCAAAAATAAATAAACGCTAAAAAAAAATAAAAATAAATAAACACTGAAGAAAATTAAGCCTTTCCAGTTGGTGGTAATTTGTTACAGCAGCCATAACAAACGAGTGCATGTGGTGTGAATGCCCCATGATTTACTTCCTGGCCCACTCCTGGCAGATGGGTAGGCTGCTTTCTGTCTTTACTATACTGGGTGCCAGGAGCCGTGGTTCTCAAAAGGGGAGACTGTGTCTCTGGGGGGTCAGTGAATAATGTTTAGAGACATTATCATTATTATTATTATTATTATTATTATTATTTAAGAGAGAGAGAGTGAGCAAGCATGAGCAGGGATGAGGGGCAGAGGGAGAGAGAGAATCTTAAGCAGGCTCTAAGTTCAGCACAGAGCCTGATACAGGACTTGATCTCATGACCCTGGGATCATGATCTGAGCCAAAATCAACAGTCAGACACTCCACTCCACTGAATGAGCCACCCAGGTGCCCCAGGAGACATTTTTGATGTCACGGCAGGAGGGATGGTGCTACTGGCATCCAGTGGTGGAAGCCCAGGGCTAAACATCCTATAATGCATGGGACAGCCCCACAACAAAGAATGACCCAGCCTCAAACGTCCGCAGTGCTAAGGTTGAGAAACTCTGGTCTATCCCTAAGATCTGTTCCTAGAGATAGAATTTCTAATTACAATGTCTAAATACAACTGCTGAGCCAAAGGGTGTGTGCTGTAGACATTGCCCTATTGCCCAGGGCTAATATTAACCCTAGGAATGTGCTCGGCCCCTATGTAGCAGCACACTGCCTCTGAGATGTTGGCGTGCTAGGTGTGGGTCCCCACAGGCCCTGGGAGATCCTCAAGCCTGGTAGGTAGGTTTGTGAATTTGAGGGGTTAATAGCTGAGGCAGGGGCTCCAAGGGTCATTCATTTAACAGCTGGGTCCTGAGCACTTGTCTGATAGATCTCCATCCTCACGGAGGTCCCAGCCCGATAGGGACACTAACCTGAAAAGAAACCATGAGATACCTACAGAGTACGTCGGGCAGTGAATACGTCAGACTTGGGAAGTCAAGGAGGGCATCATGCAGGAGGCAACTTTTAGCTCATGTGATGGTTAAAGTGTCAACTTGACTGAGGGGCGCCTGGGTGGCTCAGTCGGTCAAGCGTCCAGGTTCGGCTCAGGTCATGATCTCACAGTTGGTGAGTTTGAGCCCCACGTTGGGCTCTGTGCCGACAGCTCAGACCCTGGGGCCTGCTTCAGATTCTGTGTCTCCCTCTCTCTCTGGCCCTCCCCTGCTCATGTTCTGTCTCTCTCAAAAATGAAAACAAACATTAAAAAAATGTTTTTAAGTGTAGACCTGACTGGGCCGAGGGATGGCCAGATTGCTGGCAAAACATAATTTCTGGGTGCATGTGAGAATGTCTCCGGAAGAGATTAGCATTGATTCAGTAGACTGAGTAAAGAGGATCTCCCTCCCCAGTACTGGGTGGGCATCACCCAATCTGCTGAGGACTCTAAAAGAGCTAAAGGGCAGAGGAAGAATGGATTTCCTCTCCCTGCGTGAGCTGAGAGGACAATCTTCTCCCCTCCGCTGGTCGGGCAGGGCGGGACGGAGAGGCAGACAGGAGCGGGGAGCACAGAGCTTGGGGACGAGAGCTGAAGACGGGGAATTGGTAAGTGTTTACGACACAGAGTCTGACCCTGTGCCAGGAAGGAGGGTCGGCAGTGACAGCAGAGCCTCATTTGGAATGGGGCAGGAAGGGCCAGTTGTCCAAGGCACGAGATCCCGGGTCCTCAGGATCCCCGAGGGCCTTGGGTCTCACATGGTTATTTTATTTTATTTTTTATTTTTTTTAACGTTTTGTTTATTTTTGAGACAGGGAGAGACAGAGCATGAGCAGGTGAGGGGCAGAGAGAGGGAGACAGAATCCGAAACAGGCTTCAGGCTCCGAGCTGTCAGCACAGAGCCTGACGCGGGGCTCGAACTCACGGACCGCGAGATCATGACCCGGGCCGAAGTTGGCCACTTAACTGACTGAGTCACCCAGGCGCCCCTCACACGGTTATTTTTAAAAGAACCGTGCTTTTATTTTGAGGATAGCTCAAAGAACTCATTTACAAAACGCCTTTTGTTTTCAAAGCACAGCTTTTCATTAAAAGCAACGTCTGCCTTTAATACACCCTCTCGTACACAGTTCCGAGTTGGGGGCTGCCGGGTGCCCTGCCCCCGCCCCCGCCCCGTGCTCAGTAGTCATCTTCGTCGTTGTCAGAGTCCTCCCGTGCCTGCCTGCACACCTTGGAGGGCCCGGGGGCGACAGGGGGCCCTGGTGGGGTCGGGGCCAGGTTCACCCAGCAGGGCCCACGAGGCAGCACGTGGCTCTCGTTGAGTCTGCAAACTCGGTAGTTCTCGTAGTGGACGTTGTGGGTGATGTCCTTCAGGTCTTGGAGGTGGGAGCTGGGAGATGGGAGGCAGTTGAGCCCAGGCTGGCCACAGCGTCCCCCGCCCCCCGGGGTCCCTGCACCCTCACCGGATGAGCAGGTCTCTCAGCAGAAGAAACTCACAGTGCGCCATGTTCTCCACTGCAAGACACGACACGGACCGCTGGCCCTGTCCACCTGCCTTCCCTCGATGAGCACCGAGTAAGCGCCCACTGTATGCTGTGTACCCCTGATATCCACCGCAACCTTTCCGCCCACATTTCTCACTGTCTTTTCTCACGTCCCATTTATTCATTGCTGTGCCCCCCGCACCTGGTACAGAAGGCTGCTACCAATACTTGAGCCAATGAATCCACTAATCAATTATTGTCCACTTAATAATTACTACAGTACATTATGTGTATGATACCATATATATTATATTATTTTAGTGATTATGTTGATAAATGGGGGGCGCAGGCCCTGGCTGCTCCTCCTTCACTTCCCATCCCCCACCACCACCACCCCCCCTCAGCGAGAGGCCTCCCTCCACCCCCTCAGGTAGCCTCTCCTCCTGCCCTGCCTTCTCCCACCTGTCATTGTCTCATCAGCTCTCTGGGGACAGGAGCCTCGTCTGTCCTGCTTTCAGTGTATCCCCTGAGGAAGCGCATAGAGTATGCCTGGCACATAGAAGGCCCACAACAAATTCTGGCAAATGCATAGGGTGTCCTCTGGGTGGTGGGCATCATGCAAAGCAGTGGCCTGCCCTGTCCAACCGCCTTCCATGTACAGATGCGCAGTTTGTTGGTTGCACAGACGCAAATGGCCATGCATGAGGTTGATGCCCATTTTACTGTGAGGAAACTGAGGCCCAGAGAGTCAGGGAACTTGCGTGAGTCCTCCCCGCTGCAAGGAGGGACTTGATCTCCAGGCCTGTCTGCTTCCTGGTTGTGGGCTTGCCCACTCTGGGCCCTGTGATGAGTGTTGAGGGTGCCGGAGGCAGCAGGATGCGCCTGGATTTTCAGCCCACCCTCACCTGCGTTCTCTGCAGAGTCCCTGCACTGACCTTCAATGATGCCCCACTTGGTCTTCCGGCCCAGGACACACCTCCCGTTCACCAGGTACTCTTGGTCGGACCCGACCACAGCAAAGGGGATCCGGTCCTGCGGGAGGAGAGGAGACAAAGGGTTGGCCCTGCCTAGGAGGTGGGTAGAGAAATCATGGAGGTGGGGTGGGGGAGGCACAATGTCCTTTGTGGGAGACAGTGGTAGAAGGAGCATAGAGATCTGAAGTCAAAAGACACAGGGCACCTGGCCAGCTCAGTTGCTGGAGCCTTCGACTCTTGATCTCAGGGTTGTGGGTTCGAGCCCCACGTTGGGTGTAGAGATTACTTAAAAATAAAATCTTTCAAAAAAAAAGTCTGATCAATGCCTCAGTTTTCTCATCTGTAAAATGGGAGTCAGTAGAGTACATACACAGGGCTTTGTGAATGTTTGGGAAGGTTACTCAGAGCCACATTAATGATATAATCTTGGGGATGTTCCCATCTCTTACCTGGGTAAGAGATGACCTGCAATCACCTTCATCGGTTATCAACAGGGTTAAATGACATGACTTTGCAACCCAGGGGTTGGCAACCTATGGTACATGGGCCAGATGAGGCTCCTGCCTGTTTTCCCATATAAAGTCCGTTGGCATACAGCCCCATGCATTCATTTACTCACGTCTAGGTTGCTTTCGTGCTGCAACAGCAGAGTTGAGTAATTGCACTGAGACCAGTTGGCCCACAAGGCCTAACATACTTACCATCATGTGGCCCTTCACTAAAAAGTTTGCTGAGCCCTGCTGAAAATTCTGGTGGTTCACTTGCTCATGGCCGGAAGTGGAGACTCAAATTCCTGAACTCTAAACTGCTATTTAGCGGTTTGCTTTTATTTCCAGGAGTTAATTTGTGATGAGGAATAGTAACCGATGGTGGCAATCATAATTATCTGTTCTGCGCTTATCCTGCGCCAGCCTGGAGCAAACCCTCAATAAATGATAGATGTCTGGACGATTTACTGAGATGTTGAGTCAGTATGTTCAGGTCTGTTTCAGTTGGGGCCACGCTGCTGCCTTCTCAGGCCTCAGGACAGAAAGAAACTGGTCAAGGTCAAGGCTCTTTGAACGTTTCACAGGAGATCCTGTTTATTGTGCCAGTGGGGAGGGGAAAGAGGGAATGGTGGAGACATTGGGTCTGAGATGGGAAACAGGGCCATGTCCGGATGTGGTTTGTTTACTGCACAAAGGGAACTGGCCATGAATCTGTGTGGGGCTGAAATCACATGCCATGTCTGTGAAGGCAGAGTTGTTTGCTTCTAATCCAGGCAACAGCACCGCTGTGCAGGTTAACACGGTCCCTGAGGGAGTGATTCAAGGCCTGGGGTCAATGCATGATGAATCTCAGCCCTCACCTGAGTCCTTTGCAGGATCCAGACAGACTGACATTGGACAAACCACCAGGACGACAAGATAGAGGCTTGGAGGTGGAATTCAGTTGATTAGGAGAAAAAGAAGAGGCTAGCTATTTCCCTCTTTCCTTCTCTTTTGAAACAGCTTTACTGAGATGTAATTCACGTACCATAAAATTCACCCTTTGAAAGGTGCAGCTCACAAGACTGTGCAGCCATCACCACAGTCTAACTCCAGGGCATTTTCGCTGCCCCAGAATGACACCCCACACCCATCAGCAGTCACTCTCCACTGCTCCTGACCCCCAGCTCCTGGCAACAACTAATCTACTTTCTGTCTCTATACGATTTACCTATTCCGACGTTTCATATAATGGAATCATGTAATGTTTGTCCTCTTGTGTTTGGCTTCTCACTGAGCTTCATGTTTTCCTTTCTTTTCTCTCTCTCTTTTTTTTTTTTGTTTATTTTTGAGAGAGAGGGAGGGGGAAGGAGAGAGAGAGAGAGAGGGAGGGAGAGAGAGAGACAGAGCGTGAGTAGGGAGGAACAGAGACAGGGGAAGACACAGAATTCAGAGCAGGCTCCAGGCTCCGAGCCGTCAGCACAGAGCCCAATGCAAGGCTCGAACTCACAAACCATAAGATCATGACCTGAGCCAAAGTCGGATGCTCAACCGACTGAGCCACCCAGGCGCTTCATGTTTTCAAGGTTCATCCGTGTTGCAGCAGGTGTCAGTGCTACATCCAACCGTTTTTATACCTGGAGGACACTCCATTGTGTAGACAGACCACGTGTATTTATTTACTCATTCATAAGTGAATAGACATTTGGCTTATTTCCACTCCTTGGCTATTACACGTATTTCTGCCATGAACATCTGTGTACACGTTTTTATGTGAACATAGGTTTTCATTTCTCTTGGGAGTGGGCTTGCTGCTGGGTACCATGGTAACTCAGCGTTTAACCTTTTGAGGAACTGCTAGACTATTTTCCAAAGTGGGAGCACCATTTGACATTCCCGTCAGCAGCGTCCGCCTACAAGTTCAACTTCTCCACATCCTCACCAACACTTGGGATTGTCTGTCATTTTGCAAACAGCCACCCTAGTGGGTATGAAGCAGTACCTCGCGGTTTTGCTTTGCGTTTCCCTGATGACTGGTGATGTCAAACCAACATCTTTTCATGGGCTCATCGGCCTCTTGTCCAATTTCTTTCAGGGAATGTCATTCAAAACCTTTGCCCATTTCTAAATTTGTAAGCGTTCTTTATTATGTTCAGGATACAAGTCCCATATCAGATAAACCATTTGCGAGCCTTTTTTCCCTCCCATTTCTGTAGGTTGTTGATGTTTGAGTTTATGTATGTATGGAGATTCATACCTGCCAGAAGTATGTGAACTTTCCCCAAGCTGTAGAGGGAGATGAATCTTTAGACAGAAAGAGCAGGTGGAAAGCAAATCGCCCAGCCGTGGTCACACCAGCCTGCCCCCCACCCCCACCCCGTGGCCTCCTACCCGAATCTTGCTGTTGAGGATCCTGTCATTGATATCCTCGTCAAAGCATTTCTGTGGGTACACCTCGATGCAGTGAGTCCTCAGGTTGTGCTGGATCTGGGGACGCAGGTGACCTCATCTCATCCTGTGCACTTGGCCTCCTCCTTGCCCCCACCAGCCCCATCACCACGGGTGCCCAGATCACCCTGCGCCTGAAGGCCTCTCGCTCCTCAAGGGTCAGGCTGTCGGCCCGGGCAATCACAGGCACCACGTTCACGGTCCGGCACAACCGCTGTAGTAACTCAATGTCCAGAGGCCGCAGGCTGCTCAGGCAGGGCAGCAACAGTGGAGGCAGTGGCAGTGGATGAGTGAGGGGGTGCCGGCCTGCAGCCCAGGCCAGGGACTCCTCCTCCTCCTCTCTGCCCCAGGCCAGGGTCCCTCCCCCAGCTGGCTCAGCCGTTTACCAGTGCCCAGTGGGCGGCACGAAGTACACACAGCAGTGCACCCGCGTGTCGGGGATGTGGCGCTGGCGGGTGATGAGGATCTCCTCCTGCAGGTACCGCTCGTACTGTTCATTGATGTAGCCTAGGATGGGGTCCCAGCTGGGGTGGCAGACGGACCTGACCTCAGAGCCGCCCCTGGGAGCCCCCCTGGGAGCCCCACCCCGTCTCCCCAGGTCCTCTGCGTGGTCTCCCCTTCGGAAGACCAATTGCCCCAGTTGGCCCAGGACACAGGACCTCCGTTCCCGTACGAGCTGAGACCTGTGGTTACCTGATCACCCTCCCCCCGCTCCCCTGAATTATCGGAGAGACCCCTGCCGTTCTCAAGCTGAGGCCTTGGCTTCCTTGTTCATAAAATGGAGAGAATAAGAGCACCAACTTTGCTGGGGTGTGGTCTTAAAAGAGATGAATCGCCACAGCCGGGTTCCAACCACCATGGGCACTCACCCCATTGCTGCAAGGATCTCCTGAGTCCTCTCCCTGGGTCCCTTCCCCTGCCAGGCTATTGTCAACCAAGCAGCCAAAAGGACTCCTCCACCCTTTTTTTTTTTTTTTAAAGATCCTTTTAAAAACAGGAGTCAGAGTACATCCCTTTTCTGCCCAGCCTGCCCACAGTGGCCACAGAAAAGCCTAAGTCCTTACACTGCCCTACCAGGCCCTACAGCATATCACTGTTGCTTCTGCCTGCCCTCCCCTCCTCATTTCTCCCTACCAGGCACACACCTCCAGCCACACCAGCTTTCCATGAACATACCATTCTGCCCACCGCAGGGCCTTGGCACATGCCACTATCCACTTTGAACACTCTTCCCCTGCATGTCCACAATGCTCATTTTCTTATATCCTGGAAATCCGCCCAAGTGTCACCTTATCCAGGAGGTCTTTCATGATCACTCTGCTTAAAGTTGCAATCCCTCTACAGCTCCCTATGCTTTCCCTTCTCAGAAATGTCCTCCTTGAATGATAGCGTTTAGGCCCACCTTATGCATAACTGATTTGTTGTGTTCATTGCTCAGCCCCCCTTCCCACGACAATGTAAATTTCACGTAGCCAGAGATGTTCATCTGTTTTGTTCATTGCTGTATCCCCATGTCTAGAACAGGGCTGGCACAAAGCAAGTGCTCAATGAAGCATTGTATGCAGGGCTGGCTTCATACAAGCACAAACAGACCATTTCCACAGAGCTCCGTGCTTTGAAGGGCTTGCAGTTCATTCAATGTCCTGTGGTCAAGGTTTTACAATTCGTAATACTTTTTGAACAATGGATCCCACATTTTCATGTCACTGGGTCCCACAAATTATGTATCCAGTCCTGATTGTGTGTGTGTGCGTGTGTGTGTGTGTGTGTGTGACCAACTACTGTCGTGGGTTTTGTCACTGAGAGCCTAGAACAACTCTGCAAGGTGGGTGTCATCACCCTCAAGTCACAAAGAAGGAAACTGAGGCTCAGAGAACTTCCATGACCAGTCCCAGGTTACATAACTGGAAAGTGGTCTAACTCTGTGGTCCTGACTCTGTAGTGTGGGCTTCTAACTTCTGCTATATCATAACCTTGACTGAACACCTACTGTGTGCCAGGCAGGAAGCCCTGACCTTTATGTACTTGACTCCCTTCAATCTTGGGAGGGGTGGTTGCATGCACCCATTATACAGATGAATAAACTGAGGCTCCAAGATGCCACAGTCAGGTGTTTCAGGGCTGGGATGTTTCCCAGGGGCTGGAGGGGCAGGGGCAGGGGGGCAACCAGGGTTCGGCCCCCACTGTCAAGGACCCACCATTTGTCATTGTTGATCTGGTCTCCAAAGCCAGGCGTGTCAGTCACTGTCAGCTTGAGCTTCACACCTTTCTCCTCGATGACTGTGCGTGGAGAGTGGAGTAGGGAGAGATTGGCCTGGGTGGGGTGGGGTGGGTGGGGTGGGGGTGGGGGACCACTCACCATGGGTCACTGACTTCAGCTGCAGCGTCTGGGGTATGGGCATCCCCAGGCCCGGCAGGGTGCACTTCCACACCTTGGACTTGAAAAGGGTGCTCACCATTGTGGACTTGCCCAGCCCGCTCTGCCCTGGGGGTAACCAGAAGACAGCAACAGAGGTGGACATTTTAGGCAGTGCTTCTCAGGCTGTTAAACAGTTTTAGAAAGTGAACTGTTTTCTAAGCATAACATAAATACTGAAAAGCGGGTGCTATCGTCAGTGTCCCCCTCAATCTTTATCCCACCCATTTTTATTGAGGCAAAATTCATACAATAAAAAAATTAACCATTAGCCATTTAAAGTGAACAATTCAGTGGCATTTAGTACATTCACAGTGTTGTGCACCCACCAATTCTGTGTAGCTCCTATTAGAAAGAAATCCAAAGGCCGCAAATGGCGGAACTTAGGCCAAGTCTCCAAATGGGTGCCTAATATCTAACTTAACTGCAGTTCCAACCTCCCCCGGAAACGTAGCCTAAACTGGTCCGTCAGGGATTTTCTGGTCATCACCAGTGAGTCATGTCACATGGGCCCTCACTGTCCCCCAAAGGAAGATGAAGTCATCCACCTAAGACCCTCTGCCTGTCCTCTAAGGGAAAGCAACCCTGCCTGGAATAATCCTTTCCTTTTGCTAATAACTTCCTTGCTCACATCCTCCTTTCTATCTAGAAACCTTGCATTCTGCACAACTCCTTGGAGCTCACTTCTTACCTGCTGACCAGGTGCTGCCCGATTCATGAATCATGTCACAATTAGATCTTCAAATGTACTTGGCTGAACGTTGTTTTTTTAACCGTCAAGAAACATGCTCATTGCCCCAAAAGAAACTTCACACTCATTAGCAACCCCTCCCCATTCTCCCTCCATCATCACCTCTGGCAACTGCTAATCCATTTTTTGTGTCTCTGTGGATTTGCCTACTCTGGACATTTCAAAGAAATGGAATCATGCATGGGGCACCTGGGTGGCTCAGTTGGTTAAGTGTCCGACTTTGGTTCAGGTCATGATCTTGCGGTGTGTGAGTTCGAGCCCCTTGTTGGGTTCTGTGCTGACAGCACAGAGCCTGGAGCCTGCTCCAGATTCTGTGTCTCTTTCTCTCTCTGCCCTTCCCCAGCTCATGCTCTGTCTCTCTCTCTCTCTCTCTCTTTCTCTCAAAAATGAATATGCATTAAAAATTTTTTTTAAGAAATGGAATCACGCAATATTTGTCCTTTCATGTCTGGCTGCTTCCACTAAGCGTAATGTTTTCAAGGTTCATCCAAGTCCTACCAGGTGTCAATACTTCATTCTTTTTCATGGCTGAATAATGTGCCATTGCATGGAGAGATCACATTGTGTTTATCCATTCATCCTGATGGGCAGTTCAATGCATCTTACAAATTAAATGGCCCATGTATACAGAACCAGATCCAGAGATGGAGCATATAGTTCCCCACACGCCCAATCATGCCCATCTCAGTAACTATTAACCCAACACTCCAGGGAGAGCCACTCTCCGGGCTTCTATCAGCAGGGAGCAGCTCTGCCCACCCTTGATTTAGGGAAGTACACAGCATGTGGTCTCTCGTGTCTGGCTTCTTTGGCTTGACACTACTTGGTGAGATTGACCCAAACCATCTGTGGTTGTAGATGGTCCATTTTCCCTGCCGTGGGAGCTTCTCAAACTTGGTGGACCACATCTGCAGAAGGGAACACCCTACATCACAATGCAGGGTGCACACATATTTTTGTATTTAACAAAAATTGTCCGAAGTGTTGTGCTGTCCAATATGGGAGTCCCACTTGGCTCCTGCATGGTTGATATGGAAAATCTGAATTGAGGTATGCCATCAATGGAAAATACAACCCAGATTTTCCAGACTTGGTGTGTGACAAAAAGAACGCAAAAGTTCTTTTTTTTAAACTTTCAAAAAAAGTTTATTTACCTTGAGAGAGAAAGAGAGCACACACAAGTGGGGGAGGGGCAGAGAGAAGGAGAGACAGAATCCTAAGCAGGCTCTGCGCCCTCAGCGCAGAACCCGATTTGGGACTCGAACTTGCAAACTGTAAGACGGTGACCTGAGCCAAGATCAAGAGTCAGACACTTAACTGACTGTGCCACCCAGATGCCCCAGGAATGTAAAAGTTCTCATGGACAATTTTTTTTGGGTGTGGATTACATGTCATTCAAGATAGTATATACTGAGTTAAGTAACATAAATGGTTAAAATTAATTTCTCCAGTTTCTCTTCCCTTTTTTAAAGGTGGCTACTGGGAATTTTTAAAATGACATCATGTGGCTCACATTATACTTCTATTGGACAGCACTGCCTTGGAACAATGCCCTTAATTGGTGTTGCCCACTCTGACATTTTATAGTCTGCTATTATCTAGTTTATTTTGTTAAAGGTGTAGTTTTGACCTACAGAATCAATTTTGCACCCATATAAATGCAATTCCAGAGAACCTCCTGAACGCCAGGACAGTGCTAAACCCAGTGAGGAAACTGAGGCAGAGAGGGGTCAGGGACTGTGCTCAAGGTCACACGTTGCCCGGTGTTAAGGGCCCGGATCAGGATCTGGGTCTGGGTGTTCACCACTTTCTACCATGGCCTCCCCTTTTATTGCTCTTTTTGGGTTTGGCTGGGGCTTCATGGATGATTTTTGTCTTTTAACGCCTCAGTATTTCCAGATTTTAAACTATGACACCTGGTGAGGGACTATTAACAGACCCACTGTTGAGACTGAGGCTCAGAGAGGTGAAGTAATGCGCCCACACCCACAAGTCTGCATCCTTTGGTCTGTCCTCCCGTGAGCCCCTGCCCCTCACTCACCCACCACCATGATGTTGAACTCAAACCCCATCTTCATGGCCTTGATCTTCAGTTGGTCCAGCACGTCCTCAATACCCACATAACCATGCATCTCGCAGGGTGGGGTCTTGGGGCTGGAGGGTCTTGATGAGCAGGGGGAGGGGGACTGCCTCAGCGGGTCCATGGGGTCAAGGGCACAGTAAGTTCTGTCATCTGGGTGGGTGGGGAGAAGGGCGTTACTGGGGCTCTGGAGGGGGACCCTCTTGAGTTCTCATTTCTGGACCCTGGTTCCTGAGCTCTGCCACCAGGCACTCCCACACATTATACCCCTTGATCTATCCATCCCCCAAGGCCCCGGGGCCTAAGGGCTTTGGAGAGAAGTACAGGGAGGAGCTGCCTCTCAGAGGAGGCTGAATCCCTTCCCAGAGATACACCAGCCCAGTAATCTATTCCTCCCCCACCCCGGTTTCCTCCCTACCCCCACCCCTGGCCCAGGCAGTATCCTTGCTCAGACACTCCCCCCAGAAGAATGAGGCCAGACTGGCGAAGCCTAGGGTCTGGACCCATGGCGACAGAGAGAAGCAGCTTTGTGTAGCACCTGATGGCCTTGGGTCTCTGACGGAGCTTCAAGGAGCTTCCCTGTCCTAGCTGGTGTGTGTGGTGAGGGGGGAGGAGACAAGGTGACAGTTAACTGAAGAATCTGAACTCCATCCCCTTCCCCATGACTTCAGGGGGAGGGGCAAGGGGTGGGCCTCCTCTACAGTGGGGAGCTGAGGGAAGGGGCAGGTAAGCTCTTCCAGGGTCCTTTTGGAACACTTACCCTAAATCCTTACAATGACCCTGGCCTAGTGCTATAGACAGGAACCCAGGGCCTCTGGGCAGCTCCCTTGCCCAAGGTCTGGGCTAAGTGGGCTTCAATCAGTCCTTCTGACTTCCAAATTCATGACTCTGCTAGCAAAAGCAAACCCATGACCCGCAGCCAGAAAGCAGAACGTCCATGTTTTCTTTGTTCTGCCCACCGCTGGGGCCACAGTGTTTTCAATGGCCAGATTGATTTAGGAAATATTTACCCCACACTTAGTCCGTGCATAACATTGTTCTGGGGCTGTAGGATGGCAGCTTGTTTCACAATCAACCCAGTGCTATCAAGCTAGTGCTGTTACTCCCTCCAGGTTACAGAGAGTCTGAACCAGTTGTGCAAAGTCACCTGGTAAGGAAGTGGCGGGTTGGGATCTGAGTCCACGTGCTTACCCTCTAATGCTTTTCTTGTTCACGGGAACATCTAGATCTCCAGTGTGTCTTAGAGATTGTAAGCCCTGGCAATTCTGATGGCTGATGAGCTGCCCTCTTTGGCTGGGCCATGAGTTCTCCAGTGTGCCACAGTCCTCACCCCTCCCCGATGTGTCCCTGACACGACGTTTCTTATACAAATCCATCTCACTCACTACTTTCTCACCTGTTTCCTGGCACATGAGGAGTCCTCTGTCTCATGATGCTGAGCATTTTCTCTGAAAGCCAGATAAAGAGTTATTTTGAGCTTTGTGGGTCATAATATCTCTATTACACCTACTCTTCAGGCCTGCTGTTGTAGTGTGAGAGCAGCCACACACAGGTGAAGGGGGTGGCTGTGTGTAGGTAAAACTCCTTACAAAAGCAGGAAGTGGTTTGCCAACCCTGCTTTGCTTGCTGAAACTCACCAAGTCTGCCCCAGTCCATTCACCTCAACTGTCCTGAGCCCCAACTAGCCTTCTGTCCCTCTCTGCCCGTGCCCTTGTGCTTCCCTACCTTCTACCTATCTCATGACAGAGCTTAAACTTCATCTTTGAGGCTTGAGGCTTTGGGTGGGGCTGGGCAAAGCCTGCCCTGGAACATGGTTCCTTTCCCAATAGAGAAATCTCTCAAGCTACAAGTCCACAGCTCTCAAGGCTGATGGGAGGCTGGCCTCCTCATCAAAGCGAATGGGCATGTTGTACATGGATGACCAAACAGTACTGGTGGCCTGTGGACTGAACTTGAGCGGGAGATTCTGCTTCCTAGGAAAACCATCCCATGTGAGTGACAGTAGGATTCTGAGCAACTGGGAGAGGAAAAAAAAAAAAAAAAAAGAAAAGCGAGCCTCAGTGGGTAGCCACTAGGATCGCAAGCGTCATGACCGTGCTTGCAGAAAGCAGTGGTCACTTGCATGGCGCTCTTGGCTGTGTTGATTGGGAAAAGCCCAGGGTGAAGTGATCTGAGCAGTGTGAGGACAGCAGATGAGTCCAAATGTATACAAAGAACAGAAGACTGAAGGGAATCACACCCATAAGTTGGGTGAGTAATATATAGCCATTCAGTGCATGTTTCTAGAAGACCTCATTGCGCTAAGGAAGTGTTTTATGGATCATTCCATTCAATCTAACCCAAGAATAAGGGGAATGATATTTATACATCCATTTTACAGAAGAAGAAACTGAGGCAGAGAAGGTCAAGGATTGTGCCCCAAGGCCACACACGGGTAGGTGTTAAGGGCTGGGAGCAGGATCTGAGTCTGAGGGGGGTCTGACCCACCTGAAATATGCCTTGACATGGCCTCCCCATCACTGCTCTGCTCCCGTCTTAGAACTCTACAGGTGGTTTCTGTCTTTTAGTAACGTGGTAATTTCTCAGATTTTAATAAGTGTTGGATGCTTAACCAACTGAGCCACCCAGGTGCTCTGGGTTTTGTCTTTTAACAAGTTGGAATTTCCCAGATTTTCCCTAATAGAGCAACCACCCCCCCCATCAGAAAGTCTTACTTTATTATTATTATTATTATTATTATTATTATTATTATAGTTTACTTATTTATTTAGAGAGCATGAGCAGGAGAGGGGTAGAGACAGAGAGGGAGAGAGACAGAATCTCAAGAAGGCTCTGCACTGTCAGTGCGGAGCCTGATGCAGGGCTCAAACTCATAAACTGTGAGATCATGATCTGAACTGAAACCAAGAGTTGGATGCTTAGCTGATTGAGCCACCCAGGCACCCCTAGAAGGTCTTACGTTCATAATGAAAAACAAGTAACAAGGCACCCAGGGGTCTGGACAGGAAGGCTGAGGGTCAGTGGGGAGCAGAGGCGACAGAGGGCCTCTTGCCCACCCAGCCAGGCCAAGTGGTGGGGGGACAGGAGCCACAGTTGTGGACCCCCATCCTCTTTTTTTTTTTTTAAATGAGGTAGAAAGGAGCTCCTGGGTGGCTCAGTTAGTTAAGCGTCCAACTCTTGATTTCAGTTCATGTCATGACCTCACAGTTTTGTCAGTTTGAGCCCCATGTTGGGCTCCTTGCTGACTGCAGAGCTTGATTGGAATTCTCTCTCTCTCTCTCTCTTCCCCACCCCTTCTTGCGTTCTGTCTCTCAAAGTAAATAAATAAACTTAAAAAAATTCTTAACAAAGTAATAAAATTGCGGTAAAGGGGCCCTTGGCTGGCTCAGTCAGTAGAGCATGTGACTCTTGGTCTTGGGGTTGTGAGTCAAGCCCCACATTGATCATAGAGCCTATTTAAAAAAAAAAAAATATATATATATATATGTGTGTGTGTGTGTGTGTATAGATACATAATTTAGGCAAAATTTGCATACAATTAATTTGCATAAAATTAACCATTATATTATCCACTCTACAGAGAACAGGTAAGTGGCAGATCACTATTTAGTACACCTACAATGTGGCTAAACCACCACCTCATCCTGTTCCAAGACATGTTCATCACCCCAAAGGAAATCCCATCACTACTAAGCAGTCACTCCCCTTCTTCCCCCCTCTCCCAGCCCCTGGCCACCACTAACTACTTCCTGTCTCTATGGATTTGCCTGTTCTGGACATTTCACAGAAACAGACCTACACACCATGTGGTCTTTTGTGTGTGGTCTCCTTCATTGAGCGTCACGTTTTGGAGGTTCATCCGTGTTGTAGCGGGTGTCACTGCTTCCTTTTGTACGGCTGGATGACATCCCACTGTATGGACAAATCACCTGGTGGCGGTCATCCATTCATCGGTTGACAGGCGCTGGGGCGGTTTCCACCTTTTGGCTCTTGTGATCGGTGCTGCTGTGAACACTTGTGTACAAGTCTTTGAGAACTTGTTTTCAATTTTCATGGGTCTATCTATACCTAGGAGCTGAATTGCTAGGCCATATGCAATCACCATGTGTAACTTTTTATTTTTTTATTTTTATTTACTTATTTATTTATTTATTTATTTTATTTTTTTTAAATTTTGGGGTGCCTGGGTGGCTCAGTTGGTTGGGTGACCGACTTCAGCTCAGGTCATGATCTCACAGTTGGTGAGTTTGAGCCCCGTGTCCGGCTCTGTGCTGACAGCTCAGAGCCTGGAGCCTGCTTCGGATTCTGTGTCTCCCCCTCTCTCTGCCCCTCCCATGCTCATGCTCTGCCTGTCTCTCAATAATAAATAAATGTTAAAAAAAATTAAAAAAAAATTTTTTTAATTTTACTTTTTTAACTTACATCCAAGCTAGTTAGCATATAGTGCAACAAAGATTTCGAGAGTAGATTCCTTAATGCCCCTTAACTTTTTTTTTTTAATATTTATTTAGTTTTTAGAGAGACAGAGAGAGAGCAAACTCACAATAGGGGGAGGGGCAGAGAGAGAGGGAGACAGAAAATCCCAAGGAGGCCCCACGCCGTCAGCACAGAGCCTGATGCGGGGCTCGAACTCAAGAACCGTGAGATCGTGACCTGAGCTGAAATCAAGAGTCAGATCCTCAACCGACTGAGCCACCCAGGCACCGCCCCCGCCTCCCCACCATGCGTGAGTGTTTGAGGAACTACCTCAAACTGCACCCTCCTCCTTTCCTTCTGCAGTTAACACTCTAGTTGTTTCAAAACTCCCCTGCTCCTGCAACAGCCGTCTGAGATCTGGAATAGGACGGAGGGGTGGTAGGGTGGAAGAAGGGGACCCAGGACAGGAGCCCCAGAATGTGGTGGGGAAGGGCTCTGGGGTCTAAATGCCTGGGCCGCAGTTCTGGCTTCTCTGCTCACTCTGGGGATGGCTGACAGAATCATGGCCCCCAGAGATGTTTCCATCCTAATCCCCGGACCCTTGAGAGAGTATGGTAACTTACTCAGCAAAAGGGACTTTGCAGAATGTGACTAAGGATTCAGAGGGTGGAATTATCCTGTGGGCCAATGTAATCACAGGGGTCTTTGTAGCAGAGAGGTCAGGCGGGTCAGGGCCAGAGGATATATGAGCATGGAGGCAGAGACTGGCATGACCAGTGGGCGTGGCCACCAGAAAGCCAGAAAAGGCAAGGAACGGACTGTCCCCTCGAGCCTTCAGAAGAAACACAGCCCTGCCGACCTGTTATTGATTCTGATCTCCAGAACCCTACGACAATAAATTTGTATGGTTTGAAGCCATGAAGTGCGTGGTCGTATGTCACAGCAGCGACAGAGAAGGAGCACCTTAGGTGTGCGACTTGAGCTGGTCGCTGAGCTTCTCAAGGCCACACCTTTCATATCTGTGAGTGGAAAGGACAGTGATGCCAGTTGAGGCTTGCCCTGAGGACAAATCAGGACATGAATGGATGGTGTTAGGTGCGGAGCCTGACATCAGCTGACACGTTCTCCCCTGCTAGACCACAAGCACCACAAGAATTAAGATATTGTGTCCACTTGGTTTACGGCCAACCTCAAGTGCTGAGCAGTGTCTGGCCCTTGGTGGGCCTGGACACGTCTGCGCTGAAAGAAGGGAGAGTGAGAGCTGCCTTTCTGGACAGGGTCGGGGCCCCAGGCCCCAGGAAGAGGTCATTTGAGAGAGGATAATCATCTTTTTGTAACGACCACGCTGAGGATTAGAATAGAGGAGACAAGGACCACAAAGACTCCTAGTATAGTGCCAGGCACATGCCATCTGCCCAGTGGAGGGGAAATGGAAACCACTTTTCCCTCCCTGTCCCTCCCTCCTGTCTGTCTCTCTTCACTCAAGTCAACAGAGGCCCAGGCCATACTGTGTTCCAGGCTGCCTGTCTGGCCTGTTGAGAAAACAGTGAAAAATCCCCGAGTGAAGAGGCTTACAGGCCCGTGGCGACCTTCCTGGGTCCCGCAGCACCTGCTCCTGTTGGGAAGCTGTAAGCACACCTGTTAGGGCACAGGCCCCACCCCCCTGGAGCCTAGCCGCCCCTAGGAAGGGTGGGGCTGGTTGCCAAGGTGCCAAGGCCTCAGGTAGCAGCTATCTTGGGTTGCGGATCCGGAAGCAGGAAGTAGCCTGTGTTCTCGGGACCTGGCAACTGGCTGACTGGGGGAGCCTGGAGGCTGGTAAGAGTCTGGGCGCGGAGTTGTTGGGGGCGGGGGGCGGGGGGTGGTGGGAGGGGACCAGGCAGGGGTTTGGGGGTGTTGGTGTGGGAGGGGGCAGGGGCAGGGGCAGGGCAGGGGCTGGGCTATGAGAGGTCTGGCTGAGTTCTGAGGCAGCCCCTTGGGGGCTGGTGGTACCCAGAAGGCTGGAGCTGAGATGGCCTTGGCAGAAGACCTGGAGAAGGAGCTGGAGACCACGGCCCAGGAAGTGCTGGGGAAACTGAGGAGCGGTCAGCTGTTCCAGTCCAGGTGGGACACTGCTGCCTTCATCATCTTTCTCATCTTCCTTGGTGAGTGTGGCCTTGGCCTTTGCCCCGCCCTCCCCCCCGCACCTCCTGACCCAGACGTGGCCAGGACCCTCTCTGGACACCTGTCACCGCCCCCCCCCCCCCCCCCCAGGCACTGTGTTGCTGCTGCTGCTGCTTGTTTGCACCCACTGCTGCTGCTATAGCTGCTGCAGCCGCCGCACCTCCAGATCCCAGAAGGTGAGCCCCGATCAGGTGAGCCCCACTGGCCTCCTGGGCTGGGCAGGTGCGAGGGGCAGCCTGGAAGTGCACTGGGGAGATGAGGGTGCTGGGCCTCCTGTGGACAGGGGGCAGGCAGGGGACACATGAGTGAAGCCCAGCTGATTCCTGTGCCTCTCTTGTAGGAACACCGCAGGGGTGTGGATAACTTGGCCCTGGAACCTTAACACACCGAGCCCCCCCAGCCCCTCTGCCCATGTGTCCTGCTGGGCAACAGGAACAATGCCTTGTTTGTCCAGAACCTGAGTCTGGAGTGTGTTCTGAGCCTCCCGTCAGGGGGTGGGCAGTTGGGAACTCACTGCTTTATCCAGATGCCCACCTGCTCCCTTACAGCTTTCAGCCTACACGACGGCCACCAGACCCTGAGTCACCAGCAACTGCCCATGGGAGGGGAAGCTGGGGCCCAACTCAGGGGCCGGAACCCCCAGGCAGAACCCTTGTTCCCATCCCACTCAGCCCCTTGGCAGCCCGGAGGACCCCCTCAAAGGTGGTGTGGGGAGGCCAAGGGCTCAGTCACTGGGTACCCCACTCAGGTCCTGAGTATCAGGGATCCCCAGCCTGGTCCTCACTCAGACAGACAGATGCTCCAGGTAAAGTCGGGTGATCTTTATTTCCTAGAGGCCTTGTCAGGGATGCTGAGCAAACGCATTCTAGGACACCACAGCTCACGGTGGGTGGCTTCTGTCTGCTCTCCTAACTCACAGCTTAGGGTCACCACCCACTCCTCACCCTCCATGGAGGGGGTGTGCGTGGCTACCCTTCACCATCCAAGGGCAGCTCAGAAAGCAGAAAAAGGAGGCGGAAGGAGAGCCCTGGGGTTGGCCCCACCCAGAGTCCAAAGGTTTCTGCCTGCAGGGAGGGAGGGTTTGGAATGTGGGCCACATCTCTGCTCCGCCTTCCTGACCACCCCCCTCTGCAAAATGAAAAGCAAGCCTTCGTCCCTTCTTTTCAGTGATTCCAGTGTTCATTTCCATCTGTGCAAATATGATGGGCAGGATGGGGTAAAGACGAAAATAAATAGCCCATGCTGCCCGGCTCTGGCCAACACTCCAAGAGCGGATAGATGAGAGGGACAAGGGCCATTTCCCAGGTGGACAGACTCTTGGGGGTTCTGTTCAGAAAGGCCTGTAGCTCCAGTAGCTGGAGAACACGGAGATCTGGAGAGGGAGAGAGGTGGGGGGACATGGTGAGTGCTGGTGCTAGGGAGCCTCCCTTGCTGTACCCTGTGACCCGGGTGAGACTTCAAGGTCATCCAAGGGCAATTTGTTAGGGAGAGTGTACTGTTGCTCGGCAACGTCGTGGCCCATCTGCTGGGTGTGTGTGGAGGGTACGACGGAGATTTGGGGGTGCTTTGGAGGTATGACCAGAGCCCTTAGGATCCCCCCAAAATGAAAAGGCTTAGCAGCCTGCCACCTGGCTGGCCCAATGTGTCTGAGAGGGAGGCCCACCCCGACCCCACAGTCCCCCGTGGCCCACCTTATCCTTGAGCTGCTGGCAGAGCTGCAGGGAGACCGTGAAGAAGACTAGGGCATCGTTGAGCCATGGGATCACACACTCCACCTTGTGCACATGGCTCACCTCCAGACGCTGGGAGCCCCACTCGCTGTGGGGAGAGGGGAGGGTCTCCCCTGGGCGGGGGGTGCTGACCAGCCTGGCCCCCCCAGGCCCCAAGGTGCAAAGGGTTGGGGAGGGCAGGGTGCTCCCCGGCAGCATACTTACAACATGGCCCCAGGGCTGTGGAGCACGGCGCCTCCAGCTGGGCGGAAGTTCTAGGAAAGAAGGGGACCAGACCCGGTCAGGCCCTGGAGGCTGGTCAGGCCCTGGAGGCTGCCAGGCACGTGGGGGCGGGTGGGGTTCCCTCACCTTGGTGGAGTTGGGCTGCAGGGCGTGCAGCTGGTACACGGTGAGGCAGAGCTTGTTGAGGTTGATGTACACATTGACTAGTAGGTCAGAGGGCAGGGCAGGGGCGAACATCCGCTGGGGACGAGCACCGGGCAAGCAGGTCGGATGAGGGTTGCGCAGGCGCAGGCCTCCCAGAACCACCTGGGCAACCCCATTCCCCAACCCAGGCACTGGGGCTTCTAGACTTTTCCGAGGTGTCCTGGGTGGCTTTCTGCACCAGGCTTGAGAAGCACTGATGCAGACTAGGAGCATTTGGGGGACGCAGGGTGGAAGCCAAGGACCTTGTCCCAGAAAACTGCATAGACAGAGGACTCAGACAGCAGTTCGGGGTTTCCGGGGCCCCTTCACACCCGTGTCCCTCCCAGGGGCAAGCTGGGCTCCTCAGTGGGGATTCCCTCTCCTGGAGCAGGGGCTGGACTAAGGTACTGACCGTGAGGCCACTGGCAGCGATCTCAGGCAGAGTAAGGGTAGCCGGGGTGGTGAGCCGGTTGCGGGCTCTGGTCAGCTGCAGCATCACAGCGTCCATCAGCTGTGGGCAGGGGGCTGGTCAGAGCTGCTTCGAGGGCAGCCCCTGCCCTCCCACATCAGAGCGTGACAAAGTCATGGAAGCTCCCAGCTCCTGCCCTGGGTGCTCACGGTCTCAAGGCCTGAACCCCTGCTGTGTGGGGCTTGTTAAAGGTGCAGGTACTGGGGTTCCAGCTGAGGGTGGGGGTAGGACTTCTGCAGTGGTGACCACCTATCCAGCAGGTTCTACTGCATGGGATCTTGGGTGCTGGTCCAGTGGGGAATGGAACATGGGAGATCCTGAGCGTCAGTCTCAGGGGCATGAGGGCTTTGTGGATGGGGGTACAGGCAATGAAGGAGCTTAGAAGAAGGGGCCTGAATCCAGCTTGGGTGCAAGGAGCCAGGGACAGTGATGGCACGGCTAGGTTCAGGTCTTAGCCTGGGGTACCAGCCCCATTTTCACAGTTGAGGAAAGAGAAGGTCCCAAGTGCTAAGGTCACATGGCTAGTGAACAGTGGAACCATCTGGAACTCATCCTTTTCCTTTGCCATAACTAAAACTCTTGCTTGGACTCCTCAGAGCCCCAACTTCCACTGCTTCCAGCTATTGCCATGGGCATGGGGGTGACCTTGCTTCCAGGAAAGGCAAATCTGGGTGGAGGCATGGGGACTACACCCCCTGTCCCCAGCGTGGTCACAGTTCTGGGAAGGACCTTAGGCCATTAGTTGTAAGTTTTCATATGAGGACACAGAGGTCCAAAGAAGGAAAGTGAATCACCTGAAGACACATAGCAAATCAGGGACAGAGTTTAAGCATGAGTTTGGGGCATATGAGCGCAGCTGGTCCCTGCAAACCATGTGGATTCCCTTTGCTAATTATAAGAGTTCCTCTAGTGCTAGTCATGTGACTACTAGCATCTACTAGTAGTAGCTGAGCACTTCCTGAGCATTTGCTAGAGGCTACTTTACCTGCATCATCACAACTGGTCGTCACTTCAGCGAGTCCCCCCTCTATAGGTGAGGCTATTGAGGCATAGAATGACTAAGAAATTAACCTGAGATTGCACAGCTTACAGCGGAGGCCCTGGAATCAGAATCTCAATCTGAGTCTGGAACCTGGGATATGAATCATTTGACTGTAGCTGGATGGACACGGGTGCGTTGAGAGGTGATGGGTGGGCCATCAGCTGCGCCTGAGGATGTGGGGGCAGAATTCTCCAGGGGCCTGGTCAGGGCCAGGGGGAGGGAACCTATTTCTCCTGTCCCTTCTGGCAGCTCACCTTGAGGACCTCTGCTCCCGTCCTGAACTGGTAGCTTTCATCCCGGTTGGCAAGGAGGTAAATGGCTTGGCTTACATGGTTCCTGGCATCCTGGATCTGAAAACAGTGCCCATCGGGAGGTCAGCGGGCTGGGCCTCAAGAGGAAGAGATGCCAACTTCATCTCTCGGTGGGCAGTTCCTGCCCCAGTCATCACGATGAGGGGCCATTCTCCTTGGAGGGGTGGGGTGGGAACCGCCTGCCTGCCCTCTCCCCACCGGCTGCCAGCTCCGTGTCCTCTGAATGCCAGGTCCTGGCTGGGTGTTGGGCACATGGCAAGGCTGTGGCAGGCCTGCTGTCACATAGCTCACCTTTTAAAGGAGGGCAGGCGATCGCAGAGTAAAGGCCTAAGATAAAAAGACTGACTTGCACAAGGAAAGAGGGTGACTCTGCAGGATGGGGGAGGGGGAGCCTCTTTTGATGGATGGAGGTCAAGGGAGGCCCCAGGGAAGTGATTCTTGAGGATCACCCAAGTGACAAGAAAAGCAGAGAGCCGAGCATGGGCAAAGGCCCTGAGGTGGAGACCAGCTGGTGTCCAGTGAGAGGGGAAGGGGCTTGGGTCAATCCAATCACACAGGAGCTTGTAGGGAACATGGACTCTGTCTCCAGGAGCCATCAGAAGCCCCCTGGAGGCTCTGGGAAGGGGAGTTCCTGGCTCCAGAGGACCCCAGTGGTTCCTGCTGGGGCCCAGGGGCCTACAGACAGGTTTTCCACCTCCTTCAAGGCTAGGCTCTGGAGCCCCAGGCACTGCCTGCCCCAGCTCTGCTACTAGGAAACACCCTTCCAGGCTTGCTCCGGCTTCAAATCCCCATGGCCAGCCTGGAGCCCTCAGTGCCTCTCAGGCCTGCCCCTGCCTGCCCTTGTGGCCTGAGCCCCAGTAGGGGAAGAGCCCAACTACCTGCTGCAGCTTCCACTGCTTGTCTTCTCGGAAGGCGAAGTGCAGCAGCTGGTTGTTCCGGGGTATCTTCAGGTTCACATCCTGACGGGCAAGAGTGGATAAGCAGAAGGATGACACCCTCCTGCTTTTGGCCACCCTGAGCCCTTGAGCAGGGGGCCAGAAATGGGGTGTGTGGGGTGGTTCGGGCCCCCGTCATTCCACAGGGCAGAAGGTCTCCCAGCACAGTGGCCATTTGGAGTGTGAACAGGGAGGTCAGGAAACAGGAACTCGGGCCCAAGAGGAACCACAAAGAAATGAAAGGGAAAACAGAAAGGGGAAGGTGGCCTCAGCCAGGAGTAGCTGTGACTGTGGGCAAAAGGGAACACGGGTACGGGCCAATGGACTGAGCACCCACCCACTACTGGAGGAGAGGCACCTTCCCCCACATCTTGGTGCCTGGCACCAACGGAGCTCAGATGCTGGCCGATTTCACTTTGAATTGGGGCCAGCTTAATCCCGCTGCTGCCCACGCTTCACTGGGCCCAGACTCAGGGCTGGGCCGTGTGCAAACATCTCCCTTCGGCACCTCACACAGAAGCCACATGCCAATTCCATGAGGAGGCTGCTGGGGGGTGGGGGGAGTATTTTACAAGGGAGAAAACTGAGGCCCAGAGAGGTCAAGGATCCTGCCCAGGGTCACACAGCCAACTGGTGGCAGAGCCAGCAGGAGGCTCCCATACTCTTTCCCGCTGGATCCTCCAGCAACAGAGAAAGGGGAGAGGGGCTGGGGGACTCACCGCCTGGCTCAGCGCGTCCCCTTGCAGAGTCAGCACGCCTTTCACCTGGTCTGTGCTGCAACACGTGGGGGTCAGAGCAGTGCCTGTGGCTGCCCTCTCCCACCACCTGGCCCTCCCGGCAGCTTGCCCCTGGCTGTCCCGCTGGGCCTTGGCTATGAAGCCTCTCCTGGAGGGATCCTAGGTGTCCCCCTCACAAGCAGCTTCATCGCCCTCATTTCTGCTCAGCCCCTGCTCACCTACAGCTGCCAAGGATGAAGTTCTCCTGCTTGGCAGGACCCTCCGTGCCGGTGCCAGAGCAGGGCAGAGTGAAGCGGAGAGAGGCTTCCTGGAAGGGCAGAGGGGATTAGGGTAAAGTTCATCCAATCCAGTTCAACGGTCTTTCCAGAAGCCCCATTTCCTAGGTTGGCCAGGGGAGGGTCAAGTGGGTTGGTCTCACCGGAGCACCTTATCCAAGCCTCCAGGGCACCTTCCCATTTCTCAGGCCTTTCCGCCCTCACCTGGGTTTCAGGTCCTACCAGAGTGGATGGATAGCTGTTCCTTCCACATTCCCCAGAAACTTGCCTCAAGCCCAACTCCAGGATATAGAACAGAGAGATGGCCTCCTGGCTTGGTTAAGATGCTTGGTTTGGAGGATATTATGCTAAGTGAAATTAGTCAGAGAAAGACAAATATCATATGACTTCACTCATATGAGGACTTTAAGAGACAAAACAGATGAACATAAGGGAAGAGAAACAAAACTAATATAAAAACAGGGAGGGGGACAAAGCATAAGAGACTCATAAATATGTAGAATGAACAGAGGGTTACTGGAGGGGTTGTGGGAGGGGGGATGGGCTAAATGGGTAAGGGGCATTAAGGAATCTACTCCTGAAATTATTGTTGCACTATATGCTAACTTGGATGTAAATTTAAAAAAAAAAAGGGAAAAAAAAGACGCTTGGGTGTGGGGACAGAGTCAGAAAATGTTAGTAGTCATGACAACTCGCAATTTCTGCCCTACCAGGCAATGTCTGGACATTTCTGTGAGTTGACTTATTTCACAATAGCCCTGTGAGGCTGGTACTGCAATCTTTTTGCGAAAGGGAGCCCCCCCAGATGTTGAGTATGATGCTGGAGACCTTGAGATAACAGCTTCAATGGAAGCCTTCCTTGACCCCGACTCCCCGCCCGGGAGCTCATTCCACGCCCGACGCACTGCGCTCACACAGCTGCCTGTGATTAAGTGGACAATCATGCGTTGGTACCCCGACTGGACTCCCAGTCCCCCGAGGCAGGGGCTGGTCTGCACACCGCGCATCGCGCCCACAGGAGGCGCTCGGAAGGCAGGGGCATCGGCCCGGGAAAGAGCCGCTGCTGGGCCGGCCTGCCAGGCGCCTTACCTTGAGGATGTCTTGCAGCTGCCTGAGGACGGCGTGCACCTCGTCGTGGAGCAGCCAGCGGAACTCCTCCTCCTGCGGGCACAGGCCGACTGTCAGCCTCCCGGGCCCACCGCCCCCGGCTCCACCCTGCCCTGGCCGCGCGCCTCACCAACACCGCTCGCTCCGCCGCCGTCGCTGCCATCGCGGTCGCCATCGCCGCCGCTCGCCGCCCAGCGACCGTCAGGCACCCGCCGTCAGCTCGAGGCTCGGTGCACCGGCCGTCAGTGCGCTAGCAGCACCCGGGCCCACCCCCGCTGCCGATTGGCCGCACGCGCGTCCGCCCCGCCCCCGGGCCGCCTCTCCCGCCGCCGACCGGCCGAGCTGCGCCCCGAATCGAGGCTGGCGGCTGCGCGAACCCGCCTGCTCCGGCTCTCCCAGGCTGCCGCTGGCACCCACCGACAGCGCTCTGCGCTCGGGCGCCGCGTCCACCGCCGCTCTGCCGCTGGAGCTCTTCGGCCACTTGTCCCGCCCCTCCCCGGCCCTGATAGGGCGCCCTGCTCCGCTTGCGCACACTGATTGGCCAGAGGGATGGTTTGCTCTCGCCGCGCCCGGCGATTGGCCGGCGTGGCAGCCTGTTCCTGCTCGGCCTCGCCCTCCTCCCGCGGAGTTCGCGAGTTCCGTTGGTCCAGGAGGAACCAGCCGGATAACCAGGCAGTCACGGCGCAGTCCCGGCGCGAGGGCTGCGGGGCTGCTCTCGTGCTCCCGGCCCTCCTCCCTCCACCACACAGCGCTCTGGGTCTGGGCACAGGCCACTGCCGAGGTAATCAGTCACAGTTGTGTTACCAAGAAACGTTTTATTTTGCTTGCAGTAGCTTTTTTTGTTAATTGCACAAAATCATGTTTTGTTTTTGCCATTTAAACATCACACAATCCTATTCTGAAAGACAAATGCTCATTAAAAACAAAGCAAAAATAAAAATTCACAACCTTAATTACCTAGAAGATTTGTCATTTAAAGTAGGTTTAAAGGGGAAAAAAAAGGGATGGTGGAAGAGGGGCTTTCTTACAAGCTTTTTCACAAGTGTCACATTTTCTTCTAAAAGGGAAGGATTTCAAAACAAAGGTGAAATAGCTTAAACAGAAATAGTCATAAAAAGAAACTTTACAGAATTGTCAACAATATTAAGACAACATTGACTAACCAGTTTCATTACAGCATCTTCCCCCACCCCCACCCTCCCACCCCCAACCCCGAGTGTCCGGCTAGGACTAGAACAGGCTTTGTGTTCAGACAGAAAAGAATTCCAAATCCCAGTGAAATTATGCCAAAAACCCGCAGGCATCTTCCCTGCCCTCCCCCCTATGTCTTCTGAGATCCCCTAGCCTGGGTTCTATCAGTGGAAAAGGGCCAAATTTGTGAGGGGGAGGGGCCCACACCAGTGTGGTCTCCTCATTATATATATTCACTAGAAATGCTGACCTGCAAAGTATAACTTTGGAAAATTCAACCCATATAGAGGGAGAGAACATGGACATCCTTTGGGTGACTTCTCCTTGTTTTTACACATCACAAGTCCCTCTGGTCCCCTATCCAAGGAGAAATGTTAGGGTCTCAAAGATGTCTTAGATCTACCTCTTCGGGTCAGTTAGTTCAGGTTGGGTCAGGTTCAGTTCTCTTCCCTCCCAAAAGACCCTGGGGCCCTGGAAGCATTGAAGGCTATGCTTCTGGCTGAAGTGAAGACGCTCGATCCTGTTTCAAGAGAGCTGAGCCTAAGAAATGGCCATCGTTGGTCAGGCTGGGTTTGGGCCAAAGAAGGGACAGAAACACTGTCTCCATGGGAAGAAGAGGAGGAAGGGAGAATGAAAAGGTAGGCAGGTGGGGAACATGTGGAGGAGCAGGTTGGAGAGGATGGGACTGCTGTGAGGGGACCCAGTCAGAGTGGCTCCAGGTGGAGTCTGCAGCATAACGGAAACAGGAAGGAACCCCACTCTCCTCCCTCTTTGCTCCTCCCTGGTGGCCCTCAGGATCCCCTTCCCAAGGGCTGGAATGCAAATCCAAATACTAAGGGCCTGGTGAGGAGTGAGCTCCCCCTACACCAAAGTGAGGAAGTCTGATCCCAGCCCAGGGCTCTGCAGTGATGGTGACTTCTGGGACAGGTGCTCAAGAGCGGCGAGGAGAGCAGGCTTCTGTGAGGCTCACCTAACGTGCTGGCGATTTGCTGCTCTCCCTGGAGAGCCAGAGCCCTGTGTTCGCTCAACTTTGCCAATCTCTTTTCAGTTCACAAAGGCATTTACGGAGAGTTGGTTGCACATTGGTAGCTTAAATATGACAATCCTCATCAGCTGGTCACCTGAGGTTGGAGGGCCCATGGGGACCCTCTGTTTGGAGTCGGTGCTGGCTCATCTTGACCCAGAGCCTCTCTCTCACATGGGGGATCCAGTGGGGGGACGTGGACGTAACCACAGCCTCTTTGCTCTGAGGGACGGCAGCAGTGGGAAGGCTTCCAGTTCTCACTGCTGATTCTAGTTCCTCTACTGGAAAGGGTCTGAGATAAGACAAGCTCAGGAGGAAAAAAAAGCCAGGCAGCAGTTTCTGGGCAGCTTCTATCCTGGGGTGAGAGCCAGTGTGTGGTGTGTAGGGGTGTGTGTGTGTGTGTGTGTGTGTGTGTGTGTGTGTGTGAACACACAGCCACCTAGTCCGGGGCCAGTGCCCAGCTCAAGAGCTTTCCCAAAGGCCAATCCTGCTGACACCCCTCCCCTCCCCAGGACCTCCAGGGGAGGGGTGACGCTGTGTGCTGTGCTGATGGCAAGTCTCAAAGTCTGTAGAAAAGGAGATGGAGATAGGTGGACTGGTCCAGAGCTAAGTCCCAGGACCCCAACCCCATGTGAGGAGGAGGGGCCAGAGGGAAGACTTGGGGGGCAGGGATGGGGTATCGAGGGCTTAGTGTATATAGGCTCGGTACACGGCAGACATGTCGTTGTCAGACTGGTCCAGTGCCTTGGCTCTTTTGTACACCTGGAAAAAAAAGGAGATAGGCTCACACTCTGTCCACAGAGCTGACTTAAAAACACAATCTGCTTCCTGGAGGCAGTTCTAGATGTGGTCAGGCAGGCAGGCGGCAGGCAGCCTTTGGAGTCCAGGCTATCTAGGTACAACTCCTGGCCAACCCCCACACTGATTTTTTTTTTTTAAATAAAAAAATGTTTATCTATTTTTGAGAGACAGTGTAAGCAGGGGAGGGGCAGAGAGAGGGGGACAGAGGATCTGAAGGGTGCTCTGTGCGGACAGCAGAGAGCCCTACGCGGGGCTAGAGTTCATGAGCTGTGAGATCAGGACCTGCGCTAAAGCTGGGCGCTTAAACGACTGAGCCACCCAGGCCCAGGCACTGATCCGTCACCACTACTACTTGATGTCATGGAGAAGGTGACAAGGTTTTATCATGAGGTTTAAAGGGACTGAGGAGGTAAAGTGCTTAGAGCATTGTTAGCAATTATAATCACGTCCCTTCCTACCTCCAGGGTCTTCCTGTGTTATGCTCTGGGCCGCTATCCTCGTCCTTCCCTCTGCGTGGGATGCTTTTCCCTCAGCACAGCTGGCCCCTTCCCAGTCAGCTCCGAGGCCTCTCCCGAGCAGCCTGAGACAGTGGCCGCACCGCTTCACTCACTCTGCTGTATTTTACTCATACTTCTGACCTTTACAGACTCTTGTTCAAATACTTATCTGCCTGTCTTGTGCCTCCTTCCATTAAAATGTAAGCGCCACAAGGGAGGGAACGGGCTGCTCCTGAACACGTCCCCAGAGCCTAGAATAGTGCCTGGCAATCAACAGCCACTCCAGAGACACCAGGTGAATATTATGAACGAGTGTGAAGAGAATGAAAAAGCCATTCGACACAGGCAGTATGGCATCCAGGCACACTGAGGAAATGCAGTTGAACACAAGGTTCCCCCATACAAGCTGCATTTTTGTCTTTTTGCAAACACAGTCCAGCTGAAGCCACCATAGTTGAGTGTCCATTACAGCTCAGGTGTAGCTGTCAACTCAACACGAAGGCTCCATAAGACCTTTTCAGATACAAGAAAACCAATCATTGCCAGCAAACCTGCACTACAGGGAATGCTAAAGCAAGTTCTTCCGGCTGAAAGGAAATAATCCCAGAGAGAAATTCAATTCTTTAGAAAAGAATGAAGAGCCCTGGAAATGGTAAATAAGAGAAATATACAATTATTTTCTCTCTTCGTTAAAATAAAATACATAAGACTACTTAAAACATTCCAACGTTGACCGTATGTTTAAAACAAAGGCAGATATAACCCAGAGGACATCTGTACCCTAAAGCAGGGGTTCTCAACCAGGGATTATTTTGCCCCCACTGGACATTTGGCAACGTCTACAGACATTGTGTCAACTGAGGGGGTGTTGCTGGCCTCCAGTGGGTATAGGACAGGGATGCTGCTAAACATCCTGTAAGCACAGGATGGCTCCCACAGCAAAATGTCATTGTGCCCAGGTTGAGAAACCCTGCCTTAAAGGAGGAGGTGGAGGGGGAGGGAAATGGAAATGTATCTATGTTGTATGTGAAGAGGTACAAGATTAACTCTAAGTAGACGGTGAAATTTAAGGATATTGCATATTCTTGCATATTGATATCCCTAGAGCAAAGATAAAACAGAAACAATGCGTCATTAAGAAGACAGTAGGTAAAATGGAATTCTAAAAAATATTCAAATAATCCAAAAGGCAGTAAAATAGGAAGGACAGTCAAAAGCCAGAAGAGACAAGCAGCAATCAAATGATAAAACGGTAGCTCCAAATCTGACCATACATTAACAGACTTTAAGAAAAGGACTAAATGTTACTGGACTAGTTAACCTTAAGATCCTGAACAGTAAGCACCAGTGAGGAGCCTAAATTCACACCATCCAAATGGCCAGATTAGCACCACGTTCCATTGAGAAATTAACTAAAATATTTGTTTTCAAGCCAACAAATCCTGTAGACTCAGGGCAGAGGCAAGTCAGAAATCACCTCACAGAGAAACCTGCCAACACAAACCACACATAGAACCCTTTAGAACTGACTTCAGTTAAAGACAAGCTTGTTGACAAAAAAAATTATACAAAATACAAAAATAAGTCCGCTGCTAAGAGAGAAGCCAAGATAAAACAAACATGAGTAACCCGAAATTGTACTGCAACCTGAAAAAGTGAAGTAAGTACTCTGGCATGTTCAGGCAGAAAACACAGAATTCAGGGACAGAAGATTACAGATTATGAAAAGGTAGGTCTGAAAAGAGCAGAACCGTGTTTCTTTTTTCCTTTTTTTAAATGTTTATTTATTTTTGACAGAGAGACAGAGAGACAGAGAGAGAGAGAGAGAAACAGAGCATGAGTGGGGGAGGGGCAGAGAGAGAGGGAGACACAGAATGGGAAGCAGGCTCCAGGCTCCGAGCTGTCGGCACAGAGCCTGACACGGGGCTTGAACTCACAGACCGTGAGATCATGACCTGAGCTGAAGTCAGACGCTCAACCGACTGAGCCACCCAGGCGCCCCAGAACCGTGTTTCTTTACTTCTTCGCTGGAACAAGCCACTGGAGACTTCTATTTAACTTGAGTGATGCATATCCTTTTTTTAGCACTTGGAAGATACAGCTTCTAAAATAAATGAATTTATGTGTTTTACACAAAATGTAGAGTTTTGTTTTTTGTTTTTTTAAATGTTTGTTTATTTTTGAGAGAGCACATGTGCTTGGGGAAGGGGCAGAGAGAGAGGGAGACAGAGAATCCGGAGCAGGATCTGAGCTGTCAGCAGAGAGACCAACGTGGGGCTTGAACTCACAAAGTGGGAGATCATGACCTGAGCCAAGTCAGATGCTTAACCAACTGAACTACCTGGCGCGCTACAAATGTAGTTTTTTATTGTAGCTCTACAGTAAAGAAATAGTGCTCAGCTTTTTTAAGGCTACACTTCCAAACAGCTTTTCAAAAAGTGCATGTGTAGGTGCTTAATAAAGTTGTCATTCAAAAAAATGTAAATGACCAAACACCCCAATTAATAGGCAGAATCTTTCAGAATGGGTAAAAATCCAAGCTCCAGGGGCGCCTGGGTGGCGCAGTCGGTTAAGCGTCCGACTTCAACCAGGTCACGATCTCGCGGTCCGTGAGTTCGAGCCCCGCGTCGGGCTCTGGGCTGATGGCTCGGAGCCTGGAGCCTGTTTCCGATTCTGTGTCTCCCTCTCTCTCTGCCCCTCCCCCGTTCATGCTCTGTCTCTCTCTGTCCCAAAAATAAATAAAAAACGTTGAAAAAAAAATTAAAAAAAAAAAAAAAATCCAAGCTCCAATGACAGACTGTATACAAAAGATACAGTATAAAAACACAAACTGAAAGCAAATGAATGGAAAAAAATGTACAATGGGGCACCTGGGTGGCTCAGTTTGGTTAAGCGTTTGACTCTTGATTTCAGCTCAGGTCATATTTAATGATTCGTGAGTTTAAGGCTCACATTGGGCTCTGCGCTGACAGAGTGGAGCCTGCTTGGGATTCTGTCTCCCTCTCTCTCTGCCCCTCCCCTGGCGCGCGCGCGCTCTCTCTCTCTCTCTCTCTCAAAAATAAATAAATATGAAAAAAAATATAAAAACAATAGCACCTATAGTAAAACTGGGCAATAGGCTTCAAGACAAAGACCAGAAAGCGACATTTTATAAAAACAGAAGGGCAAACTCATAAGGAAGATGTGGCCATCATAAATGCTAAGAGTTTCAAAATTACAGGAGTTTCAAAGATAATAGACAAAATCAAAGGGAAAAACAGACAATCCCACAATCACAGTTAGAGATTTTAAGATCTTTCAGCAACTGAAAGAACCAGAGAGGGGCGCCTGGGTGGCGCAGTCGGTTAAGCGGCCGACTTCAGCCAGGTCACGATCTCGCGTCTGTGAGTTCGAGCCCCGCGTCGGGCTCTGTGCTGACAGCTCGGAGCCTGGAGCCTGTTTCCAATTCTGTGTCTCCCTCTCTCTCTGCCCCTCCCCCGTTCATGCTCTGTGTCTCTCTGTCCCAAAAATAAATAAAAAACGTTGAAAAAAAAAAATTAAATAAAAAAAAAAAATATATAAAAAAAAGAACCAGAGAAAAAGGCCAGTAAATGTGATCCGAAAAAACTACCAACCTCAACCTAACTGGTATCTGCAGGACATAGTCCTCTTAAGTGCACACAGCACACCCAAAGACAGACCATCTGCTGGTCCACAAAACAAGTCTGAATAAATTTAAAGAACCAAAAATCATACAGGATGTGTTTTTTAACCACAACAGAGACATATTAGTAATCAATAATCATTAGATATGTAGGACAACTCCAATTATATGATACACTTTTGAATAATCCACAGGTCGAAGAAATCACATGGGAAGTAGGCATGGCTAAGAAGGAAGTGTACAGTTTTACATGCTCCTGTCTAGAAACAATGACCTGAGATTCCACCCCAAGAGATGAGACACAAAGCAAAATAAAGATGGGCGGGGGGTGGGGTGGGGTGGGTAGCGAATAGTAAAGACAAAAGGAAGATGGCCAGGGTTGTGCTTCGCCTCTGGCAGGTACCTCGTTGGCTGCAGCTGCCATAGGAGTAGGATGGTTGACCGCATCACCCAGGGCAATGGCTAAGCGGAGATCCTTCTGGATGTACTTCAGGTAGAAATCAGGCTTAAAGTTTCCTTGCAGGATATCTGAGGAAGGAAAGCCACTTATCAGGCAAATTGAATAAACTCTAACTAAGAAGCTATCCGTAGTACTGTCAGGCCTCAACACCTGGCATTTCCTCCCTTTGAAGACACTGAAGAGACAAGTTCCCAACCAGTACCCCCAAATCCCACCTGCCAGGTCTCTGGACCCCCTGTGACCAAGGGCATGGAATGAATGAAGAGAGTGCGTCTTTCACACCCAATGAGCCCTTGAAGAAGAGACTCCTCTGTGAGAGCTGCCTGACTCGGTTTCTCAGCTCCTATCAGAACTAAAATGCAAGAGAGGCCAAAGGCAACTCACTTTGGCACTTCTGGTCCAGGAAGATGCTGGCCAACTGTCCCTGATTGAGGATGTCCAAGAGTGTCTGCTGGGACTGGCCTGTCACTTGGGCCAGGGTCAAGCCCTCAGCGATGGTGGCCATGAAGCTTCCCTGGACCATGTTCACGATCAGCATCATCTTGGCTGCGTTGCCAACCTCACCTGGCCAGGGTAGAGAATGACGGTCACTTCTCAAGAATCTGAGGGCAGGGACTTTCTGCCCACCCTCATCCCTGCTCGGACCCACCTCTACACCCAGGGGAGGCCCCATTCACCTGCCCCTGACAGAACTGGCTCTGACCCTTCGGGCTCTTCCTCCTTCCAGGCACTGACTGTGCAAGTCAAAGGAAACCTTCCCACGGGGGCCCCAGGCAGAGAGGCCGTGCGGGAGTGACGCTGTCATCAGTGCAGTCTAGAGGGGATGTGGCCCACCCAGCCTCCGGGCCTGCAGTGGCCCGACGGGTGGGCAGGCATGTTACCTAGAAAGAAGGAGGTCTTCCCCATTGCCTGGAAGCAGCTGCTGCAGTCCTCATACAAGCCCCTGTCTCCTGCTGCTAAGATCACCAACATCCCGTCATTAGACAGCTGCTGATTCCCTGAGACCGGGGCTTCCAGAAAGCGGCCCCCCCTGGACACAATCACCTGGAAAGGAAAGTCATAGCTTCTGAAGGCCTTGCACCTCACTGGGGTTTCAAGAGGGAACACCTGGCCCTCCACACCTAGGCCCTAGACAGATGCCTGAATCATACGAAGCATGCAGCTAAGCTGAGGTCTCCCCACCTGCTCCCATTTACTTGCAATTTCTTACAAGGACCAAACATGACCATGCTCATGGCTTGGCCGACCATACCTCCTCCAGACACTTCCCTTCTCTGACTTCAGCCACCCTCAGGGCACAGAGGGGCCAGAAGTCACCACGTGGCCCAGCAGCTTAGTGGAAAGAATACTGCTAGGATCAAATGTGGATAGCTGCTTAAACCAAAAAGGTCCTGCCAGCTGCCTGGAATGCTTCTCACTGTGGGTCTCACAGCTCTGGGACCTAATGCCCATCCCAGCTGGGCAACACCTCTCCTCTCATGGCTATTCAGACTAGCTGTGGCTTTGAAAGTAAAGAGCGAAGACAACCTAGTCCCAAGGCTACAGGCCTTTCTTTCTCTCCCTGCTTTTGTCTTTAGAGTAACCAAGTTGCCCACACAGGAGTGATCAGTTAGAGTCTTGGGCTCCAACCACAAGGATGTTGGAAGGCCACCACAAACGAGGCTGCTACCTGGGCCAGCTCAGTGACTGTGTCAGCATCCACTGTTGACATGTCCACATAGCACTTCCCAGGGCGGATCCCTTGCAGTACACCACTGGGGCCCAGCACCAGCTGTGGAGACACAAGGGAGAAGCAATAGCCCAGGCTCTTGGCTAGATGCCCAGGAGCCCCTTAGACCTCAGGTTAGAATTCTGTGGCTTTTTTGGCTCACTTACTGATTAGGAACTAAATATTGAGGCTGAAAAGGGGGAAAGCAAGTGAAATAAGCGTAGGAATGAAAAATACCTCTAGTACGTTCCTAACAATCTTGTAAAAGGGTTGATGTGTTCCTTTTTATTAAAAACCTCCCATTTAAATGATAACCTCAGTATTTTCTTGGGTTTCATTGGATTTACCCGGATTAAACTAGTCACCAGTTTAACAAGATGACTCCTGTACTTGAAATGTGAAAACATACAAATAGAGCCACAGCTAAACAGAGGATCTGGGCACATGGACGCAATACGAATACACAGGGCTCGTCAGCACAGATCTCAGGGACCCTCATTTTTATTCTTTGTTCTGAATCAAAGGAAGTCCGTATTCAATTTACAAAAATATTTTTCACAATGGGGGATGGCCCCAGATGGGAAATTCAACTCCCCCACATGCTATAGACACTCACTCATGGGCAGGGGAGATAGGGTGGGGGAGAGGGAGGCCAGACAGTTTTCCTGGCCACAACATGATGGGAGAAGAGGAGATCCTTACGTCCTTGGCTGCCTTGGGATCTGACACGCAGGCGAAGGTGATGTCACAAGTTGAAACGACTTCAGCGGGGGTTCTTCCTAGGCGGGCCCCCTCCTGGATGAACAAATCACACTGCAAAAGTCACAGATCCTAATGTGAGCTACAGGCAGTGCACAACCAATACAACAACCAGGCCAGAGACACCCTGCCCAGTCCTCCTGGCTGGCCTCTCAAGGGAAGAGGCTGAGGCTAGGAGCTGGGGACACCAGAGTTGGTGGTCCAGCTTTTTGAAGGAAGTAGATTGGGCCCCTTAAGGACCGTCTCATATTTTTGCATAACTGGTGCCTAGAACGAAGTTCTACTTCATAGTAGGCACAAAACAAGTGTCTGCTAAAGGTTTCCTGTTTGAAGAACAGGATGTAAATAGCACCTGTCCGCAACCCTCTGTGGCTGTCTTGGCTGTGGCAAAACCTGCCCAGTGTCCTGGGCTACCCACACCGTGCTGGGGAAGCAGGTCTGGGGCTGGGAGGCTGCCATTCCTTACCGAGATGTTCCTGGGTGTCTAAAAGCTTTAACTTTTCTTCCTTGAGAATTAAAATTACCCACCTCATAACAAAACATTATCAATATTTCAGTTTTTTCCTTTTCCAAAATCATTTAAAGAAGTAATTAGAATAACATGAACCTATTTTGTAACCAACTTTTAATATCATGTGTGATTTACATTTATCCACATTACAGTCTTTCTTAATTATTGTTTATAATGGATGGCTGCAGAATATCCCGTTGAGACACACCTGAATTTACCTAATGGCTCTCCCGAAGTTCACTATCAAACCTGCTTTTAATTATAAATGACTCCAGGGGCGCCTGTGTGGCTCAATTGATCAAGCATTCGATTTTTGATTTTAGCTCAGGTCATGATTTCACCATTGTGAGACTGAGCCCTGGATTGGGCTCAGTGGCAAGTATGGAGCCTGCCTGGGATTCTCTTTCCCTCTCTCCCCTGCTCGTTCTCTCTCTTTCAAAATAAACAAACTTAAAAAAAAAAGTGACTCCAACTAATATCTTTATGTACAATTCTTTTCCTTTATGTTTTGAATCTAGGTCCCCGAAAGTAGAATAAACAGGTTCCAAATGGTGTTCAAGTTCTTAATACACATAGACAAATGGCTTTCCAGTGGAGCCATGTTAATTTACAATGATCACTGGCAAGGTATCACATCACCAGCACTGAGTACATCATTTAAAAACAACAAACAAGCATCCGTAAATACATAAAAACTCTGCCCTACTTGATGATTTAACCAGCCAAACCCAGTAACTTTTTGTTTGATATGTATTTTGATTATTCTTGATTATTGAACCTTTTACATATTTTTTAATTTCATAAAAAATTTTTTAGGTAGGCTCCATGCCCAATGTGGGGCTTGAACTCATGAAGATGAGATCAAGAGTCATAGGCTCCACCAACTGAGCCAGGCAGGTGCTCCAATTACTGAACCTTTTAAATTTAATATCTTCGTTTATTGTTTCTTTTGTAAGCTATTGTGTGTATCATATTTGCTATAAGCACGTTTGGTTGATGTACACTTTAGTCTATTTTCAATTTATTTTAGTACGTGGTAGGAGGTGAGAGTAGCATTTCCCCAAACTTGCAATCAGTCGTCCTGAACAGAACTTACTGACTGACCTTTCTCCTATCTCACTGATTCGTACAGAGCCACCTCTATCAGATGAAGCCCCAGCTGTCCATGTCCAGCCTACCTGATGGGTGTGCTTCTTTATCACGGTACACAACAACTCAGCCTTTTAGTATATCGCTTTATGTTTTAAACTTTGCTTGAGAGAGATCTCATTACTTTCTTTTCTGAAAATATGTTTTCCATTAGCTATTCCAGAAGAACCAGAGAGTAATTTTTTTTTTTTTTTTTTTTTTTTTTTTTTTTTTTGCCAAGATAGTTTAAAACAATTCTACAGGGATGGTCAAAAATTAGATGGCTTTCTAAAAATGTTTATTTATTTGAGAGACGGAGACCGCCCATGTGAGCTGGGGAGGGGCAGGGAGAGAAGGAGAGAGAGAATCCCAAGTAGGCTCTGCGCTATCAGTGCAGAGCCCAATGTGGGAGCCAAACTCACAAACCATGAGATTATGACCTGAGCCAAGAGAGCCAGATGCTTAACCGACTCAGTCACCCCAAAGAATTAGACAAGTTTTTAAAGATGACATTTACTACTTAAGTTGTGCCAAGCATGGTGCTGAGTACTTTACATCATCTCATTTAATCTTTTGCACAGATGACAACTCTGAGACTTAGGGAGATAAACAGCGTTGCTAAAGAAGGTGAGCAGGATGGCTGTAACTTGGATTTAGGTCTGTCTGATTCCACACCAGATTCCTAACTGCTATGCTCTACTGCTTTCCCATAAATTAATCTGGAAAGAATGGCCATGTTTACATAACATTTAGGTTTTCCAATCAAAATACAGGATGGCAAGAGGCACTTCTATCAAAGGGGAAGGCACTTATAAGGAAAACCCTGACTCTCCCAACTTCTACAACTGTGCATCTACATTTCCTGGTTACCCTTGCCTCAAATCACAACCAATACTGCCGATGGGACCTGATCACCCTCCTGACTTAGGTCCCCACAGCCCCTACCCAATGCCCAGCAGCTGAAGCCCAAATCCTTCAGTAAGGCTTTCAGGGCCTTCAGTGCCCTTTCCCCCACAGACCCTTTGAATCTCCAACCAGTTCCTTTTATCCTTGAAAAGGCATTTGTTTCATTAGAGTGATTTTTTTTTTTTTTTTTTTTTTTTTTTTACCTTGCCAAGAACATTTCTGTTAATTCTAATCCATTAGGCCTGCCACCTCCTTCAGCAACCACTCTCCTACCACAGCTGCACCTAGCTGCACATGGGGTGCTCATCCAGTCACTTTGTAAGCACATGTTCAGCCACGCAGGCTCCCAACAGGCTGGTCCTTCTTCAGTCTCTTCCTGTGTTCCTGGTGAGTACAGGGCTTTAGTTTCTTGTACTCAGACTACTGTTCTTCACCTTTTCTTGGATAAGAACTTGATGGGAGAAGCCATGGCTTCTCTCCAGTGCAGAGGTGCACATTCAGACCTGGGGTTCCATTTCAGGGGATGCACAGACCCTTGAAGTGATGGACCACCACCCTAGGTTAAGAACTTCTAAACCTGTCCTGCCCACTTTGGTTGCCGTTAGCCATGGGAGACTATTACATTTAAGTGATGTAAAATTAAAATTTCAATTCTTAAGTCGTACTAGCCATTGATTCAAGTGCTGAAGAGCCACATGTGACTAGTGGGTGTCACACTGGACAAATCCTGGACATCTCCATCACTGCAGAATGCTCTACTGCAAGGTGCTGTTAATACAATCCCAATGACAGAATACAGTGCAGCCATGCAAAAGGAAGAAATAAATCTATCTCCACACATTCGGTATCAATGAACTACTAACACACATGTATTTGCACGTGCATGAACAAAAGGATACAAACACCTGATGTGAGCTACCTCAGCTAATGGCAAGGAAGGGAGAATTTCACTTCTTTTTATAGGCCTGTATGTTTTTAAGTGTTTACTTTTTATAAACAGCATCCTAAGCTTATATCCTTTTATAAATAACATCCTAAGCTTCTGTACCTCCATCTTTACTTGCCTGAACTATAGAGCTTGGCTCTATACTTGGCTACTCTACACATGCAAAATGCTGAGCGGAGACAATAGGAAGATTCCTATCCTCAGTTACTAGTTACTCCAACTCCAAGGGTCAAGGGTTTGTCCCACCCCGCCTGACAAGCACCACCACGAATGCTTACTTTCTCTGCAGTCCGGTTCCAGACGGTTACTGTGTGACCCATTTTTAGCAAGTTGGAGACGATGCCACTTCCCATGAGCCCAAGGCCCAAAAATCCTATCCTGAAAAAGAGAGACACTGATCGGTTCAGGGTGGAGTGGGACCGTGGTCACCAGAAACCACTCAGCGGCTGGCAGCACCACAGCAGAGCCGGAAGCAGTGTGTGTATGTTGTGCCTTTTCTTACCCTGCCATTGTTTAAAAGTGTCCCTCAACTGAAATGGGCTTTTCTAGACCTTTGCCTGCCACAGAAAGAGGTGTGCCTCTCATATGGTTTAGGGCAAGTCTCCCAAATTGTTTCCTTACTGCTGTGATAGACGGCCTGAGCTTTTAATTCCGTTAGAGCAAGAAAGCAGGCTTCTGTCTTCGGCTCTTGCAACAGCTTCCTGATCGACCCCTTCAAATGCCTGGCTTTCAGATGCCACTTTAAAACACATCAGCATCCATGACAAGTGACTGGAGTGATGTGCTCAGGATCAGCAAACTTCTTCAACTGTAGGAATCAGGATCGGTCTTCGTCTCCCTGTCCAGCTCTACTTCTGACACTACACTTGTGTTCTTCCCGCTACCAGCAGAGACGGGTCTTGACCCTCTTCAAAGCTTCCTTTGGAGCCAATCTTTTCCAGAGCACGAATTCTTCCTACGCCTGCCTTCTCCTGACCCCGTCACGGCTTTCCACTGGCCCGTCCACAGTTCTCCACCACACCCTTGTAATTGTAGGCCCATCCTCATCTTTGGGGAGTAAAGTTCAGGTGGACAGCATGCCTGTTCACTTTCACGCCCGGTAGCCTGCTCCTTTGTGCAACCCAGAGAACTCGGGGGCTGTTGGCTACTACTGCCATTTCTACTGCTTTTACAGGTGATTTTATCTTACCCCACGGTCTCTTTCTGGTTCTTGCACTTCACTCCTTGTATGTGATATGGCTAACCAATGCCTCTTTCTTCATTTCTTATTCCTTGGTGTGCTGGTTTTTGGCTTGGGTTTCTCTCCACAGCTTCTCCACCTCACTTGATCTGAGTTACCCTTTTATTTTTTTTTTTAATTTTATTTTTTTAAAAATATGGAAGCTTCACGGATTTGCCTGTCATCCTTGCGCAAGGGCCGTGCTAACCTTCTCTGTATCGTTCCAATGCTAGTCCATGTGCTGCCGCAGCGAGAACCCTATTAGCCTTTTAGTATTCTCGGTCTCCTGGGGTCACATCCACAGCCACCTCTGCAAACTGGCTCTTGTACTGAAAGGGTCCCCTCATCCTTGCTGGGATACAGATTCTCCCATGCTCCCCCAGCCTGAATCCAATGATGAAAACAGAATCTACCACCTTCCTCACCGAATGGCACCCTCGCCCACTAAGCTTCAGCCAAAGCTCAAAACCAGGAGATCTTTTGTCATTCACAGTTGTCTGAGTAGTGCCAGTTTCCCCTAGGATTCTAAACCATGGCAGACTAATTCTCTTTCCTTTTCTTGGCATTTGAGGACACCCAGCAGACCACATAGCTGCTTCACCTTGTAGCTGGCTTATCTTCGTGTCAAGAAAGGGTCTGGCTAACAGGGCAACAAAGGCGTTAGGTGGAAGCACTGGACTCTGTCCTCAGCCCTGTCCTTGTCTTTTCGTAAAAAAATCAACAGTCCTCCTGAAATCAGTGGGTGATACCCACCTCCCCTTTCATTAGCACATAACATGCCTGTGTCTTCTCCACTCCACCCACCCAGGGACGTTCACCCAAAATAAACAGTAGGATCAAGCATGTTGTCAGCATGAAAACTCATAAATCAAGTAAAAGATGTACTGTTTTTGTCTGAGAAAGAACCGCATGGGAGATACAGACGGCAGCTTCAGACTGGGCCATCTTGCTCAAGGGAGTGGTCCGTCTTGGCACTTTCATCACCATGACCACAAACACCATCAGAGTAAGGGCAGGGGTGTGTGTGGGCACAAGCTAAGCTCTGGGGACCACAGTCAAGGCTCTCGTACCTGCCCAGGCAGGGCAGAGAGGTGCTGACAGGTGCACAAGAAGGACCAGGTGGCGACGGCAGGGAGAGCTGGGAAAGGCAGGACAATGGGCTTTACTCCAAACATCTTCACCTCTCACCCCCCACTTGCCTCCACCACAGCCAATTTCTGGGTTTTCATCACTGTTCTACTGAGCCAGTGGTTCTCAAAGTGTGGCCTCTTGACTGGCAGCGGCAGCATACCCAGGAAGGCGTCTAAGACACAAATTCTTGAGCTCTACTCCAGACATAGTGACTGAGAAACCCAGGGGCGAGGGGCCCTAGCAACTGGCGCTTTACACGCAGCCTTCCAGGTGATTCTGAGGCACAAGAAAGTCTGAGAACCACCAAACTGAGTGTTCTTCCTACTCGAAGAGCCACCAGTGAGCTATGAAGCCAACCCCATTGTATATTTATAGGACCAGGGTCTACCGCAGGTAAAATTACCCTCAGGCAAAACAATGTCATTAAAAGTTACAACCTTCTCCCTCTTTCCACTCAGTCCCAGCAATGGCTGGGATACAACCCTTAAAGAGCCCCCTTAAAGAGTCATCCCCAACTCCCTAACAGAACTAGAATCATAAGAAGCGTTTTCATCAAAGGTCTTACTTTTTGTCTGTGGGTGTGATGCTGCCATTCACGGCTGTGCTGTCTGCTGCCTGGATGGAGGTGGACCCGGTTTCCTAGGGAAAGAAAGCACAAATCATCAGGTCAGTCTGCCCACGGCAAGGGCCCCAGTGGAAGAAAAAAATAGGGTAATATGGAACCTACGTACCTCTTCACATATTTTCAACTTCTTTGTGATTGCTTGGTAACAGACAGCTGGCTAATAAACGAGGGAAAAAAACCATTTATTAAACCGAATGCTTAACTGGTCTTCGTTATAAATTGCTTAAGAAGTTTGGCCTAAAATGTGGCATTAACACTGAAAACTTATTTGCTGTTCGACTTTACTGATTTCCAAGTAACACATTAGAAAGTGAACACACACTACCTCACTCAATTATCTACACAACTCTGCAAGGTGCTTTTGCTGCTGATGACATTAAGGATCAGATGTATTAAGTCATGTGCCCAGAATTACAAAGCTAGCCAGTGTAACTAGGCTTGGAACCCACATCTGTCCATCTCCAAAGCCGTAGCCTATCAGGTCCCATCAAGACTCAGCCTAACTCATGGCCTTGCAGATACTCTGGGAAGCTTTCCCTCCACAACCCAATGGTCCAGAGAGATGGTCTCCCCAGTTAAACCTGAGAATGTGCCCACCCAACAGTGTGGGCTACCTGACGGGTGCTGACAGCTCATGAGGTCTGGCTTCTGCCCTAGACTCTGAAGGTAACCACAAATGTCTCAACCACACAGCTGCTGAGTCTTAAGTGCTTTTTTTTATTTTTTGGTTTACTTTTAATTTTAATAACACCTAATTCATGAGTGAGTCTCTATGTGACTTTTTTTTTTTTTATTTTATTTTTTTTTTTCAACGTTTTTTATTTATTTTTGGGACAGAGAGAGACAAAGCATGAACGGGGGAGGGGCAGAGAGAGGGAGACACAGAATCGCAAACAGGCTCCAGGCTCCGAGCCATCAGCCCAGAGCCTGACGCGGGGCTCGAACTCACGGACCGCGAGATCGTGACCTGGCTGAAGTCGGACGCTTAACCGACTGCGCCACCCAGGCGCCCCTCTATGTGACTTTTTAACTCGTTGCTCTGGGCAGTGGTACAGGCAGAGCTTGACTTTTCAGATTAGTAGGGAGCCGTGGAGCCACATTGTCCCCTCAGGCCAGCCCCTGACCAAGGATCAAGAATGTCAAAGGTCAACTTACCTTCTCAGTTTGGCTGAGCAGGAAATGATGGAAATGAGGGTCTGCATCTTTCACAGGCTAAAACCAGAAAATGATGAAATAAAACAAGTTATTTCCCACCAGAGATCACCTTGCATGGTTAACTGCCTGGTAACTTGACTCTTCTCTGGCTGAAACCCCTTCGGGAACTGGTCTCGACTATACGATGGCCTGGAAGCACCTTCCCACTGTTGGTCAAAGCCTTTTTACAAAGGACCCCTGTTTCAGCTAGAGGGAAACTGACTACAAGTGGAAAAGGAGAAACAATTCTGTCAGGATGGTATACAAATTATTCCAGTAACACTGCAGGAAAATATTTAAGAGGCACAATGCTATTTTTAAAACAGCATTCACCAGTCCCTTTGGATAACCCAGCAGACAGGGCCAAATCAATTCTCAGGACTCTTCCAATTTTAGGGTTTCAGCCTACTTGTGTCTGGTGCCAGCCCCTCGAGTGTCTCGTCTCACGGAGGATCAATATAAACAGAAACACAGTGGCAATGAGTGCAGGCCTTTCAAGGGCTTTTTCACAATTAGGCTCAACAGGAGATGAGGGCATCCTTTCCAAGGATGAAACAATGTGCAGCTACTGAATAGCAGAGTTGCAGTGAAAGATTGTCTATAAAGCATCAAGTGAAAAAAATTTGTGGGCCAATCTCACATTTGTGAAAACCAACCCTATTTCCAACAATAAAAACCCCATGTGGGTCTGTAATTCTATAAATGATGGCTGAGTTGGGGGAGTGTACTAAAGGGTCTGGAAGAAGTTGCATCAAACCTGACAGTGAGCACCCCTGAGGGTGGAGACTTGCAATTTCCCCATCATACACCTCGGAACCGTCTGGCCATTTAAAAAAGGGGGAAAGGACAAGTGCCTCACACAGGTCAGGAAACTAGCTTGGAGGCCAGGCTTAACTTGGCCTGTGGGCGGGGGGTGGGGTGGGGTGGGGTGGGGTGGGGTGGGGTGGGGGTGGGGGTGGGGGGGGTGTTACCTCGCTCACAGTTGGCTGCCATTTAAACGCGGCCATCGGTCCAGCCATCACCCCCTTCACGGTACTAGACTCAGGGATGGTGAGATCCTACGGAGGGAAAGGCAGATGGTCAAGACACTGTGGCGACCTCAGTAGATGTCTTCCTGCCCCAAATCAGGAAGCACTTCTTCACTGATCTGCTTCCTTTAGTCACATGCCACCTTAAACTAAACCCCTACCCAGCTCCATGGTCTCAGCGTCAGTCCCCAGGCACGGTTCTGACTGTCCATTGCAGGGAACCAGCCAAGTTCCCATCGACAGGGAGTGAGCCTTTCTTCTCTGTTGAGATAACAAAATATCTTCTTGTGCCCAAGTTTCACGAGGACAGATATCACTGGAAAACTCAACTATGGTGTGCAGTGTTATCAGCAAGTCACAGGTAAGATTTCCTTACGGCCAGTAACGAACATTCAGAAAACAGCACCAGCTTTAGAGGGAATCCACTGCATCTCGAAAAGACTGAGAAAACCACACGGTGCTGATGAGGAAATGTGCCCAACGTTTTAGCTACTAAATGACAAAGCCAGACTTCAAACCCAGGGCAACTGGGGGCCAAGAGTTCCACTCCTTCCCCAGGCTGATGCAAGGGCAGGACCCAGTGGAATGCGGTGCGCCCCCTCAACCAACAGTCTGGCCCACACTCATCCTGGGCAGAGGTGCTGCTTCAGCTTCACACCTGCTGTGCTCTCATCCTTTCCACCACTGAGTTTACCTCACGCTCACTTTCCACATGTGTGATCTTCCGGCCACAGTGGCCCCCTGACATTTCTACTTGGTATCTAATGGGATTCTTGGCCTGCTGAACTCTGGATCTCCTGCCCAAGCAGCTCCTTACAATGTCTTCGCAATCTTAGAAAAGCAGCTCCGTTCTATCAGGCTGAGATCTTTGTACTTCTTCTTGATCCTGCCTCCTCTTTCCTCTTATCTCTTGGCAACGATTATGGCTTTACAATTGGGGATCTGCAACCCCTCCTTACTGCCCCACTGCTTACACCCACGCTCAGGCCACCATCATCTGTCACTTGGACAACAGCAAAATGGATCTCTCTGCTGCTGGTCTGAAACCCTGCACTGTAGACTGTACATAGCAGCCAGAATGAAGCATGTCACTCCTCTGCTGAAAACCGACGTCTGGTCTCGCACAGTCAGGCTAAAACCTTTATTACCATGGGGCGCTACAAGTTTTACAACCCCACTCCACACTAATCCCTGACCTCGTGTCCTATTATTTTCTACCCCCTCACCACTTTCCAACTCACTGGCAACTCCTTGGCCTGCTACCCATTCTCGAACACACCAAGCATATGCCTGCCCCAGGGCCTTTGCAATACTGGGAATGCCCTTCCAACAGTTATGTGCTTGGCTCACATGCTCACTTTAGATTTCTGCTGAAGTGTCACCTTATCGGGATGCTTTCCCTGACCTCTCTGTCTTCCCCCATTAGAATATGATGCTGATGTGATTATGAGTAAATTCTATGAAAGCAAGACCTTTTCCAATTTTGTTTACCTTGTACCCCTCGCTGGGAGCCATGTCTGGCAGAGAAGATGTTCACTGTGGAAGAAGTGAACATGAGAGAGGCCTTGTCTAACTATCATGCTGCTTTATCTCTAGACACCTGGCCTGTGTTGGAGCTGCACAACATCTGCTGAATGAAGAGCTCTGGGGAAAAATGAGGCCTAGTGCAATACTGTCCAAAGAAAGTGCCGCCGTGATGGACACGTTCCACGTCTGTCCCCTGTGGGTAGGGGCAATACAGCTCCAGTGACCTGCCTCAGGCCTCAGAAGGACGGTGAGGTGGAGCGCACTGACTCTCTACCTGGCACCAACCAGAGGCCCCGACTCCCAAATCATCACTCTCTGCACTACTCAGGGATTTTAGGAGCCACAGGACTGACGGTTCTGTCAGGCTCGTGTGTGCCTAGAGCTGCAGTTTTACTTCTCGGCTCAGGACTCAGAAATAAGAGCCCCTGAGAGAGGAGAGAGCACACCTCTCATGCCAGAGTCTAGGCATGAACCCAGCCTTCCCCTGTGTGCAAGTAACTGACACCTCCACCGTCAAGGTCAGCCTTTTCCACTAATCCTCATGGGGCAGGGGATTACGGCTCAGAAGAGCCAACAACCAGGGCTTTGCCCAGTTATCAGCCTAGGCTACTGCTGTTTCAGAAAGAAGTCTGACAGCCAAATGACAATTGTGTAGCAACACACGCTCTTTTTTAAACTATAAGACCTATTAGATCAGAAGATGTACCAAAATTCCAAGCCCATTTTCTCTACATCCCTGAAGGTGCTTGATTAAGACCAACAGTCCCAACTAAAACAGCTGAGTCTGCCCTGCACCACTAGCCATGGCTCCTTCCTCTCCAGCTGACAAATCCTTTACTAGAGGCTGGGCCAAGCAAGGAAGCTACAGAAAGGACTCTGCTAAAGGTAAATAGTAGGCAGAGCCCTTGGCTGAGGACCTGGCTCGGAGAACAGCCAGCAGCAGTGTTACTACCCCTGATTAATAATTCAGACTCAAGGGCAAACTGTTCTTCCCTGGGAACCCGTGAGAAGAGTCTCTGCAGTAAGCCAGCGGTGGCCTCTGGTTCAGCTAAAACCACTATGCTTTCACTGTACAACGGGCCACTGACAAAGGTAAAGCCGGTGACCAAATGTGAGTGCACTGCACACACTCCTCTAGGTACTCTGCTCTTTTTTGCTCGTTTCCTTCTTATAACAAAGTGGGGGGAAGGGTATCATGATCAGACCAGGAAAGCAAAGCAAAGGTAGCTGGCCAAGGTCACACAGCGGCACCAGTTAGAGTCACAGCTCTGACTCCAGGCCAGCCTGAGACCTCCTCCTAACCTCTCCTGTACACTTCCCTTGATCCAAAGAGAAGCTGTTTCTGTCCAGGGCTAGCACAGGAATTGGCAGGCTCCATAGCTTTAGAAAGCAGAAAACAGGAATTCGGAGAACAGTATAAAACCCGACAGTTCAGATTCCTCTGGATCCCCAGGAAATCAATCTAATTGGACCAAATTAGATCACACCCCCTAAAAAGTTCTTCATGCACCACAGCTAGCTTCCTAAACCTTCTCCACCTTTGGCTGGTGGTTCCCTGTGCTCGCGGTCAGCCAGGGCTGGCACAACTGCCAGTCACTCTCTCTACTCTCAATCGCAGGTTATTTGACAGCAAGAAGCACCCTCTGTGATGCAGAGGTCACTGAGTAGCAGCCCACAGGCTCAGTCTAGCCCCGAGATGTTCCTTTGGACCTAAATGTATTTTAAAATTTTAAACTGGTTTGTAACATGTAAAACTGGAATGTTTCACATAAAAATCTGTATTTTCAGCTTCTCTTGAGAAAAAGCAGACAATTTGGCAAAAGTTGGCTGGAACCCCATGGATGGAGCATGACCTCCCCAGAGCGCCAGCTGCCACACCTCATGCTCTCAGCACGGAGGCAGATCGGGGATGTGGACCCTCTGCCAGCTCCCCTTGCTTCCTTCTATTACCTGTCTGGTCTTGCTGGTGTCTGAATTTGCATGCCTTGACCTGATGATGTCTGGTGTTTCATCATGGCCTTATCACCCAACTGTTTCTGCCAGACATCTGGCTCTTGTCCCCTCGACTGTGCTCTAACAATCCTCCCCTGTGTTTTGACAGACTACCTCCTCCATCTTGAATTCTCTTCCCTTGGCTTTCGAGACTTGACCCAAATCTTTTCAGGAAGGTGGAAGGCACATCATTTCTGTTTCACTTCAGTATGAGGATCCTCCGACCCCTCGCAACTCTGACCTATGGACAATCTCACTGCAAAGCAGACTTCTGTCCTTCTCTCCTTACTTTCCTTGAAGACAGATCCCACCAGGCCTCACCAATACACACCTACATATTCACCTTCCACATCTGTGTTCCATCCTGACATTACTCCAGGGTTCCTCGACGGTCTCAGCATCATCTCTGATTCATCACACTCAAAACAGAACCAAGTCCTCTTGCTCCAAGAGCCAGCCCTACTCCTGACTCTTCTGCTCTTGAGAATGGCATCACCATTTCCCAGGCAAACACCCGAAATCCTTTCCCATTCCCTTTCCTCACTCAACCCTATGTATCCGGTTGCTAAATCTTATGAGCCCTTCCTCTTAAGTGCCTCTCAGGCAGTTCTTTCCAGTATTTGCTATCAAGATAGCTCTCGATAAATGCACACCTGGGTTTAACTTTCCAACCGGCTTTAGCCTTTCTTCTCTGGCCTCCACCACTGCTAACACACAGCCTGGAGCACGCTGCCACACTGACACCCAGCTCAGACACGTTCATGGCCCCCTGATTCCATCACAGTAACTACTGCTTTAGTAGACCTCAAGGCCCTCCACAATCCAGGGACAACCCACTTTTATCTCTCTGCTCTCTCCCCTGTCCCCTACCTATAATGAGAATATCCACACCAACATCAAGCCCCATGTGGACTATGCCCTTTGTCTCTGGAATGACTTCCCCTCTTTCTTCCTAAGCCCCGTCCAGTGCCAGCCCTTGCAGGCTGGCTGAGGTGGACTGTTCTCCTGCCTTGACTGCCTAGTTGAATGCGACACCTTTCGCTGACTTTTGCGCGTATTTCATGCCTGTGCATCCAGGCTGTGTCCCTCCCCTGGTCTGCAGGATTCTTTAGGGCAGCGCTTAGCATGGGTCTCTGTGTCCACTCAGTGAGCTGAGGCACACTGTGGAGCTCAACTCTGCCACAGACAGAAGGAAGTCACTAATCCCAGAAGCTGCAGAAATAAAACAAACCTTCTCATCCTTTGGGGGCCGACCCCGTTTCCGGGGACTCTGCTCTTGGGCTCTTTTCAGAGGGGACTTGGAGCCTCTCTCTGAAGAGCCTGAAGACACCCTCTTCTTTCCTTCTCCCATGTTCTTCTTCACCTTCCCTTCAGACAGGCTAAGCTTCCGCTTCTCATCACCTGAGTTTGGCCTACTTCTCTCCTCACTGGAATTACGCCGATTCTTGTCATCAGCAGAATTGTGGGACGATGTCTGAAAGTTTAATAATAATCATGATAGCCACCCAAGCAGCCACTGCCATTTACACCAGCCACACCTTATGAGAAGCACTTTACATGGGCTATCCGCACAACTATCCTACGAAATAGATTCTGCTATTGCTCCCATTGATATTTGGAGAAGCAGATAAAAAAATCGTTATCACTTGCCTATAGTCCCAAAGCTAAGTGGGATTTACACCCAGGCAGTGGATATATCCTAGAAGCTAAGCCCTAATCTTTAGGATATAAAAGAAGAGAGAAATGGCTTAAAATACTTAAAAGCTGAGATTTTTCTCCTGAGTCCAAGTGACTTTCCTAAAAGCAGCAATCTATTTCAGAAAACTCAGCCGCATGCATGGAGTTTCAAGGTGATTGGCAAAACAAGGATACCTTAGAAACAAAGTGGTGTTCTCTCCGCTGACGTTTCGTAAGAATAGAGCTTTGGGTTTGGGCAACAGTTAATCTGTCAGTTACTATGCCAAAACAACCAGTCTGAGGTTGGCATAAAGCGAGAATCAGTCTCTCACCTGGTCTTTCCCTTTGGCTCTCCGGAGGAACTCTTCAACGGCATCCACAGCTTGCTGGAACCGTTTTCCCTTGTTAATCTTTATCATTTCCTCCTTGTGCGCATGGTATGGCTTTAGCTGTTCCACTTTGATCCAGGCACTAGCAGAAAACACACACAGAAAGCATATGATCCACAATGCCTATGCCAGAAAGTATCAAATACCTCAACAGAATGCAGATATCGGTTTGGTTTAACTGGACTTTGAAACAGGCTTGCCATTTTTTTTTAAAACAAGTTATCAACCACCCCAAACTCTTGGGGTGTTATAAAAGCAAGTTTCCTGAAACAAGTCAAGCACAACCACCACCACAAACAAAACCAGAACATCCTCCACACAAAACTGCAGGTTATTTATGTGCACTCTTGTTCACCAGCCTACCACACTGAACCACACACTGCCTGCCACTGGTGGAGGGCAGAGGTGGCCCAGAGATGTTCTTCCATTCTCATCACAGAACATCAGGAAGCATTATCAACCACAGCGACATCACCACCCAGTCGACACTCACACCAGAATGACAACCTGACAATCAGCTGAGAATCAGCGATGCTCCCAAGGCTAAAGAAATGCAGCATCTGGAATTTGCTGTCCTTATAGGTACCTGTTCATAAACGACAGTGTCCGTGGCTGCTAAACCACACAAAATGTGTGACATGTGATTTGGAATGAGGGCAGCATTCGTAACAAGAGGTCTTTAGAGACCAGATTGTGCTCGTGATTAAAGGCAGAACATACCCTTATGATATTTAATTTTTAATTCCCACCATCAACATAAAGCACATGAAAGTAAAAAAGCCATCTATCGTCACTTTTGGAATATCTAGCCTGCCACACTAACCTGAACAAAATCTGTCCCAGCTGGCTTTCCTGTGGTTTCCCTAGATGACATTCAGCTTCCAAGCACAAAGGAAATGATTTTTATGGGCTTGGCGAGGTAACAGTAACTTAAATGTTTCTTCTGTGTAATGCTCATAGGTTTCATGGTATAACCTTCTGAAAAAGTAGGTTGGGTTAAAGGAGAAACTGAGCTATCACTCTGACTTAGGGGCCTCTCCTTTACCGAAAGCTAGAGAATATTCACTAGCAACAGTAAAAGGGCTACCTCTGTACATAAAAATAGTGTGACCAACACACCAACAGCCACCTATGCTTTGAGGGTCATGTTAATAACTGTGACAATAGACCTGTACAAACACAATAGCTGTCGGGCCATCAGCCTGCAAATATGGCAGCAAATCAGGACTAAGCAGGATATCTATGGCCAAACCCACAGAGAATGGAACGATAAACAAGGACTCAGACACGGTCTTGCTGTATAAAGCTCCAACCAGGTGATATAAGCAGATACCTTCCAGTGACCAACTCAACTTAAAGTCTGAAAGTTGACATGATAGAGCCAATTGGTCTAAACTATGGGGAGGAAAAATGGAATTAAATTTTGCCCTTACTTTACCTGGCAAGTAAACCACTGAATAGACCCTCCTGCTTCTCCCTCCTTTTAGGGTTTCTAAGGATAGAGCAGATGCAAAGCCAGACAAGCCCTGAAAAGCAGGTTAAACTGTCATACTGAGATGACACAAGTGTCAGTGATAAGCTTAAAGAGCCTCTGTGCTCTGGACATGCCTCTTCCTTCTCCAAGCCTCAGGTTAGAAGCTGAGACCTACACAAGTTCCGATGTTAGACCAATGGGGTGGTTTTTATGGAGCCCCCTGAGATAAGATAGTATGCTCCAGGCATCCTAATCCCTGCCTCCCTCTACCCCACATGAACCTCCAGTTCACAGAAATGGAGAGGTAAGGACATCTGGAGGAAGCACCAACAACCTATGCCTATTTTTTTCATTGAAGCATTTTAAGTGGATTACTGATTTCTGCCAGAATGGTGTGGTGAAAATTCCATTCATCCTGAAGACTGGCATTTGAACACTAAAATGAAAATTTCCTCTCTGACCATTTTTGAAAGTGAAAATGGTTTGCTAAATGGAGAGTATAAACATGACTTCAAGAAAATAAATGCAAGAAATATTAATCTAGTTAAGAAATTAGTCTGTTGTTGAAGCATTGTGTCCCATCAGAGAAACCGTAAATAAAACCCCAGCTCACCCGAGCCCTACGAGGATTACCTCTTGAAAGCAAGCCAAATTGAAATCACTTTAGTCATCTGAATAGAGTTTTTTCTCTAAAGCCTGTATTGCAAAACCCTCTCTGCTTAAAGAGTATGCTTTTCAGCTGGAACTTCAATAATGTGCCATTCTCCAATACACTGAGGCCCATCAGCTGGGCTTGGCATGCCACTGGTGCTCAAGAAATAATCACTGAGGAAATGATGCCTTCCTGGCACATTCAGAGGGGCTGAAACGCTGGCCTCTTGGTTAAATGTTGTCAGGCTTTGGTGGCCCTTTGTGGTTGCTGCTGTTGTCTGTACGTATTTGTTTATTATTATTTTTCATGTTTATTTATTTTTGAGAGAGGGAGGGGAAGGGCAGAGAGAGGGGAGAGAGAATCCCAAGTAGGTTCTGTGCTTTCAGCATCGAGCCTGATGTGGGCCTCAAACTCATGAACCGCAAGATCATGACCTGAGCCAAAATCAAGAGTCGGAGGCTTAACTGACTGAGCCACCCAGGTGCCCCTGTTTATTTTTAAGAGACTTCTGTTTCTGTGACATAAGCTATGACTTGTGATTTCTTTCCCATCATCCTCCCAATGCCTAGATGGAGCAGGACCTTTTCTGCCTAATTTGCTTATAGGCTGGAAGTCAGAAAAATCAAGCTTAGTCAAGTGGTGTGTCAAGTACAGGCCTTTGCTTTTTATATACAAAGAAGTTAATTACGTTGTTTGTAGCGGCAATCAGTGAGGTCATTACTAAGAACAAAACAGAAAGTCTCTTAAGATATGCGGCTAAGTGGAAAAACCAAGGGGCACAGCACTGTGTGTAGTATGCTATCACTTATGTAAAAATAAGGAAAAAGGAATCTGTAACCTCTTGATTCTGCACACGGTACTTCTGGAGGGACATGCCATACACCGGCTGATAACTGGGTGGCTGAGGGATGGAGATGAATGGAACCCTTTCACAGTTCATAGCTCGATTTTGCGGGGGAACCATAAACATGTATTATCTTTTTTTTTTTTTTTAAGTTTATTTATTTTGAGAGAGGGAGAGATGGAGAGAGAGAACCCCAAGCAGGCTCTGCACCAGCAGCACAGAGCCCGACACGGGGCTTGAACTCAGGAACTGTGACAGCATGACCTGAGCCGAAACCAAAAGTCAGATGCATAACAGACTTAGCCACCCAGTCTCCCTAAACATGTATCACCTTAAAAAAACAAATCAATAATAAAGGTCACTACTACAAAATATTGGCTACTCTACTCAGGGGGTTTCCCCCACGATTTCCTTGTTTGTAGGTTTGCTCAGGTAGGTAGCTACTGCCTGGTTGCAGGTGTAACTGTCACTGTACCTGTACCACGGCCAGGAGCAGCAAACTTACCCTGGTATTCTGATACGCCTCCTATAAATTCTCTTCATTTGCAAATATAAACCTTCCACTACAAGCCACCCTCAGATTACACGCTCCATTGAAAATGAATTTAAACACCTCACGTTTTCAAAAACTTCTGTAATTCTGACCTGCTTTACTCTTAAGTTAAAATCACATCATGTAGATATCACATTAAATGTGTTGCTCTAGGACCAATCTCCAAAACTCTCACATATGTGTCTCAGACTTTGCAAGACACGGTAACTTGGGTGGGAGTAGGGGTGGAGAGAGAGAACAGGTACATGGTGAGCACAGTCCAAGGTGAGAACAAAGATGGGGTCAGAAGACGTGGGTCTGTCTCTCCATCTGGTTGGGTGTGTAGTACTGACAAACCAGTTCTGTGCTTTCCCCCCAAACACCTTACACCAATGAAAGAGGCTGAGGGTGACGGGTAGCTGTTACAGGTCCAAGCCTAAGTTGCTCGGAAATCACAAAGAAAGCAAACAAACAAAAAAACCCCACAAAGAAAGTTAGAGCTCCTCAGTTAATTTCAAGTAACGCTTATCATACAAACATCAACAAAGACTCGCAGATAAGACAGATTCAGAAGATTCTGTTTTCAAACCTTGACAACATTCCCAAATGCTAGATGAGGCTTTCAAGCTGCGTTGCCCATGCCAGTATGGCCAGATGCTTCTTTTGTGCCAGACTCTTTAATTCTGGTGCATGACACCTGCTCCTGGAGTCGACTGTCTCAGCCACGAAGGGAGTCACCTGCAGGATGGATGCTGGTGCTGGGAGAGGAAAATCTACTCAATGCTCTCCAGGATAGGGACTGTCCAGCCCTGGCAGAGGGACAGTGCCGGCTCAGTCCAAGTAATACCCGGAGCAGAGCACTCACTATCCTCTTGGCTCCGTTCTCCAACTATGACACAGTGTTGGATGTAGGGAAAGTGGGCCAATCAGGTGCCAGGCGAAAAGAAAAAGGGATGCTCAGATAGTTCCAATATGCTATGCTTTTAATGACCAGCTACGGGTTTTTCTCCAAAACTTACTTTCATACTCACACACTTCATACCTTATATCTGGCTTGATGTAAAAAGTACCTCAGGTTGGGATCCTGGACATCTTATCACTTAACTCCACAAATGTCCTGCCTCTCATTATCTATGTCTGTTAAAGAGGGAGAACCAGAACAAATATCCTATTCGTTTCTTGAAAGGGCTGTTGTAGGTTCAGATATGAAAACTGCCACAGAAACTCACAGGTGGTCATTTGGGATCTACCCACTTTTGCTGGCAGTATTCTCCTGAACTGTTTGTTTCTGGGGGTTTTTGAGTACCCACAAACTAAATGAGCTCCCTCCATTCTGCCATCCACGGCGGCTGATGAAATTTTTAAACCCTCAGCTCGGTTTCTATTTTGAGGGGCAACCATCTGTCCAGGGTGGGCCTCGTAGGCCTGAGACTTCATCTTTGGGAGTGGTCACCTGGCGGAGTTGTCAAAGTTAATGCTGAAGGTATTCTTCCTTCCGTTTTTCCGTGAAACAGAAAGCAACCACAGGTAATTCCCATAGTGACCATCCAGGCTCAGAGCGCTCCATCTACCATGTTACTCAGTCCTTCCCCTTACAGGGGAGGCTGCTCAGGAAGGTCTGGTCCTCTCTTTCCAATGGCATGTCAACACAATTTGTTAGAGGTTTTGACAGAAGTAGGGAGAGAGAGAAATTAGTTTTCTAAAAGATTGAAATCTTGGTTTAAGGGGCTACCCTTCTTACTCTTTAATAAAAATCCTTGCTACTATAAAAAACAAACAAACAACCTTATCCACGAATATTTTTTCCCATATGTAGTATGTCAGTTTTGAAACTGAGTATCGCTGACTGAATCCTAATACTCTTTAGGAATTTAGGAACAGCACCATGGGGTCAGACCCTATCCACCAAAGTCAGGCCCAGGAACCAACAGAGTCTCTAGCCCAGGTTGTGCCAGGAGAATATGGACCTCTCCCTGACATCAAGCATTAAAGGTGAGTAGATAGAGCCCAATTTCTTCTGGAGCCACTTATGGCCCTGCCCTGTACAAAGCAGTTCTCACCTCTAAAAATCCACTCGTACTTCCTGTCTAAACCACTTCTCAAATGTCTGTTTCCAACAGCGCTCCTTATGCATGCCCTAAACACAGTCACCACAACACTTGTTCTACTCACATTGCCCTTTGTTGAAATGTGTGATGATTGATGAACACAACAGGGTTTACCTCCTTAAGGCCATTCATCATTTGATCAATTCTGATTGTGCTCTTTTTCAGACTTTGCTTTTTCGAATTAAAGAATCCTACTCTTTGATCTGATTTGGTCCCCTTTTCTGATCTTGATGAGATCCATCAGATCCCTTTGGGAGCATGGACTGCACTGCACACAGTACTCCTGGCAAGGCAAACTTATTGTTTTGTGCTCGAAGCCTTTTGACCAAAAGAGGAGACCTGGCTGAAGTCCTTAGGAATTTCCAACTCTTGGATGCCTTTCTTTTCAAATAGATTCTCTCTCAGTTAAGTTTCCCTTACTTAAAGCCACCCATTTTTTACCAGCTTGTCTCTTGTAACACATCTCTACCCTGACCTGAAGTTTACTAAACACTTGCTGTATGCCAAACCACACTATGAGCAAGTGCCGCTCCTTCTCCTTCGTGACCGCAAGGTAGGTCGCATCAGCCCCACGTGTGGGCAAGGACACAAAGGCTTGGAAAGGTGAAAACAGCTTGCCCAAATTGTAGGGCAGGTACAACTGGCATGTGAAGGCAGAGTAGGCCAGCATCAAATCCAAACTCCAAATACTTTCCCCAAAGTAATTCCCTGGTACCCAATGGTCTGGACACTTCACCTTCAGATAACATAAAGACACTAAATAACATTTGCTGATCACTGGTCACTAAGAACCCTTCTCCCTTCAAAAGTGCTTGGAGATCCTTACCCTTTGTTTCCTTTCATTGTCAACTGCCTGGCCACAAAAAGGTAACATGTTAGCCTGTGGTAACATAGTTTTTAAATAACATTTTAAAAAATAACAACAACAAAAAAATTATTTTGAGACAGAGGTGCACAGAAAGAGAGGGAGACAATCCCAAGCAGGCTCCACGCTGTCAGCACAGAGCCCAACACAGGGCTTGAACTCACAAACTGTGACATCATGACCGGAGCTGAAATCAAGAGTCAGATGCTTAACTGCCTGAGCCACCCAGGTGCCCCTTTTACGCAAATTCTACCAAGGCAGTCTGAAAAGCTTAAAGATATTATAGCTAACAGTTGCCCCAAATCCACTTGCTCATGAATCCCCTCAAAACACTCTAGTTAGAAATCATATCATCTCCACCACTACTAACACCGTTAGATTATTTTTGTGTTTGGTAAGTGTATCCTTCTCACTGGCTTCACTTGTATACCTGGTTAAGTGCTGAAATACACTCAACTTCAATTTTCTGTCTTATCTGTAATATTTGTTATACAGAAATATCAGGTTATTCTTCTGACCTTCCAACATTTTAAAAATTATAAGAACACAAAGGCTTTCAGGCCTCTTGTAATTTCATCAAGCCCCCACTTTCCATGAGTTTCCACTTTTGTTCTAGACTTGTGTAAATCTTCGTTTAGCTAACCAATTGGACCAACCATACTGCCTCGGTTATTCTCAAGTACCGTTCTTCACTCCAGGTGGGGGCCTCCCTCTGCCCACACATCCGATTTAATACCCAGTTGTTCATGGTCTTCCCACTGCCTACAATGCCTGACTTCTTGCCTATTTCAATTCTATCCATCCTCCAGAGGTGGATTCTAATCCCATCTTTTCCATCAGCCTTCATTGACCTGCCTGTTCTCCACTACTCTTTCCTTGTTCTAGAACGCTTTAATAATCAATCACCCATATCACTCATTCTGCACGTATTCCCGTCTGAAATGTTTATGTCTTGTTACTTAAGTTCCTGAAAAGCAAGCGCCACAACATTCACTTTTCTCCAGAAGTTCCCTTCGGTGTCAGAAACTCAAATTTGCTAAGAGAACAATTAGCACTTTTTTATGCATCAGGACAATCTTTCTCATCAACTCAATAGCATTACCAGAACATTCCTGCTTGCAGAGTGTCTCTGGCTCTCACAGCTCTGGGCCAGCGACTCCCTTAAAATATTGTCATCAAAAGGTTGTTAAGTTGGGGCGCCTGGGTGGCACAGTCGGTTAAGCGTCCGACTTCAGCCAGGTCACGATCTCGCGGTCCGTGAGTTCGAGCCCCGCGTCAGGCTCTGGGCCGATGGCTCGGAGCCTGGAGCCTGTTTCCGATTCTGTGTCTCCCTCTCTCTCTGCCCCTCCCCCGTTCATGCTCTGTCTCTCTCTATCCCAAAAATAAATAAAAAATGTTGAAAAAAAAATTAAAAAAAAAAAAAAGGTTGTTAAGTTGTTTTGTGACAGAAAACAGGGGCTGAATATATGGGTAGATCTGCATGGTGAAGGTATACATACCATTTAAACTCTCAACTGGGATAAGCACCCAGCATATAAACTCCAGAAAGAGTAACACTGTTTATAAGAGATTTTGCTATAGAATATCATATATCGCTTTGTAGGAATGTATATTTTAACCACTGGTATTAGATTCCTTAGGTCATACACACACACACACACACACACATTTTCCAAAGCCAAAGCTAAACTTTTCTCTAAGAATCTTAAGTGGAAATACAGCTACTTAAATCAAACCATCTAGCTAAACCCAGGTAATCAGACCCATGTAATAATGAGGAAGCTAAATCACTGGAAACTCAAGTTCCGGGGTGCCTGGGTGGCGCAGTCGGTTAAGCGTCCGACTTCAGCCAGGTCACGATCTCGCGGTCCGTGAGTTCGAGCCCCGCGTCAGGCTCTGGGCTGATGGCTCGGAGCCTGGAGCCTGTTTCCGATTCTGTGTCTCCCTCTCTCTCTGCCCCTCCCCTGTTCATGCTCTGTCTCTCTCTGTCCCAAAAATAAATAAAAAACGTTGAAAAAAATTAAAAAAAAAAAAGAAACTCAAGTTCCATTTCCCCCCTCACTGTGACCTCTACTGCCTATCACAGAATCTCAAAAGAATGGTCCTGATTTCAACTCTAGGACAGATCTGGTTAGAAAAGCTCTACTGCTACAATATTAGAGAAAGTCATCTAGTTTTACAAATGAGAACAGAATTAAACAATTACTCCTCTTAGAATAAACAAGATTTTAGTTTCCAGTGTATACCTCATACATGAACCACAATGATAAACAGCCATTAAAAGAGAACTAAACGTGGCCCTTATAGAAGGAATTGCCTATGGAGTTGGATAAAAAGATGTGAAAAATTATCTTATTGTGATTACCATATTAAGAAGATGGTGAATCCTATTTCTCACTTGACTGACATTGTTATTGGCCCCAGAATAATTTCTGTGAGCTAAGAATAGCATCTTTTATTTAGGTATTTAGGTATGAAGCTAGAACGATATGCCATTCTGACACACTACGGTAAAAATGAACTAGGGTCCCTAGAATATTCCTGCAAGTAGCTCAGATCCAGGATAATGCCCAAAGGGAAAGTGAAACTCTTGATAAGCACTACTCACTGATCTTCTGTTCCAAAAAACTTCACAAAGAAGCATTTCTTTCCACGCGGTTTCTTCAAGTCTTTGGGTGGATTAACAATCTGGGGAGTAAAAGGGAGGAAAAAAAGGTTTTTCCGTACCTCTAAGTTGGTAAGAAGAAAAATGAAATAAAAGAAAAGGAATATCCTTGAAAAGAACCCAGGGCCTAGTGCGTGTCCAAATCTGGCACTTATATACTGAGATGTATGGAAATGTACAAATATTCTAGGAACTTCTAGAATACATCTACCATGTAGTAGGGTTTGGTAGACAGAAAATCCCTTTCACTGCAATGGCCCTGTTTTAAAAGCAGTTAAAACTAACATCAATGTCAACTCCCCCAACCATGTGACCCTTAAATCACTGAAGAAATGCAGAGAACGTTCTTAAAAACACTTCTGTGAAGTAATAACGTCAAGTGATGATTACACTTCTCATGGTAAGCATCGGGTATAGAATTGTTGAATCAATACCTTGTACACCTGAAACTATTGTAACGTTGTATATCAATTACGCTTCAAAAAATAAAAATAAAAAAACCTGTGTAGGAAGAGTTGCGACAGGTAATAATGACAATGAAGGACAACTGAGGCAATGAATATGCCATATTGCAAAGAGATAGTCTAAAGACATTTCCTGGGCTCCTAGCAAGAATATAAAAACAGAACATTTGGAAAGCTATGACGGATCGCCTCATGCAAAATCTGGAATGCCAACTTCTGCAAAGAGGCACTGGAGCAGCACATATGGTAACATGGAAAGAAGATTTAAACTTAGTTGGGACAAAAATACTTTGACTTTTCACTAACCTACATTTAGATTTCTCTCTTCCTGGAGAATTTATTTTCTTCTCCTTTTGTTACATTTAAGTGTAAAGCTAAATTCAAATTAAAACTGATTTCCAGGATTAAAAAACTTCACCAAAACCATCTCTGATTCAAGAGATAAGCATTTACTGCAGATTAAATAACCTGGTTTATATTATATTGCCTTTTCTAAACAATCTGAGAGTAGGAAGAGAAAAACTCTGAGTGTTAATTTAAATAAGTCCAGTTCAGGGATGCCTGGGTGACTCAGTCAGAAGAGCATGAGACTCTTGATCTCTGGGTGGTGAGTTCCAGCCTCAGATTGGGTACAGACATTACGTCAACAAGTAAATAAGTAAATAAATATTTTTTTTTCCCCCAAAGTAGGTCCAGTTTAACTAAATGCCAAAATTTGAGGGGAACACATCTTACATTCTCACCTCCTCACACCCAACTTCAGATGTCTTCCATTAATAGCAAGACACTCACCTTTCCTGGCCAAGGAGGATACCGGCCGAGTTTCCCCCTAGAGAAAACACAGAGTCAGCATTTGCCCTGGAAAAGCCAGTCCATCTCCTTCAACCCACTCAGCATGAAATTTATTTTCCTAACTCTCCACCTGCACCCTCAAGTGCCAAAACAAAAGCTGGCAAACAGGAGTTCTTAATTTGGCTTCCACAGCTGGGCCCAAGAAGCCCAAACTCTTCAGAAATAGAAAGCAAAAGTGCTTAAGATTTGTGCATTCTTTTGGTGACAAGGAACACAGAACAACAAAACCAATCAAGAGTCACTTGTCTAAGAGCCTCCCCGTGACGGGGGTCGGGGGGCAGTTTGCTCTGTAAACACAGACTTCCCCTTACAAAGTCTGGTTTAATTCACCGCGAGACCAGCCCGACTTTGACAAATGCTAATGGAAACCTTCCTCTGGGTCGAGAAGAGAGCTACGTCGCTCGAGGGAAGCGGCGACGATCAGTCTTGGTTCGAGCGGTAGTCTGAGACACAGAAGCACACCACGAGAGGCACCCAAGAAGGCACTGGTCACTGCCAAGCCTTCGGTCGTAAAGGAGAAGTCTCCCTTCATTTCTTCACGGGGCAGCGCCAGCAGTCCGGTTTCGACACCCGTGGCCAAGCCGCCCGCACAGGTCGATTCCATCGCAACGGGAGTTTTGACGGGCTTGCCCAGGCGAGATGGCCCCGGTGGCTCCCCGGTTCTCCCGCTTTCCGGGAAGCCTCCGCAAGACCCCAAGAACCCGGTGTCCGCGGGAGCTGTGCGGCGCCGGTGACTCCCTTCACGGTGTCCGCCGGCGTGCAGGTGCGGAGCGAAGCCCTCCCCCGGGCGGCCTTGGAGCTCAGAGCCCGGCCCGCCGTGGCCACTCTCGGCCTCAGTCCCCCGGGGCCGGGCTGCCCCTTCCGCCCGGCGTCGCTCCCAGCGCCGGCACCTCGTCTCGCCCTCTCTCCGCAGCCTGGAGTGCATAGAAAGGCAGCTCCGGGGCTGGCCGCGAACCCCGCGCCCAGTGAGGAAGCTCCCCGGCGCACCTCGCTTTACCCTGGCCGCCCGGACTCACCACACCAAATCGCCGAGCCGCAGACTCACAGCCGCCATCTTACCACCCAACCACAGCCGACGCACGGGCCGCCGGGAACATCAGGTCGCCCCGGCGCCGCCCATTGGAGTGCGCCCGGCCACGTGACGGGGACCGGCTGTCACCGGCCACGCCGCTGCTCTGACGTCACCGCGCCCGTGGGGGTTCATTGGCCGGCCGAACGGCACGTGACCCGGGCGCCGCGGTCTCTGCGCGCCGGAGCCCGGAGACTCCCGGCTCCTTCCCCCTCCCTCCGGCTCGTGACAACGAAGCGCCCGCGGTCTGAAGCGGCGGAGGCGGCGGTGAAGGTGCTGCCGGCCGAGTGCGCGAGGGAGCCGGCCCTGCGGCCCGCCCTGCCCCTGGGCTCCGGCCTCCAGCCCCCTCCCGTCCGCGCTTCCGTTACGGCCGTTAGTCCGGCGCGGGGGCCGGCCGTGTCTCCACTCCGGGAGCTGCCCTGACGGACCTCGGCGCGGCCTGGAAGCCAGCCTCCGCCCGAGCCCGGGGCCCGCACCCGGCGGGCTCTGCGTGGCCTCGCCCGGGAGGGCGGACGGGTCCTTCCGTGCGCGCTTTCTAACGGCCGGCGTCCGAGGAGCAGACCGGAGCCCGCGTCCGCCTCTCAAGTTCTCCCGGGGCGCCCGAGCAGCCCGCCGAGGTCCCGAGTTGCCCGACCGACGTGGAGCCGGCGTCTCTCCGCTTCCTCCCGGGCCGGCGCGGCGACACGGCCGGCGAGGCTCCCCCGGGCGCGCGAGGACCCAACCATGGGCCGCGGAGCGGGCCGGCCGCCCGCCGGGAGGCATGGCTCGGGGGCCGGCCGCTAGCAGCGCCGCAGCCCGGGCGCCCGGGCCGGCATGAGGACGGCCGCGGGGGGACGAGTGCGGCCCGTGGGGCCGTAGCCTGCGTCGCGCCGGGGACAAAGGTGCGTGTCTTTGTCGGGACCGGGCTCTCACGTAAGCCTTGTTGTAGTTTGACACTTTTAGAGAAGTTGGGAGTGGCTGTTGTGACAACAGGAAGGCAAATGCTCGCGTAGTTTCAGTATGTGAAAACCAAGTCATTGAATGGGGAACTTGTTCACATCAGTTCAGCACAGGGCCCACACACACATCCCGGGGAAAAAATAAAAATGTTTGGAAAGGTCCCAATCGCAGTTGCAGACTCCGAGTAAGTCTTAAGTGTCTATTTAAGAGTTTTTCTTCAGTCGTCCTCTGCTTGAAAAGGTGGCGGATCCACACGCACCTCCTGTAGGCGTTTTTGTCCTACAGACTTTGGTTTCAAGAGTGTTTTGTTTTTTTGTTTTTTATTGAGTTGGCTTGTCCACAGCCTGGTATTTTTTTAGACTTCGGTTTCCCTAAAGTGCCGACAATTAGTTTCAGGAGCTGTCATTTACTGTTTTGTCCTAAGGACAAACCGATAATTGGAAGCACATTTAAGATTCCAGGAAATGATTTCATAAAATTCAACATATGTTCTTAATTTAAAAACTCTTTTAATTTTGAGGAATTGAAGGAGTTCTTAATGATTTGATAAAATATCCGAATTTTAAGTCAACATCACATTGGACCTAGAAGTATTCCCATGAGAGTCAGAACATGGTGAAGAATATATGTTTAATATTATTCTGGAAGTTTTAGCCAATGCAATAAGACATGAAACAAAAGTAAACACTTGAGAAAGTAGACAAAATTCTTATTTCTGGGGATGATAGGACAGCCTTTTGTGGAAAAAAAAAAGGGAAAGCCATTAAAGTAAATGAGTTTAGTAAAGAGACTAAAAAACTAGCAAAAAAAAATTAAGTTTTTCTTCACTGATAATCAGTTTGAAAGTACAATAGTTATAAGGATGCATATTAAAAAATATATATTTTCTGAGAACCGAGATGCAACAGTTAGCATTTCTTGGATAATTGCCAGTTGAAGTTTTTTAAGAAGGATGTTTGCGTGTGTACAATATTGTGCTTTTATTTAGATTGATGTTCAACTTGTTAAAGTTGACTATTTAAATACTTAGTTTTTCTTAAGCCTTTTAAGTTTTACTCCCCTAAATCATTCTATTTACAAATTTAAGAATAGAGATGTAAAGAGTATTTGATCCTTGACAGAGTTTCAGTTAAGGTACCAGTTTAACAGATTATATTCCCCTAAACAGTGAACTTTTTACAGTGTTTTAAACTACACTTAAAGTCCATATGTTCTCTCACGTACTTCAAACTTCTAAAATGGTGAACTTATAAACTTAATAGTAAAATCTTCCCAAAGACCCAACTCTGGTATGTCTGATAGCTGTATAAATCAGTTTTAAACGAACACTTTTAAACTTTTGTTTAAGCATTTCAAATTAAAATTGTAAGTCTAACATTTCAGTCCTTATTATGTCTGATTCTCTTAAATATTTCACATAATTTAGTAACAACTAGCAAGCAGTTGTCATGATTATAAGATATAATCCAAACTCTAACTTCAAAGTGTTAATATGCTATAGGTTTGATTTACTTTAGTCTTATTTCTGTAACTTCTTAGGCCTGCAAAGTCACACAAGTGAGAGAAGCAGTTTTACCATCTAAGTGAATGAAGTTACAGTATGTAAAATGTGGATCATGATAAAGTTACATTTAAAAATTACTGCCTGGGGGCACCTGGGTGGCTCAGTCAGTTAAGTGTCAGACTTCAGCTCAGGTCATGATCTCACTGTGCATAAGTTTGAGCCCCACATCGGGCTCTGTGCTGACAGCATCGAGCCTGCTTTGGATTCTGTGTCTCCCTCTCTCTCTGCCCTTATCCCACTCATGGTGTGTCTGTCTCTCTCTTTCCCTCTCTTTCCCTCTCTCTCTAACATTAAAATTTTTTTTTTAAATTATTGCCTGGACAGGGACCTGGTTGCCCTTTCCAGAGTTAACTTCCTATATCCCATGTGCTACTTGACAGATTGCCTCCCTATAGTGAGACTCCAACTGCTTGTGTCAGTGGGGGATCTTTAAGCCTCAGCTTTCAGCTGTGATTTATTTTTACAACCCAGTCCATGATGAATGTCTTGGGAGCCTTGAAAGTTTCTTTTAGGGGATTTCTTTTCAGTATTTTAGTGCACAATGGTTTTTTGCACTGCAAACCTGTTTTGCTGCTAATCACTTGGCTGTCTACTTAGAATTATTTTTACTTTTTTTTTTTAAGTTTATGTTGAGAGAGAAAACATGAGCACAAGTGGGGGAGGGGCAGAAAGAGGGAGAGACATAATCGCAAGCAGACTCTGCACCATCAGCACAGAACCTGATGTAGGGCTGGAACTCATGAACTGTGAGACGATAACCTGAGCTGAGACCCAGTTGGACACTTAACCAGCTGAGCTACCCAGGTGCCCCTTAACTCTTCATTTTTGGATATTTTACTCCCTGGTCTTAGAGATCACAATTTTTGGTCATAGTAGAAAGAACAAATGCTGCCTATGGACTAGTATACATTCCTATGTGTGGATGTGTGTGATATGTGTAAATCTTCCTGAATTAGTCACTACTTACTCGTTACTGTCAAAATATAGTGAGCTTTTCTTGGGAACTTGTCAAAATGATTCTAAAATTGATCTGAAATAATAAACAGGCTGGAATAGCTAAGTATTATTTTTTTTTTAATATGAAATTATTGTCAAATTGGTTTCCATACAACACCCAGTGCTCACCCCAACAGGTGCCCTCCTCAATACCCATCACCCAGCCTCCTCTCCCTCCCACCCCCCATCAACCCTCAGTTTGGTCTCAGTTTCTAAGAGTCTCTTATGTTTTGGCTTCCTTCCTCTCTAACCTCTTTTTTTTTTTTTTTCTTCCCCTCCCCCATGGTCTTTTGTTAAGTTTCTCAGGATCCACATAAGAGTGAAAACATATAGTATCTAAGTATTACTTTTAAAAGAATAATAATAAAGATGAACTTTGGATTGAAGATATTAAAATACACCATAAAATTTTTCACAACAGTGTAGTACTGGTTAAACAATGTCCGGTTTTACAGTACTAATCTAACAGGTTGGATTTCAGTAATAGATCTTAGGATGTCAAATACATTTCTACACACTACATGCCAAATCAGCATTGGAAAGAAAGGTTAGTGATAGATGCTGGGAAGAAGCCAAGTTAGAATTCAACATGTAAAATAAGTTTTTTTTTTTATCATACCTCACTCAAATAAAAGACGGTAAATAACATCAGGAAAAAGTATGGCAGGCATTATATATCTATGAGATACCGAAACGCTTACAAATCGGCTTTTAAAAATCACAGTTTTGACAGCCATTCCCTTAATGCTGGATATTGAGGTGGTTTTTATCATTTTTCCTAGTCTGCAATGAATATCCTTACTTATTATCATGGTAGAAAGTTCACAGAAAAAAAAAAGTTCATACTAAAGTATGAGTGTGAAAAAGGAAGACATAAGGTTATACAACAAAGTACACACAGAAATCTCTACATATACATGTGTTTACGTACATACATGCATGTATGTATACTTTTATATATATTTATATAGTATATGATTATATTCTGTAAACCCTTACAATTCTGGGCTTTACAATCTGTTTTGACCGTTCCCAGGCAGCTTTGAAAGTCTTCGGCATGTGATAATTTTTCACTTTGCCAAGGCCCAGTTTTGGGTGGAAGAGGCTGGTGTATTAGGAAATGAGCTGAGCCAGATTTCTCCTGAGACGCTTGTTTTTTGCTTATCCCAGAGGAGGCAGTACCTTCTGTGAGCTGTTGAAAACTGTCATTGTGAAGATTGGCTTTTAATGAAAGTATACTGCTGGTGATGAAAGTATAGAGATCTTAAGAAAGAGATTATTCTCAGCCAGAAAAAAAAAGTATTGGATAAATTAAATGAAAAATATTCTATGGTGGTCTTTGCAGTTTTAAGGATTCTTTAAGGCTCTGTCAGCATGGATTCTCTAACAGCAAGGATCCTTTGACTAGGTACAGAAAAAAAGAGTGGAAGGAAGTTTGCTGAACACTGATTATCTCTGAATGATAGGATTTGGGGTGATTTACATATACATATAAAAATGTTAAATTTAAGATGAATAGTAATTGAAGCAGGAAAAAGTACTAAGTGGTAATTAAGGTCAATTTAACAATGGATTCTTCTTGACAATGAAATTCTTTTAAGCTTAAATCTGTATACTTGAACAGGAAAAATCATTTTTATCATCTTGGTTTGACCTGGCCCTTCTTTTAATGTTAACAGAAGCCATGCAGTGACACCCGCTAAGACTTGTTGGTAGCCATGTCGGAGCCCCACAGGGTCCAGTTCACCTCTCTCCCAGGTTCTCTGAATCCTGCATTTTTGAAGAAATCCCGGAAAGAGGAGGTTGGGGGAACAGAACAGCATCAGGACTCTGAGCCGGCTGCAGCAGCTGTTCGGATTACACTCACCCTCTTTGAGCCAGATCACAAGCGCTGCCCAGAGTTCTTCTACCCAGAGCTGGTGAAGAACATACGAGGGAAGGTGAAAGGCCTTCAACCCACAGACAAGGTACACCCCAGCAGCCTCAGACTCCATCTGCAGATAGAATGCATGGGACATCCTGTGCAAATGGGTCTTCTGGAGGGTGGAAACAAGACTTGAAAGGCTTTTGCTGCCCCTAGATGATGGCATTCAGCCCCAAGCAGTCACAGGTGTGCTCGTTTTGCCTCTGGGTAAGAAAGGATAGAATTCTTTGTAGAACCATGACTGTTCATTCATCGACTGTTCATTGACTGGAATTTTGTGCTGGACATTTTTCTTTTCAATGAAATCTCACTCTGCCTAGTTAGCATAAGGACAGACAAGAAAAGACACTGATAGCTCATCTCTTCTGAACAGTGATATTCTAGATAGTTTATTTACCTGGATGAATGGAAACCTATTTTTGTGGGAGTTTTTTTTCTTGTCGTTTTGTTTTATTTGCCAGAATTGGGTTGTAGCCTTCAGGTCTTGTGAGAATCAGTGCGGTTTCTTAAATGTTATTTATTTATTTATTTATTTATTTATATTTATATTTATATTTATTCATAAATGTTTACTTATTTTGAGAGAGTTAGAGAGTGAGAAGTAGAGGTACAGATAAAGAGGGAGACAGAGGATCCCAGGCAGCCTCCACACTCGCCACAAAACCTAATGTGAGGCTCGAACTCGCAAACCGTGAGATCATGACCTGAGCCGAAATAAAAGCGTTGGAAACTTAACTGACTGAGCCACCCAGGTGCCCCTCTTAAATGTTTTTTAAAAGACCTGTTTATTTTCCTGGCATATTTGTTTTACTTTTTAGTATGAAACTTCTCAAATAAATACAGAATAGGATAATAATGTAATAAGGCCCATGTACCCATCACCAGCTTTAGCTATTACTAAAGTTTTGATAATTCATTAACATTGTAAAAATTTTTAAAAAGCTTTTACTGAATTATGTATATAAGAAAAATGCATATATGATAAATTCACAGCTTGGTGCATTTTCACAAACTCAACACACCTAAGTAACCAGTACCTGGATTATAAAATGTACCATTTTCCAGGATACCAGAAACCATCCTCCTGCCCTTCCAAAATCCTAGCTAAAATACATGGCCCACTGCCATGATTTCTGACAGCTTAGATCAATTTTGCATTTAAAAAAAAAATTAATTGACTTTAACTTATTTTAATGTTTATTTTTGAGAGAGAGACAGGACGTGAGTGGGGGGGGGGGGGAGAGAGAGAGAGAGAGAGAGAGAGAGAGAGAGAGAAAGAAAGAGAATCCGAAATAGGCTCCAGGCTCTGAGTTTGATGCGGGGATCAAACGCGGAAATGGTGAGACCATGACCTGAGCTGAAGTCAGACTCCCAACCGACTGAGCCATCCAGACATCCCAAGTTTATTTATTTTTGAGGGAGAGGGAGTGTGAGCAGGGAAGAGGCAGAGAGGGGGGAGACAGAATCCCAAGAGGCTCCGTACTGTCAGCACAGAGCCTGATGCAGGGCTCACACTCACAAACTGTGAGATCATGACAGCTGAAACCAAGAGTCAGTTGCTTAACTGACTCAGCCGTGCAGGTGCCCCTGGGTGTGCACGTTTTGTATTTTATGTAGATGGAATCCTACAGTGTGAGTAGGAAGTAGGTGAAGATCACAAGCACCTACCCTGGTGCACTGTGCTAGGCTCTGAGCAAGGGTTAGTGGGGTCCCGCACTTGGAGTATTTTGATCTTTAGAGTGACTCTTAGTAAAATAAGGATTAGCCTAGTACCTGGCTCACAGGGTGTTTGAGGTTAGAATGAGATCATGTAGGCAAAATTTCTAGCAGCAGAACTTAGTGGCCAGTGCTCCTTCAGTCTGATTCACTGTTGTGTTGTTTGGGTTGGATGCCTTTGGTTAGGAGCATTGTCTACTTTCTTTGCCCAGATAAAAATGTGTTTCCTTGATTAAGATCATCTTCCATTAGCTGAATGAAGCCAGTAAGTTTGTGCCAAAGGTCAACCTTTCATATTTGGGCTAGTGGGCAAGATGAGGAAAAATAATTTCAAATCTACGCAAGCTTCCTTTTCCAAAGTAGGAATTGGATGATCTTCCTTGAGAGGAAGAGACAGTAGCAGAGATTGATTAAAATCTTTATTTATGGGCTCAAACCAAATTAGTAGGTCAACTGAAATTAGAATACCAGTACTGTGATTTCACCTTTCTTGGGGGTCCAAGTGCCCTTCTCTATTGGAGAAAAATTTATGGAGCATACACAGAGAACTTTGGATTCATTTTCAGGGGATTCACTCTCCTGGCCTTCAGATACAGAACTCCTGAATCATTGTGTCTACTCTGTGGTGTTCAAAATATTACGTAACCTGACAGATTCATGTATTAATTCATTTAGCATATGTTTCTTGTAATGTAAAACTATTGTGTTAGATACTGAGGAGTATATAAAGGTGGAGAAGCCACTATCCCAGCCTCAAGGGAACTTTCAGTCTTGTAGGTATTTTAAAATTATGCTGACACAGGTAACAGGTGTTACAATGTGGTAATTGTTTAAGTCTGGTACAAATAAAGCACTGGAAGGCTTGGACAGAGGAGAGCTTACATCCCAGGTGATGTGTTTGGACAGAACTGGACTTTCATATATTCAGGAAGTAGTGCTTTTGGACAACTACTGTTTGCAAGACATGAAAGAGTACACATTGAATCCAGGACTGCTCTATATTGGTAGAATTTCTTAAGATTATTTTAACCACTTAAGTTATATGTGATCATTATAGAAAATTTAGAAGATACAAATGAGTGCATGTTTTAAAGACCACTCATTTGTGATGCCTGCATCATATGTATGTTCCCTATTATCTCATTATGCAAATATGCCCTCTATCATTTAACTGATCTTTTATGGGTGGGTTGGATTTCAGGAGGCAGAAATGGGAGACTGAGGCAATTGAGTTTTGTCTTCAGACAGGCATCCAATCTTTAGTGATTTTGGTCTACTCTGAAGGCTTAAATGTATTTGATACGAGAGACTTTTATTAAAATGAAGGTTCCTTGCCAAAGAAACCTAAGGTCCCCACTCTGGAAAACGTACTTAATGAGAAAAATGCAACAGTTTACAGAGTAGAATTAAACTTTGGAAATTCATGTGAAAATATTTGGAATGTGTATTGATATTGTACTGAGCCATCAAAATAAGCTTCTAAGGAACGGGAATGCTATGAACCTGGGTTTGACTTCTGGTACCACTGAGGGAAGTGCAAGTTCATACCACTCTTCCAACCAGTAAGGCAGAATAGCTCTCAAGAGCTTGCACTATTTTCAGTGGGTTCTTAACCTTTTTGAGCCATTAATTGCTTTGGAAGTCCAATGAAGCCTACGGACCTTCTTAGAACAATGTTTCTAAATGCATAAAATAATTTTTAGGAGTACCGAGGAAACTAGCTATATTGAAACAGTTCTGTGTAGGTTGAATATCCCTGAATATAGGCCCTTTGCCATTTTTGGAGCCCTCTGGGACCTAGTGCTATGGTGGGCCATTGTAGTCATTCAGTTAAGTTTCATTGAATCACATGAATGGAAACTTGACTTTAACAACTAATTAAACAGTGATGGGACAGTAGCATGTTTTTTCCCTTTTCTGAAAAATAGTTGTTTTTATTCAGTTTATAGGTATTGAGTAGTCAGTACTACAGTCAGGTATTACAGATAGGGTTGTGGGAATTTTTTTGTGACTCTTACTTTTGTGAAATGATCTCTTTACAGAAGAAAGATCTCTCAGATCCTTTCAATGATGAAGAAAAGGAAAGGCATAAAGTGGAGGCCCTTGCCCGGAAATTTGAAGAAAAATATGTAAGATTTCTCTCTTGGGCAACAAAACAACCTCACTGAGTGGGAGAGGTTTCCAGACATTTTTATGTTCCTTTAGTGGATTATCACCTAAACAAGTGCAGAGGTTGGAGAGAACAAAATGCGATTATTAGATAAATGCATTAAGGTACAGAAAATGCATGTGGCAGGCACTAGTGTATGAAGCTAAATGGATGAATGAGCAAGAAGGGCCTTTTACTCCTAGAATTTATGCTTAGAATAAATATTATGATACAAAGCATACAAAGCCACTTAGTTCCTTCTTCTGTCTTAGGCCGTTTTGTGCAGATAGAAATCTATTCTATTTTAAAAGGTCTTCAGGGAACGGGGTGTGGGGTGGGTGTAGGTGTGTGTGTGTCACTGTTCCACGCTTTACAACCTTGAGTCACTAGTTGATGGAGTTCAAGGCAGCAATTAATTCTATGTATCAAAAAAAGCATGTGACCTTAGAATTAAACATTTATTAAGAGGGTAGGCCTCATGTTATATGTTCTTAGCACAGTTACACATGGAAAAAGCACATGACCTATTTTAAATTTTAGGGTGGAAAGAAACGTAGAAAAGATCGGATACAGGACCTGATTGACATGGGGTACGGTTATGATGAATCGGACTCCTTCATCGATAATTCTGAGGCGGTAAGTCCTTACTGAAAATGTCATTGGAACCACCTTAGCTCCTACTGAAAACTGCCTGGAGGTGGGAATGGGGTCAGTGTGGGCATGCCTTCAGTGTGAAGAAGAAAGAGCTGGCCTGGTGAGAGAGGGAAAGTGACATCCTTGATCTGGCCTTGATTCCCTCACTGAAAATGGCCAGATCGATCCAAACACCCTTTAGTTTGGACATTTGTGGTTGACGAGAAGCAGGTCTTAGCATACTGTCTGAAACGTGACAGAACACCACAGTCGTACCTGCTCTGTCAAGACCCACTCTGCACCTTTGGACTTGAGTACCAGAACGTGTAGCTGACCATTTGTTTTCTCCCCCTTCAGTATGATGAGCTTGTTCCTGCTTCTTTGACTACAAAGTATGGAGGATTTTACATTAACTCGGGAACCCTGCAATTTAGACAGGCATCAGAATCTGAAGACGACTTCATTAAAGAAAAGAAGAAAAAATCTCCAAAGGTTAGAACAATACATGATTTTGGATTTTGGAATTGCTTTTTTCTACATGACTTTATAAGATCAGTAGGTGACTTACCAGAACATGTGCTGGTTTAGGTTGGCTCAGGAGATTGGTGGAAAGGCTTGAGCCATGCCAAGGCCGACAGGTCACTTCTCATACCTGTAGTTGGGCAAGGTGCTGTGAACCTGGAGCTGTCTGTGCCTGTGTCCCAGCAGGCTCGGCAGCGATTCATTTCTCAAGGTGGTTTTAGGACAGGGACTAGGGCAGTGAAGAGTGTGGAGTGAGGGGAATTTGTACCAGCCTTGCTGTGTCTCTTCTGTGGACATGTAGAGGACTTCAGTTCCCAGGGCTGTCACCCCGACAAAACAAGTGAGCCTTAAGATAAGTTTATTTTGAAATCTACCTACCACTGCTTGCGTGTTTACAACAAGATGTAGGGCCTGCATACAGCTTACTTGAAGTAGAAAAGTTTCAGGCTACAGAATGGCCTCTTGCCTCAGCCCTGGGTGCTTCCAGGAGACACTGTCAGTGGGAATGCTGTGTTGACCTGCTGCAGGTCTGTGGTCCAGGGACTGGTCTGAAAGCTGTTGCTCTTGAAGGAGGTGAGGCAGCTCTCAGGATGAACCCCGGGCGGAGCAAGGCCAGTGCTGTGTAGTGCACTTGCTCCCTGAGTTAGGGAGCCGTGTAACTGTGCCTTGTCTTTAATTCTCAGAAGCGGAAGTTGAAGGAAGGTGGTGAGAAGATAAAGAAGAAGAAAAAAGATGACACTTATGACAAGGAGAAGAAATCGAAAAAGTCCAAGTTTTCCAAAGCCGGGTGAGAGGCAGCAGCTTCTTTGCTAGGACGAAATCTGAACTGTTAGGGCAGGACACCTGGGAGCTGACGTGCCCTCCTCCTCACAGCTTCAGAAGAGGCAGCAGGGCTTGGCCTTCCGTTCCCCATCATGCCTCCCACAGTGCCACCGTGGGCAGTCAGTGCTCTCACATCTCTGTGTGTCAGACATCGGAGTTCGCTCTGTCCCTTTGTCGGTGTTGGCAGCTATTTCTGTCACTGTGTGACTGCTGATGTTTCTTGTTCTCTTGGGCACCCCTCCTCTGCCCCAGTTCTCCTTCTGTCTCTGCCACTTCCCTTGTCTTCTTTGGTCCTGCTTTCTTCACCTCACTCGGTCTCACCCCAGCTGCCCTTCAAGTTGCTGCTGTTCTCTGCTGCTCCTGCTTTTTCCCTTTAAATATTTTTCTTGCCCCCCCACCACTTTTTTGCAACCTTTTATTTCAGCCTGGCAGTGGTTTTTAAAAACACATCGGATATTTAGCATTCTGTGACATTGTTCTGCTAACCTGTATTAAATCTCAAGCTTTGGTCCCAGCAAGAAGGAGCTCCATATGCCAAGAGGAGGGAGGAGGAGTAACAGGGTGGCCCTGTGACTGAGGTTCCTGGAGACAGTTGCGCTGGGAGCAGGGGCAGTCTCTCGTGAATTTCCCTGTTGAGGTGTGCTGCAGCTTTCGTAACCAACTTCTTCCTTGCTTGCAGCTTCACAGCCCTCAATGCCAGTAAGGAGAAGAAGAAAAAGAAATATTCTGGGGCTTTGAGCGTTAAAGAGATGTTAAAGAAATTTCAGAAGGAGAAAGAAGCTCAGAGAAAGAGGGACGAAGACCATAAGCCCGTAGCGGTCTCGTCGGCAGAAGCTCAGGGCCTGCGGGAATTGGAGGGCACCTCTGACCCCTTGCTCTCGCTCTTCGGCTCCACTTCTGACAACGACTTGCTCCAGGCGGCCACTGCCATGGACTCGCTGACTGATTTGGACTTGGAGCAGCTGCTCAGTGAGTCTCCAGAAGGAAGCCCTTTCCGTGATATGGATGATGAGAGCGATTCCCTTGGGGTGGGACTGGACCAGGAATTCAGGCAGCCCTCTTCCCTCCCCGAAGGCCTGCCCGCGCCCCTGGAGAAGCGCGTTAAGGAGCTGGCTCAGGTATGGTGACACAGAATGGCCAGGCTTTCCTGGAAGCAGTTTGGGCAGATTGACAATGGTTCTGCACCACATGAAGCTCGCTGCCCAGAGCAACCCTTAGTGAGTTGGCAGTTTCGGTGTAAGCTTTTCCAAGCTCTCTTCTCCCGAGTGAGGAAACTGTGTAAGCTCTGACCATCAGGCATCATTTTTAGGGCTTTCGTGGTTCTTTCACTCCCGAAAAAAAAATCTTTCTCCTAGGGGAATTTCTTTCCGTTTCCTGCCTGTCCGTTCCTTCCTCACAAATGTCTTTCCTTTGGTGCAGTAGACGCTAATGCTGGCAGCAGGCAGCTAAGGCACAGATCTGTCATTTTAGTAATTAGGTTTTGAAAAGTCACAAAAGTTTGCAAGTGTATGTTAAACCTAGGGTATATGCTTAATTGCCACTGGGTTTCGGTTGCTGCCTGGACTTGCCCATCATCACTGTTAGGTAGCGATCACAGGACTACCTAATGAATGAGAAGGAGCTGAACATTCATACTGTCTATGAACCGTTAAGAACAACAACGGTCTTTGGGCTTTAGCAGCCCTTGGCAGTTGGGAATTGATTTCTAGAGTGTTAAGAATTGTCAGTTCAGTTGTGTATTACTGACTATGAACCAAACATAGATCATTAGTTATGATGACTTGTAGTTAAGGAACATTTTACTTCTGGCATCCTGACTTATAATGCAACTGGTGGCATCAGACTCTAGCTTAAGTATTAAACTAGTGGTTCTCATAGCATTTCAGAATTACTCTTCTGTGTAATATCCCTTGTGTTTTATGGTAGGGTAAAATGTTAACCACTGGTACAAATGATTTCTTGTTTTGAAAAAGTTTTTGAGCACAACAGATGAAGTAAATCAAATGTCTTACTCAGATCCCTAGTTCTTCCTCATTCACCTGTGTGCAGTGTTCTCTTTGTGATGATTTAAATGAATTGTGTCATGTCAGCGTTTCAGAGAATATCTGAATAGGATGTGTAGGTGGAAGTAGTCGAATCTGAACTTGGCATGTTTGAGCATACTGTTCTGTGTTTGCTCTCAGAATTTATGTTTAAAAAAATTACTCTTGGTCGTTCTCAGTCCTCCGGTTTGTAATCTAATTCTTTTGTAGCTTCTGAAAGTCTTGTTAAGTAAGTTGAGTGAGGTATAAGTGGCAGTAGCCAGTCGTGTTTTTAGAGAAAAGTCAAAAACATTCTTGGATGTGCCCCTCCACCCACCATAGGTAGTGTTCTAGTCTGATAACTTAGACTGATTATATTGCTTTCTTGGAAAAAGATGGACAAACTCCATGGAAGCAAAATGGCTTAATATGAAGCAGCATTGGGTTGTGATTCAAGAAAGCCTCACTTTCTGGAGTCCATTGGATGGACCCTGAGCAAGCTGCCCTTCCTCAGTGACTGCCAAGTTCTCTCTTGGGACAGTGGAGACAGGGTTCTGGACCCTATAGATACGGTAGGCTTGGTTGGGTTTTGGTGGGGAGGTGGTGACCGGGACAAATTGACATACTGAAAATGAGCATTCATATGTGAGATTGATACTTAAGTCATCACCTAGCTCTTCTACTATAAGAGCGTTAAGAACCTTTGGGAAATGGGATAGAAAATGGGGATTACCCATCATTCTGCCAATCTGAAAATTATTCTCATTTTGCATATTCCTTTCTAGCCTCTGTGTATATGTTTTTATGCAGTTGTAATTATAGTTGTGAATAATTGTTTCCTGCTTTCTTCACTTAATAAATATTATTATAAAGCCCTCATTACTTTTGATGGTTGCATGAAAAAGAAGGCTTATTTTTAGAAAGTTACTTAATGCCATTCCAGAGGACCCCCAGGTGGTCCATTCTCACCAGGGTTCTGTACTCGGGCACTTGGAGCCTCCTACATGTGTGCTGAGTGCTCTAAACCCAGACCTCACTGAGACTCTGCTGGGAAAGCTATTCCTCCCAGGGAGAAAATGCCTATGTACACAAAAGTTGCATATAATTTCAAAAGCCATCCATGGATATTTGGATCCTTAATAAGGAGCCCTGTCCTCAATCTTGAACTGGACATTGCGTTTTTAAATTTATATTGAACTTGATGTACATAACTGTAACATTAGTAGTGTTACGTGTTCTCGCTTTATTTTTCACTCCCCTTGTTATCTTTTTTCCTCTTCTTTATTTTTATAAGATTATTTAGTTTTAAAATTTTGGCCTTAGATGCAACGTGTATCAGTTTCTACTGTTAACTAAAAAAACTGCCCCAAAATTTAGGGCTTCAAAGAGCATTTCATTTCTCCTGACTTTGGTTGCCTGGGTGGTTTCTCTTCTGGTCCTACCTGGCTCACTCTTGTGGCTCCATTCAGCTGACAAGTTGTCCGGGTGCTGGGATGGCTGGGGTGGCCGAGGTGGCCAGGACATCCGGCCTGTCCCTCCTTCTAGTCTTTCATCCTGGGTTTCTTCAGAGCGTGGCAGTTTCAGGGTGACATTTCAAGAGAATGAAAGTGGAAGCTGCAAGGCCCGTGAGATCTAGCCATAGAAATTCTGTGTTCACATCACTTCTCTCCTCTATTGGTTACGCAAGTCAACAAACTAGGTTGGAGGGTTGGGAAGTTAGAGGCCATCTTCTTGTGGCAGAATGCATATCCTGGGAGAGAAGGGGTCTGGGATCCTGTTTGTCACCTACCACGGTCCTATAAGCAGATCCTAATCTGGTATGTATCCATCCCTTAGGGAATAATCTTTACTCTGAGAAGGAAAAATTAGACTTTTAAGTTTATTTTTGAGAGAGAGCACGCATGGGCGCAGTGCACACCTGAGTGGAGGAGGGTGGAGAGAGACAGAATCCCTAGTGGGCTCCGTGCTGTGGGGCCTCAGACTCACTAACTGTGAGAGCATGACCTGAGCTGAAATCAAGAGTCGGATGCTTAATTGACTGAGCCACCCATGCTCCCCGCCCCCCTTTTTTAAAGTTTATTTATTTTTGAGAGAGGGTAGATTAACTTTCTAACTAGATGTGATGCTCGAAACTTGGAAAAAATATATTTGAAATATATATATATATATATATATATATATATATATATATATATATTTAACTGTATATATTTAACTCTATATATTTAACTCTATTTAACTCTATATATTTAACTATATATTTAACTATATTAAACTATATTAAAGAGGTACCCCAAGAAGGCTGCCCTGGTGGATGCCCAAGCAATGTTCACTGTGTTCACTATTTAGCCTGTTTTTCATTTCCTGTTTCTTTGTACTATACGCTCTTATGGCCCCAAAGAATCCAGTGATTTGATCTGATGGCTTTACCTTGTCTTCACTGAATAGGCCTTGATTGTGCCTTTTGTCTTGGTTGTTGGAAAGTTCACGTGTGTTGCCCCCTCAGGTTACTGTCTTGATGTAGTCTGGCAGCTACTCAGCCTGGTCCAGACAGATGAGCAGCTCTATTGACTAAAGCATAAACTGGGAACAATACTGAGAAAAGAAAAACAGAGACCTCATGTCCGTCACCCTTCTACTCCACCTGCTCACAGCTTACCCTGTTATAGACTTAGAACCCCTGCCTCACAAATCAAGGCAGACCTGGATCCAAGGAGAAAAGGGTAGGAAAAAACCTAACCTGTTTTGTCTTTTTTAAAAAGAAAATCATGCCAGCAAAAACAGGTACAGTATATAAGGCTCTGACCTAGGTGCTGAGAGGCTGTAAGTGACTTTTCTTATAATTAAAACAGCTCATTAAAGGGCTTTTGGAACTATTGTAAAATAGCATGACTGGACTGTTTCCATTTAATTTCATTTCTTAGTTAATCTAGGATTGATGAATTGAAACAACTCCTTAAGCAAGGGTATCTCTTCTTAGGGTTGAGGAACCTCACTTATTTCCAGAAGAGTATCAGATATAAATCCAGTTGTTCTTTTAGTTGGATTTATTTAAAAATACAGCCCTTGACTAATTACCTTCATTATAAAACCAGACCCTCAGAGATATTATCTACACAATTGAAAAGGCATTGGAAACCTCCGACATACTGAAGAACTGGCTGATAATCTAAAAGTAAAATTTGAATGTAAACTGAAGCAGTTGATAGGTCTGCCAAATGGTGGGGCATTTGAAATACATGTTACAGTGATTAGATTGAATGAATACAGAAGTGCTTCTGGATCTTAGAAGTAGCAGTTTGTAAGCTTAAACAAAAGAATGACTCCTGTTTATTTTCTCTCAAACTAAAATCATACTCTCAGTATATTAGAAGTGCCAAGACTTCTGAATACTTAAGAAATCGTCAGGTGAATGGATTAAAAGTTGCAACCTTTCTTTCTTTGATTTCCATCCATCCATTTCACCCCCTTTCATCCTGGGCCTTTGCACTTCCCTCCCTCCAGGGGTTTGCAGAGGCTTGAGTTTTGTGTATTCTCTGCAGGTTCTGTTTGTTGGTACCAAACTTTTTTTCCTCTGGTTGCATTCTTTCAGTAATACCTGTTTGTTCCTTCATCTGTGCACTTAGGCGACATTTACTAAGCTCTTTACGTAATAGGCAGCTGTGGGAAATATATTGACAAATAAGATTCAGTTCTTGTCCTCCATGAGCTTGTTCTCTGTAAGTGGACCAGTAGACATGTAAACAGGTGGCTGTAGGACAGAGCAGAATGAGGTAAGCTCTGTGATATTTGTGTGGCCAAGCAGATGGTCAGGTGGACAGCCAGACTTGAGGTAAGAAACAAGCTCCTTGGGTATGTAGGAATCAGACTGGAAACAACAGGTTTGGCCTGGTGCAGTGGAGAGATGGCCTTACAGGAAGCCCAGGCATAGGGCTGAGGTGGGGCAAGGGGTTGTTGAATTGTTGGATGGTGGGGACCCCCTGGAATGTAGTGGAGAATGGGGACCATAAATGCCACATAAAAGAGTTTGGGTTTGATTCTGGGCTTGGAGAGAACTACCTAAGGGTTTTAAAGAAAGGAGTGGAAGGATTTCAGGAGGATGGAGTGTAGTTATTAGAAGTGGGGAACACAGGAGGAGGAGCAGAAACTGGTGGGTTTGGTTTTGGGTAAGTTGTGTGTCCATACCAACAGATCATCCATTGACAGAAGTAATTGGAAATTCTAATCCAGAGCTTAGAAAAAAGGGTTTAGAGCTGGACTGTTAGATTTGAGAGATCTACATGGGTTATATGTTATTTTGAAGCTATGAAGGTGTAGAAGGTATTGGGAGAAGATAGTTTTAGATAGAATCTTGGACTCCATCTATTATTAAGGAGAGCTAATGACAGAGAGGGAGCAGCCAGAGGTAGGAATGGGTCGCAGAGGATACAATGAGAGGAAGGCACGTGAGGGGACAGGAAGGTGGAGGGTAGTTCTCAGTGCCTGTAGTCTCAGAGGGGTTGATCAGGGTTGATCGTTTGTTGTAAGACGAGAATCTCACTGCCTTTGTTTGCCATCATTATTCTAGATCAAGCCTGATTTTAGATATTTTATTTTACCTAAAGCCTTTGGACCAGCAACTCTTGGGTTTAGGTCAGTGGTTTTCAGTCCCCTCTGCACATTAGAGTTACCAGGGTTACTTTTAAAGGGTGCACATTCCTGGGCCTTGTCCCCAGAGATTGTGATGCGATCTGGACCAAAGGTCTAGGGTGGGGAAAACTGCCAGGTAATTCCAATATGCAGCCAAATGTGAGAATCGATGGTTCAGACTTTTGCTGTGATTGCTTTCCTGACCTGTGCACTTAGTGCCCTGGCGGCCTGCCGTGGCTGACACGCAGGGTGCGTACTGTGTTCTCGTGGGAAGCAAAAGACTGTATAGGAGCCTGCTATGGCTTGTGTCAACAGGTAGGAAGGTATGTTAGTGGTTAAGATGGTCTGGTAGTAGAGTTTGTGATAAACTGTTAAGTGGATTGTGAGTTTCCCAAGAATTGCAATGTCCTTAAGTGCTAAAGTAGCACATTGTTATTATTTAGGGGTGAGGGGGATAAAGGTTTTCTAATCTTGAGGGTTTGTTGCAGTTATGATTGTTTTTGTACTGTGGAAGTATGGAAATTCCATCTCACAGTTGAGGTGATAGGGTGCTGGTCACAGGAGGTAACCAGCTGGTTGAATCAAATGTGTGATGATTGCTTTGACTCTGTATGATTGACTTTTATGTGACTGCTGTTTCGAGTCCTGGAAGAATGGACAGTCCATAGATGCTTTAGCAGCATTTGAAAAAAGCTGGATATACCAATTTGGGAGCATAGGGTGATCATAGGTGAACTTAATCTGGGATTAGGGCTGAGTGAGGATTTTCTCGAATCGGCAGGTGTTCTGTAGGGAAGGACTGGCCTTGTGCCTGTGGGTGAGTGTGTGGTTGTTTGAGGAAAGTGCACTAACAGATGTTACTGTCTGCTGTGAACCAGGCTGCCAGAGCTGCTGAAGGAGAGAGCAGACAGAAGTTCTTCACCCAGGATGTTAATGGCACCCTCCTAGAGTGAGTATCTTTTGTTTCCATGTGTCTGCTGCTACCATGCCTGGGTTGTGCAGGCCAGGGAAATGGGTGTGGATGGAACTGCCTAAAGATGACTGCTTCTGAGAGAAAAAAACGGTGATTATTTTCCTTTAGTTTATTTATTTATTTTTAAGTTTACTTATATGTATTTTGAGAGAGAGAGGGAGAGCACAAGCCAGGAAGGGGCAGAGAGGGAGAGAATCCCAAGCAGACTCCGCATTGTCGGCGCAGAGCCCGATGTGGGGCTTGAACCCATGAGCTGTGAGGTTATGACCTGAGCCGAAATCGAGAGTCAGACGCTCACCCGGCTGAGCTATCCAGGCGCCCATATTCTTTTTTTTTTTTTTTTTTTTTTTTAAAGGGGGTTGTTTACACCAAATATCTGTTTCCAGGAAACGGTAGGTCTTACTAACCTTAAGCAGCAGGTATTAATAGAACACTGTATATAATGATCATGGGCAGTTAGAAGAGGATTTCTTGGCAAGTATAAGATGAGAGAGAAAGTGTTGCTTGCTTGTGCAGAAAAGTAAGAGGTAACTTGGTATAGTCTCAGGAGCCTGCTCTCCTGGGGTCATTCTCCTCTCCCAAGGCCAGGGTATGTACATATCATCCCATGACACTTCTCCCGCATGCCTGATCCTCTGAAATATTGCACTGTATGAATTGGATTAAAAAAGCAGAAAAACCACACATATAAGTCCAAACCAGGTTCTTGGTATCAGGTCCTCCAGCCTTGCCAGCTTCTCTCTCTGTTGAATTATGTAGGAGAGGAAGCTTGTTCCTCAACAACTGAGGATTTTACACATGCAAGAATAGTTGTCAAGACTTGGGAATATTCTAGCAAATGAGCAAGATTGGGATTGGCCTCTTGGGTCAGAAAGCCTGGACTGTAGAGAGCACCTGAGGGTCAGCATACATGAGAAATTTGTGTGAACGGTAGCCTGCTGGAGCATGCCACATAAAGAGAGCTTGAGGGATTGAAGACAAATATTTTTTCTGCTGATCTAGATGGGGACAGTGGGAGGGGTGAGGACTTCCCTGACTTCCTAATCAGGGATAGAACTGGGAAAAAAGGAAATGCTGTTGGAAAGTATTTCCTGGCCATACCAAGTAACTCAATCACTTTCCATTTTGAAAGCTCTTAAGTTCTTGTTGTTTGTGATATTTAGTACTTCCGAGCTTGTTCTCTCGGGTTCTGTTTTCCTGACTACCTTTGACTTGGTCTTGTCTTTGACCTCAAGATTTTGTCCCTCTTTACCTAACCGAGTTCATCAGGTGTGGAAGTTCTGATTTGGTGACTACTGGAGATCTGTTGCACTGGTCACTTAGTTACATTGTGTGACTGATGACATAAGGTTTGACCTGTTCTTGGCTCTTAGTTTTCCTCTCTGTGGTAGGGTGACCTAATGATGAGAGAAGCTCCAGTGAGCTATGGACCCTTGATGACTCTGTTCTGTTCTTCAGCATAGAGGTACAAACTCGGGAGCTGAGTAGCCAAATCCGTTCTGGGGTATATGCCTATCTTGCTTCATTCCTGCCCTGCAGCAAGGACACCCTGGTTAAACGTGCTCGGAAACTTCACCTCTATGAACAGGTGGGTGACTTTGGAGTGGAGCCCCTTGGCTTTAGGGCCCAGCAGAGAGGGTAACTGAGTCTTCACAGATGCCACCTCTGCTGTTGTAGTGCCCTTGTGCAATAGTGTGTCTTCAGTATAAGAAGTGATACAAAAACCAATCTTACACTACGTTCTGTTTTCTGCAGGGGGGGCGTCTAAAGGAGCCTCTCCAGAAGCTTAAGGAGGCCATTGGAAGGGCAATGCCAGAGCAGATGGCCAAGTACCAGGATGAGTGCCAGGCACACACACAAGCCAAGGTCGCCAAGTAAGTGTGTTCCATCGCTCTCACGGGACATCATCCTCTTGACTTTTCTCTTGTGTGTGTGTGTGTGTGTGTGTGTGTGTGTGTGTGTGTGTGTGTTTTCATTATTACATTTGTGAATGAGACTCTTGGTTCTTCTGCAGCATTTGGACCTTTTCTTAGAAGCCCGGGGTCGGGATGGGCAAGTGGGGGAGGGGGGTGGTGGGTGGGAGAAAGTAGTTCTTTTGTGGCCATGACCCTTAGGGTCCCACTGATTTCTTTCCATGCTATAGGATGCTGGAAGAGGAGAAGGACAAGGAGCAGAGGGAGCGGATTTGCTCTGATGAGGAAGAAGATGAAGAAAAGGGGGGCAGGAGGATAATGGGACCCCGGAAGAAATTCCAATGGAATGATGAAATCAGGTGTGCCCAAACTGGGACCTTGCCTCATTGGAGGGTTTGTGGGGCCAGTGTCTGAGCATGTTCCCGTGTTTCTAATGAAGGTTAGAATCATTTACTTTAATCAGGGCTGCTGAAAGCACATAATTGAAACCTTGAAAGAAGGATTTGGGGTAGTTTGAAGTTTCTGACTTCTGCTTCCTCCTCAGGGAGCTGCTCTGCCACGTGGTGAAGATAAAACTGGAGACCTACGATCTGGAGAGGAACAATAAGACCCAGTCTTGGGAGGACTATGTGAAGGCCTTTCTGGATGCTGAGGTCAAACCTCTCTGGCCCAAAGGCTGGATGCAGGCCAGGTGAGGGCCGTGAGCAGCCAGTATGGTCAGTGTGGTGATGAGGTGGAGTGTTTTTGCCTTAAAGACATATATGAGTGCTTCTGTTGTGCCAGGCCAACACGGTCCCTTCCCTCAGGGAGTCACTGTCTAGCCGACTCAGCTCTGTTCCCACTAGAGGAATTGGGGGCCATACTGGTTGCTGTGAATGGCTCTTACCGTTCCCTTGGAGAGCGAAGTTACCTCTGGGGTTTTGGCTTTGTTATTCTTTGTCACACTTCAGTTTGGAGTTGGCTGCATGTTCTTCCCACGTCACTGTGCTCTTACCTGTTTTGAGGTATTGGCTCTTGGTAGAAGTAGAGAAGTAGATTCATCTTGGAAACATGTTCCCGTTCTGAACAGAAGTCTCATTTGCAAGGAACAGGGCTGGCTGATTATTGGAGTTAAGTGCTGAACTTCTGTGTTCTATAGCTTCCCTTTCATGAAAATGGACTCTGCAATACTTGGACAGGAAAGTTAGCTGGAGCTAGTGCTCTGTTCTTTTTTTTTTTAATGGGAGAAAATACACTTTATATAAAATTCACCATCTTAACCATTTTTAGGTGCACAGTGCAGTGGTTTTAAATACGTTCACATTGTTTTTGCAGCCATCACTATCCATAACTCTTTTCATCTTATAAAACTGAAAACTCTGTACCCATTGAACAATAACTCTGCATTCCCCCCCCGCCCAGATTCTGTGACCATCATTCTACTCTCTATGATTTAAAAAAAATTTTTTTTTAAATGTTTTTATTTATTTTTGAGACAGAGACAGTGCATGAGCAGGGGAGGGGCAGAGAGAGAGGGAGACACAGAATCTGAAGCAGGCTTCAGGCTCTGAGCGGTCAGCACAGAGCCTGACTTGGGGCTCGAACTCACGGACTGTGAGATCATGACCTGAGCTGAAGTTGGATGCTTAACTGACTGAGCCACCCAGGTGCCCCAACTTTCTGTCTATGATTTTGACTACTACGAGTACGTCCTATAAGTGCAGTCATACAAAATTTGTCTTTCTGTAACTGGCTTATTTCACTTAGTATAATATTTCCAAGATTTTGTTTGTATTACACATTACAGAATTTCTTTCCTTTTTAAGGCAGAATAAAATTCCATTGTATGTATAGATCACATTTTACTTATCCATTCATCCTAAGCTGATACTTAGGTTGCTTCCATGTTTTAGCTATTGTGAGCTATGCTATTATGAACTAGAGTGTACGAATATCTCTTCAACACCCTGCTCTCAGTTCTTATGTGTATATGCCAAGAAGTGGAGTTGCTGGATCACATGGTAATTGTGTGTTTAATTTTGTCATTAATGTTAATTTATTTGAGAGAGTGTGAGTAGGGAAGGGGCAGAGAGAGAGGAAGACAGAGAAAGTCTCAAGCATGCTCTGCGCTGCTGGTGGAGAACCCGACATGGGGCTCGAACCGACTAACCGCGAGATCATGACCTGAGCTGAAATCAAGAGTTGGACTCTTAACCAACTGAGCCGCCCAGGTGCCCTTGTATGTTTAATTTTTGAGGAACCATCAATGTTTTCCATAGTGGTTTTATCATTTTGTATTTCCACCAATAGTTCACAGATGTTCCAATTTGTCTACATCCTTCCCAATACTTGACGTTTTCTGGGTTTTTGATAGTAGCCATTGTAATGGATGTGATGTGGTATCTCCCTATATATTTGATTTGACTTGAGTTTTCCTGGTGATTGGTGATGTTGAGCATCATTTAATATATAATATTGGGCCATTTATATATCTTTTTTTAGGAGAAATGTTTAAGTCTTTTGCCCATTTTTTAATCAGGTTCTTTTATTGTTTTAGGAGTTCTTCTTGTATTCTGAATATTAATCCCTTAACAGATGTGATTTCCAAATATTTTCTCTTATTTTGTGAGTTGCCGTTTTACTCTGTGGATAGTATCTTTTGATGCACACAAAATTTTTTTTTAATGTTTATTTGCTTATTTTGAGAGAGAGAGTGTGAGTGGGGGAGAGGAGCAGAAGGGGGGGGGGGAGAGAGAGAGAGAGAGACAATGAGAATATGAATGAATCCCAAGGAGGAGTCACACTCATTGTGGAGCCCAATGTGGGGCTCGGTCTCAGAACTGTGATATCATGACCTGAGTGGAAGTCAAGAGTCAGATGTTCAACTGACTGAGCCACCCAGATGCTCCTCAGTATGCAAATTTTTTAAATTTAATGAAGTCCAATTTGTCTACTTTTTGTTGCTTGTGTCTTTGATATCATATGTAAGATACCATTGTCAGATCGAGGGTCATGAAGCTGAGTTAATTTTTGTATATGGTGTTAAGGGTCCAACTTCATTTTTTTTTGCATGTGGATGTCCAACTTTTTCAGCACCATCTGTTGAAAAGGTTGTGCTTCCCTCATCAGTCTTTGCACCTTTGTTGAAAAATCATTTGACCGTATATGTGAGGGCTTAGTTCTGGGCTCTCTGTTCTCTTTCATTGGTTCATGTGTCTGCCTTTATGCCAGTTGCACACTGTTTGGATTACTGTAGCTTTGTAGTAAGTTTTGAAATCAAGAAGTGTGATTCTCCAGTTTTATTCTTTTTCAAGATTATTTTGACTGTGCAGGGTCCTTTGAAATTCCCTATAAATTTTAGGATGGGTTTTTCTACTTCTGCAAAAAACAGTCATTGGGATTTTGCTAGGGATTGCATTGAATCTGTAGATTGCTTTGGGTAGTATTGATATTTTAGTAATATTAAGTCCAATCCATGGTGGGATGTGTTTCCATTTATTTCTGTCTTTAATTTCTTTTAGCAATATTTTGTCATTTTCATTGTGCAAGTCTCTTACGTGCCTAGTGAGGTTAATTCCTGGTTTTTGTTTTGTTTTCAGATGCTGCTGTGAATGGAATTATTTTTGTAATTTCTTTTTTAGATTGTTCATTTTTTGTGTACAGAAATGGAGCTGATTTTTGTGTTATGTTGATTTTATATCCTGCTACTTTGCAAAATCGATTCTGAAAATTTTTTGGAATCTTTAGAGTTCTCTACATAAAAGATCATATCATCTGCAGAGATAAGCTTACTTCTTCCTTTCCAATTTGGATGCCTTTTGTTTCTCTTTCTTGACTAACTGCTCTGGCTAGAACTCCTAGTACTACGTTGAATAGGACTGGTGAAAGCAGGCATTCTTACCTTGTTCGTGATCTCAGGAAACGCTTTTAGCCTTTCACCATTGACTATTGTGTTCACTGGTGGTGGCAGCGGGGTTGGGTGGGATTTCATACATGGCTTTTATTATGTGGAGGTAGTTTTCTTCTATTCCTAGTAGAGTGTTTTTATCATGAAAGGGTGTTGAATTTTGTCCTGCGTCTTTTCTCCATCCATTGAGATGTTCACGTGGGGCTTTATTCCTTCATTCTGTTGATGGGGCGTGTCACACTGGTCAGTTTTTGTATATGGAACCACCCTTGCATTCCAGGCACAAATCTCACTTGGTCATGATGTATAATCTTCTTAATCTGCTTCTGAATTCTCTTTACTAGTATTTTGTTGGGGAGTTTTGCATCGGTATTAATAGGGGATATTTGTCTGTAGTTTTCTTACAGTGTCTTTGCCTGGCTTTGGTATCAGGGTAACGCTGGCTTCATAGAATGAATTTGTATGTATTCCCTCTTCTTCAGTTTTGGAAAAGTTTGAGAAGGGTTGGTAGTGCTTAAAATACTTGGTAGAATCCACCCATGAAGCCATCAGGTCTGGGCCTTTCTTTTGTTGGGAGATTTTTGATCACAGACTCAGTCCCCTTGCTAGTTTAGCTCTAGTCAGAATTTTTATTTCTTTGGGAATTACTTGGTAGGTTTTGGGTTTCTAGGAATTTGTCCATTTTAAGTACGTAATCCAGTTTGTTGGTGTGCAGTTATTCATAGCCTCTCTTACAGTCCTTTTTATTGGTAGAATCAGTAGTAATGTCCCCACTTTCATTCCTGATTTTGGTAATTTGAGTCTCCTCTCGTTTCTTAGCCCATCAAGCTAAAGATTTGTCCGTTGTGTTGATTTGATTTTTCTCTATTCTCTGTTTTGTTTATTTATGCTCTGATCTCCAGTGTTTGCTTCCTTCCTGTTGGCTTTAGGTTTAATTTGTTCTTTTACCAGTTCCTTAAGTTGTAAAGTTAGGTTGTTGATTTGGGATTTTTCTTGTTTTTAAATGTTTATAGCTGTAAGTACCCTCTTAACATCCTTTTGGGTGTGTCTGTAAGTTTTGGTATGTTGTATTTTCCTTTTCTGTCTTTCAGGTATTTTCTAATTTCCTTTGTGATTTTTTTCTTTGCTCCATTGCCTGTTTAAAAAGTATGTTTTCTGATTTCCACAATTTTGTGAATTTGTCAGTTTTCCTTCTGTCATTGATTCGTAGCTGTAGCCTCTTGTGGTCAGAGAAGATACTCTGTATAATGTCTATCTTTTTAAATGTCTTGAGACTTAATTTGTGCCCTCTGTCCTGGGAAGTGTGTCATGTACACTTGAGAAGAATATGTATTCTGTTGTGGGGTAGAGTGTTCTGTGTATGTCTGCTATATCTAGCTGGTTTATGTGTTAAGTCTTCTGTTGTCTTATTTGTCTTGTTTCTAGTTCTATCCATTAGTGTGAGTGGGGTGCTGAAGTCTCCAACTCTTAATGTAAAATTGTCTGCTTTTCCCTCTAGTTCTGTCAGTTTTTGCCTCAGTTGCAGGAATGTTTATGAGTATTATATCTTCCTGCTGTATTGAGGTGTTTATTAGTACATAATGACCTTTTTTGTCTTGTAATGTTTCTTGATTTAAAGTCTCTCTTACCTGATGTCAGCACAGCCCTCCTTGCTCTCTCTGGTTACTCTTGGTGTGGAATATATTCTTCCACCTTTTCACCTTCAACTTGTTTTTGCCTTTGGATCTTAAGTGAGTTTCTTGTAGACAGCGTTGAGTTTATCCATTCTGCTAATCTCAGTGTTTTGATTGGAAAGTTTGATCCATTCGTATTTAAAGTAATTAATGGAAGGAAGGGCTTGCTTCTATAAATTCAGTGACCTGTGAACTCTGCTCCCCTACAGTTCTGTCCTCACCTCTTTTGGTTGTTGATGTCACAAAATTACATTTTTATACATTATGTGCTCTAAAACATAAGCTGATAATTCTTAGAGATACATTAGTGTGTTAAATTAGGTAGAAAACAAGATTTGGAGTTACAAACCAAACTGATAGTAATGCTAGCTTTTATACTAATAATTACTTTTTTTCCTTAAAGTTTTAGTCTCTTAAGTCATGTAGAAAATAAAAAGCACAGTGACAAACCATTTTCATGAGAATACTAGCTGTTATAATTGCCCGTGTATTTCCATTTCTGAGATCCTTATTTCTTTGCATGGCTTTGAGCTACTGTCGGTTGTTCTTTTATTTGACCTCACAGGGCGCCCTGGAGCATTTCCTTCAGGGCAGTCTAGTGCTCAGGATTTTCTTCAGCTCTTATTCATCTGGGAGTACCTTTTTTTTTTTTTTTTTTTTTTTAAAATATATATATACGTGTATATATATATATATTTTAAAATCTTTATTTATTTTGAGAGAGAGAGAGCGTGCGCATAAGCAGGGGGAGGGGCAGAGAGAGAACAGGAGACAGAGAATCTCCAGCAGGCTCCATGGAGCCTGATGCAGGGCTCAATCTCATGACTGTGAGATTGTGACCTGAGCTGAAATCAAGAGTTGGATGCTTAACCAACTGAGCCACGCAGGCATCCCCATCTGGGAGTATCTTAGTATTTCTCCCACTTTTGAAGGACAGCTTTACTGGATTTGGATTCTGGTCTGACCTTCTCTTTTAGCACTTTGATATTTATTTTTATTTTTAAGACAATTCGAGAGACAGAGTGCAAGCAGCGGAGGGGCAGACAGAGGGAGACACAGAATCTGAAGGGGCTCCAGGCTTTGAGCTGTCAGCCCAGAGTCTGACGCGGGGCTCGAACTCACAAACCGCGAGATCATGACCTGAGCTGAAGTCGACGCTTAACCGACTGAGCCACTCAGGCGCCCCCTCTTTTAGCACTTTGAATACATTAGCTCACTATCTTCTGGACTCCCAAGTTTATGCTGAGAAGTCTGTTGATAATTTAAATGATGATTTACTTCTCTCTATGGGTTTTGAAGATTCTGTCTTTGTGTTTTAAAAGTTCAATTATAGGGGTGCCTGGGTGGCTTAGTTAAGTGTCAACTCTTGATTTTGGCTCACGTCGTGATCTCATGGTTCAGGACATTGAGCCCCCTCATAGGGCTCTGCACTGACATGGCTCTTGCTTGGGCTTCTCTCTTTCTCTCTATCTCTCTCTGCCCCTCCCCTGCTCATGCGCAGGCTCTCTCTCTCTCTCTTTCGAAATAAATAAAACTTTAGAAAAAAAAGTTTGATTATATTGCTTTGTGTGGGGTTCATCTTGGAGTTCTTCGAGCTTCTTGGATTTTTATGTTCATCTCTTTCATGAGATTTTGGGAGTTTTTAGCCAGTTTTTGTCCACTATTCTCTCTGCCCTTTGCTCCCTCTTCTTCTTCCTGGGACTTGTACAGTGTGTGGTGTGCATTCTTCTCCAAGTGATGGTGTCCCACACGTCTCCTACGCCCTGTTCACTTTTCTTCAGTCTTTTTTCTCTCTGTTCCTCAGCCTTGGCGATTTCCATTGTCCTCTATTCAAATTTGTGGATTTTTTCTTCTGCCTGCTCACATCTGTGTTTGAACATCTCCAGGGAATTTTTTGTTTCAGTTATTACACTTTAAAGCTCCAAAATCTCTTTTTGATTTCTTTTTAGGTTTTCCATCTCTTTATTTCCATTTTCTTCACACATCCTTTTCTTAATTTCTTGGGAACATCCATCACCTCACATAGTAACAATTCTTCTTTTCTTTTCTTGGACGAGAACTCTTATAAGATCAACTCGGCAACTTTCAAATTTACAATTCAGTATTGGTAACTGTGGTCACTGTTCTGTTTATTGATTTTATTTTTGTGAATGTTGTGGGTGGTCTCGGTGCCAGGGAGCAGCCTGCGGTGTGAACTTTCTTCCCAGGTCTTGGCCAAACCCTTCCTTGGACTTGTATAGTCACTTTCTCATTTTTCCCCATATATGCAGTTGTTTTGAATGTTCTGGTTTTTAATGTCTGTCTCCTAAAAGTGGGAAAGTGAATAAGTGAAGTGGGGACAAAGGGCACTGGTTTTTCAAATCCCCTGGAAGTCACCTCAGCCAGAGGGGCAGGGGCGTGCAACAATGGTTGGTAGAAGGGGACAGCAGTGGCTGCCCACCTCTTTGCACCTCTGTGATGAAAAGCAGCAATTAGCAGCCGAAGCAGAGATTTCGCTGTTAGTTGAAGGACAGGGTCCTTTTTGCCTGCCCTCCTTCCCGCAAGCTGCGTGCAAGCTGCTGCAGGAACATGTGTATACCTCCCTGCCATGGGGCTGGGGTCAGGAGGCTGCATCTGTGCTAAGGGCTGCAATTGACAGCAGTTTACCCTCCAGGCCTTTCCCGTCCCCTCCCCACCCCCCAATCCCAGCCCCCCATGGTAAGCCTTCAACACACTCTAGCGTTCCCAAATAGTTCCTTTAGACAGATTGTATTATTAGTGCAGTTGCTGTCCAGGAGGGTGGACAGTTTCTGGCGCTTCCTACTCCACCACCTTCCCAGAGTTCAAGTCATGGAACTTCCTCTCCTTGTCTCTGTACCTTCTTTAGGTGGAATTGCTCTTCTCTCTTTACAGATTGAATTTCTTTCTTTTCTTTTCTTTTTTTTAATGTTTATTTTTGAGAGAGCGTGTGCATATGCAGGGAAGGGGCAGAGAGAGGAAGACAAAGGATCCTAAGTGGGGTTTGTGCGCTGACAGCAGAGAGCCTGATGTGGGCCTTGAACTTACAAGCCAAGGTCACTCATGATCCATAAAGTCTGATGCTTAACCTACTGAGCCACCTAAGCATCCCTGTGAAAGCGCATAGGGAGGGTCACAAAGAAAATTTTGTTGTGTTTTCCTGGGAAAAGACATGCTGTGGGTCACTCCACATTTGACCTTTGGAAGGGGTAAGACTCAGCAGTAAGGAAAGCACTGCTGTGTCTAGGGGAAAAATCCTATGAGAAATATTGGGGCAGAGCCATAGCTTTTTTGGGTCACTCCTAGACTCTTCGCTTTTGAATGGCCAGTGCGGCTACTTTAGATTCTCTCACTAGGAATCAAGCTCCCCGGTCCACTGATATTTAAGGCATAATAGCCACTGAGTACCAGGGGTGGTAGGAAAGCTCTAGAAGAAGAGTGCCTGCTTTCAGGGAGCTTGAGCAAACCATCCAGTGTTCTCTATTTCAGGACTCTGTTTAAGGAGAGCAGACGAGGCCATGGGCACCTGACATCAATCCTGTGAGTCCGTGTTTTCTCTTCCCAGGACTACTATTATTTTCATCTCCTTTGTGGATCTCCTCTAAACCTTTTCTGTGTTCATTCCTTTTACTAGGGCCAAGAAGAAAGTAATGGCCTCATCCAAAATCAAGATGAAGGTGAGTCAGCCTGCTTTGGTCATGTACCATTCTCCATCCTCCAGCCATGCACGTGAAACCTGTCAGTTGACCATAGCAACTTGTCGAGCTTTGCTGGACTGGGAGGCAACTCTCCAGGATGGCATTCTTGAGGTTATACCAAGAGGCAGCCTGCCCCACTACAGGTGCCGGAGGGTGGCAGGCTAGAGACCTGAGCTGGGCCACATAATATCTTCCTGCCTTAGTTCTAAGAGATCGTACCCACCTGGCCAGTTCCTGGGGGTGGTGGTGAGATTTAGTGAGGTCTCCCGACCGCCCTCTGAGGAGTGAAAAGCCCCTGCAGATGCTCAGGTCTTGCAGCATGGTGGTAGATTTTTCATGGAAGAACACTGCCAGCTAAGTGGTGAGCCTGGAGGAAGCTGGCTTTGTTGCATTTGCCTGGCAGAGATGGAGGGAAGTACAGTGGGTAGAGAGCAGAGACCGAGAACCATCTCAGGCATTGCAGAAACCTCTCAGTGTAGTAAAAATTGCTATTGTGCCAAAATTTTTATCAGTTCCTGTGCCCTTAACACACCTAGTCCACGGGAGTAAGCTGTGCAGATTCTGTATTCCCAAGTATCTGTTGAGCTCCTTCGGTGTCTCAGACACATGGCAATAAGCACTCAGGATGTGGCATTCATGAGGTAGACACTGTTCCTGCTCCCGTGACAGGACTTTTCCTTTGCACCCAGCTGAAGAGACAGGTGCTAGAGAAGATCAGGGAGGAAGAGAAAGCTAATTCAAGGCAATTCTCATGCCATGCCTCATTTTCTGAGTGCAGCTGGGAGCACTCTGAGACCATGTGAGGCCAACAGGGAGAGAGCATCTCTTGCTCAAGTGTTACACTTTTTCAGAAACAGAATAAGAGTTTCTTTGTGGATGGATGTGTACTTAACAAGAAAGCATGCTTGGTAAGCCAGACCCAGCCAGCCAGACATGAGCCAGAGAGGGCGAAGGGGTAGCAGCATTTTCAAGTGCAAGCAGGCATGGCAGCTACTCTGCTCCTCCCCTGTTTTGTGACCGTGCAGGAAAGCCTGGGTTTTGGGGGCCTGTGGTGCTCTTACATTTGCATCCTCACCACAGGGCCAGCGTTGGCATCTCTGGGCATTTCTAACCATTGGAAATTTCTACTTTCCTTTAGGAATCCTCTTCTAAGCCTGACAAAAAGGTTTCCGTCCCATCAGGTCAGATTGGTGGCCCCCTGGCTTTGCCTTCAGAACACGCAGGAGGAGGCCTGAGCATTGGGACCACAAACAGGGAGCTCTCATCCCAGGCATCTGGCAGCCTTGCTAATCCTGCTCCTATCAACCTTGAGGACTCGTTGGACGGAGACTTGATCCGTAATTCAGCCTCCTCATTGGAGGTTGTGTCCAAGGAACTGGCTGTGCTGAATAGCAGAGCAACTGGGAGCTCTGAGTTCACATTGCCTGCACCCTCGAAAGCACCCGCAGAGAAGATCGTAGGCGTCGTATGTACAGACGAGAAGAGGAACTTTCCGAAGCCCAACCCTTCCGCCCCATCGCCTTCTAGTTCTCTGCAGTCTCCCCTCAATTTTCTAGCTGAACAGGCTTTGGCACTGGGGCAGTCCTCTCAGGAGAAAAAACCGGAGAGTTCTGGCTACAAAGAGCTGTCCTGTCAGGCTGCGCTCAGCAAGGGCCTGCCGGAAGCGCACCAGTCCAAAGCAAAGCACCACGGCTTGCCACGGACGTCTCACACACCCCAGGCGGCAGCTCCTGTGCCCGGCCCCCAGGTGAAAGTGTTTCACGCGGGTGCTCAACAGCAGAAGAGCTTCACCCCCCCAGCTCCTTTTGTCAATAAGCTCCAGGGCCCAAAGCCTTCCTCCCCACAGTGCCATCGTTCCCTCCTCCAGCTTGTGAAGACAGCAACCAAAGGCCAGAGCTTCCATCCCTCCACGCCGGCCTCTTCAGGAGGCCCCCCGGTCTCCAGCAGCACCTCTCATAAGACCCCAGCCTCATCCTCCACTGCCCCAAGCCATCCAGCAAAACAGCACTCCGCTGGCTCTTCAGGGCCGTCTTACAAGAATAGTCCCTTTGCCAGCTCTGTCTCTAAACATGGGGTTTCTTCTGGCAGCAGCTCTTCCTCTGGAGGAACACCAGTCCAGACCTCTAATTCCGGGAACCTGCTCCCTGGCGTACAGCCTCCCTCCGCAGGACAGTCTGCCAGCAGACCCGTCCCAGCCTCTGCAGTGAAAAAACCACCTGTTTCCCAAAAGCTGACCCTGGTGGCCCCTCCGGGTGGTCCAAATGGAGACTCCAGTGGTGGGACCCAGGGAGTGGCAAAGCTACTGACCTCCTCCCTGAAGTCCAGCGCAGTTAGCAGCATGACATCGTCTACCTCCTTGCCAGTGAGTGTCCTGGCACAGCAGTCCGCCCCTCGTGGGTCTTGTGGACAGGGCCGCTTGCCTTGCCCTGGTCGGAGAGAGAGATCCGACACTGAAGGTCAGGTAGGAATAGTGAGCCCGGAAACTGGAAGGAGGCCTGGGCTTCCTGTTTGTAGGTTTTTGCTTTTCTAGTGGTAGGAATCCCGGGAGAGCTGGAAACTTCTCCTGAGGATGAGCAGAGGGAAAGGACTGGTTTGCCAGAGGTGCTATGATCCTGGGTGGCACAGAATGAGCCACAAAACTCCTTTCACATTTCATAGCCTCCTATTTGTCTATCTCTCAAAACAAGTAAATGAAAATGGCATCATCTCTCAACTCATCAGTTTTGTGGAGATGTTCATGCCCCAGGAAATCAGTAACTTGTAAGAGTGATTCCCTTTTGGTTGGATTTTAAAGGACTCTGCAGGTCAGATAAAGGCAGTTTGACAGAGTCCAATGGTTGATGAGGCTTGCCGGTAGGTAATTACAGGAAGTTTGGATGCAGGCTGGGGAAATGAGAGAGCAATTGTTTTCATGTTTCCAACATAGAAAATGACTCTGTTGTTACAAAGACAAAACTATAGAAAGGTATGTACAGCAGGATCTCACCTACCTCTACCCTGGCACCACCCCTGCAAGCTGTGTTGCTTAGCTGTGTTCCTTAGTTTCCAGGGTTTTCCCATCTCTTTATAAAGACAAAGGTCAAAACATACAAATATGTATGTGTGTATGTTTAATGTACATACATACGAACACACTGGTGTTTGTGTGTACCTACATCTGTGGATGTTTGCATAAGATGGTCTTCCTTTCTTACACAAAGGAGTAATTTATACTTGGTTTTTTAATTTTTTTTTTTTTTAACGTTTATTTATTTTTGAGACAGAGACAGAGCATGAGTGGGGGAGGGTCAGAGAGAGAGAGGGAGACACAGAATCCGAAGCAGGCTCCAGGCTCTGCACTGTCAGCACAGAGCCCGATGCGGGGCTCGAACTCACAGACTGTGAGATCATGACCTGAGCTGAAGTCGGACGCTTAACCAACTGAGCCACCCAGGCGCCCCTATACTGGGTTTTTTATTTTTTTTATTAAAAAAAATTTTTTTTTCAACGTTTTTTATTTATTTTTGGGACAGAGAGAAACAGAGCATGAACGGGGGAGGGGCAGAGAGAGAGGGAGACACAGAATCGGAAACAGGCTCCAGGCTCCGAGCCATCAGCCCAGAGCCTGACGCGGGGCTCGAACTCACAGACCGCGAGATCGTGACCTGGCTGAAGTCGGACGCTTAACCGACTGCGCCACCCAGGCGCCCCAATATACTGGGTTTTTTAAATGAACATGGTCCTGGGAGCCATTCCATGCCAGTTTTTTTTTTTAATTTATTTTTGAGAGAGACTGAGTACGAGTGGGGGAGGGGCAGGGAGAGGAGGGGACACAACCTGAAGCAGGCTCCAGGCTCTGAGCTGTCAGCACTGAGCCTCATGTGGGGCTCGAACCCACGAATCGTGAGATCATGACCTGAGCCGAAGTCGGACGCTTAACCGACTGAGCCACCCAGGTGCTCCTCTCCGTGCCAGTTTAGAGTCCATCCTCTTCCTTCCTTTGAGGGCAGCAGTGCAGGGGCTGCCTTCACAAGGGGTGGTGTACAAGTGGGTCCCTGCCCTGCACGTTCATCCCCAGCTTTGGTTTGTGAGTGAGCTTTGAACAGCGCTGGTGCTCTGACCGTGCTGTGTTTCCTCCCCAGAAAGGAACGAGTGGGGCTGTGCTGCTGGCCAGTTCCTCGCCCTTAAATCTGCTGTCTGCGTCCTACAAGTCTGGCAGCCCGAAGCTGCCTGGGGCCATGAACTCCAACTCTCTAGGGATCATCTCCCAGTTTCCTCTCCATGTGGTATCCTTCAGCGCCGAGTCCTCTGCCAAAGCAGGGGTTTCCAAGGATGCCATCGTCACGGGTCCTGCCCCTGGGACGTTCCATCACGGCCTCAACCATAGTAAGTGCCTCTCTCCTTGTCTCCTTGTGCTGGATGGACAGAAGGTTCCCCACTGCCTGTGCTGATTGATGAGTTCTGTTGTTGTGTGCTGGGTTCCTGTGTTTGTCTGGTGTGTGACCCTGGGCAGCGTTCCTGGGAACCGTGCTGAGCCCCCTCCCCTTGGGGTTCTGACCCAGAACCAGTCCAGTAGGTTGTCTGGGCTCTCGACCACTGAAGCATCTTTTCTGTTCCTGTCTTCAATGTGTGTGTTTTGTTCTTTTCTCCCCTCCTGTTTTCTCTCAGGTCTCCTGGCTGGCTTGCACTCCAGCCCGCCCCGTGCAGCGCCTCTCCCACACGCTGCCGTGTCCACTCACGTCCCGCAGAGTCTGCCAGGTAATTGCCAGGTGGTCAGAGTGCCACACGCACCACGCGGCATTCTGCTCTCCACTCGTTCAGATGCCTTGTCTGCTGCCAGGGAGTTCAGTGTCTTCTACTTGTTGTCACTGTGTTGTCCTGGTTTGTCCTTGAAGGCTCTGGCTCTTTGGGGACTCCAAGAGATCAACATAGGCTTCCACTTTGGAATTTCCCCTCATTCTCCACTTGGGATTGCCACTGGGTCGGCCTTACCCTGTGTGCTCACAGGGGAGGCAGTGATGGCCTGTATTCAAAGCAGGGGAATTCCCTTAGCGAAACTTGGTGCTTACGTTGGTGCTCATTTCCAAGGGTTAATTGGGGAACTGAAAAGTGTTCAGTTAAGTTGCTATACCTTCCAGGTGCTGCAGCTAACAGAAAGCTCTCAAGGCTTTATTTGCTTGTTTGTTTAGAGAGAGAGAGAGGGAGGGAGGGAGAGTGTGAGGGTGAGAAAGTCACCTGGGGGAAGGGCAGAGAGAGAGGGACAGAGAGAATCCCAAGCAGGCTCTTTGCTGTCAGCATGGAACCAGATGCGGGGCTTGATCCCATGAACCCTAAGATCATGACCTGAGCTGAAATCAGGCATCAGAGGCTTAATGGGGTGCCTAGGTGGCTCAGTCAGTTACGCATCTCCCTTTTTGGTTTTGGCCCAGGTCATGATCTCATGGTTAGTGAGTTTGAGCCCCGCATCAGGCTTTGTGATGATGGTGTGGAACCTGCTTCAGATTCTCTCTGTCCACTTCTGGGCCTCCCCAACGTGGGCTCGCTCTCTCACTCGCTCTCAAAAATAAATTAAAAAAAATTAAAAAGAGTTGGACTCTTAACTGACTGAGCCACCCAGGCACCATAAAAAGTGCTTAAAGCTTTATGTGAAAGGGAGAGCCCAATGGTGAGGTTTTAGGAGGGACCCTTACCTGTGCTGCCACAAAGTGTGCCCAAGGGAGCAGCCTTCGGTTGAGTTCAGGGGTGAAAGCAGACATTCAGGAACACAGCTGGGCAGTGTTCCTTTTCTTTTCCTGCTTTTCATCTCCATAGAGCAGTGGTTTTCAGAAAAGGGTGTGGTATTGCTGTGAGAAGGCAGCTGGAACCTGATTCTTGAGTACACCTCATGGGACCCTGGTGCGCAGGCTCACCAGGTCTTGGTTTTGGCTTCCTGCTCTTATTATGCTAGACCTACTCCAGAGGGGACCAGGGAGGCTGCATCGGTCAGGCGAGAGCCATTCTGCAGGATGCTGAGGCTGGGGTAGCCCTGGTGTGCGGGTACCGGGGTGGGAGTTAGGGAGCTGCCTGGCTGGGCATGCCTGTGGCCTGATGTTTCTGAGTATAAGCTCCTCCACGTTTGCTGTGGGTCCCTGACCCCCTGGCCCGAGGCTGACATATTCCTAGTGAATGCTGGAGGCCTTTTGCCTGTAAGAATGGATTGAAGATTTGTAAGGTGGAAATTTTGCTTCTTTAGAGAAAAGAACTGAGGGGCTAAGCCTGTGTGAACAAGGGCTCTGTTTTCCTCTAGGGAAGCGGTAGCTGCAGGGGACTCACCTCACAAACTGGTGGCTGCTACTGTAGCTAACAGGGTAATGCGGGGTCACAGAACCACCTAGGCAAGACCTAGGTTTGAAAGATAGTCCTGCCTCTGCTTGCTTTCAGGAACGTCACACTTTGAAACAAAGAAAATAATTTAAGAGCCATTGGAAACATGACTGTTGGCCTGTGGTATTTTCAGTGCCAAAAAAAAAAAAAAAAAGGGAAAGTGCTTTTTTGTACCATTTCTCCATTTCTGTCTCCTTTACACCTTCTTCAGGTTGGAGGATTCCATTGAGTGGTTGTAAATGGAAAGCTGTGTGACTGCGTCTGCTTTTTGCTCTCTTTCCCGTGCAGACTCGGAACGCTAGCTTCTTAGCCCCTTGAGCTGGTTTCGTAGGACCTGAGGATTCTGATGGTGAGAGAGTCTCATAGCTGTTTGAGTGCAGCACAGTCTTGGGACCTCACACAGAGCCTAGCCCGCCAGGGGACTTTGGTGGCGGCCGAGAACACACGCACTCCCGTGGCAGGCATGCGTCGGGCCCCTGCCTTCTGGTGCTCCAAGTGCCGTGCACACTGCAGGCTACTGCAAGCAGCAGTGCACTCAGCCTCCATCAAGGGTTTTTGGGTTCGTCTGAGCCTTGGAACACTCAGCTTTCAGGGGCTTTTGCTAGTTAAGTGATCCCCTTGAATTTTTGTTGTTGGCGCCTTAAGGGAATCCAAGATCCTGAAAGACTTGTGTTGTTTTTGCTTATTTTTTTCCAGATGCTTCTCAGCTTCATGGAAAAGGGCCTGGTGTACCACGGAAATTGTGACCTCTGCAGAGGAAAGGCCCGACTCACTTAGGTCTGGGTGGAACCTGACCAAGTAGGTCTCAGAAACTGGATAATCACTATGCTCTTTCTGCCAATTGGTTTCCTTCTGGCGAAGGTGTGAGTGCTGAGTGGAGTGTCTCTTGGCACTGTGATGTGCCTTCAGTGAGGGGAGCAACCCTGGGCTTCTCTGTGGAGGCACTGACTGGCCTGGTGCCCCGGGCCCCGTGGCTCTGTCATGGACAATCGTTGGAGGGGCAGCTCTGGGCTGGGGCGCGTGGTGGGTCTTGTACGAAGCTGTGGTGTCAGGGCAGAGCAGGGCGCACCTGTTTGAAACCTGCCTGACCCCCTGGCATTTGGTCAGAGTACCTCCTGGTGTCCTACTGATCAGGGACCCCTGGCCACAGTGGGATCCCCGATGGTCATGGTGTCCGTCCCATCCTCAGGCTGTGTGCTCAACAGGACAAAAACCCAGGCTGACACACACAGCTGGGAGACTTACCTTGTCTTTTTGAAAAATACTCAGAACACCTAACGTGTGCTCATTGTGTTGGGGGCCAGCTTCTCTGCTGAACATGACAATGAAGCTCTTTCAGAGAAAAGACTTTTGTAGATTCAACAGTTGTGACAGGATTTTTAAAGACACTTATTTTGGTCCAGATTTCATCATTACCATTAATGCATTGGATAGAATGCATGTCATATTATAGTAAGACATAATTCCAGTGCCTTTATGGTGGAGCAGAATTAGACACACGTCCATTCGGCCTTCTGAGTGGATTTCAGATGAAGACTTTTTTAAAAGATATGTCTGTATTTAAGACATAGCCAGTTTGAGTTTTTTACAGTTGCACATCCTAATCTGCCATCCTGACTTGAAGGTCATCTGGGCCCCCAGACCCCAGGTCCCAGTATAGCCAGGGCCCCCGTTTTGTTTTTTCAGAGTTCATTCAGGTGGACTGAAGAGCCCCAAAGCCCTTCATCTCTGAGGGCCAAGGATATGAGGGGCTCCAAGTCAAAGACATTCCAGTTTGTTTTATTTAGAAACCATTCTCAGGCAGAGCTGCAGGAACAGGCCCCTGTGAAGCATCTGCCATGTAGAAACAGGCCTTGACGTCCTGGGGCTCTCCGGGCAGCAGGGCTGTGCGCGGACTTGAGGGCGGTGCGCTGATGAGCTGGGAGAGCGCGCCGGAGACAGGCCAGGACAGCTGCCCTGGAGCGCATTCAGCCAGCGGCTGCTTCACACGGATGTTTAGGGCACTTGCCTGTCCTGTGAAGTGTGTCCCACAAGGCCTATCTGAACTGACTGCTTCAGCTAAGTGATTGCAAATATGTTAAGAGTCAACAGCCTCCTCAGAATGTACACCTGTGTGGAGACACAGGCAGCTCTCTTGGTTCCTGCCTTCCAGGGTACAGTGCTCAGTAACTCACAGTTATGCAGAGGTTTGCCCCGTTTCCAGTGGGGCAAGACCTCACTCAGTTATCCGGCTAGGCCTCTGCATTTTTTTTTTTTTTTTAAATGTAAGAACCAACGTGTTTCACATCTGGCTAAAGTGGATAAGTGGATTCCTTATCCCTTCATTATATATATATTTTTTTTTTTTTTTTTTTTTTTGCAACTTGGGTTTCCAGTTTGTTTACAGAGTAGTCTTAGGTAGTAGCAAAAGAGCCAAAGAAGAGATTTGTATCGCTGAGCTCAGAGCCGTGCAGAGGCCTTCCGTGAACACTGAGCAGTGGGAACTCTCCAGGCTTCTCCGCCCAAGAACACCCAGGGTCCCTTCCCTGCAGCGCTCGCACCCTCCTCCCCATGTACCATTGAGTGTGCAGCTGGAGCTGAATACCCTCATTTTTAGGAATCTAGTGATGCCTCTTGCCTCAGGGAAACGTTTCTTTGATGGGGAGTTTATGAGATTTCTTTTTCTTCTTTATGCTTTATTTGTGGTAATGAAAGAGTGAATGACCTAAACAGCCATGGCTGGGCAGACGGGCTGGCAGAGCGGGCTCCCCGGGGTCTGGGGCTGCGGCGCTGCGGGGCTTTCCTTGGAGCAGCCGTTCCTTAGGTGTGAGAGGGGCTGTGGCTTTTGTGCGGCGCGACGATGTTGGTGTTGGGGGGTGGTGTGAAAATTGTTAATCTTGTATAAAGCAACTCAATAAATTGTTTCAAGGTTTCCAAAACATCATTTCTCCTTCTTTTTACCATATTTGAGCCAATTTTTCCTCCCCTAAGAGCTGGTGTATGTGGAATATCCCTTTTGGCCAAAAGCCAAGAGGAGCAGGGGAAATAATTAAGCTTCGCATGCAAAAGAAGAAACGCCATGAAGTTAGAATCAAGCCACCCAGGTGTTTATTTTGCACTAGAAATAGAATCCCTAATCCCATTTTCTTCCATAATACGTGAGATAACACAGAACATAAAATTCATCTGGTGAAGAATCAAATGTGTAGCATACCCAAATACCAGTGAGCTAACACACAAGACTTGTAAGGCACTGAAACTAAGGCTAACAGCAACACAGTCCATCATGAAAATATTTTGAGAACCACAATACATTTTCTGATGGTGGACAGTCTGGCTGACAGTTAACCTTCACTCTAGCACCGAAGGCCATACACTGTTCTGGTTTCTTTGCGCCTCTTCTGGCACAGAGCCCAGATCTCTGTCACCAGGAGGCTTCTGACAGAAAGTGGGCTCTCAGCCAGAATCCTGGGGGGGCCATGAGTGCAGGTTGGCAGCCCTGAGGGGCCCAGTCCATTGGTATACCTACACGTGTGTGGAAGGGAGGCCTTTCTGCCCTGGGGCGCCTCCACGTGGGGTGTGAAGGCCGGAGCGTGGAGTGGCTCGTCCGCCTCGGTCATCATGGCTTTAGTTTTTTGGGTCGTTTCCAGGTGTCACACGAAGAGTCTACCGATGGAAATGTGTGGGAAAAGGGACAGAAGAGGGGCATCGTGGTTGTCCGATCATCAGAGGATGAAGCGGATCCCTCACCCAGGGTGAATGACCATGAGAAGGGCTTGGGTGACAGGCTCAGCTCTGCACAGGTTCAGAGCCCGCACAGGGCCACGGAGGAGAAGACCCAGTGGTTCTGGGTGGGAGCCAGCTGGCCAGCTGGCTGCTTCCAAGAAGGTGGAGGGCCGGGCTGGGCCTACTTCTGCCCGGACACCAGGACGGCCAGCTCCTGAATGGACATATCCTTGTTGACGTAGCGCTCGTACTGAGCCTGGGTCAGCCGTCCTTTCTGCAGCGCCTCTTCAATGGAGAACTTCCTGCCAGACTTCCTGTCGTGGATCACGGAGGACTCCCCGCTGGGACCCTTCACCGAGATTTCCTCCCAGTCACACTCCTGGCTCCTGAGTTTCACGAACATGTTCCAGTCGATGAGGCCGGCCCGATGGGCTTCCTCTGGGGACAGCTCCCGGCCCGTGTCGGGGTCGATGACCACGATGGAGCGCCGCAGGTGGTTCTCTCTCTGCTCCCTCTTGACAGCCACGGAGCCCAGGCGCTTCTGCAGCTCGTCGATCTCCAGGTCTTTGTCTTTGGAGAGCCTCTTGAGGTCGTCCAGCTCTCTCTCCAGGGACCACAGCCTGGAGTCCAGGTTCGTCCCCGAGTCCGCCGTGCTGGTGGTTCTCAGGTCTCGGGTTTCTGTTGCTGCCATTTCCATTTCTGACTGGAGCCTCCGGGTCTCGAGCTGCAGGCTCTGCCGCTCCAGCTGCAGCCTGTGGTTTTCCTCCCTGAGGAAGTCCAGCTCCTTGGACGACTTGGAGTTACAGAACTCCAGCTCCGACAGCTTGGCTTCCAGCCGACTCACTTCTGCATCCAGTTCCCTCTTGCTCCGGCTCTCCTCCTCCAGGCTGCTCCTGAGCTTCTGGATCTCTTGTTCAGTGTCGCCCTTCTCCACCTGGACGCTTTCAGAGAAGACCACCTTCTCCTTGACCTCCATCTTCTCCAGGTTGACGAGCTGCTGCTTCAGGGTCTCCAGCTCACTCTCCAGGACCTGCCGCCGGTGCCTTTCTTCCTCCAGCTGGACTTTGAGCAGAGAGTGCTCCCGGGCCTGCTGCGGGTCCTGCTGCAGCACCACCTTCTGCTTGAGGGTCACCTTCTCCCGGGCCTCCGCCTCCTCCTTCTCCAGGTTGGCCAGCCGCTGCTTCAGGCGCTGCACCTCCAGCTCGGCCTCCCTGCGCGCCTGCCGCTCGCGGTCCAGCTCCTCGAGCTGGCGCTCCAGCTCTGCGCGCCGGCGCTGCAGCCGCCGCAGCTCCCCACGGAGGCTGTCGATCTGCCGCAGCTCCACCTCGATGCTCTCGGTGAAGGCGTTCACCTCGGCGCGCAGGCTGGGCTCCTCCTCGTACCTGACCACCTCCTGCTGGACCACCTTTTCCTTCACCTGGGACAGCTCCTCCTCTTTCTGCCTGATCTTCTCCTCCTGGGAGGCTCGCTCTCTTTGCAGATCCACTTGCTTCTTCTGTTCCTCTGAGAGCCTGGCCCGCAGAGACTCCACTTCCTCCTTGGTTTGGGGGTCTTCCTGGAACTGGAGGATCTCCTGGACCACCTCCTTGGTCTGCACCTGGGGTTTGGTGTCTTTCAGGGACTGGATCTCTTGCTTTAACTGGTAGATTTCTAAGTCGCACCTTTCAATAAGTCTCGTCTTGTCCACGATCTCCTCCCTGAGCCTCCGGAGCTCTTTCTCCATCTCGGGGTCAGTCTTGTACTTGATGACTTCCTTGGTCACCTCTTTGACCTCTACCTGGGGGCCCCTCCTCCTGAGCGCCTCCAGCTCACTCTGGTAGCTCTTCAGCTGCTCCTCGGCCCCCCGGTACTTGCGTTCCTGCTCCACGAGCTCCAGGCGGAGGTTGGCCACTTCCCTCTCTGCCTCGGGGTCCGGCCGGACAATCTCCCGCACTTTCTCCTGTACCAGCACTCGGGCATTTTCCTCCTCCAGGGCCCAAATCTTGCGAAGCAGCTCAGTCTTCTCCCTCTGGTTGGTGCGAGCCTTGGCAGCCTCGTCCTCACACTGGCGCTTGAGGTCACCGACCTCCCTCTCGGTCGCCACATCCCTTTCCACCTTGAGCACCTCCTTCACTGTGATCTTCCCCTCTGCCATGGCCCGCTCCTTCTCCAGCCTCTTCAGCTTGTCCTGGAGGAAGCTCAGCTCCTCTTCGTGCTCCTCCCTGCGCTTGCCCTCCTGCTGCCGGGCCTCCTGCAGCTGCCGGTACTCTGCCTCCAGCTGGGGGTCGTTCTGCAGTTTCACCACCTCCTTCTCGGTGACCCTCTCCTGGGCCCGCTCCTTCTCCTCGGCCAGGGCCGCGATGCGCTGCTGCAGGAGGGCTGCCTCTGCTTCCCGGGTGCCCTTCTGCCGCCTCAGCTCCTCCAGCTCCTCCCTCAGCTTCAGGACCTCGTCCGCCTGGGCTCGGTCCGGCTCGATGCGCAGGACCTCCTTGACCACGTACTCCTGCCCCCCGTCCCTGGTCTCCTGCTCCAGGGCACGTAGCCGCAGCCGCAGCCCCTCCAGCTCCTCCTGCAGCAGCTGGTTCTTGTGCCGCTCCTCCACCAGGGTCCGCTGCATCTGCTGGAAGCTCTCCTCTAGTGCGGGGTCCGGCACCTTCTTCAGCACTTCCTTCTGTACCACCGCTTCCTGCGGGCTCCGATTCTGCAGGGTCTGGATCTCCTCCTGTGCGCTCTTGACCTCCTTCTCCAGCTGCTGCCTCCGCTCAGTCTCCTCCTCCAGCTCCTTCTGTACCTTCCACGTCTCCTCCACCGCGGAGCCCAGGGTGCTACCTTGCGGGGTCTCATGGCTTGCTCCCACCTCCGGCTGCTGAGAAGGAGAAGACAGTGCATGGTTAACGCGCGGCCTGGCTTGTTCCCACCTGGTCGGGGCGCACCTCAGTCCCCCATGGAAAGGTCAGACCCTGTGACGCCCGAGGCTCCCTTGGTGTCGAGTTCACTGAGTTCCTGGGTTACTTTAGAAGATGGTGAAACAAATAGTTTAGGTTTTTTTGAACAGTAAAGTAGTTGACGACCACGGCAGAGCATCCCACCTCCGGTCCTGTTCCCAGAGGCTGTCGTCTTTGAGACGTACCTTTTGAGTGCATGCCACACGTTTCTTTTTCTACACAAGCGGTCGTCCCCTGTTCTGCACCCTGCTTGGTGCAGACAGAGGCTTCCACGGTGGCCCTGCTTCATTTTCCACTGTATGGACGGACAGACGTGGGCTTCTGAAAACAAGCTACCTGCCCTGGGGACCCAGCAAATATTTGCTGGATGGAATACGTGCTGCTTTCGTGCTCACGGAAGCGCTGGCTGGGCCACTACCTGCGCTGGTGCCGTCCGATAGCCAGGGACACTGCCACCAGTTCACGGACTGTTTTGTGGGAGCAGAATGAGCCTCATTTCTTACCTGCTGGAATAGTTGGAAGTAGAATGTCTGACCTGTAGGAGATCCATTACCTGTCTCAGGAGACTCAGGGCAAACTCCAGATTGTGAAGCCTCTGTCTGTTGATGGCGTTAACTTCAGTGAACTTGGCAGCAAGAGCCGCTTCCTACGGGAGAGCAGTCAGCAAACAGGAGTCAACAGGCTGAGCGGGAGCGAGCTGGACCATGTTTGAAAAGTCTGGCATTTGGGGATAGAGGGTAGCTTCTGGTCTCTTGCTACCTGGAGTTGAACTATAGTCTCAGGTGGTGGAGGAACTGGATTTAGAGCATGAAGGCGAAAGTCTGCATGACCCTGAGCAGGTCTTCCTCTCGGAGCCTTCACTTACTCATACGCAGAAGGAAGTAACCCCAACTCTCCACGTGTACTTACTTAGGAGGAGTCCTGTGGGAGCCTCCCAGATCGCTGCAGCAGGCTGTCTTTCCAGGTATATCCTCATCATTTGCCCGAGAACAAGTCTACCATCTGTTCTTACCAAACCTGTCTTACCTTACCGAGCACCCAGGAGGGCTCTCGGCCCCGTTTCCCTGTTGGGGTGCATCTCAGAGGCCTGTGTGCCTTGCCTCCCCCAGGGCCCGCCTGCACCGCTCACCTCTTCCCTCACTTTGGCAGCGGGGGACTGGAGCCTGGCTCTCTTGGTGACGTGGCTACTCCTTCCATTCTCCAAGTCAAGAAGGGACCTTAGTTTCTCTGCTTCTAACTCATAGTCCTGGGTGAGAGAGAGACATGGTGGAGGGCAGACAACCGCAGTAGAGACAGAAGTGTTCTTCTGCCCCTCGTAGCGGACTGCGGAGGTCTGCACAGCTGCGTACTGTAGTAACGGCCAGGAGGTGCTGACAACCATCTACATGCCGGCTGTCCAGAGCTGTGTCCCTCAACAACCCAGGACATGACAGAAAGGCACGCAGTGCCCTCCCGCCCCAGACGGAGCCCCCTCCGGGCCCTGAGTGTGGCGCTCTGCTCTCTCCCCACAGCACTTGAGCCGGTTCTCCTGCTGCCTCGGATCCCCTTTATTCCTTTGCTGACTCCGTAATCCATCGGCCATGTAGGGTATTTCTAGTTTTTTTCTTTTGCTATTGTGAATAATAGCTGCTGCTACGAAGATTTTTTTTATCCTCCATTGTTTTGTTTTCCTTCTGGGATAAATTCTCCCTGTTTACTGCTTCAAGCAGTAGCAATCCCTTCTCTGGTGTTCAGCGTCTGGGACACACTGTTTTCCTAAAGGGCTGTGCCCGCTCCCAGGGCTGCCTGCAGTGCCTGAGGACGACCCCCCCCTCCCCCCCCCCACCCAGGCCTAGCCCTTCTCTGTCCAGCCCTCCTGACAGGACGAGGCCCTGCTGTCTTGCACTCAGCAGGAGCTTCCCGGCTCACCTTGACAGCTTGCTGGTACTGCTGGGAGGAGGTGCAGACTTTCTGGACTTCCTCTTCCCTTCTTGCTATCTCATCTAGCAGGTTCTGTAAAACAACAGAGACTTTTAAAATAAAAAATTAAACAAACCAACAAAAACAACCCTTGACAGAGTAGCTGGATTCCTCAGAATCTGAAATTCAACTTCTGTAGTACAAAGTTTCATGAACGGCTTCCTTGTATATAGTTGTTTGTCACAAAAGGCAATTCTCTGACCCTGTGAAGAAGGGCCAGGAAGATCATTGTCTTTGCCAGGAAACCAGTATTTACGGAGTGCTTCAAAATGTCAGGCACTCTTCTAATATCTTCGATCTCATTTTATCTTGAAGTTGTCCTGTGAGGTAAGTGCTATCATTATCTCCAGTCTACGAGTAATGAAACTGAGGCATAGTCACCTTCAGTGACTTGCCCACAAGGACATGGCCATTAGGGTTGGAACCTGAGTTTGAATCTAGGCTGTTGGGGTCCTGTGTCCCTCACTCCCAAGACACTGCTGCCTTCCAGCCAACCAGGACTCTGAACTTTGGAAACGGGATTTTTTTTTTTTTTTTTTTTTTTTTTTTTTTTTTTTTTTACCACGAGGGCTCCTCATGTGTTGCTGTAGCCATTTGCTCATTCAGCCAGCCTATGTGGACTGTCCACTCTGGGCCAGGCCCTGTGCTGGGCACTGAGGCAGGAGCGAGGCCATTCTTGTTCTCAGAGTTAGGTGCTGGCAGCCAAGCAGGGCCAAGGTCTTAAGGGACCTTGCCGACCTCCAGCAGCCCCCATGCCACTGTAGACCTGTGAACACGGAGGCAACCGCCTTACCTTCTGATTCTTCAGCTTGGTCTCCATCTGGCTGAGGGTGTCTGTCTCCTGGGGCTCATAGCTGGGGATGTGGGACAAGAACTGGAGCACGTGGTCATAGCTGCTGCGGTAGTCGTCATACGCGGCCCTGGCGTTCTGCAGGCTCTGGGCCCTGCGGAGGAAAGCCTGTCAGGCCTCTGCCGCAGTCAGAAGATGCCTCCTGTCTCTTTTTAAAGAAGTCCTCTTTGCTCATGTTTTAAAAGCAGGAGGGATCAAATATAACCTAATAAAATAACCTAAACATTGCTCGAAAAGAGAGCAGTTGAGGCACCTAGGTGGCTCAGCCGGTTGGGCGTCCCACTTTGGCTCAGGTCATGATCTCACCATTCCTGAGTTCCAGCCTCGAGTCGGGCTCTGTGCTGACAGCTCAGAGCCTGGAGCCTGCTTCAGATTCTGTGCCTCCCTCTCTCTCTGCCCCAACCCACTCTCATTCTGTCTCTCTCTCTCTCTCAAAAATAACATTAAAAAAATATTTTTTTAAAAAAAGAGAAGAGCAAACCTAAGCAGCAGTAGGAAATAACGAACAGATGCCCATGAAAGAGAACAGCAAGAGAGAGCAGTGAATTGATAGACCTCAGAAGAATTAGGAAGGAAAAAGAGGATGTATATACAAATAGAATGAGGAAAGGTACAACATCAGGAATGGGGGCGGGGGACATCCCCTCAAAAAATCAGACAGAATATTAAGGACAATTTTATGCCACTAAGTTCAACTACGTGATGAGATGGACAAGTTCCTTGAAAGACACAAGCTACTGGACCTGCCTCCCAGGGCAGATGGCCCAGAAAAGTCCAATACCAATTAAAGAGGCTGAATTTGTAGTTAACATGCGACACACAAAAGCCGCTTGCAGGCCTGCATGGCTGCTCCCCTGGTGAACTGTACCCAGCACCGAAAGAAGTGCGAGCAGGATCTGTTCTACAGGAGCTCTTCCGGGAGACACAAGAGGAGGTCACACTTAGGGACTCCTGAGACCAACAGGACGTAGGACAGGAACAAGCAAGACGCGGTATATGTGCTGTGTTGTCACTGATGTCACCGCCCCCACCCCCCCGCCCGCCAGCTCCTCAAGAACATTTCTGGAAGTGTGCACAAAATGGTAGCCATGCCTGCCTTGGGGTCGGGGCTGGTCGTTGTAATCACCTTGAGGTTTTTACTGCGCACATGGATTGCTTTTTCCAAAATGAGAAAATCGAGAAAGCAAACCACTTTGCAGCAGCCTCACAGCACACGAGCTCAGCGGAGGCTGCTGCCCGGCCCGGCTGCTCACCTGAGCTCCACCTGCTGGCGGAGGTTGTCGGAGCGCTGGGCGAGCCTGTGCGCCTCGGCCTCCTGGCGCTCCAGGTCCGGGCAGTGCTCCTGGAAGCGGCTGGCCAGGGAGCTGGAGCAGCGCTTGGCTGCCTGCAGGTTCTGCTCCACATCACCGAGCAGGGACTCCTGGGCCTGCAGCGCGGAGGCCAGGGCCTGTCGGGGCGGAGAGGCAGAAGGTGGGCGCTGTGGTCAGAGCCCCGGGGTGGGGGGGTCAGGGCAGCACCACCCAAACTGCCTGAGGCCTGTGGCTTTGGGGGTGGGAAGCCTGGGTGGGGGGTGGGGAGGAGAAGGATGGGGGTTTTGCCTCTGTGTTTCTCATTAAACGTGGTGGTCATCTCTGCAACGTTCTGTTCCGTCGCCGGGAACACAAGCCGGAAAAACTAACGTGTAAAAACCCTGCAGGAAGCAGCATGTGCCCAGGACGAGAGTGGCCAGCTGCTTTCCAGCTTTAAGGCCTGGGCAGAGGCTGTCTGAGCCAGTTTCCTTGGCCCTGAGGTGAGAATCTCAGCACAGAGCGAGGATTCTGTGGACTGGTGTGTGAATAAGCAGCCTCCTAAGGGCCCACGGACCTGTGTGCCCTCAGGAGTCAGGCAGGCAGACACGTGAAGTGGCCCCGTGGCAACTGTGCAGGTAAAGTAGACGCTGGGGGTGGGGGGAGCCACGCGCTCCCAGAGCATGCGGGCCCCGCAGGCTGGATCTGCTCTCCCACAGATCCTGGAAATCTGGGCGGATTATGCAGATACTGGCCCCTGATTTCCACAAGCCACGCAGGTCCCAGGAGTAGCTGGGATTTATGCCACAGCTCTCCAGCCGCAACTTCTGACTTGGCACACCGCAGCCTTTCAAAACCTGGGGACTCAATGCCCTGAGACTCGGGGCCTCCGTCCCCATCTGTTCAGAGCTGGCAGGCCGGGGGCACCTGGAGAGAAAGGCTCCCGAGGCCCCTGTCCCCAGACTCACCACCAGCTCCTGCCTCTTGCTGTCTAGGGCCCGGCTGCCCTCGGGCACCGTGTCGTCTTGGGTCAGCCGGGTCTCATACTCGGCCAGCGCCTCCCAGCCCTGCCGCAGGCTCATCTCCAGGCGGTTGGCCACGTCCACCCTGACAACATGGGTCAGGAGTGAGGGGTGCCCATCTGGCTCCACGGTCCCACCCGACCTGCCCGCCACCCGCCCACCACACACTTCTCCTGGGCCAAGTCCAGCAGCTGCACCAGGCGCTCGTATTTGCGGTTGGTGTCGTCGACCCGGGTCCTCAGCAGAGGTACGCCTCCGCTGCCCGGGAGGGCCTGCATGAAGTCCTGGCACTCAGCCGTGCTGCATGCCTTCTCGGGCTCGATCCGCAGCAGCTCATTGGTGATGTTCTGTGGGGACCAGAGCCCCTGAAGTTGGCCACAGCCCAGCAGCCCCCTTCCCTCCAGGGGCCTTGTGGGACAAAGGAAGCAGCTGAGGAAGCCTGAGCCCTCTCTGGGGAGCCAGCCAGTAATGAGCACCCCGGGGAATTGTGACGCAGGGTGTGTGACAACAGACCTCCTGTTCCATGCACGTCACGGGGATGATTTCATCCATCTTTGGGGGCGACCCCATGAGGTGGGGTGCTTTTTCTCTCCCCATTCACAGGTGACCCTATGACCGCTTAGGAAGGGATGCGGCATGACGTGGCCACTCCCCTACCCCGTGCCCGTCGTCCTCTGGCCTTGACTATCTCTGAGGAAACTAAGGCCTGGGCTTGAATAGCAGGTCTGCGGTCAAGCAACCAGCACGCGGCTCCGGAACTCCGAAGTGGCGTGTGGCCCCATGCAGCTGGGGCCAGTCACTAGTGTCATCAACACTGCCACAAGCCCACGAGCGGCAAGCTGTGTGGGGGCAGCGTGAACCTCGCCTGCCCTTTCTCCTGGGGTGGTGTCTGGGGCACCAGGGCTCTGGCACCTCCTCGGTCATCAGCCTAGCACAGCTCCCCTCACCGCCATCACTCAGAACTTCTGGTGACATGTGGCAGGTGGTCCCCGTTGAGCACCAAGGCCCCCGTGGGGATGAGACCAGTCTGGCAGTACCTTCAGGTCCTTGGCCCGTTCAGCGCTGTCCTGCACAGCCCGGCCCTGCTCCAGCGGCGGCCGGAGGATCCCCGTGATAGCCTTCTCCTGCCGGTCCAGATCTCTGGCCACCTTGTCCAAGCCAGCCAACAGATGCCGCCCCTGGTGGTCAGAGGCATCTGCCAGAAGGAAATCGCAGTCAGGTGGCAGCGGGGGGTTGGGGGGAGCAAGGTGCAGGGACAGGGCCTAGGAGACCAAGCGGGGCCTTCTGGGGCTGCCCCAGCCTCCCTCACCCCTGCCTTGCCTGTCCCCTGCCCTTCCAACTGAAGCACAGACGGCCCAGAGCCTGGGACAGTGGCCCTGGCACCAACCTCCAGGGCTCTCTGCCTTCAGCACCTCATGCCGCTGCTGGAGTGCGTTCCTGCTCCTGGCCGCCTTCTGCCGCACGCTCCGGTACTGGCTGCCCAAGCTGTGGGTGCAAACATGGGCTGGGGGCCTGGGGCAGCCCACTGCCCCCTGTGCTTACAGACCCGGGACTCCAGGTTGTGGCTGGGTGTGGCCCAGAGGAGTCATGAGGCTCGTGGAAGTGGTTTGAAAAGCTAAAACCCGGCAGACATGGAAAATTTGCTATAATGCGGCTCTTTGCTTCTGGAGGCCTGGCATCGTGACTCAGCCTCTTTTCTTTTCTTCATACCAGGTTTTACTACCTAAAGTCATCATTTGTTCCTTTGTCTTCCCCACCAAGACATTACTCCTGAGGTAGCAGTACACAGTAGGTGCTCAGTAAATACGTGCCGAATGGATAGATGAAGGCATTCCTGAATCACTCATTTAACAAAGGGTTCTTGGGTACATACTTTGCATGCACCATGTACTGAACGAGGCCCTAGAGACAGTTAAGTCCCCAGGAGCCCCTCCCCACATGAGACTGACAGGGTGATGATAAGGGGCAGAATGTGCAGTGGGAGAAGGTGCTGGACCCAAGAGTTGGCAACGCTTTTCCTGGAGCCAGGGTGGAGGGGAGTAAGCTCTTCACAGAAGAGGTAACCAAGGAGCTGTCTTAATTCAAGAGGCCTGAGCCAACCAGACCTCGAGCAGGTGTCTGGGCAGAGAGAACAGCATATGCAAAGGCCCAGAGGCACCTGCAGAGAAACTGCTCACTGGCTATGCCGCCTACAGCCTGACGTTCACATGTGGCAGGTCAGCCTGGCCAAAGGGGTCTGCTCCTGTCCCACTTGAGCCCCCAAGGAGGTGCAGGTGGGGGGTGGTAGTTGCCTCCTGAGGCTGAGTCAGGATGCCAGGGCTGTGAACGGGGCCTGAGGGGCCCAGAGGGTGGGGCCAGTCCACGCTCGTTCCCCGCTTGGCCTTGTTACCTCTCTGCCAGAGCCAGGGCCTCGGGGTCAGTCGGGGGGATTACGAAGCAGACGGCGGGGGCGGTCAGCTTGTTGCCTGTGCTGTCCGTGAGGTCCCAGCTCTCCCCGTTGTTGCTCTGCAGGGTGTAGCTGTAGCCCCGTGAGATGAGGCCCTGGCAGGGGCAGGCCAGTCAGAAGGCATGGAGAGACCTGCCCTGGCCAGTGACCAGGGGCCCAGTTGCCATCTTGCCCCACCACCCGGGTCTTAGCCCATCTCTGTGGCCCTCCCCAAGACATTTCAGCATAGAGACTAGGGAGGGTGCAGCTGCACGGGGATGTGTTAAATTTGCTGTCTCAACATCTGCCTGGGTTTCCCTTTGGGGAACCCCCCTTCCCATAGTCCCCGACTACTCAGGCTGGACATGTGGCTCAGGCCTGGCCAATGAGAGAATGGCACCTGCCAGCCACAGTGATTGGTTTAGGCAGGACGCAGGACTTAAAGCTGGTAGAACAGAAGACCAGGGCAACTGGTGGGCTTCTGCGGGGGACTGGTAGAGTGACCCCAACCACAGAGATGGACACAGGTTCCTAGAAAACACTGGTGTGAGGCCCTGAATCCAGCCTTAGAACTCCTGAGACCTTTCAGTGACACAAAAGGGGCAGCTCTGGGCCCAGCCCGCCCAGGGCTCCAGGGGCACCGGTGCAGCAGCTCACCTGGTCGCCCTCAAAGTCACAGAGCGCCTCCACGGGGATGGGCTTGAGGGGCGTCTCCCGGCGGTACTTGAGCGGCACCACCTGCTGCCCTCGCTTCTGCAGGCCCCGCACCACATGCTCGTACTTGTCCAGAGCCTTCTCCTGGTCCTGAATGCAGCAGGGGGAGGGCCGGGGTGAGACACGGCCTTCCCCAGGCCAGAGGTGCAGGGAGGGGTGTGGGGAGGCCCTCGCTAGGCCCGTCACTCACGTCCAGCTCCCGCAGCAGCAGCTCAATCTGGTACTGGTCCTTGAAGTCAGGGCTGTATTTCTGGTTCAGGTCTGAGTCCACCTTGCACAGCAGCTCCTGAGCAGCCTTCACGTCCCTGTGGAACTAGGGGACACCAGATGGCCCTCTTACGGACACAATCCGGCTATGGCTGCAAGCTCACCCCCAGGCAGGGCCGTCCCTGCCCCACTCTCCACAGCTCAGAGACCCCCCCTCCCCCAGTCGGCTTCCGGGTGGCCTCTTGGACCAGGGCCCCTCCCACCAACCCCCATGAGGCCACCTCCAGGACGTACTAAGTTTTCATATATACATACCGTTAAGCTTTCGGTTCTTTTCTGTTCCATTCCTCTCTTTGGGCTAGGGACACCCTGACTTAAATGCTACACTTTTTTTTTTTTTTAATATATGAAATTTGTCAAATTGGTTTCCATACAACACCCAGTGCTCATCCCAAAAGGTACCCTCCTCAATACCCATCACCCACCCTCCCCTCCCTCCCACCCCCCATCAACCCTCAGTTTGTTCTCAGTTTTTAACAGTCTCTTATGCTTTGGCTCTCTCCCACTCTAACCTCTTTTTTTTTTTTTTTCCTTCCCCTCCCCCATGGGTTTCTGTTAAGTTTCTCAGGATCCACATAAGAGTGAAACCATATGGTATCTGTCTTTCTCTGTAGGGCTTATTTCACTTAGCATCACACTCTCCAGTTCCATCCACGTTGCTACAAAAGGCCATATTTCATTCTTTCTCATTGCCACGTAGTATTCCATTGTGTATATAAACCACAACTTCTTTATCCATTCATCAGTTGATGGACATTTAGGCTCTTTCCATAATTTGGCTATTGTTGAGAGTGCTGCTATAAACATTGGGGTGCAAGTGCCCCTATATTGCTACACTTTTTAAAGTCCCGATACACAGAAGACAAGCCTTGCCACTTTGCTCTAGAAATTTCTCCTGTCCATTTTCCAGTCCATCCACTCTGAAACCGCTCCTGGTCAGCTGTCCTCTGGGATGTGACCATGAACAGGACTTAGGGATCCCTGTGAAGCTCACAGCCCAATGGGGGTCTAGACACTGAACCAGGAGTTACAGGAATGCCACCTGAGTTCCAGAGTCCCCAGTCCTCAGAATCAGGTGACCAGCTCTTGTTAAAAATACACATTCCTAGGACACCTGGGTGGCTCAGTTGGTTAGGAGACCGATTTCAGCTCAGGTCATGATCTCACAGTTTGAGTTCGAGCCCCACGTCAGGCTCTGTGCTGACAGCTCAGAGCCTGGAGCCTGCTTTGGATTCTGTGTCTCCCCCTCTGTCTATCCCTGCCCTGCTCACGCTCTGTGTGTCTCTGTCTCTCAATAATAAAAAAATGTAATAAAAAAAACCACATTCCTATGGAAATCAGACAGTATCCACCAACGAGGAATGGGGCAAACACAGTGTGGTCTGCCTATACAATGGAATACAATTCAGCCATAAAAGGGAATGAAGTTATGATTCATGCCATGACATCGATGACCCTCGAAAACATGAGGTTCAAGCGAAAGAAGCCAAAGACACCAAAGTCCACATAACATGTGAGTCTAGTTTCACAAAATGTAGACTAGGAAAATTCAGAGAGAAAGAGCAAGGGGGCTGGAGGAGGGAGAACGGAGGGGTTGTTTCATGGGTGCAGACTTCTTGTCTGGGGGTTCTGGAAACCTTTCCAAGGTGAAGGCTGCACAACACTCTGAATGTTAAGCCACTGGACTGTGTCCTTAAAAGCGGCTAAGATGGCAAATTTCACATTATATATATTTCATCAAAATGAAAACCCCACACTCATTCCTGAGCTGGTCAATCAGATTCTCCAGCCCCGTCTGCCACGGAAGACAGACCAAGGCCCAGCAAGCTCAGGGGCACACCCACGTATGCCATCAAAAGCAAGGGCACTGGGAGGCTCCCGGAGGAATCAGAGCTGAGGCCACAAGTAAGCCAGGTAGGCACTGAGTGCTCCCAGCAATGGTGCTTCAGGGCTGGCGGGGTACCTGGTGGTAGTCTTCCATGTATTTCAGGTGACTCTCCTCACAGATGAGCAGGTTCAGGTACTCCTTCCAATCTGCGTGCACAGCCTCCATGTGCGCCTGCCAAGACAAGGCGGGGGGGTGGGGGGGGGGCAGGTCACTGCTTGGCAGGGTTCTGGACCAGAGAAGGGTGGGGAAGGGGGCATCTCCCTGGATGTGGCTCCCACAGAGGCACCTAGCTTCTTCTTGGGCATGGGAGGAGAGGGGACATGGTGAGGAGCCAAGCAGGGTTGCAGTGTTCGGGTACTTGGGCTGTTTACTGCACAAGGAATAAGTAGGGCGTGCATCTTCCCAAAGTGGTGCTCTTAAAAATTCTCACAAAGGCACTGTAGAAAATTGAATGGTGTCCCTCCCCTCCCCAAATTCGTGTCCACCCAGAACTCAGAATGTGACTTTATTTGGAAATAGGGTCTTTGCAGGTGTAACTAATGAAGGATCTCAAGATGAAATCATGCTAGATTTAGGGTGGGCCCCAAGTTCAATGACTGGTGTCCTTATAAGGAAAGGAGATGAGGGGCTCCTGAGTGGCTCAGCAGTTAAGTGTCCAACCTCGCCTCAGGTCATGATATCACAGTTTGTGAGTTCAAGCCCCAAGGCGGGCTCTGTGCTGTTGGCTCGGAACCTGGAGCCTGCTTCAGATACTGTTGTCTCCCTCTCTCTCTGCCCCTTCCCCATTTGTGTTCTGTCTGTCTGTTTCTCTCTCTCTCAAAAATAAACATAAAAAAAATTTTTTTTTAAAAAAAAGTAAAGGAGGGGCGCCTGGGTGGCGCAGTCGGTTAAGCGTCCGACTTCAGCCAGGTCACGATCTCGCGGTCCGTGAGTTCGAGCCCCGCGTCAGGCTCTGGGCCGATGGCTCGGAGCCTGGAGCCTGTTTCCGATTCTGTGTCTCCCTCTCTCTCTGCCCCTCCCCCGTTCATGCTCTGTCTCTCTCTGTCCCAAAAAAAAAAAAAAAAAAAAGTAAAGGAAAGGAGATGAGGGGAGCCTGGGTGGCTCCGTGGGTTAAGCGTCTGACGTCAGCTCTGGTCACAATCTCGTGGTCTGTGAGTTCGAGCCCTGCGTGGGGCTCTGTGCTGACAGCTCAGAGCCTGGAACCTGCTTTGATTTGTGTCCCATTCTTTCTGTCCCTCCCCCACTTACACTCTGTCTCTCAAAAATGAATAAATGTTCAAAAAATATTAAAAAAAAAAAGAAAGAAAAGGATATACAGACACACAAGGGAAACAGTTATGTGACTACAGAAGCAGAGATATGAGTGAAACAGCCCCAGGCCAAGGAACCCCAAGGACTTCCAGCAAGCACTGGAAGCAAGGAGAGACACAAGAGGAGTCTGTCCTTGAGCTTCCAGAAGGGACAAGCTGCTTGCCAACACCTTGACTTCAAACTTCTGGCCTTCAGACTGTGAGACCATAGGTTTCTGTTGCCTATTCTTTTTAACGTTTATTTTTTTTTTTCAGTAATCTGTACACCCAACGTGGGGCTTTAACTCATAACCCTGAGATCAAGCGTTGCACACTCTTCTGACTGAACCAGCCGGGAGCCCCAGTTTCTGTCATTTAAAGCCACCCAGTTTGTGGTCATTTGTTAGGGCAGCCCCAGGAAGCTAGTACAAGGCACACTGCATGGGCTTGAGAAGTCCAGGGGCCAAGGGCAGGACGTGGTAAAGGGGAAGACAATGAGACCAAACATGGTCAGACTGAGCAAGTAAAGACAGCACGACAGAGCAACAGAGACACAGGATTCAGGACCCTCATCTTGGGGGCTGCCTGAGGCCACCCTGGAGGAAGCACCCCTTCCCAGGGCACACGCACCTCAATGGAGTTCCTCCCAGGGTGCTCGGCGGCCAGCAGCTGGTCCCCCTCGCTGTGCAGCTTGTTAATTCTCTCCTCTTTGGCCTCCAGGTTACGGTTGATGAAATTCTGCACGGGGGGGTGGGGGGGGGTGGTGGGCGGCACTCAGGGCCCGGCCGGCAGCCCTGCGCCCCCTCCCAGCCCCTCCCCAGACGCCCCAGGCCGCTGGGCGCACCTCGTACTGGCGCCTGCGGCTGGGGTAGTCGAGGTTGCGGTCACTCCAGTCATACTGCATGCGGCCCTTGGCCTGCTGGTCCAGCCAGTACAGCTCGTTGGTGCAACGCTGCATGTAGTCTCGCAGCGTGCTCAGGTGCTGCTGCCGTGCCTGCGACGCCGCCTGCAGCAGGGGGTGGGGGACAAGGACGGGGCTGAGCCTCCCTCTGCACCTCCCCCAGGGCCCAGCTCTGGCCAGCGAGCAGAGAAGCCTGGCTCGACACTTCCTGGCCGGACCCCCTCGGACCGGTCACTTGACCCTCCAGAATGCATTCATGCACTCAGCAAACGTCTGTGGGGCACGTGCTACATGCCGTTCACAGTAGTGAACGAAGCTGACATTTTTCCGGGAGCCTCAATTTCCTCACCTACAAAATGGGGATAATGGCTGCACTGATCTTGTAGGGCACAAAGACTGTCAAACAGTTGGTGCTCAATAAATGTGAGCATTAGCAGCTTCCACTTTTGTCTGTCACGATCCCCGTACAGAAGGCTGGGAGGACAGTAGCAAACTGCCACCACTTTCCACGTGAGAAGGGGTGGGTGTGGGGCCGGGAGGAGAGGTAAGGGGGAGGGATGTTTGCTCAGCAAACAGGGACAGTAGCTAACATGTCCATGGGGCCCGCCCTGTGGCAGGACTGTGGTAGGGCCTTCTCCCCAGCTGAGGCCATCCTAGGAGACAAGGGCTCGAACGAACTCCATTTTTGTACACGTGAGGAAACTGAGGCTCCAAGAGGCTAATTAGCTCTCTCCAAGTGTCCCCACCAACACGGGATGGAAGCGTCTGCCCCAGAGCCCAGGGATCCTCACATATGAGGTGTCTGAACCCTTGCAGCAAGGAAGGATTTATGTATCACTTGTGCAGTTTTATTTCAATTTTTAAAATTTTTTTCTTGGTTTTGTTTTTTGTTTTTTTTTTGAGACAGAGAGAATGGGCATGAGCAGGGGAGGGGCAGAGAGAGGGAGACAAAAGATGCAAAGTAGGCTCCACGCTGATGGCAGAGCCCGATGTGGGGCTATAACTCACAAACTTCAAGATCATGACCTGGACTGAAGTCAGACACTTAACCGACTGAACCACCCAGGTGCCCTAACTTGTGCAGTTTTTTTTTAATTTTTTTTTTTTTTAACGTTTATTTATTCTTGAGACAGAGAGAGACAGAGCATGAACGGGGGAGGGTCAGAGAGAGGGAGACACAGAATCCGAAGCAGGCTCCAGGCTGTGAGCCGTAAGCACAGAGCCCGACGCGGGGCTCGAACTCACGGACTGCGAGATCATGACCTGAGCCGAAGTCGGCCGCTTAACCGACTGAGCCACCCAGGTGCCGCAACTTGTACAGTTTTAAAAAGAACACATTCTTGGGGAGCCTGGGTGGATCAGTCGGTTGAATGTCTGACTCTTGATTTCAGCTCAGGTCATGATCCCACAGTTCAGGTTCGAGACCCGCATCAGGCTCTGTGCTAACAGTGCAGAGGCTGCTTGGGGTTCTCTCTCCTCTCTCTGCCCCTCTCCCACTTGCTCACATGCATGCTCGCTCTCTCTCAAAATAAACATTAAAAAATAAAAAGCACATTCCTTAAGGATTTTGAAGAGGGAAACAGAAAACTTTTTCTCAAGCACATGGCATCATACTTGGTGGACACAGAAGGTGCTTAATAAAGAAATAAAGCAGCAGATTGTAGGACGGGCCATATCCGTGGGCTCCATCAGGGTTTTCCGTGAGCACAGAGCAAGGTGGGATGCTTCTCAGGTAGGGACTCAGGGTACCACCTCCTTCCCACTTACCCCTCTTGTTCTGTTTGAAACGTTTACTGCCCATGCCTCCTGTGTCCACAGCCCTGACTGCCCAGCCCTCCTCCCTCCCCATTCCCTGGGGGCCTCACTCACCAGCAGTTTCTGGTACTTGGCCTGGAGGTCGCTGTTCTCCTGTGGACAGAGTCGAGCGAATGGGTTGAGGTGGGGGCTGCAGGCGTGAGCCCCTCCCTCCCCAGGTCCAGGCCCACTCCACCACTGTGCACACCTTGCCCCTGTCCTTGGCCAGGTGGGGCCCGATGGCCTTGACCTCATTGTGGAAGATATTGTGGTGCTCCACCTGCTGATCAACCAGCGGCAGGTCTGTCCCAAAGTTCTGGCTGCTCAGTTTGTCCTGGGAGGGTGGAGAGGACCGGCAGAGGGTGGGTGAGGGCCGGGGGACTCACAGCCCCCCCTCCCCCACCAAGAACCAAGGAGGGAGCCAAGGGTCCCTGGGAGAGATGCAGGGAGACACTGTCCCCTTTACCACAGTGCCCTCCCACTGAATCTCACTGTCACCTCCGAGGCCCACACGGTTGTTTCCATTGCACACGTGGGGAAACAGAGGCCTGGCCCAGGTCAGGCCACTGAGAGAAGACCACTGGCTCCAGCAGCCACGCTTCTCCGTGGCGGAGAGCATAGGAAGGACAGCAGCTGGCTGCTCCTCCTAGCCAGCCAGGACCCCAACGACCAGAGCTGGAGAACAAGTGCAGGACGGTCCCCATCTCCACCACTTCTGCTGGGTGACCCTGGGCGAGACGCTACACCTCTCTGAGCCTTGCCCTTTTCCCCAATACAGACGTCGGGAAACATCAGGAACACCACCCTCAGAGGCAGGACCAGGGTACCCATTACATGGCGGGGTCCACCCCGCACACAGCTGAAGCCTGGGCCGTACCAGCTTTTCATCCACCAGCGCTGCCCAGTTGACCTGGGGGTCTACCTCCTTCACCACCAGGTTGTATATCTGCTTGTGTTTCCCGCGGAGGTTGGTCACACGCTCCTTCAGCTGACGGATGCTGAGTGGGAAGAATGGCCATGCTAGTCAGTGGGGCCGGTTGGCAGGCCCTCTGCCCATGTCCCTTCCCCCAACAGGGGCCTCATATCCCAGACCCCGGCCTGGGGCTTTCTGCTTAGTGGCCTGGAGGCACAGGATGACCCGGCAGCCTTGGGTTCCAGTCACTAATACCCTCCCTCATCCTTCCTTCCCCTATCAGCATTTCCCCAGGGCCTACAGTGTGCCCAGAACCATAGAAGGTTCTGGAAGAAATGATCAAGTTCACTGCTCTCTGGAGCCCCCCAGCGAGCGGGAACCACAGGGGTGGTGTGGACCGTGACAGGAACAGCACAGGGGGTCGTGGGGGCATCAAGAGACCCTTGCCCCTGCCAGGGTGGGGAGTGCAGAACAAGGTGGGAGGCACCGTGGGTGCCGACCTATCCACATCTGAGCTGAGAGGAGAGCCATGAGCACGGGAAGCTGGCTGGGGTGTCAGGCAGTGTGACAGAGTGCTCAAGAGCTTAGACGTTAGACAGCATGGTGGTCAGGGAGCTGTGGTCACACTATGACCAGAACAGCCTGGGCCTCAGTTTCTCTGACTACAAAATGGGTTGTCATGAGGATAACACGAAGTGTTTGGCATGTGTGTGGCATCCACTTAGCCCTCAGTAAACCCTGACTTGGGCTCTGGGATGCTGAGCAAGCCTGCAGTCCTCCTGCCCTGTGTCAGGAACGCAAAGCGGAGGGGACCTACTCTTCGGCAATCATGTCTCCTTGGGGATGCTTCATGTGCTTGGCGATGGCCGCGTCCGCTTCCAGCACGTACAGTAGCTTCTCGGAATCCGACACCTTCTGCAGGGTCGTGTCCCGGTGCTCAGGCTGTCTGCCCTCCTGCAGCCGGGCCAGGTCCTGTGACAGTCAAGACAGAGAGGTAGACAGCAGATGGGGATTCAGTGGGTGTGATGGGGGTGGGAGGATAAGGAGGAGACAGCCAGCACGGTGCCCCCTGGTCCTGCCTCGCCCCTCCTCTGCCTCTCAACAAACCGCCCAAGTGCCCACTTTTGGGGGCTCTGAGACATAGCTGCGAATGAAGAGGCACAGCCTTGCTCAGCCCCGTCAGGGAGACCACCAGGTGAAGAGATAAACCTCACAAAGGTGACTACAAGTTCGAACATGTCAGGGTTTCCCAAGGAAACACACCAGAGGTCGAATAGCGGGGACCTGCTTTTATTTGTTTTTTAGTTTTATTTTTGCGAGACAGAGAAAGAGACCACACATGTGCACACGGGGGAAGGGCAGAGCAATCTACATTCAGCTCAGAGCCCCATGTGGGGCTCCATCTCATGACCGTGATATCATGACCTGGGCTGAAATCAAGAATCAGAAACTTAACTGACTGAGCCACCAGGTGCCCTGGGGACCTACTTTAAGGTCCAATGGTCAGTGAGCCTCCTGGGAGGTTATGACACCAGCTAAGAACTAAGGATGAAAGAAAAGAGTGTTTTAGGCAGAGGGAACAGCCTGTGCAAAGGCCCTGAAGCAGGAAAGGGCAAGCACGTGGCTGGAAGGCAGGCCGGAGGAGGAAGCGGGAAGGGCACCAAGCAAAAAGGCCCCTCTGTATCCTTAAAGGCAATGCCTTAGGGCTCTACAGGGTAGGAGCGGAGCCTAAGAGGGCAGTGAAGTCAGGAGTTGTGACAGGGCCAGGTGGGAGCTGAGGGTGGCCGATGCTGGGGTGGCATCTGCAGAAATGGTGAGAGTAAACAAAGGGTGGATATTTGGAAGGTACAATCAGTGTCGCTGATGAGCCCAGGGTCTCTGCTTGTTTAGGGAAGAATAACGAACTGGCAGTCAGGACAGCAGGTGTCTAAACATAGCCTATGAATTCACTTAGTCAATATTCCTAAAGCCCAGCCACATGCTGTGTGGGGCTCCAGGGACCCCAGGCCAGCGGGAACGCCTGCGCTGAAGACAGACCGGAAGTAACACGGGGGGGGGTGCCCAGAGGAGCCAGTGCCCTCCCCAGCTGGGCCTCAGGGCCCCCGTTGCTGCCACGGGGATAAGGAAGAGGCGTCCAAGTGAACTGAGGAATTTCTCAGCTCTAAAAAGATGGATCCACCGACAGGCTCTGTCAGGGATGAGCCTTGGGGACTGCAAAGCAAGAGAAGCCAAAGGCCACATGGTGTGGGGCTGTGCTTGTGTGAACTGTCCCGGATCGGCTAATCCATAGAGACAGAGAGTAGATGAGCGGTTGCCAGTGGCTCAGGTGGAAACAGGAACTAACAGTAAATGAGCACAAGGGATCTTATTTGGGGGTGAAAATGTTCTAAAACCCATTTATGGAAATGGCCGCACCACTCAGTGAAGTTACTAAAAATCGCTGCATCGTAAACCTGGAGCGGGAGCATTTTGACATGTAAACTCCACCTCAGATCAGCCCGTTACAGAAGCAAAAGTGAGTGGAGGTGATGTGGTGCCTGGTCCAGAGAGCCCTCGGAGGAAGGAAGAAAAGGTGTTCAGCCCATGTGTCCCCGCCCAACTCCAGGAAGACTGAGGGGTGAGTGGGGCCAGGTGCCCAGAGGGGCTTGAGTCTGGCCAGTTAAAAAAAAGAAAAAAAAATACAACAAAACATCACGGTTCTTGGCTTGGATGGAATTTTATCCACTCTATCATTTGCAGCAGACCTGCAGCTCTCCTGGGCACTTACAGTGTCAAAGATTAATTTTGCAAAAGGGGGAAGTAAATTAATCATTACCTCATTCATGCAAGTGCTGTGTGGGAATGCAGGCCTGCTTGAAACATGGCAGCTGGGATGAGAAAGAGAACATCTAGCTGAGAGATGCCATGTAGGAGTTCAAGAGTTCACAGTCGGGCAAAACAGATCGATGGTGATAGGGGTCAGCCTGGTGGTTACCTCCGGGGGATGTGGATTGGGAAGGTCACAAGCCAGCTCTCCAGGACATGTTCTCTATCTTCACCTGAGCAGTGGTCACACGGTTACTTTCTATATACCTTACAGAATGTATAGCTCAAGTAAAAGGTTTTTACAAGTAAAAACAAATTATACGGACTGATGTATCTAATAAATGACACAGGGCGCCTGGGTGTCTCAGTCGGTTAAGCATCTAACTCTTGATTCGGCTCAGGTCGTGATCTCACTGTTCCTGAGTTCAAGCCCCATGTTGGGCTCTGTGCTGACAAGTGCAGAGCCTGCTTGAGATTCTGTCTGTCTCTCCCTCTCTGCCCCTCCCCTGCTCATGCTCTGTCTCTGTTGAAAATAAATAAATGTTAAAAAAAATTTTTTTTATTAAAAAAAATCATACACGTGCTGATGGTCAGATGAGTGATAAAGCAAATCTAGATGTTACTGGTGGAATCTGGGGAGGAGAGATATGGATGCTCTCTGTGAAACTCTTTCAACTTCCTCCACTTTTAAAAGTTTGGCATAAAAGGTCACATGTGGTCATGTTGTACGATTCTGTTTATATGAAATATACAGAAGTAAATCCATAGACACAGAAAGCAGATTAGGGTTTCTGGGGGCTGCAGGGAAGGGGAACAGGGAGCGACTGCCTTTGGGTATGGGATTCCCTTTGGGGGAACAGAAATGTCTTAGAAACAGACAGACGTGGTAGGGGTCCAAATACCACTGACTTATATCCTTTAAATGGTTAATTTTATGTTATGTGACTCTCACTTCAATTTAGGAAAACAGGAAAATTCAAGAGAACTTTTGGGTAATTAAACAGTGATGTTTTCTTCTGAGAAATGATAGGAAGGAAGGAAAGAAGAAAGAAAAAGATTAGTTCCTATGGTCATCAGAACACAGTTTCTTTTATCAGGTGTGTTCATTTGAAGTTAAAAAACAGTTCAAAATTATTCCCCAGGCACATCCTTGTTACCATGAGTCATTAAGCAAATAAAATCAGAGCACTAGACCCTCCTATTCACACACGCACGCCTGCGAGCACGCATGGGAAAAGGTCAAAAGATACACCAAAATGTTAATAGCTGATCAATTTCTCTGGTGGTGGAATTAGACATGATTTTAATTTGCTTTGTTATACTTGTTTGTTGGTTCTGAAATATTTGTAACAAACCCATATTCCTTTTATTAGGACAAAATTAGGACACACCCAAAAAGCTGTTTTCATTTAGGAAATAAAATAGCACGACACCATATGAAGAGAGGAGTAAAGATTCCTGGGATGCCTGGGTGGCTCATTGGTTAAGTGTCTGACTTCGGCTCAGGTCATAATCTCAGGGTCCTGAGTTCAAGCCCCATATCGGGCTCTGGTGCTGACAGTGTGGAGCCTGCTTGGGATTCTCTCTCTCCCCTCTCCCCCTCTGTCCCTCCCCTGCTCTGTCAAAATAAATAGATAAGCTTAAAAAAAAAAAAAGATTAAGGGGCATCTGGGTGGCTCAAACTATTAAGCGTCCGAAGAGTTCTAGCTGTGGCTCCTTCTCTCTGCCCCAACCCTGCTAATGCTGTCGCTGTCTCTCTCTCTCTCTCTCGAAAATAAAACAAAAGGGGAAAAAAATTAAAAAAAAAAAAAAAAAAAACTACAGAGGAGCTGGGACAGAGCTGCGGCCTGAACAAAAAGCTAGCAGCTAGCAGCGGGGGAGGGGAGGCACTATGGCAGGTAAAGGCGGTGGACAGGCAGGTGAGCACAGGAGAGGACCCAGGGGAGGCCCCTGGCAGGGAGCAGAAAGCTCCACTTGCCTTTCCTGCCTTCTGTCCCCACACCTCCATCTCTCACTCCCAGCTGCACCATCCCTAGCCCACCCCATCCCTCAGGTGTCTGGGCTGCCTGTGGATCAGCCCTTGGGTGGGTGGACACCTGCATGGTCACAGGGAGGGACAGCTCCCCCATGACCTGTCCACCTTCCATCCGCAACTCCGCTGGAACCGCCTCTTGGTCACGCTCCTGGGTAGGAATGCAGATGAAATACAGACCATCCAGTTAAGTTCAAATTCCAGATAAATGATGGATAACTTTGTATTATAAGTATATCCCATAGTGTTCTCAAAGTCAAATTTAACTGGATGTTCAGTATTTTTGTTTTCTAAATCTGGCAACCAGACCTCTGGGATGCTTCTGGGGCTAGCTCTGTCACTGACTAGTCACCCTCGCCCTCTCTGAACCTCAGTTTCTCCAGCTACAAAATGGGTATAAGCTCAACCACACTGGGCTGGTGGGAGGCTCAAAGAGAAGATGATTGGGGGCGCCTGGGTGGCTAAGTCGGCTGAGCGTCCAACTCGATTTCGGTTCAGTTCATGATCCCAGGGTTTTGGGGATCAAACCCCATATCGGGCTCTGTGTTGACAGCATGGAACCTGCTTGGGATTCCCTCTCTCTCCCTCTCAAAATAAATAAACTTTAAAAAGAGAGAGAGAGAAGATGATCATCTTGGCAGCTCACAGGTGTGGGGGCAGCTCCAGTGTCCCACACAGTACAGACTCCTCAGAAAAGTATGGCTCAGAGCAGTTGTTAGCCCATGTCACAGACGATGAAACTGAGACATAGACAGGGAACATGATTTTCCCAGCTTTCTCTCCTCTGCAAGAGGAGGATAGCATGCAACTAAGGAGTGGCAGGTGTAGTATAAGAAGAATAAGGATATGATGATAATATTGAGCCCTGAAGTACACCTGTTTAATCTCATCGAATCTTTACAGCAGCCCGGAGGTGGGGATGATCCCTCTTACTCTCTCAGAGGGAATCACATGCACAGAGAGGTAACGTGACTTGCCCAAGGTCACACAGTAAGTGGCAAAGCTGGGATCCCAAGCAGGGCCTGGCTCCTGAGACCACGATTCTCCTCCAGATAGGGTTCATAAACTGCAGGAACTTGGCCCCCAGGGTGGGGGGCACTGATGTGTGCCCATTATCAACAGCAATAATGACGTTTCTCCATCTCAGCACTATTGACATTTGGGGCTTGATCACTCTGTGTGGGGGGCCGTCCTGTGCCCTGTAGGGTGTTTATCGGCATCCCTGGCCCCCACCCACTAGATGCCCAACCACCACACTCCCCCAGTTGTGACGGCTAAAAATGTCTCCAGATATCTCCACGTGTTCTCCGGGGGGGGGGGGGGGGGGAGGGGGGGGCAGAATCCACCCCACCCCCACCCCCTGGTGAGAACCACTGGATCAGACGAGACTGGCGGCACAGGGGGACACAGGGGGACATGGGGGGGCACAGGGGGGCACTCACACTCTGCATCTTGGCCTCCGTGTCCACGATATTCTTCTCCACCTGGTCGGCATTTTTCTGCAACTGCTCGATCAGATCGGACAGCTCCTTGTTAGAGATGCTGTGGGCACAAGACAGGAGGTGGGCCAGGGTCCCCACCAGCCTCAGAGGGAGCTCCCCCACCCCCGCCCTGGGGTGACATCACTAAAGCCACAGAGATGAGGCAGCATGGGGCAAGGGCTTCTATTTTTCCATGTTGGCAGAACACCCTCACTGTGTTCTTTTTTCCCCCTGTTTTTTACTGAGATAGAATTCACATACCATAAAATTCAACCTTTCAAAACCTCTAATTCAGTGGGTTTCAGCGTACTCACAAGGTTACACAGCTATCATCGCTATCTAGTTCCAGAACATTTTTGTCACCCCAAAAGAAACCCCATTAGCAGCCACTCCCCATTGTCTCTCCCCCTAGCCCCCACTACTCTACTTTCTATCCCTATAGATTTGCCTCTTCTAGACATCTCACACAAATGCGATCGTATAATGTATCTGGCTTCTTTTACTTTGCATGGTATTTCTGAGGTTTATTCAGGTTATAGCACATGACATTCCTTTTTATGGCTGAATAAGGTTCCACTGCATGAATAGATCACATTTTGTTTATCTAGTCCTCAGTTGATGGACGAGTTGTTTCCACCTTTTGGCCATTAGGAATCATGCTGCTGTGAACATTCGGACCCAAGTTTTCATGCAAGCTATTGAGGATTAAATATCTGGCACTTTCAATCTATGCACTTGGAATAAACTCTACGGAAACACAATGACATTACGTTCTACCTGGACACTTGGTCGCCTGCACACATCAAAGCCTAACCCTGCCCTCTCTTGCTGAAAAGCGGGCCTTGGCATGTATCACGGTCAAGTCAGAGCTGGGTTAGCACCAAACTGAGACTTGAAATCAGAAGAGTATTCTGATTCCACGTAGCTTTCCGGGTGGGGTGTTAGAACAGGAGGGAGGTTGTGCAGGCAAAGAGCTGGGCACCTATTCGGTCCCAAAGGTTTATGGTTATAGTTGTTAAGGAGCGTTACTGATGTGTGCGCAGCCCCGCCTCTATTGTTGTTTTCTTTCAACAAAGGAAGAAACAAAAAAACAGAGAGGGAATGCAACTTGGCCAATGTCACCCAGCCAGTCAGTAATCGTCAAGATTAGCACTTAATTCCCCAATCTCCATCGAAAACCCTTTTGTAATGACTCCACAGAGGAGCCCAGGCAGCCCAGAACCCAGAAGTTTCATTCCACCTGCACACATTAAGCGCCTACTGTATGCCAGGCCCAGCACTGCACACAGACAAAGCCTCACCCTCTGAGAGGTCACCCCCGCTAGATGGGGAGGAAATCAGCATTTACAAAAATAGTCACAAGATTGAGATAGAGGGCTAGGGATGCTCAGAGGAGCCTCCTGGCTGGTGGGTGGGGATGGGACTGGTCACTGAAGGCTTCCTGAAAGAGGTATGGGGGCTAGGTTCTGAAGAATGAGGAAGAGTTTGGGGTCTAGGCATGTCCCTTGAGGTGGGCCAGCCCAGGGCAGGTCAGGCCACCCCCTCTTCAGAGTGGAATTTCCAAATCAAGGCCTGGAACCCCCCTACTGTGGCATGAAACATTCAGATTCCCAAGCCCTAACCCAGACCCTCTGAATCTGCATCTCCAGAGCTGGGCCCAGGAAGGTGTATTATTATTGCTTTTGCTTATACAGGTTCTCCAAGGGACAGTGATACCCCCAGATTTCAGGGTCCACCACTGCAGGTATTACTGGTACGGGTGGGGGGAGAGCTGAGGAGGGGGTCAGAGACTGGCACAGCAAACAGAACATGTGAGCCTGTCCATCCATGCCTCAAACCCTGCCTGAGAGCTGCTCTGTGCCAGGCCTGGACACACAGGAACCAGGGGAAAGAAACAAGACCCAGGCTGCACCCTCTGCTAAGTCAATCAAGGAGGCAGCCTTTCCTAAAGTAGGGTCCCAGAAACCCCAGTCCTGTAAATCACTCCTAGAACAAAGGCTTTGTCAGTCAAGGCAGTTAGGAAAACCTGGCCCCTCTAGAAGTCCATGAGCCAGTAAAGGCTCTGAGCAGTCCTGCAGCACAGAAAGGTGGTATTCAGCGGAGAAGGCAAGGAAGGCTGAGAAGAAAGGAGTATGTGTAGAGAATCCCAGTAAGGAAGGGCTACCAGGTCATGGGCTGAGCCCAGAACCCCCACGGCCTGGCTTGTCAGACCACGTGGGGAACATGAGCATTTCCAGGCCCCTCCCCACATAGAACCACTGATCCTCAGCCTGGCCTGCTGCACTCACATGGAGTGAATCTGAACCCAAAGAGTTAACCCATGACTGCTCGAGCCAGCATGGGGAAGGTGCAATGTGGAGTAGGTGGGAGCCTTTGGCCTGGCCCAGCCCCACCTCAGGACATGCGGCCAGCTCCCAAACCAGGCCCTTCATTGACTGGGCAGTGTGAGGAAAGCGCCTCCTGGACCCTGCCTTGGGCCCTGCCTGGACCCAGCCAAAGCCCAGCACCACAAGGGGACAAAGGAGGGGGTCGAACAGCCAGTCCCGGGAACCTGGTGTTCCTGGCAGAGAAGAAAGGAGGGTTCAGTGGGAGCTTCTGGCCAGACAGGCATGAGTTACAAGTCCAGAGAGAGCATTTTCTGCTTGGACCATCTCAGGCAAGTGCCTTTCCCTCGAGGTGCCTCAGTTTACCCATCTGTTAACAGGAGATGACCACCAAGGCATCGCAGTAATGTGATGATGCACATGCTTCACCAGACATCAGGCATGTTCACAGGCACCGCCTCGACAACACCCTCACCCCAAGCCCCTGGGAAGGTTTGTGTGACACTTTATGGATAGGTTATAGGAAACCAAGGTTCAGAGATGTCAAGGTGCTTGCCCAGCGTTACACAGCTTGTGAATGAGGCTCCCAGACTCTCTTCTCAAGCAGTCTTGCTCCACAGGCCACTTTGTCAAACACTGGGCTCACAGTTCCTCACAGGGGCACTGGGAAAAAAGTCACAAGCCAACCTCCAGCAACAACTGCTGTCCCCAAAATACTACAAGCTCAGATTTACTTTCCACAAGCCAGGCTCTCCACTCATTTCTTTTTTTCAACGTTTTTTTTTTTTTTTTTTTTGGGGGGGGGACAGAGAGAGACAGAGCATGAACGGGGGAGGGGCAGAGAGAGGGAGACACAGAATCGGAAACAGGCTCCAGGCTCCGAGCCATCAGCCCAAAGCCTGACGCGGGGCTCGAACTCACGGACCGCGAGATCGTGACCTGGCTGAAGTCGGACGCTTAACCGACTGCGCCACCCAGGCGCCCCTCTCCACTCATTTCTTTTTTTTTTTATTTTTAAAAAAAAATTTTTTTTTAATGTTTTTTTATTTATTTTTGGGACAGAGAGAGACAGAGCATGAACGGGGGAGAGGCAGAGAGAGAGGGAGACACAGAATCGGAAACAGGCTCCAGGCTCCGAGCCATCAGCCCAGAGCCTGACGCGGGGCTCGAACTCACGGAGCGCGAGATCGTGACCTGGCTGAAGTCGGACGCTTAACCGACTGCGCCACCCAGGCGCCCCTCCACTCATTTCTTACTTAATTTTCATGACAACTCTGGGAGGTAGGTGTTGGCCCAGTGGGTAATCATCTTATTATCCCCACTTTGCAGATGTGGAATCTGAGGACCAACGAGTTTCAGTAACTTTCCTAAAGTCACACAGTAATTAAGTGTTAGAGCCAGGATTCCAACCCAGGCAGGCCCCCAAGTCGATGCCTTTAATGACCCCATGTGACAATCCTACAGGACTGCCAGCACATCCTAGGCATGTAACAGATGAACTTACAAGGCCAAGTGCCCTAGGCCACAATGGGATATCACTTCTCACCCACTAAAAAGGTAATAATCAAAAAGACCATAACGATTTGGTGACAAGGATACAGAGAAATCAGAACCCTCGTGGGAACTGTAAAATGGTGGGGCTGCTTTGGAAATTCTGGAAGTTGCTCCCTCAAAAAGTTAAACCTATGAGCGCCTGGGTGGCTCAGTCAGTTGAGCATCCGACTTTGGATGAGATCATGATCTCATGGTTTGTGAGTTCGATCCCCGTGTCAGGCTCTGTGCTGACTGCTTGGAGCCTGGAGCCTACTTCCGATTCTCTGTCTCCCTCTCTTTATCTTCCCCTCCCCCGGTCATGCTCTGTCTCTCAAAAAATAAATAATCGTTAAAAAAATTTAAAAAACAAAAACGAAAACAAAAGTTAACCATAAAGTTGCCACATGACCCAGCAATTCCATTCCTAAGTATCTTCCCAAAAGAAATTAAAACGTAGGTCCACATGAAAACTTGAATCAAACACAAATGTTCATAATAGCACTAGTGACAAGAGCCCCCAAATGGAAACAACACAAATGTTCATCAACTGATGAATGGATACACAAAATGTGGAAGATTCATACAATGGAATAGTACTTAGCATAAAAAGGAGGCACAAACTGACACCTTCTAGAGCGTGGATGAACTGCAAAACCATCACAGTGATAGGAGACAGACGCAAAATGTCACATACAGTATGACTCCATCTATATGAAGTATCTAGAATAGGCCAATCCATAGAAGCAGAAAGCATATTAGTGGCTGCCCATGCTGAGTGGGGGCGAGGGGGTGGGCAGGAGGGCCGTCAAATAAGCTCTGAAGGGTTATGGGGTATCTTTTTGGGGTGATGAAAATATTCTAAAGCTGGTTGTGGTGATAGTTGTGTAATTAAAAACCACTTAATTGTACACCTTAAACGAGTAAATGGTACAGTATGTGGGTTATCTCTCAATAAAGCTGATACCAGGGCACTGGGTGGCTTAGCTGGTTAAGGGTCCAACTTTGGCTCAGGTCATGATCACACGGCTCATGAGTTTGAGCCCCGCATCGGGCTCTCTGCTGTCAGCACAGAGCCCGCTTTGGATCCTCTGTCCCCCTTTCTCTCTGTCCCTCCCTTCTTCTCTCTCTGCCCCTCCCCCACTCTTGCATGCTCTCAAAAATAAACATTGAAAAATAAATAAGTAAATAAATAAATAAAGCTGAAAACAAAAATATTGTCAAGTGCCATTTTTAAGTGATAGGGACGTGTTTCTTCTTCTGCCAACCTCTGAGCCTTCCTGCCTTTTATCCTGTTTTCCATGAAAGCTAGACCAGTTCCAGGCTATGCTCAGCTGTCTGGAAGATGCTAGTTAACACACAGAGTCCACCACTTGCCCATCAGTGCTAAGCAAGTCACATACAGATTAGTTTCTTTAATCCTACCAGAGCCTGCAGTAGCAATGTTCTCCAATTTTACAGATGGGGAAACTGAGGCACAAAGTGATTCAATAACTTGGCCACAGTCTGATTGCCAGAAAACAAGGAGAGCTGGGGTTCTAATCCAGGCCTCTGGAACACAGTCCTAGCACTTTTGCCTTGTGGGTTTGGATCCTGAATGAGAAGCCCCATATGATCCTGCATTTTGGCCAGGAGAGCCCAGGGCACTGTTCTTCTGAGAGCTCAAAGCCTCCTGCCAGGAGTGCAGGAATGTGGGCAGGTCAGGAACTTGCAGGGAGGGGGCACAGATCCCCAAAGGGCTGGGAACTGGCCTGGCAGGTCCAGCTTTTCATCTCACTAATAAGCCCCACAGGGGCAGCCAGATGGGGCATCAGCCTGACTGATGGAGACCAAGATACAGCCCTTCCCCACCACCCCCATCCAGTCCTGGTGCACCCACAGAGATGACAATCACCAGCTGAGCCAGGAAAGCTGAGGTGCCCCCACCCTGGAAAAGGCAGGCAGGTCTGAGTGACAGGCTTAGAGAGGGACACACCCAGCCTCCTTCTACTTACTCAGAAGTTTAACATGGACACAGGTTCTCAGGGCAGTGGCCTTTGGCACTAGAAGGTGTCTGGGAAGCCATCCAGCCCCACCTGCTCATTACACAGACGAGCAAACCATGGCCCTCGGAAGCAAAGGCCCCTACCCAAACTCATAGAGGAGGTGGCTGGTATCTGGAGCCAGATAGGGTTCAAATCCTGACTGTGCCAACCATTGGTATAACCTTGGAGAAACTGCTTGATGTTCCCGAACCTCTGTTTCACCATCTGTAAAATGGGAATAGTCCATCCTCCCTAGCTGAGTGAGGTGGGTGGGGGAGGGTCAGGAACATTTCTAGAAACACCTGAATTGAGTTTCAAAGACCATTTTGGGGTTCATGGACCGAGCTAGAGGTTCAGGGAAGCCTCTGGAGTCCCCAAAGCAGATCAGAGATCATTTAGGTGCATGAGTGGGGTGTCCCTGGTTTCACCAGCGCCTAATCAGTATCTGGTGCCTAGGAGACGTTTAAACAGTACTCGTTCAGTGAAGGAACTCAAATTATCCAGCACATCGTAGGGGCCTCACGAATAGTGAGGATGACCATTCATTCACACAACACGTGTTCATTGCACTTGTACTCCCCACGGTGGGGGTGCCAGTCACAATGCTCCTGAGCCCTCACCCCACTCCCTGAGCTGTGCACACAGACTCCTGCTGCCAGTGGCACTTGGTTCTGTAAAACAGGTTCCTTCTGAAGAATCAGTAAGTTCACAGTGGAAAGGACAGAAGCCATGTCGACAGGGTAGAACTCCCAACACTGGGTACCAAGGAGGACACAAGATTGCTTCCAAGGAACCCTTTCCAATATATGACCTCCACCTCATGGCTGGGAGCCAGCAGACAAGCCCAGACTGCGGGACGGTCTACAAAACACCTGACCAGCCCTCTTCAAAAGCATCAAGGTAACGAAAGACAAGACTGAGGAAGTGTTAGCCCGGAGGAGTCAAGGAGATGTGATTCTGCTAAATGCAATGTGAGGTCCTGGAACAGAATAAGGACATTAGGGGAAAACTGGGGAGTCAGAAATGAGTCTATAGTTTAGCTTTTTTTTTTTTAAGTTTATTTATTCATTTAAAAAAATTTTTTTTTTAACATTTATTTATTTATTTATTTTTATTTTTATTTTTTTTTAATTTTTTCAACGTTTTTTATTTATTTTTGGGACAGAGAGAGACAGAGCACGAACGGGGGAGGGGCAGAGAGAGAGGGAGACACAGAATCGGAAACAGGCTCCAGGCTCCGAGCCATCAGCCCAGAGCCTGACGCGGGGCTCGAACTCACGGACCGCGAGATCGTGACCTGGCTGAAGTCGGACGCTTAACCGACTGCGCCACCCAGGCGCCCCAACATTTATTTATTTTTGAGACAGAGAGAGACAGAGCATGAACGGGGAAGGGTCAGAGAGAGAGGGAGACACAGAATCTGAAACGGGCTCCAGGCTCTGAGCAGTCAGCACAGAGCCCGACGCGGGGCTCGAACTCACGGACTGCGAGATCGTGACCTGAGCCGAAGTCGGACGCTTAACCGACTGAGCCACCCAGGCGCCCCTATTTATTCATTTTTGAGAGAGACAGAGACAGTGTAGTGTGAGCAGGGGAGGGGCAGAGAGAGAAGGAGAGAGAGAATCCCAAGCAGGCTCTGCACCATCAGCACAGAGCCTGACACGGGGCCCAAACCCATGGGCCTGACCCGACTGAGCCACCCAGGCACCCCTAGTCTATAGTTTAGTTTTTTTTTTTTTTTTCAACGTTTTTTATTTATTTTTGGGACAGAGAGAGACAGAGCATGAACGGGGGAGGGGCAGAGAGAGAGGGAGACACAGAATCGGAAACAGGCTCCAGGCTCCGAGCCATCAGCCCAGAGCATGACGCGGGGCTCGAACTCACAGACCGCGAGATCGTGACCTGGCTGAAGTCGGACGCTTAACCGACTGCGCCACCCAGGCGCCCCTATAGTTTAGTTTTTAAAGAAAAGTTTCCTTCCAGATTTCTGGGTTTTCCGGCAAACCCCTACAGGAGCGGATGCTTCTTGGTGACAGGAATGGCATCCGGGACAATCCCCTATGGATAGGCAGAGAGGAGGTGGGGTGCCGTGGCCCAAGACCCCACCTGGTAAAGGCTGGTGGGACTCAGAATACAGCTGTCTCCACAACAGCCCCCTCAGCCCAGCCCAGGTGCTGCTGTGAGGGCTGCACAAGCAGGTGGGGGTCACTGGCAGATTGGGGCCCATTTCTCCAGAGAATGGGCCCTCATTTTCTTCACCTGGGCTGAGGAAGCCAGAGTCTGGCAAGGGCCCAGGAGGGCGAGGGTCCTGTCCAAGGTGCCCCATTTATATGGCCTCGCCTGCGAATGAGACTCCTGGCACAAGGAAGGAAAAATGGGGGGCAGGCTAGTCAGGGGGCTACCTGACATGTCCTCAGAGCCCTGGGCCAGGTTTGAAGACACGTTGAGGGACAAACAAGGGCTTTTTGGGTCTGAGCCGCAGGCGCCAGCCTGGAACAGGTACCTCTTTGTGTCCAGGATGTACTCAGAGAATTAGAACTGCAGGGAGAGAGTGTGAGAGCCTTAAATGGCATCAGGTACTCCATTCTCTCACCAGGAGTTAGAAACTCAATAACCACAGTCCAACCTGCTTTACAGGTGGCCACTCACAGCCCAGTAGGTCAGCAGCAATGTGGGGAGCTGGTCAGCTGGCCAGCAGGGGTGCTGTCCAGAGAAATGGGGACAGAGGTGGCACCCAGATCATCTAGACACCATAGATGGAGTACATGGGCAGGAAAAGAGAACACAGGCATCTCAGGAGACACTCATCCACCCCCCATCCCACCCCCCACTGCTAGGCCCCTCTTCCCACTTTAATTCTGTGCAGGTGTCCCTCACCCTTTTCCACAGCTCAAGGGGTAGTATGGCCTAATGATTAAAGCACCCAGAAAGAAGGCAGCTGGCCTGGATTTGAATCCTGTCTCAGTCCTTACTACATTGTGAATTACTCAGCCTCTCTGAGCCTCAGTTTCCCCATCTGTCAGTGGGGGTCATCACAAAACGCATGCCACCGAGCTGGGCCAGGGGTTAAATGAGAAAATGCTGCTGCATGGGACAGCCCGGGCTCTCTGCTTCCACTTGGGGTCACTGTCCAGAGACCTGGGCTCCTTTTAAGGAGCTGATAAAAGCCAGCAGCCCAGTCCCAATGTCAGAACCCGCTGGCACCGGGAAGCTAAAGAAAGCTACCGTGCCATTCACACTGATCCTTGTACAAGCCAAGACATGCTCTGGCTCCTCCTTGAGGATGTTGCCTCGCCCAGGCACGGGAGCTTCTCAGGTAACTTCAACATTTGGACATGTGTCCCCCAGTCCATGCAGGGAGAGGCTGGTGTGCATATACGGGCAGTGAGGCTGCTGGGAGGGTGTGGGTCCCAGGCCTGGTGGGGCCGAACTATCTTGGGATTGGGCTTAGAATCAGATGTGGGATTTGAAGGCCGTGGGTGTTTCCACCACAGGGTTTCTGTTGTTCTCAAGACTTTCCCGTCTGCAGGAGGGAAACCACACAAGCGGCAAGATGGGCCTGTCTACCTGGTTGTTCAAGCAGAACCCCAGATGCCCGCCTTCCCCTCCCCTGGTTCCTCCTGGGAACCAATCTCCTGTGCCTCCACCCTCCCTGTGCTCCACGGTCTCAACCTGATCAAGGCTGCTGTCGCTCACCTGGACCACTGTCCACGCCCAACTGTCTCCCAAGCCAGCGTCAGTGCATTTCAACAATGCAACCAGATCTCACCACTGTCCGGCCTCCAACTTGCCAGGGCGCCCAAATGCTCTGAGACCAGAGCTCATGCTCCTGCCCACAGCCTACAGGACCCTCAGCCCTCAACCTGTGCCCAGCTTTTTCTTCCTCAGGGCTTTTGCAGCGGCTGTGCCTTCTACGGGTCTCTGTCCCTAGATCTCCTCCGGGACCATCCTGGCTAAGACTTGGTTTACTGGCTACAGGCTCAGCCTCTCTATCTCCTTCCTGAGCCTGCTTCCCAGCCTCTGCCCTCCACGAGAGACCCAGGCCCTCCAAGGATACTGCGAATGACCAACCCTCCAGCTAGCAGTGACAGCCACCCTTGCCGCCTTCAGCCCTCTGTGCCCAAGTCACGCTGAACCAGCGGGCCCATTTCCCTCTCTATCCTGCCTGCAGGGAGGAAAACTGAGTCATCATGATGCAGGGAAACAAACATGGACTCTGGTGTTTGTCTGACCTGGGGGGGCTCCTTAGCCTCCCTGTACCTGTTTTCTGTGAAATGGAGCTAAGACTCGGTCCCACCCCAGAGGGTTGAGACACTTCAAGGAGACAATCCCTATAAAGCACCATGGGAACGGCTCAGAATTTCTGGGCTTCGGTCTGTTTTGTCCATTGCCATGTGTACAGGTCTCAACACAATGCTGGTCCCAGCAACGCGTCCATGAGCTGTGCCAGCGTCTGGCGAAACTCAACGTGCCGTTTCCTCTGCCCACTTCAATTTCCTCATCCATAAACAGGGTTATGGTATCTACTACCAGAGTGGCAAACGGAAAGACACACTTAATAGGTAGGAAACGCCCCCAAGAGAGGGTTTGGTACTATGTCCCTTTGCGTTCAAGGGCACTGCTATGTAACAGAAATAGGCTGCGAGCCATGTTTGTAAATTTTTCTCACAGCCACATGAAAAAAGTCAAAAGAAATAGGTGAACTTAATGTTTACACAATATTTTATTTAACCTAATATATCTAAAAAATTATTTTGATAGGTAGTCGACAGAACATAATTTTTTTTTTAATGTTCATTTATTTTGAGAGAGAGAGAGAAAGAGCGTGCGAGCAGGGTAGAGGCAGGGAGAGAGAGAGAGAGAGAGAGAGAGAGAGAGAGAGAGAGAGAGAGAACACCAAGCAGAGTCTGACATGGGGCTTGATCTCACGACCGTGAGATCACGACCTGAGCCGAACTTAAGAGTCAGAGGCTTAACCAACCGAGCCACCCAAGCACCCCAGAACATTATTAATGTGATATTTTACAAGTCTTTTTCATATCATGTCTTCCAAAGCCCAGCATGTAGTCTTAACCTGCAGCACATCTGAGCTAGTTCTAAGCACACTTCATGTGGGCAGTGGTTCCCAAGGAGGACGGTGCAATTTTAGGTGATTCTGTGCCTTCCGGACCACTTGGCTCTAAGCCCCTCAGTTCTTCCATAATAAAGCTCAGGACATCTAGTGGTCCTGCTCAGAGCCTGGTACCTCGGGACACTTAGTAAATTATCATTCCCTTTGCTCTCTGCCACTATCCCACCAGACCAACTCAGGCTGCCCAGGCACCTGTCCCAAGGCCAGGCCTTATCTCCAGGTTCCTGGCTGTCTGACTTCAAAACAATCCAGGGCTCCCAGCTGTACCCAGCAGAGCATGGCACCTGGGTGTAGAGTGCCAGGGCACATAAACCACAGCCCAATGCCCCTTCCAGGCCCCCAGAGCTGCAGCATCCTTGGCCATAGGCCACAAGTCAGAGTCAGGGGCATTTGGCTAGCTTCCTAGCCATCCCTCCCTTCAGGCAGGCCTCTTTCCTGTCCTGGCCTCTTTCATGACCTGCCACTCTGGGAATAGATCACATCCCCAGAGACAAGAAGTGCCACAGCCCTGCCATAAGCCCCTGCCCCAGCTGTCCCTGCCTGCCTATAACTGCTCTGTCCCCCACTGGTCACAACCCAACTTTCTCTTTCTGTGTGTAGAGATGGGATGTGGTAGGCACAGGTCACATCTAGTGGGAACTGCCCTCCTTTCTTGGCCAGGACCACCTTGTCTTCCAGCCCGAAGTCAGCCCCCCATGTTCCCCTTGATCACGTCTACTGTCCCTCCCTTTTGGGGTTAATTCTGTCTCAGTGGGTGTGCACAGGAGTACGGGAAGGGTAGGCAGGAGGCATCAGCTTTGGAATGTCTGGAATGCATAGGAGTGCACACCTCTCCCCAGAACCAGCCTCACCCATCCCAGAGCCCAGAGAAGTTACCTGGCTGCCTGTTGGCCAGGGTCATTCTCGCCTGGGTCCTGCCTGCCTCTAGGGCCAGCCAGGGCATAAGCAGCTCCCTAGGAACATCCAGACCTGGTGGAAGGCTTATTTCCGGTGCTGGGTGTCCTTCAGCTCCCGTTTTCTTTAAACACTGCCTGGCTGATCGGGGCACCTGGGTGGCTCAGTCGGCTAAGCCACCAACTTCAGTTCAGATCATGATGTCAGTTTGTGGGTTTGAGCCCCACATCAGGCTCTGTGCTGTCAGCCCTGAGCCCGCTTCAGATCCTCTGTCCTCCCCCACCTCCTCTGTGCGTGCACTCTCTCAAAAATAAACAAACATTAAAAAAAAAAAAAATCCTGCCCGTTAGGCTATAAACTTTTGGACAGAAAGAATGTAGTCACCTTTTGGGGGGTCCTTTGTTGCCCTTAATTCCAAGCCTTGCATAGGCTTGGGCTCAATAAATAGGTATTGAATTGAGCAGATGTTTTATTGCATGGCCGCAATTCCTACACCCCCATTTTCCAGAAGAAGATGATGGAGGCTTGGAGAGGATGAGAAACCCACCCGACATCACACAGCTGGGAAGTAGCAGTGCCTAGATTTGAACAGACCCCAGAGCCACCTTCTCAGAACAAGGGGGGCATCAATACCAAACCACAAAATGACAGGGAGACACTGGGGATCTAGGATGAATCAACAAGGTGTTCACCACTCAGGGGAGGCCTAGTGATTTACATCTCGTTGGCGTCTTCCTTGATACAATGAATCCTGCTGGTTGAGTAACAGTGGTGGCAAATGAGTCTGAGAACTTCTCCAAAGATGCCACCACGAGGGGATCCCAGTCTGTCTCTCTGAGCAGGCCTTTTGGGAGGAAGGAATTGGCGCAGAAGGAACACCTCCCTGGGCCACACCCTACCCCAGTGCCTGACACACATTTCCACTCTGATTCTCCTAACAACCCCTCAAGATTGGTACTAAGTGCAATTGCTCCCAGTGTATAGACTGAGCCTAGGGATGAGGGGCAACTTGCCTGGGGCCATTGGGCTAGTAAGCATCCAGACTAGTGACAACTGTGACCCCAGTCAGTTTTCCAGGGAATCAGTCATTGCTGAATAAACTTTCACCACCCCCTCCCAACTCCTTGTCATCTCTCCACCCCCAAATAGGCCCTTCTCCATTACCAGCCCCTGAGACAGGAATTATTAGCATGCTATCAAACATCTGCTCAATTCAATACTTATTTATTGAACCCCAAACCTATGCAAGGCCTTGAATTAAGCCATCCCACCCCCAAAAAGATATGTAAGCTCAAAGTTTTATAACTTAATAGGCATGATTAGAAAAAACACCCTGATGACTATAATTGCCTGGGCCAGGGTATTTTCATCCACTCTGTCCCATTCAGGTCTTCTATCCTATCTTAATTGTGAAAATATAGCTTGATCCAATAAAATGCAGAGAAGGGCCAAAAAGAAACAAAGAGAAAGCATGATAAATAGGAAATACAAACTAACATGGCAGGGATAGGTCCAAACACATCAGTCATTACAATAAACATGAATGAGTTAAACTCTCCTATTAAAATAGAAGACTCTTGGGTGAGAATACAAAAAACAACAACAACAAAAAACAAAACAAAACAAAAGCAGTTCTGTGCCATTTTACAAAACACACACCTGAAACGGAAAGATGCAAGAAGTTTGAGAGTAAAAGAATACAGCACAACAGACCAGGCAGCTGCTACTGAAAAGGCAAAGGAAAGCAAGGTGTGCATACCTCAAGGACAAGAGGGGTGGAAGTAATCAGTGTAAATGTGTGGTTTGTGCCCCTGGCTACCCAACAGAAGACTGAAGTGCGAGCTCCACCCCAGAGATTCTGACTTCATCAGTTTGTGACACGGCCTGGACATCACTTTTAACAGCTCCCGCGATGATTCTAATGTGCAGCCAGGGCTGGGAACCAGGAAACAAACCACAGCATTGTGTCGCAGTGTTAAGGGGAGCAGATTGAGTTAGAATCCCCAGATCTCTATAGGAAGGAAGTCTTGTAAGAAAGCAGTACACAGGAAACATCCAGTAAATACCAGATTGATTGGTCAATTGACTGATACTCTCCTTACTAGAAACTGCCATGGTAATTAGACAGTAAAATCCTATACACCCATCTATTAATCCTGGGGAAGTATATCCTAAGCTGAGAAGATTGCTGGTATAGTAACTGTGGTTCCCTTTCTTGGTGACCCAATCTGTTTCCACCCAGTGAAGGCCACCCTACCTCCAGGCCCATGTCAGGCATGTGCTTTCAGGCTCTCATAACCCCACATGTGCAGAATTTCAAGCTGCCGCAGGTAATACCAAGGCAAGTCTTGAAGATTTTTGCAAGGTTTAAACAGGGCTCCAGGGAATCTCAGTGCACCCAGGTGTCAGGACATCATTCTGGGTTCAAGACGAGTGGTCAAGGAGTACCAGTCTCCATTTATTAAGCACCGACTACATGCCAATCCTCTCCACAGTGTTACACTCCTACAATTCAGACTCAAAACAGACCTTCCACCACCGTTTACTGAATACCTACTATGTGGTTGACACCGTTCTTGGGGGGTATGGAGTGACTGTACAGCATGAAGTGACTGCCTTCATCAAGCCCAGAGAGGGGCGGGAATGTGGCCAGCGGCACAGCTGACAAGCAGCACACCCAGGCCTAAAGGGCAGGTCTGCGGCTCCCAAACTCAGGTTCTTTCTACTCTACTCACCATGCCTTCTGTCCCTGCCCATGGGCCTCAGCTTCCCCCTCAGGAACAAGGGGGCATTGGTTGCCCATTTTATACTTGGGAAGAGTCAAGCTGCTTATCTGGGGCAGCCCTCTCAGTTCTTGGCACAAACTCTGAATGCTTCCTCAACTTTCAGTTGGAACCACAATGTCCCTGTGCCCAGGATGGAGGGTGGAAACCATAAAAGTTATGAGTCTGAAATCTGAGCCCGGGCTGCTGGGGCAGCAAGGAATTCTGCACAAGACTGCTTCCCTGCAGCCACGCAGCCTTTCAGGGTCAGCAGACAGCAGGTGGGGCTGCTAGCCAGTGAGCAGCCGGGCGCGAAGTTAGACCTGACACACCCCTCGCCCAGCAAAGGGTGGGCCAGGCGGCCAGCTGGCACACTCCAGCACTGCTCCCAGCTCAGAATGCCCGTGTTAGAGCAGCTCAGATCTTCAGGCAGCTACTGAAACTCTGAGCCTCACCTGGAAGACAGAGATCTGGGTACTATTACCTCAGAAACACAACATGATCATAATTTAGAGCAGCTCAACCCCAGAGCCTCTTGTATGTTCCCACCTGTGGGGGGAAGGTGGGGGACGGTGGGGGGGGGGGGTGGGGAAGGGTGAGGCATCACGTGCATAAGCCTGAAAGGTCACCAGTGAACAAAGTACCCTCCCCACTTCCTGAGACTTTCCATTTGTGTCTCCCCATCCAGAACCATCCTGCTTGCTCTCCATTCTCGCTCCTTTGGCCTCAGCACCTGTCCCTCCTGAGGTACCTCCTCCTCTTCCCTGACACCCCTTCTCCCACTATTGACTGGACTCTGAGACGCTCTCACACCTCACTTTAAAAGACCTGAACTGGGGCGCCTGGGTGGCTCAGTCGGTTGAGCGTCTGACTTCGACTCAGGTCATGACCTCGCGGTCCGTGAGTTCGAGCCCCGCGTCGGGCTCTGTGCTGACAGCTCAGAGCCTGGAGCCTGCTTCAGATTCTGTGTCTCCCTCTCTCTCTGCCCCTCCCCCATTCATGCTCTGTCTCTCTCTGTCTCAAAAACAAATAAACATTAAAAAATATAAATAAATAAAAAAATAAAAGACCTGAACACTCATGGTCTAGCTCAAACACACAGAGAAGTACAGAAGAGAATCCTACCGCCAAGTCTTAGCTGATGTTCCCACACTACCCTATTTGCTCTGGGTTTTGTTTACAAAGAAATATGATGTGATCACCTCTTATCCCTTCAGCCCCTCCTCTGGGGTAGGGTCATTTTAAAGCTGCTGGTTTCCTCCTAAGCCTGTTTTAGGCTTTCACTACATATCTGTGTCTGCATCCAGAAACATTACATTGCTTTGCATGAATGTTTTTTAAAATGTACACAAACATACTCTTTGTACCCTTCATTAACTTTATCCACTGATGACTTTTCATGCTTACGCGAGTGGGAGTGGATGCATACCTCCTCTGCCGCATCCTCACCCCTCTCCCCGGTGTCTCCTGTTCCACCTACCTCCTGGGGGGTCTTCCAGAAACCCACTGGCTGGGCCAGGGCCCCTCTGCCTTCACTATCTTAGCACTTACCACCGTGCATTGTTGCTGCTGCCTGTTTAGGGAGCACACAGAAGGTGTCTGGACAGGGACCACAGTCAGAGCTGTGCTCTATCCAGGCCCTCATTCTGTTCCCCCCCTGACTTTCTTGGTCAGTGAGTGTGTGCATGCACACACCACTGTGTGCTCTGTGACAGGCTTAAGGAGGGAGAGAATCTTAGCAGTCCCCCATGGCTCACCCTCAATCATGCATTCAGGACATGTGCTGCACCAGCCAGTCTCGGGGAGGGGGACACGAGGAGGGGAAGGAGACAGAGCTTCATTCCCATCTGCCCAAAGGCGCAGGGTCAAATGGCTACTGAGATAAGACCCAGGAGATGGGCAAGACAAAAAGTTAGGGAGGGCTTCCCTAAGGAACAGAGACCAACCAAGAGAGAGGAAGAGAAATGAGCCAAAAGGGGTGGGAAGGGCATTCCAGGCAGGAGGAAGAGTGTGGGCAAAGGCCATGTGGCTGGATGCAGTGTGGAAAGGACAGGGTGAAGGGCACACATTTGTGCTATGCAGGGCTGCAGCAACCAGGGCCTGGGAGCAAAGGGAAGCCTGGGGCAAGGATTAAGCTACAGGGGACAAGATCAGATTTGCATATCGCCAAGAGCTCCCTGGCAGCCATGGGGAGAAGGGACTGAGGTGTCAGAGTTGAAGCACAAACTATGAAGAGGCTACTACTCCAAGTACGCCAGGCAAGAGGGCCTGGGCTTCCAGCTACGCTGGCAGGCCAAGTGGATGAAAGTGCAGGGTTGGCCCAGCAGCCTCCTGCCTGGGGCCCAGGGGACTCCCTTCCCAGGCTCAGGAGGCTAAACGCAGGACCACCAAAAGCAGAGAGAACAAAGACCAGAGGCTACTTCCTTCTTCCCCCTCCAGAGACAGGCTGGGGCAGGCAGGCTGGGAGACTGGCAGGTAGCCTTGCCTGGAGTAAAAGGAGCTGGGAATCCCAGGTCCTTGCTTTGAAATGCAGCTTCTTCTCCCGGGGGGCCTTCTGGGTGCCCCTCACCCCTCCTTAGGGTGTTGCCTAAATGGTATGAATTGAGCTAAGCCTCTCCCCCAAAACTTCCTGTCCCTAGATGGTTGCCCCTGACAATGCTTGAAATGCCACAGCAGCCATTCTAAAGGTTCACTGCTGTTCTGTTCTGAATCTAATTTATCAGGTCTCCTTCCCTCTGCCAAGAAAAAGGACTGGGCAAGTGAGGGCAAAGCCAGAGAAAGGAGAGGTGTGACAGGGTTGCTGGGGCGGAGTCAGGGAATACAAAAGCCAGTGACTCCACCATCTGACCTGGGGCAGTCCCTGGAGACAGCTGCCACCAGACCCAGGTGTGGGTGGGAAGACCCAGTTTCCCTTCCCAGGGGCCCCTGGGCCCCCCAGCATCAGCCACCTGTGAACTATGAGCCCAAGATGAGCGTCTTTACTCTTGGCCTCAGTGTCATCCTTTGTGAAAGAAGCCACAAACACCAGCCTGGCTGTCACGGTGTCAGAATGAGAGGCTACAATACCCATGGCCGTGTGGGGCACACAGTAGGTGCTTGAGAAATGGCTGGGCAGATCACTCCAGTACAAGTCTCCCATATGGTTGGAGGTGAGCTTTTCTGACAGAACCCTCTCCAGATGGCTCCAGGCTTTCCAGCTGTCACTGATCAAGGTGTGCATGTGTGTCTCCAGGCGTCTGCTTGAAGTGGGGGCCACGTGAATGTTAAGGGGACTGGATGACAGTCAGCTGAGCGCCTGCCCCACCCAGGGAGAGGAGACCAGTTAGTTGCATGGGCTCAACACTGTCCTTACCCTTAAAAGTGTGTATTGTATTATTGAGTGCTCACTGTGAGTCAGGTCTGGGGCAGGGCACCCAGGAACTTCACCAGCTGGGGGTTGCTATCATCAATCCCATTTCACAGATGAAGAAACTAAGACAGAGATGTTAAGTGACCTGTCCAAGGTCACACAGACACAAGGGGCAAAACTAAGGTTTGAAGTCACATCTGGCTGACAACAGACTCCGTGCTCTTAACCACAAAGAGACTCAGGGCACCGTAGCCAGTTTCCAGGAGGGCATGCACCCCTTTCAGCAGCCTTTAAAGCCTGGGGCCCTGCCTCCCACACAGGGACCTCCTCTTTAAAACCAGATGCAGCCCCGGTGAGGTTGAGAAGCAAGGCCAGGCTGCTGGGTGCTTACTGGGACACAGGTCTGGTTGGAGGGGCAAAATTAGTCCCATTTTACAGATGAAGAAGGTGAGGCTCAGTGAAGGTAAATTTCTTTGCCAAAATCAAACAGAGGCAGAATTCAGTTTAACTCCAGAGCTGAATCTTAACTATTCTACTCCTCCCCATGACAGGTCAGACACCTCCCAGGAAGTCCTGCCAGGTCTCCCAGGTCTCCACCCTAATGCTGACAGCACTTACTTCAGACCCATCAGGGGCACCAGAGCCGATAGGCTACAGACCTCGTACATCCAGCTTTCTGTCCCACCACGAAGACATGGTCCGGTAAGGCACACTTGTAATTAAGCTTAACTCCATCAGGTACAGGAAGAATGTCAACATCTCCTCCACGGCCCCGCCCCGCCCCACCCCACCCTACCCCCCCGCCAGGAATGGCAGACCTAGAGTTGTGAAGTGCACAGCCTGTCCATCAGCATCCAGTTCAATCCCAAGCACATGGTAGGTGCCTTATCTGCACTTGCTCAATAGTAAAATCACCACAGCTATGGTACATTGAGGCCTCCTACACCTTTCAACTTTTTCCCTGTGTCATTTCACTTAATCTTCATGCTAATGATATCATCAGGCAGGACCTATGCTTATGCCCATTCTACAGGTGAGCAAACACTGACTCCGAGGCCAAGCAGCTCACCCCAGATTGCATAACCAGGAAGGGGCAGCTGGTAGGGGCTGCACTCTCAACCAGGGTTCAGGACAGTGGGAGCAGGTCCCCTCACACCTTCCCTACTGGGCTGGATACCCATCCTCAGCGACCTGCACCATCAGGTCTGACCCTGTCATTAGCTCAGGTGTGAACATCAGCTCCCACACCTGTTATTAGGAACCAGGGTGACAGGAGCAGCGGGGTTCCCCCGTCCTGGCCCTCCCCAGTTTCAGACGCTAAAAGGCTGACAAACAGGGAGGGGCGGGTTTTCTCCAGGAGGGCTCTTCTGTGACTGCCTGGGTGTGAAGGTCACAACTCCTGGCTTCTTGGTCCTGGGTCCCCTCAGCTGGCAGCGGTGATGCTGAGCCCCTGTCTGGGTACTTCCTACGTGCCAAGGGCATTCTGTCTGTTGTCACATTTGCTCCCCCTAGGGCCCCATGCAACAGACACTTAGTTGCACCATCCCTGCTTTGCAGTTGAGGAAACTGAGGCTCAGAGAGGTTCCCTGATTTGCCACGGCAGCTGTAGCTGAGCTGGGATCACAAGGGAGGCATTCTGCTCTCAGGGCGAGAGCTGCCACACACTTTTCCATGCTGAATTTTGCTGGCAGCCCCACCTTCCCTCAAAGGAGGCCCCCAAAAAACTCAGGGTGAAAGAGTAACTTGAGGGTCAGTGCCCCATGACCAGTGACCACATCTGAGAGCTACAAGCAGAGTGCCAGGCACCAGGTAACACTCAAAGATTCTTGCTGAGACAACGGGGCAAGAGACTGTCTCCCAGCCCACAACTCAGTCCATGAACTTGTCCCCATGAATGGGAAGGGGCAGAGGGGATGCACTGGTCTGGTGAGACCATGTACGGAAGCACCTGGCCCCTACTCAGGACTGTGTCTCTTCCAGGCCATGGAACCCAAAGGCAGAGTCTCTCCATCCCATCCTGGGGAGAGAATCAGGAGGGCTTCCTGGAAAAAGAAACCTCAAAGCTGACATCTGGGATCAATGGCTGTCAGCCAAGGGCAGAGGGTGGCTGCTTTGGGCCAGAAGCATGCGGGGAGGGGGACCGGGTGGGGGATAGAGAGGTAGGACTGAATCCTTGCCACCCCAGGCCCTCAGAGTCCACGCAGCTCTAAAGGATGGGAATTCCTTCCTTCCTATCCTCTGTTGGGAAAGCCAAGCCCTTCCCAGTGTGTATGAATTCATCCTAACCTTGTTAGGTCCAACCTTCTATTAGGGGCACCAGACAGAGGGCTGGAGGGATTGGGGTCCGGAGAGATGGAAGAGGCAGAGGGCAGGGTGAGGCCTGGCCCGTTTCCTGGTGTGTGGGTGTGTGCATGTGTGAAGGATTGGAGGGGCCCAAGTTTTAATGGGGGGAGAACAGAACAGTCCTCCGTGGCTGGCACAGAGTATGCGATTGTGCAATGCCCCAGAGAACAGCTCGGGGACTGGACGGGACCCCGGCGAGGTTTGAGAGCCAGCTGGACCTAGACATAGAGAAACAGCATGCAGGGCCCTGCCCAGTCTCTGGGGTTGTGAAAGTCTGGGGAGGCTGGGGAGTGGGGGACTCTGGAAGGGGAGAAAATAAATGTCTCTGAGCTTGAAGCAGAACATAGGAGAGATGGGGACCCTGAGATCACAGGGCGGTGCAGTTTCTGAAAAGGCTGGAACTCAAAACAATGGACTGCCCACACTCCCCTGCCAGTGCCCAGGCCTGCCTGCACCTGTCTTAAGGGTCTGCCTGGGCTGGACCACAGGGGTACTGTGACAGCCCTGACCAGAGTCTTCTCACCTTTAGCTGGTCCTGGAAGGGGGTGAGGATACCTTGGGGTGGATAGTCCCAGGCAGGGGGGCTGTGCAGTTTGGAGTCTCCCACCTGAATGAAGCCCTTTGTCAGGAGAAGCTTGGTGAAGTGTACCTTCCAAGCCAGGAGCCCCCACCTCATATTTGCTAGAGAAGGGAAGAGGCAGGGGTCAAAGTCCCACCCCTTCTCTCAATCTCAGCATCTACAAGAGGCTTCCCTAAACCGGTTATTAAGTGAATACATCAGGCTTATCAAAACGGACGTGGGCTGCAGGCTCAACGCAAACACATCAAGACAGGTCATTCCCTTCCCAGGCCGCCCTGGGAACCAGCGGCTCAGAGACGCCGCCAGTTTCTGGGCTGGGGGGGTGGGGGTGGGGCACACCCCTGAGAAGTCATGCATCTGCGAAGGAGGCCCCGACGCCGCCCAGCCACCGCGCAGACCCCAGCACGGCTGCCAGAGAGGGGGGAGGAAAAAGGGGTGCCTCAGCCTGTGCCCCCCATCCACTGACCCCACACACACCGGTTTTTCGTGCTGAATCTCGGGAGGGCCGGGTGGCAGACACCGGCAACTGCTGCGGGAGGTAGCACAAAGACCACCACCCCACCCCCCCACTGTCCCGCCACCCCCAAGCCAGAAGCACCTGCCCGTTCTCCAAGAAGCTCTAGTGACGCCCGCCAGCCCCCGTCCAACTCAATTTCCCTTCCCCCGTGAGCCCCTAGACGAAGCTTCCTGAGTCCCTGTGGCACCCCTGCCTTGGGTGTAGGGTCCTCGGATACACCATTACCCACCCCCGCGGTGCTTCCCCGTCGCAGGAGAACCCCCAGCGCAAGGGCGACCCTGGGACACGGAGGTCCCCTCTACTTCCAGCTCAGTTCCCCGCCCTCTAGGTGTCCAACTGAGTGCTCCTCGGGGCTCCTGCAACTCTCCGGGGCCAAGTATCGCGTCTTTCTTCGGTCGCCCCCAACCGATCGCTATCCCCACCCTGGCAGTGCTTCCCAGCTCAAGGAGGGGGGTCCCTCGGGAGCCGCGTTCCCGCACGTCGCGCACTCCCCGCTCAGCTCCCCGCCCCCTGGGCCGTGCTTTCTGGGCCCCCGGCAGCTGTCCAGGCCCGGCCGTTCCCCCCCGCGCTCCGGGAAGTGCTTCCCCGCCCAGGGCTCCCCACGGTGCGCGGGTTTCCCGAGGGCGTCCCGGGAGCGCCATGCGGCGCCTCCTCACCTCCGGGTCTGCACGGTGGGGCTGTATTTGCCTTTGTTTCTCTTCCTGAAGAGCGAGTTCATGGTGGCGCTCGGGGTGCGCGGGCGGGGGCGGCGGGTCGCGGCGCCGGGCTGGCAGTGGGCGGCGGGCGGGCCCGGCGCGCACCGAGGGGCAGGCAGCGGACACAGGTGAGCGAGCGGCGGCGCGGGAGCCCCTAGTGCGGCGCGGCGCGGGCGACCGGTCACTACTCACGGGGGGCGGGGCGCCCGATGGCCTCCGGCTGTCCCGGCCGCTCCCCGAGAAGGTGGCGCTTACCTTCCCGGAGGAGGGGCCACCGGGCGGGCGGGGCTTCCAGCCCCCTCGGGCGCGCGCCCTAGGCCTGGTGCGAGCGAGTGGGGTGCCAGGCCAGGGCTGGGGGTGGGACACGCGGTCCTATCCGGACACTTCCCACCCTCCCCGGCCCCCGCACGCTTGTGGCTGGCAGGTGGGCAGGGGCGCTCGGCCAGCTTTCCCGGGCACACCCAGCCCCACCCTCACACCCCTTCCCCAGGGGCCCCGGCGCGCCCCCTGGCTGAGGGCCTTCACCTGGCTCCCGGCTGCCCCTGGCGCGCAACGCTCCCCTCTCCTTGGCTCACACCCAGGTGTTCCCCCCACCCCCACCCCCGCCCAGCCAGGTGTGGCAAAGACCTGACGGGTCTCTGTGCCTTGGATAGCTCGTGAATGACACTCAGGTGGTAATAGTGTCGATGACGATTGAGAAAAGCACGCACCTGTCGCGCATCAAATCCCCCAAGACTTCCGCCACAAACGGTCAGCTGACACCTGGCAAGGCTGCTGACCGCTCCCAGCCTCAGTTTCCTTATTTGCCAAACAGTGATAACAACTGCCCCCCAGCCCAAAAAAGGTTAGTAGGAGAGTCCTGCTGAGATTTCACACAGAGTATGTAACACTGTGCCTGGCCCAAATGTGCAGGAAGTGTGGCCGTCATTATCAAGCCATCTTGATGGACAAAAAGTCCTTTGAAACTTGAATAACTCCAGGCCCTGGCATGATGGAACCACTTCGTGGCTGGTCATAAAAGCAGCTGGGTTCTGGTTCAAAATAGCCATGTTACACAATTCTGCCAGCATGTACCCAGGTTAAATTGTGTGCCACCGTGTGCCTGGATTAGACAGTGGGCATCTGTGCACCCAGGTTAGGCATGTGCTACTCGAGAAGCCTGCAGTTGGGCAGTAAACAGTCTGGCAGTGAGCTCACATGGGGCCCAGACAGCAGGGAAGGAAGGTTCAGCGCCACTTTAGAGGGTGCTGGGGGTGGGGTCTGAGCCCAGCTGGTAAGGAGAAGCAATGAGGTCTGCAGGGCAGGGAGGCAGGATCCCCCACTGGGGATCCAGAGTCCTCAGGCTAGTCCCTTCCCCAGATGTTTTTCTTTATAAAATAAGGACGTTGGTGGGGATGTTGATCCCCAAGGGCTTTTACTGCCCCAGACCTCAGAGCATCTGAGAAACACAGGTTCCTTTAGGCCATCTCTTGTCCCTACCATTTTAAGACTTCAGTTTTGAAGTGTTACAGAGACTCTAGGAAAAACTAACTCTTTTTTGTTTGTTAATGTTTATTTATTTTTGAGAGGGGGAAGGGGCAGAGAGAGAGAGAGGACAGAGGATCTGAAGCAGGCTCTGCACGGACAGCAGAGAGCCTGACGCGGGGCTCCAACTCACTAGTCGTGAGATCATGACCTGAGCCAAAGTTGGACGCTCAACCGATTGAGCCACCAGGCACCCTGGAAAACCTTATTCTTAATGAGGCATCTGTGGGTGAGCTTAAGAGGGTCTGTGCATCCTTATAGCTTCTTTCAAAATGTGCCCATTTGTGCATTTTTCTTGGGGAGGGCCTACTGCTTTCAGTGAGTTCCTTCCTTCACTCATCCAGCCGATACTCAGTAACACTCTTCCAGCTGCGGCTGCCTGGTTCCACTACAAGATAAGAAAAGGGAAAAGACAAAACACAGCAAAGGGCCTTTCTCTTAAGGGATGGGGCCTGCGGGGCACCAAAGAACTCAGGTCCAGCCAGCTAACATTGGGAACAGGTGTCAGGGAGAAGCCAAGGTTTCAGATTACAGGTGTGGGTGGAGGCGGGTGGACTTGGGGCCTGAACACTAACTCAGCAGAGTTTACCCGCCCACAACCCCTTCGCCAGGGCCCAAGTGGGCCTTAGCCGGGGCCTCAAGAGGAAACCTTGTTGATCCCTCTGCTTTTGCCCATGTGGCAACTCTGCCTGTAAACTCTTTCCTTACTTCTCTCTCTTGCCTATCCCTACAGGGTGGCTCTCACATGGGAGCTCAGCATGCCTTAAGGGATGTTCATGGAAGCACTGTTGCTATGGAGAAAGCTCCGGAGACAACCTGATGGTCATGGGGAGAAAGTGGTTAAATAATCCACGGTGTATCCACACTACGAAACTATGCAGCTGGAAAAGAATGAGGGCCTGATGTGGACACACTTAGCCAGGCACCAGAAGTACGGTGCGAGGAAGAGAATATACATATGTATATGCACAGAAAGCTTCTGGAAGGATCCACAAGCTGTGAGTCCCCTTAGGGGGGGATGACAGAGAAATCTGAATTTTCATTGTATCCCCTTTTACAGTATTTGTATTTTATTTTTTATCTATTTTTATTTTTAAATGTCTCTTGATTTTATTTTTTTTTATGTGTTTGAATTGCCTTTTCAGTTACTTTTTAAAAACTTGTTTAAAAACGACTGAAGTCTGGCACTCCCTCCTCCCAGAGCCTTCCCTGATGACCCTCTTCTGCTTCACCCACCACCACGCTCTAGTGAAGTAACCTCTTTCCTTTTCAGACTTTGTTACTGGACCAGGAGATACTGAGGAGTAAAGATCATGAAAGATAGGAAACTTGGGGGAAAAAAGACCCTGTGCTGAAGCAGGAAGCTGCTCTCCCCTCAAGTGGCTGATAGTCTAAGAGCTGAGACAAAGATACACCTGCCAAGTTCACCTGGATGAGTCTGGGAGGAAGAAGAGCCTTATCAGAGCTCCAAAGATGGGGAGGAGCAGCCTGGGAGACCTGGGTTGGGGTCCTCGCTTGGTCTCTGTCAGCTGTGTGGACGTGGGCAAGTCATCTTGCCTTTCTCTGCCTCAGTTGTCCTCATCTGTGAAATGGCCACACAATGATAGCATCAACCTCAGAGAGCGAGACCCCATGGTTTGTCACCCACTTAGCACACGCTCTGTCTCTAGTGATGGCTCAACAAATGGGAGGATGTTACATCCATAGCTGGAGGCTGGATGCTTGTGGCACTGAGGGGTACGAGCAGTTACAGGAACTCCAAGCAGTGTCAAAACTCTAGACTTCTCCCAATTTCTGAATCTCCTTTCCCCATACTTCTTAGAAAGGGGAAGGTCGGCTTTGGGGAGGAAACTGGGCTGGGGACGCTTCCCGGTTAGCCTGCTTGTAGCTCAGCTGCTGAGTAACAGTCATGACACTGATTATATTAATGCCGTGTCTCATTTATTGAGGATGGACTCTGTGCCAGGCAACATGGCATGTGCCCAAAATGCCTCAGCTGATTCCTTCTCCCCCACGGACCCTCACTGGGTGAAGCTTGTGGGGGTGGGGGGGGAGACAAGCCCTCCCCACCTGGGGCAAAGCTCTCTTATCTCCTGTTCCAGGAAAGAGCATCGAGACCCTGCGAGGCCCAGTGCACAGCGGGGCTGGTTCCTGGGTGAGCCTGCTCCAGCCCTGAGCTTGGACCCCCACCCACCTCCACCCTCCCAGCCTCCCGCTGACTCAGCTGGGTCAGGCCCAGGAGCTTCGGGGAGAATTAGCAGATTCAGGGAGGAATTTGGGCTGTGCTTCACCATCCTCCCCCTCCATTCTCTCCAAGCTGGGCTCCAAGCTGGTGCAGCTCTGTGTGCGTGCACACGCGTACACACGTGTGCACGACACTGGCTTGTGGGCAGGCCGGATGGGGTGGGAGCTGTGTTCTGGCCCCGTGCATCCTCCTCTGGGCAGATGGGATTTGTTTGGTTCCGCAGAGCCCTCGTATGCCAAGTGACTCATCCCTCTGCCGACCGGGGGTGGGGGCTCGGGGGAGGGTGTTTGCTTTCCTCGGGTTTGCTTGATGGTTAAACCCACGGAGAGGGCACCTGCGCGGCCATCCAGTTCTCTGGCAACCAGGCCACCCTCGGCCCCTGAAGCCTGTCCCCTCTCTGCAGCTGGGCTAGGCTGCTGACCCCGGGAGGCCACTACCTTCTGAAGGGTCACCCACCCCCTCCTTGTTGTCAGTCATTGTTTCCCCAGCAGCTGGAGAGGTGTTCACTCACTCACTCACTGGTTTGGGGTGTTCCTGCGAACCAGTCTGAAACAAGAAGGGCAACATTCCCCCAGCCCCAGAAAGAGGGGTGTGATGGCCCAGCAGCCTGTTCCTTACCACAGCCCCTTCTCCTCCCATCCTCCCGTGGACAGCCATCTCCTGTCTCCAACTGTATGACCTCACCTCCACCTGAGGAGCATTTAAAAATGCAGATTCTAGAGTCCCCTTGTTGGGTGGGTCTGGAAGGGCCACGGAATCTGCATGTTAACAAACAACTACCCCCAGGTTACTGAAGCGGGTGGTTTCTGGGCCACCCTGAGAAACAGCTGTGAATAGAAAGATGCGGTACATGCTCAGGCCCTGGTCTACACCCACCCGGGAAGAGCCCACAGGCTGTAGCTTGAAGCCAAACTGGGTTTGAATCCTGACTCTGCCACATCCACCTGTGTGTCCTTTCAGAGGTGGCTTACCCTTCTGGAATCTTGGTTTCCCCGTCTGTAAAATGGGGAAGAGCCAGGGTGCCATGATGCGTGCCAAGCACCTGGCATGGGATCCCCTCTTCTCCCCACTCTTCAAGGGGACAAGAGGGGAATGGCCCGGCTTCACCCTGTGTTTTGTAACATGTATTTACTTTTCTTGCAGAACAATGCAAGGGATGGAAAAATCACGCTGGCTCTCCAGCCCAGATGGGCTGACTCACACTCAGTCCTGGGCTGGGGGCCTGGTGAGCTCCCCACAAAGCCCTTGGGGCCAGATGGGAGGTTGGACCCTGGCAGCAGAGGCAGGAGAGGGTCCATGGTGAGTCACCCACTCTGCCTGCCCCTTGAGTCATCCCCCAAGAATGTGCCTCCGGCCCCTACCCGCTGGGGGCTCCTGGCAGACTGCCCCATCCTGGCCACCTCCCCACTGCCTGCCAGGCAGCCCCACCCTACTGCCCTCCCAGAGAGCCATTGCTCAGATGACCATCCTGCCAGCCCTCTCTGGATGCAGGTGTATACCTATAACAGCCGTGTCTATTGTCCAACTATTGAAACAGCTCCTGACAGTGGTTGAGTAGTGGCCACTCTGAGGCCCTGGTGTCCCTTGGCAGCCCTGGCCCTTCCCCCTCAAACCCTTGGCTCTGCAGGGGACCTCTCAGCCCCTGCCCCACCCACAGGCTGGGACCCACTCTGACCCAGCATTACTATCCCCTCAGTCCCTCTTGCAGATCCAGGCCTCATACCAAACCCTGGATTGCTTTCCAGTACAACCTGCTCCCTCTCTCCAGACACTTCATTTCCAGCCCATCCCTGGGCCTCTCAGCCAGGCTGTAAGGGCCTCCCAGTGAGGAGGTCACGCCATCAGGGCAGAGAGCGGAGCTGGGTGGGACCAGACAGGCTCTGCCAGGCCTGAGATCCCCGCAGGACAGGCTGCCCAACCCTACCCCAAAACTGCTATCCTCCCCTAAACACCCAGCCTTTCTTCCTTCTACCCCGCCTTGCGGGGCCCTGCCAGGGCTCATGCTGCCCAGACCGGTAGGGCTGCATTTCTGGGGCCAGTGTCCAGGGTGTGACAGCCCCTGGGAATGGCCAGGTCAGAAGGTCAGAACCCCATTTCCTCCAGAGTCTGGGGGCCTGAGTGATGGATAAGCTAGGCCACGAGGGGCAGAACACAAAATCCAATCAGGTTTTAGCTTGAAGCCAAGCTGGGTTTGAATCCTGACTCTGCCAGGTACCCAGCTATGTGACCCTGGGGAAATGTCTTCACCTCTCTGAGCCTCAGTTTCTCCACCTGAAAAGTGGGAATATTCTGGCATCTGCTCCATAGGGTCTTGAAAAGATTCAGTGAAGTAAGACATATAATATTAACAATCACAACTTTTGCTGCACTATGTGCTAGGCCCTGTGCTAAGTGCTTGGGTTAGGGAGTTGGCCTATGTATTCCAGCTTAATTGACGTGTGACAGGCATATAATAAAGTGTATATATTTAAAGTATACCATCCAGTGGATTTTGACATCAGCACCCAATGGTAAAATTATGGCCACAACAAAGATGATGAACTGGCCCTCCTTCCTCTCCCCATTTTTCACATGTGGAAACCAAGGCTCCAAGATGTTAAGTGCCTACTCAAGGTGGTCAGGAAGGAACTCAGGATTTAAACCCTGCAAACTGAGGGGCACATGCATGGCTCAGTCGTTTAAGTGTCTGACTTTGGCTCAGGTCGTGATCTCGATGTTTGTGAGTTCGAGCCTCACATCGGACTCTGCTGACAGCCTGGAGCCTGCTTCAGATTCTGTGTCTCCTGACAGCTGGGAGCCTGCTTCAGATTCTAAGTCTCCTCCTCTCTCTGCCCCTCCACCACTCTCACTTGGTCTGTCTCTCTCTCTCTCTCTCTCTCTCTCTCACTCTCTCTCAAAAATAAACATTAATGGGGAGGCTGGGTGGCTGTCGGTTAAGCATCCGACTCCGGCTCAGGTCATGATCTTGTGGTTTGTGACTTCGAGCCCCATGTTGGACTCTGTCCTGACAGCTCAGAGCCTGGAGCCTGCTTCAGATTCTGTGTCTCCCCTCTCTTTGCCCTTCCCATGCTCATGCTCTCTCTCGGTGTCTCAATAATAAATAAAGGTTAAAAAATTTTTTTAAACAAAATAAACATTAAAAAAAATAAACCCTGCAATCTGAGCCAGGGCCCTTGTCCCCCACCTCTGCCACCATTCAGCAGGGTGCCTGGGACAGTGTAGGCGCTCGATGTCATTATTGAATGAACAAATGAATGAATGAGAGGGTCAATGCATGATAGTGTTCGCAGGGAAGGTCCACAGAGGAGGTCCAACCAAAGGTGAGTAGGTCCTGAGTGAGAACTATGGTATACAAAGGGTGTTCAGATGAACAGAAAGTGTTCGTTCATCAAATATTTATTAAGCACCTACTATGTGACAAGGCCTGTTTTAAGCACTCAGGATACAAGGTCAAGTACAACATATTCAGGTTCCTGTCGTCAGGGAGCTCACTGCAGAGGGGTGGGGATGGGGGATGGTGTAAGTTTAATGCCACCTGTGTGTGGATGATGACACCTGTCCTGTGTCCCCAGTGAAGGGGTACCCCAGACAGACAAAGTTGTGGAGGAGGGGCCTGGAGACACTGTGAGGAAAGCAGCCAGACCCAAGGATGAGGGTGGCTGGAGCCCTGGCAAGGAAGGGGAGGGAGATCCTTGCTTGCAGGGACCCTGGTTCCTTCATCATACTGCCTCCCAAGCATCACGGACATTTCCAGAAATATCAGGCTCCCCCTAACCCCTCAGGGGAGGATCTTGACTTCTTGCCTCCACAGTGCCTCCTACACACTCACCCATCCATTTATTCGGCCCCTATTGTATGCCTAGCCCTGGGAATACAGCAGCTAACAAGATACAATCCACACATTCCCAGCCTGAGAAAGGAAAAAGATAGAGGGTATGGCTGATCAATGCTGAGATGGACAGGACATTTGGGTGGAAGAGGACACACACATGGGCGGGGGGAGGGGGGTCCCGTAGCCTCACAGGGAGGGAAACAGAGGGTGCATTAAGTGAAAAAAGACACTGACCCACCACTGTTCCATTTTTGCCATTTGTGATGTAAAATAGAGCTGACCCCCTGTATCCCTCCTGCCTGCCTGCCTAGTCGGAGTTCGCCTGGGCTCTTTGTCCACTCTCTCTGCTGAGGTCTAACATTCCTGCCAGGGAGCTGGGTGGCCAAGCCCCCATGCGCTGCCCTCCCAGGCCATTCTCTGGTCACTGGCTCAGGCTTAATCCCTTGCCCGGGCCCAGGCCTCGGAGACTGATGAGTCAACACCAGTTGGCTCTGGACAAACACTCCCCCCCTTTTTATCCCCCCTTCAGTCCATCCTGTTCTCCGGAAAGGGCCCAGCCTCTGCTGGTCCAGGGCCGACTCTGGAGAAGCCATGTCCAATGGAACTTCCTGAGATGATGGAAATATTCCATATATATGGCAGGCACAAGCCACATGTGTCTACTGAGCAGTTAAAATGAGGCTAGTGTGAGTGAGTTTTTAATTTTATCGCTCATATTTATATAAATATGATATGTTAATATCCACGCGATTAATTTAAACAGCTGCATGTGGTTGGTAGCTATTGCTTTGAGCGGCTCCAGAGAGTCAGATTGGGCCCAGGTACAGAGGATGAGTGGGCAGCTCAGGACGCTGGCTTTCTCCCCCAGCCAGGGCGAGCTTGGGGAGGCACTGGTGGGTCAACTGGGGCCTCAGAGACTGAACTGGGCATGGAGGGGAGTCCCTTGGGGTCTGCTCTGTTGATAGAGCCAAACTAGGTTTTGGTGCCTGTGACTACCCTTCCACCCGTCTAGCTCTTTGGTCTGACCCCAGCCTGGCAGGCAGAATCATGACCTGAGCCAACCCCTTAATATTGGGGTGCCCAGCTCCAGCGCCATGGTCCAACCTCTCTCAGATCTGGCTGACCACATCACAGCCCCACCTCTCTCTCTCCCCATCCCTGCCCTCCCCCTGCACTGTTCCAGAGGAACCTAGGATGAAGGGATGGTGTTACACTTAATTTGCTGAAAGGCAATGGGAATGCATCCTCCTTCCAAAAGAGAGGAGTCAGAGACCATAGCTGTCTTGGTCCTGACCCCCCAACCAGAGTTTGGGTGCACAGACCCTGGGTGCAGGGACTTTACTTTTGCAGTGACCTCAGGCCACGGAAACAGGGACAAGAAGGAAAATGCACAAGGAAGAGGCAAACCAACCAAAGGTGCAGTCACAAGGTGGGTCCTACCGTGGGTTCAATGGTGGCCCCTCAAAAAAGAGAAGTGCGAGTCCTAACCCCCTGCAACCTAGGAATGTGATCTTATTTGGAAAAAGTTCGTTATAGATGTAATTAAGTTAAGATCTCAAGATGAGATTTCCTGGATTTAGGGTGGGCCCTGCATCCAATGACAGATGTCCTTATAAAAGAAAGGCAGTGCTACCAGCACAGAGCCCGACGTGGGGCTCAAACTCACAAAACTGTGAGATCGTGACTTGAGCTGAAACCAAGAGTCGGTTGCTTAACTGACCGAGTCACCCAGGTGCCCCAACTTGTGGGTTTTTAAAAGCCACTAAGTGTGTGGTAATTTGATAGAGCAGTAGTGGGAAATCAATACAGAAGTTTCCTTCTTCCCAGCCCCACAGGGGGACTTTGTGCTGCCAGCAAGGTAAGTTGGGGCCTATGGAAGGTCATGAGTGAAGGCAGGAGAGTAGGGGCTGGGGAGTGCCCACTCTGCCCCCTCCACTCCCAGGCACGTCCACCCTGGACACTCTCCCATCTTAGGGACCCATAGCATAGGGCAGCCTGCTGGTGGCCTCCCACAGGCCAACAAGGTGACGCAGCTCCAGGGAGAATTTCTTGCACGATACTTCCTGACTTGTGGTGTGTCCAGGCAGTTAGTATCAGAATCGAGTTGAATTATAGGACACCCAATTGGTGTCCAGAGATTCGGAGAACTGATTGTTGAGCAGAAACCCCCCCGGCCCCCCACATTTGGTGTCAGAAGCGTCGTGACTAAAAACAGTTCAGCCATACCGACGCCTGCCACAACGCGGAGGAATCTTGACGACATCATGCTCCGTGAAGCAAGCTAGGCACAAAAGGCCATGTTGCATATGATTCCATTTATATGCAATGTCCAGAATAAGTGAATCCATAGAGACATAAAGCCAATCAGTGGTTGCCAGGGTAAGTTATGGGGGTGGGGAATGGGGAGTGACTGCTAAAAGTTATGGGATTTCTTTTGGGGTGAGGAAATGTTCTAAAAATTGGTGGTGGTTGTTGCACCATTCTGTGAATATATTAAAAGCCACTGACTTGTATGCTGTAAGTGGGTGTACTATATGGTGCGAGAATTATGTTTTAATAAAGCAGAGTTATCATTTTCCTACATTGCACTCTCTCAAATGCCACCCCTCTCAAAAACGTTCCATGGAAAATGGTCCTTCTCTTCTGACATGATTTATCCACCCACCCCCTTTTTTTTTTAACTTTTCCAATGTGATTTTGTTTTAAATGTTTACATATTTATGTTGAGAGAGAGAGAGAGCATGTGTGTGCAAGCAGAGAATCCCAAGCAGGCTCCACACTATCAGCACAGTGTCTGATGTGGGTCTCGAACCCACAAACTGAGATCATGATCTCAGCCAAAATCAAGAGTCAGATGCTTAACTGACTGAGTCTCCCAGGCACCCCTCCAATTTGATTTCTTTAATTATTAAGGTCAGCTATACATAATAAAAACTTACAGTGGCATCTGGGTGGCTCAGTCGGTTAAGCGTCTGACACTTGATCGTGGCTCAAATCATGATCTCACAGTTCGTGGGTTCAAGCCTCTCTCTCAAAATAAATAACCTTAAAAAAACACACACACACACAAAACACCTTACATTTTACTAACTGGAATTAAAATAAAAACTTGAAAAAAATGTACCATTTTAACCATTTTTAAGTGTACATTTCAGTGCCATTAAGTACATTCACAATGTTGTGCTGCCCTCACCACCATCTGTCCCCACAACCTTCTTTCTCATCTTGCAAAACTGAAACTCTGTCCCCATTAAACATTAACTCCCCATACCCCCTCCTCCACCCCCACCCCCACCCCCACCCATCCACTTTCTGGCTCTATGAATTTGAGGACTCTGGGCACTTTGTATAACTGGACTCAAACAGTATTTGTCCTTTTGTGACTGGTTTCTTTCACTGAGCATCACATCTTCAAGGTTTATCTACATTGTAGCATGTGGCAGACTTTCTTTTTAAGGCCTAACAATGCCCGCATTATCCCCACTTTATTATTTTAAGTTGAGTTATGTATTTTGAGAAGAGAGGGGGAGTGGAGAGAGAATCCCAAGCAGGCTCCGAGCTGTCAGCACAGAGCCCCGTGCAGAGATGGATTCCATGAACTGTGAGATCATGAGCTGAGCTGAAATCGAGAGTCGGTTGCTTAACCAACTGAGCCACCCAGGCGCCCCCATGTGATCCCCACTTTAGAGGAAGGGACACTGTCGTTATATACACTGCAGGGACACTACAAGGTAGCAGGGCCAGAACTCACACCCAGGCTGACCTGACCCCAGCACCCACTGCTCACCACTCTGCCACCCAGCCCCCTTCCAAGCACCGCACTGACTCCCAGTGCACCCTACCTTTGCTCCGTCTCCCGGCCCTCCTCACTGAAAGCTCCTGGGGCTCAGATATCCTTTTACTCACCTTTGGACCTTGGCCCCACCTTTAGGGCATGGTGGAGTCCCAAAGCTTGTGTGGAAGTGACTAGACCTGGGGGCAGGGTTGGAGGGTCTAGGTGGGCAGGGTCTGTCTGTGTAGCCTCCAGGATCAGGCCCCTCCAGACTCAGCCTCTTGTTCCATCAAAATTGCCCAAAGACAGAGACCACTGCAAAGAGTTGTGCAGGTTACAACCTGCACACCTGTACATGGCCGCCCTGCCAAGGGCCCCTATGGCCCTCGAGATTACCAAATCCAGGAGGTTCCTGAGCTTCACTCGGAGGAGGGAGAAGGAACTTAGAGGCAGCCCCGGGACAAAAGAGATGTGGTGCAGAAAGCAGATTGGGGGTGGCCAGGGGCTGAGGGAGGCAGAAAGGAGGAGTGACAACTTGAGGGGATGATGAAAATGTTCTGGAACTAGATAGTGGTGGATAATTGCACAAACTTGTGAATGTACTAAAAACCACTGAATTGTACGCTTAAAAATGGTTAGGATGGTAACTTTTATGTTATGTGTATTTACCACAATAAAAAAAACAAAATGCCCCACCGTCTCCAGCTTCAGCATTGTCCCGGGGCCCTTATGTATTCCAGGGCCCAGATCAAGGGCCACTTGTGTCCCCACAAGGGTCTGGACCTTGGACCCTCTCACTCCCAATCCCCTTCTCACACCACCTGTTCTTGGTGTCTTACTGAGCTATTCAACTGAGGATATTTCCCTATAGGATGCATTCTGAGGACATCTGCAATTGAGCCCAGTGTTTTTTTTACTCAAATAAATGCATTACTAATGGTTGAATTTCCTGTGGCAGTGGCCTATCTGTGGGGGAGATATTCAGAGTTGTGAGGTGGTTTCTGACATCTTCAAAAATTACCTCACAAAAGGCAGCTTTGGTAGGAAGCAGCTGATAGAGGCTGAAGCTCCTGTCCCTGAGACTAACTTCTCAGAGCTTCCAATGGAATCAGTCCAGCCTTCTGGTACCCCCTTAGTCCAGAGCCAGATGCCTGGATATCTTTGCAATTCAGGCTGGAAAACCATATCTTCTGGGTAATTCAGCTATAGTCCCCGGCAGAAGAAGGCATAGTAGAACCAGAATCCTGGGTCTGAAGTCCTTAGTAGCTGTGTGACCTCAGGCAAGTTACTCAGTCTCTCTGTGCCAAACTTTCCTTGTCTTTAAAAGGAAGATTAAAATAGTTTTGATCTTAAAAGTTTTTTTTTTAATTTTAAAATTAACGTTATTTATCGGGGTGCCCGGGTGGCTCAGTCGGTTGAGCATCCGACTTCAGCTCAAGGCATGATCTCACAGTCTGTGAGTTCAAGCCCCGCGTCGGGCTCTGTGCTGACAGCTCGGAGCCTGGAACCTGCTTCAGATTCTGTGTCTCCCTCTCTCTCTGCCCCTCCCCTGCTCATGCTCTGTGTCTCTTTGTCTCAAAACTAAATAAAAACATTAAAAAATATAAAATTTAAAAATTTAAAATAAAAAATAAATTAAAAAAATTTAATGTTTATTTATCCCCAAGACAGAGAGTGAGTGTGGGAGGGGCAGAGAGTGAGAGGGAGACACAGAGTCTGAAGCAGGCTCCAGGCTCTGAGTTGTCAGCACAGGGCCTGATGTGGGGCTTGAACTCACAAACCGTAAGATCATGACCTGAGTGGAAGTCTGACGCTCAACCGACTGAGCCACCCAGGTGCCCCTTAAAGGTTCTTTCAAAAAAAATTTAGGTGAGGTGGCTGGCTGGCTCAGACCATGTGACTCTTGATCTTGTGGTCCTGAGTTCAAGCCCTGCCTTGGGTATAGAGATTACTTACATAAATAAAACTTAAAAAAAAAGATTAAAAAATTAGGTGATAGTCATATAACATAACCATTAACCATTTTAACTTAACATTAACCATTTTGATGCAAACAATTCAGTGGCATTTAGTGCAACCACCACCTCTATGGAGTTCCAAAGCATTTTCATCACTACAGAGGTTGTTTTTGAAGATCTAATGTTTGTAAAGCCTTAGAACGGTGCCTGGAACAGCCCGTGCCAAATAAGTGCTCGATAGATGGTAGGAATAATTAGTAAACAATGCTCACAACAGGTAACACGTGCTGGGAGGTGCTATTATTAATTAATTCTCTTCCCTTGAGCTGGAGGAGGAGGGAGTTAGGTTCTCACTCCACTTTGGGCAGCATTTTCCACTTTGAGCTCTCCGTACCCAGCCGGCTGGGCTGTCGGTTGTCCCCCACCCCGGGCTCAAAGTCCCATGCTCGCTCACCGATTGGAGGCAGGGGAGGCGCTCATGGTAGCAAGGAAACTTGGGGTCTCCCCCGCAGTCTCAGGGCCTTCCCTCTGCTCCTGTGGCTCTTCCTGGCCCGCTCCCTGCATCTCCCACGCCCGCTCCTGCTCCCCCAAGCTGTCACCTTCTGTGGCAAAGGAGACACGTGTGTGGGTGGGTAGCCGGGAAGATTCTGGCAGAACGGAAGGGAGTGAATTGGAGTGGAAACACGCCCACGTCTGGGAGGAGCTCTGGCGAGCGGACCGCCCCCGCTTTTGAGCGCACCACCTCCCCCTCAGGGTCGACATTTTAGTCCGAGCCCTCTGGTATACCTAAGCACTTGGAAGGACACCCCCCGCCCCCGCCCCCACCCAACTCCAAGATCTGCCAGTCAGCACTGCCAGACCTGTCGACTTTGAACAATCGCTTGGGGAACTTGTTAAGCAGGTACATTCCTAGACTCCTCTGAGCGATGCCCGGGAATCTGCCTTTTAACGTGCACTCTGCTGTAAGGAGTCTTAGGAGCTGGAAAGTTTGGGACAGACTGCTCGGCCCCATCCTTCCAGGTGCAAGCATCCCACTCTATGAATACTTAATGCCAACTTAACGCTTTCCGTGCTGTAACAACTACGTGCTAAGGCTCACTACGCGCCCGGCACTGACGCCCAGGACAAGCATGCTGGTTTCCTTGCTGAGTGCGAGGTACAGCGAAACATTTCTGGACCCCATCTCCCCCCAAAATTCCCCTCGGTGTGCAGACCCTGGAGCCGTGGATTGTCGTTTGCTGCCACCTTGTGGCAGAGATAGCAACTTTGTGCTCCACGTCCATTCTTGTTCATCTTAGTTGAGAAAATGCACTGCACACTAACTATTGTGTGCCCGGTACCTAGTAAGATCATGGGGACCAGGGGGGCAGATGAATAAGCCAGACACAGTCCCTTTGTCACGGAGCTCACAGCTCCCGGGATATTTAATAACGCACAAATAAATAAAATGCGTGAATAAATGATTACAGAGTGTGGCTAGAAAGGAAACAAACAAGGGCTGGTTATCATAGGATGCAGAGACCTATGTATTTGCTAAACAGAGCACTGTCTGTCTCCCTGCACACCTTTTCCCTGCCCAGGACTGTGGGCCACGCGAGGGCAGGCGAATCTGTTGATTCCCCCTTGTGATGGGTGAAGTCACCCAGTGCTGACACATAGTAGGTGCTCAGTAAGTGTCCAGTGAATGAATACATGGGTTATAAGGCTGTCCAGAGCCAGCTTGTTGGCTCTTCCAGGCCGAACAGATGGGGAGCGGGAAGGGAGGGCTTTGGAAGGGAGGCTGGTTCTCTAGGGATCTTGGGAGGGCTAGACGGTTTGGGTGTGAGCCAAATGTCACCCTCCCTGGGAGGCGCCAATCCACCCTGTCTTAAATTGTACACTCGCTCCGTTCACTTCTTGGACCCCTTCCCTGCTTATTTTTTTTTTTTTTTGTCCTTGGTGTTTTTCACCATCTCACATACTGTATATTTGCCTTATTTACCTCACGTCCGGCCCCCAGGAATGTAAACTCCGGGAGGGCAAGGATTTTTGTGTTTTGTTCACTTATGACTCTCCAGCATTTGTAAGAACCTGACACTTAGCAGGTGCTTTGTAAACGCACACAGAGTGAATGAATGATGCATGGGCGGGGCTTGGGGCAGAACCAGAAGGTCTCTAGGTGTGGCCCATGGGAGGCGCGGGGCTCTGAGACTAGGCAACCAGGTCTGGATGGGGTTGGAGGTAAATCTTACGGAGAAGGGAGGGGCTGGGAGGGGCAAAGGTTCGCGGACCTTTCGCGGGCAGAGCAAGGCTCGGGGTGGGACCTTGGGGCAGGGTCTTTCCAGGGCTGGGCCGTTTCCAAGGAGGGGTGCCTTAGGGGCGGGACCAGTATAGGGGCTCGGCCTACCTGAAGCGTGGCCAAACTGGAGAAGGGCCGGGCAGGGGCGTAGTCAAACAGGGAATATATATATATATATATATATATATATATATATATATATGAGAAGGGCGGGCTAATGTCGGGGCGTGGCTAGGGAGGGACCAATCAGGGGCAGAGTAAATCTGGGCGGGGCCGTAGCAGGGAGGCAGGGGCGGGGCCAGATCAGGGGCGGGGCCAGGCCGGATTCTCCGCTGTCCCAGGTCCTGGAGCACTCCCGCCGGGCAGGTCTGGCTCCTGCCCTGCAGGCCCCTCCCTGGCTGGCCCGGCCCCAGGGTGAGCACGGCCGGACGCCCCAGGCTGGGCGGCCGCGGTCGGGCCTCGCCCCAGAAGCTGCGCTCCGGGCCAGGCGTCCGCGGGGGGGCCCGGCGGACTCAGCGCCATACTGACCCCGGGGCTGCCTCCCGGGAGGTTCCGAGGGCGAGGGCGAGGGTGAGCAGGGTTGCGGGGGCCTGCGAGTCCATACATGTGTGCATGCTTGTGTGTGTGTGCATATGCATACCAGTGTATGTACAAGTGTGTGGACGTTTGTGCTCACCAGGGGAATCGTGTGCGTGTGTGGAATTGGGTGGTGTGAGGTCCAGGGAGCTGAGTGTGTGGGCAAAGTTGCATGTGTGTGCAAGGGTGATCCTGTGTGGGAGGTGGGTCATGCATGTGTGTGTGCGTGTGTGTGTGTGTGTGTGTGTGTGTGTGTGATAGAGACATTGCATGTGAAATTTAGTGAAGACTGTGTATGTCAGGGTATCTTGGAGGAAAATGGAAGGGCAGGTGCAATGATACTTGGGGGGGGGGGTCTATAGAGGACGTCTGTGGCAAGCTGTGGGGTGTGTGGGTGGATGGTGAACTGTGAGAGTGTAAGAGTTGCAAACGTGGGTTTCCATGTGACTAGCAGTGAGGGGTGCTTCTGGGGGCCTCAGTGTGAAGGAGTGGAGACCAAGGAAAGTTTGGGAGTACTGATGGCTCTTGGAGGGATGAGTGTGGCCTGGAGCAGTGGGTAATGGTCAGGGCAGGTGTTTGGGGCATGGCCCAGAGAAATTTGGTGATCACATCAGCCCTCTTGCTTTGAGGGCTGGGGAGATGTGTGGGCAGAGCATGAGAGGGCGGGCTTGTCCCTTGTTTGGGGAAGCAGTGGGCAGGGTTATGCTTCAGGTGGAGGGAGCTGCTACCTTACCAGTCACCTGTCACCCAGGTTTTGTGCTCACTCCTGCCTGGGTGCTTCTGTTGGCGCTCCTGCGAGAACATGGTGCAGAAGTACCAGTCTCCTGTCCGCATCTACAAGTACCCATTTGAGCTGGTCATGGCGGTGAGTGACCCCTGGTTCTCCAGCCCCTTGCGTGATGTTTAGAGGGACACAGGAGGTCAGCTGTGCAAGAATGAGAGGGAGCCCCTCAGACTCCCAGATGAGAAGGTAACTGGTGAGTCCAGTTTCTCCCTAGTGACCCTCCACCCAGCCACCCCAGCCTTCTCCACATCTTCTGGAATCCTTGTCCACTGACCACATCACAAGATCTTTCTTTCTCCTTGCTGAAGCAGACTTGTTCTCTCATCTCAACCTCCTCTGACAGAAAACAAGGATATCATGGGCCAAACCACTGCTGTCACTTTGTGTAATGCTAATAATAGTAATAGTAAATGTACTAATGATGATGAGAGTAGCAGCCATTCACTGAGGGTTTCCAGTGCCAAGTCTTTACATATATTGTTTCATTATTCTCATTTTACTTCCGCTAAACTGTAGCTTGGACAGGTAAAGGTGGCCCCAAGTTCTGCGGCTGATAAGAGGTGGAGCCAGCGGGGTACTCTGGAGCCATGATTTTTTTTTTTTTTTTGCCATATCCCCCTCCCTCCTGCCCAGGGTCTTCCTTCAGTTTGCACATCCCCTCTCCTTTCCTTCAAAGAAGCTGACAGGAGGCGAGTGAGCAGCAGGGGTCCAGGAACAGCCATTTTCAGGGTAGCTTCAGACTGACTGTATGTAAATCAAGTAGCCACTTGCTCCCAAGCTCTTAGCCTCCTGGATCAATAATCTTTGCACCATGGGGCAGATGCTGCAAACAAGCAGATGTAGCTTTCCTTCTTGGGGCCATCCTTCTGCCTCTCAGAGGTCCCCTTCCTTGGGAAAAAAGGGGCAATGCTCTGGGGTTGTGTTAGGAGTGAATGAGATAATGTGCAGTGCCTCTCACCCAGTGCCTGACACACAGTAGGCACTCACTAAATGTGGTTGTCCCTGTTATCACACCACATGGTGTTATAAATGATTGTGTTGAAAGTGTAAGAAACATTGGAATCCCCCCACATCCTCCCTATCCTAACCTATTACTTAATTTCAGCCTTTGATCCAAGAACTTTCATATCAATTGGTACCTCCATGGATATGTGTCCCGACTGGTCTTATTCTACAAATCTACTTACATATGTGTTTATAGTCACATAATGGGTTAAAAAAATTTTTTAACATTTATTTATTATTGAGAGACAGACGCAGAGCATGAGCAGGGGAGGGGTAGAGAGAGGGAGACAAGGAGTCTGAAGCAGGCTCCAGGCTCTGAGCTGTCAGCACAGAGCCCGACGTGGGGCTCAAACTCACAAACATGAGATCATGACCTGAGCCGAAGTCAGTCGCCTAACCAACTGAGCCACCCAAGCTCCCCCTTAATGGGTTTTAAAACATCACTGGAATCATTCATACATGTTGTGCTGTTATGTGCAGATGGTTCCAGGGCAAGAGGCAGGGGCTAGTATTGACTAGCTGGGTGACCTTGGGCAAATTATTTAACCTCTCTGAGCCTCCATTTCCCATCTGTAAAATGAGGAGTACCAATCCTGGTTTCCAAATCCTGGCACTGTGCATGGATTAAATGAGTCAATATACATAAAGCTCCCAATGCAAGGTCTGGTACAGACCAAATGCTGTTACTGTTATTGTTGCTGCTGCCTGTGGCTGTGTGACTTTCCCGTATTTGTAATGAGGGTCAGACACCAGGGGATGGCGAAGAGTTAGAAATGCTGGGTCCTTGCTACTGCTCTACTGTGCTCTGGCTGTGTGCTATTTAAAAGCCACTGAATGTATCTGAGCCTTGATATCTTCATTCATGAAATGGGGATGGTTATATGCACTTCATAGGGTTGTCATGAGGATTAAAGATTTTATATATATATAGGTGATAAATACATTTATATATACATTATAATGTGGAAGGAATAGGGGGGTGAGGGGCAGGTGCCCCATGCAGGTCTTGGTCCATACCAAATAGACAATAAATGGCAGCTAAATATAAATATTTGTCCGGTAAGGTTCCAGGCACCCTACTTAGTCTAAGACCCTAGGGTTCATTCATTCATTCATTCATTCACTCATTCATTTAAAAAAAGAGAGATACTATCCCAACCCTTTTGGGACAACCCACAGTCTAGGGACCTATGGTTCTCTACCATGAAGCTGAGACAAATAACTGTAAAATGGAAGACTAATCCTTTTTTTATAATTGCATGAGCTTAATAAATGTAAATTTAATTTAGCATATTTGGGATTCTCCAAAATATTTACAACCATTACACTTTAAAACATGCCCGCTAAAGGAGCACTGAAAGCTGTATTAATAAGGCTGGTAAAGTATTCACATTGAGTTTACTGGAGTATGTTAAGCATATTTTGTAAGCTTCCTGTTCCATAAATGGATGCAGGACTCTGCTTACTCCTCTACCTGTTAACAGTCCCTAGATGTTGTTGCATAGAGGCTTGTGGGCACAGCAGGAAACAAGGTTTTCAGATATTCATTTTCTGTATCTGCATTAATTTAAGTTATTTGGGACAACCATGCCCATGTTTCCTTATCTTCCATACAATCCTTATTGGTGAAAGGGCCCCAAGGCTCTGCAATGTTAGTGACAAAGCCACTTTACCGACTGTTTACAAAACATCATTGTCCCCAAAATAGCTGCATAACTCAACATAACTTGCATGCTGTGTGGGCACAAAAGGGTTTTTCTGCACTTAATGTCTGTCATTGTTTCTCAGCTAAACACTTGCTCTCAGTTTGGGTCAGATGCCAGGGAAGTTTCGGATGAACTCAGCTATTTTCACTGCATCCGAGTGACTAGATGGGCTGGCCTTTGGTTTTTCTGTTTAACAAAACTGACTTGAGAATTAAAACATTGCTTGTTTCAGAAGGCCACCAGCAACAAACACAAAATGACTAAAACTGGGCTCAAGGAATTGGTTATAAAATAGCACCGAGGCAACATTTCCAGACCCAGGTTAAACAATTAAAAAAAAATTTTTTTTTCTCTTTCATCTCAAAAATGTAACTAATCCAGTGAATGGGCGTCTCTCTCCTTGGGCCAAATCCCCTGGCAGGAATTCTGTTTCTGAAGGGTGGGATTCCAGGGACCTTTGTTTTCTTCTTTCTTGACTATGTTCTGTATTAATTTGGTTCAAAACAGTCAGCTCGTATTATCTTGGTAAACAGAGGGAAACAATTAAGACAATGGAGGCAGCTGGTATAAGATTGGAGAGGGTCTTTGGTCCCTTTGTATGTGGGGTCCCTGAAGGTGGTGATGGGGGTCTTTGTACATAGAACACAAAGGCCGTGTCTTGCACTTCAGACTGTGGTCACTTGAGCATCGAAGGCCACTCTCTGGTCAGCCTACAGCCTGTTGTGAATGGTTTCTGGGTTCTGGCCTCTTCTCCCAGATGGATGGTTGCTAAGAGGCAGATCCATCATCTGGGTCCCTGATCTAGTTTCACACCTGGAAAATGGAGGTCATCAAGGCTCCCATTCCTCATAGAGTTGAAGTGAGGATTGACTGAAGGGACAGGAATGCCCGGGCAGGGCCTGGCACATTGTTAATGCTGGTGAAATATTGTTTAGGGTTATTGTTATTATTTATTGTCTTCATAGCTTTATTGAGCTATAACTCATATACCCATTTGAAACGTATGGGTCAGTGGTTTTTAGGATTCATAGAGTTGTGTAACTATGACTACTGTCAGTTTTAAAACATTTTCATCGACCCAAAAAGAAACCCTGTACCCATCAGCAGTCCTCTCCGATCCCCACACCCCAGCACCTGACGACCACTAGTCTACTTTCTGTCTCTGTGGATTTGCCTGTTTGGGACATTTCCTATAGGTGGAACCGTACAACATATGGCCCTTGGTGACAGGTTTCTCTCATTGAGCATCATGTTTTCAAGGCTCATCCATGTTGTATCATATCAGCACTTCATCCCTTTTTATGGCTGAATACTATTCCATTGCCTGGATCGACCATATTTGTTTATTCATTCATCATTGTTTCCTGTGTTGGTCTGTTATGAATAACACCGCTATGAACACAGATGCACAAGTTTTTGTGTGGACATATTCTTTCCAAAGAAATCCCTGCCATGAATTGTAGTGATTATTCGGCAGGTTTAGGCAAATTTTATTTTTAAAATTTGATTTAACAAGCATGTTCACGTCCCAGACACTGTTTTGAGCCCATCCAAATATTAAGTCAAGTACCTCTCCTAAGCATCCCATGAGACAGGTTCTGTGGGTGGCACCATTCTACAGAGGAAGAAACCGAGGCATGGGAAGGATGAATGGATTACCCAAGGCCACAAAGCAAACATGAGATGGCTGGGGACTTCACTGCAGGCAGTTTAGCTCCAGAATCCACATTCCCAATCATGAGCTCTGCCATTTGTCAGAGCTGAGGATCTCAACTTTTTGAGGTAGATCTGGGCGCAGGGAGCAGTCTCGTAGGGATGGTTACCACCAAAGCTGTGCCCCGAATGCCTGTATTCCATCAGGACACCACAAAGGGGAGCACAGCCAGAACCCACAGACCCTGGCCTCCTGGGGGGCAGCAGATGCTGACAGAGCCTGAAAGCAGTTACCAACCCAATGCTCTGTGTGTCCAGCCCTGAGACTTGCTCAGAGTCAGGTAGTTTCATAGCAGCCTTAACTGCAGAGGAAGGAAAAACAAAGGCTTTCAGAGCGTAAGGCAACTGTCCCCTGGTCAGTGTATTCATATGCTAGAGCTGCGTAACAAAGCACCACAATGGAGGTTGGTTTAGAACAACAGAAATCTAGAGGCCGGACATCCAAGATCAAGGTGTCAGCAGGACTGTGCTTCCTCTGAAGGTGCTTGGGAGGGGCCTGTTCTGGGATTCTCTCCTGGCTTCTGGCAGTTCTTTGGTTTGTGGGAGCATAACTACAAACTTCACCTGGCATATTTCCTGTGTGTGTGCCTCTGGGTCCAAACTTCTGTTTCTATAAGGACACTAGTTGTACCAGATTTATAAGTACCCTCCACTGACCTCAATTTTAACTTGATTGACCTCTGTAAAGACCTTCTTTCCTAATAGGGTTACATCCTGAGGTACCTGGGGCCTAGAACTCCAACCATACCTTTTTTAGGGGGACGCAATTCAGCCTATTTATGCTCACTAGCTCAGTAAATGACATCATCAGTAAATGGCAGAGATTTTAATTTAGGGAAATCTGACCCCATAGCTTGCACTCACAGCCAGACACTCCAGATTCTGGCTCTGACGTTCAGTAAACACCTGTGCACCAGTGGCCGAGGCAGCTTCAGGAATGACCTGGCTGCCTCTTGTCCGGGCACTGCCCTGGGATCCCAGTGGGGCTCCAAAGCCCCGTGACTTGAGCTCATCTCAGATTCTGCAAATCTAAAGAAGGAACATGGCTCGGGGTAGAATTTCTTCAGCAATAGGCTTTTCACACAGAGGAAGGGTTATGGAGGTGAGGGCTGTCATCAGCAATTAAGTGTTAAAATATTTAAAGACCTGGCCTTTTGTATTGATAAACAGCTTGTAATTTAGCAAATGGGTTATTAATAAGGAGCAGCCTCTGGAGGTAAATCCTTGCAGCTCAGGCCAAGGGTAGTTACAGTTGGACTGGTTGTTATGGACGTAGTTTTAATAAAGCAGCAGGGGCCTCATTTAAATGAGTTTAAATTAGTTCCCTGGAGCCCATCATATGATCCTGTTGCTAACAGATTAAGGGAAGCGACATTTTCCACCCTGGATTGCTTACAGGACCTGGGAGAACAGAAGTGATCCATCACCCAGCAAAGTGATCTTCTGTTTTCAGAAGTACATTTTAGGTCCTTACTCATTAGTTAATGCAAATATTAATTCACGCACATGTTCGTGTATGCATCCTACAAATATTTTTTTTTATGTTTATGTATTTTTGAGAGAAACAGAACGTGAGCAGGGGAGGGTCAGAGAGAGAGGGAGACACAGAACCGGAAGCAGCCTCCAGCTCTGAGCTGTCAGCACAGAGCCCAACACGGGGCTTGAACGCACCAACCATGAGATCATGACCTGAGCGAAGCCAGACGCCTAACCGACTGAGCCAGCCAGGCGCCCCCCTACAAATATTTTTTAATGTTTATTTATTTTTGAAATGAAGAGACAAGGTGCAAGAAGGGGAGGGACAGAGAGAGAGGGAGATACAGAATCTGAAACAGGCTCCAGGCTCTGAGCTGTCAGCACAGAGCCCGATGCAGGGCTTGAACCCACGAACCACCAGATCATGATCTGCTCCAAAGTCAGGTGCTTAATGGACTCAGCCACCCAGGTGCCCCTGCATCCTATAAATATTTATTGAGTTTCATTGTATCCCAAGCAGCATGCTGAGTGTAGGGGCTACAACATAGTTGATTCCTAGCACTTGTTGAAATGCATCATGATTCTGTTGGTTTCCTTCCTTGTTTATTTATATGGGCCTTTCTCATAAAAGTAAGTTTCAGGAAGGTGGAGACTATGTCTATCTTGTTCTGGTTCTCCCGACATAATCCCTTCCTGCCCTCAGAGAGCTTGCAGTGGTGTGGTGTGGTGTGTGTGTGTGTGTGTGTGTGTGTGTGTTTCCCAGAGAGAGAGAGACAGAGAGAGAGAGAGAGAGACAGAGGAACCAGGCAAATGCTGTGTAGCTATGTATGTAGCTACGTATGCTAATTCATAATAGGGAATGAACAGAGTATTGTAGGAACAAGGGAAGGGGACAGTTAAGGGTCTTTTAAGTCATTCAGGCTGAGCCTTGCCAAGGGGTGGAGGGCCCACTGTGTGCAGAGAAGGAGTAGACCTTCTCTCTGAAGAAAGAGATGTGGCTCATATGAGCTCCAGTGTGAGTTAGAAAGTGATTGGCAGGGTCAATTCAAGTCTGTTCAAGGACCTTGGGAGCTTTGGAAGGTTTAAGCATGCGTGACACGGTCAGATTTCGGGTTTAAGTAGATCGGAGGGGGTTTTCCATCCCAGAGGCCAGGAGAACATGGAGAAGCAGAGGTGACAGAGGCTGGGCACATTCCTGAGACACTTGAAAATCTAAAATAGCGTTTCCCTCCCATCAAGATCCTGACATACCGCTAAATGTCAGGACGCTCTAGGCGGGCGTCTGCCTCTTTGTCCCTCCCTGAACCACCAAGGGCACCAGCTGATCCTAGAAATTTGTGGGCACAGAGTGTGTTCGGAGGAGGAGAGTTTCCTCCACCCTGCTCCCCATGCGTGGGTGAGAATCCACAGCAGGTTTTTGTGCAGTTGCCGGGCGGGGCAGCCAGGCTGTGCGTTCCCCTCGGTGCTGCAAGAGACTGGGCGTTCCGATGGTGTGAGCTCATGACAGAGGGACACAGTCCTGGACAAAGTGACATCCAAATCCAATCCGTGAGAAGAAGGGATAGAATTGGAGCAAATAACACCTGGGCCCTACTAACTGCACCCATGCTGCAGCCTTAGGACCAGGAAACTGAAATACAGGGAGAAGTGTTCCCTGGAACCTCGTTGAGGGCTGATTCTTCGGCCAACAGCCGTGGCTGTACCCCTCTCCATGACTGCAGAGGGGAACTACTCAGGGGCTTATTCATCTGTGTGAGAGGCACCTTCCAGGACTCAGCTTTCTGCCGGTGGAGCATAGACAGCAATCCACAGGCACAGGTTACCCTCTGGGCCTGCGGCAGTGTTCTGGCAAGTGTAGACAGTAGCGGGGGGCCCTGCACTGTTCCCCCTACTCTTCCAGGTAGATACATGTCAGTGGTTCCAACTTCTTGCTTTCATTCTCCAACACCAGCTCCTTCCTCCTCCTCAGCCTCCTTTCCTTCCTTCCTTCCTTCCTTCCTTCCTTCCTTCCTTCCTTCCTTCCTTCCTTCCTTCGGCAAATATTGGCTGGGTGTCGACAGCATCCCAGGTGTTGTACGAGGCACTGGGGAATCCAGGGATGAAGAAAACAGACACAGAGAGAGAAGTGTTGACTATAAACAAACACAACATGCACACATAATATCCTATTTCAAATCACAATCAATTCTCCCGGTAGGGCTGATAAACCATCCAGGAGATGGCTTACTCTTTTTTTAAATCTTTTAAAAATGTATTCATATTTGAGAGACAGAGAATGAGCAGAGGAGAGGCAGAGAGAAAGGGAGACACAGAATCTGAAGCAGGCTCTAGGCTTTGAGCTGTTAGCACAGAGCCTGAGGTGGGGCTCGAACTCACAAACCGTGAGGTCATGACCAGAGCCAAAGTTGGTTACTTAGCCGACTGAGCCCCCCAGGCGCCCCTCTTTTTTTTTAATTTGTGGTAAAATATATATAATGCAAAATTTCTCATTTATCCATTTTTTAAAAAAAGCTTAACCTTTTTTAAGTGTGCTGTTCTGTTCAGCATTAAGTGCATATACACTGTTGCACAAGCGCTCACCACCACCCATCCCGAGAACTCTTTCAGCTTCTCAAACTGATACTGTGCCCCCATTAAACACTAACTCCCCATCCCTCCTGCCCCGCCAGCCCCTAGTACCCAGCCTTCTACTCTCTGTCAATGAGTCTGACTACTTCAGGAACACATACAGGTGGAGCCATATAGTATTTGTCCTTTTGTTTCTGACTTCTTTCACGAAGCGTGATGTTTTTGAAGTTCATCCATGTTGTAGCATGAATCAGTGCTTCCTTCCTTTTTATGGCTGAATAATATTCCACTGTATGGACAGACCACATTTTGTTTGTCTATACATCTGTCAATGGACATTTGGGATGTTTCTACTGTTTGGCTATTATGAATGATTCTGTAAAAGTATCTGTTTAGGGGCGCCTGGGTGGCGCAGTCGGTTAAGCGTCCGACTTCAGCCAGGTCACGATCTCGCGGTCCGTGAGTTCGAGCCCCGCGTCGGGCTCTGGGCTGATGGCTCGGAGCCTGGAGCCTGTTTCCGATTCTGTGTCTCCCTCTCTCTCTGCCCCTCCCCCGTTCATGCTCTGTCTCTCTCTGTCCCAAAAATAAATAAAAAACGTTGAAAAAAAAAATTAAAAAAAAAAAAAGTATCTGTTTAAATGCCTGTTGCTTTACTTTTGTCCATTTAAAAAAATCTATGACGTGGGGCGCCTGGATGCTTCAGTTGGTTAAGCATCTGACTCTTGATTTTGGCTCAGGTCATGATCTCACATTCGTGGGTTTAAGCCCCCTGCTGGGCCCTGAGCTGACAGCATGGAGCCTGCTTGGGAGTCTCTCTCTCCCTCTCTGTCTCTGCCCTCCCCCACCCCTCTAAATAAATAAATAAAATAAACTTAAAAAAAAACCAACTACGATGTGATGTCTGGCACTGTGCTAAGTGCCTTAAACATATTACCTCCCTTTAATCTTCACTGTAGTCCTTACAAAGTAGATATCATGATCTTTCTCATTATCTTCTCTCTCTTCTTTCTTTCTTTTTTCTTTCTTTCTTTCTTTCTTTCTTTCTTTCTTTCTTTCTTTCTTTCTTTCTTTCTTTTCTTCTTCTTCTTCTTCTTCTTCTTCTTCTTCTTCTTCTTCTTTGAGGGAACTGAGTCTCAGAGGAGTTAAGTCGAGGTTGCCCAGCTGGCACATGGCGAGGTTGCCCAGCTGGCACAGTAAACCCTGTGCTTTGACTCTGCTGTCCCACCACACTGGGGCTTGCCCCTTTGCTATGTCCACATGTCTTGGCTGCAGGGTCCTTGTGACCCTTTGTCTCCATCTTTTGTGTCTCCAGAGCTAGCTTTAATTAGAATAGCAGCAGCTTGTTCAGCTACAGGACCGTCCAGGTGTACCTGTTTTTATAGATTGTATACAGCCCTCATTTCAAAAGGCTCCAGAGTCACGTTGCCCAGGTTCTCCCATGCCCGCTACCCCTTATCAGCTGGGACGACACCACTGCCGTAGGATATCTCATTCACCAAGCTCTAGCTCAGCAACTTGGCCAAAGTTGAGGGAACCGATACGGTGGAACGTTATTCAACTGTGAAAAAGGAAGGAAACACTGACGCATGCTACAGTGCGGTGAATCTCATATACATCATGCCGAGCAAAGGAAGCCAGATACCAAAGGTCACACACTGTATGAATCCACATACATGAGATGTCCAGAAAAAGCAAATCTACAGAGATCGAAAGTGGGTTAGTGATTGCCTAGGTCTGGGGTGGGGGCAGAGGGGACAGACTGTAATCGGTAGCGAATTTCTTTTTGGGGTGATGACAATGTTCTGGAACGAGAGAGTGGTGATGGTTGCGCAACTCTGTGAATGTGCTAAAACTCACTGAACCGAACACTTTAAAAGGGTGCATTTTACGGTATGAGAATTATATCTCAGTTTTTAAAAAAAAGTTGGGGGAGCTGAGAGGATAGATTCTTGTCTGTCGTGGGGTCTCCCAGGCTTCAAGGGGGCAGGTGGGGTCTTCAAGGAAGGCTCCTGAGGAGTGTGACAGGGGAGGCAGATGCCTTGCCTGAGGTCACGCAGTGGTCAGTGCCCCGAATGCAGCCTGCAGCGTGGAAAGAGAAGACAAAGTTAATGTGGTCCGGATCTTCTTTCCACTCTCTTAGTGGAAGGTTTGGGATAAGCAGCTTCCAGCTTTTTTTGAATTTGCATGAGGAAGAGCAGGAAGGAAGGGGGGGGGGGGGAGGAGAGGAGGCAGCAGCTGTCAAGTGATTAGCAGAAATAGCTTTTCTGTACTTTATAGAATCTCACTCTTTTTTAAAATTTAAATTTATTTAACAAATGCTTATGTAGAACGAACCATGTGCCAGGCACTGTTCTCAGCACTTTACAAAAACGGACTCCTTTATTCCCCCCCCACACATCCCACAACACAGCAAGGTAGCTACTTTTGTTATTCTCCTCTTAACAAATGAATGCATTAAGGAGCTCAGAGCTTGAGGACTCCTTCAAGGCCACACAGCTGGTAAGAGGCAGAGATTTGGACCCAATCCCCAGAGTCCATGTTCTTAATGGGTATGCAATGCTGTCATTCATTCACTCATTCATCATGTAAATGTCTACTGAGTGTTAACTATGTCACTTTGACAAGTTGGCGGGGGGGGGGGGGGGGGGGTGGTGGTGGGAGGGGAAAAAAAACTCACTGCCAGGGGCCGATGACTTCTGATGTCAGAAACGGGTACAACAGAGGGCTCATTGGGAGTGGGTGACTCCACTTGACAGATGAGGCTGAAGGGAGAGAGAGGACATGCTGTGCTCAAGGAGGTAGGTTCCTGGGTGTAGGCAAGTCTGGCTAGGAGGCCAGCCGCCCATCTCCACTTGCTAAGTGTGTCACTGTGGAGTTTTGCAGGATGGAGGCCCAGGGGAGGCAGTCAACGGAAGTTTCCACTGGTCTCTGCCTACCCCAGCTGTGGCCCTGCATGGGCGGGTTCTGGGCCTTGGACCAGCTTCCTTTCTGAGCCAGGAGGCTTGGGTGTCCTTCTCCAGCCACCTGGCAAAAGAACTGTAACTGAATCCCTTCTGCCACTTTGTGTCCCTGAGGGGGCCAAACCATGTGTGTATTCGGCATAGAGAGACTCAGGCCTGATTTGTGGGAACAGGAGTCCGCAGAGAGGATCCTGTGGACTGTTTGATCCTCTAAGCCAAAACCAAAGGTGCCCCTGACTCACAGGTTTTAGGCCAGCAGGACTCAGCATTTCCAGACTCTGGACACTTGTGATGTAGCTAAAGTCCCCTGAGGGGCAGGGCAGAGTGGTTCAGGGCTGAGGTCTGGGTCAGACCGGTTGTGCTCCAACCCCACCACTTACTGACTGTGTGATGCCTTCCCAAACCTCCACTTGCTTATCTGTAAAATGGGGAAATTCTAATTCCCATCTCGGGCCACTGCAAAGAAATGCAGTTAGCGCCCTAAAAATATCATAACAACAATGTCTGACACTGGACCTCACAACCCCAGGGACTCTCTGGCTGGAGATATGCCACTGGATGGACCCTGTATTTTGGGGCCCCCGCCTTCTGGATGGAGCCTGAGTTCTGGCCGTTCACCTCACCAGTGCCTGGCATGTCTCCGTCGATGCAGCAGCCATTACTTACTTGAGGAAGGTAGCACCTTCCCTTTCAGGGTCAGGGACAGTTGTGCCCACGCACCCATCTGCTGCCGCCCAGCCCTCTGCCCTCCACTGTTATCTGGGGGCTCCAGATGGAGCTCTTCTGACAAGAGGTTTGTTACAACAGGAAGTCAGCCTTCCTTGGATGCATGCGTTGAATCCATGGCCTGTCATTCCCCTCCCAGGACACCTTTCTGGGGCTTTTTGGATCACCAGCAAGTTTAAGTTATTTTTTTCTTTGCTTGTGAGCATTTATTAGCCCTAGTGTGTCCCAAGAACTGAGACAGGCATGTGTGAGGTCAGTGCTGTGGAAAAACATGTAGCCCAGGCCTCTGGCACACAACACACAAGCGAGTACATGGCTAAAGGATGTGAAAAATGGTATTGAGGAAATGAATGGGCTAAAAGGACAGAATAGGGAAGAAGACAGTCTTGCAGGGGAGAAGGTGGGGGAAGATGTCCCACAAAGAAGGACCAGCACAGATGAGTCCCTGAAGCCAGAGCATCTCTTCAGCCCCCCGGTCCAGCTGTCCTACCTCTCTGGAAACCCCAGTTACTCAAGCCTTCTTCTTCCTTCACTATCAAGTAAATTGATTAGTGGTCCAAGCAGACGGAATGGCCAGTGCAAAGGCTCTATGGTAGGAACAGGTGGTGGGCACATGAGTGTCCCAGGGCTGACATTAAAAAGTACCACAAAAATAAATAAGTAAATAATAAAAAGTACCACAAACTGGGTGGCTTAAACAGCAGAAACTTTTTTACTCCACAGTCTGAAGGCTAAACGCCAGAGATCAAGGTGTTGGTAGAGTAGGTTCCCTCTGCAGGCTTGAAGGAGAATCGGTTCCATGTCTTTCTCCTACCTTCTGGTGTTGCTGGTAATCTTTGGAGTCCTTGGCCGGTAGAGGAATCACCCAAACCTGTGCTTTCATCTTGACATGGTGAAGACACTATATGAGTGTCTGTGACCAAATGTCCCTCAGTCATATTGGATTAGTAGTCTCCCCCCCACCCCCACTCTAGTATGACCTCATCTTAACTAATTACATTTGCGACGACCTATTTCCAGATAAGGTCACATTCAGAGGTACTGGGTAGGACACATGAATTTTGTTGGTGGCGGGAAGGGGGCACAAGTGAACCCATAAAAATGTGTTTTAGAAAGAACAAGGTCGGGGGCACCTGAGTGGCTTAGCCAGTTAAGTGTCTGACTTCGGCTTAGGTCATGATCTCATAGTTTGTGAGTTTAAGCCCCGCATTAGGCTCTGTGCTGACAGCTCAGAGCCTGGAGCCTGCTTCAGATTGTGTGTGTGTGTGTGTGTGTGTGTGTGTGTGTGTGTGTATGTGTGTGTGTGTGCCCCTCCCCTGCTCACACTCTGTGTCTCTCAAAAATAAATAAACATTTAAAAAAGCAGAAGAAAAGAAAAATAGCAAGGCTGGCGTGGCTGGAGCGGAGTGAAGGTGGCTAGTGGGAGAGATTGCCTGGAGCCTGGCTGGCCACAGCAAGGAGTGTGGGACACATTCTGAGCATCTAGGCCTGTTCTGACTATGTCATTTCATCCGGGGAGAAGGAGAGACTGTAGAATAGTCAGAGGAAGTGCAGAAACTCAAGGGCCGTGTGGCCGCCGCCAGTAGGAGTTGAAGTACTAAGTGTGGAGAAGGGGGAAATTGTGACCACAGGGCCCCAGGGACAATGCCTGGCTGTTTCCCAGCTGCCCAGGAGAACAAGCGAGCTGCTGAGCAAGGTGTTCCTGAAGGAGTAGGGTACTGGGCCACAATGGGATTCAAATCCACATTCACCAGTTTTCATTGTGTGACCTTGGGTTAGTTACTTGGCCTCTCTGGGTTCCAATTTTTTCATTTGTCAAATGAGGATGCCATTCAGAGGACGAAATGGAAGAAAATACACAGCTGGAGGAGCACAGTGAAGGCTCCTCGAGTGCCAACTGCTCTGAGACAACATCTGGTGACCTCCTCACCATCCCATTTTACAGATGAGGAAATAGAGGCTCAGAGAGGGCAAGTGACTTGCCCAAGGTCCCTCAGTGAGAAAGTAGAAGAGACATGAACTGAGCCTGTCCAGTTCCGAAACACGCACCCCTTTCCTTCCACATGCTTTCAAAAAATGTCAACATCCCTCTGCCTGTCACAGAGGTGGGCCCAGGCCAGCGCCTCTGGCTCCCTCCTGCATTGGATCCCAAGGAAGTACTCAGATAGGGCTGGTCAGGAGCAGTTTTTGCAGACCTGTGTTCTGCTGCATTTGAGTCTTGTTGCCTGGGGAATGAAAATTCTGGTTGCCTTCAGTGAACCGCCCGGCGAGCTTGAGCTTGGGTTTCATACTCTGGGAGGCAAGCTTGGGATATACCCATTTTCCAGGTGGTAAAAGAGGCTTAGAGAAAGAAAGGATGTGCCTCTGTCGGGAGGAAGTAGAACTGTGGCCACCAGCACAGAATTTGCCCACTTGGCTTTGTCCGCAGGCTATGCAGGCTTCTGATAAGTGCCTGCCTACTGCGCACTCTCCCCTGGGGAACAGGGGCTCCTTATTCTAACCCTGGTGTGTCTGCTGTGTCTGTACAAGGCAAGCAGCTTCAACATATGGCAGGAAGATGCACTGGGCTGGCCTTGTGGGGCCTGGGGTGACACTAAGGGCACCAGGCACAGTTCCATCTCTTCCTTGCCCCTCCCCCGCCTTTGCCCTTCTGAGCTGGGAGGAGCGGGGAGGGATGGGGGAGGAGGTGCTTGTCCTCAGATGCCTGCACTATTTTTGGAGCTGCTTTGATCCTGATTCCGGGGCACGTGGACTGTGACAGGCTCTTGGAGCAGACCCCATTTGCATACAGTCAGCTATGGATGCCGGCTTACCCCGGAGGCTCCTACCCTGGCACTTCTGGAACGGGGCACAGACTCTCGCCCTCCAAACTGGATGCCTTGTATTTCTTTTGCTTTCCTAACTGCCAGGGCTGGAACCTCCAGGACAATGTTGAACAGACGTGGCCAGAGTGGACATCCTTGCCTTGTTCCTGATCTTACGGGGAAAGCATTCCATCTTTTGGCATGGAGTATGATGTTAAACTGTGATTTATCAGGTTGAAGATGTTCCTTTCTATTCTTCATTTGTGGAGTGTTTTTATCATGAAGAGGTGTTAGATTACGTCCAGAGTGTTTTTCTGAAAGATGCCTTCTTTTAAAATGTTCCAGGCAAGCTCACTTTTTCTTCTGAGGGTGAAGTCTCAAATGCAAATCCAAAGAGTGAGTTGCAAATCATTGCTCAGGCACTGGTGTGTCACAGCTCTTAAACAGGTGTCTGCTCTTGTAAATGAGACCACAGCCCAGCAGGAGGGAGGAGGCTAGAGCCCCCAGCCCAGCAGGAGGGAGGAGGCTAGGGCCCCCAGCCCCCTTGACACTCACTCCCCCTCTGCCCGTAGGCCTATGAGAAGCGCTTCCCCACCTGTCCGCAGATCCCCGTCTTCCTGGGCAGCGAGGTCCTGCGCGAGTCCCGCAGCGCAGACGGGGCGGTGCACGTGGTGGAGCGGAGCTGCAGGTTGCGCGTGGAGGCCCCGCGGCTGCTGCGCAAGGTGGGTGGGGAGGGGTTCCCAGAAGTGCCGGGGGGGCCCCACGGAGGAGGGGACTGGAAAGGGGGGGATCTGGGGGCGGGCTCAGGTGGTGAAGCCAGTGAGTATGCATATGAGTGTAGGTGCTGGTGGTACATGTCCTGGGGTTGGGGTTGGGGCCTGCGGAAAGGGGGCGGTCGTTCTAGGTCGGAGGGCCGGTCTGGGAAGGACAAAGGCCTAGGAGCTAGGGACTGGGGCTGGGGCTGCTGGGCAGGCTCCGGGTGGGGCACAGGGGGTCTTGGGGTTTGTGGGTGTTGGGCTGGGTACGGGATACTGCCGGCTGGTGGGCAGGCGCGGGGTCTTGGGGTCTTGGTGAGTCTCGGTATCCAGCAGCCCCACCCCCTTCGCTGCTCCTTCCCTTGCAGATTGCCGGCGTAGAGCACGTGGTCTTTGTGCAGAGAAACGTGTTGAACTGGAGGGAGAGGACCCTCCTCATTGAAGCCCACAATGAGACCTTCGCCAACCGCGTGGTGGTCAACGAGAACTGCAGCTACACTGTAAGCCTGCGTCCCGCCCCCTTCCTGCGTCCCGCCCTCTTCCTGTGTCCTGCAGTCCACGCATCAGCCTGGCTGCCTCTCCCCTGCTCCCAGGGCCTTGTCGGATAAATTGCAGGACACTCACTTACATCTGCAATTCAGATACACAGCTGATACTTTTTGTTTGTTTAAATAGCCTCAAATACCGCTTGGGACATACTTACCAAAATATTATTCGTTGTTTATCTGAAATTCAAATATGGCATCCTGTATTTTATTGGGGAAAGCTGGCAACCTGCCTCCCCCTCCCTCTTCTCTCTGTCCTTTTCTTCCTCCTTGAAAGGGAGGCTCATTTACGTTTGTTTTTTTTTTTTTAATTTTTAATGTTTATTTATTTTTGACAGAGAGACAGATCATGAGTAGGGGACAGGCAGAGAGAGAGGGAGACACAGGCTCTGTGTCCGAAGCAGGCTCCAGGCTCTGAGCTGTCAGTACAGAGCCCAACGCGGGGCTCGAACCCACGAACCATGAGATCATGACCTAGGCCAAAGTCAGACCCTTAAACGACTGAGCCATCCAGCGGCCCCTATAGTTTCTTCATCTGTAAAATGGGGTTAATGATGACACCTCCCACATGGGTTGTGGTGAGAAGTAGGGGAAGAAAAGTATCTGAAACCCCTTAGAAGAGGGCCTGGCACATACCAAGCCCTGTATGTGTGTTACCTTTTCAGATCATTAATAGTAATTATTATTATTCTCCAGTACACACTGACTGAGCACCTACTATGTGCTGGGCATCCGGCCAGAGCACGGACTAGTCCCCCTGACCTTTGTTCTCGCAAGGACCTCCATTCCAGTGGCAGATACAGACAAGAAAAAAGGTCAACGTAATCTTACAACTTCACAAATACTAAGAAGGGATCCAGAAGACAGGATTAGGGAAAATAAGAGGAGAGGCACTCTGTTAGGTAACAGTGTCCCACTGAAGCCACCAAGCTGAGAGCTGGTGGATGAGAGGGCTGGGAACAGAGTTCTGGGGTGGGAACAGCATGTGTGAAGACCCATAGGTGGATGAGTGAAGTCTGAGAATGGGGGCTGCAGGGGCAGGGTCCTGCTGCCCCCGGGTTGGAGTGAGGGAGGAGTCTGGAGGCGTTTGCTGGGATGGAGCCCAGCTCTGCCACCTCCTTGCTGAATGATGTTGGGCAAGTTGCTTCCCCTCCCCAGGCCACCCCTTGCATACCTGTCAGCAGAGCCCGCCTCATCCGGTGCTGGCTGGAGCCTATAAGACAATGTAGGTAAAGCTCCTTTAGCCTGTGCTAGATCCCGAATGCTAGTTTTCATGATGATAACTCCAGTGTTGTAACTATGGTTCATTAGAGCCTTCCCTATGGGGGGGGGGGGGCATTGCCTTGTGTATCTGTCCCATCCCTAGCATTTGGCATGGTGCCTTGTATACAGCAGGTGTCCAGTAAATGCCCATTGCTTTTTCTTTCCACACCTCCAACTCCTCTGGGAATTGGACCCAGAATATTCCAATGCTTACCTCTAGGGAGTTGTGTGGGTGGCAGCTTTTTATAAATCACTTTTAGTGCATTTATAATATGTATTTAGTGCATATTTCTCAGCATGAGTTCTACCAACCGCTGAATTAGCGTCACTGAGGCTGCTTGGGAAATGCAGGTTTTCAGGCCCTGCCCTGGACCTATTTGGCCCAGGCATCTGCATATTTAAATTTTTTTTTTAATGTGTATTTATTTTTGAGAGAGAGAGAGAGAATAAGCCGTGGAGGGGAAGAGAGAGGGAGACACAGAATCTGAAGCAGGTTCCAGGCTCTGAGCTGTCAGCACAGAGCCCAATACGGGGCTCGAACTCACAAACTGTGAGATCATGATCTGTGTCGAAGTCGGATGTTTAACCGACTGAGCCATCCAGGTGCCCAGCATCTGCATGTTTCACAGACTCCCTGGTAATACTTCTTCCCAGGAAAGTTTGAGAGGGACTAAGTCTGGGTCTGCATAGAAGCTCTGTCAACAAAGTTTGTCCATGTGTGTGTGTGTGTGTGTGTGTATTTGTTTACAATAAATATGTAACATAATAAATACTTTAAAATATATATTTAAAATATGTAATAGTTATATATAACTTACATATAATTATATATTAAGTACATTAACTCATTTATAAAGTTTATTTTGAGGGAGAGAGATAGAGTGAGAGATAGTTGGGGAGGGGCAGACAAAGGGAGAGAGAGATTCCCAAGCAGGCTCCACACTGTCAGCACAGAGACTGACGTGAGGCTCGAACTCACAAACCATCAGATCATGGCCTGAGCCGAAACCAGGAGCCAGTCACCCAACCGACTACGCCACCCAGGTGCCCTTAAATATATTACTCATTTAAATATATCATTATAGAACAGTTTTTAAGGGACAGGCTTGCAGATGCCAGACCCACTTCCTTCCAGCCCCTCATGAGAAGGCTCTTTGTTCTCTAACACTTGGCATTGTTCTTCGGGTGGGGTTGCTGCCCCCCCACTCTGGTATTGCCATGCTGTCCACAGCTGCTCTGGTTGGGCCCAGATCACCAAGAGAGCCCTGAGGGGGGGCACTGCATCCCCCACAATGAGACTTGTCACTGCGGCTGCCTGGCTTTCAGGTCCACCCCGAGAATGAAGAGTGGACTTGCTTTGAGCAATCCGCCTCGCTCGACATCCGGTCCTTCTTTGGCTTCGAAAGTGCCTTGGAGAAGATCGCCATGAAGCAGTACACAGCTAACGTCAAGAGGGTAAGGGGTGGGCTCCATCAGTCACAGGGAGGAAGGTACACAGACCTCAGAGCCTGGTTCAAAACCTGCTCTGACACCTGACAACCCAGGTGACATCGGGCAAGATCGATCCTTAACCTTCCTTGGCCTCAGTCTTTTCATCCATAGAGTGAGTATCCTAACAATGACCATAACACACAAGATAATGAGTGGAAACCACCTGGCCTGAAATGGGGGCACCATAATCATTATCCAGATGCTCCCTGATGTTTGGGGCTTGTGTAGTGAACTCTGGACAGAGAAGGGGCATTCTGTGGTGCTTTTTCCTGGTTAAAATTGGTTGCTGTGTAAGGCTCTCAGACCTGTCCCTGAGAGGCCTTTTCGCATAATGAAACGGGTGAAATTCATTTCAACAATGTATTTTAACCCACATGTTGCCTATAGAAAACCTACCAATGAGCTATTTTACATTCTTTGTTCCATCCTAAGTCTTGGAAATCCGGTTCATATCTGACGCTCACAGCACATCTCCATTTGGACCAGCCACATTTCAAGTTCTCCCTAGCTACGTGTCAGGGGTGGGGCTGCAGCCAGGTGGGGGTGACTCCCAGGCTGATGAGGTTATCCCTACTCTCCTGCCCTGCGGCTCATATGCCTCTGGTCTCTCTGGCTTCCAGGGGAAGGAGGTGATTGAACATTACCTGAACGAGCTTATCTCCCAGGGCACCTCTCACATTCCCCGATGGACGCCTGCCCCCGTCCGAGAGGAGGACGCCCGCTCCCAGGCTGGGCCGAGGGATCCGGGCTCCCTGGAGGTTGATGGGCCCATCAGTGCTCCAGGCCCTGCGCCTGAGGTGGTGGTTACAGACGGTAGGTCCCTGTGGCTGAAGCCAGCGGGCCAGGCCTGTACCCTTGTGCCCCCCACAACTGCCCCAGTCCCTGGAAACCTGCTTTGTGTTTGCTCACTCCGCGCGGGAAGAGTTGCTGCGGGTCCCCTTGGGAATGGGTCTACGAACTGGAATGACTCAGCTTGCACCCTTTCCCGCTGCTTTACCCTCTCTTCCTTCCTTCCGGCCCAAGAGCCAGAACTGGTTTATTTCTAAATCAGGAATTGACCTGATCTGGTGCCTCAGGGCTGCCCTTTTCTCTGGTTTTATTACTATTTTTAATTATATGAGTAATGTATGGAGATGGTAGAAAGAAATATTCAAACTTCTTGGAAGATATAAATGAGGAAGTAAGACTCTTTTCTTCTCTCTGGAGGCAATACTAATTTTGTGGTCGTATTTCGTAAAACTACCTAGCCATATATATGTACATACGTATACACACATGTGTATATACAGGCATGCATACCTGTATAATTTATGCTGAGCCAACATTACACATTCTGCTTGATGTTTTGCTTTTTTTCATTTACTAATGTTGCTTGAACAGCTTTCTATGTCAGTGCATCTGTTTTAGCACTTTGCGGTATTTCATGGTGTGGCTGCACCATAACTCATTTATTAATAAACATTTATTATTGGGGCACCTGGATGGCTCAGTCAATTAAACATCTGACTCTTGATTTCAGCTCAGGTCATGATCTCACGGTTTGCAGGTTCAAGACCCATGTTGGGCTCTGCACTGACAGCATGGAGCCTGCTTAGGATTCTCTCTCTGCCCCTCCCCTGCTTGCTCTCTCTCTCTCTCTCTCTCTATTTCTCTCTCAAAATAAATAAATAAACTTAAAAAATAAACATTTATTATTATTTTTGTTAGTTTATTTATCTAGTCTTCTCTTTATGGACGTGAGGTTTCCAGTTTTTAAAACATAGAAATAATGTAGTGTATCTTTGTACTTAAGTTTACTTACTTGTTTTGAGAGAGGGAAAGCCCCAGCTGGGGAGGCACAGAGAGAGAGGGAAACAGAGAATCCCAAATAGGCTCTGCACGTGAGTGTAGAGCCTGATGTGAAGCTTGAACTCATGAACCATGAGATCATGACCTGAACTGAAGTCAGACACTTAACTGACTGAACCACCCAGGTGCCCCATTAAGATTTTATTTTTAAATAATCTCTACCCCCAACGTGGGGCTTGACCTCACAACCCTGAGATTAAGAGTCACAGAGTCAGCCACCCACAGAGTCAGCCAAGCACCCCTATAGCATAAAATTTTTACAGTTGAATTGCTGGGTCAAAGGTTATATGCAGGTAAAATTTTGGCAGATTTACCAGTTAGGCCTTCAAAGATTGGTTGTACTAATCAATGTTCCTCCAAAAGTGTGTAGCTGTGTCTATTCCTGACTTCACTCTGGCTCCCCACGAGACTATTATTAAATGTTTTAAACTTCTGAAAGCAAAAAGTGACCTCTAGTAAATTAGTGATTAGGTCTTTCCTCATGAATGAGGCCAAATATTATTTTCTCATGCTTAGTGACTCCATATGGCTTTTTTGTGAATCTCTCTGTTCTTGTACTTTGTCTATTTTCCTGTTTGCCCATGGATTTCTTTCTTTTTTTAATTAAAAAATTTATTTATTTATTTATTTTTGAGAGGGAACGAGACAGAGCACGAGTGGGGGAGGGGCAGAGAGAAAGGGAGACACAAAATCTGAAGCAGGCTCCAAGCCGTCAGCACAGAGCCCAATGTGGAGCTCAAACTCACAAACCGTGAGATCATGACCTGAGCCGAAGTCGGAGGCTTAACCAACTGGGCCACACAGGCATCCCTGACCATTGATTTCTCATTGCTTTGTAAGAACTCTTCATATGTAAGGCAATTAGCCTTTTGTCATATTTTCGACTTTTATTGATAATGGGAAATGTTTACAATATAATTTTAAATAAATTTAAAAAAACCCTAGGACACAAAACTACACATACTCCCTGAGTTCAGTTTTAGCTCTGTGCATTTGTGCTCATGATGATTCATTCTTTTGGGGTCACTGAAATGTCAGGCTTGGCTTTCTTAGAGATATGCCACATAACCAGTAAATTACATCTGGGGCATTGTGTAGGGAGAACAAAATTCATTCATTCACAAATATTTATTCTGTACCAACTCTGTGCTAGCTGGCTGCTGTTGTATGTGAACTTTTAAAATATTTAAAAAATTAGGGGCGCTTGGGTGGCTCAGTCCGTTAAGCGACTGACTTTGGCTCAGATCATGATGTCACAATTCGTGGGTTTGAGCTCCACGTGGGGCTCTGTGCCGACAGCTCGGAGCCTGGAGCCTGCTTTGGATTCTGTGTCTCCCTCTCTCTCTGCCCCTCCCCTGCTTGTGCTCTGTCTCTGTCTCTCAAAAGTGAATAAACGTTAAAAATTTTTTTAAATATTAGAAAAATTAAATCTTCTGCCTCTTCTTGCACACATTGTCTGGTGGTCATGACTTTTACCCTAATTTTGCACCAGGCTTTTCCTTCCTTCGCCCTCTGCACTGTGCTCAGGATGGCTGGGGAGAGGCAGAGTCACCCCCCTTCCACCCTGCTCTGAATCACTGAGCCTTTGTGCTCAGGAGAAAGGGGCCTTCACAGCCGGAAGGATAGAGGCCGGAAGGATGCTGGTATCTCCTGTCTCCCTTGTGTTCTTTCTCTCATCCTGTCCACCCCTCCTTACCGTCTCCAGCATCTCCCCTTCTGACCACTCTGTTTGGGGGGTCTGGACGCCACCTGTCCCCATACACCACCAGCATCCCTCCTGCTTCTGTTTACCCAGATGCCTGCTGACCTCCAGCCCTGGACTTTTCTTGTTTTAGAGGGAACCATTGGGTCCTGCTGCTGGAGGTACACACATTCCATTTGTTTTCGTATTGTGCCACCTGAACACAAAGAACAGGCTACACTCATGGGGGCTGCTCTTTGTGGACCGTCTACCCACTGCGGAGATGCTAACATGCTGGTGTGCCTCACCATGGCAGCATCTGCCACCTCAACAGTTAAGAGTGGGCAATGGGTGGGGCGCCTGGATGGCTCAGTCGGTTAAGCGTCTGATCTCGACTCAGGTCATGATCTCATGGTTCGTGAGTTCGAGCCCTGTGTCCGGTTCTGTGCTGACAGCTGCAGCCTAGAGCCTGGTTCAGATTCTTTGTCTCCCTCTCTCTCTGCCCCTCCCCTGCTCACACTCTGTCTCTCAAAAATAATAAATGTTGAAAAACAAATTTTAAAGAGTGGGCAGTGGGACCTCAGGTTGAGCCCAGCCTCTAAATGCCCGCACATGCTGACCCCCAAACAGTCCCATTGTGCAGGACAGGACTGAACAGTGTTTGGAATGATCCGTGCAGCTCCCGGGCTGTATTTTGGGGTTGGGGCTCCGTCTACAAAAGGCCTCTAGCCCACAGAGGGGCTGGGAGGTGGGAAGGCAAAAGGAACTGTATTTACTGACCATCTCTTGTATGCTCGGTGCACCACATGCATCCACTCGCTACTTAACCTGTCTTGGCCTCAGTTTTGTCTTCTGTGAAGTGGGGACAGTAGTGTGCCTGCCTCACTGGGGCGTCGAGACAACTCACTGAGATGGTGCATGTCTAGAAATATGAGTGCATATTGTTAATTATCTTCAGAGATTGGGTAGCTCCAGGGGGTTGGAATTAGCTTGATGTCCGAAGTCAGAGGAGACAAATCACTTGCCACTGTGAGATCCAAGCTGGCCCCACCATGAGTTTTCAGAAACCCCTTGGAAAGGGCCAGCAAGACCAGAAGATGTGGAGCCCATGTGGCTGTTCTTGGGTGAAAGGGCCACTGTACGGCTTGGAACTGCATTTCAGATCTGAGGTGGCCAATGAGGCGAGGGTTCCAGAAAGGGTAGACCATGTGGTAAAGACAGTGGCATCGCCCTCTGGTCCTGAACGCCTCCACCTTCTCCTGCAGGGGACAAGCTAGATGCAGACTACATTGAGCGCTGCCTGGGTCATCTCACACCCATGCAGGAGAGCTGCCTCATCCAGCTGCGACACTGGCTGCAGGAGACCCACAAAGGCAAGGTGGGTGCAGAGCTGGGGCCTACCAGACCATGTTCAATGACAGCCACTCACCCCAGGCACTGGGGGAGGAAGGGCCAGGTAAACAGGCTGATGTAATCAGCAGTTCTGAAAACTTGTATTTTGCCTTCTTTTTATCATGTATCGTCTCATGTATCTGTAATGCATGTTGTGCATACCGTTGATTGCAGGGTTTCTCATCCTTTGCACTGTTGACTTTTGAGGCCCGACAGTTCTTTATGGGGTGGGGTGTGCCCTGTTGGGTGTCGCAGCATCCTGGCCTCCACCACTAGATGCCGGGAGCTCTTCTTCCCCAGTTGTGACAACCCAAAATGGCTCCAGACTCTAAGCCCCATAACAGGAATGTCCACCATGCATGTAGGTCCCAAGCATGGACTTGACCTTCAGCTCTGTTGAATGAGAAATTTGAGCTTGCCCTTCCTCCCTATCCCCTCCCCACGCTGCCTGTGTGTGGGGTGCAGACAAGGAAGTTGCTTTCATGTTGGGCTGTGATTTAACCTGTCTGCTCGTTTTCTCATCTGTGAAAGGGGGATAATGCTAGCATACATCACCTAGACTGAATTACAAGGGACGATCCACATAAAATGCCTACAGTCATGTCTGGCTCGGATGAGCACTCAGGGCAGGGGAGCCTTTACTGGGGCTGGATTTCTCTTGCCTGTCAATATTTGCCCGAGGGAAGGAAGGCGAGCTGGCAGGGACTTAACTTGTCACCTCGGCCTATGAATTACACTCTGGGTTATATGTGGTAGGAACACAGCTTGAGTCAAGGCAAAAAAAAAAAAAAAAAAAAAGAGGAGGGGGCTATTTATTGGCTCATATAACAAACTGTTGAGAGGGATGTATTAATTTCTTAAGGCTGCTGAAAGAAAATGCTACAAACAACAGAAACTTATCCTCACAGTGCTGGAGTCCCGAAGCCTGAAGTCAAGGTGTGGTCAGGGTTCTGGAGCCTGCCTTTTCTCCAGCCTTCTGGAGGCTCTGAGAGACAGTCTGTATCATGCCTCCCCCTTCCTGGCTTCTGGTGGCTGCCACAGTCCTTGGCTTGTAGATACGTCATTCCAGTGTCTGCCTTCACCATCACGTGGTCTTTTTTCCTCCATGTGTCCTGTGTCTGTGTCCAAACACAGGAAGGCCCACCTACTCCAATATGACCTCACTTTATCTAATTATATCCGGATAGACTCATTTCCATATAAGGTCCCATTCTGAGGTTCTGGGTAGACATGAATTTGGAAGGGACATCATTCAGCCCAGGGGGCCATGCAGCCTGTCTCAGGGATGTCCCGAATCAGGACTCCCATGCGGTCGGGGCCGCTGAGCTCTTGTATCTGTTTACTTCTGCTTCATCCCCGCCAGACTTCCTTCCTTGTTGAGCTTGGAGCTGGGGCTCCCCATAACCTGCAGGCTCACCTTTACCACTGCAGAGAAAGGGCTTCACGTCCCGTTCCTCTGATTTAAATAGTCTAAATGCTCTGATTGGATTGTGCCACCGCTGAGGCCATGGGAGTAGAATGCTGACTGGCAACACCAGCTAAAACCGGCACTGGTGCTGGGGCGTGGGGAGGACACGTAGCTCCCCAGAAGCAAAGAGATGCCTGAAGAGGGAGAAATGTCTGGCAGCCCAAACTCACAGATTTTCACTACAGCCCGCCCCTTGGCTGTGTCGTTCGCGGTGGAGTGTGCGGTCCTTTTCCCAGCTATATATTTTGCAGAGAAGACAGGAGAACTCATTTTCCACAGTCTTCTCTACTGGGTGAGGGACTACCGTTCTACAGGCTTTACCCTTCTTGTCTCAGATTCCCAAAGATGAACACATCCTTCGGTTCCTGCGGGCCCGTGACTTCCACCTGGACAAGGCCCGGGAGATGCTGCGCCTGTCCCTGAGCTGGCGAAAGCAGCACCAGGTGGATTTCCTCCTTCAGACCTGGCGACCCCCTGCTCTCCTGGAGGAATTCTATGCGGGGGGCTGGCACTACCAGGACATAGGTGCGTCCCTTTACCTACAGAACGCATAGGGGGCCACTTTTCACATTGGGATCTTATTATTTTTCCTTTTGACTCTTCTGGGCATCTGGAGATGCCCTTGGGGTTCACCCAGCCATGAGGAAAGTAGGGCTGGAAGAGACATGTGGGCTCGAGGCAACATTTCTCCATGCAGAGGCAGCGTTAGCCCACCCTTACTTCTGATCATGGGGACCCCCACACATAATGGCTGCATGGGCATGCATCAGCACCCTGGGGATGCCATAGCAAATTACAACAAACCGGGTGCCTTAGAGATGTATCTGCCAACAGTTCCGGAGGCGGAAACCCCAAATCAAGGTGTGGGCAGGGCTGTGCTCCCTGTGGCAAATCTGTCTCTGCCTCCTCCAGCTCCTCGTGGCCCCAGGTGTTCCTTGGCTTGTGGCTGTATACCCACACTCTGCCTGTCTTCACGTGGATTCCTTCTGGGTGCCTGTGTGTCCTCTCTTCTTATAAAGACCTCAGGTCACTGAATTTAGGACCCACACTGATCCAGTAGGATTTCATCTCGAGGTCCTAAACAATCTGATCTGCAGACTGTTTCCAAATAAGATCACATACAGAGGTTCTGGGTGGACGTGAATTTTTGGAGGGCACTATTCAACCCGCTACAAATAAGTTCTCTCTCAGTTTTGTTTTGTTTTTTTTTAAAGATAGGTCTTTTCTGTAGTTTTTTTTTTTTTAATCTTTATTTATTTTTGAGAGAGAGACAGAGTGTGAGCAGGGGAGGAGCAGAGAGAGAGGGAGACATAGAATCTGAAGCAGGCTCCAGGCCCTGAGCTGTCAGCACAGAGCCTGACGCAGGGCTCGAACTCACGAACCGTGAGATCATGACCTGAGCTGAAGTCGGATGCTCAACTGACTGAGCCACCCAGGCGCCCCTCTTAGTTTTTTATTAAACTGCCCTTGATGTAAAAATTTGTATATATTGATTAGGGTGAGTGTTTGACTCACCTAAAGGACCGGTTGGGACACTTCAATATATAGTCAATTACCATTATTCATGGATTCCATATTGTGAATTTGCCTCCTCACCACAATGTATTTGTAACCCCCAAGTCAATACTCAGGGTGCTTTTGCAGTCAATTATGAACACGTGTAGAGTGGCGAAAAGTCAGAGTCATCTGACCTGTGTGTCCCCTGCTGAGGTTGAACAAGATGTGCTTCTTTTTTTCAGTTCTTACACTGTTAACAAGAGTCCTTTTTAAAGTCTACTTAGTGCTACATTTTTTTTTTTGCATTTTGGGGTGATTTTGGTGCTTAAAATGGCCCCCAGGCATAATACAGGAGTTCTGGCTAGTGTTTCAAAGCACAAGAAGGCTGTGACTCATGGAGAAAATGTTAGATAAGCTTCCTTCAGGCTTAGTGTGATGCTGCTGGCAATGAGTTCAATGTTAATGAATCAACAATATATACTCAATAAGGTGTCCTTAAATAGAAACACACAGAGAACAAGGTTATGTATTGATCAGTTGACAAAAATGTTGTGTCTAGAGGCTCGCAAGGACCTTACCCCATATTTTTCCTGGAAACGATGCTTTAGTACTTCCTGATTCAGTGTTCAAGGTGACTTTGGAAAACATCACTACAATGAATAACAAGAATCGATTGTATTAGTATGTAATTCCTTATTTTTCCTATTTGCTTTGGCTGATAGAAAGCTAAGAACCAACGTCATCCACTCTCTCCATACTCCTTTATAACATGGTTCATATTTTCTTTTTTAAAAAGCTTTAGGGGTGCCTGGGTGGCTCAGTTCATCCAGTGTCTGATTCTTTTTTTTTTTTTAATGTTCATTTATTTATTTTGAGAACAAGAGAGCCTAAGTGAAGAAGGAGCAGAGAGAGAGGGAAAGAGAGAATTCCAAGCAGGCTTTGCACTGTCGGCGCACAGCCTGATGTGGGGCTCAATCCCATGAACTGTGAGATCATGGCCTGAGCTGAAACCAAGAGTCAGTTACTTAACCAACTGAGCCATCTAGGCACCCTAAGCATCTGACTCTTAATTTCAGCTCAGGTCATGATCTCACGGTTCATGGGATCGAGCCCAGCGTTGAGCTCTGCGCCGACAGTGTGGAGCCTGCTTGGGATTCTCTCTCACCCTGTCTGTCTCCCTGCCCCTCCCCAACTTGCACGTGAGCACGTCTCTGTCCCTCTCTCTCAAATAAATAAACATTAAAAAGAATTAAAAAAAAATAAAAAGCTTCCAGATAAACGTGTAATGTTAGGACAGGTTTTCGGAGATGTTGCTAAGGCCATACAGAGTTCCCACATGCCCCTCACCCAGTTTCCCCTGTGATGTCAGTCTGTCTCCTTGACTCTTGAACACGTTGCTTCTGTCACCGTAACTGGCATCAATCCCTCTTGGGAGTGGGTAGAGCATTCCCAAATAAATGGACAGGAGGGGCAGGCTGAGCCACAGCCTGGCACCGCCTTCTCCGAAGAGAAGTTTGGGCCTGCCCTCTCACCAGCACTCCTGAAATAATGTCCCTTCTCTTTATGGGGCCTCCCCTGCAAAGACGGCCGCCCCCTCTATATCCTGCGCCTGGGCCACATGGACACCAAAGGCTTGATGAAGGCCGTGGGGGAGGAGGCACTGCTGAAGCATGTGAGTAGGGGTCCTCTCTCCCCGGACCCCAGGGCTGCCTGTGGGGGGAGCAGCCAAGTGAATGTTTGCCAGCACATTCCCTACTTTCCAGGTTCTTTCCGTCAACGAGGAAGGACAGAAGAGATGTGAAGGGAACACAAAGCAGTTTGGCCGTCCCATCAGGTAAGAACCCCCGCCAGGAGCAAATGCCCCTGAAAGAGTAAAAACAGCCAAGCTTCACTGGGCATGGACTCAGCACTTTACAGGAATGTCCTCATTTAATTTGTTCAGTGATCCTGTGAGGCAGGACCTGTTATTGTCCCTGTTCTTTATGGAGGGGGAAACTGAGGCTCAGAGTGGCTGTGCTCATCCCAGGTTGTTGCTAAGTGGGTAAGTTACTGTCTGCCTCGGTCTCAAGGATGTTACGCCCTGGGCCTTGCTTTTTGAGGCCAACTCTGCCATTCCAGGTCCCTTGACTCTGCCTCCCAGGCAGGCGGACTCAACAGGTGTCATGGCAATCCGGTAACCCTCGTCCGACTTCCCTAGACTCCTCAGTTTCCCGCATGAGTACTTAGGGTGACATGAACCTTCTGAACTATAGCTTGCTCGTCTGTAATGTGGGAATAACATCATGAGTCCCAAGGCGTCTTCATGGATTATCAAAAGCCACGTCTGTTGAGAGAGAACACAAATGTGTGTGTAACACTTGCTGTGCAGCAAGTGCTCGTTGAAGTACTTGCCTCACATCCTCCTTATTACAGTCTGGGAGGGAGAGGCCAGTGGGACCTGCCACTTTTTATCCCCAGATGGCCTGATCTTTGTGAAAGTCGAGTCCCTTTGCTGTTTGGAGCCTTTCCTAAGGGGATGTACATTGGCTGGGCTGGGAAATCGATCAATAAATCAGGGTCCTGATCCAAAGTGGAATTCACCTGAGATGGCTCAGATGACAGGGTGTCAGGAGGGACTCCTTACAGCGGTGTGGATGGAAGGATCAAAGGCAGGATGGAGGGGCTCCCAGGGATTAGACACTGCAGTAGAACACTCATTTTCCTAATGAATTAGTCCTGAGGAAATGGAGGCACAGAGAAGTTAAGTAACTTGGCCAAGGCCACACAGCAAGCGGCAGCGCTGAGATTTGAATCCAGGCCGTCTGGCTCTGGAGCGAGTGAGTGCTCTTGGCGCTTACACTCTATTTAGCAGTCGGAGCCTTTTCAACGATTGGTAGCAATGACTTGCTTTGAAGGAGTGCACTCTATGGCCTGTCCTTGCAGAGAACTTCACATATACTATCTCATTTAATCCTAACAATTGCTCGAGATGTTACTGCCACTGCCACTGTCCTGATGAGGAAGCTGCCTGTGTCACACAGCTCTCGGGGGATGGAGGTGACACTTGAATTTGGGTGACTAGCCTTAGAGGCCATGCACTGAGCCTCCTCACCACATGGCCTCCCCAGCCTAGGGTTGGGGTGGGGAGTAGGATCCACAAGAGTGTCCTACGGCCTCCGCCCCTCTACTCCCACCCTGGCTTCCTGAGCCTCTCTGTCCTGTCTGCCAGCTCCCGAGGCCCCCCACCAACCGAGGCTGTCGGGGGCCCTGGGATGTGGCAGAGCAAGCTGCAGTGAGGGGGTCATCTCTGCCGCAGCTCCTGGACCTGCCTGGTGGACCTGGAGGGTCTCAACATGCGGCATCTGTGGCGGCCGGGGGTGAAGGCCCTGCTGCGGATGATTGAGGTGGTCGAGGACAACTACCCTGAGACCCTGGGCCGGCTGCTCATCGTGAGAGCCCCCCGCGTCTTCCCGGTGCTCTGGACGCTGGTGAGAGCAGGCGCCTGGGCCAGACCCCTCCCCCGTGCAGGCTGAGATGGGGTGGGGGAGTTCCCTCTGCCTGCTGGTTCAGTGTCATTTCTTCTTCTTCCTCCTTCCTCCTCCCTCCTCCTTCCTCCTCCCTCCCCTTCCTCCTCCCTCCCCCTCCTCCCTCCTCCTTCCTCCTACCTCCCCCACTCCTCCCTTCTCCCTCCCCCTCCCTCCTGCCCCCATATTCCTCCTTCCTCCTCCTCCCTCCTCCCCCCTCCTTCCTCATCCCCCTCCCCCCTTCTCCCCCTCCTCCTTTCTCCCCCATCCTTCCTCCTCCTTTCTCTTCTCCCCTCCTTCCTCATCCCCCTTCCTTCTTCTCCCACCTCCTCCTCCCTCCTCCCTCCTCCCTCCTCCCTCCTCCTTCCTTCTTCTTCCTCCTCCTCCTTCTTCCTTCTTCTTCCTCTTTCCTTCTTCTTCCTCCTTCCTCCCCCCTCCTCCCCCCTCCTTCCTCCTCCCCCCTCCTTCCTCCTCCCCCCTTCTCCCCCTCCTTTTTTCTCCCCCATCCTTCCTCCTCCTTTCTCCTCCTCTCCTCCCTCCTCCTCTTCCCTCCTCCTTCCTCCTCCTTCTTCCTCCTCCTCCTTCCTCCCCCCTCCTCCTTCTTCTTCTTCCTCCTCCTCCCTCCTCCTCCCTCCTCCTTCTTCCTCCTCCTTTTCTTCTTCCTTCTTCCTCCTCCTTCCTCCTCCTTGCTCCCCCCTCCTCCCCCCTCCTCCCCTCTCCTCCCCCCTCTTCCCTCCTCCTCCTTCCTTTCCCTGCCTCCCTCCTCCTCCTTCCTCCTCCTCCTCTCCTCCCTCCTTCTCCCTCCTTCTTCCTCCTTTTCTTCCTCCTTCTTCTTCTTCCTCCTCCTTCCTCCTCCTCCTCTCCTCCCTCCTTCTCCCTCCTTCTTCCTCCTTTTCTTCCTCCTTCTTCTTCTTCCTCCTCCTCTCCTCCCTCCTCCTCTCTCCTCCTCCCTCCTCCTCCTCCCTCCTCCTTCTCCCTCCTCCTCCTTCTTCTTCCTTCTTCTTCTTTTCTTCAACATTTATTTATTTCTCAGAGACAGAGAGAGACAGAGCACAAGGCAGGGAGGGGCAGAGAGAGAGGGAGACAGAATCCAAAGCAGGCTCCAGGCTCTGTGCTGTCAGCACAGAGCCCGGCACAGGGCTCGAACCCATGAACCGTGAGATCATGACCCAAGCCGAAGTCAGTCGCCCCACCGACTGAGCCACCCAGGCGCTCCTGGTGGCATATCTTCTAAATAATAGCTTTGCTGAGATGTAACTCATCAGGTTCACTCTTTCCAAGTATAGAATTCAGTGGTTTTTAGTATATTCCCAGAGCTGTGCAACCATCCCACCTTCTAGTTCCAGAACATTCTCAGCACCCCAAGGGAAACCCTGTACCATCAGCATTCCTTCCTCTCCCGGCTTCCCAGCTCCTGGCAGCCATCAGTCTGCTTCCTGTCTCTATGGATTGGCCTGTTATAAATATTTCACAGAAGCGGAATCATACGAGGCATTTTGCATCTGATTTCTCTCACTGAGCATAATGATTTCAGGTTCATTGTGGTGTAGCATATCAGTACTTCATTCCTTTTTATGGCCGAATACTATTCCACCATATGGACAGACCATGATTTATGTATCTCTTGTCCTGCTTTGTGGACACTGGGTCACACTCAGAATTGTATAGCATTCCTGGGGCTCCTGTGAGCTGACTCTGAGGAGTGTTGGGATCCTGTGCTGCAGGGATTTGAAACCTTTTTGCCCAAGACCCACAGTAAGAAATACATGTTATGTTACAACCCAACGCAAACACACACACACCTGAAATAGATCCGCAAGCGATGGTTACATTAACTATGTGCAATATCCTCTTTTCTCTCTCTCTCTCTTTTTTAATGTTTTATTTTTGAGAGAGAGACAGACAGAGCATGAGGCGGGGAGGGGCAGAGAGAGAGGGAGACACAGAGTCCGAAGCAGGCTCCAGGCTCTGAGCTGTCAGCACAGAGCCCGACGCAGGGCTCCAACTCATGGACTGTGAGATCATGGCCTGAGCTGAAGTCTGATGCTTAACCCACTGAGCCACCCAGGCTCCTCTCTTTTTGCTCTTTTATTCCATTCCATTAAAAATAAGCTAATCATGGAGGTGCTTGGGTGGCTCAGTTGGTTGAGTGTCCAACTCTTGATTTTGGCTCAGGTCATGATCCCAGTGTTGTGGGATCAGGCTCTACATCAGGCTTTGCAATGAATGTTGTGCTTGCTTAAGATTCTCTCTCTCCCCCCCACCACCCCTTTCTGCTGCTTGCACGTACTCTCTATTAAATTTTTTTTTCTCAGATTTAAAAAAATTGGCTAGCCACACGTGCTAAATTGATCTCACAACCACTATCGGGTTGTCACTGACAGTTGAAAACCACTGCCTGGGGGCTTTGCTACTGGTCCACAGGCCAGTGCAGAGTGCCAGCCCCCCACCCCTAGTCCTGCAGACCCTGAACATACCCGGTGCCCCGAGGATTCAGTGCCCAAGAAAGCCTGGAAAGAGCTGCTATAAGTTGAGGTTCAATCAGGATAGAGATTTGAGAGTTAAGTGGATTCAGTGTTTCACTAAGCACCTACTGTGTGCCAGACACCTTTCCAGGCCCTGGGGATTTGGAGTAAACAAGCCAGCCACTGTATCTCTCCCCAACTGTGACGGGGCGGGGAGAGATAAAGCAGATAACATCACACAAGGAAATGCTTCATGGTTCCCTGTGACTAGGGCGTGAGGCCTACAGGGTTCGTGGAGAGGCTGAATCAGGCAGGGGGTAATGCAGGTGGGTAATTTAGACTGGGAAACTGAGGAAGGTCCCTCGGAGGAGGTAACAAGTGGCTGAGACCGAAGGAAGGAGCAGGAGTCCTTCAGGGAAGGGTGGGGAGGACAGGTGGGTCAGGCAACCCACACAGTAAGCACAAAGGCCTGGAGGCAGGACTGTACGTGATGCTTTTGAGAAATTGAAAAACCAGTGCAGGGTGGCTGGAACGAAAAGGAGCAAAAAGGCCGGTGGCCCTGGCAGAAGCTGGGAAAGTGCTCAGGGACCAGTGCCTGCTGAATCCAGGCTGTGGCAAAGGTGGGACTTCATCCTGGGGCAGTAGGGAGCCATGGAGTGTTGTCAGCAGGAGACGATGTGAGCAGACTTCTGGGACAGAACGTTCTTTGGCCACTGTGGCTACGTCAGGGCCTTGCTGGGGTTGGGCTGGAGAGCAGGAGCTGCAGGAGGGACAGGCAGGACCTGCCACTGGAGCTTTTTATCTTGAAATATCCTGAACTTTGTGAAAATTAAATTCTTGCTGTTGGGAGACTTCTATGAAGATGTGTATTGGGTAGGGGTGGGAGCCAGTCATTCAGGGTGCTGGCCAGAAGTGGGATTCACCCCAATGGCTTAATGGGGACATAACATAAAAGAACTCCTTGCAGAGGTATGGGCAGGATGGAGAGGCCCCAGGGACTAGACCCTGCAGTGATCCCTGACACCCGGGGGTGGGGGTGGGGGGTTGGTGGTGCCACGGGAGGAGATGGCATTGTTACCAAGCCTCATGAGAGCCGGAATGTGGCAGGGGGTGGGGGGGCCCAGGGGCAGTGAGGCGGCAGGGAGTGGGGGAAGAAGTACCCTGGCCTCTCTCTTTGTTCCCACCTCCTGCTGCTGTACCCCCTCCTCTGCCCAGTGGCCACACCAGATGGAAGCCAGTGGCACGGAGCCAGGTTGCCGAGGACGGCAGGTGACTGCTTCCCCGGGTGGAGGCTGAAGGAGAGTGACCACACAGGTGGGATTCCCAGTTCCTGTAGCATTCCTTGCTCAGTTGGCTTGTACCTTGCCAATGCTAAGTCCTTCCTTCCTTCCCCAACTGTGTGTTGAGTCAGACACCACACCAGCATCGTGGGTGGGGGGGTAGGGGTTGCCATGAAAAAAAAAAAAAAAAAGGATTGACATGCAGTTTCGAGTTCGGTGTTAAAGTATTTTCCATCTGGGGCAAACAAAATAGGATCATCCAAAGAGTAGAATATTATTCAGCCATAAAAAGGGATGGAGTAATGATCTGTGCTGCCAGGTGGATGAACCTAGAAAAAACATCATGCTGAGGGAGAGAAGCCAGGCACAAAAGGCCACATACTGGAGGATTCCATTTCTATGAAACGTCCAGACAAGCAAATCCATAGAGACAGAAAGCTGACTGGTGGTTCCAGGAGCTGGGGGGAGGGGAGTGGGGCATGACTGCTAATGTGTATTAATGTGTAAAAGGAATGGGGTTTCCTTTTGGGGTGAAGAAAAGTCTTGGAATTACAGGAAAGTGGTAGTTATATAACATAGTGAATGAACTAAAGCCACTGAATTGTTCACTTTAAAAGGGTTAATTCACTTTAAAAGGGTTAATTCTCAGTTGGAAGAGCATGCGACGTTTGATCTCGGGGTTGTGAGTTCGAGCCCCATCCATGCTGGGTGTAGGGATTAGTTAAATAAAAGCTTGAAAAGAAAAGAAAAGAAAAAAGAAAAGAAAAGAAAAAAGTTAGTTCCTTGTCATATGAATTACATCTCAATAACAAACAAAAAACCAAAAATACCTTTCCATCTTGTCTCATCTCCCCCACTTCAGATCAGCCCCTTCATCAATGAAAACACCAGGCAGAAGTTCCTCATCTACAGTGGCAGCAATTACCAGGGCCCCGGAGGCCTCGTGGACTACCTAGATAAAGAAGTGATCCCCGACTTCCTTGGGGGAGAGTGTGTGGTGAGTGTGTGGCTGCAGGCCCTGGGCTGTGGCCTCGGGGTGGGGGTGGGGGAGCCAGGGATTGCTGGGGCAGGGCTGCAGAGGGCCACGGAGGCTGGAGTGGGGCACTCTGTCATGTGTGTGGGTGCTGGTACCTGGAGAGGCCATGCTTTCTCTTTTGGGGGCAAGGCTTGTTTTAGACGCTTCCCCAAAGAGAAGTGAGTATTGTCCAAAGGAGGGGCCTTAGCTTGGTTTTTCAAACATAGTGATCCAGATGGAAGTTTCTAGAAGACCAGAGACCAGGCCAGTCAAAAGTTTACCCCAGTATTCCCTATGTACTTCGTTGCTAGGCAGCAGTCAGAGTTTACCTGCTGACTTTGCGCCCTCTGCTGCTGAGAGAGGTGACTCAAACATCCCAGTGGCCTGAACCCCAGAGCCTGTGTATCCAAAGGGATTTATTCCCAACTCACATCCTCACGGAGTGGTTAGATGGGCCAACTGCTTCAAGGAGAGGCAACCACAGACCCCTTTTACTGCCTCCCCTTGGGGCTGAGATGACACAGGCAGGGGTGACCGTGGGTCACAACTGTCTTATCTCATCTGGCCATGGGATGAGGGCAGGCCAAACTCCAAGCATACATGATTTCTGAGTAAAAAAAGGCATTTCCTAGGAATTCTGCCAATTTGAATCTCTCCACTTGTTGAGATACATACATGTGATTTATGTTTAACAAATGGGCCTGTAAGAACCAGCATGGTAATAAGAGACTTGAGCCTGGGGGCCCTGATAAACATGGGTTTGTGCCCAGGCTCAGACACTTTCTGCTGTGTGATCTCAGGCAAGTGGCTTGACCTCTCTGGGCTTCCATTTTCCTCCTCTGTGAAATGGAAATAGTAAGAGTTCCTACTGCATTGTGGTTTTGGAGATGAGGTCATGGGAGAGCCCCTGTACTGTTCTCACTTTGGGGTTGCTGTTGTAAGTGCAGTTTCAGGGGTCACAAAGTACCCTTCTGTGGGTCAGCCAGGCCGGCTGGGTCCTGACCTGCTACTTTCGTCTTTATCCCCCAGTGTAATGTCCCCGAAGGAGGGCTGGTCCCCAAGTCCCTCTATCTGACAGAAGAGGAGCAGGAGCACACAGACCAGCTGCGGCAGTGGAGAGAGACTTACCAGTCGGCCAGCGTGCTCCGAGGGGCCCCCCATGAGGTGCTGGGACCTGGCCCGGGAGGGCCCGCCGGGTTGGGGTGGGGTCTTAGGTCAGGGTCCCCCGAAGCAGACCCTGAGACAAGAGTTCTTGTGCTAGCGATTTGTTGAGGGTGAGCTCTGAGGAGAAACCTGTAAGGAGAGGTGGGACAGGATGGGTACGGGGAAGGATGCAAGCAAAGGGGCGGTGCAGCCAAGTCCCCTGATCCCAGGGGAGCACTGGGCTGTGCAGAGCATGGCAGATGGGCAGATGAAGACCCAGGTGGGCACCCACAGCACCTACTGCAGCTGACCTCCCCATCCCGGCTCCCCACTCCTGGTGGGATTCCAGGTCGGACCCTCAGACCGTGCCCTCCCCATGCAGGTTGCTGTGGAGATTCTGGAGGGCGAGTCAGTCATCACCTGGGACTTTGACATCCTGAGAGGGGACGTGGTGTTCAGCCTGTACCACAGCAAGCAGGTGCCCAAGCCTGGACCCCAGGAGCCTGGGGCCAGAGCCGGCGGGCAGCTGACGGACAAGGGCTGGGTCCTAGGTGTGGATTACAGCCGTGTGGAAGCCCCCCTTGTCTGCCGGGAAGGGGAGAGCATCCAGGTTCGAATTCCTTTGTTCATTCATTCGTCACTCAGGATTGAGTGTCCACTGTGTGCCAGGGTTCTGGGAGCACCCAAGTAGATGAACTGCATATGGACTTTGGCCTTGGAGCCCCTGTGGGATGGGTGGGGAGAAAGACAGAATCAGACAGATCCAGGACTCTGGGGACCTCCCAGGACCCCAGCCTCAGAATCCCTGTGACTCTTGTCAGAGATGCAGATTGCCAGGGCCCAAGCCAGGGAGAGGTAACTCAGACCCTCTGGGTGTGAGGCCTGGACCCTGCATCCCTCACCCTCTCCCAGTGATTTCTGACGTGTGAGCTTCAGAAGCTATGCAGCAGAGACATACTAAGTCTGGGAACGGAACTCAGATGCATTGTGGAACATGAACACGAGGCCCCCTGCATTCTCCACTCTCTAGTGCTTGTAAGTCTCACATCGCTGGCCTCGCTCGCTCTCTCACCCGTACCGCACACACAAGCTCTGATGAGCACTGCAGATCTCTCTGAAGGTTCCCTGAGCAGCACACTGTCTTGCACCTCACACACCAACACCCCTAGCCCTCATTCTCAGCATCCAGGCCCTCAACTAGCTCTAACCAACCTGCCAGCTCCCTGCCTGAATCCCTGCCTGGACCTCATCTGCAAATCACGCTCAGCAGAACAAAAGCCCAACAAAGTCCAGGCATTTAATTAAACCGCACCACTACAGCCCTCTTCTCCAGGCCTCCACTCCCACCAGATTTAGAGGGAGGCTCTCAGCCCCCAGGGATATGGGGGTAACAGCAGAGGGGCCAAGGATGACTTCGGGAGGCCCTGAGAGGAAGACTGGCTGGTGGATCCGTTTAGTAAGGGGCTCCGGTCCCCAGGAGGACCAGAGCCTCAGGCCCGGCTGCTGTGTTTCAGGGCTCCCATGTGACCCGGTGGCCTGGCACCTACTTGCTCCAGTGGCAAATGCACAGCCCCCCTGGCAATGTGGCCTGCAGCATCCCGGGTGTGGAGGATGTCCTGACGGCCCTGCACAGCCCTGGCCCCAAGTGCAAACTCCTCTACTACTACGAGGTGCTGGCGTCTGAGGACTTCAGGTAGGAGGGGCTGGGGAGGGGGAGCCTGGGCAGGAAGGGTCCTGACTCCCCTCTAGGCGAGGCCCACAGCACTCCTGAGGCCCCTTCCTTCTGGGCTGGGGGCACTAGATTCACCTCCTTCACTTGTCTTTGAGCTCATCCAGGGGCAGGTCCCCAGCATTGGTATTGTTAAAATTCTCCAGTGGTTCAGCACGTGTGTGAGCAACCAGATTGAACACTGTGTCCAAACTCTGCCTCAGCTGCAGGATCTCCCTTTAAAAAAAATGTTTTTTAATGTTTTTATTTATTTTTGAGACAGAAAGAGACAGAACACGAGCAGGGGAGGGGCAGAGAAAGGGAGACACAGAATCCGAAGCAGGCTTCGGGCTCTGAGCCATCAGCATAGAGCCCGATGCGGGGCTCGAACTCATGGACTATGAGATCATGACCTGAGCCGAAGTCGGACGCTCAACCGACTGAGCCACCCAGGCGCCCCATGGATCTCCCTTTTAAATGAAATCCTGGACAGAAGCCAAACATACCAGATTGATTGGTGGGGGAAGGGGAGCCCAAGGCCTTCCTACTTGGACCTCCCTGTATTCCTAGAAACCCATAAAAAAAGGATTTGGAATGTTCTAGAACATTCTAGAATAGTGTCTCACAGACACCTCTCTCCAAGTGTTGCTTTCAGAGAGACAGGAAGTGTAGTGGTTAAGGCCTCCAACACTTCCTGATTGCTCTGTGACCTCAGGCAACTCACTTAAGCTGTCTGAGCCTCAGGCTTCCCATCTGTTACATGGGGACTACTGAAATCCTAGGTCATGGGGTTGTCATGAAGATGAAATAGCTGGGGGAAGCCTGCCCTTCACCAAGGCCTACAGTAAGCCCTTGATAGCAAAAATGAAACTGAGGGTGAGGACATGGAGAGTTTCTTCAAGGCCTTACATTTTATCTTTTAAAAACGAATGTGATTTTGCATCCTGCTTCATGACCTATCTATGCTTGTGTCCTTCTAAAAATAATGCTTTATATTCTATACCATGGAGTCAAATTGAGGCTCCAGGAGGGTGTCACATCTGTATCCATATCCTGGGTGGAGCTCCAAGTATTGTAGGGGCACATACAGCCCCCTGTGAGAAATACTGGGCCACTGTCTTTACTCCAAGAGAGCCCCACAGCCTGGGAGGGCTGGTGATTTCCTCTTTGGGAAGTGGCCTGCTTTGGCCGCTGGGCACCAGTGCAGGGGAGAGACATGCAGACACAAGCATTGGGGGCTGCTGGCCCCCAGGAGGGCAGGTGGAGGCCTAGAGGGGGACAGAGCAGATGCTGCTTACCAGCCTGTCTGGTCAGCTTGGGGTAGCCTTGCTGCCCTGCCCTTCAACAGCCTTGCAAGAAAACCAGTTCAAGGGCTATTTCCTGGGTGTCCTCAGTAGGCAGGCATTGGGCTGGGCCCCGAGGGACCAGACAGATAGGGCCTGCCATCGTGGAGCAGGAGACCACATGATCACACCTGTGCCTAACAGGAGCAGCGGTGGATGCCATGAAGGCATTCCAGCCTGGGGTCCTTGCCCAAGGTCAGATAGCTAGGAGGTGTCAGAAGCCTCAACACAGGGTGTTGTCAGAGCCTGGCACAGGCCTGGCACAGAGCCTGGACAAGGGGCCTGGCACAGGGTGGGCATGGGATGTGGGGGAGGTACCTGGGAAGAGACACTGGAGTTGAGACCTAGGTGGCGTGCACATACATCATCTGGGGGGGGGGGGGGGTTGTCACAATGCAGATTCTGCAGCTCTGGGGCGCAGAGAGTCTGCAGCTCTAACAGGCTCCAGGAGGGGCTGGTGGTGCTGGTCCCCACACCACACTTGGAATAGCCAGATCCTAAGGCTTCACTGGCCAACCAGGTAGCTACCAGCCACAGGTAGCAATTTAAACGTAGCTATTACAGTTCAACAAAAATAAAAAAATCAGTTCCTCAGCTGCACGAGCCACATTCTGAGTGCCCAGTAGCCCCATGAGGCTGATGGCTGCTGCAGTGGACAGCACAGCTGTAGGACACAACTGTCATGGCACAAGGTTCTCCTGGAGAGCGCTGCTCTGAAGTCTGGAGTAGAAGTTAACTAGAGGAAGCAGGGGGCAGAGAAAGTGCTTCTGGCAGCAGGTGGAGACCTTCACAGGTTCCCAGACAGGGGAGGCGAGTGTCAGAGATGCTGAAAGGAGGCTGCAGGGGTGGGGTGGGGTGAGGTGAGGCTAGAGATAGGGTCAGAAACTACCCGGGCTATGCTAGATCCCCAGGTCAGGGAAGCCCCTGAATGGTGTGTAGCAGGCTGGGGCTCTGTGTGTGGGGTTGGTTGGGGGTGGGGCTGGAAAACGGGTGGAGCCTCGTTTCTCACCATAACTCTGCTTGCGTTTTGCTCTACACTTGCCCTGTGCGCCTGGGGTGGTTACCAGCCTGGTAGAAAGAACCCTGGGGCCTCATTTGCAGCATCACCAGCTTTTCCACTGCTGTGCGTGGGCCCCAGGGCCGTGTCACCCCAGAAGGTAATGTGCACACAATGCCCTTCCTCCCCAGGGGCTCCATGTCCAGCCTGGAATCCTGCACCAGCGGCTTCTCCCAGCTCAGTGCCACCACTTCCTCCTCTTCTGGCCAATCCCACAGCAGCCCCCTGGTCTCCAGATAGCTGGGACTGAGCCCTGTGGGGAAGCCCACTCGGCTCCCACGTTTCAAGTGTCCGTGAGGTCTGGGACCACGTGGGCTTCCGCCCTGGGTCTGGACACTAAGTGGGGGCATCTGGAGCCGATGGCAATGATCCAGCTCATGCACTCTTCAGGATGCAAGACAGAACCATCTCCTTTGGGCTTCATGTGAGGAAAAGCCAAGGAATGGTTGGGCCACCTTTGGGCCTGCCTGGTCTGGGAGCTCAGGGATGTCATCAGGCTCAGCACCCCCTCTCCACCTCTGGCTCTTTCCCTGGGGCAGCCTCCTTCTCAGGTGCCTTCCCCACGCAGAGGGCCCCATCACCATTAGGCTCCCTCTCTCCTCCCAGCTCAGCTGTGGAAGAGAACCTCTCTCCCCCAAAGTTCGAACCAACCTCCCAGAACTGAGTCTAATCAGTCTGTCTGGGTCCCACACTAGTCCTTGAACCAATCACAGTTGCCAGGGGAACAAAGAACACAGACTGGCCAGTAGGTTTCTGTCTACGATCTGGACCAATCACCATACAGGGATGGGGTTTCAGTGATTGGCCTACCTGGACCACATGCCTGTTCCCGAAGCCAACCACCTGGTTTGAAAATCATAAGGGGGTTGCCTCTAGGAATACTGGGGTACCCGACAGGAAGAAGAGGGAAAGAATGCTGGGTAGGCAGAAATGATTGGCGTTCACATCTGATTCCCTAGCAATGCCCTGTGTCCCAGATGTGCATGGTGAACAGTTATATGAGTTACAGGCTCCACTGTCTGTGGGGAGCAGCCCACCCTGGATCTGAAATCCATTTTCCCAGAGCTTGGCTAGGAAGGAAACCTGACCACCATTGACTTGAGGAGGGTGGAGAGGCCCAGGCAGTGATGAAGTGGCTCTAGCTATCTTTAAACTCCTCTGGAGGTTCTTTTCCTTCTTCGGAGCAGTTTAATTATGAGTTTTTTGGTTGTGAGTCACAGAGACCCATACAAAAGGGTAACCAGTCATGAGCACATGTAATTGGCCAGTCCAGGATCTCTTGCTTCAGGTAAGGCTGGATCCAGGACCTCAACATGGCATCAGGACTCCCCTTACGGGGAGGAGGAGGCTGTGACTTTGTTGTGTCTGCCCTATGGCAAACCCGACCCCTGGAACCTGCTACTGATAGACGTTCCCTGAGTTCTGCATGGGAGAGTTTTGGGTATGCTTGGGGCTTGAGGACATTTCTCCTTTCCTTTCCTGGGCTCCCAAAAAGGTCACAAGTCACAGGTTACCAACTGGCCGACTGCAGTCTGATCTGGCTTTTGTTTTTGCCTATAGAGAGATTGAAAAATTAGAGCATTTCACACAGAGATCAGGATGTCTAGCTTCCCTCAGGCATTTGGGACTATTGGCAAAATGGGGCCACTGTTGCCATGTAAAGGCAAGACAACTGTATCTCCTGGATGGGGGCCACCCCAGTCCTCACCCGTCTATCAACCTAGTCCACATCACTCACTCACATCAGCCTAGGAGGGACCTCACTGATAGGGCTCCTGGGGGGCCAATGTGGGGCTGAATGACTCATTGTTACTCTTATCTCATAGCCTTGCTTATAGCTGGGGGGGGGGGGGTCATCTCTGGCCAACACCTGCAGTCACTGGGCCTTGCCTAAGGGGTGGGTGTACAACCATGGGGTCCACGCCTCCATGCAGTCTCAGCGTGACAGGGCAAAGAGCAAGGACTTCCTTGCATACCACCCTCAACCCCAAACCTGGAGCAGAGGGAAGGAGTCACTTTCTAGAGACATCCTTCTCCCTGCAGGGAGGGAGGCTCTTCCACTTCTGTTTGCTCCTCAGGTATAGGAACAACACCCAGAACTGCATCCTGTATCCAGGTGTGTGTGCACATGAGGGAGAGAGGTAGGGGGAGATTGGAGACATTCTCATAGCTCCCATGTCACCAGACATTTATTACTGAGCATCTGTGATATCTTCACCTGTCTTGAGATGAATTTCTAGCTTGCCTCTAAAACCCAGGTGTGCCCTAGAAGCATTTTTGAGTAGGCTTCCCTGGCATTCCCCACACATTAATTGTCTAGGAATGGCACCAGGGAAGGATGGAGAAGCCTTTCCTTGACTTGGGGTTATATGTGGCTTGACAGCTGTTACCTGGATCTGCTGTGAGCAGTCCAGCCTTGGCAAAAGGGATGGGACTCAGACCCTCTCATTTCTCCCCTTGAGAGCTCCTTCTTTCTCCCTTGGGAGAGCTGCAGCTCAAACTTCTTAAGCAACAAAGGGAATTTTCCCTGGGTCCTGTAACTGGGATGGCTAAGGGTGTGCTTGCTGAAGGTATTGCTGGCTCCAGGAGCCCAGTGTCCCCAGGCCCATGTGTTCATCCTCTCAACCTCACCCAGGCCTCCTGGCTCTGTATCTCTTCTCACACTGGCCTCATCCTCTCTTCCACCTGGTGGGAAAGGTGGCTGCCAGAAGCCCAAGCCCACAACCACAGGGCTCACAATCTCTAAGGCTGAGAGAGACATTCTCTTTCCATCTCATCCCACAGAAGGCTCTGACTGGCCCTGTTCCAGTCGAGTGCTTGCTCCTACGGATGTACCAGCCACGGGGCTAGGGGTCCTGTGATTGACATTTCCTCCAGAAGCAACAGTGGGATACAGGTCACCCCAGGACAAGGGGAGCTGGGCCAAAGAAGCAGCAGACGGCCATGGTGGCATCTTCTGCAGTGCCCCTCACTTGCTGGAGGTCTCTGGGGTCCACGCTGGAGCATCATTAATCAACAGGTTTCTCCTACCTTTGGGAGGCTTGAAATTAAAAGTCTAAGGAAGGGCTGCTGAATTCCTGACTTCTGTATTTCCCTAGACCCCAGGGCTAGAAGCTCCTTGGCTTGGCTTCTTTATCTTGTTCATTAACCTGGGGTGAGCAGGACAGAAACAACCCACTAGCAATAGGACCCTGCCCATGCACTGTGTTTAGAAGCCTGGGTCTTAAAATTTAGACATGGTGAGGTTCAAGCCCCAGCCTTCTTTTCAGTAGCTGTGTAACCTCCAGCAGGTGACTTAACTCCCCTGTGCCTCAGTTTCCTCATCTGTAAAATGGGGGCATGCCTACCTCATTCACTGGGCTGTAGTGGAACAAAAAATACCAGCTGTGGAGTCCACAACCCAGTGCCCAGCACACAGAAAGCACACGGTAAGTGTCAGAGGTTATGCTGATGACTTAAGGCTTCTCGCCCAAACACTCCAGACTCCTTCCGGAGCATGCCCGCCTGTCACTGTTTTTCACGGGACAGAAGGCTCAGCACCATGTGCATCCGGAGGAAAGCGGGTGTCAGGATATTATTGCCCTCTTATTTCCCATTTAGAAACTGCTTGCGTTTTCTGGGCAAATCCACTAAAATGGAAGAGCATCATTTGGAGTGCTATTTCCCCCAACTAGCTGGAGAACGTTCTCTCTATAGGCTGAAAGAAGGGGATTCTGGGACATTTTCTCCCCCCCTACCCTGCACTCTGGAATTGCTTCTCCTGTAAGACGAATTGTTTGATGAGAATATTTTTCATTCTGTTCTACACACTCTATTTTAGTCAGTAAAACCTGATGTTCCTTGTTCGCCTGATCATTTGCTCTAACCAAAAGCATTAAACGTTTTAGATTTGGGTATACCTCAGTGGTCTACTCCCTGAAACCCTAGAGGTCTCCCTGGGCTTGTTCAAGAATTACTCCGCTGTTGTTTGTAAGACACAAAAGCATTTTCTTTTTTTTTTTAATTTTTTTTTTTTCAACGTTTTTTATTTATTTTTGGGACAGAGAGACAGAGCATGAACGGGGGAGGGGCAGAGAGAGAGGGAGACACAGAATCGGAAACAGGCTCCAGGCTCCGAGCCATCAGCCCAGAGCCTGACGCGGGGCTCGAACTCACGGACCGCGAGATCGTGACCTGGCTGAAGTCGGACGCTTAACCGACTGTGCCACCCAGGCGCCCCCACAAAAGCATTTTCAACACGGGTGATATCACCTTCAGAGTGTTGCAAGTCGGTTCTTGGCGGTGGGGGAGGGTGCACACATAATATCACATTTTTATATATAAAGCACAGATATACAGTAGTTTTCTAAGGCTGCTGTAAGAAATTGCCACAAACTTGGTAGCTTAAAACAGCAGAAATTAATTCCCTCACAGCTCTGGAGGCCAGAAGTCTGAGATCAAGATGTTGACAGGTGTTCCCTCCTGACACTAAGGGAGAATCCTTCCTGTCTCTTTGAGCTTCTGGGGGCTCCCAGAACCCAATGGCTTGTGGCTGTATTGTTCCCATCCCTGCCTCTGTCTTCACATGGCTTCTTCCCTGTGTCTCCTTTCTTATATGGACACCAGTCACTGGATTTAGGGTTCACTCTAACCCATGATTTCACCTTGAGATCCTTAACTGATTATATTCGCAAAGACTACTGTCAAAGAAAGTCACCTTCTAAGGTTCTGCGTGGACATTAATGCTGGGGGGACACTATCCAAACCAATGCATATGCATAGGATGCATAAACAGATAAATGTGCAGTTCATCAGTGGTATGAAATGCAGATCCCTGGGCCCACTCAGCACTGCCAACTTGCAATCTCTAGGATGGGTTGCTGGATTCTACCTGCCAGCTATCCAGGTGAAGTTGAGGGCCCTGCTGTCCATCTTTCTGGGCCACTCTGCCCTGTTCTCTGGGGTTTGACCCAAGTACTAGCGTTATTTCCAAAGACATCCACAGTCCTGAGGTTGGGCATGGGTTTGGGGCCCTGACCAGGGCACCACCTGTCTTTCCTGTGAGCTTCCTTGAGACACAGAGCTGGGGTGCTGGCTGCCACATACATCATGGGATTCTGAAAAGGCTCTCTTGTTTTGGAGCAGGAGACCAAAGACTCACTTGGGAGAGCAGAGGAGGTGTGGCTCTTTTGTGTGACTGAACAGGGCCCACCTGTCTACACCGGCTTCAGTTACCCAGCCCTGCCAACACATCCAGTTGAGGGAGAGGAAGCAGCCTTTGCCTGCTTTGGTACAGTGAATGCATTCATTCTCTGGGACATTTCCATGATTTCTCTTTCCATGGGCGAGAGCTCTCAGAGGACCAGCCAGCTGACTCCTGCATGCATTGGGTGTTGAGAAAGACAGAGGTCCCTGGAGCAAGCCAACTGGGATCAGATCTGAGCCCTGAATCACTGCTGACGTCTGTCCTGGGCTGAATCGCCTCCCAGGAAGCCCCCTGGGGTTTGGGTGACACCCAGAGAGGGCAAAACACACCAGGGCTTCCTTGTGGCTCAGAAGGTGCCTCTGGGACCCATTCTTCCTCTGAGGCCAGGGGCCAGGTCCAAAGCAGACCTCTGGGGTCTCCATAGAGGCAGGTCTCAGGGCACCAGAGTTGGGAGTTTGGGCAGAGCCTGGAAAGAGCTGGAGGAAAAGCACCAGGTTACTCTCAGGGACACCAGAGGTGGCTGTGGCTTTTAAACTTCTCCCCAGCCCATTTTCCCCTCCTCCACTCAGTGCTCACCCCCAAGGCATTCCTGAGGAATGTGGGTAACCAAAAAGCATAACTTGAAACCTCTGACTTAAGAATTCCCTGGAGCCCAACGTTTTCTGGGACACAAATCCCATTTGCAAATACAATGAAAGCTGTGGGCACACTTGAATGGTTTCCATTTCAGGGCTCCTAAGAGCCCTTGAAAGCCTACCCACTGAACCCAGGATTGGAACCTTTTTCTGGAGTCTTTCCCGATGCTAAAGTTTTATACAGAGCATCCCAGCAGCCACATGTCACCATGGCAACTTGCCCAGCACACAGGACTCTGGGGGTTCCAAGTCAGGCCACCAAGATATCTGGTCCACATTCTGTGCCCAGGGGCCTTCCATCACTACCATGGAGGCATATGGGGAGGAGATCCTTGCACTGCCATAACTAGTCCATGTTAATCCCCAACCAGCAATCCCGAAGCTAGATGACTAGAGCTCTTGTATATTTGTGTCAACACATGTCCCTACCCACTGCCAGAGGAAGGCATCAGAACCTCAAACACTTTTCTGCCTCTGGTCCATGTCCCATCTAAGCTCCACAAATGCCAGAGTCCAAAATGTGCCTCTCCTGGAACAGTACATTATGGGTTGCCAGAGACCCCCCAAATCTAACACAAATTGCTTCAAGCAAAACAAAACAAAAAACAAAAACAAAAAACACAACAGTGCCTTACTGGTCCATGTAATTGGCCCCAAAAGGATACTGGCATCAGGTATAGCTGGATCCAGGGGCTTAAATGATGTCCTCTCTCTCGACTCGGTTCGGTTCTTGTCCATGTTGGCTTCACTCTCTTTCTCCATGTGGCCCACACCATGGCAGGTGGGCAATCTCAGCAGAAGTGTCTTTCCCCAAATTCTAGCATTAGTTCCAGGGTGGGCTGTCATGAGTTGACTGGGATAGATGTCTATCTCTGACCCACTGATGCCATCTGGGACTTGAAGGGAGGGGATGGTACTTGCCAAACCACAAGGATAGAGAATGGGGGAGAGGTAGTACTCTACAGGCAATGAGAGGGAGGCTCACAGCCATGGCTTTCTGTGTCCTGCCCACCTTCCCAGGGCATTCTCATTACCACTGGGAGGCATCTGGATGCAAGAAGCTGCAAGTTTCTGATGGCTACCTCTGGTTGAAGCATACTCAGCCCCTGTGTCGGGCAGGCTGGAAGTGCCAGGGAGTTACCCCCCAGAAGGAGCCCCGGACCCAAGATGAGTGTCGGCTGACAAACACCCCACAGGAAGCCCAACTCCAAGATGCCCTTGCATGTTCCCCGAGTCTCTGGGAATCAAGCCTGACTGTCCACAGTGGGGGGGCTGCTCATTAATGCACTGACTGCCTTTCCTTCCCCACCTCACTTCCCTGTCCCCCATCAGGGCTTCTTGGAATCACCTCCCAAAGAGACTACTTCCCCTCACATCTTTGTCTCAGGTTCTGTTGCTGGGAGGGATCCAGCCCAAGACAGGGCATTTACTAAAAGGACAGGCCTAGATGTTGGGCAGGCATGATAGATACCCCTATACAAACAGGGAGGGTGAATGTATCCTAGTCACTGAGCCAGGGACCCCTCTGGCTCACCACGACGGACCCTCTTCAGCTCCCTCTGGCCTGAAATCCACCAAGCCCATGCACAGTACTGTACCTTCCCAACTCAGCTGCCAGCAAAGCCAAGGACAGATGGAGATGCCCTCTGAAGAGGCCAGAGCTTTCCGGACTAGGGTTTCTATAGCCTGTTGCCTCAGAACCCCTGGAGGTGCTCCCAATAGATTCCCAGACCCTCTGCCCCCAAGATTTTGATTCAGTGGGTCTGGGACAGGATCTGCAATCCTAGAACATTCCTGGGGACTACCCTCTGACCTGCATCCACGCTTGGGAACAGTCTTAGGAATATGCCACTGTGATGCAAAGGTGTCTGGGAAGTCCTCCATCCTGTCACTACTTCCTACCCTCGAACACTGGGAGTCAAACATCCAAGTGGCCCAGGGGCCAGCTGTGCACTGCAAGAAGGTAAAATACACAATGAGACTTCCAGGTGGAGTTGAAACACACGGTCCCTGGAGGAACATGTCAAGTTGGTTGTTTACATTTCTGGAAGGAGGAGTTAAAACTTGAAGCTTCCTTCAACTTGCCTGCTTCCCTGGATAAGCAGCTACCCTCGAATTCCTGCACATGCTGTGAATGCCACCCCTCTCTTCCCTCCAACCTGGGTCACAAACCCAGAAGAGGGGCTGAGCTAAGAGGGAGAAATTACAGCAGCCTGGTCAGGGGTACCATGGCCTTTGGGTGATGGTTCACTAGGTGTGGGTTCAGCTATGCCCAAGAATACCAACAACTTGGTCTGTGGCTCCCACCATAGAACCCAAATGTAGCATCTTGGAAGGAGTATCACAGGCTGGCACAGTGGCTCTCAACTCGTCCATCCCTCCATCTTTGGGGGAGAGACAGAAACACACACAGACCCATAGACACATCCCTGCAGGAACTTGGGAGTCTGGGAACTGGCCTGTGATACTTCACTTCTCTGAACCAAATTCTTCCTTTCTAAAGTGAAACTAAACCAGCAGTACAGTAGATGGACTGCAGGATGGGCTCGATTAGCCTCCTGGACTCATGTCCCTTGGTATCTCCTCTAAGGGGTGGAGTCTGTCTCCTTTCACCTTGAATCTGGGGACTGACAGAATGTGGTGAAAGTGAGGTCACACCAGTTCCAAGCTGAAGCTTCAAAAGGCCTTGCAGGATCCTCTTCCAGGATCCCAGTCCCCACCTGGATCCCAAGGCTGAGCCAGCTTCCTGAAGGATGAGGCACCGGGGGGCACTATGTCATCAGCTGTGGCCACCCCAGACCAGCCCCCAGTAGGCCCATTAGCTGACTGCAGACAAACCAATGAGCCCAGCTGAAACCACTGATCAAGAGAATCCCCTAGCTGGCCCTAGAATCATGAAAAAAATAATTACTCTTCCACAAGAAACAATAACTGGTTGTTGTTTTAAGCTGCCAAGTTTTGGACTGGTGATGCAGCACGAAGTAACTACTAAGTTATATCATGTCTCAGTCTGCTCAAGTTGCTATAACGAATACCATACACTGTGCGGCTTGAACACAACAGACATCTATTTCTCACAGCTCTGGAGGCTGGAAGTCCAAGAGCAGGGTGCCGCCAAATTCAATTCTCGGTGAGGTCCCACTTCTTGGCTTGTAGACAGCTGCCAGCTTTCTGTGTGTTTACACAGCCTCCTCTTCATGTGCGTGTGTGGAGAGGGTGCTCTTCTCTTTCCCTTGTAAGGGCGCTAATCCCGTCACGAGGGGACCATGCACACGACCTCATCGAAACCTAATTAAACCAAAGGCCACCTCCTAATACCATCACATGGGTGGCGGGGGCAGGGGGATGTTAGGGCTTCAGTACAGGATTCTAGGGGAGACATATTCAGTTCCTTATGTGCATGAGTCTACTTGAGGATCTGCTGAGAGCACATCCCCCACCCCCAAAATATCTACTAAACACAGTGTAATGTACATCTGGGGGGAGGGGGGAGGGGGGGCTGCCAGGCACTTCCTGGAAACCCTCTGGGGCCACAGGTTACAAACTCAGATACTCACAGGGCTGGCAGGTCACAGGCCGCTAAGGTGGTGGTGAGCTGGAGAAGGCAGGCCCAGATGGGGACTGTGGATTCTCAGCTCTGGCAAGATGTTGCCCTGGAAAGGCTTCAGCAGGGGCTGCTGCCTTGCCTTCTTTTAAAAAGAATCCAGGAGGGGCGCCTGGGTGGCGCAGTCGGTTAAGCGTCCGACTTCAGCCAGGTCACGATCTCGCGGTCCGTGAGTTCGAGCCCCGCGTCAGGCTCTGGGCTGATGGCTCGGAGCCTGGAGCCTGTTTCCGGTTCTGTGTCTCCCTCTCTCTCTGCCCCTCCCCCGTTCATGCTATGTCTCTCTCTGTCCCAAAAATAAATAAAAAACGTTGAAAAAAAAAAATTTTTTTAAAAGAATCCAGGAACACCTGGGTGGCTCAGTCGGTTAAGCATCCAACTTCGACTCAGGTCATGAGCTTGAGGTTCGTGGGTTCCAGCCCTGTGTTGGGCTATGTGCTGACAGCCTGGAGGCTGTTTCGGATTCTGTGTCTCCCTCTGTCTGCCCCTCACTTGCTTGCATGCTCTCTCTCTCAAAACTAAATAAACATATTAAAAATAAAAAGAAATCAGAAATCTTAAGTTGTTAATCTCTTGATTTTTAAAAGCTGGTAACTATTAAATCACAGTGGACTAAACCTTTTCCTTTCAAAGTGTAGTCCAGACACCCAAGACCTCGTCTTCACCTGGGAGCTCGTTAGAGATTTAGACTCCCGTATCCCACCCTGGGCCAGAATTGGCACTTGAACAGTATCTCGAGGTGACTTCTGTGCACCATAAAGTGAGAAGCCCTGAATTAAACAAATAGATCAGGGAGCTCGAAGTACCTTGGGCTGCCTTTTTATGACCCATGAATCAAGTGAAGTAACCCTACATGTTAAGTCCTAGGAACAACCAGAAGTCTACAATTCAGGATTCAGACGCCACCCCGGGGATCCTTTAATTACATCAATTTATTCAAGTGGTAGAAAAACTGTCTTGGCAGCTGGACGCCAAAATAGAAAGCTTGTAAACATGATTTCATCCCCTGTCCCCTCCAAGGAGCTTCCTATGATAGGAAACAGAATTCTAATTGGCAAATTCCATGATGAGGTCTGTGGAAAAGGATCCCGTGACGTAGCCATCGTCTCTTTAATCCACCCCTGCCCAGGGGGGCTGGCTGGACCCTGCCACTCAGACATGGTGCGGTCACGGCGAGTTCCATCGCTAACAGCTCCTGCTTCAGGAGGCCGGAGGCTCTTGGGCAGCAGAGCAGCCCTCACAGGCAGCAGACACAGGCAGGCAGGGAAGGAGCAGTCTCTCTCCAGGGAGCATTGTATTGCTAGGGTTGCATGGGTCACAGCAGGTGACCAGGTGAGAGCCCAGGGCCAGATGAGGGGCTGAGGCACAGGTGCTATCAGAAGCTTGGCTTGGCACCAGGGCTGAGATCACCCAGATGGTCAGCGGTCCTGAAACGTCCCTTGTGGAAGTCAGACTGTAACAAAATGAGCCTTCAGAGCAGGCTGTGACGGGAAGCTGGAGGCTTCAGTCCTTGAAGGGGTTGTGGGCATCACCCTGCTGTTCCTTCTCCCCGGCCAGGAGCTCCCCATTCATCTCCTGCAGTGGGTGGTAAACATAGGCCCCATCCAGATGCCGGCTCCGCTCTGCTCTTGAACCAAGGAGCAAGGACACGTTCACCACCGTGCTGATCAGCAGAAGGAAAACTAGGACCAAGGTGAGGGCCAGCCAGGTGGTCCTGGGTGCAGAAGAGAAAGCCAGAACAGGCGGTTGTTGAGGAGTGCTGCAGGGGTTTCCCTCCCTCTCCTCCACCAGAAGGGAGGAACAAAGTCAGGGACCTCCAGGGGACTGTCCAGGAGCAAAATGGGCCTGGTAGGGCCAGGGGCACATTCCAAACCCATGCTCCAGGAACAGCAGTGACAGTCACCATGTGGGATGCAGGCCAGCACTGCCACATCCCCTGGTATTTCAAGAGAAACCATGAAAACAATTTTTTAATATCAATGTTACTGATTTTCAGATATTGTAATAAATCTTAAATTTTTAAAAATTATGCAGGCCAAATAAAATACAGTTGGGGATCTAATGATGATGTGGACCACAAAGGCGGGTCTCCGTTCCAGACACCTCAAAGCAGACAGAGTGTGGAGAACAGCACCCCTGCCTCCCTCCTGTGGAGCTGGCGAGGGCTTCCAATGATCCTTGCATTCCTTCACGTGAATCTGTGGCCAAAGCCCTCAACACAAAAAGAGACACACGCAGACTGCTGGGGGGCATGGTCGTTAGCCCCCCATGGCTCCCCTTCCTTCCCCGACAGCTGCCAATGAGTTCTATGTCTGCACTGGGGAGGAAGAGCTCAGTCTCACAACTGAGGAGCCCGAACTTAAGACTGAGGCCAGGGTGCTCCCGGGGCCCCTGTCCCTGCTCTGGGTGCATTTTCAAAGCACATTTCTATGTTTTTTGTTTTTTTTTCAGGTGTGGCTCTGGCCTTTCAGAGCCTCACCCCAGACTCACCAGGTCAGGACCTCCAGGAGGGACCTGGGACCTGCATTATTGATGAGACTGACCCAAAGGACAATGCCAGGAGATTTTCATTCATACCCACACTTGATTCCCACCTCCAACGCGGGTGGGGCTGGGCCGGCACCCAGGGTTGGACCATGAGGTGAGAACTACCTTTGGGAAGTTCTCAAAGCAGGGTCCCCATACCAGCAGCATAGCATCACCTGGGATAGCACCGGGAATGCAGATTCTCAGGCTCCCCAGGCTTACTGAAGCAGAAACTCCAGAGATAGAATCCAGCAATCTCTTTTAATGCACCCTCCCAGAGGTCAAGTTTGAGACCCACCTCACTAGAAAACAGACATAAAGCCCACCACAAGGAGCACCCGGAAGTGCCTGAGGAAGTATGTGAATTCCTCAGGCTTGGCACTTGTGTACCAGGAGCTGAGAAAATAGGTCATGAGTCTCACCGCCAGGGAAAGGAACTCCATGCCCTGCCCCACTCAACTCCAACTGGGATGATGACTGGGGTCCTTCTCACCATTTCTGAGGACCACTTCAGTGGCTGTGAGCATCAGCTGTGACGCCCTCTGTGCTCACAGTGGAGAAATGTCATCTGGGTGCCCAGCGGCCACCTCCTAGTCCTGCCTCGTCCCTGAGCAAAGGCCATACCTCACAGGTGGAGGGAGGGGGGACTTCTTCCATCCCTGCCCCAAGTCCCACCTAATCTCCTACCCGGTGAGAAGGGAGAGTTCTCCTGTCCTCAGGGTGGCCTCGGATGCCCGGAAACACTGCTTCACTGTAAGACACCAGGGAGAGGCTGAGAGGCTGGAAGGGGAGGGGTATGCCCCCTCCTGCTCCCCCCCCCCCCCGGGGATCTGGGAGGAGCCGCACCTTGGGAGAGGATGCTGTTAAGGGCTGGCGCCTGGGCCAGGCTACAGCTGCCAGTCTGGGGGTCACACGGACACTGGTGCTCACATTCGCAACGCCTCTGGCAGCCTGGCCCATGCCAGCCGAGGGGACACTCTGCGGAGAGGAGGTACAAGTGGAGGACGCCTCGGTGGCAAGGCCTCTCTCTGCACTGACAGGATGGGCCCCAGGTGTGCGCAGAACTGGGCTGAAGCACAAGTGCCCCCCAGGCCCCCCCAGGCTAGGCCCTGGAGGTACCCCTGGGTGGCATGGGGCCCATCTAGCTTACCCTGCTCACAGGTATGTCCAGTGAAGCCAGGAGGGCAGGTGCACGTCCCCCCAACTGGGTCACAGGCAGCTCCATTCTGACACTGGCACCTCATGGCGCAGTCCTCCCCGAAGGAGCTGTTGCTGCAGGCTGGAGGGGGGAAGGGGGGAGTCTTTTCAAAGTCCAGCCCTGCCTTTGCTAGGCTGGGGGCCAAGACTGTAGACAGATCTCCGTCACACCCAGGGCCCCGTAGGCTCACGTATTCTTCCAACAGAAAGTTACGGACAGTTCTACTTCCAGGCAGGCCCTGAGGCTATGCACTCATGGAGACTCTCGTCTAGATGGGCAGGTGGCCAGTGAGCCGCAAAGCAGATATGGAAGTACAAGTGAGGACAAGTGCAGGAGGGACGGGACCAAGCGCAGCAGCAGACCCCAGGAGGGGGTGGGATGGGCAAGCCCCCGAGGGCAGGGCACCTAAGCTGGGGGTTCGCAGAGCAGAGCTGGGTCAATGAGTAGAGGAGGCTCTGGAGCACCCTGGCAGGTCAGGCTGAGGAGCTCATTTCTTCCACTTACTCAAAAGGAAGCCCTGAAAGATTTCAAACTGTGGATGGTTGCAGTGGGTTGAACTGTGTCCCCCAAAAGATATGTCCTAATCCTCAGAACCTGTGAATATGACCTTATTTGGAACCAGAGTGTTTGCAGATGTAATTAAGTTATAATCTTTAAGAGATGACAGCATCCTGGATTTAGGGCGGGCCCTAAATCCAATGACCTGGGATCCACGTAAGGAAATGAACAGACACAGGGAGAAGGCCGTGTGAAGAGGCAGAGACTGGAGTAACGTGGCCTCAAGCCAAAGAACGCCTGGAGCCACCAGGAGCTGGAAGGGGCAGGAAGGAGCCTCCCCTAGACCTTTTGGAGGGAGTGCCGGCCCTGCAGACACCATGAGTTTTGCAGTTGTGGCCTCCTGAACTGTGAGAGAATGAATTTCTGTTGTTCTCGGCCATGCAGTTTGTGGAATTTGTTGTGGCTGCTGCAGAACATCAACGCAATGATTTAGTCAGGTGAGAGGAAGACATAGGGAGCGGGATAAAAGCAGCTGCCACGCTTGCCCTCTCCCCATGTGTCCAGGGCCGGGGAGGCAGCTGGCCTGCTGGCTTTTACCTTCACTGCAGTTGGACCCCGTCCATCCAGCTTCACAGCGGCAGCCAGCTGCCAAGACAAGACCAAGAAGGCCAGGTGAGGGATCAGGCAGGGCCAAGGCAGTGAGAGCTGGGAGCCCCGGTCACAGCTGCCTCCCCAGAGACCCCACTCACTCTCTGTGCAAAGCCCGTGCTGGCTGCAGTTGGAGGGGCCACAGTCCAGCTTGTTGCAGGCAGCGCCCTGCCAGAAGTGCCCCGTGCACTGGCAGCGCCCCTCCACACAGGTCCCATGGCCACTGCAGTCAGGCGGCTGGCAGCGGGGCTCGTGCAAACACACCACAGTAGACACGCGGCGCGGACAGCGCCACATGTTGTCCTGGCTGCAGGGGGACATCGTGTGTGAAGAGAGGCCATGGTGCTGGTGAGCCCCAGCTAACCCCTCTACCCCCTACTGTAGCCCCTGGGGGATGCCTCTCTCTCTCCACTGCTCCTTCTCCAGCTGCTTATAGGTTCATCCCACCCTGACAATCTCTTCCAACCCCAGGGCCTTTACACATGCTGTTCTCTCTGTCCAGAAGGATCTCCCAGCCCAGCCTTGCCACCTCCCCAACCTTCAGATCTCAACTCAAGTTCCATTAGGCTCAGAGAGATCTTTCCTGATCTATCAACCCCCTTTCACTGGTGTGGATAGTACTCATACACTATGTATGATTCAACACTCTTCTTGTAAGCAGCGAGAAGCGGGGATCTTGGCTCTTCCTGCTCACTGCTGAATTCTCAGGGCCTGGCACATAGTAGGTGCTCAATATTTGCTGAATGAGACAGCTGGGGACAGGCTTGGACTTAAAACCTCAAGAAGGGGGCCCTGGCATGCTTACCAGTGATCTGATGGGTAACTGGCCAAGGTCCCATTGAGCACGAAGGTAGCAGAGCCCCCTCCATCGAGGTTGATGGCGTTGACCACATCCTGTTTCAGCAAAAACTCTGCCATCTCCCACAGGTTAATGCTGCAGCATAAGAGCATTAATGCTGACCATGTCCACCAGTGTTTCCAGTTTAACTGGTCTTACTTTCCATGGTGAACACTATCACACTTGCTATGGCAGACAAATTTCTAAGTGGGCTCCCCCCAATAATGGCCTCTCTTAATCCCTGGGAGCTGTGAATATAATGGGAAATCACTGCCATGACTGTGTTATCTTATACGGCTCAGCTGTCTGCAAGTAGGGACACTGCCCTGGATTATGGGTGGGCCCAATGGGATCAAAAGAGTCTTAAAAGCACAACTTTCCCTGGCTGGTGGCAGAAGGTGAAGTGAGAGGTTTTGGAAATACAAAGGGGGCAAAGGGACGGGACACATCTTTGCTGGCATGAAGACGGGGAGGGTACATGCATGGGAAGGAATGTGGGCAGCCTGAAGGAGCTGAAGGTCCCCTGGCCAACAACCAGTGAAGAAATACAGACTTCTGTCCTACAACCACAAGGAAGTGCATTCTTCCAACCCCCCAAATGAGCTGGGAAGAGGATTCTTTCCCTGAAGCTCCAGATGAGAGCCCTGCCTGGAAAACAGCTTGATTTTGTCCATGGGATACCTCAAACACAGAACCCAGTTGAGCCCTCCAGACTTCTGACCTACAGAACTGTGATCTAACAAATGGGGGCTGTTTGTGTTTGTGTGTTACTCAGCAAATAACAAACTAATACACTCTCTTCACAGAGAAAGAAACTGTGGCTCAGAGAGGCTGAGCGACTTGTCTGTGGCCACAGAGCTAGTGGACAGCAGAGCTGAGACTGGAACAGAGGTCTTCTCCCTGCTAACTTTGTAATTACTTCCTATTACCCCATCTGGAGCACAGGAGAGAGGAGGACTAAGTTGGGGGGATGGAGAGGAAGAGTGTGGAGGATGAGGAGTTCTCAGAACTGGGGCAGACGTAGGGACTCTTTTCGTGTGGGAAGGCAGGGGACAGATGGATGTGAACATCCCCAGGGAACAGCTGGGAGTCAGAAGGGCAGTTGTTGGTGGGCTGAAGTCCCTCAAAGCCGGACTCAGCCCAGGCCTGGCATTCCCAGTTTCTGGCACTCACCCCCGCTGCTCCGTCTGCCCATCTGCGTGGAAGAACACCAGCTGCCCCTTCCGGTCATGTCCCACTGCCGTCCTCGCTGACATCACATTCACAAATTTGCTAAAAGAACCTACAAGAGAAGAAGCCTGGCTGATGACCTCACCCTGTGGGAAGCCTCCTGGACTCTGCCTGTAGTTTCTGTCAGTCTAATGCCACTCTCCAACATTTCACTTAGATCGCAGCTTCCTGCCTCCCATCTGCCCCATCCCACTCAGTCTCCACAGAGTAGCCAGAGGGCTCTTCTCAGGTGAAAATTAAGTGACATCAGCTTCCAGCTTCCAGCGGAAAACCCTCTAATGGCTTCCACTGTCCCCAGCACAAAAATCCAAGGCCCTGGCCTGCTTGTTCCACCTCATCTCTGGGGGCTCCCTTCTCACCACCCTGCAGCCACTTTCTACTTTAGGGCTTCTGCACCTTCTGTTCCCTCTGGCTGGACTGTGCTTCCCCTCAGCTCTTCCCATGGTTTGCTATTTCCAATCTAGGGCATCTCCTCAGTGAAGCCTGCCCTGACTGCTCAGTCTAAAATAGCTCATCTCCACATCAGGGCCATAGCATCCTTTCACACCCCATTATTCCACACCTTGGTGGTTCTCAAATTGGAGAGCCCATCAGAATCACCCAGGGGGCTTGTTAAAACACACATTTGGGCCTCATGCACAGGAAATCAGGATTCTGATTCAGAGCTCCTTTCCTCTACCTGTCCCCTTTCCCCCAACTTTACTTTTCTTCCTCAGCACTTACCACTTCCTTTCATCTTCCTTTCAATAGAAAGAAAGCACTTACCACTTCCTTTCATCTTAATTTCTGTAAAAAAGAAGCACTTACCACTTCCTTTCAATAGAAAAGTATCTATTTCCTTTCTTAAGTATGCCCCAAGAGCAGAGACCTTATTTTGTCATAATCACCACGGATTCCCTGTACCTAGAATAGTACTTGCTCAAAGACTTAAGAACAGACTCCTGCTCCAGCTCAGTGGTCCTGGTTCTCAACAGGGCTGTGCCACAACCTGTCTGACCCCAAACCTGTCTCCTGTGTCTCATCACACTCGGCCGCCTGGCTCTCGTTGATGTAGACACTTCCATTGCGGATCAGCCACACGACCCCACTCAGCAGTTGCACAAATGGGTTCTTAGTGTCCAGCACCTCCTCTTCAGACAGGTACCTGGACACAGAGAAGGCAAGAGATTCACTCACCAGCAGGGACAGCTGCGGTTAGTAGGGGTCCCACTACCCTTCCCTCCTCGGCTTGGCTGGTTGATTCTTCCTGGTTTCCCAGGAACCATCCTGGTCCTTAGTGCAGCCCTTGTAAATAGTCTACCCATCCCAGTAAACACTTCATCTAATATAAACAACCATTCTCAGCAGATCTCAAGTTCATCCTATAGTCCTTAATTTCCTAGGCCATCACTCTGGCCAAAATACCACCCGATGCCTACTGACGAACCCTGCAGTTAAAGTGCCTATTCCCATTCTGCAGAATGGACACGGAGGCTCAACTTTGGTAAATGACCTGAACACACCACCGTGGCCACAACCCAAATCTCAGGTCCCCTGCTTTCTCACCCGGTGACCAGGGTCCCGTCGCGCCGGATCCCGAACTGCGCGTTCTGCAGCCCCCCGGCGCTGCTCACCGGGCGCCCGTCGCTCACCACGTTCCCCAGGCACTCGCCCGTGTCCATGCGGAAGAAACCGCCGTTCTGGGCGACGGTGCAGCCAGCCGCCCTCGCCGTCTCCTCCACGGTGGCGCGGCGCCTCGAAGCGCAGCCGCCGGACCCACCGGGCTCCAGCACCGAGAAGGTATGCAGGGGCTCCGCTGCCCGCGTCAGATGGCCAGCCACCGCGCGGTCCGAGAAGTGTGAAACGAAGGTGCGCACCGCCGGACCGCGGGGGCTGGGGGTCGCCGGGGTAGGTGGCCAGCTCTCGTGCTCGCGGCTGCCGGCGCGCACCCTCGTGCAGTCCCGGGCGAAGCGCGCGCGCGCGTGGGAGTAGGGCAGCAGCAAGTCATCGTCGCGGGAGGCCCTGTGGGGACACGGCGGCCTTGAGCTCGGAGGGCTCAGGGGCGGAGTACTCCCGAACCAGGCTCAACCCTCGGGAGCTGTACTCACCCCGAGCCGAGGCTGCTGGTCGCCTCCCGGAGGAAGCCGAGCAGCGCAAAGAAGAAGACAAGCCAGCGACCCATGGAGGCCGCCATGTTGGACCCGGGGCCTCCAATCACGTGGAACCACCCCACGTGACTCAAGACTTTTGGCGGCCGCTTTCAGGCGGGACAGAATAATTTAGGGTCCTTTGGATATCGCGAGATCCGGTCCTATCACTTACTGTGTTTTTTTTTGTTTTGGTTTGGTTTTTTTCAGAAGAGGCGTGGCACTCGTGGTGGTGGGAAAATTCGTGTTTATGTAATTTCAAAGATACCGGAGGTTGTAAGAGTAATGTAAAGAACTCCCATATGCCTTCTACTTATCTTTACCAATTGTTAACTTTCGTCTCATTTGGTTTATCATTTCAACTTTATTCGTATACTTACCGCCCCCGCCCCCGCACATTTGCAACCAAGTTGCAGACATCTTTTACTAACAAGGACATCTTTTTTTTTTTTTTTTTTAACGTTTTATTTATTTTTGAGACAGAGAGAGACAGAGCGTGAACGGGGGAGGGGCAGAGAGAGAGGGAGACACAGAATCGAAAGCAGGCTCCAGGCTCTGAGCTATCAGCCCAGAGCCCGACGCGGGGCTTGAACTCACGGACCGCGAGATTGTGACCTGAGCGGAAGTCGGACGTTTAACCGACTGAGCCACCCAGGCGCCCCAACAAGGACATCTTCTTACATAATCACAGGCCGAGTAAAATTAAGACATTACATACTGATAGTTTGTGAACCAATCCACAGTTCACATTCAAGTTTTTCCAATTTTCTGTATGATGTCCTTATTTCCCCCACATCCAAGGTCTAATACAGGAGTTGCATTTAGTTGTCATGTCTGTTTAGTCTCCCTGATTCTGGAACAGTTTCTCAGTCTTGGTGTTCTATGACCTTCACATTTTGGGAGAGGACAGACAAGTTGCATTGAGAACGTAATCAGCAGGGATCTTTATTTAAAAATTAAGAATTTTTTTTTTCGGAGGCGCCTGGGTGGCTTAGTCGGTTAAGCCTCCGACTTCAGGTGATCTCAGAGCTCAGCTGGTGAGTTCTGCCAGCTTAGAGCTCTGTGCTGACAGCTAGAGCCTGGAGTGTGCTTCAGATTCTGTGTCCCTCTCTCTGTCCCTCCCCCCTCTCAAGAATAAACAAACATTAAAAAAAATTTTTTTTAAGGAATTTCTTTTTTTTATTTATTTACTTTGAGAGAGAGAGAGCGAGCGAGCACGAGCAGGGGAAGGGCAGAGAGGGAGAGGGAGAGAGAATCCCAAGCAGGCTCTGAGCTGAGCCTGATGAGGGGCTCAGTCTCACGACTGTGAGATCATGACCTGAACCGAAACCAAGAGGCAGACATTCAACCGACTGAGCCATCCAGGTGCCCCTAAAAATTAAGAATTTTAAGATGGAGACAGCAGAGTGTGAACGCAAGCATGGGACCCATCCTTGTGCAGGCCCTCTGTACCTGCACAGGTCAGAAGTCCACGAAGCTGGCCAGTTACTTTACTTCAAACTTCCTTTGAGGGAATACTTCTGTTTGGGCTTCTGGTCCAGGGCAGTGGCCAGAGGTAGGTTGCCTTTTGGTGCCAGTGCAACGTATAGGCCACCTTGGAGACAGTACGAGTTGAGTTAGCCTTTGGTGCACAGGTATTCAGGGCCATACCAGCCACCAGCCACCAGCCTGTTTTGGTTCACAGTCAGCATTGTTAGTGCCTGAACTCAGACCCCTCTTTGAACCACTGCCCCCTAAGGCCAGTTAGGGTCAGTGTACTGGATTCGATAGTGTTCCCCCAAATTGACATCTTTCCCAGAACTTCAGAATGTGACCTTGGGAAATAGGATCTTTGCAGATGTAATTCATGAAGATGAAGTCATAGTGGAATTGGGTGGGCCCTAGATCCAGCCTGACTGGTGTCCTTGTGAGAAGACACACAGAGAGAGGCATGCACAGAGGAAAGAAAGCCATGTGAAGAAAGAGGCAGAGACTGCCAATATAACGACAAGCCAAAGAGCACCAAAGATTTCTGGTAACTACCAGAAGCTAGGAGGGAGAAACAGATTCTTCCGTCAAGAAGTCAGAGGGAGAATAGCCCTGCTGACACTTTAATTTTGGAACTGATACAGTCAAAGCCCTCACATGAACCCCCAAGAGTGGCTCTGAGGCTTGTGGGGGAACAAGTTAGTTCAAGTCAGTTAACCACATTCAAAATGATTTCCTTTCTGGGGTTAAATGATCCAGCTTGATGCAAATATATTGATGGGAAGGGATTATCTCTTTCTTATCTTTACATCCAGGAGTAAAAAATCATTAGCAAACAAACCCAGACCTGCCACCAGCTTCCTTACCCCAGGAAGTCTTCTTTTCTCTAGGTCAACTGGGCGATGTGGGTGCAGGCAGTCTCTAGTGAGTTCTGACCTTTGGTCTCCTCCCAGCTTTGTCACTCCTTTAACAAACACATAATATGCACATAATATCTAAGCACATATGTGCTATTGAAATTCTCCATTTGCTGAGAAGCCTATGACATTAATTAAACAAGGAGGCCATCGGATTGATGTGGCTTTATGCAAAGACTGCTGTTAAAAAACAAAATTCAACTGAGTAAATTTAAAGATCAAATTGACTTTATTCAACGACTCATGAACTAAGCAGCATTCCATCTAGCAAATAGAAAGGAGCTCCAAAGAGCCGTACAAAATGAAAGGCGTTTATAAGCAGACAGGGAGTGAGACAAAGAAAGATTGTTTCTGGCAACTTCACCTTCCTTTGGGGCAAGGGCAGGGGCCTATCTTGTAGATGACTTCACTAGTGCTGACCAGGTTACTCCAGACTGGAGTTAAAACTTTCATTCCTGAAAGAGGCTGAAACTGCAGTTAAGTTAGGTATTAAGTCTTGGTTTGCTGATGTGGGGCTTGGCATATGTGACTCTATTTGGGGCCCGTTGTCTCTCTTCCTTCCTTCCTTCCTTCCTTCCTTCCTTCCTTCCTTCCTTCCTTCCTTCCTTCCTTCCTTCCTTCCTTCCTTCCTTCCTTCCTCTCCCTCTATCTCTCTGTTTCTCTCTTTCTCTCTCTTTCTCTCGTTCTTCTTTTCCTCTCTCCATACAACGTGAGCCTCGAACTGAGGATCCTGAGATCAAGAGTTGCGCGCTACACGACTGAGCCAGCCAGGTGCACCTCTTTTTCTTTAACACTGCTTACAGAAGCAAACGAGAACCCAAGACTGTAAATGCCTCAAGGTTATGAAACCAAAATGCTAAGAATGGCCATTTACAAACAGCTTTAACTAACAGTCAACTAGGCATTAAACTATAGGCAACCAATTTCCTGTCTTTATTTTCTCGCTTTCTTTGTTGAGGTCTTTCCCCTGGCTCCTCTCCACTTCAATTTGGTACTGCTGGATTTGAATTGATTTTTGCTCAAATAAACCCTTAACATTTTTAATATACCTCAGTTTATCTTTCAACAAGCCCGAACCCACAGTTCCAGCCACACCAGCTAACTAACTCAGGGCTGTCTCCTCTGCTCATATTTATCCTTCTTAGGAATACCTTTGTCTCTTCTCAACATCCTCATCTGGCTGGATAGTCACTTGTGTATTCAACAGATTGAGTGCCTCCTCTGTGCTAGAGGCTGATGAAACAGACAGCTTGGCCCCGCCCTCGTGGAGGGCACACTAAACAACCCAAGTGTGGTGGGAAGGAGCAGGATGGAGAAAGAACCATGTCTTAGGGGGAGGTGGCAGGGAAGGCCTCTGGAAACCCATTGTAGACTGAGTAATAAGGGACCAGAAAAAAGGGACAGCTGTGGGAGCTGCAGGGCCAGAGCCTCACAGGCAGAGGGCACTATAGAGCCCGGGGATGGGCTGGAGCTTGGTCGGGGAGGGTGGAGGAGGAAGGGTCAGGCCAACGCCAGATCCTGCAGGGCTCCAGGGAAATTCATTTGGATTTCAGCTTAAGTGGAAACAGGAAGCTACTGGAAGATCTTGGGGTTTTTTTGTTTTTTTGTTTTTAATTTTTTTTTCAACGTTTTTTATTTATTTTTGGGACAGAGAGAGACAGAGCATGAACGGGGGAGGGGCAGAGAGAGAGGGAGACACAGAATCGGAAACAGGCTCCAGGCTCTGAGCCATCAGCCCAGAGCCTGACGCGGGGCTCAAACTCACGGACCGCGAGATCGTGACCTGGCTGAAGTCGGACGCTTAACCGACTGCGCCACCCAGGCGCCCCTCTTGGGGTTTTTTTGTGTGTTTTTGTTTTTTGGTTTTTTTTATATAATGGTTTTATTGAGGTATAATTTACATACCATAAAATTTAACTGTTTTAAAGTGTACGTGTCAATGATTTTCAGTAGATGTTGCAGGGATAGCATATCTTAGTCCAATTTTAGGACGTTTTCATCACCCCCAAAAGTTCTGTTGTGTGGTTCCACTTGTTTTCAGTGTCTGGAAAAGGCGAATCTGGAAGGACAGAAAGCAGATTAGTGGTTGCCTGTAGTTGTGGCTGGGAGCAGGGAGTGACTGCAAATAGCATGAGAGGGTTTGAAGCTAGACGCTGAATGAATGGGGGTTGGGGATTGGACCTCTTCCTCTGTCCTCCGTCCACATGCTGCCTGTGAGTTTATCCACTTTTTTCAGCTTTTGAGCACACATTTCCCGAAGATGCCTCTTCTGTTGCTGCTTATTTTTTTCATGCATTCAGCAGTCTCTGACTGAGAGCTCTAAGCTCTGGCAGGACATGAAATATAGCAAGTATCTTGTGTTTCTTTCATCCAGAGCATGAACAATGCTTATGCATTACTGTCAGCTTATCGACTGAAGGAAAGAATACCATGTCTAAGCAGTGCACCCTGTCTTTCCCACCACAAGTGCAATCTGATTGATTATAACTGTTTCTTTTCTTTCTTTTTTTCCAAGTTTTATTTTTAAGTAATCTCTGCAACTAACATGGAGCTCAAACTCAAAACCCTGAGATCAAGAGTTGCATGCTTCGCAAAGGAAACAATCAGCAAAACTAAAAGGCAACCGACAGAATGGGAGAAGATATTTGCAAATGACATATCACATAAAGGGTTAGTATCCAAAATCTATAAAGAACTTATCAAAAGCAACACCCAAAAAACAAATAATCCAGTGAAGAAATGTGCAGAAGACATGAATAGACACTTCTCCAAAGACATCCAGATGGCCAACCGACACATGAAAAAATGCTCCACATCACTCGTCATCAGGGAAATACAAATCAAAACCACAATGAGATACCACCTCACACCTGTCAGAATGGCTAACATTAACAACTCAGGCAACAACAGATGTTGGCGAGGATGCACAGAAAGAGGATCTCTTTTGCACTGCTGGTAGGAATCCAAGCTGGTGCAGCCACTCTGGAAAACAGTGTGGAGGTTCCTCAAAAAACTAAAAATAGAACTACTCTACGACCCAGCAATTGCACTATTAGGTAGTTATCCAAGGGATAGAGGTGTGCTGTATCGAAGGGACACATGCATCCCAATGTTTACAGCAGCACTATCAACAATAGCCAAAGTACGGAAAGAGCCCAAATGCCCACTGATGGATAAATGGATAAAGAAGATGTGGTATATATATACAATGGAGTATTACTCAGCAATCAAAAAGAATGAAATCTTGCCATTTGCAATCATGTGGCTGGAACTGGAGGCTATTATGCTAAGTGAAATTAGTCAGAGAAAGACAAATATATGACTTCACTCATATGAGGACTTTAAAAGTCAAAACAAATGAACATAAGGAAAGGGAAACAAAAATAATATCAAAACAGGGAGGGGGACAATACACTAGAGACTCATAAATATAGAGAACAAACAGAGGGTTACTGGAGGGGCTGTGGGAGGGGGGATGGGCTAAATGGGTAAGGGGCATTAAGGAATCTACTCCTGAAATCGTTGCTGCACTATATGCAAACTAATTTGGATGTAAATTAAAAAAAAAAAAAGTTGCATGTTCCTACTGAGCCAAACAGGCGCCCCCGATTTCTTAATGTCTCTCCCACCTTGACTTTCATCTCTCAGGACAGAGACTATGTCTGCTTTTCAATGCTTTCCCCTGGCACTTGGCACAGTCCTTGGAGCAAAGTAGGTACTTCATGGATATTTCTTAAACAAATGATGGGAACAGGGTCCTTGTTTGTTCTCAGCTGCATCTCCCTTGTCCAGAGGACAGCTTAGCACACAGTAGGTTCTCAGCTACTATTTATTGAATGAATGGATGTGATATTTCACTGGGAATGACATCATTTGCCAGTAAACCCCAGAGGTGGAGGTGGTGTGGATCCTGGGTTTTCTGAGAAAACTCACTCACTGCTAATAGTCACTGAGCTCATTTAAGTCTCAGGCAGCGTGTGAGGGGCCAACCTGCATCATTTTATCAGATCTCCTCCTGAGTCCTAAAGGTGGGTGTTATTATGATACCCATTTTATGGAAAAGGAAATGGAGGCACAGAGAGGGCAAGCTACTGACCCACGGTCACACAGCTGTAAGCAGAGGGGGCAGATGGTCCTGAAGCTTGAGCTCACAACTTTTCCTGTACGTATTTACATATTAAAGGGAAAAGCTTAAAAAACACAATGATTTATTTAACCAGAATTAGTCTTTTATAGTGAAATTGTTTATCTTGAACAGGGGGCCTATATGGAACACACTTTTGACAGGAATATTGCTGGAGCACCTGAAACCACAGTGGATGAGTGTGAACACTGAGGAAGGTATAGGGGAGCAAATCTTGCCACCCCAAGATATGCCTCTTTGGCGCACTGATTATTTTCAGCTGGTTATTTTTAAGAAGCTGCAGACATGAGAGATGCTCTGAAAACTGAGAATTTACCCTTTTGTAAGAGATATTCATACATATAAGGGAAACACCCTTTTGTAGGGATGTCTTTCTCTGTCACAAAGCAGAAAGAGGGGGATGGATAAATAAATCTCCAGAAACTGTTATCAATAGAGACAGCATGGACTTAAATCTACTCTTGCTTCCTGTGCTTTCCCCAGGAGCCTCTCATAAATGAGAGGCTCATCCCCAACACCTTCTTTTGTCTTTAGCTGGAGATGGTATTTAAAGTGATACCTTAGGGGCGCCTGGGTGGCTTGGTCGGTTAAGCGTCTGACTTCGGCTCAGGTCATGATCTCACGGTCCGTGAGTTCAAGCCCCGCGTCGGGCTCTGTGCTGACAGCTCAGAGCTTGGAGCCTGCTTCCGATTCTGTGTCTCCCTCTCTCTCTGACCCTCCCCCATTCATGTTCTGTCTCTCTCTGTCTCAAAAATAAATAAACGTTAAAAAAAATTAAAAAAAATAAAGTGATACCTTAGATCATTGTGGGGAGTGGGTCTCTCTCACGTATACAGGCAGTATGCATGTTATTGAACTTTTTTTTTCTTCTATTAATGTCAACTTAATTTCTAGACCAGCCGAAAGAATCTTGCAGGGTAGAGGAGCATGTGATCGAAGAGACATTACTTATGCCTCTGGATGTACACGGTCAAGGCCACCACCCTAGATGTGCCCCTTATCTAACTGTAGATATCCCTTGATGTCATACAGGTCCAGGCCTTGGAGACCCCACTGTTCTCAGCCTTGGCGAGCATCAGTGTCCCTTAGGAGCTTGTCAGAGAGGCACGTTCCCAGGCCCCCTCCCGGTGGCTGAATGAGAATCTCTAGAGGCAGGGTGGGGAATCTGCATGTTTAACAAGGCTCCCCAGCATGTTCTGATGCCAGCTGCACAGGCCACACATTGAGAAACTCCTCTGGGAAGGCAGTGCCCTGGTACTGGATAGAACAACAGTGTTCAGAATATGGGAGGGGCACCTGGGTGACTCAGTCCCTTGACTGTCCGACTCTTGGTTTCGGCTCATGTCATAATCTCACGATTTGTGGGTTCGAGCCCTGCGTTGGGCTCTGAGCTGGCAGCGCGGAGCCTGCTTGGGATTCTCCCTCTCCCCCCACCTCTGTCCCTTCCCTTCTTGCGTGCTCTCTCTCAAAATAAATAAACATGAAAAAAACAAAGAATGGGAAATGAAGGCCCACCTCCACATCATGGTACGTACTCATGTAATTTATCTTTAATAAGAAGCTGAGGTCTGGGGTGCGGGAGTGATAAAGAGATTCATCCTTTGGTGTTTTTACCTCTTCTTGGTGCCCTGCAGCAACCGTGATGCAAGGAAGTCACAATTCAGAGGGGGTTCATCTTGCAAATTTTTCTTCCCATGTCTCCATTCTGCATTAGGATTCTCTTTTCCTGAAAGTGACTTACAGACCCAGATGTCTGCTAGAGTCCTCCTCCTTCCCCCCCCGCCGCCCCCGCCCCCCTGTCCTAGTTTGGTAATTTAAACCTTCTAAACGTGTATCAGCGTCAGGCCCCAGTGACTAATCCAGCCCCAATTCAGGAAGGATGGGGCTGGGGCATAATCCCCCCTAATCCGGTTGTGTGCCCCCCACCTCTCTCTAGGCTGTGTGCCTGTCTTGGTAAACTTTGGTTTGTGGGATAGTGTGGGAGAAATCCTTGAAGCATATGGAGCGCCAGGTGGGTATTAAATTCTGCCCCCTGGTTCCCCAAGAAAGCTAGCAACTCGAAAGCAAGTCAAACTTGTCAGCGGAATCCAGGACCGTTTCGGCGTGCCCGACAATTTAAGAGCACTTTCAGGAAAGCATCCAGGGGCACAAGCAAAGAGGATTAGACAGAGGAGACTAACTCCCAAGAAAAAGATTTAGAAGAACCACTGCCCCCACCAGGTTATTCAGCTGAGCACAGAAGGAGACTGGGTGTTTTAATTCAGGTTCTCAAATACAACTAAATAATCACATCAGGACAATCAGTAGCTACTTTTCACTTTGAGGCAAAACAAGATGATGGACTTAAAGACACTTCCAGCCCAAGGACAGGGTTTTTAGCTGATTTTTCTACCCCAGAGTCTGATTTTGACATGCGTCTGCACGTAGCCTGAAATCTGCAGCATAGACAGCACCACCTGGACCTGTGGTAACGTTCCAAAGGCCTTTCCTTGAATACTAGATTAGTGTCAGAGCTTCAGCAGATTGTACGGCAGCTGTACTTCAACAAAATAAATAAATTAATTGAAAACAAAAAGGAATTCTGGCTGACATGTTTAGATATACTCACAATGAAGCAGAACACGAGGGAAGAAATACAAGCAGGGAACACTCCCCTGGCACTTAATATGTTACAGGAATTGTTCTTAGGACACTTACGAACATGATTCTCACAGCACTGCAAGTAATCCGGAGGTGGGTGCTGTAATGATTCCAACTGTCCTGATGAGGAAACAGAGTCACAGAGCTGCTAAATGACTTCGCCCAAGGACACGGAGCTACTTGGGGGGGCAGCTGGGATGTGGACTCAAGGCAGCCCGGACACAGAACCTCATCTTTAACCATTATGTCACACTGCCTTCTGTAAAATGACAAGGCTGTGACAGGCTGTGACATGATAGCGTAGAGTTCCTTGCATGGGTACAAAGAGTTTATGTGTTGCTTTTCGTGGTCAGATCTCAAGTTCAGTCATGACTCCAACTGTCAGGTTCGGAGACCCTCATTTCTCCCACTGGGAAAGACACAACAGTTGACATCTGAATAAATTGCCTTTAAGACTCAAGTTTATGGGTCTCCTTGGAATTTGTGTTGAAACAGAAGCTGTCCACACGACTGAGAAACAACACTCGACTCCCCACTCGACTGCACTCTGAATTTATTTCTCTGCTTCTACGCCTGGATCCATCCCAGCCTCACCTTCCCTGGCCCTGCTCCGTGCGGAGAAGCTGGGTTGCTTGGCTAGTCTGCGTCTTCAGCTACCTCCTGGTCAAGGTATGACCCAGGCACCCAGGATTTAAGGGAGGAAGGACTAAAGGCATCTGTCTTATCTTCCAGTGGCAGGAGTGGAAACATTTGTCTCAGTGGCCGCTGGGTCGTGCCAGTGTGGACTGCCACAGCTCTCCATTTGCTGGGGGTATTCTGCCAGGATGTAGAGGAAGCCACCCAGGGCTGCGACAGCCATGGCTGTGTTGTGGGAGGAGCAGCCATCTGGGGAGAGAGAGTCCTCTTTGTGAGTACTGTGTGGTGGCCACAGTTCCGTTATGAGTGCTTTTCAGATACTTTCTCAGCCAGCCAGATCCCCTTTGCTGGCTGGCCACCCATCCCCCAGCTGCTATGAGTGCTGGTCACTAATGGCTCCCTTCTCCAGAGAAATGACTTCAGCCAGTTGGAGCCTCCTCACTGGGGACGTCATGCCTCCTTCCAATGACTCACTTATACAGGACACAAAAGCCTAGCCCTCCATCTCAGGGGGGTGACTCAGGTCTGATTCCCACTCCAGAGCCTCCTTCCCCTGGGATCTGACCAGGAACCACATCGTTGTCCAGCTCCTTCCTACCTTCCCTTGCTCTCAGGCCCTGCATGAGACCTTCTAGGACAGCCCCCCATGCCTGTTTTGCACATAGGGAAACTGAGGCTCAGGTAGCACAGCCGAGCTCCCCAGCTCTGGCGACTCCACAGCTCATTTCTTGACCCTGACAGCCTCCTGCATTGCTGCTTCAGTCTTGCCCATTCCCAGGTGACCCTGAGCACCTGCCTGAGACAAAAACTCCTTAGATGTTACTTAGTTCTCTGAACTCAAAGTGGGATGCCCACCTTTCACTCCTGAGCAGAAGGAGCCAGGACTTTCCTCTCCCCTCAGAGTCTTGGAGAAGGGACAGACCCCAGCCAGGTCCTTTGGCGGGGGAGGGAGAATGCAGGTTTCAAGGAGCCTAATTACCAACTCTAGCAGTCCACATTAACATATGCCAAGTTCCGTGGGGAGTGCTTTGCACAGTGAACTGATATTAACCCCCAACAGCTCTATGAAGGAGGCACTGCTAGGTCCCTATTTTACAGATTAAGAAACTGGGGCTCAGAGAGGTTGAGTGACTGCCACAGTGAGGAAGGAGCAGAAGCAGATTCAAACCCTGTACTCTAAATCTCCGTGCCAGCTGCCCCCTTGCTCCACAGGTGTGGAGCAGAAGGAAGGAGAAAACACCACTCCCACCTGGGCAGCTTCCTAGACTGCTGTCAATCTGCAGGGGCCTAGGAAGGACCTTGGCCTTCAGAAATTCTGCAGCTTCCTCTCCAGCCCTCAGGACGGTCCTGGGGTTCAGCTGTGTGCCTCTAGGGAGCAGCCAGCTCTCCAGGGTGTGCACAGCATACCCCCTACCACCTGGTCATAGGTAGCCCCAGCCCCCTGTGTCAGGCAGGCCTAGTCTGGGCAGGGGCCTCTGGAATCTCCAGAGAACGTCTCTCCTTTCCCCAGCCCAGCCTTTGGTGACAGCTACAAAACAACCCATTGGAGTTATGCTTCCCTCTCTTGTTTACCTGCAGGCAGATGATGCGGCTGCAGGGGAGCTCATGGGGAGGCATTTAGTTATTGGGATCATTCACCAACATATGTTGGGCATCTACTCTGTGAGCTGGCTGTTCCACCTCCTTCTGCGTCTGTCTTGCAGTTATTTATTTTTTCTGAATAAAAAAATGGGCGTGCCTGAGTGGCTCAGTTGGTTAAACGTCTGACTCTTGGTTTCGGCTCAGGTCATGATCTCACAGTCCTTGAGTTCGAGCCCTGCGTCAGGCTCTGCGCTGACAGTGTGGAGCCTGCTTCGGATTCTCTCTCTCCATCTCTCTCTCTGCCCCTCCCCAGCTTGTGCACACACACTGTCTCAAAATAAATAAATATTTTAAAACATGAAATCAAGTTTTCTCTTCCTTCTTTCTCTCTCCCTCCTTCTCTTTCCCCCTCCCTTCCTCCCATATTAAACCTTCTCTTTCTTCCCTTCTCAATACAATTATATCTTATTCTCATTTTCTCTACACTGGTGGACTGACCAAATAATTTATTATCTCAATCAGGACACTTTGGGGAGGAAAGGGGGCACTATTTATAATGGCTACAGGAAGAGATGGAAGCTGGGGACATCTGGACATGTGGTCACCAGGATTATACTGGTCACTTGCCTGCTGGCTCGAGGATTCCCTCCTGTCCTTTCTTGCTTCAAACCACAGTGCACTGACCCTTCCAAACTACATTTCCCAGGATACTTCGCTCATCATCTGGTCAGGTTTAAATTTTTTTTTTTTTTTAACGTTTATTTATTTTTGAGACAGAGAGAGACAGAGCGTGAACAGGGGAGGGGCAGAGAGAGAGGGAGACACAGAATCTGAAACAGGCTCCAGGCTCTGAGCTGTCAGCACAGAGCCCGACGCGGGGCTCGAACTCACAGACCGTGAGATCATGACCTGAGCCGAAGTCGGACGCTTAACCGACTGAGCCACCCAGGCGCCCCCATCTGGTCAGGTTTGAGCAACAACATCCACAGGCTGAAAGAGTGGAGAAGCCGGGGTATTTCCTCCCCATCTCTGCCTCCTCTGTGTCCAGCCCCTGCAGGCTCTGCTATCCCCACTTTGCTCCACAGTCTCTCCAGCTCTGCCTCGAGGGAGGGTAGTGGCTTACTGCAATTATTTATCTCTGGGTTTTCTCACTTTTCTGTGTTCAACTCTTGCAACACCTCTGAGAAGAGTTCCCTATATTAAATTCCCTCTGCCTCAAGTTCCTGGTGCAGGTTCTGTTTTCCCGACGTGACCTTGTCTGAGAAGGGTTATCTCTGTGATTTTCAGTAACGCACTGAAAATTCCTTCATGCTCCTTTCACTGGAGACAAGACCTCTGGATTTCCACTTCCTACCCTGCCCTCTACCTCCCAGACCTGGCCCTTCAGGGATGCCAGGGGACTTTTCCACTGAGGTCAACCTGTGTGCACTCTTTCCAGGGTGTCCTGGTTTCACGCCCAGAAGGTCCCTGGGTATTTTCATTACCTGTAAATTGTTTTTCTCGCCTCTTCACTCTTCTTAAAACGTGCTGTTGGTGTTGAATGGCTGTCAATAATTCTTCATCTTCAGCAGCTGGGAGAAGGGTGAAATGTGACCTTCTCATGATAGATTTTCACACATTACTCACCAAACCTCCTCCCCCTCACAACACCTCAAACAACTCAGATCTTCTCCTGAATCTGGAGGTTCTTCCAGAAGGTTCCTTGAGCACCCATCTGCAGATCCTTACCCACTGTCTAAATTTGTCATCTACTGATGTTTCTCCAGTCGTGGTCCCCCAACCACCTACATCAGAATGGCTGGAGGATCTTGTTAAAAATGCACGTTCCACAGGCCTACCTTGTACCTGCTGTTTTAAAAGCAGACTATCTTTATTTCAGAAGCTTTGCCTTGGGGCGGCTGGGTGGCTCAGTTGGTTGAGCTTCCCACTCTTGATTTCGGCTCAGGTCATGACCTTACGGTTGGGTTCATGAGATTGAGCCCCGAATCAGGCTCTGTGCTGATGGGGTGTGGATCCTGCTTGGTATTCACTCTCCCTCGCTCTCTGCCCCGCCCCCACTCATGTGTGCATGTTTTCTTTCTTTCTTTCTCTCTCTCAAAAATAAATAAATAAACATTAAAAAACCAACCAACCAACCAACCAACCAACCAACCAACCAACCCTTTGCCTCCTTGCAAAACATCCCAGGCTTCTGTATTTATTCGGAACCTCCTCTGTACCATGCACAGGACAGGAGGTTTCCTATGTTTTAAGTCTACTCCTCACAGCTCAGGAAGGAGATTATTATAGTCATTTATTTACAGATGAAGAAATCAAGGCTCAGAGAGGTGAAGGGACTTACTCCCAAGAGGATCAGCTGCCCAGGGTCACACGGCTGGAAAGGGGCTGCATCTCTTGTCTCCCTATCTCTGCTTCTGTGTCACCCTCTCCCAGACATCTCCCCTGACCACTCCTGCCCAAAGAACTGTCTTCCATAGACTTTTCTTTCTCAGCCTGTTGTCTCCTTCACAGCCCTTATCAGAACTCACCATTATTTCACTTATTGGTTAATTTAGGTAGTTTCTGCCTCTTTTCTTCAGACCCTAGTTTCCCCTGAAGCCTAGAACAGTGTCTGGCACAGAGCAGGTGCTCAGGGAATACTCATTGAAGGAATGGATTTGTTAATGTAGGTCACGGGGCCAACATCTTCCAATAAGACTGTCTCCCCTCCTGCAGAGTTTTGGCTTTTTAAAAGGTCTGACCCCATTTCCGTGTATGTGTGAGTGTTCATGTGTGTGTTTGCACCCACATACATGTTGCAAATCTCTCTCTGAGCCCTTAACACCACCGCATCACCTCTCCTCACTTGGCCTAGAAATCCAGCCCCCAACCACCCGCATGCTCCCAGCCAGGGTACAAGTGCAGCTCACCAGGCCTCCCGAAGCATCCTTCCTCTGGCTTCTGCCAGTTGAGAACGGCCTCCAGCCACCAGAGCTTGTAGAAGTCTGAGAAGCCACTGATTCCACAGAACATGACTGGAAGCAAAGACAGAGGACCTCCTACAGGCCTGTCCCCCAAGCCCACCTGCTTCCACTGCTCAAAGCTGCACAGCGCCACCTGCCTCCTCCCGCCAAGGTGAAGCAGCGCCAGGAAGAGGGCGCTCAATGCAGTGGCTGGAAGAAGGCAGCTCCCAGGTTAGGTCCTGCCTTCCATTTAGACCCTTCATTACAGTCACTCAAGAGTTGGGGTCAGTAGAGGGATCTAGACACCCAAGCTAAGGAGCAGCCACCCAGAGACCCCTTTTCTGCCTCATCTCTGAGGCTTCAACGTCTGTTTGCCCATCAGCTACTCAGTCCAGAGCTCCATCACTGAGTCAGCCTTTGGGGGCAGGAAGCAGTCACATAGTGACAGATAAAATATGGGATGACAAGTTAAATTTGAGTGTCCAATAAATATAATTACAAATTTTAAAGTATATGTATAGCCCATGAAACGTTTGGGATATACTCATACTAAAAATGTATTTAGTTTATCTGAAGTTTGAATTTACCTGGGCACCCTGTATTTTTATTTGCTCTATCTGGCAGCTCGTGTGTGTGTGTGTGTGTGTGCGCCCTGTGAATCAGGGACACCCAACTGCTTTGTCCCTAGAGTGCAACGCCAGGGCTCACTGTTCTCCATGAAGATGTCCCGGGTGGGGTACGCATATCCGATAGCCTCAGCTCTCTGGTTCAGGTCCATCATGTTGGCACAAAAGAGGTTCATGTAGTGCTGGCTGTGGCGGAACAGCCCCTCCGTGCATCCCTTCTGGGGAGACAAACACCCGGAAATAAGGAAGTCAGTCGCATGGGTGACAGACTGGCACTGTTACAGAAGACTTGCAATTCTGAGATGGTCTGGCAGGTGGTTGCCTTTGGGGAAGCTCTTTCCCCTTTTCCCACAATTTCTTCCCCATCTACACACCCCACCTGCTGGGGGCTCTGTCACTGGGGGATCAGAAAGCTGGGTTTGAATCCAGGCTCTGCCACTCAGGAGCTGTATGACCTTGGCTGGCTAAGTTAACCTTTCTGAGCCTCGAGGGTCTAAACAGGGAAAGGGCAATGCTGCTGGGAGCCACACCAAAGGCACTCACATGGATGGGTGCTTCCATAGTTAGGAAGGCCCCGACACAAGCCCAACACTGAAGGACACACTATAGCAGTAGCTGCTGTCACATTTAGATTGCAGGCTACCCCAGCTGGCAGCTTCAGGGCTGCTCAAACTGTGAGCCATGGACTGGTCTCAGGGACAGGATAGGAGATGAGAAGAGACTTTAGAAACTTCTGTAGCAATGTGTCAGAATGGCTTTCTATCCGTCCAACCTAATAATTTAAAATAAGTTAATTTTAAATAATTTTAAATATTAAATTTTTAAATTTAATTTTAAATTTAATTTTAATTTAAAATAATTTAATAAAAATAATTGATATTATATTTAAAAAATAATTTTCCTCGTAATCTGATTTTTTTTTTGTATTTACAGAAATACTGGACTGTGACAGCCTGCATATAAATAACATTTTTTAAAAAACCTGACAAACAAAAATATTAAGTCCCTTTTCAGCTAAGGATTTCTGGTCATGGAATAACATCTTTCAATAGAGATAATGAGGCTTACTTTTCTATGTAAGGAAATATATATGTTTAAAATTATCATTATTGGGCGACCTCATGCTTGTTTCTCTCTCATCAATAAATAAATAAACATTTAAGAAATTATTATCATTATTTAGCAAAGTCTGAGCTCCTGGGCTTGGAAGAGCATGGCAGGCTGCAGAGGTGGGGGTGGGACTGGCTTGTCTTGGTTTTGTTTTCTGGAAGCTGCTATGGACCAAATATTCTAAATCCTTTTCAATTTGTTATTGTTTACTAAATTCTTTCTGCTGCTTCTCTTTTATTCTTTCTCTTTTTTTTTCGGATGCCCATGATCCAGTTCAGCATGCAAAGCTATCTAACAGAATCCCTTTACTAAATCGTTTACAGAATCGTTTACTAAATTCTTTCTGCTGCTTCTCTTTTATTCTTTCTCTCTTTTTTTTTTTCGGATGCCTATGATCCAGTTCAGCATGCAAAGCTATCTGTCCAACAGAATCCCTTCCCCCCCTACAGTTTGGTTCAATGTTATAGTGGGCAGATGGTAAGCTACGCTTTTTTTTTTTTTTTAATATTTATTTATTTTGGGAGTGAGAGAGAGAGTGAGAGCATGAGCGGGGAATGGGCAGAGAGAGAGGGAGACAGAGAATCCCAAGCAGGCTCTGTGCTGTCAACGCAGAGCCTGATGTAGGGCTCGAATTCATGAACCGTGAGATCATGACCTGAGCCAAAACTGAGAGTCAGATGCTTACCCAGCTGAGCCATACACATGCCCCTATGGCAGACTACTCTTACTACTCCTTCACAATCCCCAAAGCACAAGTCCAAAAACTTGCTTATTTTCCTGGTAGATACCATATAAAACCATGCTGCCAAAGGCCTTCTTTACCTTTCTTCTTTTAAAAACATTTTTTTAAGTTTGTTTATTTAGTTTGAGAGAGAGAGAGAATGAGAGAGAGAGAGAGAGAGAGAGAGAGAGAGAGAGAGAGAACACAAGCGGGGGAGGGTCAGAGAGAAGGAGAGATAATCCCAAGCAGGACCTGCAGCGTCAATGCAGAGCCCGATGCAGGGCTTGAACTCATGAACCTCATGATCGGTGAGATCATGACCCAAGCTGAGATCAAGAGTCAGACACCTAACTGACTGCGCCACCCCAGCCCCTCTTTACCTTTTTTCCCCCCTCTGAGTGTGTGGCTAGCCCACATGGGCACTCACCAATCTGGCTGAGAGGAAAAAGAGCAGCTGGTGAGACAGGCAATAGCCTGAGCAGCCGGGCTTGGTCATGAGGGTCCTGCAGAAGTCTGAGAGCCTGCAGGGCTGGCCACCATCGGTCCTGGGGGAAAAGTGGTTCAGGCCCTAGAGAAAGGGTGTCCTAAAGGAAGCCTGAGGACATGGAGACTTCCCTGGTCCCTATTCCCCGACTAGTTATTAGAACCCTGGTAGTTTCCAGGCACCCAGCTGTGCACAAGGGGTTGCTGGATAAAGCACAGGTGTACTGTGACTTGATTTGCTAAATCAGTATCCCAGCACAGGGGAGGTGACACTGGAGTTACCTGGGTTGGAGGAGCTCCAGGAGGCTGCAACTTCCTATTGCACCTTGGAACCCCCAAGTACAACCTTTCCACCCTGCCCTAAACAGCAGATCCCTGAACCTCAGGCTGATTCAGGGCTTGCTCCAAGCTCACGAGCCCATTGCACAGCCGGATAAAATGGTAAGTTAACTGGGATCCAGTCCTGCTTTCAGAGACCTACAGCCCAGTGAGAGGGCAGAACCATAAGACAAATGTAAATTGCACCTATGGCTACCAGTGGTGCTAAGAGAGCCAGCCCACCACGGGAGGTCAGCTTGTGCAGTGAGGTCAGGGAAGGTTCTGGAGGAAGGATGCTGGGGGTGCCCCTAAAGTATGAGCAGAGTTACTTAGGCATGGGGGAGGGGTGGGGCAGGGTGAGAGGAGGCCCACAGAGGCCAGATGGGCATAGGCGCGGGTTTAGAAGTGGGACAGAGTAGGCACTGTCTGTCTGACAGTGAGAGTCTGACATGAGCCCCAGGGGCTGGACTAGAGAAACATGGAGACCTGGAAGGGCAGTAGGACTTGGGGCTTTGTTCTGAGAACAACAGGAAGCATCACACAGCAGGCAGGAGTTTCAAATGTGGTTTTTGAAAGGATTGCTCTGATATGGGAGACCGGTGGGGTGTGGAGTGGGGTGGGGTGCATGTTTGGACCAGGCGTGAAGTATTGAGTGGACAGTGGGGGCCAGCTCGGGTGCCATGGGAGGTGGGAGAGGTTGGTGTCTGGGGTGGGGGGGTGGCTGTGCCTGGTTTCACACAGACCCTTGGGGACTTGGAGAGTGCGTGGAATGAGAGGACAAGCAAAGAGCAAGTACTTTTGGGTTTTTTGGAAGCAGGGCAAGTACAGGAGGCCCACCCTGTTCCCAGCAGCTGCACCAGACACGAGTCACTGCTTTCCTCTGAGAAGGAGTCCTGAGTCTCAAACGTGGGGTAGACCATGGAGGCATCTGTGCAGGTCCAGGCACGCGGAAGCTTCCAAAACCCAGGCTGGATGGTTGATTGGAACTCTGGCAGAGAGGTGGGGGTGGGGGGAAACACCCAGAGGCAGTGGGCCATCCCCTACCTTACTGCCCCCAGGTTCCTGTAACTCCAAGCCAAGCAACTAGGTGTCCCACCCCCGTTACCCCTGACCACACACAAGTGCCTGCTTAGGGCTTTGAACCTTGTCTGCTGGTTGCACATTGTGTTTGAAACACTTTTTTTTTTTTTAATCCATAGGAATAGTGTTGGGACAGGCTTTGACCAAATCTACTGCATCCCCTGGAAGTTTGAGACACACAAAAAGGGTTAGTTGACTCCTTTGGTTTGGCTAGAAAGTGGAGCTCTTACAAAAAAGATGCCCAGCTTAGGGCTTCTTAGGATGACACAGGTTGGGATAGTCCCAAGGGCAAGGCCTGGGAGAGGGTGGGGAACCTGGATGTTGGAGGTAGAGAGGGCTGGGTATGGTCACATACTTTGTGACCTTTGAGACTTTGAGAAGGAAGGGAGGACTGGCCAATTATCCCCCACTCACTCCCACCTCTGACTGGGAGCTGGGAGCCTGGGAGGCAGGACTGGACAAGCATGAGGGGCTGCCCCCCTCCACACACCCCCCCCCCCCCCAGCAATGATTCACTCCAGGTTTATAGGGTGGGTCAGAGACTTAGCATTATAAGGCACAAGAGAGATACTAGAGGCTAATATTTGCAGCACAAAGGGCTGAATTACCTTTGAGGTATTCCACTCTCTGGGACAGACCAGACCCTCCCCTCTGGTCTAGGATGAAGGCTCCCAAGCCTGGGGGGAGCTAAACAAATGAGGGGGGACATGTTCCCTACTCTCAGACCTCACTGCGCCACTCCCTGTGTGGGTGGGAGAGGTCATCTCAACCCAGTCAAGGATGCCCAAACATTCCTCAGGGTCAGCCTGCGGTGTGCTTCGCCCACAGGACCCAATTGGTCACAGGTTGTCCCAGACCATCCCTTACACTGGGAGGAGCACCCCCAGATGCTGTGTTCTTGAAGAAATGAGATCCCCGCCCCCCACCCCTGCTATTACCTCTTAGGTACTTAGGGTCACTCAGCTCGAGGTAGAGAATGGATCTGTGAAGGAGAGGTGCTAGTTTTTCCACCAGCTTCCCCACACTCAGGCTCAGCGGCTGCAGCTGGGGGTCCCGAGCCCATTTTTCCTGAACACCTTTTAGCTGCACTGGAAAGGAAAAGAGATCATTCATTCCATCATTTGGCAAATCATTTGGACAGGAAAAATTATCCTAAGCTATAATGCTTACTGAGCCTCTCTGCCTCCTCCAGCTCCTGAGGAGAAGGAATTCACTGAGCTTATTGGAAATTAGACCTTGTGGGGCTCAGCTGGGTGATGGCAGTGGGGGCACTAGAGTGCTGGAAATTGGCAGCCAAGAGCTTGATTTCTGGAGGTGAGACTTCATTCAGATCCTGACTCTGATACTTTCTTGTTGGGTGACCAGAGAAAGATATTTAATTTCTCTCCATTTTACATTCTTCATCTATAAAATGGGGGTAATGATGGCCCTTACTTCTTGGAGTGGGGAGTTGTAAGGATTAAATGAACTAATGCATAGAGAGGACTTACCATTGTCCATAGTACAGAGTAAGCACTCGATAAAGTTTAGATATAAGTATCAATTAATCATTTAAGGCTTGCTGTCCAGGAGAAAAAAAAATGAGGGAGGGATTCAGATGCAGTGTGGAGAGCTGCTGTATACAGTTGAATAGGTTGTACATTGCACAAGAACTGCACACAATCCTATCATGGGTTTGTGTATGTATTTAGCCAAGTTTCCAGCAGATGGCAGGCAAATGACTTGAGGAAGGAGACATATTTTTCTAATTTTCACAAAGGTGCCTTATGGATTACTAGTGGCCCTACAGGGGTCGGAGAAAATGGTGGTGGGGGGAAGGTAAGAGGTGGTCAAGAGAGGAGATGGGAGGGAGAGCCTCAGCACAGGGCTGAGAGGGTAAGAGGTGGCCTGAATTGTTCTCTGCTCCAGGAAGAGAGCTTTGATGGGGAGGTTGGGCGAGGTTTAGGAGGGTGCTAAGCAAACCTTTCGGGGTGATGGGCTCTGTAGCACTCTTCTCCAGGCTTGGCTCTTTCCCTGCCCTTGAACCTAGGCCATCTGCTTCTGAAGCCTTGTTCCAGATTGCTTGACTCTACAGCAGAAGGAGGGTACTGTGCTGGCACCCAGAAGGGGTAGCCAAGTCATCAGTGAGATGAACCCAACCTGGCCTTATGGTGGTGCTGGGTCCTGAGTCGTGTTTCTATCTCTCCTATTCCTCCCTGCCTGTGTGGCTGCTGCTGCCACCTTCTGGATCACCCTCTTGGCAGGTGGAGGTAGTTGGAGGGGCCCTTTTCTCTTTGAAGGTCAATGTCCACCTGTCTACCTCTGAGCAGAAGGATTCAGAAAACCAATGGATATCCCATTACTATTGGGCCCCCCAGAATGTGAAATCCTTCTCGCTCTCCCAGGAGGCTGAGAACGAAGGTAGGACCCTCACAGTGAGTTCTGTGGCAGCCAGTGGTTTTCATGCCCTTTCAAGCCCTTCCTGCATTGTATGGGCTGACCCTTGAAACCAATAAGAAATTGGGGAAATGGTGTGTGACCTCCAAGGCTTGGTTGTAAAGACATTGAGGCTTCTGTCTTGCTCTCTGTGAGGCCACTTGCTCTCAGGGAAGCCGGCTGCCATGTTGTGAGAGCACCCAAGCAGCCCTATGGGAAGGTCCATGTGGTGAGGAACTGAGACCTCCGGCCACCTGCCAGCACTAACTTGCCAAGCCTGGGAGTGAACAGGGGTGGCTCCTCCTGTTCCACTCAAGCTTTCAGATGATCACAGCCCTGGCTGACATCTTGACTCCAACTTCATGTGAGACCTGAGCCAGAACCACCCAAACTGTTTGCAGATTCCTGACAGAAATGGTGAGATGGTAACTGTTATGTTGTTTTATGCAGTTAAGTTCGGGGATAATTTGTTAGGCATCAGTAGGTTACGGTAAAAGGAAAGGGCAAAGTTGTGGAGAGGAGAGGAAGGAGGAGGGGGTGGCCCTGGTCTGAGGCTGTTGTGTGGTGTTGGTGCGGGCCATCACCTCCCTCCTTCCCAGCCACCTCTACCCTGTAATGGTTCAGAGAATGGGAGCTCAGTCAGAGCAGGGTTCTAAGCCTGCCTCCTACACTTACTCACTATGTGACGTTACTCGCTATGTGAACTTGGACATTCTCTCTCTCTCTCTCTTTTGAGAGAGAGCAAGTGAGTATGGGAGAGGGGGAGAGAGAAAGAGAGAGAGAGAGAGAGAGAGAGAGAGAGAGAGAGAGAGACAAAGGGAGACAGAGAGAGACAGAGAGAGAATCCTAAGCAGGCACCATGGCCAGTGCAGAGCCCAATGTGGGGCTTGATCCATGACCCTGACATCATGCCCTGAGCCAAAATCGAGAGTCATATGCTCAACCAACTGAGCCACCCAAGGGCCCCTTCTCTAAAGTCTGTCCCCTCATTGGTAAAAAGAGGATAATCATAATGAACTTACTTCAAGGGTTATGTGGGGTCAGTGAATTACCCCATGCAAACATTTACATTATGCCAGGGCTTGGCGGGTACTTAGTGAACCTTATCTTTTATTATCTCACGGACTCCAGAAAGCAGTCCATCAAGGGAATCACCTGTCCTTCCCTTCTGTCTTCAGAAGGAACTGACAGACCCATGGGACTATTATTGACAAAGGTCTGTTGCCTTGTTTCAGGAATGTTTATTCAACCGCTGCTCAGAGGGAGCCCAGTGCTGTGTTTCACCAATAGGGTGGTCAGGAAAGTCAGTGTGTGCCCACCCTGCCCTCAAGGGCTGTTAGAGCAGTTAGATTTGAATACTAGACCCTCTGCCTATCAGCTGTGAGGAATAAGGAGTCTACTGAACCTCTCTGTGCCTCAGAGTCCCCAAGTGCTGAAAGAACAAAACAAAGTACTCCCAGCTCTGGGCGTTTGGGGATTACAGTGGGTACCCAGGTAACATCCAAGGCATGTTTGCCGGGCCACATGCTATGGCTTTGTGGGTTCCTTCCTTTATTAAAAAAATAGATTGGCGGCACCTGAGTGCTCAATTGATTGAATGTCGGACTTCAGGTCCATGACTTCAGGTCATGGTCTTGTGGTTCGTGAGTTCAAGCCCCACATTGGGCTCTCTGCTGTCAGTGCAGAGCCTGGAGCCCACTTTGGATCCTCTGTCCCCTTCGCTCTCTGCCCCACCCCTGCTCATGCTCTCTAAAAAATAAACATTAAAAAAGATTTAAAAAATAGATTAAATGTTATCTCTTACGGGGCACCTGGCTGACTCAGTCAGTGAAGCGTCCAACTTTGGCTCGGGTCATGATCTCATTGTTCATGAGTTCAAGCTCTGCATCAGGCTCTGTGCTGACAGCTCAGAGCCTGGAGCCTGTTTCAGATTCTGTGTCTCCCATTCTCTCTGCCCCTCCCCTACTCGCACTCTGTCTCTGTCTCTGTCTCTCTCAAAAATAAATAAAACATTAAAAAAAAAAGGTTATGTCTTGCAACTGCATTAGTATATAGATATGTTTATGTTATATATTACAGCATTCTTTTTGACCTAAAAGTTCATTTTTATTCCTTCTGACTAAAAAAGAAACTAAAACATTTTCCTGGATCCCTGAAAGTATTCTGTGCCTAATGCGGTAGCCAGCTCTGTGGTTTATTACTATAATTCATTTCTAGAGGTGTTACAGGGTGTGTCTGGGATTAAATGGAGACCCTGGTCCTAGCCTGAGAGGATCTTGGATCTTAGGGGTCTCCAGGATGCCACATGGGGGGGTCAAGGGTGTGGGGAGGACACTGGGGCGCCAGGCATGGAAGCAGACCTGTCCGGGAGCCCCTCCTTCCACTGGGACCTGGAGGCTGGGTGGGTGGTGGATGGCAAGTTGCACTGGCCACCCAGAGGAGGTTGGTGTGAAAGGGGGGCCAGCCAGAGCCCCAGGCTGATTCCAAGTCAGCTCTGTCACTTAGGTCAAGGTGGCCTTCTTAGAGGGGCTTCCTGCAACTCGAAGTGAGTGTGGAGTGGCTCCTTGCTTGCACTGGCCTGTCACCAGCTCCCTCCACAAGGATCTTACATCCCTGAAAGCTGAACAAACACTTGGCTTTTTTTGTGGAGGCTTCAGATGGCTTTGGCTAGAAGTAGGGGGAGTGGAGTTGGAACCTGATCTTGAGAGTTCCTGGCTTTGTTCACAGGCGCCCTCCCATACATGCTTCTTGAAAGGGGACCCTCCCTCTGCCCACCTGGTTCATGGTGTATCAGGAGAGGGGCTGTCAAATGAATCATTTCCTCCTGGGAAAACAATAAGTTCCCAATCTTTTCTCATGTGGCCTCTGAATCCTCTTGCTTCCAAAATAATTGAGTAGAGCAGGGCCCCAAGACACCCAAAAGGAGTAAGCTGCCCAGCCCTTCTTTCCTTATAGTTAGAGCAGGATACTTCAGTGGCCAGGAAGTGGTCAGGTCCCAGGGGTACAGAGCAGAGAGGTGACAGGCTGGTATTCCAGGGGTCAGTCTAGGATAACAAGAGTGCACCTACCTTCCAGCACCCGGAACCCCACCACGCCATCCAGGTTGATTTCAGGCAGCCTCTTCTCTAGGAAGGAAATGGCTCTCTCCAGCGCGGAGAGGATGAGGCCTGTGATGGTGGCTTTGCCTTCTGGGGTTTCTGGCGGTGCCAGCGAGGAGGGTCGCAGCGGTGGTGACGCTGACAGCAGCAAGAGCAGGAGCAGGAGCCCTGGGCTGGACATGGCTGGCCCTCTGCTTGAGTCTGGTGCAGTGCTTGAGCCCTGGGGCGGCCCGCCCCCACGTACCCTCCTCCAGCCCCTTCCTCCTTGCCCCTCCCCTGCAACGCTGCAGACGAGTGGCAGGCAGGGCTGACCCAGCAGGCTGGGCTGGCCTGGCAGAGGTGTCTGGGAGGGGCAGCTGCAGGGGTCTGATTGCCAGGGGGTGGGGGATGGGGCAGTGGGGAGCAGGCCAGCCCTGGAATGGAGCCAGCTAGAGCTGTAACTTCCCACCCTTTCCTTCTCAGTCCTGATTCCCCAGGCTTGTGGTCTACATTTTGGATCCCCCAACTGAACTTATACTCTAGAAATCAAAAAGCACTGAAACGCAAAGGATTTTTTTTTTTTTTTTAGTGTTTATTTTATTTGTGAGAGTGAGAGACAGAGCGTGGGGGGGAGGGGGGGGAGGGGCAGAGAGAGGGAGGGAGACAGAATCTGAAGCAGACTCCAGGCTCCAAGCTGTCAGCAGTCAGCACAGAGCCTGACATGGGGCTCAAACGCACCAACATGGAGATCATGACCTGAGCTGAAGTTGGATGCTTAACCGACTCAGCCACCCAGGTACCCCACTTTTTTTCTTTTTTAAAATAAATTTGGAATAAGCTTGTTTGACTGCACATCTGCCAGAAGAGACAGAAGACTCCTTAGGGCAGTGCCTGCCTGCCTGGCCACTAGAAACAGAATATGAGCTGCAAAGACAGAGCACATGGGTACTGAAAAAATTTCCTAGATAATCACATTTAAAGAAAAATAGAGGGGGTGCCTGGGTGGTTCAGTCGGTAAAGCGTCAGACTTCCGCTCACGTCCAGATCTCATGGTCTGTGAGTTCAAGCTCCGTGTCGGGCTCTGTGCTGACTGCTGACAGCTTGGAGCCTGGAGCCTGCTTCAGATTCTGTCTCCCTCCCTCTCTCTCTGCCCCTCCCATGCTCATGCTCTGTCTATCTCTGCCTGTCAATAATAAATAAACGTTAAAAAATTAAAAAAAAAAAAAGAGAGAATGTGTACATGGGTGGCTCAGCCAGCTGAGCGTCAGACTCTTGGTTTTGGCTCAGGTCATGGTTCATGAGTTTGAGCCCCACGTCAGGCTCTGCATTGACAGCGTGGAGCCTGCTTGGGATTCTCTGTCTCCCTCTCTCTCTGCCCCACCCTCATGCTCTCTCTCTCAAGATTAATAAATAAACTTAAAAAAAAAAAGGTAAAGAAAAGCAGGTGAAATGAATTTTAATGATCTATTTAATTTGAGCCAATGGATCCAAAACATCATTTCAACTTATAATCAATATAAACATGATCAACCTTGTAACATTTTTAAAAATATCAGTTTTCTCAAATTAAGTCTTTGAAATCTGGCATTTTATACTCGAAGCACATTTCAACTCAGGCTAGCTTCATTTCAAGAGCCAAGGAATCACATATGGCTTCTGTATTGGACAGTGAAGACCCTCAGCCCTTATTAGCTCATTCAGTGTGAAAGCACATCTGTTTTCCTGTGGGAATTTTAATGTTTATTTACTAGGTGCTATCCTGAACCTTGCTGGATGGTTACGTGATGTGCACCATAATAATGTTAAAGTCCAAAAAATTCTGAAGTTAGAAACATATCTGGCCCCAAGGGCTGCAGTTAACAGATTACAGATCTGTAAAAATAATAAAAATACCATCACCAAAATGTGCATCTTGATGGTCTCCGTGGGCTTGCTGTAGGCCACCCATTTAATTTCATTCTTGTCCTTCCTTCCCCCACCCCTGCCAGCCTTTTTATACATTTTTTCCTGAACATTTAAAAACGACAGCTTTATTGAGATATAATTCACATACCATAAAATTCGCCCTTTTAAAGTGTATAATTCAGCAGTGTCTTTTAAAGTATATTCACAAGGTTGCTCAACCATTGTCTGATTCTGTCTGATTCTGAAATATTTTCCTTCCTCCCCCTCCCCCAAAGAAACCTGTAACCATTAGTGGTCACTTCCCATTGCCCACCACCCCCGCCCCAGCCTCCTCAACTCTCCAGCCCCTGGCAACCACTAATCTACTTTCCATTTCTATGGATTTGCTTATTTTGGAAATTTCAGAGAAATGGAGAGTTATTCAATATATGATGTTTTGTGTCTGACTGCCTTCATTCAGTATAAAGTTTTCAAGGTTCATCTATGTGGTGGCATGAATCAGGACATCATTCCTTTTTATGGCTGAATAACATTCCCTTCCGTGTCTAGATCACATTATGTCCTATCCATTCATAAGTGATGGACATTTGAGTTATTTCCACCTTTGTGCTATTGTGAATAAACATTCATTTACGGGGCGCCTGGGTGGCTCAGTCAGTTGGGCGTCCGACTTCGGCTCAGGTCACGATCTCGCGGTCCGTGGGTTCGAGCCCCGCGTCGGGCTCTGGGCTGACGGCTCAGAGCCTGGAGCCTGCTTCCGATTCTGTGTCTCCCTCTCTCTCTGCCTCTCCCCCCGTTCATGCTCTGTCTCTCTCTGTCTCAGAAATAATAAAATAAACATTAAAAAAAAATTCATTTACAAGTTTTTGTTCCAAAACCTGTCTTCAATTTTCTTGGGCACATACTTAGGATGCAGTTGCTGGGTCCTGTGGTAACTCTATGCTTAATTTATTGAGGAACCACCAAAGGATTTTCCACAGGGTTCGCATCATTTTATATTCCTACCAGTGATGATGTATGAGAGTTCCTCATGCATATGTTTTTGTGTGGTAACCCCATGATACTGCAGTTATACTGTATATATTTGTGTGTACTGTATCTATATTGTGCCTTATACATAAAAAGAGCTAGATTCCCCCCCCTCCACACACACACAACTATTTTTTATTCTTTTGGGTGTACCATTGAGAATGAATGTTCCAGGTAAGACTTGTCACTATCACCACTTTAGTTAATCCTTAAAACAACCCTGAAGTGGGTACTTTTCCTATTCCCTTTTATAACTTAAAATCTGAGGCTCTAGGGGACGGGGTAAGTGACTTCTTGTGACACATTGACTCACAGCTAGTATGAGGTGTGCAGGAATTCCGATCCTTGAATCCACAGCTTAACCATGAGGTGATCCTGCTAGGGTTCAACGTCCCATCTCTGGAAGGGGAAATAATCCCCTCCTGACCTCTGGAAGGACTGAATTTTCCATGTGATGTATGCCAAGTGGGCAAGGAGAACAAGCCAGGGCTGGCTGAGCTCCAAAGCACCCCAAGCTGGTGATGCATCTTGTCCCTTTCTCCCTAGAGAAACAATCCTCCCTTGTTTTCCAACTGGGAATTCAGCTTCCAGAATGTGACATTTACTCTTGGTTTGTCATACCCATGGCACCTGGCCTTATCCTCATAGATCCTCAGAACAGGAGGGGCTGAGCTGAGAAGTCCCCTCCTTTAATTATAGGTCAGAAAAGCCAACTGATTGAGAGTGGCTTATTCCAGATCATGGAACCCATGAAGCTGAGATCTCAGACCCCAGCCCCATCTCACCACAAAAGGGTGGAGAGAGTGGGCAGGGCATGTGCTCCAGCCTCCCAGGCCCTGCACCTGCATCTGAGGGATTAGGGAGGCTGCCCTCAGTGTCTATTTGCTTCTCTCTCCCATCTGTACATATGTACTCATCTTTCCTTTCCCTCTTTAGCTAAAATTTCAAGCCCTGCCTCTGTCACATACTGACTAATGGTGTGACCTTTAATGTCCTTATCCATAAAAAAGGAGTCACAAGACATGGTGGGAAGCATATGCCAAGTCTTGACCTGGGCTCTAGGGACTCGGGAAACACATCTGCAAGGTGCTGCCTGTCTAGGCTCTTATTGAAGGAGGAGAAGCTGTTTTGTTTCCTTGTCCAATGCATGAGTGCGTTAGACAGCTGGCGGGCAGGTGGTGCTCTGCAGGTTCTAGGGCAGCTCCCACCCAGGGCAGTAAGGGTGGCTTCACCACCATGCTGTCGATGTTTCTTAGCAAGGGGACCCATTTCAAAGTGAAAAGGCTATCACGTGGACACACACTGAACTCTTCAGTGTGACTATTTTCGAAGGTAAAATGAAAAGGTCAGTGGCAAAATTTCCCTTCTTATGACATAGACTTAAAATCATATTTTTTACTTCCTTCTCTGTCCTTTTCCTTTACATTTTAAGTGTTTCATTCAAGTACAACATAACATCCTGAAAAATGAACAAGTTTGTTGCTTGATGAATTGTGTCAAAAGGACCACCCCCACCTTATCAGCACCCAGGTCAGTAGAGAGAACCCACCAGCTTCACATTGGCTCCCTCCCACTCACTCCCCGACCCTCGAAGGCAGGTCACTCTCCTGACTTCTAACAGTTAAAGTGTGGTTTTGATTATATATATGTGGAACCAGCCAGTGTGTACTCTGGCATTTGGCCTCTTTTCTTTAAATTTTTTTTTCCAACGTTTTTTATTTATTTTTGGGACAGAGAGAGACAGAGCATGAACGGGGGAGGGGCAGAGAGAGAGGGAGACACAGAATCGGAAACAGGCTCCAGGCTCCGAGCCATCAGCCCAGAGCCTGACGCGGGGCTCGAACTCACGGACCGCGAGATAGTGACATGGCTGAAGTCAGACGCTTAACCGACTGCGCCACCCAGGCGCCCCTTGGCCTCTTTTCTTAACGTTATGCTGATGAGTCATACAAATTGTTGCTTCACTGTATTTTGAAGTTATCTTAGAATTTTGAAAAAAATTGTTCCTAGATCCTTACATGGAAGAAGCTTTACCTTAATATCACTAATTTTTGGCCCCCACAGGCTCCTGGGAGGTTCAGTGGGCCGCCACTTAGGGAACCACTTCCCCACCTTCCTTCTCTCCGCCCACTTCGGAGGCTGGGTGTTTGCGCTTTGAGCACCCGGCCCACAGAGAGCCGTCACGTGACTGCCATCTGGCTCGGCCAAGATGGCGGCCTCCTGCCTGGCCGTGCTGGTGATGGCCGCATCCCTGCTGCTGCTGCTCCTGGTCCTGTGGAAGCGCTGGCGGCGGGGGCGAGCGGATTGGCACGTGATCATTGTGGTGCTGGGCGACGTGGGCCGCAGCCCCCGCATGCAGTACCACGCACTGTCGTTTGTCAAGAGCGGCTTCTCCGTGACCCTTATGGGCTTCTGCAGTGAGTGCTCGGGGTCTGGGAGGGAGGCTGAGCCCTCAGCCTTTGACCCGCGGCTTTGACCGGCCCAGGGGGGCCGGGACGGGGACGTCCCTTTTCTCCCTCCTCTCTCGGACAGCTCTCCGAGATTGGGTTTATCTAGTTCTGGCCAGGTTTCTGCTCAGCTTCTGCTGGGTGGGTCTCTAGGAACAGCTGGCGTTAATGGAGTGCCTGCCGTATGCCAAGAGTGTGCTAAATTAAGTGAACTCATATAGTCTCACTTAATCCTCCTAGTGAGTGGAAAGACGGACTGGAACCCAGTGTGTGTGTGACTCCGGGGCCAGTGCTGGTAACCATAGCTCCTTGTGGCTACTTTTGTCAGGCTGTGTCTCACGGGACAACTTGTCTCCTCTCCATCCCACACCCTCGGTGCAGAGCTGTGCAGGCAGGAGAGGTTTCATTGTGCTGCATTTCCACCTTTTACTCTCAGTGTGCAAAAGCAGGGGTGTCTGCTCCTTCATCCTCCTTCAGGATGACATCCTGAAGATTCTGCTGTGGGAGGGTGCAGGAGTGGGGTGAGACTTCCTAGGGGTCTCCCTATGGTGGGATAAATCCACCATTCAGGGACTCTAGATTATTTTGAGTGCCTACTATGTGCCAGACATTGTGTTAAGTAAATAAAGGTGGACACCATTGAGGCCCTCCCTCTCTGGGGGAGACTCTGGACAAGAAGTGTCCTCATGCTCTGTTCTGGCTATGGAGGAACAGAGAGAAGTCTTATTTTCCAAAAACACTCTTCACTATTCAGCCTGAGCTGGGGGATCATCTGACTTTATATTGCCCTGTCTAGTGCATTGAAGGGGACATTCTTTTCAGACTCCAGACCCTATGATGAGCTCTTGCAGAACAACAGAATTCAGATTGTGAGTTTGACAGAACTTCCGAAACTTGCAGGTAGGATGCTGTCAACTCCAGATTCCTTTGAATCTGTGTGTGTGGGTGGGTGAGGGGAGGACCCGCACATTGCCAAGAATTCCTTTTGGAGTAACGGGTGTTTTTTGACTTGCAGTTGGGCCCCACATTTTTCAGTATGGAGTCAAAGTTGTTTTTCAGTCAGTGTACCTGTTGTGGAAGTTGATGTGCAGGGAGCCAGCAGCCTACATCTTTCTCCAGGTAAATGTCAGTCTCCTCTTGCTCTCTCGGAACCATTGTTAAGTTTCCTTTACTGCCTAGCCTTTTATTTTATTTATTTATTAAACATTTTTTTTTAATGTCTCTTTATTTTGAGAGAGAGACAAAGTGTGAGTTGAGGAGGGGCAGAGAGAATCTGAAGCAGACTCCAGGCTCTGAGCTGTCAGCACAGAGGCTGACCCGGGGCTTGAACTCACAAACTGTGAGATCATGACCTGAGCTGAAGTCGGACACTTAACCAACTGAGCCACCCAGGCACCCCTTCCTTTATGACTTTTATACTTCTTTTTTGGTGAGAAGAGAGTCTTATTAATTATCAGGAGGTTTGTAAAGATAAATTGACTCTTTGTTATGTATGTTGCAACTATTCACTCAGTTTATTATTGTTGACCATGGTATGGGTTTCCTTCTCTTCATTCAAGTGTCTCTTTCCCAGAACCCCCCGGGCCTGCCTGCCATTGCTGTGTGCTGGCTTGTGGGCTGCCTTTGTGCAAGCAAGCTCGTCATTGACTGGCACAACTACGGCTACTCCATTATGGGTTTGGTGCATGGTTCCAGCCACCCGCTTGTTCTGCTGGCCAAGTGGTAAGGGTCTTGGAAGAGCGTGCAGACACCTTCCCTGAACCTTGGTAGGAAGAAGGGCCAGTGCAGAGACCTGGTGAAGCTGTCCCCTATGTGCTCTTTGTGGGTGAGGGCAAGGCTGGGGAATTAGGCTGACTTGCGTTACAAGTGACAGAAATAGCCTAAGGCAAGGAGGGCATTTGTTGGTCCCTAAAACTGCAAAGTCCAGGGACGTGGCTGACTTTAAACTCAAAATGGCATTGTCAGGATCCCCTCTCATTTCTCTCTCCACACTCCGTCCTGGAGGTGTTTCTTAGGTGCTGGGAGCTCTCCCGGCACTCAAAGCCCCACTGACAGGCTCAGTGGAGACAGGGACCCTTTCTGATTGGCTTGTGATCCTCTGCCAGGCTCTGACACCCCACTGAGGTAGGGGGGCTGCAGTAACCCGATGTCTCAGGCTTAGGGGAAATGCTCTTCTGTGTGACCTGGGGTCCCAGGTGAACCCAGACCAGATGCCCAAATAAAAACCGAGGCTGCTGTTAGACAATGGGACTCAGGCAACAGCCTGCTGCAGTCAGTGAGACAGGGAGAGGGAAGAAGGGCTTGTGGGAGCAGGTTGGACATGGAGCAGGAAGAGTCATGTTCTCAGCCTGAGTGGGTGACATCTGCTGCCTCTCCATGAGGGACATTCACTGAGGGTGGTAACAGCTGCTGCAGCAAACGATCAGTGCGTACATGCTGCATGTCAGGCTTCAGGCCAAGCCTTTTATCCTGTTCAGTCTACACTCCCCCTGGTGAGAATGTCCTGTGGTCACTCTCCATTTACAAACCAGGAAACCAAGGTCGAGTGCCATTTTGCTATTTGCCACACAGCTAATATTGTTGCATGAGGATCAAAATTCAGTCCCAGGCTGTCCAGCTCTTTCGCCTTCTCTGCATCCTGAGTTAGGAGCCGGCTGTGATAAACCAGTGGCAGTGAACAACCTTGTGTGCTCCTTCCCTTTCTGGTTCTCTTTCAGTTCTGCCCTCAGATCAGGGCTCAAGTCTCAGGTGGGAGTTAATCTGTCACTAAGGCCTCTCTAACATTTTTAAAACCATCCCTTGGTAATGCACAAGCCTCAGCCCCACAGCCTTTGCAGCAAGAGCACAGTGTGGCTAAGATTAATAACGAGGCCTTTACTATATTTCTTTCTCTTGTGGCAAGAGAGACTAGATTTTCCCTTCTTTAGACATAAGGTTTCTAACCGTATTTAAGCTGAAAAGCGATATGACTTAAAGAAAGGGGTAAAGGAAATAATAGTACAGATGGAACTCAGCACAAACTCTGGGAAAGTGCCTCACCAGCAACCCGATTTGGGAGACCCCAGCTCTGTGTTCTTCTGCATCAGAAGGTGTCAAGTCATGTGGAGGTGGTGGTGGTGGTGGTGGTGGGGCCCAAGGCCCAAGGCTCTGGGCTGACAGTGATACGTCTTTTCAGGTACGAGAAGCTCTGCGGGCGCCTGTCACACCTGAACTTGTGTGTGACCAACTCGATGCGGGAAGATCTGGCACAGAACTGGGGCATCAAGTAGGTGCCTGGGGAGGCGAGGGGTCCCAGCTGCAATGCCTACTATGTCCTATTGGCAGGGTGTCTAGAAATCCCTAAGGGTCTGGGAGAGGGTTCCTGGTTTGGGAAGCCGAGGGAGCAGGAAGAGGCCAGATGGCCCATGCACTTTTGGTCTTAGAACATGTCTCTGTGCTTCCCCAAGCAGGTCTTGTCCTTGTCTGAGACTTGGATCTTCTGAGTGCTCTTATTTTCTGGATCCTCTTGGGTCATGTATTCCGTACGCTTTTCTCTGGCTCTCTCTAGAGCCCTCAACGATCTCATTGCAGAGCTGTGACCGTCTATGACAAGCCAGCATCTTTCTTTAAAGAGACGCCCTTGGGCCTGCAACACCGGCTCTTTATGAAGCTGAGCTGCACCTACTCTGCATTCAAGGCCTGGTAGGTCTCCCAACCCCAGTCTTTATCTTCCTTCTCTTGTGTTTGCAACTGTCTGGCCTCTCCCCCATGTCCTTGCTGCTCCATGTCCCCTGTCTGCTCACTGCTAGCCTGGCCTCTCTCATCTTCTGGCTGCAGACCTGGGAATCCACTAATCCAGGGGTTGGCAAACTATGACCACAGGCCTGCCACCTGTCTTGGTAAATAAAGCTTCATTACAGTGCAGCACATGCATCCATTTTTGCATTGTCCCTGCTTGCTTTTGCACTGCAACAACAGAGGAGAGTTTTGCAACAGAGGATGGATGATGGTTTTGACATGGTCACGTCCTGACCTTTGGGAACCTGTGGGCTTCACTCTGGTAGGAGATGGCTGTCCTGGGGCCCGAGGGCCTGCTTGACACCATCTCACGGGATCTGTTTCTGTTCCCTCAGCTCAGAACCCCTGGACCCAGACACAGAGAGGTCGGCTTTCACAGAGCGGGATCCTCAGAGTGGGGTGGTGACACATCTTCGTGAGCGGCCGGCCCTGTTGGTCAGCAGCACCAGCTGGACAGGTCTCAGGACCCTTCTGGACCCTTGGGGCTTGTATGAGCACCTGGCTAAGCCTGCATTATCCTTGCCCTTGCCAGGCCTGTGCCCCACATGTATTTAAGGACATTGGGCCCTGATGAGAAAGGGGAGGTATTGAGTTGGGAGGGAGCATCTAGAAACCAGCCCATGACATTTAGGTCTCTTTTCTTACAGAAGATGAAGACTTCTCCATCTTGCTGGCAGCATTAGAAAGTAGGTGTGTGGCTTTGATCAGGAGCTGGGCTTGTTGGCTCTTGAGCTGTGAGGTGCTCACCTGGCCTTGCATGGTGTCTTTGGCAGCATGTTCCTGCCCCCAGGGCCATTGGGTAGGCCAGCTTAAGAACAGGGTGGTGGAGATGGTGGCTCTGATCCCCATTTGGGTTATTGAGTGACCAGACCCTAGGTCTGAAGTGCCACCTCTGGGAAACTGATCTTGTGGTTGGGAGAGGCATCCCCCCAGTGCTCCCCCAACTGCTCCTCACCTGACAAGATAATCCTGGTTATCATTTATTTTTTTATACACAGAGTTTGAACAGCTGATCCTGGATGGAGAGAGCCTTCCTTCTCTGGTCTGTGTGATAACAGGTATTGCCAAGGATCTTCCATGTTCCCATATTAAAGGGGGGCAGTGGAGGGGGATGAAGGCATCTCTCTTTATTGTGTGCGTTCCCCATGCCAGGCATGTGATGTTGGTTGTGTTGTTAATTCTGACCACAGTTTTGTGATACAGGATTTTCTATACCAGCTTGACAGAGAAGGAAACTGAGGCTCAGAGGGGCCTGACAGCAGCACATGGTTTCTAGTTGAATCTTGGATAGCATGGCCTCAGAGATGCTGAGCTTTCCACTCTTGCAGCAATTTCCAGGCATCTTTTTTTTTTTTTTAAATGAAAGAATCCACATTAAACTAAAGAGTTCAATGTAAAATTGCTTCCAGAGTAGCCCAGGATGGGAGAGAGAAGCAGAGAGCTGTGGTTGAAGCAGGGTCCTGGGCCTGCTGCCCCAACTTGCATACTCCCCTCTTCCTGGCCCCAGAGCTCCCAGGGGTGGCTAGGAGCCCACTGCACACACCATGCCACCTGGGGCATCAAGCAAGACACAGGCCTGTCTGGGTGAGAAGTTGTATCCAGCTGGCACTCTGGTGCCTCGCCAGAGTTTATCTTGGCCACCTTCCCAGCCTGAGACCCACTGATGCAGGTTGCTGGGCGAAGGGCCGTGGCCTCACTGGTCAGGGTGCATACCCCTGAGGGGTCTGGAAGGGGCCACATGGGGACCTGATCACAGCTGTAGAATGTGGGCCTTCTCCTGACACCTGTGCAGGGGTTCTGAGTCCCAAGGCCATGGGATGGAGCCAGAGATGGGCCTAGTGCAGTGACTCAGATTTTCTCTGCAAGGCAAAGGGCCTCTGAAGGAGTATTACAGAGGCCTCATCGGCCAGAAGCATTTCCAGCACATCCAAGTCTGTACTCCGTGGCTGGAGGCTGAGGACTACCCCCTGCTTCTAGGTAAGGACATTCAGTAGGGGGGCTGCAGGGAGAGAGCTGAGGGTTAAACAGGAGTATCTTACGGTACGGGGGACAGAGTTTTCCTGAAAAGGGCCAGATAGTAAGTGTTTTATTTGCCTCTGTTGTATATTCTTTGTTTTTATAACCCTATACAAATTAAAAGTCATTTTTAGACCAAGGGCCATACACACACAGGCCTGAGGCTGGATTGGGTCCTGCTATAGGGCCACGTGGGGCAGGGGGATGCCATGTGCCAGGAACTTGTTGGAGGAGCTCTTGGCTGTACTTGGGGGAGATCCAGGCTGTTTCCTGGTGTGCCGGCTCCTCCCGCCTTTGGGGCCTGGACCTCTTCTCCACGGATCTGAGAGGGTTTTGTCCTCTTAGTCTCCAAGCCCTCCATTTAGTCCTGCTTTTCCATCTGGGCAGAAGGGCTGGGCCTGGGCTCGGGTTGGGGTCCACGTTCCCCAGGTCTGGGAGGGCAGTGGCTTGGGAGGTGTAGAAATAATGTGTTAAACAGCATTGACTCCCCTATGTCTCCCTGGCTTCCTCTGTCTTCCTTTCTCTGGGAGGGGCGTGGTGGCCTAGTGCTGATGTATCTCTAAGGCCTTATATTCCCGCAGCCAGTGAGCAGTCTCCAGCGGAAAGCCTTTGGTTGGCAGGAGTTTTCTAGCCAGTGTTTAGTGGTGTCAGGTTGTTTATTTGGCTTTATTTTCATAGAGACAGCTGGTTTTCTGTTACTTTTTCCCCCCTCCTTACTGTGATAAAACATACAGTAAAAATTGGCTATTTTAACGATTTTCCCATTTTAAAGTATATATACAACTTGGTGACATTAATTATGTTCAGTGTTGTACAGTCATCGCCCTATTCCCAAACTGTTTTCATCATCCCAAGCGGAAACTCTGAACCCCTTAAGCAATAATTGCTACAGGTTCTTTTTAAAGAAATTGTGGTTAAGTAGACAAAGGGGGTCTGACTAAAGAAAACTACTCGTCACAGGCAGCTGACTAAAGAAAACTACTCGTCACAGGCAGGTAGTTTTCAAACAGGGCCGAGTGGCTGGGAGTGGCAGTTGGGGAGGTCTGCTGTGTACTTGGCCTTTTCCAGCCTGTGGCATTGTTACCCACGTTCCATTCCCCACTTGGGGTGTCGATCCACAGTCCTTTCAGGGTTTGTGTTCCACGGGTGCATGGGTGGCGCTCTGACCACTCCCTTTGCCCCCACCTTGCAGGGTCGGCAGACCTGGGTGTGTGCTTGCACAAATCCTCCAGTGGCCTGGACCTGCCCATGAAGGTGGTGGACATGTTTGGGTGCTGTCTGCCCGTGTGTGCCGTGAACTTCCAGTGGTAGGAGCAGAAACTGAATCTTCCCGGGGTTCGGTTCTCAAATCAGCTGTGGGGGTGGAGGGGGGGTGTTGCCAGTGAGGTCAAAATTGTTCAAGGAATTGCCCCGGAAGATTGTGCAGTATTTCCAGGTGGTCCTCTGGGGGGAGGGCCCTTGGGGTTTCTGTGGGTGGGCTGCATCCTACTGAAGGGGTGGGCTTCCACAGAGAGCTGATGTCTGACAGAAAACGTGTCTTCTCTACTTAGGGGGCCTTTGCTCATGGATAGACGGGTGGCTGGTATTGACCGCACAGTTGACCTGGGTTTATTTCTCTCTTTCTGAGCTCATACAGTTGAATTGGAATCTGTTAAATGAGTGTAATTCTTTGTCACCACTTTTCCTGGTGAAGATGGGTGTTTGGAGAGGGCGGTGTTATAAGAGGTTCAGTACAAGAGAAATAGTAGCTCCACCACCAGCTCAGGAGCCAGCCTCTGAATGGGAAATAGCCTCTGTTAGACCCTGAGCTCTGGGCACATTGGCATCAACTCCCTGGTGACCCAGCAAAGTCATCCTTAATATGCCAAGTCTACCTCCAGTGGGGTTGCCTTTCACCTTGTTTCTCTGCTGTGCAATTAAGAAAAACATGGAGGGGCGCCTGGGTGGCTCAGTCGGTTGAGCAGCCGACTTCGGCTCAGGTCATGATCTCGTGGTCCGTGAGTTCAAGCCCCGCGTCGGGCTCTGTGCTGACAGCTCAGAGCCTGGAGCCTGTAGCCTGTTTCAGATTCTGTGTCTCCCTCTCTCTGACCCTCCCCCGTTCATGCTCTGTCTCTCTCTGTCTCAAAAATAAATACACGTTAAAAAAAAAAAAAAAAAAGAAAAACATGGAGAACTCGCTGAGCACATAGTCACTGAAAAGAGCATATAGCAGAAAAGGTCAAATGTGTGTTCACTGTACCTCCTCATTGGAATCATTTTGGATTTTTAATGTGTATCCCTGCAGGCCTTTTTTCTATTCAGACGCTAAATCTGAGACTCACTGAAAGCAGACTGTTCTGACCCCTGCCTGGCCTGTGGGAGGGGTGGTGTGGGAGGCCGGGTGGGCACCGCAGGGTTCGGGTTTCTCTAGGCACCTCTTGGTTCTGTGATTCCCTCTGCAGCTTACACGAGCTTGTGAAACATGACGAAAATGGCCTGGTCTTCGAGGGCCCTGAGGAGCTGGCGGCTCAGCTGCAGGTAATCACGTCTGCCCCCATGCCAGGGCACCGACCCATGCCCCCCGATTCTTTGCTCCTGTGGCTGGCCAGGCTGGATCCGAGAGCTAAGGCCGGGAGCAGTGGTCTCAGAGGCTGGGCCTCAGTGGGCTCGGGGGTCTGGACATGCTCTGACTGCCCTCTGGGTTTGTGGAGCTTACACCACACAGGTGATGCCAGAGCTGGTAGACCGTGTGCTCTATCTAGGGAGCGACTGGTTCTGAGTAGGAGGGATGTGTGAAGGGGGCTTCCCAAACTTTCCCTGAGGGTGGGTGGGAGTCTTCAAAGGGCACTTACTACAAAAGTAATACATCATCGTTCTTGGCAGTTGAGACCAGGGGCAGCAAACTTTCTGGGAAGGCCCAGATAGAAAAAGTTTTAGGCTTTGCCATAGTCTCTGCTGTAACATGAAACCAGCCACGGACAGCCTGTGAATGAAGGGGTGTGGCTGTGTTCCAATAAAACTGTACTTACAAAGACAGCTGGGGGCCAAATTTGGTCCCCTGGCTTAGTTTGCAGACTCCTGATAGAGTTTAGCAAAGCTGGAAGACTGCCTAGTTCCAGCATGTGGGCTGGACGGTGCTGGGCAGAGGCTGAGGGTGGGTGCTCTTGGTGGACAGAACATTGCTGGAGTGGCCTGTGGCTGAGCAGGGCACAGTGGGTGGAAAATGCTAAAGCCTGGCTGCACTGTTAAGTAGGAGCAGAGAAGGGGAAGGAGCACGGGCCAGGGTGTGAGGGTTTTCTTGTGCCCCATGAGGAGGGGGCTTGCTGGGTCGGGGATATTCCGGGTCAGAGCTGTGTTTTGAGAACATTTAATTAGCCAAGCCTTCCATGGAGGCTGGGTCAGAGCAGGAGGCCTGCTGGGGGCTCCAGGACACTGACAGTGGTTCTTGAAGTGAAGTGACAGAGGGTTTCAATAGCATCACTGGCCTGGCTGCCTGTGATTGGAGTGGGACCAGAATCCAGGCTGCTGGGAAGGAGGAGGGACAGCTCTCTGGTGGGACCTGGGGGTGGGAAGCAGTGATGAGGTAAGTTCTGGTCTTTATTTTTCTTCTAGATGCTTTTCTCAGCGTTTCCTGATCCTACTGGCAAACTAAGCCAGTTCCGGCAGAACCTCCGGGAATCAGAGCAGCTTCGTTGGGATGAAAGCTGGAAGCAGACCGTGCTCCCTTTGGTTATGGACACATGACCCTTTGGGCCAAATACTGAGAGCTCCTGAGCGACCCCCAATTCCTTTTAGCCTCTTCTAGCCTATCTGGCCTTGACAAACGCTTTAGAGCAGCGCCTCCCAGTGGATAGCAGCTGGAATGACGGCTGTGGAATGAAATGTTTTTCTGACCCAGTTTGTGGCCCAAGAAACTGGTTAACCCTGGTTTCCTCCCTCGAGGCTCTCAATCACTCCTTCTCCTGATCTGAGTCTTTCTTTCCCCCCAGTATTATTACTTTCCTGTTATTTGCACGTGGTATCGTCAACCTCTCTTAGGCCTGTTACGGTGTCTGCCTTTCCCAGCATCTGCCCTGTTGTGTCCCTAGTATTGTCTTTCCTGCCTTGAGGACAGGCACTGCAGTCTGCTGCCTTGTAAGAGTTTAATAAGACGTGCCACATGTACAACAGGCTTGGCTTCGTGATAGACGTGGGTCCAGTCACCGGTGGGGGGAAACATACTTGATCTGTGTTTTTATTTGCCCAAATGAAATGCTTGTTTCTGAGCCAAAAATTCATTTTTGATTTATGGAGGTTTGTTTACTTAAGAGCCAGAACTAGTGATAGAAAGGGGCACCCACTTGAATGTATTTTATTAGAACACAGTTTGTGGTTCCTGATTCTGAATTTAACATTCTTAAAAAAATTTTTTTCTTTAACGTTTATTTTTGAGAGAGAGACACACAGAACGGAGCGAGGAAGGAGCAGAGAGAGGGAGACACAGAATTCCAAGTAGGTTCCAGGCTCTGAGCTGTTAGCACAGAGCCTGATGTGGGGCTCGAACTCACAAACTGTGAGATCATGACCTGAGCCGAAGTCGGACGCTCAACGGACTGAGCCACCCAGGCGCTCCCTGAATTTAACATTCTTCAAGCATTCAAGTCCAGTGGAAATTTTACCAGCTTTCCCACATAAAAATTCTTTCCAGGATGGTGATTTAATTTTAATGGTAATCTTTAAAACCATTTGTAAACCTACAGAGTTAGTTTCAGAATTGCCATCTCTGAGTGCTCTTCATAGGGAAACAGCTTCTGGTCGTGATGAGGCACTGCTTCCCATGGGATCCCAGCAATGCCTGGAAACAGAATATGTGTCTCAGGAAGGTGGGGTTTGGGGACACGACCCCACCCGATATAGGTTAGGGCTGCAGGACAGGCCTAGGGGTTATATACAAACCACAGACTTCCAGGCCCCAACCAGACACCTAGAGTCATTTCAGGGATGGACCAAGAACTGAGTTTTTAAATGGCTCACAGCAGCCAGGTTTGTTGCCCCTGCCTTCTGGGCCATGTGCATCCCTGGAAGGTCACAGACCTGTCTGGGTTTCTTGCCCACTCAGCCTGGTGCCTCTTCGCACAGGCTAGATGTACATCAGAAGGGGTTCATCTCTTCACAAGCACAGATGTCTTCATAAGCACAGAAGCCCTTGGCAAAGATCATTTTGTCATCAGGTTTTTACAAGTGAAAATAATTATTTATAAAAATGAAATCTTAGACATAAAAGTACAGAAGTGTCAGGGCACCTGGCTGGCTCAGTCGGTGGAGCATGCGACTCTTGATCTTGGGGCCGTGAGTTCAAGCCCCATGTTGGACCTAGTGGTTATTTACAAAAAGTGTTTGTGTGTGTGTGTGTGTGTGTGTGTGTGTGTGTTTATCTATAATCCTGCCACCAAGTGTAACTACTGTTACTTGGTGCGTGTTTTTCAGATTATCCCCTAGATGCACATTAACACAAACATGATTATTTTTAAAAATACAAATGGGCTTATACATATATGGTGTTTGGTACTTTGCTTTCTTCCCTTAAACTACAGTGTAGATAATTTTCACATAGTGTCTGAAGAAGGACTTCATTCTTTTTCAAGGTTACATGCACTGTCTGGGGCACGAGCACATGTGGTGGGCGTTTGGGTCGTCTCTGTGTCTGCTGTGACAGCAGAGGCTGCTGTCAGTGGGGCTGTGCCTGGGGGCGTGGATCAGGGCAAACCCAGTCCTGCACTGCTGCCCCGTCATGTGTGGAAAGTCCTGGCTGGGCCTGGCGCGTGTCGGGTGTTGCAGGGCAGTGGTCGGTGGTGGTGGGGTGGAGAATGGAGAGCCAGAGTCGGCTGCCTGACTCCACCCTGGAGCTTGGGGAAACAGCTCCCCTGCACCCCAAAGTTTCCATGGGTGAGAGCAGAGGATGGCAGCACACCCCTCCCTCCTGACAGGTCAGGTCTGAGGACAGTGCCTGGGTGCAGCAGTGCTCGTTCAGGGTGTAAATGGCAGAGGCCTCCCTCCTCTTCTTCCATTTACTGGATGCTTACTGTAGTGACAGCAGCAGCTACCACGTTCCCGAGTGCTCTCTGCATGCCAGTCCCTGTGTCACCTCCCAGGGGGATGTTCCCACCCTACCGATGAAGACAGGGATGTGAGTAGTGGCCCAGCTTCACCAGAGCAGGTGGTGGGATCTGTTCCAGAGCCTGACCTCACCGCTGTGTGGACAGAACTCCCCTACCCTGACACCCACTGGCATCCGCCATCCTCTCCATTTTACCAGGAAAGAGGCCTGCGCGTCCTTGAAACCTGCTCTAGGGCTGCTAGTCTCTGACCTCTGGGACTGCTGCATAAGTTGCCTCCTTCCAGAGCACAGCTCCCCGGCCCTGCCTCTTCTGCAGACCACCCAGGGGGGTGGGGGTGGTGGGTGGATGGCCCAGCACATTGTGTGTTCTGGGGCTTTCTGGTTTGTTTCCAGGGCTTCATTCTTTTACTTTGCTTATTTCTGCCTCACCCGAGTCCCGTGTGGGGCCCAGGTGGCCTCTCAGAGATAGCAGCCCCTCCCAGGGCCCAGGGCTCACCCAGCTCGCTAGTGAACAGCTGGCATGTCTCTGGGTTGCGGACGGTGAAGGCAATGTAGGCGTCAGGAGCCTGCTGGTTCTTCAGGCAAGCAGAGAGCCTCTGCAGGACTCGGACCAGGGAGAGGACAGTTTCTGGGCAATATAGCACATCTGCAATGAAAAACCTCAGGTTACTGAAAGGGGCTTGGTCTAGGATTCAGTGCCCAGAAAGCTTGCCTGGTTGTGCTGACCTCAGCAGCAGGGTGGGAGCCTGGAAACCAGCAGTTTTTTTTTAGACTCGCCCTATTGGATACAAAGAAGATGATGTGGGTAAAAAGGAAAACTTAGGAGAGAAAGAAAGTTGCTGAGAGACCATGCAACAAATGGAACATACCTAGGACCGACTGATGTTCCTTTTAAAAAAATCGGGCGCATGGGCGGCTCAGTTGGTTGAGCGTCCAACTTCGGCTCAGGTCATGATCTTGTGGTTTGGGAGTTTGAGCCCTGTGTCGGGCTCTGTGCTGACAGCTCAGAGCCTGGAGCCTACTCCTGATTCTGTGTCTCCCCTCTCTTTGCCCCTCCCCCACTTGTGCTCTTGCTCTCTCTCTCTCTCTCTCTCTCAAAAATAAACATTAAAAAAAATCAATTCTTTGCCTGTGGTCTATTTAGAAGATGCTTAATGAAGCACACCTTGACTTTATCTCAAACCTTGCTGCTTTGTTAGCTGTATGGGGGTGGGGGTGGGGGACAAGCTCGCTCCCTGTTGGCATGCTTACATGGGAGGGTGCTGCTCAGGCTCTGTGTTCTGACCACTGTGGGTCTCTGAGTCGCAGCCCAGGACCAGAGGCACAGCACTGTCAGCTGGATAGGGGACTGGGTGAGCTTGGTGGAGGACAAGGGGCCCGTTGGCCAAACACTCCTCTCAAGGACCCTGTCCAAAGACATGGGCATGGACCTGGGATACAGACATGCAGACATGTGACAACACAGCTATGCGCAGAGCAGACAGAAGCTCCCAGGGGTGGGGGGCACTCAGAGCTCTCTGCCTGACTCAGACACCACTGTGGCCTGACCCTAGGCCTGGCCCGGGGCTGGATGCCCATGACATGGTCCTGGGAGAATCACGCTGTCCTTCGCAGCCCTGAAAAGTCAGGGCTGCCATGGCTATGTCTTCCCCACATCTGAAGATGGGGTGATGGTACAAGTGGGGCTGGTGTTCAGCTGCTCTGGCCATTTCGTTTTGGTTCTAGAGATGGACATAATAATCTCTCTCCTTGGCTGCAGCCGGGCTAATAGGTCAGACTGGTTTGGTGCCCTGGGGCCTGTTCTTTCCATGTCAGGCTTTGCTGAGAAAAGCTGGGCTCATTTATCTGATGGGACCATTTGCACAGGAGTACATGTGGCCACTGTGTCAAATGGGAGGGCTGTGGCTTTATGGCCCCCAAGGGGCATGAGCTATGCTTTGATGTCACCCTGGAGGCCCACAATGGCCCTTCTAAAAATCTCATCACTCCTCTGCCCTGGCAGCACCCACTGTCCCCTTCCCAGAGCTGAGAGCTGGGTGGAGCCGCTCCAGTGGCCTGGGGATGGGGGGCAGTACCTGCTGCGATGACGACATCTGGCTGGAAGGCAGCGAGCTGAGGGGCCGTCACGACATCCCAGTCCAGCTGGGCCACCGTCACCCTGGGGCTCTCTGAGTCGCAGGTGTTGTGTTCTGGGTGCCTTGCAGGGTCAGTGACGTCTGCCTCTAATGAGAGGCCGTTGAGAAGGATGTTCCCTCGGAGCTGCTCAAGGACGCAGCTGTGACAGTCACTGAAGATGTATGCACTGGGACGGCATGTCTTGCAAATGGCCAGGCCCGTAAGGCCAGCTCCGCTGCCGAGCTCTAAGACAGTCCTGGGTTGAGGGGAGAAGGGGGCCTGTGTCTGAGACCGTGCTGGGGAAAACTTGCCCTGCTGCCCTGCCCCGCACCCCGAGGGCACCTGTGAGCAAAGGCTGCTGGGTTCTGCATGGCCCATTCTGCAAGGTAGAGTGCTGCATCCCATGTGACCAGGCCGGTGGTGCCATGGGAAATGATGGCTGTGCTCTCCGAGAGCGTGACTGAGTCTCCGGAAGGCTGAGCCAAGAGAGGGAGAGAGAATTAATCCAGCTACCAGGAGACAAGGAGCTGATTGTAAAAAGAAAAACATCACAACAGGTGGATGGCCACATAGACTATGGAACATCCTGCCTCAGAGCAATCACTGTCTGCGCCAACCTGGATGGGTCCAGAGGGCGTGACGCTGCACAACAGGTCAATCTCAGAAGGCCACACATGGTGTGATTCCATTCACCTAACGTTCTCAAAAGGACAGGATTGTGGAAAGGGAGAACAGATCAGTGTCTGCCGGGGTGGGGTGGGGGGGTCCGAGGGCCACTACATAGGCATGGTGTCTACATCAGTGTCCTGGTTGTGATGCTGCACAAGTTGGGTCACGTGTTTCCAATGGGGGAAAATGGAGAAAGGGCACCTCTCTGTACTATGTTTGCCATTTCTAGGAATCTATAATATTAACAACAAAAGAGTCACAACTCTTGGGCATCATTAGCTAGATGTGAAAAATTTTAGGGTGTGGGGCCTTCTCAATTTAGTGTGACATTTAGGGCTTGGGAATTCTCTGGCCTTTGAACTTTCGCATCGCCCCCAGAGCAGGTGGTTTGCTGGTAAGTGCTTCATGGAACATGCAGTTCTGAAACATGTTCTTTAATATGGGGCTTTTGAGAATGGTGCTTCCAACATGCAGTCACCCAGGGGTGGTTTCTGGCTCTCTCTGAGCTCAGAAAACTCACATAGGGGACTCAGGTCTCTGGGGTGTTGTGAGCATTCATTTGTTCATTCATTCATCCACACATTTTTCCTGAGCATCTACTATGGTGCTGAGGATTCAGATGTGACAAGATGAACTCGTTCCCTGTTCTTACAGAACTTACGTGCCAATAGGGGATAAAACCATAATAAATGAAGTAATTTCACAGTTTTTCAGTGCTATGAAGAAAATAAAAAAGATTACACAATAATAGAAGACTGGGGGTCTATTTCAGATAGTTTGGTCAGGGACAGCCTTTTTGAGGAGGCATCACGTGACCTGGGACATGAGTAAAAAGGAAAGGTGAGGCATGTGAGGTTCTGGGGGAGGGCACTCCAGGCATAGTGAGTGCAAAGGCCCTGAGGCAGCAGCGTTTCAGTTTCTGAGTTCAAGGAAGACAAAGAATGCCAGGGGTCTGGAGTACAGGGAGAGCAGGAAGAACTAAATGAGAGAAAAAGGCTGGGGCGGGGCACGCAGGGCTTTGAAGGCCACGCATGGAATTAGGAATTGAGTCTGCATGCTAAGGAAAGGCACTGCCAGGTTTGGGTGGTCAAGTGACATACTCTGATTTACCTCTTAAATCTAGGGGAGCACTCTGAGGATTCTGGGAAGATGCTGCAGTGTAGTTCTGAATCTTCCTGAATCCCCACATAAGAGGAGACAGAGCAGCAAGATATGGACATCATTTAACAAAACTAGGTGACAAGGCATCTCTGTCAACCCCAAATGTCAATAAGTGGGGGGCAAACCAAAAGACACAAACTCATGTACTCCATGTGTGTGTGCAATGGGGTGTGCAACAGGCCTGCGGACAGAACCCCAGGAGCCAACAAGTGTTCGCTGGAAATGCAGGTGCCAGCTGCAAACCATGGCCCATGGAGGAGAGACCTTGCTGCTTCAGTCATCAGGGGTGTGAGGGACCTGGGGCAAGGCCTCATGGCAACTAGAAACACTCAGAAATGTGTGATGACAACAGAAAACATTTCAGACATCAAGGAACAGGAGAATGGAAACAAAACACACAAACAGATAAGCCCCTTCAAAAAATAGGAGGTGAAAGAAGTAAAATTTAAATATCAAGAAGAAATTAAGGGGTGCCTGGGTGGCTCAGCCAGTTGAGTGTCTGACTTCAGCTTAGGCCGTAATCTCATGGTTTGTGAGTCTGTACCCTGCATTGGGCTCACTGCTGTCGTTGCAGAGCCTGCTTGGGATCTTCTGTCCCCCTCTCTCTGCCGCTCCCCTGCTCGTTCTCTCTCTCAAAAATAAACATTAAAAAAAAAAAAAAAGAAAGTAAGAGATTGTTTGGGGTGAACTGTACCCTCCCCCCAAACTCATGTGTTGGGACTCCTAAACCCTAGGACCTCAGACTGTGATCTTATTTGAAGAGGGGGTAAATAAGAGATCTTATTTACAGAGAGATTCAAGTTAAGATGAGGCCCTAACCCAATAGGACTGGTGTCTCTGTAAGAAGAGATCAGGACACATACAGGCATAGAGGGAAGATGATGTGAAGACGCAAGGAGATCGCAGCCGCTGGCAAACCAAACAGACCGGAAGCACATCCTTTCCTCTCTGCCCTCAGAAGGAACCAGCCCGGCCAATGCCCTGATCTTGGACTTCTGGCCTCTCCAATTGTGAGATGATAAATTTCTGTTGTTTAAGGCATCCATTTTTAGGTACTTGTTACAGAAAATGAAGGCAAAGAACAAACTTTAAAAATTATAATTCAACAGGGGCGCCTGGGTGGCTCAGTCGGTTAAGCGTCCCGACTTTGGCTCAGGTCATGATCCTGGGGTCTGTGAGTTCGAGCCCCACGTTGGGCTCTGTGCTGACAGCTCAGAGCCTGGAGCCTGTTTTGGATTCTGTGTCTCCCTCTTTCTCTCTCCTCCCCCGCTCATGCTTTGTCTCTCTCTTCTCAAAAATAAATAAATGTTAAAAAAAATTATAATTCAACAAAAACATTCCTGAAAAAACAAAAAGATGTGAAACAAACACTGAAGGGGTACACAATGCATCTGAGATCACTCACCCAAAACAATCAGCTTCAAGATATATTCTACTAAAATTCTGGACTTTAAAGGGAAGAGTCCTTTGGCCATCCAGGAGTAAAGGGCGTGTGGCATAAACAGGAAAGACAATTATTACCAGGCTTTTCCACAGTAACACTTCATGCCTCAATAAAGATACAATTTTCAATGGATTGTATCTCTTCTGGGGATGGTAGGAAACTAATTCACCTTGTTGACAAGAAAGGAATCAAGCTAGTATCCTCCCTGTCCTCAGTGGGCCCTATCAGTGGGTAACCAAGCAGCAGATGATGGGAGATAGCTCATAAAATTTCTCCAACTAATGAATGAAAGAAAACAAAATGATAGAATTAGAAAACCACCCTTTTGTACCCTCCAAGAATCAAAGAATCTAAGCTTTGAGCATCCATAACCGCTATCATAACAGATATGATGTGCCTCCTAGAACCTCATGTTGTGTTCCTGCCAAAGGGATTAAGTGGATGCGAGTCTGAGCTGGCCTCTGAATCCAGCCAGCAATTAGAGGGAAACAGAGGATGGAAGAACGAGCTGAACAGCACCATGCATATGTGACCAAAGCTAACCCGTGGAAAGCTCTCTAAGCCTGTTCGACACAGGCAGGTCCAGAGAAGAAACAGCTACAGGGGGGCCTGCAGATGAAGAGACACTTGAAACCAAACCTAGTTAATGGGCAAGAAGACTAAATGCTGGTGTCTGGAGGTGCACATGGCGGGAGAAAACGAGAGTGACTACTCCAAAGGCATGGTGGCTACTTTTGCTGGAGGGGACAGGTCTGATGGAGGGCTTTTGGGCTCTGTCCCTTGACTGGAGTGGTGGTTACTGTGGTAGGTACTGTGCAACAATTTGGTAAGCTGTACATTTATTTTTTTTTATTATTTATTTATTCATTTTATTTAAAACATTTAAAAAATGTTTATTTATATTTGAGTGGGGGTGGTGCAGAGAGAGGAAGACAGAATCTGAAGCAGCTCTGTCAGCAGAGAGCTCAACACAGGGCTCGAACTCATTAGCTGCGAGATCATGACCTGAACTGAAGAAGTCGGACGCCCACTGACTGAGCACCTACGTGCCCCTATTTTTTATTTAAAAAAAGATGTTTATTTCTTTTTGGGAGAGAGAGAGGCAGCGTTGAGCAGAGGAGGGACAGAGAGAAGGAGACACAGGATCTGAAGCAGGCTCTGTGCTAAGAGTGGAGAGTCCGAATGGGGCTTAAACCCATGGGCCGTGAGATCATGACCTGAGCCAATGTCAGACCTCAACTGACTGAGCCACCTAGGTGTCCGTGTACATTTATTTTGTGTGATTTCCCATATCTTTGTTTTACTTTATAATAAAAGGTCCAAAAACAAAAAACAAAAAACAAAAAACAAAAAACAAAAAACAAAAACAACCCAAGACTTGACTGTTCTGTGCAGAATGTATTTTTGTCGGCCAAGAAGCTGGAAGCCAGTCTGAGATCTGTGGCATTTGCCAGGCCCGTAAGGATGGTGGCAGTGGACAGCAGAGAGAGACTGCTGTCCTATAACACCCATCCATCAAGTGTTTACTGAGGACTGAGCACCAGGTATGTGATAATGTATATTGTCTGATTTAACCCTCAGCTACTCGCATAAAATAGGTACTGTTATGTGTTGAAATGCTTGGTTTACTGAAGGGGAAACGGAGGCTCAGGGTGGTTAACTGACCTCCTCTAAGATCTCAGGAGCTGATGGGTCAGGATTTGATCCCATCTGAGACTGACTGGAGCCTGAGTTTCAACTCTGTGCAGGGGCAGATGTCTGGACTTTGTGGGGCGGGTGCCCATCTCCTACCAGCAGATAGCTCCGGTGGCACTGGGTGGGCTCCGTGGTCATCAGGACCTCTGCCAACGCCTCGTACAGCTCGTCCAAAGGTTCCGTGTGGACAGCCTCGTGCTGGGGGTGGGCAGAGCAAGAGCTTCAGCCAAGAGGTTTAAGTTGACCCTCATGAACCAAACAGACGTTCCATGTATTTGCTTTTACTCTGACTTGTAAAAAATGGCTGGAGTATTTTTACCAAATTTTTATGGGAGATTTGGGATGGGTTGACTTAATATAGGCAACCTGGCCTATAAAAAAATTCATTTGGTAGGGTAGCGGAGGGTATCTCAGAGGGGTACAGAGAGGGTGAGAGTGAGGTAGTCTAGGGCAGCAGGAACGGGACTGTGTGAGCTGCCATGTGATGGTGACAGAGAGCTCTGCCCTTCTATCATGATGTTGTACATGGATCAAACAACTGATGCTTTTAAGTGAGCTAAGGCAATAGCCACAAGGACGGGCACTCTACATGGCGTGATGTGGCTTCATCAATGGGAAAGCCTCTGTTGTGCAACTCATGGGGGCAGCAGAGAGTGGGCATGCTTCTCCTGGTGGTTCTGGGGAGACCTATGGCCATGACTAGATGCACATGTTGGGGAGAACTAGGTGGGGAGGTAATGGAGAAGCTGGGATTGTTTCACATGCTAAGCCTGGGTGGGACACAGCCCTTGCAATTGGTGGCCAAACACAGGAGGTCTGATGCTGACCACTAAGGAATCACCTCTCTGAGGTCCAGTCTAATGTGAAACCCAGCAAGTGTGGGCTCATCCTTAAAATCCATCCTATATCAGTCAGGAAAAGGGCCCACATCCGGTAGTTATTGAGGAGATGATAAAGGGAACTAGTTACAAAGGTACTGCAAGACCTAAAGCCCCCAGTAGAGGGCAGTGCGGTAACCCAGAGACTGGCAATGGTAGGAACGGGTCAAAACCCTGTGGGCTGGTGGGCTAGGGGAATGGCGGTGGGTGGAGCTGGGACCACAGAAGAGAGAAATACCCTGGCATCTCTCCCACTTGCTTTCCATAGCCTCTCACTGACCGAACCAAGCTGGGAACAGTTACACAGGGAGTCCACTGCCATATGGGGGTTTGCAGAGCGGGCAAAGGGTATGGGATAGATCTGAGCTCCAACACGCAAAGCCAAGCAGAGTCCACTTCTGGAGAGCCAGCCAAGTCCCAGGTGCTGTCTGGCTACCAGACGGACAGTGCCCATTACTGACCTTTCTGATGAGCTCTGAGAGAAAGCACCGGGCATACTTCACTGATGGTGGATGCTTCACACACAGAGGATGTTTCACGGTCTGTGACAAAGGACACAAAGTGGGTTGCTGGAAAGACCCTGTCTTAAGACTTACACGAGCTTCAAGTGAATACAGGGCATTCCTCATTATCTGATCCCTCAGAAAAGATGTGTACAGACACAAGGGTTCTGGGTTCAGGTGACCCTCATGCATCTGAAAAAGTTAAGTCATAAGGTTTAAGTCCTTTCCTAAAAAAATCTCTCCACTACAGTGGCACAGACTGACAGAACATTCTGGGCAGAACATGGTGCCCATGAACCCGAGCTAACACCCTGTTACAGACTGAATTTTTGTGTGCACCCCCCCAAACTCAGTTCATATGTTGAAGCCTCACCCCCAATGTGATAGTATCAGAGGGCAGGGCCTTTGGGAGTGATTAGGTCATGAAGGTGAAGCCCTATGAATGAGATTAGTGTCATTATAAAAAAGACCCGAGAGAGCTCCCTCGGCCCTTCCACAGTGAGGACACAGCTGTCTATGAACCAAGAAGTGGGCCCCCACCAGGCGCCAAACCTGCAGGCACCTTGATCTTGGCCTTTCCAGCCTCTAGAACTGTGAGAAATAAACTGCTGTTGTTTGTAAGTCACCCAGTCTATGGCATTTTGTTATAGCAGCTGGAATGGGCTATGCTACCCCTTCCCAGGGCAGGCAGCATGAACTAGTTTGTACGGGGACAATTGTGGGATGGTCTGGCTCCATGGAAAAGGTGAGAGCCTAAATAGTGGGAACGTGCATAGTGGGAGAGCTTTTGCTCTCCTGGAGATGACATGCCAGGCTGAGAATGAGGACTATGATGGTCAGGACAGAGGAAGATGGGGACTCTGACTGGGATGTGGTGGAGGGGAAGGGGGTCCTCAGGGGTGACACTTCAGCTGAAGTCTAGAGAAGCAAAGAGCAGGGGGAGCAAATTATGGGCAGAGGGGATAGTTTGTGCAGGCTCCAAGGGGGCCATGGCCTGGCATTTTGGGAAGGAGTGGGGCAACAGAGGCAGTGAGAGGCCAGGCTGGGTCACGCAGGATCTGCTGGCTCGAGAAACACAATTTTACCCAAGGTAAAATACCCACACAACCCTTCAGGGGGTTTCTAGTTGGCTGGTGTCAGGTTTTAGCCTCAGGGTGAAAATCAGAGTCAGCTGCCTGAAAAGGACCCCAGAATCTCTGAGCTCACAGTCCTTAATCACTGGATGGCCCTGCAAGCTTCCCCTAACTATGGCTGCCTTTTCTTCAAGTGGTGGTCAGACAATCTTGGTTCACTCACCTCAGAGGAATTCTTAACCTAGCCTTCTTGGATGGGCTTGGTGGTTGGAGGGGTGTCTACAGCTTCCCTGAATTTGTACAAAAATGTATTCTTCTGGTTGTTTTTTCTAGGGGGGGGCGGTGCATAGCTTTGGGTTTTCAGAAGGGTTCATGATCCTTAAGAGGGTTCATAGCCAGGATACCGTGTGATCTCCACCTGATCCACGTGGCAGTGTGGTGGCCTCACCTCTACTCTCGCCCAGATGTACCTTAGAATTCAAACCCCACCTCAGAAAAGCAGGACACATCTACATCTAGAAGAGACACGAGTGGGTAAGGCTCGCCTCCTTATTTTTTCCTTAAATGTAAAGAAGAAAGTCTTTGAGCAGCTACCAAATGCTAGAAGATGTTCCCACAGATGTCACTTTGGTTTTCATTGTGGATGGTTTCAAAAACATCCCCCGGATTCCCTCCTCTCATGCAGATTTTTGTATATTCTGATGTCTTCATCTAAGAAAACAAAAGAGCCAGAGCCGTCTGAGGCAGTGCCACCCAAATGCAGTGTCTTTTTTTTTAAAGGATACAAGTGCATCCGCTGTGCTTCTGTCATGTCTTCATGGGGAAGTCAGGAGGCTGGTGACGCGACCTGGTTATTCTGATTCTCACCTTCTGCAAAATATCCAGCAGCAGCTCAGGACCTGATGAGTCCCGTAATTTCTCTTCTAGGCTCTATTCAGAGAGAGACAGTGGAGGGAGAAAGAGAGAAATCTCAAGGGCATTTTCACAGGAACATTAAACATGTAATAGGACATGTTAGCAAAGTGCTAAGTGATCTCTCCCCAGGGACCTGGGGCCAATTGGAAGTGGAAGCCATGGGGGCTGAAAGCTGAACTTGAGAAGTCCTGGGTTACACCTGGATCAGTCAAAGAGAGAACATCAGAAGACAGACTGTTGGTTTGCATTACCCCTGGATGCTTAGGCTGGCCTGGGTCACAGACCAGCTCCGTGGCTGAAATGGTCAACCAGGAATTATGAGGGGAAGCCATGACATCAACACCGGATGGGCTCACCTTACACTTGACATCTGAGTTAAAATGGACATACAGGCCAGGCCAGGTTATGCTGTCCTCTCTGACAGGGAACTCCAACCCAGCAGTGAGCTCAGGCTCTAGAAGCAGGCAGATTGGTCCTGGCTGATGTGTGACACCAGGCAAACCATTTCATTTCTCCAGAGTGACTTATCATGCTCTAAAAGGCCTATAAGCCCTGGCCCTTGCCTCTCTTTCTGACCTTATGTGCCATCACCCCTGGCCTCCTTGCCGTTCCTCAATTGCAGCAGCTTGTTCTCACTGGCAGGGCCTTGCCACAGCTGGCTGCTTTACCCGTTCAGGTTCTGGCTCAAATATCACCTCTTGGGGGAGGACTTTCTGACTCCTCTACTTTGATACATATAGTTCCCTGTTGTACTGACTTTACAGCCACTATCATCTCCTGGTGTGTTGCTTATTCATTTACCTGTTTATTCTCTGGCTCCTGCATCCAAGCAGGCCCTCATTTGTAATGTGTGCTGACTCCTGGGGCCTGGGTCGTGGAAGGCATTCAGTAAATATTTGGTGATGGAATAAAAATACTAGCTAACACATTCACTTACCATGAGCTAGGCACTGCCTCAGATGCTTCATACTCCTGTAATTCCGACAAGAGCCCTATCATTATATCCCCCACTTTATAAGAAAACTAAGGTATAAGAGAGATGCAGTCACTTGCTCAAGGTCACACAGCTTGTCTGCGGTTGGGCCAGGATTCAAAGCAGGCATGCTTGCTCCCAGGCCTGATCTCTCCACTGATGCACCCTATTTCTTTTTCTAATCAAACCTTTCTGGTCAAATGTGAATGGCAGTAATAGTACCCACTGCACGGCTGTTGTGGGCCAGCCTAAGTAAGCATTTATCATGGGCCTGGTACAGAGTAAGCGCTTATTTCATGTGAACAATCATAGTCAATACTGAATTGGGACCCATGGATGCTGTTACAAAGGTTTACGTTTTGGATTAAAAAATGTACATATTCCTTTCTGACGAGAAAGACCACTCAGAATGCTAAATGGGTTAGGTCAATGAGACACAAATGACTAACCACTGCCCCTTAAGATGGGGCAAACTTGGGGGGAGGAATATGTACCCAATCTGAGTCATCCCAGTGAGCTCACTGCACATGAATTATGAAGGAGGCAGCATCATTAGAGCCCCTGCATTGGCAGAAGGAAGCTGCCGCCATGGCCATTTGCCTGTGCGAGAAGGGCAGGTCTCCAGGGCAGGGGAGGTGAGACTTCTTTCGTCTCTCTTCTGGCCTGTTTTGTATTTCCCTGTCTCTTCCATCACAGGCCTAAGAGGCTTAAACTGCTTCTGAGGGGATTTTGTACAATGCTCATGGTACAGATAACACCGAGGCCTGGCGGGGGAGGGGAGGTGTGGTGTCTGTGACTTGGTCACTGCGCTCATTGCAACGTGGTCTCCCACGGTCTTGCGGACGTTGACTGTTTAAATGGGCAGCAGCAACTGTTATTCAATGGCCAGGATGACAACTGGCTAAACAAAGTAATAGAAGTGATCGTGAATTGTCCCTGACCCTAACCCCCAAGTGACAAAGGGAGTTGGGAAGAAACCCCGCATTCCTTAAATTCGTGGACTCAGTTGGCAAAGGCACTCGAGGGCGGGAAGGGCCAGGGGTGGAGGGAGCAGATGGCAGGCGGGGCCTCCCCAGCGCGCGCAGGTATTCTTTCTGCTACCCGCCGCCAGACCGCGTGGCCCCCGGCTAAGCCCCAGGGACGAGGACCAGACGTACCGCCCCTGCACACGAGAGAGAGCCGAGAACATCACGTGGGGGGAGAGAAGGGAGTGGGCGCCGGAACCCGCCCCGCCCCCACCCTGCCCCAGCCGCCCCCCGCCCGCCCTTCGCGCGCCCCACCGCCCACCTGCCAGGGGAAGGAGCGAAGCGCGCGCGCCGCCAGGAAGCGGCGCTCGAAACTTGGCAGCAGGCGTACGGCCTCCGTGCTCTCCTCCGGCGCCATGGCGGGGCGGGGCGGGGCCGCGGCGTCGCCCGGGAGACGGAGCGGCAGTGGGGCGGGGCCCAGAGGACTTGGGGCGGGGCTGAGGCGGGGCTGGGCCGGGGGCGGGGCCAGGCGCCACTGGGCGCGTGGGAGGCGGGGCCAGGGTCGGATGGGTGTGGCCTGGGGCTTGGGAGACGGAGTCAGGGCTTTGGCGCCAAGTGAGGGCAGGCGGGAGGCGACGGCTTTGTGGTAGGTAGCGTCCAGTCAGGCGAAGGGTCGGGTAATCATTCTCGCTGTTCCCGCGTCTTCACGAGGCACTTTTTGGCGGACGCGTAGCTCCTTCCCTGTTGCGCAGCTGGGAGGGAGTGAGCCTGACGGCCCTCACGTTCCAGGGCCCTCACGTCCCCAGGCCGGGGTTACGAGCCTCAGGCCTTTTCCGCCCCTTCGGGTCGAGGTGCGAGTTCGCCGCTCCGGGTAGGGTAGGTGGCGCAGTCAATGGGCAAGGAAACTTAGTCACTCAGGCCTTAGCTACGGGGGCGCTGCAAGATGAGCTGCGCCCCTGTGTCAGAATCTTAAACGTTCGCATGGAGGCCGTGGCGGGGTTTAGTCGCCTTTGTGGTCCGCGTCCTTTCCACAGCGCGGTGCTCTGGGGTGGTGACCCTGAACCGCCTCCGGGGTGGAAGCCCCACCCGTGCGCTGAGGTGCATTCCAGGGCGGTGAAGGGGCGAGGAGCTTGGCGAGGTCAGCCTGCGGTCACGTCCTCTCCATGACCTCTTAATACCAGGCCAGAACCCCCACTCCCCCTGCCTCGGTCCGTCCCTAATCCAACCAGCCTTGTCTTCACCACTTATTAATCACCTACTGTGTGCCCGGTGCTGTGAGGCGTTGGGGATGCGACCGCGAGGGAAACCCAGGTGTGGTCCCTGCCCTTCAGGGGCTCAGGGGGAAGCAAGCGTGCAGGCGAGCTCCCGGAACTAGGAGGACTTACACCAGGAGTTTTGACTTTGTAGGGAAAGGAATCTGAAGAGTAAGAGTTCCTGGGGGTGGTTGAGGAGGGGGAAGAAAAGAAAAAAAAAAAAAAATTATTTCCATTAGACGTTATTATGTCTTGAGTGAGAGGCAGGATAGACAGCAACCCACCGGTGCTGCCTCTGGAGTTTGAACTGTGTTCAAAGTCTAACACATTTACTTTAGCACATCTCTCATAAAACTCCATTTGGAAGAGTCTTGAGAGCTAATTTGCTAAATATACTTGCAGAAGGTAGATGAGGGGACAGATTAAATCTTATTACCCCTTTCAGATGAGAAACACTGAGCCCTGCTCAGCTAAGAGAACAAGAGAGAAGAATTAATTCTAATGGAATGCATTTATTCTCATATCTGTTGTTCTTCCACCAGTACCAAGTGAGCACAGGATCTGACACAGGAACGGTTTGTCTTATTCTCTCCACACTGTTGATTTAAATCAAGAGGGTGGGCCGTGATTATTGCTGTGTTTTTACACGGAATTAATGGTTTCTGGGTCTGATGTTGCAGAAATCCTCTTCCTCATGGTATCCTGAGGTAGAATCATCTGAGATATGATGAGCCTTAACCAGGGCCAAGGCTTGGTCTTAAGAGAATGATGCTTCAGAACTGGGCCAGGCCGATTGGTCCACTTTTGCTCTTTTGATCAGCTCTCTGCCTGCAGTAGACAATGAAAACCAATGGGAAAGGGTCAAACTCATCAATACTAGGCTTATTTTGTTAACACACAAAGTAGCTATTAATTGCGTTTCTTCTGAGGAGCAAAAGGGCATGTACAGTCAGTGCCATAATAAGTAATACTGTATGATGTTATACTAAGATATTAATAAATCTAGGCTGTTTTAGCCTTTCCTAATGCCAGATGGGGATGTAGTTTGGGAAAGGACCCGGAGTGGTCTATGACACTGACTTGCACACAGAAGAAACCTTTATTTTGGTGTGTGGGCTCTAGGGAGGGACAGAGTTCATAAGGTCACATATCTCAGATCTGAATCTGGAAGAATTAAGACAGTGAAGGGATTGTTAACATCCCAGGGGCCTCACAGGTGTGTGTTCAGGTGTAAATGAAGATTAGGTACCACAAAAAGTAAAACTTCTGGGGAGTGTTGATATGGAGAGAAGCATTAGGACCCATCCCATGGTCCTGCCAGTGGCGAGAGGGGATGTGTATGTGCACATGCTATATTAAAGATTCAACTTCTGGATTGGAGGGTTTTTTTTTTTTTTATTTATTTTTTATTTTTTTTATTTATTTTTGGGACAGAGAGAGACAGAGCATGAACGGGAGAGGGGCAGAGAGAGAGGAAGACACAGAATCAGAAACAGGCTCCAGGCTCCGAGCCATCAGCCCAGAGCCTGACGCGGGGCTCGAACTCACGGACCGCGAGATCGTGACCTGGCTGAAGTCGGACGCTTAACCGACTGCGCCACCCAGGCGCCCCAGGATTGGAGGTTTTTAACGACAACAGCAACAACGTCAACAACCACCACCATCTAATATATTTTAACCGTACAGAATGGTTGCCTTTTAGAAATTATGCTGTGGGCATGGCAGTTCAATCAGTACATTGAAGTTTTTCCTTTAGCTCTCCTATAGCTGGTGGTTTCTGTAGAAAAGGACCAATTGATTTCTTTTTAAAATGTTGCTTCAGGGCATAGAGACCTTTATAGGTCATGTTTCAACTTATAGGAAATTTTTATAGTTCAAATATAAATTACATTAAATGTGGGCTTTGTAATGGAGTTAAGGTTAAGTAAAGTTCTGACTTCCCTTAGGCTGTTTATAGTGTTCAGGAGGCCTCCATTCTATTGAGACAGGAGCTATGTTAAAGCAGAAGAATGGTCAGGGTTGGGTATAATAAGGAATATGGGAGGCTCAGTCTAATGATATAAGTATTGAGATATAGAAAGAGGTGCACCAGGGCTCTGTAATGCTTTAGTTGGTGGCAGAACCAGTGTTATGGGTTGGATTGTGTCCCTCCAGAGAATATGTTGGAAGTCCTGACCCCTGGTACTTAGGACCTTATGGTATTGGTGACCTTATTTGGAAATAGACTCTTTGCAGATATAATTAAGGTGAGGTAATCCTGGAGTACAGAGGGCCCTATATCCCTTGAGTGGTGTCATGGACACCAGAGAAGAGAACACCATGTAAAGGCAGAGACACACGGCGAAGATGGCCATGTGATGATGGAGGCAGAGACTGGAATGATGCATCTATAAACCAAGGAATACGAATGATTGCCAGCAACTACCAGAAGCTAGAGAGGCAAGGAAGGATTCTCCCATACAAATTTTGGAGGCAGCTTTGACCTTCTAACATCTTGATTTTGGACTTTCCCCTCCAGGTCTGTGAGACAATAAGTACCTGTTCTTTTAAGCCAGGTACGTTGTTGTACTTTGTTATGGCAGCTGTGGAAAACTAATGCAACTGGTATTTAATTTTGGAGGCCCAGTACAAAATGAAAATGCAAGGTCTTTGTTAAAAAAAATCAAGAATTCTGGGGCGCCTGGGTGGTTTAGTCGGTTGAGCTTCTGACTTTTGATTCTGGCTCAGGTCATGATCCCAGGATTGTGAGAATGAGCCCTGAATTGGGCTCTGTGCTGAACATGGAGCCTGCTTGGGACTCTCTGTCTATCTCTCTCCCTCTCTCTCAAATAAAATAAATAAAAAATCAAGAATTCTGAAATGGTGACAGACTAGTAGATTATTAAACCAAGTTGAGGGCTCTTTTGAGCCCTGGGGCTTGAGTGACTGCTCACTTTACAAGTCATGAACCTGGCTCTGGTTGCTGGGTTCTCAAAGTGCTGGACCCCCTCTGGCATGCAAGAAATGGTTGAAGTGGATTATTATAATGTACACTGATAAACCCTGGGAAACCCAAAGAATACTCACTTCTTTTTCCGACGAATGACTGTGTATGTCACACTAGCAACACACAGAACTGCAAGAACTCCTGTCACAATCCCGAGGCCAAACGCTATCTTCTGGAGAGGGAATGTCTTCTGTGTCTCTGCTCCTGATAAAATATAAGATGGTTTTTTAATTGTCTGATTATTAAGAGGCTGTTCTTGCTGCTCCTGGGTCTCTGGGAAGTTTTTCATCCAAGCTCTGGTGAATATTAATTATGGAAATGAAATGTACATTTAACCCAAGAAAGTGTTCACTGTAGAGAAACCTCATAGGGCAAGTCATTGAAAGGCGATTTACTAAATGACCTATTCGCCAAATGACCCATTTGCCTAATGACCACTTTGCCAAGTGGCCAATTTGCTAAAAGCCAATTTGCTGAAAATCAGTTGGTGGGACATCCTGCTTATCAATAACTGACAGCAGTCAGACACCTTACCCCAGGTTCCCAATGGGCTATGAGACGGGGGTAGGGGCCAAATAGTTATAGCAAAACTCTAAAACTTAAAAAAAAATCCCAATAATTTCCTGAGTTGGTCATTCATTTAAGTAGTTTCCTACAAAATGGCCTGCATCCTGTAAGTTCACAAGAAAATCGTGTGCAGTGGCTTAGAAGAAGGGAAAAGCGTGTCCTTTATACTCTGTTTTGATTGAATGTAGTTGCTTTAAGTGTGATAAATCACTGAACAGCATCTAAGTCTCTCCTGGCAGAAGAAAAGCTGGCCACTGGTTGCAAACAACTGCATCCTTAGAGACTATACCATTCTTCCTTTATATCACCCAGGTTTAAGGTTTTGAAGTCTTAAGAATTAGCAACCCCATTTACAGAAACACCTCCTTCCTTCTTTTTTCAGCAATGAGTGGAATGGTAAGGCTTCCTCCACTGTGAGCAGCTTTCTTCCAGGCACTAGCAAAGGCTGAGTTGCTGAAGGAAGACTGCTTTTCTGTACTACAAGGGACATCAGGGGGCAGATTGCATGTGATTTCTAAGGATCAGAAGGATTATTGCTTGACTGTCTACGGAGAGCCTTCCTTTGGCCCCAGAGGCACTGTATGAAATGTCACCAGCACGTGGAGGGATTCCCTGTTTCCTTTGCTACCTGTTTAAGAGCTGCTGCTATCTTGCCCTGCAGATGCTGAAGCTGTTGGACAAACAGGATTATTCTGCTCGATTCTACCAGTGGCCCCCTCACTCCCCCGCCCAACCTCTTTTTCATTCGTTTGTATCTCAGGACAGAATAGATCAGACTGCCAGTTTTCTGGTGGTTGCTCTTGTATCTCACCTGGCTGCTGCTCATTGTGCTCATGTTGCACAAGCATTTCCTGGGTGACTGCCAGGGAGCCGTTATGGGGTTCAGGGGTAACCCCCAGGAGCTTACACATGAGTGGGTAGATGTGGATGCTGTCAAAAGGCTCAGCTAGGTGATTCTTTTTGAAATCTGGCCCAAAAGCTCTGAATATGGTCTTCATGTCCATGTAGACATTATCAAAGCCATGATCTCCTTTGTTGAAATATATTATTAGTTGCTGAAAAAAAAAATAATAAAAAAGCCGTTTTAGGCTCCAATCCCCTGAAAGAAAACTGTCCCTTAGTTATTGTCATGCTTGTCAGATCCATGAAACCTTTGAAAATTTAAATGACAAGGAAGGACACTGCTCTGCAGTGCCAAAGGGAAGAGCAAGGAATGAAAGATCTTTAAGAAAGAGAATAAAGAAAGTATACCCATTAGACACAGCAAGAAGGTAATACTGACAATAATAAGCTGAAACATAGTGCCTCTGGTGATAGCCTCCTGTGCTTTGCAAGTTCCTTAATCCTGAAGAGGGAAGACTAACACCCACTTCACATTAAGTCAGGCAGGTGGATGGGGATCTGAGAAGTGTACTCAGTGAGAGGCACTGAGACCCAAAGGATTTTCTAATGGTCAGTTCAGAAGTTTCCCTATTCCCTCAAACCTGGTTGGTTATGTTGGGAATGTGACTATTGCATTAAATTCCTTCACATCACTCTCAACTTGTTATATCATGAACCAGGTTTAGAAAGAGGCCAGTGGATATGGAATTTCTCCTTGGCAAGAACTTCGCTTTGGGCATGCATCCTCAGTGTTCTGGGTCATGTGAGGGATTGCAAAATATCAAGAAATAGTTGCATTTTACTGTGACTATTTCCACCAACGCTAAACAATAACCTTATGAATTTTCCTATACCTATTATACTCTGAACAGATTGCAAATATAATGTTTGGCTCATGTCCATAGCCTAGGACAAGTCTTCTTCAAACTATTTCTGGGATGCTCTTCTGTCATGCAGTGTTTAAACATCACTTACATTTTGTTCTGCCATGAATTATTGGTTGATAGTTAACAAAAACCATACCACCTTAAATCTATCTCACAATTAGCATTGATTTTGGTATTTTCTTCTTTAGGCTTGCTTATTTTTTCATAACTGCTTTCTTGAGATATAATGTGTATAATTACCATATAATGTACCCATTTAAAGTGTACAATTCAATGATTTTAAATTTTGTTTCACAGAGGTGTGCAGCTATCACCACAATCAATTTTCATCACCCCAAAAAGAAACCCTGTACCCTTCAGGAGTCACTCCCCATTTCTTCCCAACATCTCTCCCCCTTCCCCATCCGACAATCACCAATCTGTGTTCTGTTTCTATAGATTTGCTTGTGCTGAACATTTCATTTAAATAGAATCATACAAAGTCTTTCGTATCTACTTTCTTTCAGTAAATATAGTGTTCTCAAGGTTCATTCAAGTTGTAGCATGTATCAGTACCTTGTTCCTTTTAATGGCAACATAATATTCCATTGTATGGTTATATCATATTTTGTTTATTCATTCATCAGTTGATGGGCAATTGGTTTGTTTTCACTTTTTGATTTTTATGAATAATGCTATTGTGACCATTTGTGTATAATGTGTGTGTGTGTGTGTGTGTGTGTGTGTGTGTGTGTGTGTGTGTGTGTGTATGAACAGGGCTTCTCCTTCTTCTCCTCTCCCTCCCCTCCTCCTCCTCCTCCTCCTCCTTCTCTTTCTCCTTCCCATCACCCTCCTCCTTCCCCTCCCCCTCCCTCTCCTTCTCCCTCTACCTCCCTGTCCCTCTCCTTCCCCTTCCCCTCCTCCTTCTCCTTGATATGTGTAAAGGGGAACCAGCACATGGTTATTTTTGGTGAATCTACTGGTGATCTGTGCATAATGATCAAGCAAGCACACAGGCTTGGATTCAAACATTAACCTTATACTTCTAATCCTGAATCACTTCTCTCTATCTTTGGCTTATTCCTTATTAAATAAAACAAGGGAGATAAGAGTATCTATCTTTGGGTTGATGGGAAGACAAAAATGAAACAACTCATGTTAAATTTTTAGTACAGTGCTGGACAGAGCTTTGGTCGGGGATGTTTGTCATTATAACTGCATAGCAGTAACATGGGACAGGGTTGGTTGGGTGAGACATGGGGTGAGGGTGGGGAACACTTAGAACTAACAGTGGGTTACAACTTGTTTTAATTTTTTTTCAGAATCGTTTCTCTCTAGAGGCTGTCTCCCAGATCCAAGATGACTTCATTCATTTTAGAATCGACTCACCCCATTGATGTTATAACCAGAGTCAGCGTACATCACAATTGGCAGCACCCGCTTGTGTTTAGCAAAATGGAAGCGTTCTGGGAATTCCTCCTTCTTGTACACATTGAGGTGAGGATGTGCATTCTTCAGTGCTTGGTAAACAGCTTCCTCTTTCCCTGGTTTGGGCAGGATCATCCCAAAGCCACCATAGTCCACGATATCAAACTTGACCAAGTCCTTGTACTTGATGTAGTTTGTCAAGAGGATCTCAGTGACATTGGGCCTCTTTTTTACTGTGGTCATGCCATGGTCTGATGTGATGATGACATTGAGGTGCTTGGTCAAGCTGTGCCTCTTAATGGCTTCCACCAGGTACCCAATGGTTCTGTCAATTTGCTGAATCATCACCCTTCTGTTCTCCGTCTCAGGCCCAAATTTGTGTCCCACGTTATCTGGCTCTCCATAGTACAGGGTCACAAAATCAAAGTCTTCCTTAGTGAACCAGTTCATGACAATATCGATGTTCTCCCTCCACTCTGTCTCATTGCTGTCTGGGTGAGTGTGAGACTCCACCAGGGACCGCTGGACAGCCTCCCCTTTGTACTTTGCACCTCCCCCAGGATAGTGGAATGATGCTGTCTTCCTCCCCTGCAAGTACAAGAAGAAAATTCTATCAGGGCTGTATCTTATATATTTTATAAAATAAGCAAAGCCTGACTTGTTGACATCTCTGCCCTAGTCCCTTTGGAGCTTTGGAGTCAGATGGGGTTGGCTTCACCAGGCTTCATGGCTTCACCAGGATCTCATCAAATCTAAAACACTGTTAGTTGCAAGACATGTTATTATTTTATGTGCTACTGGAAGAAAAATGCTGCCAGTTAAACCATGACACTCCACTGATTTTAAGATGCACTCCAACTTTAGAGATGGCAAAATGAAAAAAAAAAAGTCCCTTGGAATGGAGGAAAAAGTTGCTGATGGTGAGTGTGTTCTTTAACTTATTATGCTTCAGGGTTTCTATATGTAAAATGCCAAAAAGTTGATGGTATTTTTGTGAGGATTAAGCCAGATAACTTTAAGGTAAAGTGTTGGGTATTGTGTTTTGGCATGTGCTAGGCAGTCTTTTCTTTGCCTCCAGGTATAGCAAATCACCATAAAGCCTTCGCTGAATTGTATAGTGGACAGTTTGCCTGCCTAGCACCCAATATCCTTCTGCTGGTTCAGAAAGCGCTGACTTCCCCTAGAGGCTCTCCTCTCTGCCCTTGCTTCATGGCTGGTTTGGGATGTATTGGTTCCACATCAGGCTCCAGAAGTGGGATGTGGCTGTGGCCTGGCCAATTAGAGGACACTGTATCCATTGGCCACAGCAGTTGGTTCAGACGTGGGCCCATGTCCCAGTCAGAGCCAATGAGATTTGATCTTGGGACTTCTGGGGAGGAGAAGTAAGGGCTGAGGAAAGCTTTGAACCAGAAATAATTCAATATATTGGTTTAACAACACATGTAATTGCAAAGTTATGAAATATTCTTAAGTGATCTCCCCAGTAGAAAGGTGGCTGTTGACAAAGTTTGGGAAAATTGTTAGGAAAAAAAAATTATATATGCTCTTTAATGAGTTCACAACAAGATGAACACATCTCACTAAATAAGTCCTGTTGTTGGAAAGCATCTACTCAACCAGGACATGGCACATAGTAGGGGCTCAATAGATTTTTGGTTCAATAAATGAATGACTTGTGTATTTGGGGAGCAAGTATTTTCCTTTGCCTCAGCAAAGCTATTAACTTGAAGGCTATATTGTGGCACCTGCTGTGTCACCCAAGGTTTGAATGTTTTGAAAAACACAAAAGATTTATTGGTTTTAGTAGAACCAAGATTGGTGTAACTGTGTTGATTTGGTATGGAGAATAAATGATCAGGAAGACTTTGGGGATAATGGCACCTGGGTTGTGGCTGTTTGATTAACAAATGAACAGAAGAGTATAAATAGAGAGTAATGAAAACTTCCTATATACTGTTTAAGAGAGAGAAACAAGAAAGCAATTTTGAAGTTGTAGGAGATGCTGTTGTTTTTCTACCCAGATCCCCTTACTGGGCCAGTGAACTCACATTCACTTCAGCTGCTCCATGTTCTGGAAAATTACCTTTAGCCAAGTGGCCAAATCTTGCCTCACCTGGAAAGTTGTTCCATACTGCTCCTTCACTCCCAGCTACCTATGGCCAGGAATTGACTAATGGGAGGACAAAAGACCAGCTTACTTGCTTCAGGCTGGGATAACATGGGGGTGTAATTCATGCGCCAGAGCTCCCTGTGGGATCATGCTGAAGCTGGTATCCAACTTTGGGGACCATTTATCTTTCAAACCCTGCCCTGTCAGTTTCCCTTACTCCCATCTCCTGAGAACTCTCCCTCAATGCCTCACATGCACTAAACCCCTGCCTCAAGCTCTACTTTTAGGAAATTTGAAGTAAGACAGAAGTCTTAAGGTGTGCCTGGGTGGCTTAGTCAGTTAAGTGTCTGACTCTTGATCTCAGCTCAGGTCTTGATCTCAGGGTCATAAGATCAAGGCCTGCATTGGACTCCCTCCATGCTGGGTGTGCAGCCTACTTAAAAAAAAAAAAGGCAGAATTCTTAATACTAAATTCTTCGCAAGGCTCCAGAAGCTCTGCTATCCATAGTTATAGGTGAAATATTGTGCCCTCTGCCCTCCAGCATTCATTTTATGTGATTTAGTTTTATTTTCTATAAAACACTTTACTCAATCTGAAATTATCTTACTTTGTTTACTATCTATTTCCCTCCCTTAGAATGGGAGTTCCAGGAGATCAGGGGCCATGTTGATTTTGTTGACCACTCTTTTCCTGGGACCTAGAATAGGCCTGGTGCAGTGTAGGTGGTAATTGTTGGTTAAACGCATGTTGAATGAATGTATGAATTGCATCTCCTTTAGTCGGTGCAAAACCCATCCTATTCTCACTCCTGATTAACTTATGGAAATAGTTACAGAAGCTCTTCCTTTTTTGGGTTCTAGCATCTTATTTGTAATCTCTTCAGGCAACACATTTTCATTTCTGATAATAGAATTTATATGGTTGCTTTAACTTGCAAATCCTCTAGTATTTATTTATTGCATTTCTGATTGGCATTACTCATAATTCTCAGTTTTTAGCGATGGTACTTTGTTTAACTTACATATAAATTGACTTTGCTCTGAAGTATGGAATTGGCTGGAAGGATAAAACTTTCAATGTTTTGTACAACATAGTTTGGCTATTTTATTATCTAGAATAAGCTGACATTGACTTTATGAGGGACTTAGGCAGCCTTGCCTATCCATTTGTGTTCTTGATGTTTGTGTGTTAAATCTCACATGTTCCCAACTTGAAATTGTTTTCTTGTGCTGCGTTCTCAACATACACTTTCTTTAAAGATATCCCAAGCTGTATGATTTTTTTTTTACTTGGTCCCATAGGAATTTTAAGAGTTACACTACTCCATGAAAAGAGCTCCAGAGATAAATGTGTATTTGAGGGTGTGCAGACACACACACACACACACACACACACACACACACACACATACAAACACACACACACACGACTCTGTTTATTTGGGACCCGTGATAATCAAAAGTGCTATTTTCAACAAATACTTCTGAGAAATAATCTGAGCACTTAATTGGATGCAAAAGAGTGGGTATTTACTATTCTACCCTTTAATTAGCATAATCAGTGTTTCCAGTAGCAATAGCAATTGGAAAATCGCTGGTTTTATTAGGTTCATTATTCTCCCTTAGTGTAGTTTTGCATCAATGTGGCTATTATTCTTAAGTTGCTTTTTTAAAACAAGAGTTGGTACTTACTATGGGAAAAATCCTTGTACAGATCCCACCAAACTCTTCAGAACAAATCATTAGAGCAGAAGTTTCAGTTTGGTTTTGTATTTTGTTTTATTTCTTCCTTTAAGTGACAGAGTGAATGTCACAAGGTGCACATGTTTTAGGAAGGCCCTTGAACATTTTATCATGGTTGTGCTTTGGTGGGAAGTGTGTGTGGTTTAGGGAAAGGAGTTAGTTCCTCCTTCTAGGGAGTGACTGGGTGGAAAGAGATGGACTGTATGTATGTGAAATTCAGAAGTCTGAGCGTTTTCATTGCTTTTCTGTGCTCCAGAGGAGTCACTGAACAGAAGGAGCCAGACGGCCAAGATTCTATTTTCTCCCCATCCCACACCCTTTTGGAGGTCAGATTATTATTCTTAGAGTCTTTATGATGCATTATAAAAACATGGTTTGGGCCAATATTGGGATGAATTATTCTGTTATTAACACTCTAGGCAGAAGTACCTGGCACCATCTTGCTCACAGCTCTTCCAAGTTTGGAAGCTATTGTCTAGGAGACTTGGCTTACATTGAAAACCATAGCTAAACTCCCCACGGTCTCTCTGAATCCCCTCCTGGTAATAGCCTACCATGGTCCTGATACAGACTCTTGGCAGCCATGGGGATCTCACTCGGATCATCCTCTGCCATTTCACTCCTTAATACACTCTATAGCTCCTCCATAGAGAGGTGAAACGTGCCCCTAGGTTTTTATGGTTCTCTTGGATCTTACAGTCATGGCTGTCTGCCTTTCTCTGAGGATTAGGACTTCTGAACATGGTGAACCACCTCAGCCATTAATCATGTTCAGTTATCAGGTATGTTCATTTAAAATATGAGCTTGCTCTAAATGGAGCTTCTCTGTTCATACCCTGACCATTAGTGAAGTCCTGCTGGAGTGTGGATATGCTCATGGACCATGACTAATGGACGCAAAGGTGGCCAGGAATCCCATCTTTTAGGCATCATGTGTAAGGCATGTCAATGCTTGTGTATCTTGATGAACTCTGGCAGCATTAGTGTCATGGAAGGAAAACATTTTAGTCCTATTAAAGGTGAATGCATCAATCTCCACAAAGCCTGCCTGGAAGAGACTCCGGAGAACGATGGATTTTCCCAGTGATGGATACAGGCCAGGCCACCCCCCCATAGCCCTGCCTGGCAAAACATATGGGTTCCTGAATGACATTTAGGGCCAGTTGGAATCCTGTTACTGGGAAGCTGACCTGGGGCCACAGGTCTGCCTTGAATGCAGTGGTTTTCCTGCTATCTCTTCAGGCTGCTGGGCAATGGCTCTGTCCCATGGCAGGAGTGGTAGAATGAGAGATGCACCAACTTGACTTTTACTTGCTAAATGAATGGCGTGTTTTCAGTCGCCTGGCCCTGAACCAGATCTTTTTCTGCATAACCACTTATGAATTCAGCAAAGAGGAAGAACACTCTGATTATGAGTTGAGCAGAAGGAAACAAAGTCCTGAAAATAAATGGCAATGAGACAAGAACTGTGAATAAGAAAAACTACAGGAAAGAATGCTACAAGAACCCTCATGCCAATGAACAAATATCATAGCAAGTTGAATAGTGAATTAATGAAGACTGCCCAGATCTCCCTAGCAGTAAGATTCACTATCAGATCCATGACTAAATGTTTTGGCCAAGGAAATAATATTCTGTTATGGTTAAGAGTTAAGAGTTGCTGAACCCTGAGTGAATTCAAATCTCAGCTTTGCCTTTTGCAAGCTTTGTGACTTTGAGAAGTTATGGCACTGCTCTGTTTAACAGTTTACTCATCTGTTAAGTGGACATAATTGTAGCACCCACCTAAGAGCTGTTATAAACTAATAAATGTAAAGCACTTAAATCAGTATTAGACATGTAGTGTTATGAATCTTATTTTCTTGGAAGGACAGAATTTATTTGCATGGTGGTCTCTGCCTCAAAGTTAAAAAATGTGACAGAAGGGGCGCCTGGGTGGCTCAGTTGGTTAAGCGTCTGACTTCAGCTCAGGTCATTATCTCGCAGTTTGTGAGTTCAAGCCCTGCGTCGGGCTCTGTGCTGGTAGCTCAGAGCCTGGAGCCTGCTTCGGATTCTGTGTCTCCCCTTCTCTCTGCCTCTCCCATGCTCATGCTGTCTCTCTTGTTTCTGAACACTAAATAAATGTTAAAAAACTTTTAAAAAATGTGACAGAAGAGGAAGGAATCTAGAGCCCAACAGTTAGGGGGAAAAATGAAGCTAGGGTAGAGTCATTGACAACTCCCTGTGATTCATCTAGAAGCTACATTGTCCAATATGGTAGCCCTTAGCCACATGTGGTATTTAGAGTTAAGTTGAAATTAATTAAAATCAAATGCAGTTAAAAAGTTGGTTCCTCAGTCTCACTAGCCACATTTCAAGGGCTCAATAAGCACACATGGCTGGTGGCTTCCATTTTGGAAAGTACACAGTAGAACATGTCCATAATCAAAGAAAGTTCCTTTGGTTAGTTCTGGTTTAGAGCTGTAGTGACCAGCTGAAGTGCTAAGATGATTCAGCTTCCTTTAATGACTAATAGTTTTTGAACATTTAGTTTTCAAGACATGTGCATTATCTCAGTTCACCCTCCCAATGGGCTTAAGAAGCAGGGACTGACAGTTTTCATTTTATGGGTGGGGCAAATCACACACCCAGAGGAGGTTGTTGCCTAAGGTCATGCAGCTGGAGAAGGGTGGAGCTGGCTGGATCCTGCTCCAGGTGTCCAAGTTCACAGCCTGCATTCTGAGCTGCAATGGCACCATCTTGCAACATGACACACCCAGTGTACCTTGGAGCATAGAGGTGAAGTGCCAGTGCCAAGGGGATCTTTGGAGCAAAGATTGGTGTCTTGGGGAAGACAAGGAGGAGGTCCTACTCTGAAGTGACGACTGTGGAAGCTTATTAAGAAAACACAAAGCTGACAAAAGGTTTTGGGCTAGGACTTAAACACAGAGTTCTGATTTCTGCCTTTTTGAAGCAATAATAAATGGCTACCAGAATCCTTTCAAGTGAATGTTCTCTTAAGAACTTTCCGTGGTCTGAAGATTCATTAAATGGTCAACTTCATTCCTAAGGGCTTTTATGCTTAAGTCTGAGACAAGTGTATAAACAGACATGAAAGTGCTACTGGGTTAAAAAAATGTGACAGAGCCCTATGGTGAGCCCTGGAGGTACAATTGTGATTAAGCCAGACTCTGCCCTTGTAGAGACTTATCCATCAATAATGGCTAAATGCATGTTTCAATTAATACTTATGTAAAATCTATTAAATAAGCACATCATCATTATTCCCATTACACATTTAGGGAAACATGCTTAGAGAAGTTAAGTCACTTACTCGAGGTCATAGCTTCTAACCCCCGTCCCACATGCTTAAGAATGTGATGCAATGTCCCTGGAAGCCAACCCAGGGTTTCTGAAAGTACCTGTCTCTGGGCTGTGATCCAGAGGGGGAGAACACCATTGTCCCACCATTCAGTCTTATTCTGTGTGGTCTTGAAGGAGTACTTCCAGTGTGTCTCTGTGTTAAACATCATGTTGTGAATGACTCCATGATCTTCAATCCAGCGACCTTGGGAATGAAGGAGGGAAGGTACTGATAAGTTCTATGAATGGATACTGCCAGCGGTGTCAAAGTGATCTTAAGACCTCCTCCAATATCCTTCTGGTTGGCCTACTTCTTCTGGGGGACTGTCACTCTGGGTGGCCACCCTGGGGCTTTAGATTTGGTTTTCTGGAGGTGCAAACATTGGTAGCCATAATGAAAGGGCTAATAGAATCTCGCACCTGCCAGATTGGATCTGTTGCCTGGAACAGTCCTGGAGGAAGCTAGGGTGGGCTGTGGAAACTGATGGGCGAGGAGGGAAGGCTTAGGGAGGCCAGGTTACTTAGGTTATTCTGTGTCCAGAAGGCAAGAGCCTGGGATTTGGATATATCCTGTGGGGTGATATTCCTTATCTTCTGCTTGTGATGGTCTGATTCAATATTGAATATCCAGTGAGCCCAATTCTTGGCAAATATCCTAGGGTTTTTCCTAGGACTCCCATTGGCTGTGCTGTTTGAGGAAAACAATGGAATCAAGAAAGATTTCTAGACATAGATGGGTATAGACTTATTTCTCTCTACTTAAAGAAGGAAAGTGGATTTTGGGGAATGTGAGTAAGCTAGATTATTCTTGAAAACATAAGAATTGAACCAGATATAGAAAGTACCTGTGATCTTACACTGTACTGGGGAAAAGGAGAGTGCATACTGGGGAGTAGTCTAAAGACTTAACCAAAAGACCCAGGGAACAGCTGAGTGTCCACTCCCCCACATTCTGGAAGAGATTCCTCTGGGTGACCCTACTGATTGCAATAAGATAGTGATGATTTCTCCTATTTTCAAGGTAAATCAAGACAGGACATTCTGTGACTAGACCTTGATTGTCACGGGAATCGAGAGGGGAAAATTCTCCACTGGCTCAGTCGTTGCCAAGCTCCTGGTGGGTAAAGTCCTCTTAGGATGGCCAAGGCTTTCAGCTGGGAAGAAGCAAAAATACTTGTTGCTTTATCATTTCTGCCTTGTAGGTACACCATGCTTGGAATCACTGGAAAAAAGTTGCACTGCTGTTAGGGACTGGGGTCTTGGTATCAAGGTTCCTGGTGAGGGATCAAATTGGATGGTCAACAGGGGAAGAGCATGGACTTAGAGTCCAAAAAGAGCTGGGTACCAGCTCTGAGTTAACTTCTGAACCTGTTATGTGAACTTGAACAAGCCCCTAACCTGCCTGGCCTTGGTTTGCCTGAATAATAGTGGGTAGGGTTTGTGTGATGAAATCATGGCACATATTTATTGTCCTGCCTTTAGAGATTTTCCCCTTTACAGGAATCAGGCACAGAGTTTGCTCAAGATCATGTAGCAGTACTGGGCTTTGAACCCAGGAGGTTTGGTTACACCCCGCTTTTTTTTTAGTAGGTAAAATTTGCAAAACATAAAAATAACCATTAACATTTTAAAGTGTACAATTCAGTGGCACTTATAGTCACAATGTTGTGCAATAATCACCTCTTTCTAGTCCCAAGGTATTTTCATCACTGCAAAAGGAGACTGTACCCATTAGCAGTCACTCCCCAGTTCTCCATTCCCCTACCTGCTACTGGCCGTTAATCTGCTTTCTGTCTCTATAAATTTAGGTATTCTGGACATTTCATAGAAATGAAATCTCACAATATGTGACTTTTTGTGTCTGGTTTCTTTTACTTAGTCTCATGTTTTCCGGGTTCATCCATGTTGTAGCATATATCTGTACTTCATTCCTTTTAATGGCTGAATAATATTCTGTTGTATGAATAGACCAGAATGTGTTTATCCATCTATTAGTGGACATTTAGGTTGTTTCTAGGTTGTTTGGCTACTGCGAATAATGCTGCTATGAACATTCATGTATAAGTATCTGTTTGAGTCCCTGCTTTCAATTCTTTTGGGTATATACTTCAGAGTAGAATTGGTGGGTCATATGGTGACTCTATGTTTAACTTTTAGAGGAATTGCCAAACCATTTTCCATAGTGGCTGTACAATTTTACATATCCACTAGCGATGTCCAGGAGTTCCGAATTCTCTGCATTCTCACCAATACTTGTTTCTTCCTTTTTTTGATTATGGTCAACCGAGTGGATATGCAGGGGTATCTCATTGGGTTTGCTGTGCATTTACTGAATGACTTAAGGTGTTGAGCATTACAACCTGGGCTTTTAATCTCCCCGTGATACTGTATGTCACGAGGGGGGTTGAATACCACAAGTGAGGGTACTTTGTTATGGGTAGATGGGGGCCAAATGGACAAGAACTTTTCCTTTTTTGAAATCTACAACAAATCCTCTCCTTGTTGTAGTGTCCAAGTTTTCTCATGGTTGAGCCATGTCATGTCACAGCAGATGAAATGGAAGCACAGAGATAATTCACCCAGGTAGTAGCTTGCTTTTGTCTTTATCTTTTTTACCTGCAAATCCTGGATTCTGTTCTGTGTGACTCTTCCTGCCCAGTAAAGAGCAAATCACCATGGAATTATAAATGCCTGCCACTTCACCTGTTCCAGTATTTATCCATGGTATCTATACCACCAACATTAGAATCAGTTGAACTACTGTTAAAAAAACACAAATTCTCTGTTCTCCAATCTAGCCCTTCCTCAATCCACACATCTAGGGTTGGGTCTGCGAGTTTGCATTTTCTTAGCCAACTGACATGTCAGAGCCACTGGTTCAGGGACTGTTAGTCATTCACACATGTATGTGGATTAGTTCTAGCAGATTACCCATTACTCCAAAATCTGGGTTGATAGCAGCTTCCCTAAGAGCCCAAAGGGAAGGCTGGCAGCTGTCAAAACCTGGAGTATTCCAGTATCTGGGGAAGCTTGGGGGCTCAGAGACATTGGGAGGATTTGGAGGAGGGATAGGAGGAAGCAAAGGACACCATGGACATGGAAACTTCCCCTCCCTGGACCTTAATGATTCTGGTTTCCAGGCTCTGGGACCAAGAGGTCAATTATAGTATCAGTTAAATAGACTAGCCTGGGAACCCATCATAGAATCCCTTTTCCCCTCAAAGAGATGTTACCCAAGTTTCAAACAACTAATCTAAAATGAGTTCAGGGAGCATGACCCTTCCATTTTGTGGCATGGCTAGTCCCAGTAATTGCAAAAAGGGAACTGTCTCCATGGTGTTTGTGTTATTTCCACCCTGACATTTAAAGGTATGTTCTAGGGGCGCCTGGGTGGCGCAGTCGGTTGAGCGTCCGACTTCAGCCAGGTCACGATCTCGCGGTCCGTGAGTTCGAGCCCCGCGTCGGGCTCTGGGCTGATGGCTCGGAGCCTGGAGCCTGTTTCCGATTCTGTGTCTCCCTCTCTCTCTGTCCCTCCCCCGTTCATGCTCTGTCTCTCTCTGTCCCAAAAATAAATAAATAAACGTTGAAAAAAAAAATTAAAAAAAAAATAAAGGTATGTTCTAAATCTAGCCAGTGGCTGGGGACCACTAATGACCCAGCAGGAATTTCCATTGCCCCTTCGGTTCCTCCTTCCTGCTGCTCAAGCCTCTTTATCATGGTTAAGGCCCTGTTCTGGAATGTGGGCAGAACAAGATGGGGAGGTGGGGGGAAAGCTAAGAAATGAACAGTTGTAGAGAGCAGCAATCAGTTTTACTAAAATTGCATTTTGTACTCTGGAGACAATCAGGGACTGGGCTGGCAAAGCTGCGTGAAGGCAACAGTGTTGGCCATGCCTGGAGTTCCAGTAGCTGCAAAGGAACTGGTTTCACTTGGGTTGGGTGATGCTGCCCTCACTGCAGTATGATGCTACAGAAGCGGGGCTGCTTTCAGGAGTGGGACACCTGGGTTTGGTCTTGGCTCTTGAAAGCACTTGTTCTTCCCTTGGGCTTCATTTTCCACCTTCATAAAATGAGAGGATTAATGATTTCCAAGGTCCTCTCTGGCTTTATCCATTCTGAGAGTCTATTATCCATGTCATTTCAGTGTCTGTGATGTGGGTAATTATGCAAGTTAAACAGGAAGTAGGATGAGCTCTCTCAGAGAGCGTTAATCCTGCTGCTTGCTAATTATGCTTTAATCAGGGTACAATGCATACTCCCACACCATACCAGTTATGGCAAGATGCAGGTAAATTCTCCCAGCCGAGCATTTCAGGTGTGGGAACGAACCCAGCTAGATTTGACTCCTTTCTCTTGATTCTCAGAGACTGACATTTATTTATTTCTCAAATACTTGCAAGGTGAATTTAGAGAAACATCAAATCCAGCATTTGATCCAAACCCTCCCCTTCAAACATTTTGACCCAAGTACTATCCTCCATTGTCCCATGGTGTTCATAATCTAGGGACCAGGGGAGAGAGTTAATAAGAGAGCATGTTCTGGGGGTGCCTGCAATGCTCACAGTCACCCAGTCTTAGGATTCCCCAACTTACAGGCCCTGCCGAGAGGCAGGTCTAGGTACCATATTTGTACCATGTGATGTCTCCTCCCTACATTCAGTTGGCTGGCGAGGAACCCAATTCTCTCTCAAGACTTAAACCAAGAGATGCAGTAACTAATCAGCTGGTGGTGGGCTCCCAGTAGCCTACCATGATAGGTCATGAGCAAAAAGAGAAAGCTGGTTGTGAGTGAGAGAAGTAGAGATAAGAGAGTTCCTGGGGCTGATTAGAAGGAGCACTGGGTTTCTGGATGTCTTCTTTGGAAAAGTGTCTATTCATGTCTTCTGCCCATTTCTTCACTGGGTGATTTGTTTTTCAGGTGTTGAATTTGGTAAGTTCTTTACAGATTTTGGATAGGGTTGATGGGGGGGCAGGGGAGAGGGGTAAATAGGGGATGGGCATTGAGGAGGGCACTTGTTGGGATGAGCACTGGGTGTTGTATGTAAGTAATGAATCATGAGAATCTATCCCCAAAAACCAAGAGCACACTGTACACACTGTATGTTAGCCAACCTGACAATGAATTATGTTGAAAAAAATAAAAAAAAAATAGGGACCACTGGGTTTCTGAGAGCCAGAAAAGTGGGATCTGGTTTCTCTAACTCCATTTTCCATTATTCCTAATAATCCCTCATTTGGTTCCCTTGCCCAAGTTTGCCTGTTAGAGTCTTGCAAGGTGGTCCTTTCCCTTGAGCTAGTGTGAAAGGATTTCTGTATTTTACTGACATAGCTGGAGATCAGTGCTCCAATAGATGCTGAACAAAGTGCAGTGGGAACACAGAAAAGAGGGTATCAGGGAAGGCTGCACAGAGGAGGTGACACTGGAGCCTGGTGGCAGGTGAGAGTAAATGCAGTCCATCCTTGAGCAACATGGGCTTGCATTGTGCAGGTCCATTTACATGCCAGATTGTTTTTGACAAATACAGTACAGTACTATAAATGTATTTTCTCTTCCTTATGACCTTCTTAAAAATTTTTTTTTAACGTTTTATTTATTTTTGAGACAGGGAGAGACAGAGCATGAACAGGGGAGGGTCAGAGAGAGGGAGACACAGAATCTGAAACAGGCTCCAGGCTCTGAGCTGTCAATACAGAGCCCGACGCGGGGCTCGAACTCACAGACCGCGAGATCGTTACCTGAGCTGAAGTCGGACGCTTAGCCGACTGAGCCACCCAGGCGCCCCTCCTTATGACCTTCTTAACAACATTTTCTTTTATTGTGAGAATATAGATTATAATACATATAACATATAAAATATGTGTTAATTTACTAAGTTATCAGTAAGGCTTCTGGTAAATATTAGGTTATTAGTTTTTAAATTTTTGGGGATTCAAAAGTTCTATGTGGGCTTTTGACTGTGTGTGGGTTCACCACTACTAACCCCCATGTTGTTCAAGTGTCAGCTGTATTTGCCATGATTTTTAACTATTAAAACTAAGCAGTTCACTGCTTGGGCAAAAGTAGATAGTGGTGGTTTTATAATACCCTGCTCGAGTTGTAACCATTGTCAGTTACCTCCCTTCAAGGATTAGGTAGCTCAAGTTTGCCTAGTTCTTATTTGTTAATGACCTAAACTTACATGATATGCCTTGGGAAAGAAGTGAGCACTGTTGTTCTGTTCTGTTGTTGTGGACAGATCACTATTTTGGCCATTGTTAGATGGCTTGAGAGTTTAGTTCCATAGTTTGAACTAAGATAGGGTCAGGCGTCTACCCGGTAAGACTGCTGAAAATCTTTCCTTTTTTGATTATAATGACAAAATGGTCGAGATGGTTCACGACAGGCTTATTGTTGTGAACAATAACAAACAACAAAATTGTTGTGACTGGCTTATTGTTCTAGAGCAGAAGCCCTGCTCTAGAAGCTGTAATTTTTTCAGTTTTTGCCAGTGTTTTAGGCTATTCCTTGGCTTGTGATGGATGAAAACCACTCCTAAGATCAGGACTAGACCAGACGTAGACTTTAGACCTATACTAGATCTGCCAAGGCTCAAACCTTCATGGGCCTTCAGATCATACAAGAAATGGGTATCTGTGCAGTATTGCCGTTGGCTGTCAGGGAGTGTCATTGGAACTGGACACACATGGCATTAATGCCATTCCATCCTGCTTATACTTTGCATTCAGCATTCATCTCATTTCCTCTTGAATTTCAGGTGATTACCTCTAAATATGTTTTCTCCATTAGTTTAAAAGCTTCCTAAGAGTAGGGCTGTGCTCATTTATTTTGGTATCAACCTGGCACAAAGCATAGGGCTTTACCCTTAGTAGGCATTCAACAAATGTTTGTTGAGTTTAATTGAAAAAACTCCCTCTTGGGGCGCCTGGGTGGCGCAGTCGGTTAAGCGTCCGACTTCAGCCAGGTCACGATCTCACGGTCCGTGAGTTCGAGCCCCGCGTCAGGCTCTGGGCTGATGGCTCAGAGCCTGGAGCCTGTTTCCGATTCTGTGTCTCCCTCTCTCTCTGTCCCTCCCCCGTTCATGCTCTGTCTCTCTCTGTCCCAAAAAATAAAAAAATAAACGTTGAAAAAAAAAAAAAATTAAAAAAAAAAAAAAAAAAAAAAAAAAAAAGAAAAAACTCCCTCTTACTTCTGCCCCATTTGCAGATGGCCAGGTATGCTCTGAACAAGTAGGAAGCAGAACCTGATTTAATCCAAAGTCAATTTGGGAAAAAAGATATTTTAGTGGGATTAAAATAAACCATGCCATAACTTAATAACTCAATAAGGGCATTCCTCCCCCCCCCCCCCGCCCCAAACATTTGCTCTGTTCCTATCTACTAATTTTCAGGTGGAACAGTGTATATTTACAGATAGTCCATCTGGGTGTAGACACACTTTAATCCTGAGAAACTGCTTGTGTTATTCACTAATTCCTTTAAACTAATCTACCATATAAACTATAAGCATATCTTCATTTTCCTCCCAATTTGTGATTCATTAAGTTCACATTCCCAAAACCAAAGAAGAAAATGTCTTGTTAACCAGCTAGTATGAAGTCAGGAAGAATGGTTGCCAAATCAGGTCAACTCACCACCTTAAATCCACCCAATATTCCATTCTCAAGCTAACAAGCTCATTCAGAACCACAGCCAAGACACTGATGGGAAAGCAGCCTCCACTGATGCTGAAAACCACACTCACCGAAGTGTGCACACCCAGGGTACCACCCATTGATAATACACTGGACCCATAACAAAAGTACTTGAAATGAGAACAGGTGAACCAATCAAAATTTAAAACCTTATCAATTCCTGCTATAGAACTGAGGCTTGTCCCCAACACTAGCACTCATGATGGCAGCCCTTGTCTGGACAGAGAATATAAAACCCTAGCATGCCCATTTTACTAAACCACTCTTGCTCATGTGTAAGTGCGAATGAAAAATGCTGATGCTGCTTCTTTTTGACATTGCTTTTTAATTATGGTCATCAATAAATCATTTTATCCTTGAACAAGACTTGAGAATGGCCCTAAGGCAGAGGCACAATTCCTTAGGAACTAGGCCAACAGAGAATGGTCTTTCACACTCTATACCTCTTCCTTTATCTGCTGTCAAAAGCAGAAACGTTCTCTCTTTGAGCAGCTGGAAGTAGACGGCTTCTTGAGTTCCATCTGGAAACTCTGTTAACACACAGTTCTACCCTTGACCTGCCTTACTAGCCACTGTCACGGAAATGGGATCTCTCCGCTGTATTTTTTTTTCTCACTTTATTTTCTCCTCTTACCACTATAGTGGACTGAATGGTGCCCACTGGCACCCCCCGCCCCCCTCCCCCCCCCCCATTTATATGTCCATATTCTTATTCTCAGAACCTGTGAATGTTGCCTTATTTGGAAACTAGGTCTTCATAGTTGTAATTAAGGATTTTGACATGAGATGATCCTGGATTATCCATGTTGACTTTAAATCCAAAGACAAATATCCTTACAAGAGGCAGAAGAGGAGAGGACTCAGACGGAAAAGGAGAAAGGAGACAACATGATCATGGAGGCAGATATTGGAATGATGTGGCTACAAATCAAGGAATGCTGGTAGCCACTAGAAGACAAAGTGGGAAGGAAAGATTCTCCCCTTGAACCTCTGGAGGGAGCATGGCCCACTGATACTTTATTTTGGGCTTCTGGTCTCTGGACTTTCAGTTGCTTTAAGCCACCCAGCTTATGGTACTTTGTTACAGCAGCCATAGGAAACTAATACACCTGTGCTGTTACCCTCAAGTGGTTCCAGCTTTTCTCACTCAAGACCTTGGAATCCAGAGCAGTCATGATTTTTTTTCTCAGTTGCTGTGGTGTTTTGGGCTGACACGTTCTCATGTGTAATCCATAGACCTGAAGCATCAGCATTACTTGGGAGCTTCTTGGAATGGCCCCACCTCAGATCCTTTGAACTGGAATCTGCATTTTAACCAGATCCCCAGGTGATTCATATACATATTCAAACTTGAGAAGCACTAATAGGAGAATCTCTAAGGTGGCAATTAGATCTTTTCTCTACCTGGAAGAGTCCTAGTTTCTTCATGTTAATTATGGTGTGGAGGTTTTATAAAAACAAAACCAAATCAAATTCTTTGGTTAGAAATTTACACTGATGTGGTATAGATGACATGGCATAATGTCTGGAATTTGCTTTACAAGGTTCTAGAAAGGGGACACCTGGGTGGCTCAGTCGGTTAGGTGTCTGACTTCAGCTTGGGTCATGATCTCACATAACCTGCATTGGGCTCTGTGCTGACAGTGCCGAAACTGCTTGGGATTCTCTTCTCTCCCTCCCTCTCTGCCCCCCTCCATCGTTCATGCTCCATCTCAAAATAAATAAATAAACTTAAAAAAAAAAAGGTTCCATGATGTGCCTGGGTGGCTCAGTCACTTGAGCATCGAACTTCAGCTCAGGTCATGATCTCATGGTTTATGAGTTTGAGCCCCACATGGGGCTCACTGCTGTCAGTGCAGAGCCCGCTTCAGATCCTTTGTCCTCCTCTCCCTTTGCCCCTCCCCCACTTGAGCATGCTCTCACTCTCTCTCTCTCTCTCAAAAAATAAACATTAAAAAAAAAAAAAGTTTCCAGAAAGAAAGGCAGGCAGGCAGAAAAGAAGAAAGAAAAGTCCACTGAGTGGAGACAATGGAACAGGATTGGCAAAATGTGGAAAAATTCTTACAGTTCGGTGATGGGTATAGGGGGTTCCTTGTGCAATTTTCTCTGCTTTTTCTACACTAACTTTAGAAATTAGTGTACTGAAAAGTTAGGGAATACCCTGGTTTTCCAGCCTTCCTTATTTTCAATTATTTTCTTTTCTTATTTATTTTCTTAATAATAAGAAATATTTTCTTATTTCTCCACTTTTCGTTCCTTGTGGAAATGATTAGTGTTGGAAACACGTCTTTTCTGTCTCTATCTGTGGTTTTCTTTGTTTCATCTGTGTTTGGGGCTTTGTTGACTTCCAGGACTTTTTCAGTGGAGAGTGGTTTCTGGGGGAGAAGGATGGGAGCTGATTAAAAGGTTTACATCTTCTAACTAGGTTTCCAACAACATCTGCTGGGCTTGTACTGTTAACCAGCAGCAGGGATTTAATTTCCTTTTCCTTTCCCTACCTCTCTTACCTCTTTCAGACTCTATTTTTTTTTCACTGGATAGAGTGTCACATGGGTGACCTTTGGCCCTCTGATTTATATGTGATTTGTGTATTATACCTCTAGTTCAAGGGTTCTCAAGTAGGGGGTGATTTTGCCCCCCAAGGAACATTTGCAATGTCTTGGAGACATTTTCGGTTGTCACAACTGGGAGAGGGGAGGGATGTTGCTAGCATCTAGTGAGTAGAAGCCAGGGATGCTTCTAAACATTCTACAACACACAAGACAGCCCCCCTAAAGACAAAGAATGATTTGGCCTAAAATGTCAGTGGTGGGACATTGAGAACCCTGCTCTAGTCTTAAAGATCATCTAAATACATTTGGCCATGCTTCTTTTGCTCTTGTTTCAGGCAGAAGGAGAGGTGGATTCATGACTGGTTATGACATCTATGAGGACTTTTTACCTCTTATAGGTTGATTTTGGGATAGAATGTAAGTAACTGATCATTTGTGCAAATTGTGCCCTGCCCACCTCCAGGGGGCACCACCCACATAGCATTCATGAAAACAGTTCTTCCCAGAATTGTGCTGTACACCGTCTACATGGTTACAAGTGGTGGTTCTGATTTTGGAGTTGTTCTGGCGCGGTTCTGGAATTGGGAGAAGCTTAATTTCTGACTGATAGGGACCTTGAGCCTACCATCGAGTGTCCTTCCAAGAAAGGAGGAAATGAAGAGCAGAGAGGACCTCACTGTTATTATCCTCCACCATCATCTCCTTACGAGCATCCCCCTTTCACCTCTGATCCATATCTATTTGACTAGATTTAAAATTGTTAAATTATAATATCACAGCTTACATTTTCTATAGCCTTTGTCTGAAACATGGTGGTGATAGCTTCTTATTTTCAGTAGGTTCCTTGGGGGAGAAAATATATGCTGCTGCCATAAGACTTCCTATCCACCCACCACTTGCTTGGCGGGATTTCCTTAGTTTCAGCAGCATAACTTATTCTCACTGGTCTTCAATCACTTTGCAATAAAAACTGAGATTGCAGAAATGTTCACTGTCATTACCAGTGATGGAGCAGTAAGTACAGGCTTCTGGAGAGGGAGAAGGAATTGGGTGATTTAAACTAGCAGAATGAGCTTCTAACCCTCAGAGAATGGCTTTTCATTTCAGTGAGATCTGAGGGGAATTGGGACAGTTCAGGGAGACTGGGGGGACCATGCTGGGATGTGGCTGTTTGCAGGTGTGGGTACTGTATCCACGGGGTGCCCCATAGCTGAGGCTGTGATTTCTTGGGACTGAGTACTGGGCCACTGGACTGTACACCCCCATCCCTACATCGTCAGCCCCAGGCTGGCGTGGTAGACCTCAGTACTTCCTGCCAGTTCTTCCTCTGTTGGTCTTTTCTCTGATAACAGTCCTTGACTTTCCACTGGGAACCCACCAGCCCCTGACTTGCAGTCTACCTGGTTTGTGTGAGGCTTGCCACCCCATTAACCCCAAACTGGGGGTGGACACGTAGTCTCAGCTTGGGTGTTCAGCATTGTTCCACTCTCCCCCGGGCCATAGCGATTGGTTCTGAGAAGTAAATTGGTCCAATGAGAGCCAGCCTTGGGAATTTTGTGGTCACTCTTAGAGAGAGACAGAAAGAAAGAGAGGGAGAGGGAAAAGGAGGGAGATAGATCATTGTGATGACATAATATGAGGATCTGGATTACTAATGCCTGTAGTTATCAATTAATTATGTCTTACGGTACTATTATCGGTTGAACTGTTTGTCAAAAAAGATGTTGAAGTCCTAAGCTTAGATGCTCAGAATGGGACCTTATTTGGAAATAGGTCCACTACAGAGATGAGGTCATGCTGCAGTGGGGTGGGCCCCTAATCCAAATGACTTGTTCCCTTACAAGAAGATGACTATATGAAAACAGAGACACAGGGAAAATTCTGTGGATTGGATGGAGGATGGGACTGTGGCATCTACAAGCCAATGAATGCCAGAGATTGCCAACAAACTACAAGAAGTGAGGAAGAGACAGGAAGGATTCCCTGTGGATTTGAGAGGGCATACAGCTCCATTAACACCTTGATTTCCAACTTCTGGACTCCACAAGTGTGAAACAATAAATTTCTGGGTTTTTTTTCTAAGATTAAAAAAAACCTTTAAGCAATCCCTACACCCAACATGGGGCTTGAACTCACAATCCTGAGATGGAGAGTCACATGTTCTACCAACTGAGCCAACCAGGCACTTCATAATTTTCTGTTGCTTTAAACTGCCCAGTACTGTTAAGTAAACTGTGGTACTTTGTTATGGCAGCCCTAGGAAATGACTATAAATACTTTCAATTAATAATTCTCCCCCAACTTCTTCTCCTCCTCCTCTTTGTCCTCCTCCTCCTCATTTTTGCCTAAGCAACAGAAAGTCTAATACTGATGTGGTGACACACTATGATTGGACAGCCCAGCCTCCATGGACATTTATTGCCCCTCTGACATCAACCCTTGGGGTTCAGGGGTTAGCCATAATTCTGCGGGCTTTCTGGAGCTTCACTCTGGGGCATGATCCTGTTAACTTTTGCCTTTACACAAAGACTGATGCTCACCTCCTGTTTATCTAAGCCCCATCAGGGACCTGTTTGTGCTAGGCAGAATTCCAAAATGGTTCTCAAGGTTCTTGTCCCCTGATATATATGCCTGGTATAATTCTTTTCCCTTGAACATAGGTGAGACCTGTGGCTTGCTTCTAACCAACAGAACATGGAGAAGTTGAGATTTTGCAGATCCTTTGAATCCTTATCAGTTCATTTTGAGTTAATCAAAAGGGAGATTATCCAGCGTGGGTCTGACTTTATTAGGTGAGCTCTTAAAATAGGATTTAGAGCAGAGAGACCCTCTCCTGTGGCCTCAAAGGAGCAAGTTGCCATGAATTCTACAGTTGCAGGGAAATGGATTCTTCTAACAGCCATGAGAGCTTGGGACCCCATCCTAGCTGACACCTTGATTGTGACTTTGTGAGACCCTGAGCAGAGGCTCCAGCTCACTGGTGCTGACTCCTTTCCCATGGATACTGAGAGATAATACATGGGTGTTGTACTAAACTGTTTGTGGTAATTTGTTCTGCAGCCACAGAAAAGTAATACATCATTCTATTTTAAGAAACTTCCAGGTCCTGTGGCCAAGTTCCCGTGTGTGTGTGTGTGTGTGTGTGTGTGTGTGTGTGTGTGTGTGGCATGGAGTTTGGGGGTGGGGGTTATGAAGCCAGGTGGGAAGAAGAAAACTATGTTGGAGGAAGTAATGGCCCATTCACTGGGGGAGGGGCTGAGCTTGATTAATGTGCAGGCCTACCCAGTGCCCGTCTTTGGGGAGCTGGAGGGAGAATGTTTCCTCCAGAGCTAAGGCTTGCTTTGCACTTGGGAGCTTAAATCCTAGACAGGGGCTCTACTTCCCCGTCTTGTAGATGGTGCTGGGGGAGCCTGTACTTGGAGGAAAAATTTACATTCTTTGCAAAGATTTTTTTGAGTGTAGAGGTGATGAAGTAGGATATTTTGAATTAGTAGCCAGTTTTCAAGAAATCTTCTTTCCTTGAGTCTTTTGCTCAGGACTTCTGCCCTTCCTGTTTCAAGGAGAGGATGCTATTGGAGAAAGCATGGAAAGTGGGTATTCCTCTTAAGCTCTGCCCCTTATGGTAGCCATAGAGGAGCTGTGGTGCAGTAAAAGGCTTATGGGGGGGGGGACACAGCCAGGTGAGAACACATCTCTCTGTCTGATTCCCCGAGCTGTCAGTGAAAGGAAACACAGAGGCAGAAGGATCCACAAGAAAGGGGCTCTTCATCTTTCTCCCTGGCAGAGCTGCAGAGAAAAGGAAACAACACCTGAATAGATCTGTGGGATCTGGAAACAGAGGGGACATGAGCCTGTGTCTTGGGACAAGTCCTAGGAAGTGGCAAGACCTTGGAGTCACTTAAGTGTATAGTTGGCCATTGTTCCCACTGCCAGGCGCAACAGAGATGCTAAAATAATTGTTGAGTGGAAGAATGAATACGTTGGAAGCCCCCTTAAAAACTCTCCAGGAGGACTTTCTTTACCAGCAGCAGGGAAAACTGATGAGGGTCATGTGACTCTGGTTCTGGGGTGAGGGCTGAGATACCCACACATCTGACAGCCCCCAGGTATGAGGAGGCTCTGCTGCCCATATCTGGGCAGCAGATTCTCTGGGGGGCCCAGGGTTCTGACCTTCGGCAGCTGAGTCAGCTGTCTTAGGGAAGCTTGCTCATGGGTCCTTGTGCCTGGGGCATGGCTTCTCCTGGCCTGGGACCACCTGGCCCCTGCTCCTTGAACTCTGTCTGGGAAGCTCAGGGAGGTGGCCACATGGCTTCTCAGACCTGAGCCTGTGTTGGAGCTAGGATGTGAAGCAGTGCAACAGGCTCTTCCTCATCACCTCTCTTCTGTTAAATTGCCCAGAGGTGTTCGTAAGAACACAAGTTAATTAGTCGTTGAGCTAGGAGAGCCCCCTTTATCATAGTTTGTGTCAGGTCTGTACCCTAGAATCTGATGAGGTCTTTGGGTGCTGGCAGCACACATTTTAACCATTATTTTTTCTATTACGGATAATTCTTGCGCACACTGGAGTCAGACAGAGGTCGGCTTGAGCTCAGCTCATGGAGACAAATGCTGAGGGTTTTGCTGGGTCTGGGGTGGTCTCTGTTTCATTAATACAACATACTCAGGATATATACTCGTTTCCTGGAAGCTCTGGGGATGGACAACATTCAGAGGGGTTTGGAAAGATTACTTAGAATCAAAGACACTGACGGGCTGTAGTCATGCTGGAGGGTAGGGATTGAGGAACCAGTGTCTGGAACCATCCAGGACTGAGTCTGAATCCTGCCTCTGCCCCAGAAAAGATTTGTACATCTTTGAGCCTCAGATATCTCTGCCCTGTAAAGAGGGTAACTGTCCTGACTTCATATCACCGTTAAAATTATTGAAAGATCTGATGATCATGGTACCTGCTTGGCCTATTCATGAGCAGGTTCAACCATTCAAGGCAGGGGTTTTCAGCTGGGGCCAATTTGCCCCCACAGCAGACATTGGGCAATGTCTGGAGACGTTTCAGGTTGTCATATCGGGAGGAGGGGTGCTCCTGACATCAGGTGGGTGTACAGACCAGGGATGCTGCTCAGCATTCCACAGTGCACCGGATATCGCCCCTCCAACCCCAGCACAGAGAATGATCTAGTCCCAAATGTCAATAGAGCTGATGTTGAAAAACCTGTTTTATAGTTGAAGCAGAGTGAATGTTCACTTGCTCAATAAATGGCAGGTCTAGTTATAAATAAGAGGGTTCAAAGGAACATGTTTTTTCCACAGTGGGTGAATTAAAAAGATTATTTTGTATACAATGCTTTGTTATTTATAGGCAATACGTTTCACATGGTCCAAGATCTAAAAATTATACAGGGGGTACAATCCAGTCTCCTACCCTGTGCCCTCCTCGGAGGAACCAGTATCGCCAGTTTCTTGTGTATTTATCCAGATTTCCTCTATGCATCTACAAGTAATTGTATGCATATATATACACATCCATATTATATGAACACATATATTCATGCTACACACATTCTTTGCATCTTGCTTTTGTCACTGAATCCATTTTGGAGATAACTTCCTATCAGGACACAAAGAACTTCCTCATTTTTCTTTTGAAGGTAACAGACTATGCCATTCAATGGGTATCTGGTATTTTATTTAGCCATTCCCCTCTGGGTGAATAGTTAGGTTGTTTCTGTTTTCTTGTGGTTACAAATGCCAATGCAATGAATAACTTTGCATGTACATCATGCATCATTTTCTACCCAGCAGATATATATCTGTTGGATAAAGTCCTACAAGTGGAATTGCCAAATAAGAAAATTTGTGCAATTCTGATTGTATTGGGTGTTGCCAAATTACCCTCCATTGAAGCTGTACCCAATTCCATTTCCCACTGGCAATGAATGTAGACGAGGAGGTGCAGTAATTTTATAATTTTTAAAATTTGCTCTCACTGTTTATATCTTCTCATCAAAAATCTTCTGGGAATAAATAAAGGGTGGGCATGCCTTATAATATTTTGTGCCCATCATATTCTCAGTGTTCAGGGACCCAGAATCTGCCCATGGGAAGTCTTTTAAGTGTTACAAAGTTAATGCCACTGGGAAGTAGCATTCTCTTTCTCCAGAAAAGGGCTATTTAGTTCCTGCTTCCTGGCACTAATAGTTCCCAAATGACTTGCCTCTCAAAGAGTTTACATGTAGGAAAATCTCCCTCTGAGTGGTTGTTCAGCTTTATTTTTTAAGTTTCTGATTCAAGGGCCCCTTTGAGAGTCTGATGGAAGCGATAAAACCCTCTCCCCGAAAAAGGTACTAGCAGTTTGTGTATCATTTCAGAGGCTCCCAGAGCTGCCTTGGACCCCAAGGGAGTGGTTTTCTGGATAGGGGTGAGGCTCATACTGCCAGGCACCATTCCATACCCCACAAGAGGGGTCTGTGGATTCCAGGCTCAGAGCTGGGCAGAACCAGTTCCACGTGGCCAGGGACACCCTGGTTCCAGGCCTGGCTTCTTCCTTGCCCATTTCTTGGCCAAGTGACTGATGAGTTATTTGGCCTCTCTGAGCCTTCATTTTCTCATCTGTGGAATGAGGACAACACTTGCTTTGCAGTATTGTTGTATTGGAGACATTGAAGCCTAAGCACCTAGCACATGCCTGGCTTCAGGCCCATGTTGGAGAAAAGAAAGCTGATGTTATTCTTACTATCGTGGAATCCTTTGCATTTTGGTATTTGGGATTATGGAATGACCACATTCCTTCCTATCACAGACATCTGGAACATGCTCTTCCCTATGCCTGAATGCTTTTCTTTCCTCTTGTCTCCTGTACTCTCTTTCAATTCTCAGTTCAACTGCTCCATCTCAGAGAGCCTTTTCCTGTTTCCAATTTCAAGTCAATTTGCCCTTGCTCTCTTCTGGAGAAACTCTTCTCTTCCTTCTCAGTGACTTTCCTAGTTGTAATGAGATCTGTTAGTATCTTTTCTTGTCTAATGTTGTGTCCTCCTCTTGGGCTACACGTTCTAGGTAAGCTGGGGAGACTGGCAAGGGCAAAGGTACTAAGAGAGGTCGGGACTGGGTGGAGGCACAGGCAGGTGACCTTTGTGATCTGGAAAGAACCGTGTAAGGGAAAGAGAAATAAGAGAAGATAGGAGAGAGTGGATCAGGGGCCAGGTCATGGGGACTTTCTGGGCCACAGAGAGACAAAATTTGAATTCTCTTCAAAGAGTATTGGTGTCCCTCCAACTCTTCAGTAATAAGCCAGGGAATCCTCTAATCGAATTGAGCTCTTTAAACTTTAATGTTTTACTATTTTTATAAAGTTCTTTTAATAATTTACTTTTGTTTTTTTAAATCATTATTTTTTTAAACGTTTATTTGAGAGAGAGAGAGAGAGAGAGAGAGACAGAGCATGAGTGGGGGAGGGGCGTGCACACACACACACACACACACACACAGGGAATCTGAAGCAGGCTCTAGGCTCTGAGCCATCAGCACAGAGACCCATGTGGGGCTCGAACTCATGAACTGCGAGATCATGACTTGAGCTGAAGTCAGATGCTTGAATGACTGAGTCACCTAGGTGCCCTTAATAATTTACTTTTGGAAAAGATCACCAGCCACTGTGTGTAAGGCAAGGTGCAGGGTGGGTGGGTCTGGGGAACAGGGAGCAGGGGCTAGGGAGGCTGCAGCTGTGTGGTCCTGATTCTGTCTGCAGACTGGGGCTCTGTAGCAGTGGGGTTCTAGAAACCAGAATATTCTTAGCTAGTGCTTCTTCCATTTGCATGAACTGCCTCCGTCTCCCGAGAGCTGGTTGAGAATGGGCTGTATCTCAGGGAATGACAGACATTGGGGCTTCCACTAGCATTGGCAAATTGGCTGCAGAGTGGAGCTTACCTGAGATGGTGGTGAAGTGAGACGGGGACGTCATTGTCACGAAGGGTGGTGTGAGGTACTTGGCCTTCACGCCCTCCTGGGCCAGCCGGTCCATGTTGGGGGTGTCCACATCCTGGTCATAGTTCCAGCGGAAGCCATCGAAGGAGATCAGCAGCAGCTTGTTGAAGTTCTTCCTTCCAGGGACAGGGTGGCAGCTGGCCCAGCCCAGTAGGATGGGCAGCAGCAGCGTGAGGACCCCAAACCCTGTCATGCTGCGAGCACCAACATCACAGAGTTTGTGGGCCGGCTCCCATTTTCTCCCTTTTTTATCTGCGATTGAACAAAGTCCAAATTGATAATTCTGCCTGAGCTCCGCTGTGGATCAAAACACCTGGAATGTAACAAGATGTCATGTTTTACGTGATGGAAAGTTCTGGAAATGGATGGTGGTGATGGTGGTACAACCTTGTGAATGCATTCAATGCCACTGAACTGTACACTGTAAAATGGTAAAAATGGTAAATTTTATGTCATGCATATGTTACCATGATAAAAATAAGTCAAACCATGTGAAATATTTTGGACTTTTATATCAGTTCCACTATTGTGAAGATTTGGGGAACAAATTAGATTGGTGCTTTCCTTTCCTCAGTATATTCTGTTTTTATAGGGAGAACAAATTATTGTGAATTATGACTACAAACGCAGCCACCATGGATTGAGGGCTTGTGAGGACTGGGAACTGTATATACATTATCTATTCCATTTAACTAAAAAAAATCCTAGGTAGGTTATTAGTTGGAAATGCCCCATAAGAAATAAAAAAAAAATACTGTGGCTAAATACACATAGGATAACACCATTTTAACCATTTGAAAGTGTACAAATTCAGTGACATTTGGTGCATTCACAACGTTGTAAAGCTATTATCTCTATCTAATTACAGAACTTTTTCATCCCATCAAAAGGAAATCCTATACCCATTAGCAGTCACTCCTCATTCTTCCCTTGCTCAGTCTTTGGCAACCACTAATCTGCTCTTTGTCTGCTTGAATTTACCTTGCCAGGACATTTCATACATGGAATCATAAAGTATGTGACCTTTTGTGTTTGGCTTCTCTCACTGAGCATGATGTTTTCAGGGTTCATCCATGTTGTTATATGCATCAACATTTCATTCTTTTCATGGCTTATTAGTGTTCTACTGTATGGATATGCCATTTTTTTTTCAACGTTTTTTATTTATTTTTGGGACAGAGAGAGACAGAGCATGAATGGGGGAGGGGCAGAGAGAGAGGGAGACACAGAATCGGAAACAGGCTCCAGGCTCCGAGCCATCAGCCCAGAGCCTGATGCGGGGCTCGAACTCACGGACCGCGAGATCGTGACCTGGCTGAAGTCGGACGCTTAACGGACTGCGCCACCCAGGCGCCCCTGGATATGCCACTTTTTATACATCCACTCACCAGCTGATTGACATTTGGGTTGTTTCCACCTTTTGGCTATTGTGAATAGTGCTACTATGAATATTTGTTTGAATACCCTCTGCTTTCCACTAAATTTTTACAACATATCGATCAGGTGGTTTTTACTTATTTGCTGCATAAATAGTTCAGAGAGACTATGGAACCACTTCAAGGTACTACAGCAGATGTGAGGCTGGAACTTCAGTTTTTATACTTGGCTACATGTTTGCTGGGCATGGGAGGGGTGTATTAAATTTCCCAAGGGAACAAATTGCTTTGTATACTATTCTTTTTTTTAAAGCATACTATTTTTTAATGTTTATTTTATTTATTTTTGAAGGGTGGGGAGAGGCAAAGAAAGAGACAGAATCAGAAGCAGGCTTCAGGCCCCAAGTTCTGAGCTGTAGCGTAGAGCCTGATGGGGCTCAAACTCATGAACCATGAGATCATGACCTGACCTGAAGTCAGCCACTTAACTGACTGAGCCACCCGGGCGCCCCACACCCCACATTTGTTGAGCACATATTCTATCCTAGGGGTAAGAGACACAGAAAAATAGACAGAGGTTGCCTGTGGGTGGCTCAGAGTCCAGGGGACAGGCAGACAAGTAAAGTATTACATGCAATGGAAGGGCCCTGCTGGAGGTGTGTATGGGAAGTGATGTGGGAGCAGAGATAGAGGGTCCCAACCTGGAGAAGCTGGGTAGGGGAGGGTTCCTTGGAGGAGGTGGTGCTAGATTTGAGTTTTGCAGGCTGGGTGGAATTAACCTGTTGGAAGAACCATCGCTCAACCATCCCTCTGGATATGACAGCATCTGCTTCTGACCTCTTCCTGTAGGTATATGGATGACATTTACCTTTGCTCTTTTAGAAAGATCTTTGCATTGTGTAAAGATGTCACCAATGGGTTTTTCTGTGACAGGAGTTGAAGGTCTGCTCAGGTATTTAGGGGAAGTTTTTGGAAGATTTTTATCTTGACATGGGGGACTGAAGGCTGGGTATCAGACCCCACATCAATGACTCATTTCCCCCTTGCTGAAATTGCCTGGAATTCTGTTCCAGGTATTTGCTTAGGTTGAATCTTTGGGGTGAGGAGGTGGTGTGTTGGAGGAGCTCTATTGTGTATTTGCATAACTTGGCTTCTCCTATTAATTAGCGTGGTGTTTTGCTATTTGAGGGATTTCCATAGAATTTTGTGATGAGTGTGCAGCTTTGTGGTTGAGTGTGTTTTGAAGTTTTCCAGGTTGAGCATGTTTTGAAGTTTGGGTTCATATCTTGACTCTGCCACTTACTGTCTGTGACACCTTGGCACAAGTCCCTTAACTTCTCTATTATTTCTGTTTTCTTCTCTGTAAAAAGGAATAATGATGTATTTTCTAAGTTTGTGAGACTTTGATGAGATACTGTACATTGGTAGGAATGCTTACTGCTTATCCATCTTCTCCCCCTCATTTCCCAGCCCCCTTGGAATTATAACCAATGTACTATGAGTGGAAGCCACATGCATGACTTCCAGCCTGAAGGTGTCTAGAGCTGGTGCCTGACCATCCCATTCTCTTATCCCCTGCTACCCCATTAAATGGAAGTCTTGTGTTGAGGTGTTAGGCTTTCCATAATTCTGGGTCTTTGAGTGACCCTATGGAGCATATTCCCCAGCCAACCTATGGTGCACATGGAGTGTGGGAAGTCAGCCTTTGTTGCCAAGCCATTGAGATTTTGGGGGTTAATTTGTTGCTGTGGCATAACCTGTGTATCGTGGCTAATACAGCAGGTAAAGTACTTATGTTGGTCCCTAACAATGTAAGTGCTCAACAGATGTTGGTTACTTATAGCATGATGATAAATTGCCACTGAAAATTTTGTTATCTGATGATGCCAATGATGCTATTTTGTGCTTGGACAAACTGGACTTGGCATTCCTTTCCACATGTGGCAGGGACAGATGCTTGAGGGACAGTAAAGCATTATTATCTTTAGTTTGTGTCCCTGGATACCCTTGATGGCAATGAACAATGTATGCTACTCTGAGAAAGCCAGACCCAGAGGAGAATTGCTGTTGATCCCAGAATTGGGACTGTGCAAGGAGAGAATATTGAGTCTTGGTGTGTAGATTCTCCAAGGGAATTAGAATACTTGTAGTAAGTGGTTTGGCCCTTTGAGAATTGTATACAATTGTATAATTGTAATCACTTAGGCCCTTTTTGGGACAATCTGTATGCATCTCTGTATTCTGGAAGCACAGAAAAAATAGCTTTCAATAATGCAACAAACAGTCTGCCATGTCCACTGAAACATCCCTGAAGTGCCACATTTGGTGTAATCAGCAGAATTTGGTGGAGGTAGTTGACTAGAGAAAATTCTCATTATGGTCAATATGATGCTTATGGTTATAGCAGTGTCTTGTTTTCTCTTTGGTAAGTTCTGGTTTGAAAGGCATAAATCCATCACTTGTTTATCAAATATTTATTGAGCACTTTGAATGGGGTAGAGGATGAAATATGGAGGAGAGAGTAAATCTCTTCTTGCCACTATGTTTTCAAGCTTCTTAGTATTCAGCTCTGAGGCATGCAGGCTTGAGGGTCCCACAGTTCCAGAAGCATCTTCCAGTCATGCCCTCTTGATTGTGCCATTCTTCCTTGCAAGTCCAGTAGAGCCGTCTCTGGCTCTTACTGTCTTTTGAATGGTTCATATATCAGTTATGGAAACTTTTATAAAATTTCAGGGTGTTGTGTCAAACCTAAGGATACCATTAAACTTTGTGAAGTTATAAGAATATCATTAAACTTTTTAAAGAAATCTGTATATTTATGACATAGTTAATGGAGTGGAGATGGGGAATTCCAAACACATTTTGGGAATTATCCCAGAAGGAGGTAATAGATAGAACTCTTGGTTGAAAGTGGCAAAAACCCATATATTATTAGTCTAGGTAAGAAGAGGGACCATGTTTGAGTCTGGTTTCACCCTGGAGCAGACCCTGAAACAAGGATGGGGGTACAAGAGTTTATTTGAGAGATAATCCCAGGAAGCACCACTAGGGGAGTGGGGAAGTGATTCAAGGAAGGGAAGGGGGCCAACATGGGGTGTTTCAGTCTTGGGTACATGCAGTGCTAGAATGATGAGTACGAATATGCTATGGGCATGGCCTCTGCTATGGGTTTTTTAGCAAATGATTTCCCATGTCACTGAAATCATCCTGCAGAAAGGCAGGGATTCAGCTGAGTTTCACAATCAGGTACTTACATACCACCAGCTTTCTCTTTCTATCTCTGTGTCTGCCTTTGCATATCACCTTAATTTTCTTTCATTCAGGACTGGTTTTCTCCATAAGGTGAGGAATATGGCCACAAAAGCTCCTGTATTTCCTCATTCCAGAATTTCTGTCATCACAGAAGATGACTATATTTTCCAGTTCCAGTTAGGAAAAATAATCCAAGGGAAGAACTCTGATCGGCCTACTTGGGTTAGATGCCCATCCCTGGACCAATCAACTGTGACCAGGGGGCAGGGCCGTGTAAGCTCATGGCAGCCTTCACTAGAGCCACATGGCTGAAGTAGGAAGAGGTACAAGTCTCAGTAGAAGAGAGGAGTGGTAGGATGAAAAAGCTACATGTTTGTGATGAAAGGAAAGGATTAGGAGATGCATCCTGTTAAGCCTAGTAATTATTGGAACTTAAACTTTTTGAATATCAAGTTTCATTGTGGTCCTCTCAGGATGATTCCCTAGAAAGGAAAAACCTATATGAGCTGAACATTTCCTATGCACAGGCTGTTGCTATGGGTTCAAGTTCTTATTGATAGATCCAAAGATCAATTAAAGTGTTTCTCAAGAGATGTAAACCATGTTAGGCCCTGCTTATGATGAGGCCAAAATTAAGCAAGAAGAGAACTGGCATGTAGGACACTCTAATTTCTTTCTGTCATTGAGTACTGTCAGGTTTAGATTCTGGCTGGCAGTGGATGCACCTCAAGGGAGGGTTGCATATAAAGGTGTGTGTGTGTGTGTGTGTGTGTGTGTGTATGTGTGTGGTAGGTAATTTCCAAACATGAGTCCAACATGCCACAAATGCTCTTTTGCAATGTGATTGCAAACCCTTCCATTAGTAAGTGGAGTCAACAGGGCACCTGGATTGCTCAGTTGGTTAAGCATCCAACTCTTAATCTCAGCTCAGGTCCTGATCTCAGGGTCATGAGCTCAAGTCCACACCCAGTATGGTGCCTACTTGAAAAAAAAAAAAAAAAGTGGAGTCATTTCCTTTCTTTTGAACTTAGACTGGCCTATGACTTGCTTTGACCAAGAGATCGTGGCTGAGATGATGGTCTTTGACTTCGGGTTCTAGGTCTTGCGAGCCCTGTAGCTTCCCTTATTTTTGCTCTCTTGCAAGCCAGCACTAAATAAGCCTTGCCTGTCCTGCTCAAGGGGCCGTGTGGAGAGGGGCTCTAGAGGATAAGTGGCCATGTGGAGGAAAACCAAGTTCCCTGGCCAATAGCCAGCATCATCTGCCACGCATTGTGTGAGGCCATTGTCAACCTTCCAGCCCAGCTGGGCCTCAAGCTGCATGCAGCCACACAAGTGAGCCCAGGTGAAACAAGCAGAGGGAAAGACTGGCCAGCTCACAGAATCATGAGAAATAATGAGCTGATGTGGCTTAAAGCTACTTAGTTTTCGGTGCAGTAGGAATAGCTCATGAGGGGATAAGCATGTAGGATCTGCATTTCCCATCTGCTGAAGACCCATGAGTTCATAGGATTCAACCCAGAACTGATGTATTTCCTCAATGTCCTCTTGCTTGAAACCTCTGTGAACATTTTTTAAAGACTTAAATTTTTAGAGCAGTTTCAGGTTCGCAGCAAAATTGAGAAGACACAGAGATTTCCCACACACCCCATGCCGCCACACATGCACAGCCTCCCCTATTATCAACATCCCCCACAAGAGTGAGACATTTGTTACATTTGAACACATCACAGTCACCCAAAGTTCATAGTTTATATTATAGTTCATTCCTGGTGTTGTACATTCTGTGGATTTGGGCAGCTTCTGTGAAATTTTCACAGGTTTGGACCATCTCAGGGAAATCTCAAAACTCAAAAATTGTTTCACCTCCTGGAAATATCTCCATGTGGTTGAGCCTTACAAATTCCGAGGAAGGATTTTACATGAAAGAAAAATTTTAAAAATGTATTCTTGTGGCTTCACTTCAGCCAGATTCATGCCACATGTTGAAATAAGTGCTGGTGTTATTCTTAGGTCATGTTTTCAGATTCACACGGCTTCAGGGTTATCAGGATCAGAATGACCTCCCAGTGTCTGTGACATACCCAGAAGGGTTGGTTCTTCTGGAGTGGACCTAGGTCTCTGGGGGCTAATGTACTATTTCTTTAAGACAAATGCCACCACTCTCCTCTAAATTTCCACAAATGCAACCTCAGAAACATTGACAAAATACTGCTTTAACTGAAAATTAAACTGAAGAACTGGGGATGCCTGGGTGGCTCGGTTGAGTGTCCCACTCTTGATTTCAGTTCAGGTCATGATCCTAGGGTTGTGGGATCGAGCCCCACATCAGGCTCTGTGCTACGCATGGAGCCTGCTTGAGAATATCTCTCCTCCCTTTGTCCCTCCCCTACTCATGCTCTCTCTGTCTCTAAAATAAATAAAATGAAAGAAAAAATTAAACCAAAGAATGGAACTTTTGTGAATTTCCTTGCTATGTGGCCACATCACTTTGTCCTTCCTCCCTATAATTTCTCCTCTCTGCTCTCTCTGGCCGGAGCCTTTTCTCCAGTCTCACTCTGCCTTTCAAAACCCCTTCAGTTTGCATACTTCCTTTAACAAAATCTCCATCTAAACCTGTGTGCTTCTAGGGGACACAGTGCACTTGCCACATGCAGACTTCTACCAGTATCATATCATCTTCATTACTCCAGGGAGGCATTCTGGGGTGGATTCTATGCCTGTTGGAGAGTTTGTCCTCATACTCAGCTGATCCTTTGTCAGTACCTTCAGTCTCTCACCCCTCATTTGACCTCCTTGGACCACACCGAGCAAAATGAATTCCTTTTACTTACAGCAGATGTTTGAATGCAGCCATATTTGCGCTTCTCTCCCCCTGCCCATTCCCTTCCTTTTCCAGATCTGGGTTGGGACACTTTTTCTGTAATGAGCCAGATAGTAAATATTTTAGACTCTGCAGGTCTTATGGTCTCTGTCACAACTACTTAATTCTGCCACTAGCATGAAAAACATGAAAAGCAGCCAGACGATACATAAATAAATGGATGTAACTGAGTTCCAGTAACATGTTATTTACAAAAACACACATTGGTCTGGATTTGGCCTATGAACCGTAGTTTCCTGGCCCCTTTACCAGAATATTCTCTTCAGCCTGAACATGTCTAAGTCTTTTGACCCCTGCTTACTTGGTGTGGCTTCAATTTTCTTCCTCATTGTAGTAACCATTTTCTGAGTACCTGTTAGTTTGTCCATCTCTCTTAAAATGTGGCCCCTAGAACAAGATGGATCATTCTGCAAATGCGGCCATGTAATACTGTTTCATGCTGCATTCTGAGCAGGAGAACGAGAGCTGGCGTACTATTACCCTTGGGAACTCCAACCTTGTGAACATTTGATGACCTTCTTAGTAAAGGTTGTAAACCTGTTAATCCACAGGCTGGAAGGAAAGAAACCGGAAGCATGATCTGTTCAGCTTGAGTTTAATATTTGATGCACAGAGATCTCTGACTTTTCTGATAGAGATTTGAAGGGGACACTCATCCACGGGAAACAACTTCTGTCCCCAGATGAGGATCCAGCAGATAATCTTGTAAGCAGAACTCCCTGAGAACTGAGATGAGGGGAAGAGGTGGTTGTAGGAGAGTGAAAAGGTCAATAATTAAGGCTCTGACTGTGCTGGGAGAGGCAAAAGAAGAAAATTAGACTGCCAGGCATGAATAATGAGAAATCTTTGATGGAATTAGCAGTGCAGAACAGATACTAAAGCTTCTTTATTCCTCTCATAGTTAAAAGTTTTTGCTTAGGCTGGATGGGGGAAGAAAAAGCAAGTATTTTGAGAACCCCCTTTCACTAAACATGAAAGGAGGATTTTGGAAAAGGTCTCAGAAGAGAGAGACACCTAGGGGTTCCTTGGAAATACACAGAGGCTGAGCCCCCTCTTAGTGTAATGCAGGGATTGGGAGGTAGGGGATGGCATTCAATTAGGTCTTTGTTCATCCAGCAATATCACCATTTAAATGTTGGCTGTTCTCACAGCCTAGTCTTGACATACTTCTCTGCTCTCCTTAGACTTTCTCACTAGGGGAGCCCATCCATTCCCATAGCTTTACCTGCCATTTTTGGGCTGTTGACTCCCAAATGTCTAGCTCTGGCTCAGACTTCTCCTTTGAACACGAGACTTACACATTCAGTGTTTTTCTTTTTTTTTTTTTTTTTTCCCCACTTGTCAACAAAATTGACATCTCACATTTAACACATCCAAAGTCACCAAAACCACGCTCTTGCTTTTCATCCTTTTCCTTCCTTGCACCCAATCTGAGCCTCTTCCATTCCTTAAATGACATCACCATCTACCCAGATATTTAAAGCAGTAAGCTAGGCATTGTTTTCTTTTGCTCTTTCCCCCCATCATTAAGTCCTGTGATTCTAAACTTTATCTCAAGTTGTCCATTCTCTTCATCTATATTGTTCCTTTCTTAGTCTAGGACACCACCATATCTCAGCTGGGCTCTGGCAGCAGCCTCCTAACTGGTCTTCCTGCTCCTGCCAAGAGCCCTGAGCAATCCATATCCCACCTGGCAGCATCTAAAGTGATCTTAGGATTCCTGTTTTGGATTCCCATTGCTTGGAGCATAAAATTGAGAACTTGAGCCTCCTTCCCACTTTTCCACTGCCTTCCTGTCTCCCACCTGTTTGTCTCCTCTGCTTCTGTCACCCTAGTTTCCTTTTGGTTTTCGAACCCAACAAGCCTCTTCCTGTCTTAGGACCTGCTCATCTCTGGGAATGATTTTCCTTGGCTTTTCCCCAAAGTAGGCTGTCATCCTTTATGTCTTAGCTTAAATGCTGTCTCCACAGAGAAGTCTTTCCTGACCCCCTTTATGAAGTGGACTTCCTGTTGTTCTCCACCTCAGCCTCTTGCTTCTCACTTCATGGACTTTCTTATTTTTTTCATTTTATATGTTTTTTTAAATCACTTTTTTATTTTTGTGTCCCTCAGTAGCCCATGTTCCTCAAGGGAAAGGCCACACCTTGCTCATCATTGAATTGCCAACACCCAGCATAGTACCTGAGACATGAGAATTGCTCAATAAATCCATATTGTACAGATAAATTAATGGAGAGTGACTTCTTTGAACTACAGACAATGAGCTTGAACACTTTGTGTTTTTCTTAGTCAGACGTTATGTGCAATTAGGCATACAATAAATGATGATGGGACAACATCTGTGTCTTGCCTGATGTTCATCACCAATCACTAAATTAGTCGGTTGTGCCTCTTTGACAGTTATGTTTTCAACTTAATGATTTGTTTCTCTTAACTTATGGCTCTTGGCTTTGTGGGGTCTGTTAGCCTGACAAAGTGCAGATTATGTTGATATTTGCTTTTTTATTTATAATGTCATTAACTTTAAAAATGCTTTTGCTTTTGGTAAGAAGACCTAGGTAGGGCAAGGTATTAGTTTGGTTTGGGTTATGCTGCTGTAACAACAATCCCTAAATCTCAGTTGTGTGGTGCAACAAGGTTTATTCTTAGTCACTTGCATGTCCAATGTGTGTCTGGGTACTGTGGGGTTGGTCTGTCTATTCTAGTCACTTAGGGACCCAGGCTGATGAAAGCTCCATCTGTATTTATCTGCTTGATCACCATTGCAGGGGGACAGTAATGTGGAAAATAACAGTGTCTTAATTCTTCCACCTGGTAGTGACATAAGTTACTTCTGCTCATATTTCACTGGACAAAATAGATCACATGGTTATGCCAACTTCCATGTGCCTGGAATGTGAACCAAATAATTGTGAATAATCTCATTGACTACTCCCATCAGTTACACAGAAGACCTCATATAAATGTACTTATTTGTGATTTTCCAGAAGCAAATTGAAATCCATTAGCCTTCAGAGGCTATGTGCAGTTCCAAGCTCTTATTGGGTACTCTTTGGTTTCAGAATGTCAGACTTAAGACCTTTGTTAGAGGATACTGTGTTGTGATGGTTAACTGCAGGGCTCTGATGTTAGTTTGCTTGTGTTCAGGTGCTATTTCTACTGTTTCTTGACTGTGTAATCTCTGGCAACTTTATTTACCTTTTCATGCTTCAGTTTCCTCATAAATAAAATGGAGGAGATAATTAAAATGATAATATTATTATATAATATAATTGATAATAAAAATATATGTAATAATCATAATAATATCATCTATCCAAATGGGGAGAGCTCAGTATTTGAAACATATGGATTCAAAAATAGTATTTATTATTATTGATTTTGTTAGATAGTTAATAAATTTTCTCAAAATCAGGAGTTCAATAACTTTGAATTCTTGGCTGGGATCCATCATTGAAGGGAGAAGTTTTTGAAGAGCACGGCTGGGGGAGAGGGGCAGAATTTAGTAGGTGTTTTACAGATTGTGGACTTCACTTGTATGGATGTGTGATTGAGTTCTAGCTTGTGCACCAGATACCAAGGCTTTGCTAAATTATATCACTTCCCTGGGTCTCAACCTCATTTGTAGGAAATGGAGTTTATCTCAGGGCTGAGATAAAGATTATTATGTAAGAGAGAATGGAAACTTCTATCAGTGATCAAAAATGATAGCTTCTATAATTAATTTTCTTTTGCTATATAACAAATTATTAGTGGCTTAAAACAACACTTGTCTATTATTTCACGTTTTTCATGGGTCATGAATCTGGCCAGGGCTTAACTAGGTCTCACAAACCTGCAATCAAGGTGTCAGTTGGGGCTGGGGTCTCATCTGAGGCTTGGGGTCTTCATCCAAGCTTATCCAATTTGTTGGACTGAATTCAGTTTCTTGTGGGTGTTGGGCTGAGGACCTCAGCTCCTTAGAGCCTGCCCCTCTCCACAGACTGATCATAGCATGATTGTCTGCTTCTCCTTGAAGACCAAGAAGTGAATCTCTGAAACTTCACCTTGTTTAAAGTGCTCACCTGAGTAGGTCAGGCCCACCCAGGATGATCTCCCTTTTGATTAACTCCAAGTCAACTGATTAGGGACCTTAATCACATTTGAAAACTTCTTCCCCCTTTCCATGTAACTTAATCACAGATTCTGCCCACACTCAGCGACAGAGGATTATAGAGGACATGGACACTAGAGAGTGGGGATCTTGGGGCTAACTTAGAGTTTTGCCTTACTCTAAGAAGAAAAGATGTTGAAGGGAGGGATTATCACAGATGAGCATAGCCCAGAGGTTGAGAGAGCCTGATGTTGGGCTCAGATGGAGGAAGCTGGGAAATAAGTGTATAAAACTTTGTCCAGTTTGTGCTTCTGTTGGGGCTGTGCCTTCGTAAGCCAAGGCCAATGTTAAGACCAGGTTGTTTGGATTCTTTTGCTTCTTTCCTCCCCAGTCACCGCCTGTAGTCTCCCAGCCCTCCCCATCCCAGCCTGAGACCCTTCAGCTGTGAGTTAGGATCACCAGGTGCCATGATCAGAGATGCAGGTGAGCAACAGGTGGGATCACAGGGACAGAGAAATACCCATGATACTTCTTCCCAATGGCTTTGCAGACCACAGGGAAAAGAAGACAAACTTCAAGTGAACAAAAACCCAGAGAGAAAATGAATTTTTTTTTTTTTTTTTAAATTTTTTTTTCAACGTTTTTTATTTATTTTTGGGACAGAGAGAGACAGAGCATGAACGGGGAAGGGGCAGAGAGAGAGGGAGACACAGAATCGGAAACAGGCTCCAGGCTCCGAGCCATCAACCCAGAGCCTGACGCGGGGCTCGAACTCACGGACCGCGAGATCGTGACCTGGTTGAAGTCGGACGCTTAACCGACTGCGCCACCCAGGCGCCCCGAGAAGATGAATTTTAAGTGGTGATGTTTTTTCGGAAACTGCCAGATGTCAGAGGCTCTTTGAAACAAAACAAATGCTGTCTCAGTTCCGCAGAAGGAGGGCTGCAGGAGCTGGTGTGATGTGCCGAGAACCAAATTACTAACCACCTGTGCAGGAAAATAGTCTCTTCTTGCTCACGGGGCCATGGGGCACACTTGATAACAATCAAGATACAAATCAAGGTCAGCTAGAAACAAAAAGCCACTAACCTTGAGATCTCTAAGTTCCTCTCAGTGAAGCCTTGAGCATGACAGGATCACTCCCGGGGAGTGAGCTGAAAGGGTCACTCTGAGACCTCTTTCATAGGGCCTGTGACAGGGTCTCTTTCATAGAGCTGTGCCCACAGCTCCCCTAATGGGACCACAGTGGAGCAAATAAATATCCAGGGAGGTCTTAAGCTGGCCTGAGGGCCCCCTTCACTCCCTTTTCAAATCCAGCTCTGTTCTGCACTTTGAAATTGCTCTTAGTTCTTGTCAACATCTGCCCTACAGAATGGATAGAAATTGTTTGCTTGTACATCACTGCCAGGCAAGATGGAGAAGGACCCTCCTCTGTCAACAGAAAAGGTGGCATGATAGAGTAAGATGGAGCGTCAGTTTGGATTATGAAGGATTCTTAGAATTGATATAATTCCAAAGGGGGAGGGAGAGTCTCAGCCAGCCTGGGTTTGGAATGACATTGATAAAGCTGGTGGTGCTCAATGGGATACAGATTAGAAGAAGCTTTTGTCCTTGCCTGATGCTAAATGGGCTGCCTGTAAGATGAACTAAAATTCAGAGTCGGAAAACAATTGCAGAAGACCACATATCATCGAGCGTTGTTGATAAATGTTAATGAGACAGGAGCAAGCGCTGAGATTGGGCAATATTGATTAAGAGAGGAAATAAAATGTGCTGAGCGGTTCTTGATAATCTCAGGCAATGACTGCATTTTGTTTAAAGTATCTCTTGCCACAGCATACATCCTTGTAAATCTGGGGTGTGATATATGCTATTGTCTCCTCCCCCTCTTCCCTACTTTCTCCATTTCATTCACTGTTGCTCATTCATTAATTCAACAAATATTTGAGTGTCTACCACATATCCACACAGCACCAGGTACTAGAGTTACAAAGGTGAGCAAATAGACACAGTTGTTTCCCTCGGAGTTTATGTACAGTGGTAGGACAGATGCTTTAAAAGGCAGTTTCAAGGAATGGGATATAATTTGAAAAAAAAAAACAAAAACAAAGGCCTTTATTGGGTGGTCAGCGGTCTACGGTAAGGCTTGGGTTGAGGTTGAAGGAGGAGTAGGAATGGGGCAGGGGCCAGGAGGAAGAGTGCTAAAAAAGCATCCCACAAAGGCAAAGGCGTGGGGGACAGAGTGGAATTTCCAAGGATTAGGGTGTGGGCAGTTGGGATGGGCAGGGAGATAAGAAAGGAAGCTAGAAGTGAGTGGAGTTAGCAGTACACTGTCCCCTTAAAAAGATATGCCCCAGCTCCAACCCTTGGTAGCTGTGAATGTGACTTTATTTGGAAATGGGATCTCTGCTAAAGACATTAAGTTAAGATGAGGTCATACTGGATTGGGGAAGGGGAGGGCGAATCCAATGACTGGTGTCTTCACAATAAAAAAAGAGGGAGATTCAGACACAGAGACATGGAGGGGGCATGGGAGAAGGCTGTGTGTGATGGGGGCAGCTGGAGGGATGCAGCTATTAGCCGAGGAGTGCCAGACATTGCAGGGGGCCACCAGAAGCTAGGAGAGGCAGGAAGGAGGCTTCTGTAGTACCTTCAGAGGGAGCAGTGCCCTACCAACGCCTTGATTTTGGACTTCTGTCTCCAGAACTGTGAGAGAATAAATTTCTGTGGTCTTAAGCCACTTGGTTTGTGGTACTTTGTTACATTAGCCATGGGGAAAGCTAACACAGAGGGGTGGAAAATGCAGGAGGGGCAAATCTGCTCCTTCAGTCCCCTTGCTCCCCAGGAGGAAAGTGTATAAACACTAGAATTGTGGTGATCACTGGGGTGGCTGAATCAGTTGCCCAAAGGGGCTGGATGGGGCCAAGAACAAATAGTCCCTATCTAGAGGGACAGCCACCCCTAAGCCTTGGCTGACTGTGCCATATATTCTGAGTTTTTAGGAGAAGTTATAAATCCGATTTTAAGAAAATGCAGAAAATCCTCATTTTTGAATATTGGCAACTAATTAACAAAAATTTAAAAACACTGTGCAGGCAAATCCAACCAGGTCTGCAGCCCTGATTTGGACTGTGGCCTGATACCTCATGAGAGAAGTTTAAAAGTATGTGAAATCATCTGTGTAGCCAAACACAATCATGTTTGTTTAGGGACAAAATAAAAATGGCCAATTTCTCATTAATTGAAAAAAATACACTGAAGAAAAATTCCAAGTGCTGTCTATGGAGACCTAAAATGACTGTCTGTAAACTTTAGTGTCCTAAACAGCCAAGGTCTATAATTGTTCACCCCCAAACTTTTAAGGTACAAATAGAGAGGACTTCAGGTCCTATTCAGAGGACACTGGGGACCTCAGGCTTTAATACAAGTCACACAGAGATCTTAATAAAATGCAGATTCTGATTCAGCAGGTCTGGGGTGGGGCCTGAGATTATGCATTTCTGACGAGCTACTGAGTTTGTGCCATTGCCAATGCTAGCTGGTTCAAGAACCTCACTTTGAGCAATAAAATTTTCAAGGATCTGTGCTACCACTGTGCACATCAGAAGAGAAGTTCCCCAGCTGTAACACTCACTGAAAGTAGCCTGTTGCCAACTGTCTGTGGATGGATGGGGAGCTAAACAGGGGAGTTGGAAACCGCAGGTACCTTTGCCTTTAGAAGCAGGAAGTAGGGAGCATTGCTCAAGGTGACAGAAAGGTTTGGGAGAGGTTCCTTTTGCTGCCTTTGGCTCAGTGGTTGGAATGGGAAAAGAGCAAGTCTGAAAGTGAGGAAACAAAGCATTTGGAGAGCCTCCCCAGACCAAATTTCAAGTTTGGCCTAGTGGAACCCTGCCGTCTCTTACTCAGGCCTGCGGCGTCTGGCCTCTCTTCCCATGCAAACATTTTTCTTTGCACTCTTGGAAAAATTGCACCCATAAATTGAATCCACCTTCAGGCAGTTTAACTTGCATGGCCAGCACTTACTCAGCAGATAACCACCAGCCTCATTAACCTTGGCTCATTCTCAAGAGGTTTTTTTTTTTGGGTTGGGGGGAGGTGTTGGTGGTGATGGTCGTAGAGCTTATGAATTATTCTTTGATAATTTCTGGAGTATGTTGGGGAGCAGAGTCATTTATTTTGTTGAGTAAACATAGTTGGTATTCCAAGCCTTGTTTGTTGGTATTGTTGATGTGTGCGCACACATATATGTGCATATGCGTGCGCACACATATATGAGTGTTGATGTGCGTGCACTCATTTTAAATGCTGAATAGTGACCTCTCCCTGGAGGGGGTCTCTTACTCATCTGATATTGCCAGGAGATCTGAAAAACCAATGCCTTGGGTTCTGTGAGCACTGTGTTTTTCGAAATGTAGTCCTTTGCCCATCTGCGTCAAATCACCTGGAGAGCTTGCTAACATGCAGATTTCCGGGCCCTGCCAGGGAACCGTGTATCAGAATCTCTCGCATTGGAGCCCAGGAATCAACCCATCCTGTGACCCTGATGCATAAGAATCTGGAGAATCACCGCCGTAGATGAGGCTCAGAAGGTTCTTTTTGCATGTCAGCTGAGTCATTCCACTTATTTTTGAGTGGTTGTCTTGCTTATGTGATATATTTTATATTACAAAGTATTTGTGTTTCTCAGGGATCACTGGGCTGACTTTTTAAATGATCACTACGCCCAGTGTAGTTTTGTTTGCTGCTCACTCTCATTTCCTCACGTTCTGTCAACAGCCCTGCTTATCATCTGTGGACTCTTGCCTCCTCTACTCTCTTAAGGTCTTACAGCTGCTAGGTGGTGGAGTCAGCATACAAGCCCAGGCAGCTTGGCTTCAAAGTCTGCTCTCTTATTCACCGTAGCAGGTAGCTATAGCAGACGCTGCTGGGGCCCTGCTTCATTGCTTAGCACTCACCCTCCTTTGTATACAGAGCTTCTTTCTGCACCCATGTCCACCTGCTTGCTCAGCCAGTGCACAGGGTAGACCAGATGTAACCAAGTGGTTTATGGGAAGTTACCAGTCACCAGGAAATTACCGTGCCAGGAGCAGTCCTCAGCCAACCACAGGCAGGGGTTCATTGTTAAACCCCCAGCTTCCTTTCCCTTTAGGAGACAGGTTCTGAGATAAGCTGTACGTAGTCTCCCTGAGTTGCCCAGTGCAATTGAGCCCCAGTTGCCCACAACAGGGCTTGCTCATCACACCCCTAGTATTGGCTTCTTCCTGTCACCATTTCACATCCCCACTCCCCTATCAGTGCTTCTTAGGATCACCTCCCAAATCAACTACTTGTACCCAAACCATTATCTCAAGAGGTCTGCTTCTGGGACAGTATGTGCTTAAACTGTCTTAGGCATATCCTCGTATTTAATCTTCACATTATCCTTGCCCAGTAGGAGCCATGGTCATCAGTCCCATTTTACAGGTGAGGAAAATGAGGCTTGGAGAATGGAAGCCACTTGGCCATGCTTAGGAGCCAAGCCAGGACTGGAGCCCAGGTCTGTTGGCAGCACTGTCCAGTTCCAAGTTTGTACTTTGCATTGTGGAGTTTATGGGTAACTGGTGGGTAGTGTGTGGCGTGTGTTGGATTGGGCAGCTTCCAATCTGTTCTTGCCATACCTCCCACTCCCAGCTGCGGGAGGCATCGTGGTGCCTCCCTATAAATTTACAGTACAGGTCAAGAAGGTAGGATCCTGACCTCAGGCCTGGCTGCCATACTCCCTGTTGAGTCAGTGTGTCTACCTCAGACCTGGCTTTACTTGTATATCAGCCTTTGACAGCAACTTGAGCTGAACTTGGCAGAGTGAACTCCAGTCAAGACAGATCCTTTCTCATGGAGTGCCCCCCACTCCTCACTGCTCCCAGCCTAAGCAGACCCTCCCACTGTGAGCTGACCTCTGGGTCCCAGTGAAGTGCTCTTTCAAAATGGACTTTTCCTGGTGGGAAGCCCTTCCAGGGTTTTTGTGTTGATCGATTTCAAGCCTATGATCTTGTTTGGGGCTGCCTGGGTTGTTCCTAAGGTCTGCCTTCATGTTACAGTTTTGCACTTGAGCCCACAGGCTATTCTGCCAAGAGTAGAATTTCTGTCTTTAAGAGAATAAATAATAAACTGCTCTGGAATGGTAATAACTTCTGGAGCCTCCTTAGGTCCAATATCTCACTTGTTCGTTTGGTGAATTCAGTGACTTCTCAAGCTGCACAGGTATGGGGAAGTGAAGTCAAACACCCACCCAGGAAATATCCATGGAGTGATTAATATGCACAGGCTGTAAGTGTGTGATCACAAACATGAGAAGGCATATTATGGAAAAGAAATACTAATATGAGAGAGCGTAACAGCGGGCCAAATTTTAAAACCATTGTTGGGTTTGTTGTATTGATTATTATAGAATTTATAGATTTTATAACGAAATCATTATAGACCTTATAACTAAATCATTATAGACCCTATAATAATTACAGATTATTCTCCATACTTACATTTGTATAAAGTATGCACATGTATACACACACATTTATACATATAAGTGGGTTTATTCACCAACTAGCTGTTTTATTTTACTTTAGAATATATCATGGATCTCTTTCCTGGAGTATACTTAGGGACTGCCTCATTAAAAAAATTATTATTGAAATATAATGACATACAGTGTTAGATTAGAATTGCTGAAGACTTCGTTTAAAAAATTCTTTATGATAGAAACTTTTTTTTTTAAAATTTTTAATGTTTCTTTTTGAGACAGAGAGAGACAGAGCATGAATGGGGGAGGGTCAGAGAGAGAGGGAGACACAGAATTTGAAGCAGGCGCCAGGCTCTGAGCTGTCAGCACAGAGCCCAACGCGGGGCTCGAACTCACAGACCGTGAGATCATGACCTGAGCCGAAGTCAGACACTTAACCGACTGAGCCACCCAGGCGCCCCTATGATAGAAACTAAATTTTAAACATATACAAAAGTTGTGAGAATAATAAAATGAATCCTCTTTACTGAACTTTAACATTTATCAACTTCTAGCCAAACATATTTATCTAGACACTTACCCCTTCCAATTCCCCCCTTCCCACACATATTCCCATATATCATATCACATTTATAACTTTCTCAGTAGACCCCCAGGCTTTTTAACTATTGTGTAATATCCCACTGATAAATATTCTGTAAATTATTTATCCTGTTTCCTATTAATGGGAATTTCAGCTATGTTTAGTCTAGGTAAGGACACATTTTCTTTCTTTCTTTCTTTTTAAATATGAAATTTATTGTCAAATTGGTTTCCATACAACACCCAGTGCTCATCCCAGGAGGTGCCCTCCTCAATGCCCATTACCCACTTTCCCCTCCCTCCCACCCCTCATCAACCCTCAGTTTATTCTCAGTTTTTAAGAGTCTCTTATGGTTTGCCTCCTTCCCTCTCTGTAACTTTTTTCTTCCCTTCTCCTCCCCCATGGTCTTCTGTTAAGTTTCTCAGGATCCACATAAGAGTGAAAACATATGGTATCTGTCTTTCTCTGTATGACTTATTGCACCTAGCGTAACACTCTCCATTTCCATCGACGTTGCTACAAAAGGCCATATTTCATTCTTTCTCATTGCCAAGTAGTATTCCATTGTATACATAAACCACAACTTCTTTATCCATTCATCAGTTGATGGACATTTAGGCTCTTTCCATAATTTGGCTATCGTTGAAAGTGCTGCTATAAACATTGGGGTACAAGTGCCCCTATGCATCAGCACTCCTGTATCCCTTGGGTAAATTCCTAGCAGTACTATCACTAGGTCATAGGGTTGATCTATTTTTAATTTTTTGAGGAACCTCCACACTGTTTTCCAGAGCGGCTGCACCAGTTTGCATTCCCACCAACAGTGCAAGAGGGTTCCCGTTTCTCCACATCCTTGCCAGCATCTATAGTCTCCTGATTTGTTCATTTTAGCCACTCTGACTGGTGTGAGGTGATATCTCAGTGTGGTTTTGATTTGTATTTCTCTGATGAAGAGTGACGTTGGGCATCTTTTCATGTGCCTGTTGGGCATGTGGATGTCTTCTTTAGAGAAGTGTCTATTCATGTCTTCTGCCCATTTCTTCACTGGATTATGTGTTTTTCGGGTGTGGAGTTTGGTGAGTTCTTTATATATTTTGGATACTAGCCAGATAAGGACGCATTTTCTACTTGTAAATGTGGAATTAAATGAAAGGTTTTTTTCCTCTTCTGAAGGGGACCTTATACTGAAGACACAGATTCTCTAGACTTAAGTAAAACAAGAGTGTACTTCATGGCTGTCTCCTGCCACTTCCACACCTAGTGGGGTGGGAGGGAGGAGTCTCTGAGCCAGGGAGTAAGGAGTGCAATTTTCTGGCCATGGGGTGGGGATTGGGTCATCATCCCCACAGCCTGAAAGGCCTCAGGAAGAGTGTGAGTCAGGCCATCTGGTCAAGGAGGCACAGTGGTTTCACCAGTGAGTGTAGCAGAACACAGAACAGACTCGAGTGAATGCTGTTCTTTGCTAGGGCTGCCACAACAAATCACCAATAACTTGGTGGCTTAGACCAACAGAAACTTATCCGCACAATTCTGGAATCTACAAGTCTGAAATCAAGGTGTTGCCATCATACTCCCTCCTAAGGCTCCAGGGGAGGATCCTTCTTTGCCTCTTCCAGCTTCTGGTCACTCCTGGTATTCTTTGGTTTGGGGCTATGTCCCTCTAGGCTCTGCCTCTGTCTTCACATGGCCTTCTTTCCTGCATATCTGTGTGTCCTTTTCTCTTACAAGGATACTCTCATTAGATTTAAGGCCTGCCCTAATGATTTCATCTTAATTCTTACCTTAATTACATCTGCAAAGACCGTATTTCCCAATAAGGTCATATTCTGAGGCTTGGGGTAGATATTTGGGAGTGGGGAGAGCCATACTATTTAACTCATCTCAGGGAGAGTTTTGGTATACTTCCAGTTGTCCTAGGCAAAAGGCTGGGACTTTTCTGGAGCTGAACAGGTGTTACTGTGGCAGCCAGGCAGTCACAGGCTAGGCATAGGGCAGTTAGGGAGTGTTCACCTACAAGCAACTGAGAACCCAATTCTCAGAAGGTAAATGGGAAGATCCATAAGAAGCCTGAAGGTTGGTGTTTCTGGGGATGGTTCAGAAGCTTCACGATATCAGGGGATTCTGCGCTTCTTTTCGCTTTTCCCTCTTGGTTGCAAGATGGCTGCTGTGAATCAAGCAGGAAGTGTTCACACAGCTCCATCCAAAGGTGTGAAATGTGAGTGAGTGAGAGGGTGCTGGGTATGGCCAGGTGTGTGTGTGTGTGTGTGTGTGTGTGTGTGTGTGTGTGTGTGTGATAGAGAGAGAGAGAGAGAGAGGGAGAGAGGGAGGGAGGGAAACAGAGGGGGAGGGAGAGAGAGAGGCAGGGAGAGAGAGTGGGAGGAAGGTGTTTTTTTTTTTTTTTTTTTTTTTTTTTTTTTTTTTATGAAGGAGGAAATGTCTTTCCCAGGAGACCTTCCTATATATCTCACTGGTCAAGATTGGGTCACCTGGCCACCCCAGCTGCAAGAGAGGGTGGGAAAGCAAACATCTCTTGTTCAGCCTCTGTAGACAGAGGCAAGAGAGAAAGAAAGAGCTGAGGAGGGGTCTCTACCCATGGATGGACAACCTTCCAACTCTTCCAAGTAAATCACCAATTAATCCATTATGCTCTTCCATGCGCTTCCCAATGCAACAAGTCATATCTTGTTGATCACTTAAGACCTATATATGGCAACTCATGTCAGGGACGGTCTCATTATGAGGCAGCTTTTGTTTGTAGGGCTCATGCTCTATGAAGAGGACTTTCTGGAAAAACCCTCTTAAATCAGTAGGTTTAATTATTTTCCTCACAAGTAGGACAGTGCTGAAATGAACATCCTTGTCCATAAATATTTGTACATCCGCTACCATATTTTGGTAAGTTACATTTTGGGATATGGCATTGCTGTGTTCAAATACCCTGTACATTCCTGGTGAGAGTTTCCTCTAGGGCTAGATGAGGGTCTCACTTGCTCATCTTCAAGCTGACTGTAGCCCACAGTTTTCAGGGACAACTGAGCAGGAATATGCATTTCTTTTGCTTCCCCTTCGAATCCATTATCTCGACCTGCTGTCCCTTGCCTGTTTTGGCAGTGAGGTTCTCTGATGACTCTGGAACTGTTGTATACATTATTCATATATCTTTTTATATCACCTACTGTGGCACCAGCTGGGGACAGCAAATACTACAAACATGGCACCAATAAAAAAGAATGTGTAATCAGTCTTTTAAAATTCCTTCTTGTCTGCCAAGGGTGGCACGTGAGGGTGGAAAGTGAGCAGCTGGCTGGTCCTGCTAATTTTGAGACGGCTTCACGCTGAAAATGATGGCTGTTTCACAATCAGTCTCTCCCTGACCTCTGGAAGAGGCAGATCCCAGGGGCCTGAGCAGATTTTATGGGGAGGGAGTGCATATCTGATGCCATAAGTGAGAGGAAAAAATAAAACATATCTTCTCCATAAGTGAGGTGTATTATTACCGGCTCTCTCAGATGCTGACAGAGAGGTGGGACTTGTTGGTTTGCTTATTTATTGTTTTTCTTTCATTTTGTTTTGTTGAGACATAATGTTTATACAGTAAGGTGTAATCATCTTAAATTTGCAATTTGATGATTTTTTACACATATATACACCCATTGTGATTTGAATTGTGTCCTCACAAAAGATACATGGAAAGTTCTAAGCCCCAGGACCTCAGAATGTGACCTGATTTGGAAACAGGGTTGTTGTAGATAAAATTAGTTAAGATGAGATTGTGCTGGGTTGGTGTGGACTTTTATTCCAATGTGACAGGCGTCTTTATGAGAAGAGAGAAATTTGGTTACAGGCACACACACAGGGAGAAGACCATGTAAAGACGAAGGTGCAGATTGAAAGGATGCCTCTACGATCTGAGGAAGGCAAGGATTTCTTTCAGCCACCACAAGCTGGGAGAGGCATGGAAGGATTTCTCTCCTAGAGCTGTCAGAGAGAGAATGTGGCTGTGCTGACATATCCTTGTCCCAGACTTCTGGCCTCCAGAACTTGAGACGACAAATTTCTGTTGTGTTAAGCCACCCACTTTATGGTGCTTTGTTAAGAAACCTAGCAAATTGATATACCCATGTGACCACCACTGAGATGCAGATTTAGCACCTAGAAATTTCCCTTGGGCCCCTTCCCAGTTTATAACCTCTTTCTTTACCTGAGCTAACCTGTTTTGATTTCTGTCATCATTGGTGTGTTTTGCCTATTCTTGAACTTTGTGTAACTGAAATCTTGCAGTAGGAACTCTTTTGTGTCCAGCTTCTTTCACTCAGCATCATGTCTGTGAGATTTATTCATCGTGTTGTGTGAATATTACTGGTGCTTTTCCTCTGTAAATATTTACTGATCACCTGTGATGTGTTGTGTGCTGTGCTAGGCCCTGAGATTATGAGGACTATAGGGATCTCTGTCCAGTTTGGAAGAGAGAATTGTAAGCCACTCATCATGGGATGATGTGGACATGTGTTGACAAGAGCATGGACTTTGGGAGCCTGCAGGGCATGGGGGAATCCAGGACTTTCTCCACAAAAGAGACAAAGGTTCATGCTGGACAGTTTGGGGTAGTAGACAAGTTTGAGTGGAGGCATGGAGTGGAGTATAGGGTTGTGTGCAGAAAACTGTGAGGAATCTGGTGTGGCTCAGGAATAAGACATCGTAGGCAAATGAGAGAAATTTATTGACTAGTGCAGGGATTGGCAACCATGGCCCTTAGGCCAAGACTTGCCCACCACCTGCTTTTGTAAATAAAGTTTAACTGGAACACAGCCACTCCCATTCCTTCACATATGATGTATGGTTGCTTTGGCCCTATGACTGCAGCTTTGAGTAATTATGATGGAGGCCATATGGCCCACAAAACTTAAAGATTTACTGTTTGGCCATTTACCAAACCAAACCAAACCAAACCAAACAAAAACATAGGTGATACCTGGTCTTGTGTATGCCAGAAGCTGGGCAGACCCTTTTTAGTTACATTTCCATCTAATAACTACAGCAGCCCTGCAAGGGAGCCATTATTGCTTCTACTTTAACAATGAGGATCTTAGACTCAGAGGGGTGAAGTGATTTTTCAAGGCCGCAGCCAGCAAGGTCACAACCTTTGTCTGAGTTCAAAGGAGCTTCTCTAGAGTAACTGGAATCTCTTCAACAATTAGTAATCATTGGAGCAAATAGGTTGAGGCTAGATTGTGGAGAGTCACTCATGTATTTTCATTTTTGGGCAGTGGGGATACAGTGAAGGTTCTTAAGAAAGGGAATGGTGTGATCAGGCCAGTTTGAAACTGTCACATTCAAGTGCTTTGCTGGGTGTGGGGTCCAGGACATAGCAAGCAGGGTTTGCACTCATTCACAGAATTTTTCTCAGGAGGATCATTCATTTAGGAAAAGAAAGTGCTGGCCAATATTCTGAATTTCTGACTTATGCCTTGGAGCTGGGGGTCTTTCTTTTTTTTTTTTTTTTTTTTTTTTTAATTTATTTTTGGGACAGAGAGAGACAGAGCATGAACGGGGGAGGGGCAGAGAGAGAGGAAGACACAGAATCAGAAACAGGCTCCAGGCTCCGAGCCATCAGCCCAGAGCCTGACGCGGGGCTCGAACTCACGGACCGCGAGATCGTGACCTGGCTGAAGTCGGACGCTTAACCGACTGCGCCACCCAGGCGCCCCCTGGGGGTCTTTCTTGACACAGCCCTGAGGATGGCAAGTAGAGCAGAGGGGAGTCGATCAGCCCAGTGCCTAGATTTAGATCTGAGCATACATGTGCCAGTCTCTGCACTACAAGTTTCTACACATGATCTCATCTTATCCTCACCACTGCTCAAGAGGCAGGGGTTATTATCAGCCTTTCTGTATAGATGGAGAGGATAAAAGTCTTGTCCCTTAGAAGGTAGACCAGTGGTTTCAGGGCCTACAGGGAGAGGGAAATGGAGAGTGACCAGTAATAGGTATGGGGTTTCTTTTGGGGATGAAAAAAATGTTCTGGAATTAGATCATGGTGATAGTTGCACAACTTTATGAATATTCCAAAAAATGCTGAATTGTAAATTGAAAGGTGAATTTCATGATATGTGAGTTATATCTCAGTTTAAAAAATGACAATGCTGGGGGTGCTCCTGGGTGGCTCAGTCGGTTAAGTGTCCAACTCTTGATTTTGGCTCAGGTCATGACCTCATGGTTTGTGGGTTTGAGCCCTGCATTGGGCTCTGTGCTGACACTGCAGAGCCTGGTTGAGATTCTCTCCTCTCTCTCTCTCTCTCTCTCTCTCTCTCTCTCTGCTTCTCCCATGCGCGCGCTCTCTCTCTCTCTCTCAAAATAAATACATAAAAAACCCACAATGGGATACCATTTCATACCCATGAGGATAGCTATAATAAAAAAAGACATAATAACTGGGCTTGGTGAGGTGGTGGAAAAATTGGAACAGTCATGCATTGTTGGCAGGAATGTAAAATGGTGCAGCTGCTGTGGAATATAGTCTGGCATTTCCTCAGAGTTAACATAGAGTTACCATATGACCCAGCTATTCCATTTCTAGGTATATACCCAAGGGAACTGAAAACATATGTCCACATAAAAACTTGTACACAAATATTCATAGAAAATTTATTCATAATAGTTAAAAGTGGAAATACCCCAAAATGTCCATCAACTGATGATTGGGTAAATAAAATGTGGTCCATTCACACAATGGAATATTATTCTGCTATAAAAAGGAATGAAGTACTGACACATGCTACAATATAGATGAATCTCAAAAACATGATATTAAGTGAAAGAAGCCAGAAACAAAAGGCCACGTGTTGTCTGATTTTATTTATATGAAATGTCCAGAATAGACAGATCTATAGAGATAGAAAGTAGATTAGCAGTTGCCTGGAATTTCAGGGAAAGAGATTGGGAGTGACTGCGATTACATACAGGATTACTGTTTGGGGTGAAGAAAATTGTTCTGGAACTAGATAGTGGTGATGGTTACATAACTTTGTGAATACACTAAACATTACTGAACTGTGCACTTTAAGATATGTGAGTCATATCTCAATAGCAACAACAACAACAACAACAAGACTCTCATCTGTGATGACATAAGGAGCATTGTCACAGCCAAGGTTGAACTCAGGTTGTCTCCTTCCAGGGCCCAAGCCCGTACTCATCCTGTCCAGAGCATTGTCCATCCAAGTAGGATACATACATGTCATATCTAAGAAATCCCGAATTACTAGTTTTATATGTTTTAGAGGGAGAAGCATATGTTGATCCAGGAGACAGTGTGAATTGCTGGATGGAATCCCTGCTGTCACTAATCAGTGGTGCCTTAGCTTCCTTATTTGTCAAATGTGGTCGGTAGTATCAGTGTGGAACTCATGGGGCTGCTGGGAGGAGTACGTGAATTCGTACAAGTACTCTATTGTGAAGTGTGACTGGCTGGTAGCAAGTGCTCAGTAAATGTTCTCCTGTCTCTTTCTGAGTTGTTGGGGACCTCAGTCTGGACTCTAGCTTAAAGTCTTTGAGCTTGGGTGTGTCTGCAGCTACCTCATCTTGCTTGTCCAAGAATTAAGTGGTAAGATCAGGCTGATGCCTTGGTCCAGGTACAAAGGTGATGGGAGAGAAAACCCCCAGGAATTGATGACACTAGACCAACCTTTGTTCTTTGAGTCATTACTGTTTTCACTTCTCTACAGCCCTGATATTGAACATGATATCAGTAAAGCTTAAAAGTATCTGATGGTACAGGGACCATATAGTAATCATAGCAAGTTTAATATTCATATTAGAATTTGAGTGAACATGGATAATCAAAAACTTTTGAGTTCTACTTCTCATTCTCTGCCAGGTCTTCTCAAGGCTGAATAGCTTTGAAATAGCCATAAATTTGCATAATGGCTTCCATAAAGCTAATCACTTTAGGTCTGGAAGCATTTTTGCCTTGGGCTATTATAGTCTTCCAGTCTTTTCCCTAGCTGACATATAAAATCAGAGGATTGAGGATTTTTTAGGTAGAGCAAGGGATGTTGCAGAGTCTAGCTGTGGCCTGCTTGGAACTTCGAAGGACGGAGCAGGCTCCAGAATAGGTGGCATCACAGCTTGTTTTTACTGCCATTTTGGGGCATGTTGCAGGATCCAGAGAAGACTGGAGAAAGGTCTGTAATAGGGGCTTATGTATTATTTGCCAGAAATTTCTTCCTTAACTCAGTCTTGAAATGGGCCACTGGCCCTGTGAGTTGTTGAATGCCATGTAGCTGGTGAAATCTGGTTAAGATTTTCCTCCCATTTTTGTCTCCACTTCTCAGGTACGCCAGGTCTCCCAGGAGCCCCAACCACTGGGTAGTGATCATTCTATTTCCACACTTCTTCAGTTTGTACATTTTAAATAATCTGAATCTTCAAAAATCTATATGTCATGGTAATGGATGGAGGTTTACTTATATTGAAATTTTATTGTTTCACTAGTCAATAAATTCAAATAGTACAAAATTCAAAAGGTGCGTAAGGGTTGCTATAGACTAAATATTTGTGTCCTTCCCTCCCCCCAATTCACATGCTGAAATTCTAACCTGTAATGTGATGGTATTAGGAGGTGGGGCCTTTGGAAGATGATTAAGTTATGAGGGTGGAGCCTCATGAATGGGACTAGTGTTTTTATGAAAGAGCCCTCAGAAAGCTCCCTCACCCTTTCTACCAGGGACACAGGGAGAAGATGGCCATTTATGAACCAAGAGACACTAAATCTGCTGGCACCTTGATCTTGGATTTCCCAGTTGACTGAGATGTGAAGAAATAAATTTATGTTGTTTATAAGCTACCCAATCTGTGGTATTTTGTTATAGCAGCTTGAGTGGTATTTTGTTATAGACAGGGTACACATTGAAAAGTCAGCCTTCCATCCTTCTCCCCCTGCTACCAGTTCTCCCCTCACAGGCAACAAGTATTATTGGTTTCTGGTCTCCTTCCGCAAAGAATATCTATGTCTATATCATCTATATCTATACCTATACCTACTCATCTCCTCTAAATGATAGCTTACTATAAAAACTATTTTGCAACTTTTTTCCTTTAAATTATGCATTGGTTTCCCATTGCTGCTATAACAAGTTACCACAAATTTAGTGCTTAAAACATCACAAATTTATTTTTGTGTTGTTTGGAGGTTAGAAATTCCAAATGGGTCTCAATAGGCTAAAATCAAGTTGTTCCCTTGCCTTTTCTACCTTCTAGAGGCTGCCTGCTTTCCTTGGCTCAAGGACCACTCTATCTTTTAATTTTTTTTAATTTTTTAAATGTTTTTATTTATTTTTGAAGGAGAGAGAGACAGAGCATGAGCGGGGGAGAAGCAGAGCGAGAGGGAGATATAGAATTTGAAGCAGGCTCCAGGCTCTCAGCTCTCAGCACAGAGCCCGATGCAGGGCTCAAACTCACAAACTGTGAGATCATGATCTGAGCTGAAGTCAGACGCTTAACCGACTGAGCCACCCAGGCACCCCAAGGACCCTTCTATCTTTGAAGCCAGCAGTATAACATCTTCAAATCTCTCTCTGACTCTGATCCTCATTCTTCCCTGTTATAAGGATTCTTATGATTGCATTGGACTCGACTGAATAATCCAGAGTAGTCTCCCTATCTCAAAATTCTTAATTTAATCATATCTGCAAAGTCCTTTTTGCCATGTAACATATTCTGAGGTTCTAGGGATAAGAATGTGGACTTCTTTGGGGACCATTATTGTATCCATCATGATAAATCTTGGAGATTGTTCCATGTTAGGGCATAGAGTGTTCTTTCCCTTGTATCAGCCTCATAGACAATGTTCCATTGTTTGGATATACCACAATTTACCTAACCTATTCCCTCCTGATGAACGCTTAGCTTGTTTCTAGCCTCTTGCTATTCCAACCCGTGCTACAAGGAAAAACACTTTATCTGGCACCTTTGCTAGTATGTCTGATGAATTTCAAGAAGTGGAATTGCTGAGTCAAAAGATATGAACCTCTCTAATTTTATGAGATATTGCCAAACTGCTTTAAGGGTGGTTAAAAATTTATTATAGAAAATTTCAAATGTATAAAAGTAGAGAGAATTGTTTAATGCATACTATGTACCCATCATGCATTTCAACAGTAAAAATACCACTTCATGGCCAGTCTTGTTTAATCTATACCTCCCATATGCTTCCTCCCCCCAGCTCCTTGGTTATTTACAAGTAAAACCCAGATACCACATATTCCAAAGGAAAGATTTAGAAGTTTTAAACACAGCAGTATGTGTTAATGAGATTGTTGTGGCAGGACTGAACCAAGAGGAGAATCCTTCCCAGATGTTACATTTGAAACACCTGTGTTCCTAGGAGAGTGACCCTCCACCTGAGAGAGCTTGGGTGTCTGCCATCTGCCATCATGACTGCCATTGTTGTGGAGATAGTGGCTGACCCATCCTGCTCCCTGAGACGGTTTGGTTTCACCCAGAAGATGAACTCAGAAATCAGCATTGTGCTGCAGATTTGTGCAGATGATGTTCTGGAAGGTTGAGTGGCTGGGAATGAGCTGACTCAGCCAGCTGCTTTAGAACTTCGATACTGAGTGAGCGCCCTGAAGCAATAAAAAAGTACTTTTTGACCTGCCGTATCTGCACATTATCAGCAAGTGAGAGCCCTTTCTGTAACAATACCAGGACTTTGATGTCTTGCCTTATCAAATTTTCACACCACTTTCCCAAGAATAATAAAAAAGGATCCAAGTGGGGACAGGCTTTTGGGGATACTGGCTTTCTGTGGGGAGAGTTGTTTTTCTCCATCACTGGTATCTTGACAGAGGACAGACTCTCTATTAGCAAATTTGAGGGCACAGCATTTATGACAGTGTGACCAGGACAGTGAGTTAGCCTTCCTTCAGTGTCATCAGAGCCAACTTCTCCTCTGAGTCTTGACAGCCTTTTAGATCACTGAATCTAATGGAATGTTCCAAAGGAGCAGGCAAGGTGATGTTGTGCCCAATTTCAAGACAAGGAAAAGAAGGCACAGAAATCTGAAAGCACATAGAAAAAAAGTCACTCCCTAGATTGACATCACTCTGCCCATCCTAGCAGTGATTTTGACCAGCAATTCCCAAGGGCTTCTCCCTGCCTTTACCTCCACAGCTACCACCCTGCTCCAGGTCTGCCTCATCCCTCCTCCAAGTTATGACAGCACTTTCTGACCTGGCCCTCCTGCTTCTGTCCTCTCCCATGTACAGCAGCCAGAATGTGTCACTCCTATGTTCACAAGGCCTTCCTCCATCTCAGTGGGCCAGAGCAGAGTCTTCTATCTCCTGCTGCTCTGCCCTCTCCTCCCTGCTTCTGGGGATTCCTGCAACAAACCAAATCTCAGGGCACTCAATCTTGCTGTTCCCACCACCTGGAATGCTCTTCCCCTAGGAGCGGTATGGGCTTGACTCTGGTCTACAGGGTCATCTTTAACTTAATGGAAGCTTTCCCTGGCCAACCAGCTGAGGCTGCAACCCAACCCTGGCACTTTTTATTCCTTTCTTGCTTCACTTTTTTCCCCTTTAGCACTTGCAACTAACGAACTAACTGACTAATTATATGTCATGTATATACTATATATGTAATGTCAATATACAGTTATATGCACATATTATTATTACCTGATATGTATTAATTAGCTGTAACTGTATAGCAATATATTCCACAGATGGTAAGTTAATAACACGTTACTATATTAATTTGTTTACTGTCTGTGTTCCTTAGGGACTACAGTCCCTATGAAACCCATGGTTTTTGTCTCTCTTGCTCACCGCTATGTTCTCAGTGCCTCAAGTGGTACCTGGCACACGGTCGGTGCTCAATAACCATTTTTTGAGTAATAACTGGATCAAGGAACTCTGAACACAGCAGCCACATATTGGAGTGGACGGGCCAACCATTATCCTGAGAGCGGTAGCTTAGGCAACTTATTTTTGTTCATTTGCTGCTTTTATAAAAGAGTATCACAGAGTTTAGAGGGATTTTTGTTTCCTTGATTAACTTGATTTTCCTGGTTGTTGCATCCAGGGCACTGTCAGTGTCCAAACTGTCAAACATAGCTTTAAACTTTTGTTTTTACTTCCAACCCCTCAGCCTTAGGCAGGATGGGGAGGGTTTGCTACCTCCTGCCTGGCCCTGAACCAGGCACCATGATTGTAAGGAAGCTCCATCAGAAATTCAACTGGTTCCAAAAAAACAAAAAAACAAAAAAAAGAAAAAAGAAAAAAAGAAAAAAAAGTATGAGGGAGTGAATGATCAGTTTTAAGCTAGAATCATAAAACATTTTACTTATTTATTTATTTATATTTTATATATATATATATATGTATATAATTTATTGTAAAATTGGTTTCCATACAACACCCAGTGCTCATCTCAACAGGTGCCCTCCTCAGTGCCCATCACCCACCTTCCCCTCTTCTCCACCCTCCATCAACCCTCTTGTTCTCAGCATTTTCTTTCTTCTTTTCTTTCTTTCTTTCTTTCTTTCTTTCTTTCTTTCTTTCTTTCTTTCTTTCTTTCTTTCTTTCTTTCTTTCTTCCTTCCTTCCTTCCTTCCTTCCTTCCTTCCTTCCTTCCTTCCTTCCTTCCTTCCTTTCTTTCTTTCTTTCTTTCTTTCTTTCTTTCTTTCTTTCTTTCTTTCTTTCTCTTTGTCCTCAGTTTTTAAGAGTCTCTTATGGTTTGCCTCCTTCCCTCTCTGTAACTTTTTTCTTCCCTTCTCCTCCCCCATGGTCTTCTGTTAAGTTTCTCAGGATCCACATAAGAGTGAAAACATATGGTATCTGTCTTTCTCTGTATGACTTATTGCACCTAGCGTAACACTCTCCATTTCCATCGACGTTGCTACAAAAGGCCATATTTCATTCTTTCTCATTGCCAAGTAGTATTCCATTGTATACATAAACCACAACTTCTTTATCCATTCATCAGTTGATGGACATTTAGGCTCTTTCCATAATTTGGCTATTGTTGAAAGTGCTGCTATAAACATTGGGGTACAAGTGCCCCTATGCATTAGCACTCCTGTATCCCTTGGGTAAATTCCTAGCAGTACTATTACTAGGTAATAGTGTAGATCTATTTTTAATTTTTTGAGGAACCTCCACGCTGTCTTCCAGAGCGGCTGCACCAGTTTGCATTCTCACTCACCAACAGTGCAAGGGGGTTCTCATTTCTCCACATCCTTGCCAGCATCTATCGTCTCCTGATTTGTTCATTTTAGCCACTCTGACTGGCGTGAGGTGGTATCTGAATGTGGTTTTGATTTGTATTTCCCTGATGAGGAGTGACGTTGGGCATCTTTTCATGTGCCTGTTGGGCATGTGGATGTCTTCTTTAGAGAAGTGTCTATTCATGTCTTCTGCCCATTTCTTCACTGGATTATGTGTTTTTCGGGTGTGGAGTTTGGTGAGTTCTTTATAGAAACATTCCAATTTAGGTTGTAATTTGTGATGAAGTTTGGTGTTTCAGATGTGGAAGGGACAGTGTTCTAACACCTGGGTGTTTCTGGTGCCCAAGATGAATCAAAAAATGTTCCAGGCTCGTTCGCAGAGCCCTGAAGGATTTGATTTTAGTTGGAGGCTATAGGCACCCTCTCCCCAAGTCAGAATGGAACAGTAATATGTGGAGGGGTGCAAGGGACCTCCATCAGGGTGCTGGTATTTGAGGGCACGTAGGTATGCCCTTGCATCCCTCAGTGGGGAAAGCGGGGTTGGTGACCTGCTCCTTCCCAAACCCCATGTTTTATTTCCCTCCCATCCACTGTTACATCTGTGGTTCAGCCACGGAGTTCACAAAAGCATTTCAAACCAGACACTCTAGAATTAAACTCCATTGTAGAATTAAACTCTTGACTGCATGCAGGACTTCTGGGCTCTGGCTGAGCCTGCAGCAGGACAGGTGGGGCCACATAAGGTGTCTTCCCGGGAGCCCCTCCTTGAAGGTGTTCTCAGATGAATTCTCAGTCATGTTCCCAGCTGGGTCTGCTTCAAAGTCAGTTTGGATGTCCCCCCCCCCCCCCCCCGCCCCCAAAGGAGGGTTAGGTATTTCTCTAAATTCACTTTTCTTTTATTAAATTTCTTTTAAACTGTGTAATATTTCAAACATACCGAAATGTACAGAAGATAAGGAAATATAATACAAAAGACCCCTATTAACATCACTTTGCAATATGTGCTTCAGATCTTTTGTGGTTTCTTAAGAAACGACATCACAGATACAGATGAACATCCCCACCCCATCTCATTTCCCCCCTTCTCAGAGGAAACCACCGTTCAAAGTTCTTTCCTGCCTGTGCTTTCTTGAGCACCTGCTTGTCACATAGAACTGATCTGCACACTGGCTCCTAGAAAGGGCCTTATACGTCTGGGACACATGAGCAAAGAGCAGGAAGTAGACATAGGAGCAAGTTTGTATTTTGCCCTTGGAATGTTATAAGACAAATGACCTGAGGAGCTAAAGAGAGATAAATATATAGTCTGGTCTCACCAGTTTCTTTTATACGTGTGTGTGTGTGTGTGTGTGTGTGTGTGTGTGTGTGTACTTTACCTTACACTCTTGTTACTTTATTTTCTTCCTCTCAATTGCAACCTGCTGCCAAAAGTTACAGTGAAATCAAAGTATTAAGCCAATTGCAAGTACGGGGATGGAACTAGAAGGTATTATGCTAAGCGAAATTAGTCAGAGAAAGCCAAATATCACATGACTTCACTCACATGAGGACTTTAAGACGCAGAACAGATGAACACAAGGGAAGGGAAGCAAAAATAATATAAAAACAGGGAGGGGGACAAAACATAAGAGACTCTTAAATATGGAGAACAAACAGAGGGTTGCTGGAGGGGTTGTGGGAGGGGAGATGGGCTAAGTGGGCAAGGAACATTAAGGAATCTACCCCTGAAATCATTGTTGCACTATATGCTAACTATCTTGGATGTAAATTAAAAAAAAAATGTATTGAGATGGCTTAGTGATTGACTTTTAGCTTCTGTCTGGATGCTTGGCATAACAAAAGACCTGCTCAAGCCATTGTTTGTCTCTGTCATTGCACAGGTTTGCCAGTGTGTGCACGCTCACTCCACCGCTCCCCAGTAGCATAGTTGTTCCTTCCATGGTTGTGCTGCAGCATAATTCAGCTCAGTGTTTAGCCTTCTGGAAGAGGTGTGTTCTTATCAATTACGGGTTGCAATAAAAGTAGGTTGGAATGGGGGTGCCTGGGTGGCTCAGTCGGTTGAGTGACCAACTTCGGCTCAGGTCATGATCTCGCGGTTTGTGAGTTAGTTCGAGCCCCGTGTCGGGCTCTGGGCTGACAGCTCGGAGCCTGGAGCCTGCTTCGGATTCTGTGTCTCCTTCTCTCTCTGCCCCTCCCCCATTCGTGCTCTGTTTCTCTCTGTCTCAGAAATAAATAAGCATAAAAAAAAAAAATTAAAAAAAAAAAGTAGGTTGGAATGAGCAACTACTGCCCCTAGAATAACTTGATGAAAGCAAAAGTCAAGTAGCTGAATGAATTCACATGAAAAAAAATATATATGTAGTTGTGTCATTCAGTATACATATTTAGTAGTTTCTATTGTGATTTTCCCTTTAACTCATGGATTATTCAGAAGGATTTTCTAAATGTATGCTTATGTTTAGTTATCTTTTGCTCTTAATTTCTAATTTTGCTTCATTATGGTCAGAAAATGTGGCCTGTAAAATGCCAGTTATGTCATGGATTTTGTTGTGATTTCTCTTAGGGCCTCCATTCTGGTCAACTTTTCACAAACATGTCATGTGTCCTTCAAAGGCATGTGGATGATCTGTCTTTTTAGGAGAGTTTTAATTTTTAAATATATAGTCAAGGATAGCAGTATAATTGAAGTCTAACTTCTTTCTCTGCTAGATCTCTCAGAACCTTATAGGTTAGTCAGAGTAACACTCTGACAATGCTGCTCTGACAAATAAACCCTGAAATCTCAGAGTTTTCACACAACAATCATTTATCACCCACATCACAGTCCAGTGCAAGTCAGTGTTTCAGAGATCTTAGAGGTTTCCATTTTGTAATTCTGCCATCTCACAGTTTTTCCACTTACAGCCATGTGGAAAAAGAGGAAGGCATGGAGAACCCACACTTGCCTTTAATTATCTTGGACCAGAAGTGACATATGATTTCTTATATTCCTGTTGGTGGAAATGCAGTCACATGGTTCCAGACCTAATCACAAGGGAGGCTGGGAAATGTCCTACATGTCCAGGAAGAGGAACAGTGTGGCGGACCCAGTTTTGTGTCTGGCACACGGAGAGTGTGCCAAACATTTCTTATTCTTATTGGGGATTTGCCCATCTTCCCAAATAATTTACACAGTTTTTGCTTACATAGTTCAAGGCTATGTTGTTTGCTGTATTCAGCTTGATAATTATTGTATCTTCTTGGCAAAGTGGTCAAGATCCCTACTAGTATGAATGAAAAGTATTTTATAGATAGTTGGAGTCATGGAATGGTGGTACTTTTGGGGGGCTTTAAAGACTCTCCTATTCCTCCATTTTGCAGACAAGAACAACTGAGTTCTAGAGAGGGAAGTCATTGGTATCACTAATTAGTGGCAGAATTGAGACCAGCACTGTAATAGTTTTGCCTTTCTGCCATCATGTTGTTTTTCTTCTACCTTTGCTCTGATTTCTTCAATTTCTCTCTACGAACCTCCCATTGTTAAGTTCATAAAGATAGTGATTAATTTGCCCTTCTCAAGGAAGTCCTTTCCTGGCTGGCATTGGGAACAAGAAATCTCAGTGGATAAAAAACATCAAGTAGTAGTACTTCTGTGAATGGCTCCCAAATTAGTCCCTTTACTTTTTTTTTTCCCCCTATGAAGCACAGTTGCAGGAAACACACTTAACCTGAGATGAAGCACATATTAGAGAAAGGTTCTCTCCATAGCATTATCTATTACTCTAATGAGCATGAGAAAGGGGAGAGGGTATGCTCTCTCTCTAGCTATTATTACCTCCACTATAGAGTTGACATACACAAGCTCATTATTGCGTTATGTTTTATTCAACAAAATAACTTTAATGTTGTAGCTTAAATTGAATTCGCTAAAACATCTTCATCTCCAGCATAATGTGCCTCAAGTGTCTTCTTGGTGCCTGCGTTTTCTCCAGAATTATAGTGCTGAAGCTATGGAAATGGCGAAATTATATGCAATCTGCAAAACAATGTGGCTATAACATGGTAATTGGCCTTCCACATAATTAAAGGAACATTTCCTCATCAGAGCTGTTCCATCAGAGACCCAAAGGCTATCGTTGTACAAATCATCCACTTAGGAAAACCTTTATTCCCAGTAGCCTATAAAAATCTGGTTATGCAAACAGATTTGCTTATTCAGTAACATTAATGGTGTTTCACAGTTAAAAAATAATCAAGGCGATTGACCTATAATCTGCCTCCTTCGTGACCGAGTGTCATTTTTATTTTGATGGTATGGAGCTTTTCGACTCTGTGAAAATTATTCACAGCTGGCATCAAGACCCAGGAAAGGGAATCTCAAAAACCAACAACCTGTGTATTCCCAGCCTGTTAATCAATAGAAAATCACTTCAACTGGATTAGAGTCTTGTACCTGGCAGAAAGGCTTGTACAGACAATGGAATTGGATTCTTACACTTGATGTGACACCCTCTTGAGTCAGATCAGATTCTTGTTTGATAGACACTTGCTGGAAAATTGCTTCAAGGTCTGTGCAATAGCTGAACTCCTATTTTTTTTTTTATTAAAAATTTTTTAAAAAGCACCATTACATGTTTTGAGAACTTCCCAATAGTTATTTTGAATGTGATCTTAAATATGGTCCTGAGTAACGCAAACTGAGGAAACCTCCAATTTGTGTTTCTGGGAAGATGTCTGATGGTTGTGGGTTTTTTTTCTTAATTAAAAAATTTTTTTAAGTAATTTCTACACCCAGTATAGGGTTTGAACCCACAACCCTGAGATCAAGAGTCACATCCTCCAACGACTGAACCAGCCAGGCTCCCCTGGTTGGTTGGTTTTAATCACGAATCTCTCCCCTTCCTCTGTGTCCTAGGTTCTATGCTTATTCCTCTGCACTTTCTCTGGGGGATCATCTACTCTGAAGGTCCTTCAATCTTTATTTACATTTCAGAACTCTGTCCATGGCTCTCCTCTGGCATATCCAGCTGTCCACTGGGCATTCTTCTCCACTTGGATGTCCCTCTCATACTGACCTCAGGTTATCTCTCCTCTCCTGATTTCCTCTTCTGCCTGGGTTCAACTGGTCCAACTCACTCCACCATCCATAAAGCTTCCAAAAAAATTTAGATGCCATCTTGTATTTCTCCCCATTCTTCAGTCAGGTTAGTCCATCCTCCCCTCTCCAGCTACATCACTACAAGCTTGGTTCAGCCAACACCTTGTCTCACTTGGTTCTTGCAGTCTGTCACCTGGTCTCCTTTCCTCCCATCCATCCTTCAGCCAGATTTCTGTTTTCATAGCACAAAGAAGATTGCTATTCTTCTGCGTGGAGATATCTCTTGGCTCCCTTTGTCCACAGAATAAACGTGGTTGGCAAGAGCCATGATTTGGCTCCAACTTCTACATTCCTCAGCTCTTAAGTCCTAAAATTATATGAACTTCTTTCTGCTCCTCACATACCCTTTCGCCTTTCAGTCTTTGCATGTGCTCATCCCTGTGCTTGGTGCTTGGAGCAGTCTTCCATGGTCCTCCTTATTCACCTGGACAACTTTACTACCTTCTAGTCTTCAACTTAGGGTCATCTGATCGGAGATATATTTCCGAGCACCTAATATTAGATTCTTTTTCTCTTCCGTGTGCTTCCACTTCCCCATGTGAACTCTTGTCATAGCACTTTCCACTTGGAGTTGTGAATGAGGTTTTTTTTTTTAAGTTTATTTATTTATTTTGAGGGAGACACACACACACACACACACACACACACAGAGTGAGCTGGGGGAGGGGCAGAGAGAGAGGGAGAGAGAGAGAGAGAGAGAGAGAGAGAGAGAGAGAGAGAGAGAGAGAATCCCAAGCAGGTTCCACACTGTCAGCACAGAGCCCGACTCGGGGCTTGAACTCATGAACTGTGAGATTATGACCTGAGCTGAAATCAAGAGTCAGTCAGACACTTAACTGATTGAGCCACCCGGGTTCCCCTGATTTTTGATTTTTGATTTTTTACTATTTATTTCCCTCATCAAAGGCAAGACTCATTGAGGAAAGGGCCCATGGTCATTCACTGTTGTGCTCCCATCACCTGACGTTCTCTTCTAAGCTTGTGTTATTTGCCAGAAGCCATGAGGTCTATCTAGAGCTGTGCACACAAGGTCAGATGTTGTGGAATGTCCTTCCTAGAATCTATTCTGAGTTGGGTTGGAGAAAATCCCGAAGGATCTTCCCAAAATATGAAACAGAAGATTAGCTTAAGCCTGAAGTTCTTCAGCTTCAGGCTGAGTTAGAATCCTCTAGGAAGGTTGTGACAAATGCTGACTCGTGGGGGGCCACTCTTAGAATCAATGAGTTGCTCCACCTTCAAAGTATATCCAGATTCCAGCCCCCTCTTTAGTGCCAGCCTGGACTGAGCCATGACTGACTCCCGTCTGGATCACTGCTCATTCTCCTTGGTGGTCTCCTGCTTCTGCCTTTGCCTGCCCAGAGTCTATTCTACACAGAGTATCTGGAATGTTCCTTTTAAAACAGAAGTCAGGTTGTATTAGTCCTCTGTTTAGAACTGTCTGGTGCCTCCCAACACTCAGAGTTGAAGCTGAAACCCTGACTATAACCTACAAGGCTCTATAAGACCTGGCCCCTAATTGCCTCCTCCCCATTCTCATCTGCTACCCCTCTCCCCATCACTCCTCCTGCTCAAGCCACAGTGGCCTCTTCTCTGTTCCATGACTATGCTGGGCCTGCTCCTGCCTCAGAGCCTTTGCACTTGTGCTCTCCCGGGAATGCCATTCCCCAGACATCCATATGGCTCACTCTGTCTCTCCCTCCAACTCCCTGCTCAATTGTCACCTCTCAATGAGCCTTTCCTAGTCTCCCTGTCTAAAGTTGTGATACCCACGGCGCCTGGGTGGCTCAATTGGTTGAGCGTCCGACTTTGGCTCAGGTCATGATCTCACAGTTTGTGAGTTCAAGCCCTCTGTCGGGCTCTGTGCTGACCGCTCAGAGTCTGGAGCCTGCTTTGGATTCTGCATCTCCCTCTCTCTCTGCCTCTCCCCCACCTGTACTCTGTCTCTCTCTCAAAAATAAACATTAAAAGAATATCTTTAAAGTCATGATACCCACACTTCCTTCAACACTCCCTATCCTCGTCCCTACTTTGTTTCCCCTCTCACTTTCATCTCTAACACATAAACATTTAAAGCATTTATCTTACTTAATTTCCTTTCCTCCCCCTAGAATGCGAACACTACGGAAGCAGAGTTTTTGTCTTTTTTTTGTTCAGTGCTGTATCTCCAGCACTCAGAACAGTGCTTGGCATGTAGTGAGGTACCATTAGTATTTGTTAAATGAACAATGAAACCCAGGAAGCTACATTTTTAATTGTGGTAAAATGCACATAACATAAAATTTACTTTTTTAACCATTTGAATGTGTACAATTTAGTGGTATTTATAACATTCATAATGTTGCTCAGCCATCACCACTATCTAGCTCCAGAGCATTTCCATCGCCCCAAAAAGGAATCCCACACTCATTCATTGTCATTCTCCACTCCCCTTCCCCAGACCCTGGCACCAACTAACCAGCTGTCTGTCCCTCTAGATTTGCCTGTTCTGGACATGGAGTCACACAATATGTGGCCTTTTGTGCTTGATTTCTTTCACTTAGCAAAATGTTTTCAGGATTCATCCATATATAGGAACCTGCATTTTTAAGAAGCCTGCCTCCTAGAGATTCTGATGCAAATAGTCTGAGCACCTCATGGCCCCCTCGCTACTCCCACCTCCTCCACCTCCCCATAGGTGCCCTGGAAACAAGACTGCCACCTTAGCCATACCATGATTCCCTTCTGCTTTTACACTGTGGTTCGCCCAAGTTGACTCTTGATTCTTGGGTTTTGTACACCTGGTTTGTCTTTGGAAGAAAGGCATGCTACTTCTCAAGGACAGGCTGTGACTCCTCCCCACTCCCTCCCCTGTTTTTATGCTCTCACCTGCTTTATTTCTCCTCTAAGGCCATCAACTTCTATTTCTTCTCTTACCCCGAACACGGAGAAGGTGACCTCTCTGTGCATCCCAGGAGCAGATTGATTTCAAGCACAGACTTCAGAAGAATGATTTAGAATCCTGGTTCACTAGCTGTGTGACTTTGTATTAGTTGCTCAACCTCTCTGGGATCCGTTTCCGCTTCTGTAATGTGGGCATTGCAAGGGTATCCACCTTGCAGGGCTCTCAGGAGGATGAAATGTGCTAATGCTCAGGTCAGGTTTCACCCCTTGGTAATGTTAATCATAAACTTCATTGCTAGACCCAAGTCGATGGCATTACTCTTGTTGATTACTTGGGAAGTCAGTTTCCAAGTCTCCAGCAACCAAAGCAAGTTACAAACAAAGGTTTAGACCACAGCTTGGGAAAAAAAGGCTTCATCCCCATGCAGAGACTTGAGGATGCTCAGTTTTCTCACTGAAGTCTAACGTCACCTGGAGGCTTGTGGGGCGGGGCTGGTGACCATTTAGAGAGAAGTGATGCTTTGAAAAGTCAACTGGACAACAAGGTCATTGACAGATGGTACCTGAGAGCACAAATTAACTCTGAAAGAGAAGCTTACCTGGTTGGGGAAAATGTGTCCAGCCAGGCAGTGACACTGGGATGGAGGGGCTTTTCCTGTGGGCTCTCATAGATGGAAACAGCTGGAAGGTTTTGCTTTCTGAGCCAAGCGGAACCATGTTCCTCGCTGCATATTGCCACTCTGCAGCAAATGTTTATTCTTGTTACATTGATTAAAAGTGCTTACAGAAGAGGTTTGAGGGGAGCGGTGACAGCGTGAGTTATGGCTCTGCCGGTTGCCAGTGGAGCCGGCCGCTCTGCACGGCTGTGCAAGGGTGTTTTGAAAAGTGGCTGGGCCCACGAGGAGTGACTGAGTGTAAATGTTGCTGCCACAACATCTTGTAGCCTGATTGGGGCTATATTTGCAGAGCCACAAACCAGGACGTTTGTTCAGATGCATAAATAAGCTTCCCTTTCTACCTCCTCTTGGTGAACTCCATTTGTCTCTTTATCCCACCTCTCCATCCGGAAGTGCTTTGAGCAACAGAGTTACCCATTGCCCTCCCGCAGTCTGTCCTTGCAACAGGCCTCTCACAATGGGTAGGAGGAAATCCTTGATGAAACCAATTTACAGGACTGTTTGGAGGACTCTGGCTAGCCCCTGAGGTGTTTGCATTTTTAAATTGGTTACTAGTTATCTCAAATGAGTTTCTAATTAGTAGAGCTTTAGGCATTGTGAGGAAATGAAGTGAAAATATGTAAATATTGTGGGGGAGTGGCGTTTACTTTTTCTAGCTTCTTTTCTGAGTGCAGTGATTTTCTGAACTCTTATTTGGGGTCCCCTGGGGTGGGTTGTTGGGGGCAGGGGGTTACTTTAATGTTTGTAAGTTAGGACAGCCTGGTCATGCAACATGCTGTTTACTGTGGCAGATTGTATTCTCCGAAGATGGCCATGATAATCTCTCCTATCTTATGGATTCTTCTAGAAACTTGTCTTCCCCCCACAGAAAGGGGAGCACATTTCCCCTCCTTTTGAATCTGAACATTTCCTCAAATAGGTTGCGGTGGCAGTGGCTCTCTGACTTTGGAGGCTGAGTTAAAAAAAGCTGTCTAGCTTCCTCCTGGCTCTGTTCACATGCTTACTCTTGGAACCCAGCCACCATGCTGCAAGGAAGCCCAAGGAGCCCATGGCAAGGCCCACATGGAGGAACCCCAACTGAGCTCTCAGAAGACAGTGTTATCAACTCTCCAGCCATGGACTGAGCCATCTTTTTTTTTTTTTTTTCTTATGTTTATCTATTTTGAGGGAGAGAGAGAGACAGAGTGCAAGCAGGGGAGGAGTAGAGAGAGAGGGAGACAGAATCTGAAGCAGGCCCAGGCTCTGAGCTGTCAGCACAGAGCCCGACATGGGGCTCGAACTCACAAACTGTGAGATCATGTCCTGAGCTGAAGACGGATGCCCAACTGACCGAGACACCCAGGTGCCCCAGACTGAGCCATCTTGAGAGTGGTTCCTCCAACCCCACTCAAGAAACCCCAACTGAAGGCATGAAGAGCAGAAATGAGCCTTTCTCATTTCTGTGAGAGTCCTGTGGAGTGGAGTCCTGCCCACATCACAGATTTGTTAGCAAAACAAATGATGTATTTTTTAAGACACTAAATTTTGGAGTGGTTTGTTATGCAACAAGAAATAATTAGAACACCTACTTTGCATCAAGTCCCTGCTCTGGTTAATTAAAAGAACTCTGGAATCAGAATACCTGGGTTCAAATCCCCTCTTTATCCTGTAACCACTTGATTACTTACAGCAAATTCCTTATTCTCAGATTTCTCATCTGTAAACTGGGGATGATGATAATATCTACCTCATGGTTGTCAAGAAGGTTAAATAACAACAACAGCTTGGATGGGTGATTCTATCCCATGAATGTGAATTCCTTCGCAAATATTTTTGAAATGCCTATTTGATGCCAGGATATGATAGGCACTGGGACAGAGTGGTATGAAAAATAGCCCTGGTCCCTCCTTTCTGGAGCTCACAAGCTAGTGAGGTACATGGATGTTAAATAAAGTCAACATATGGTGACCAGTTATGGTAGCTTTCTTGAGGAAGTGACATTTAGGGTGAGACTTGGGTGAGCATTAGCCAGATGGAAAGCCCAGGGAAGAGCATGTGCAAAGATCATGAGGTATTGAAAGAGAGAACCCCATATTTGGGCCTCACTCAATATGTCAATATTGTATACCTTTCCTCCAAACATCTGTAAGTGCTTCTTCCTGGCAAGCGTCTAAATAGTTTCTGGCTCCTTTTTATAGAATTGTACCTATGCCCACAGTTTGAAATATCCTCAGGGCTGCTGGCTCTGAAAACAAACCCAATGAACACAATGAAGTGTATATCAGTTAGGTCTCTTGGCTGCAAGAATCCTTGGCTCTAAGTGTTTATGAAGCAAAAAGGGAGTTCACTGCAAGGTTCTTGGGGGCTTGAAGAATCCACAGGCAGCTGTAGGACCAGGCTCTGGGAATGGGCAGGAATGTGTGTTTGTTTGGGGGTGATGATGGTTGGAGCCAGCCAGCTGGAGCTATCTATTGGGATAGAACTGAACTCTGTCTCTGCAAATCTTTCTTAAGATTCAAAACCCTGGTAGCAAACATCATGGGTATTTGGGAAGGGGAATGGCAGTGGGAAATAGGTTTGAGATTTAACCCCTACTGAAGCTGTATATAATGAGGACTTCTCCCTAAAGACAGATCAGGATGCTAATGGGGGTGTCAGCCATAGACTGACAAATGTCTACTATCACATTTTCCTTGGAATGCTTTTCATGGACAGTGAAAGAGTGGCTGTGTTCCCTGACCACCTTGGCTTCCTTGAGAGTAGTGACTCCAGAATTCATTTCTGCCTTTTCTCCACCTTCTCCTGATGGTTGGCTCCATCAGGGTCTGAGAACTTTGTCTCACCAGGAGGTGAGCGACAGCCTCGTTGCAAGGCAATGATGCTACATAAAGATGTTCTCACATGACATCACCACTTTGGACTCCTTCCTAATTCACTTGTGGCTTTTATAGCCTTGGTTTCCTGACATGAGTATATAGCATTTGTCATTTATGAGACTTGGTGCAGCTTCAGGGCTGGTCTTCCTTATTTCTCCTTTGCTCTGTACTTCCATTTTATTGGAAATAAGCCAAAGCATTCTCTCCTTTGTGCCCAGTGCACAGACTTTCACTCTGAACTTGAGATGGAAAATTGTGACCCTGGGTCATTATGTGAGTGGATTTGGCCATGAGGTATTCTGGACCTCCCTGGGGTGAGCTGATGGGGAAGGGCAGGGAGATTGAACAGAATGGGGTTGGGAAAACCAAGTTGGCTTTAATGAGGGGATGGTGAACCCCAGAATTCTCAATTACTGTGTACAAAGAGGCATGGAGAATGTGAGAAGGTTTGGGGCTGGTGATACTGTCCAAGGATGTCAAGCCCTGAGGGTAAAGCCAGCGATCACAGTTTCGAGCCAGTGCTGATCCTTGATCCAATTTTAGTGGTCTGAGAATTGGGAAAAAGGTGCTGTCTGCTCCCTAAAGATGTGGATGTGGGCAATAGAGTCCAGTCTTTTGTGAGAGTCTGTTCAGGGGTGCACTCTGGCATTGTGGCTTTGGAGCTGGAAAGAATGCATTTGGACTAGCTGTGCCACTGACTTGGTGAAAGTGATTTAATTTCTCTGAATCTTTTAGTCTCCTCACCTGTAATATGGAATTATACCTCATAGGGTTATTGCAAGAATTAATTTATATAATGCCTGGTAAGCTCTTGTCATAGTTCCTGGCACTTAGAAGGTGCTCAAAATATATCAGTTATTTGTTAATAAAGACTGGGAGGCTGTAGCTTGCTGGGCATGCAGGTGGGTCCCCCCACCCCCTGCCCCCCGCTCGGCGCATCTCAGGACCGCACAGATCATTCTACAGCAGCAAGATAGGTGATTTTTAGGAACCACAGCTGATGCACCTGAGCTTACCCAAGTGGGATTGTCATCTTCAAAGCCTATGCCTGAGGCTGTAGGCATCCTCTTAGATGGCTGCAGCCCTGACTTCATCTCAGTCCCCTCAGACTACCTCCACCTGTTCTTTGAAACTCCTTCCCCTGGGATCCTCAAATCCTTTCCTTCTGCCCAGACTCTTTGGCTACTCAGATGGGTTTCTTGCCTCTCAGGATGCTACTTCTCTTTAGGTAGCCAATTGGCTAATTGTACTCATCAAGTGCCAACCCCATGTTCCCAGATCCCTAACCCCAGGCAGGCCAGGAGGAGTGATCTGGTGTCTCCGATTGCCTGATTTCCTGGGTAGGGGTTGCTTTACAGATAGGAGGAGTGGAGTTCTTCTGCCGTGCTTGCAAATGAGGAGGATGGAGGGGCAGAAGCCAATAGCTTTTGCTTTTGGCTGGTGAGATTTCTTGGCTTTTGGATTCTGTCAACTAAGTTTGGTGTCAAGGGTCAGATAAAATATGCAAACATTGACTTCAGTAAAGACCAGAGGTATGAGTATTTATCTTTATTACTTCATGGGTTCTGCATCTAACTCACTGAATCAGAAAAGGGAAAGTATTGGTTGACATAACCAGACCATGGGGAGCTCTCTCTTGCCCATTTTCTCTCCCTTTCTCATCTCTGTATGTTGGTTTCTTTCCTCCTACTGTAGATGGAATTTTTGTATATGATGGGGATGTTGGCAGAAGTGTCTTGGCTATTCATCTTATGCCTTTGTTGCCAGGAAGAAAACTGACTGCACATTGGTGTAAACTCCCAGGAAAGGGTTGTAATGGACCCTCCTTGGCCACTTGCCAATCTGTAGAGCAAGGGTTTGAGATACTATGATTGGCCCAACTTGAGTCCAGAGTTAAGGCTAGGTGTACCTGTTACCAGAAGAAAGGTGGGGAGACACAGAGAAGGCCGCCAGGAGAAATCACTGTGGATTGGGTCTACCACAATGAATGACTCTGACAAAGCCATTTTCAATGCATTGTTTTCTTAGCCACTTCAACTCCTCTTTGGAATAAGGCAGAGCATGGATACATTTATCAATAAAATATATGATTTTGTTATGGCAGAAATGAATGTGAAGTTAAAGCAAAGAAATCCACAAAAAAGTTACCAGTAACCAGGAAATAACATAAATCAGTTCAGCCTTATTGTTCTTGAGTATTTGTCGTTTTGAAGGTGTCAGTGAATATGAGATCAGGGGGAGGGTGATTTTGTAGGTTCTCAGCCAGGAGAGGGCTTGAAAATGGAAGCCCAGTACTTCAAATTACCATGGGAGTATCTTCGCAACCACGAATATTCAGAGATATGGGCTGCATGGCCATATGAGGAAATGATTCCAAGACTCGGGAAACTCTGTAGACCAAATGAGGCAGCTTCTATGGGAGGCCCCAAGCACAGCCAAAATGTTACATTTGAGGTCCCTGTGTACAAATATTTTGGAACTGTGTTTTTTTCCTTGCCTATATAATTCTACATTGCCCTAGAGGGTGGCCTCCTTTGTTTTTAGCTTAATAATATACAGGGTGGGCAGTGTTTGCAGAGAGATGAGGTAACTATGGAGGCAGTGCCACATTTTTAATTAACTATTGATTTGTAGGATTTGTGTATTGAGGTTAATCAGGTACAACAAGAACAGATAACTTTACTTGGCTTCCTTTAAACTCAAGTATATAAATCTGATGTGGGGTGACTGTATATTAGAAATGGAACTCTTTTTTGTCTAAAAGTAATCAATGCAGCCTCGAAGCTGAGAATAACAAACACAATTCAACCTTCTTGTATTTGTGAGAATCTGTATTTTATTTTCTTCTTGCGTTATGGAGCAAAGGGGACATATTTCTCTCTCTTGGGTTTGGAAAAACCTCACTACATATGGTGAGCAACAGCCCTTACTATGGAAGGGTCAGATGCAGTTTTTTCCCAACCAGGAGTCCCACTGCATTCCTAGAGATAGCTGGAGCTGAAGTACAATGATTTATCAGGAAAAAAAAATATTGTCGAGCTTCCTACTAACTCAGGAGTATCTTTAGGTTAACTTTGAAGTTCTAGTGACAAGGCTGAGAAAAATACACCAAGGAAAATTTCAAACTTGCTGAAAGATTACTGTTTCTTGTTGCCAGATGTAGAAAGCCATGATTGCAATTGTTGTGAGTATGGGATCCAAGGGTGAATTTTAACTACATGGTCCTTTTAAAAAAATATTTATTTATTTTGAGGAGAGTGCAAGCAGGGGAGGGGCAGAGAGAGGGGGGCAGAGGATCTGAAGCAGGCTCTACACTGGCAGGCTGACATCAGCGAGCCCGATATGGAGCTCTATAGGGGGCTCATGAACTGCAAGATTATAACCTGAGCTGAAGTCGGATGCTCAACTGACTGAGCCACCCAGCTGCTCCTTAACTGCATGGTTCTTTATCTGGCAGCCTCCCAAGAGATCCTGGAGCTCACATCTGTCTTTATTAAATCGAAACCAACTAACAAACAAGCAGATCACCTAGCTGTCCTTTTGAAACTTGGGAAGGGTTGTAGTTCTTTAAGCCTGGGTAGAGAAAATCTAAGGGGGAGGACACTCAAGGCATCAAATAGTCTTTTCTTTGCCATTTCCCTAGAAGTTTTGGGATCCTAGAGCATCAATGTTTGCCATCCTCTTAGAACCCTTTGTGATTTCCTGGGTTCTTCAGACGTGCTTGTTGACCAGTATGTACAAAGGACCTTTTCCTTTGGTAAACTATTCCTCCCCACTTTCAGAGCAATCTTGTTTAGTTCACGTAGTTCAGGGTACTTATGTGACTCAAGCTTGTTCAATCAGAGGGCTCGATCCTGCTGGGTATTAATTTGTTCATAATGGCCATATTGTAAGAATGGGGCCAATGATGGTTTTCTACAAATCGTCTCTCACCATGCGGTTAGAGGTTTTGGGAAAGATGCTTTTTTGTAAGCTGGTACTGAGAGCTGTGTGTAGGAAGTAGCCTTGGGGCTGTGAACTGCCATGTTGTGTCCACTTGGGCTCAGCTTGTTGGAGAATAAAGTGGAGGTGAGCTGAGGGATAAAAATAGAGTCATACACAGAGCCCTGATGACATTATTTGAACCTGGATTCAGCTGAGCCTGAAGCTAGGACCATCCTTCAAACTTACTGGGTACATAAGTCAATAGCATTTTAATATAAGCTAGTTTGAGTTGTATTTCTGTAATTTGCTAGTCAAAGAATCTTAATGTATTTTCTGAGTCTGGAAAGTTATACATGGGTTGTTCCATCCAGAAAATGAGGGTGGTTTCAATAGGCAAGGCAAAAACATAGTGCTGAATTGTTTTTATTGAAACAATATGCAATAGCTCCATTTAGGATGTTTCTCACCAAACCCCTGCCCACTGAGACATGGGGTCTATGTTCCCTCCTGTGAATCTGGGCACATGACTATGCTGGGAAGGGCACTTTGTGTCTTCTGAGTCTGGGTCATAAAAAGGGCAGCTTTCTCCTGCCCCCTTGCTTTTGGAACTCTTGATCACGGAACATAGTCTCCATGTCACGAGGGAGCCCATGGAGAGGACCACAAGGAAAGGAAGTCCATTGTTCATAGCTTTGCTGAGCTTCCAGCCAACAGCACTGATTTACCATCCATGTGAATGAGCCATCTTGAAAGTAAATTTTCCATTAACCGGGTTGAGGTTTGTGAAACAGAGAGAGATTAGTTGACCTGTTGAGCCTTGCCAAGACTGCAGATTTATGAACAAAATAAATTGTTGTTGTTGTTTTAAGTCACTAAGTTTTGGGAAGGTCTGATGTGTAATTATAGGCAATGGATACAGGCCCTAAAGGAAAAGTGGGCTGACCATACCAAGAAGAAGGGGAACGGGTGCTTGGTGAACAGTAGAATGAGATATCCACCACAGTGCCACCACTTGGCTATTGGCTTGGCTACTCATTCCATAGCCTGTGTGCATCCTGCTACATCAGGCTGCTTAAACACACTTACTTACCTAATCTGGGGTGGAGAGAACTAAATGATATTCCTTGAAGTTTAAAAGGAGAGACACTAGAGCAAACAAAAGGAAATGATTTTTTTACCCAGTGGGTGATAAATTAATAGCACTTTGTTAGTCCAAGAGGTAATATTGGCTAACAATAATAAACAGTCTGTGGTGGTCATTGGGCTTGACTGCCCAATATCCCTTATGCCCCATGTGACCAGTTAAGCCAGGGACCAGCAAACTTTTTCTGTGAAGGGCCAGACAGTAACTATTTTAGTCTTTGCAGGTTATTTGGTCCCTGTAGCAACTACTCAGCTGTCCAATTGTAGGGAGAGAGTAGCCATGAGCAATATATGAATGACTGGGCATATCTGTGTTCCAGTAAAACTTTATTTGCAAAACCGGATGTAGGCCAGATTTGACCTGTGACATACAGTTTGGTGGCTCTTGAGTTAGGCTGACTGGTGTATGTCATTGCTCTGGTGACTATTATCTGTCTGGTCACTGGGTCCTAAAGTTTACCTGGTTGTGCTGAAGGGAATTTATATTTCTTGCATGGGAGAGAGGGGTTTTCCTCAACCTTCCTGGACTTGAAAGTGGAGCATGGAGCCTCAGATGCCGTCACAGCCATCCTGCGATCAGCAGGGGAACTGGTCTTGGCATGCAGTGCAGATTGGGATTGGTAGAGGAGAGAGATGGAAAGAGCCTCAGATCTTGATGGAATTACCCAGATGTATAAGGCACCTGGGCCCTGCCCTACCTCTGACCTGTACTTGTGTGAGGAAATACATTTCCTTATTGGGTGAGTGAGCTTGAGTCCAGATTTTCTGTTACTTGACTCCAAGAGCATCCAAACCAATACAAGGTTCAAATAGATATGGATGAATCTTTGGATCACCAGTCACTGAGTCAACTCAAGTGGTATGGGGGACCCAGCCTTAAACTTTTGAAGGTGATATAGTGAGAGGAAACCATGTATCCTTCAAACCACCCCAAACCAGGACCATATGCCAGAGTGGAAATGTTTACTATGTGGAAATGTGCTTGGAGCAGGAGAGTGTGAATTTGGAACTCATGAGTGTTGTCATGAGGCCACTGTCTGGTCTGTTGCATAAATTTAAAAGTAATTTATAATTGTCATGGGTACATTGATTTAGGATGAAATGTTTTCTCAAAGAAAATCAAAACAAAAGAGTTTCAACCAACCACTTTAGGTTGAAGGCAGGGGGCAGGGAAGGGTGAAAGGTGGGCAAGTCGTACCCATAACTGAGCCTTTTTTGTCTCCAACCCTGATCCCACACATCTCTCTCAGGTTCTTTTCTCATGGATTTCCATGGATTTCCCATGGGGTTTAGGAGACTAGAGCATAAAAATTTTTTTTTGTGGTAAAGTACACATAACACAAGATGTACCATTTTAAACATTTTAAGTGTACAATTCAGTGGCATTTAAATATATTCACATTGTTATGCAAACATCACCACCACTCATTTCCAGGACTTTTTCACCTTCTCAAACTGAAACTCCTTGCCCATTAAACACTAACTCCCATTCTCCCCTGTCCCAGCCACCATACTCCTTTCTGTCTCTATGAATTTGATGATAGTAGGTACCTCACATAAATGGATTTATGCAATATTTGTCTTCTTGTATCTGGCTTATTTCACTGAGCATAATGTCTCCAAGGTTCATCCACATTATAGCATGCATCAGAACTTCCTTTTTTAAGACAGAAAAATGTTACATTGTGTGCATATACTCCATTTTCATCATTATTTATCTTTTTATTTTATTTATCTCTTGGAAAATGGCACATTTTTAGAAAGTGTTATGTAAATACTGATTTCAGAAAGAGAGAGGCACAAAACATTAGAACGAGCCTAGAAAAAAGAGCCAGTACATACCCCCAGCCTCTGTCTGATGTCAGCACCTTTAACTGTTTCAGTTTTTCCTTATCTGTTACCAGAATTGCACCTTGAAAGTGCTCTGATCTTTCATGTGTCTCTCTGTGCTGAGACCCTGTTACAAGGCAGAGTGGATAAGAGTAGACATAATCATTTCCTAGCCATGGGACCTTTGGGTTATCAGTCTCAGTGTTTTAATCTATAAAATGTGGATAATGACTATGGTGTGTGTGTGTGTGTGTGTGTGTGTGTGTGTGTAGGTAGGTGCGTGTGTTTAGAAGCACAAACGAAGTCATGCTCTATATGATACTCTGCAACATTTTTTTTTCATAAACAGTATGTCTTGGAGATATTTCTATGTCAATGCATAAAACTTTGCTCCATTTTTTAGTAGCTGCATATATTCTGCTTTATGGCTATGCCATAAATTCATTTAGGCAATCTTCCATGCATGGACATGTAGGTTGTTTCCAGTTGTTTGCTTTTCCAAACGATGTTGCAATGAATTTCCTTGTACACCATCTTGACTCACTCATGTGATCATATCTCTGGGATCAGTCCCTAGAAGTGAGATTTCTGGGGCAGAGGGTATGAGCATTTAACATTTTGAAAGATATTACTAAATTAGACAGTTTAATTTGCAAGTGTGTCTTATTAGGGGAAAATCTGTTAGATTAAGTCCACCCTGTAAATGTTATATTTGAGTAGTTCATTTATTAAATTGATTTGTGTTCTGCCTTTTCCCCAAAAGGGCTCAAGGAAGCTTATAGCAAGAAGCAAGTCAAATAAGCCTGAAATAATACATGTGCCGAGAAAACCAGTATGGGAACAATAACAACTAAGGCTTATTTTGAGCATTTGCTGCATACCAGGCACTGTTCCAAGTGCTTTACGTGTATGAACTCATCTAAACCTGATAGTCTCATTAGGAAGGGATTATTAACACCCTCATTTTACAGATGGGCAAACGGAGGCACAGAGGGGGCTACATAGCTTGTTCATTGTCACACAGTAAATGGTGGAGCTGGGATTTGAACTTGGGCAGTCTGTCTTCAGAGTCTGCCCTCTTAGCCCTTATGTTCCCTACTTCCTTGAATTAGGAGTTAGAGAAAGGAAGGAAGGAGAAAGCTGCACAAATAAGAGTTGTCATTGCTGCTGCATTTCATTCATGCACCCATCAGTGTAGTAATTCGCTCATTCAACAAATAGTTACCAAAGACAGCACTTTGTCAAGAGCGTTGGGGATAACAGTGAACAAACGAATATGTGATTCCAACCTCTGCTTGATTATAAAGGTCAAACCGCTTCTTGAGAGGCATTCTTTTTTTTTTTTTTAATTTTTTTATTTTTTAATATATGAAATTTACTGTCAAATTGGTTTCCATACAACACCCAGTGCTCATCCCAAAAGGTGCCCTCAATACCCATCACCCACCCTGCCCTCCCTCCCACCCCCCATCAACCCTCAGTTTGTTTGAGAGGCATTCTGATCAATGTACCCATTTGGGAGTGAGGACCCTCAATCCCTGCATCCTCAGTCTCAGTATTACTTCCTTGGTCCCAGTCTTGTACCATCAGCTTGATCCCTTGGCCTGATTTTATAGCTCATCAGGATCCTGTGGGAGGGACTGGTGGGGCAAGCTTGCAGGCAGCCCTGTGAGCCTCATTCCCTGGGCCCTGAATTGTGCTATTACCTCATTATTGCTGAGGTGTGGTGACCTCAGGTCCCAGAGGGAAAAGGGGCAGCCCCAAGTTTCTCTGTCCTATCTTCTAGTGGAAACAGTGCTGGCCACATAGGCTCTCACTTGCTTGGACACCTGATTGGCTAGTTTGGATAAATGAAGATTTCCAGCCTTAGTTTTTCCATCTATGAAATCATAAAAACCAGTGCCATTTCTGTTTTGTCTTTTATTTATTTTTTAAATGTTATTTTATTTTTGAGAGAAGGTTGGGAGGAACTGAGAGAAAAGAAGACAGGATTCAAAGCAGGCTCTGTGCTGACAGCAGAGAGCCTGGTGTAAGGCTAGACCTCATGAACTGTGAGATCATGACCTGAGCCAAAGTCAGACACTTAACTGACTGAGCCATCCAGGTGCCCCTCTGCTTTATGTTTTAAAACTGTGTAGGGAATGCAATATAACAAACAAAACTTTCACCCATTCAGAAAGTATTTTTTTTAGTACTCAAGTATGCTAAGCTCTGAACTCGACCCTGAGCTATCATGAACAGAATGACCACACTCTATGTTCTTGGAGTTCACAGGTTCAGTGGTGGGGGGAGACAGACATAAATCAAACAGTCACAGTGCAGGTAGTAGCAAATGTTTATGGAGTACTTACTACATGCCAGGCACATTTCAAAGCGCCTTAAAGATTTCAGCCCAGCTAATCTTTATAGCAGCTCTAAGAGGTAGGCATTTTTATAACCCTCACATTTCAGGTGAGGAAACTGAGACACAGAGTGATTAAGTAACTTGCCCAAAGTCAACATCTATGAGAGGAGAAGTGAGGATTAATTCACAGATCCCAAACCTGCATCCTTAAGCAAGACACTGTCTTACTGCTATGTTCTAAAGTGATATGGAGAAAAAAGAACAAGGTGGTCCATTAGAGAATAATAGTGAAGACCTAATTTACACTGGGGTGTTTGGGGAAGACCCCTAGGAAGAAGTGGCATTGGAAAAAAGATATGAAGGAAGAGAAGGAGCCATCCTTACGGAGCTGAGTGTGGGCATGGAATTAGAAAGAGGCAGAGGGAATAGCACATACAAACGTCCTGAGGTAGGCAAGACTTTGGGCGGGGGCATTTGCAGAATAGAAAGAAAGCCTGGTCACTGGGATTGTTGAATGGAGATGCCTTTGAGAGTCTGCACAGTGCCTTGCACATTGGCAAAACTCAATGGGTGTTAATTTTTGCTACGCCCTTTTTTGTGAGGTGAGAAATCAGAAGAACCAGGGAAACAGCATTTCAGGAAAAACTTGCTTCCTCAAGCCTCTAGGTGAACACAGCAGGTACCATCTCAAGGTAGGAGCAGATAAATCCCATTTAGTCACCTCTGGCTCCTTTCTCTGAGAGTGGGTCTTGCAGGGGACCCCTTTGCTGGGGAATCCTGAGAGGGCTTCAGGTTTCCACCTTTCGAGGAATCCTCTTTTGTCAAATTCACTGTGCATGCTTCTTTTTTCTTTTTTCTTTTTTTCCATCAGCCCTGGAATGGGAAAAAGTCAGCTCCAACCTGCTTTCAAAGCTGAGCAAATAAAGCTCTTTTACAATTGGTTCCATTGTAGAGAGAGCATTAGACTGATTTATTCAAATCAATTCTGGGTAAAAGCCATAAAAGAGAGCTTAAGAATGAGTTCTGTTTCCCCAGGAAATCCAGCTGATGGATTAACACCTGAAAGGGGGCAGATGTGTGACTGGCTTCAGAAGGGACTGGGGGATATTTGACACTTTGGACAGACTCATTGGGCATTTTCCATGGCCCCCATTGGTTGCTGAGGATGCCCTGCTCTTTAAGCTCCTGGGTAGGGAAAGAGGGTCCAGTGCTTTGATCTATCTATCTATCTATCTATCTATCTATCTATCTATCTATCTATGGATCTTGAAGGGAAGAGGGGGTTTTCATGAAGCATCTTTTGGGAGCATAAACTTCTATAGCTGTAAGAAGCATCAAATCATCAGATAGCCTGGCCGGAGACTGCCCTTTTTGGCAGCTGGGGGGTGGGTGGAGTGGAGGAAGGCTAAGACCCAGAGAACTGAAGCAAGTTATCAAGAGTTCAAAACCAAGTCTCCCAACTCCCTTGTCCAGGGCTGTTTGCATCACAACATCAATGACCTGGCTTAAAATATGCACCCTGATGATAGGGTCTATCATTTATCCAACTAAAAACACTTATGCTTTGATTTTAAGTCACTTTCGTTTTTCTTGGTACTCTGTACAAATGAGGAAGAACTCATCAGCATTGTCCTTATGAAAAATTTTTGTTGAGATTGGAAGATAGGGGAAAATAATCTCCAAGCTTGTTAAATAAACCCTAATTCATTGAACTTCTCTGCATAGGACTAGTTTTTGCTTTTTAAACCTGATTGCTCTTTCTTTTTTTTTTTTTTATGCTCATGCTTGTGTTTGTCACTTACTGGCTGTGTGACTGTGATGAAGTTATCCAATGTCTCTGAGGCTCAGTGTTTTCATATGTATAATGAGAATGGTGTCTACCTCATACAGTTGTCATGACTAGATGGCCTGACACATATAAAGCAATTAGCAGTGCCTGGCTGTATCAATTGTTAAGAAGTGTTAGCTCTTTAAAAATTATTTGCACAGAATAATGAACCTCTTCCCAGGTGGGTAGCATCTGTTGGTGTTTTTTTTTTTCTCTCAGACTGATCTGGCCTGCATCCCATCCTATTGCTAGGATTGTTCACAGACACTTTGCTCTTCTAACCCTCCCTGCTCTGCCACCCCCCCCCCCATATATGTACACACAAAGCCTGTTACACACACACTTGGATACACACAACACAGGCTTTCCTTCTTAGTGACAAGTAATAGAGGATAGTAAGTATGGGTGGTGAGAAAGAATCTGAGTCCTTACTTCTCAGCTCATTTATTCCCAATATTTTCCCTGCTCTGAACTAGGATGGAAAATGTCGTGTTTGGAGTTAGTGCATCTTGGTAGTGGTAAGTGTAGTGTGGACTTCAGTATTTAACCCTTTTGATCCCTTGTCCCTTCTAGAGGGCCCAGTGCCCAAATCAGTCAGATGTCAGAGCTGAGACAAGGTATCTCCAGGTGGTGCTTGTGCCTTGGACCCACACAAACTGTGTTTTCTTGGCCAGCTGGATTGTGTCCCTGTATCTGTCATAGAAACTTCCTTGGGCACAACTTTGACATTATTACAGGTGTGCTTAAACAGCATTAGGTAGAATGGTAGAGAAGGAGAGTGAAGGAGGGTGAGAGATGGAGGGAAGGAGGAGCAGAGAAAAGAGGAGCAAGAGGGAATGAGAAGGATGAACGGGGAGAGACAGTGAGTCAGAAACCCAGTCATCCACAGGTCTGAAGGAAAAAGCGAGTTTTGCTCTGGCCGTGGTGCTGAAGCTTAAGTCCTGATGCAAGGGATTGGAAATCAGTGACACAGCCAGTGAGGAAAGGGGTATGTGGCTCTGGTCATTGGGGATTATGCATTGATAAGAATAGGAGGAAGTCCAGCAGGAAGAGAGGTAATAGTAGTGCGCATGTGCAAGAGGGAGAGAGGGAGAGAATAGTACATGGAGAGGAAAAAGTTGTTTACATACCAATAGCAGTGGAATGACCTAGGTGAAGAAAGGGTCAAAGGCTATGGTCGGTCCGTGATGGGGAGACAATGTATATCTTTTTTCAGAAGCATTTCCACTCACTTCCCCAGGATCCTTAAATTATATGTGTGTGTGTGTGTCTGTGTGTGTGTGTGTGTGTGTGTGTGTGTGTGTGGATGTACATGTATGTAAGAACCGAGGTTATTATTTCCGATGGATTCTACTCAGCATTGGGGGCATTGCTTGGAGAATAATCTTACTCATGCCCATAGAATAGCATGGCAATAAAGTCGGGGCACAAACACAAGTGGCCTTGCCCACTGGGACTTTTGCTGAGGGTTGACAGCTCTGTGGAAGAAAAGATGAGAGTCGCTTCTGTCTTAGGAGTCTTTGATCCTTGGTCAGCGCAAGGAATGGGGGAATTTCCTACTCTATTTGGATAATCAAGGGCATCTTCCAACCCATGTGGTTACTATTTGTTTTTTGCTTTCTAATCTTCTCAAGGTAGCAAGGGGCTTGCTGTTTACCCTCTGTGCTTCACAGGAACTTTCCAGGGACCTTGCAGCCCTCCACCAAGCCTCAGGACTTTCCATGTAGCAAGATAAGATACTGAACAGGTGGCTGCATTGTGTCTTGGAGTTCAGGGTCAGAAGGCAGATGTACTTGGGTTCAAACCTTATTTCCCTCAATTACTGTGGGATTGGGTGAACTCTCTTCACCTTTGTTTTGTTGGGAAAATGGGTGTGGCTGCTTCTGGGTGGTGCATGGTACTTGAATGTAAGAGAAAACTAAGGATGAGGCTCTTGCTAATGTTAACCCTGGAATTACTACTACAGGATACCTTGTGGTATTTGCTGGTCCTAAACAGTCAAATCAGCCTAATCTTATAGTGGTCACCAGGAAATTCTGGGAGGTGATGTCACCGAGAGGTTAAAAGCATGGGCTCAAGACAGACTATTGAAATGGAAGTCCCAGCTCCATTTCTTACTAGTCGGGTGACCTTGGATCAGTTGTTTAACCGCTCAGAGCTTCAATTTCCTCATATGTCAAATGGGGAAAATAATGGTAATGATGATAATATCCACCTCAATGGGCTATTGTGAAGATTTAATTAGCTAATATACCTGAAGTGTTTAGAACAGTGTCTGACACCCAATCAGCTCTCAAAAACATTAGCTATTGTTATTTTGCTAATATTACTATGGCTTTTATCAACTGGATGGCATGTGGAAGTAACTTGTACTCTCTATCCTCAGTCTCCTTATCTGAAAAATGGGGCTGCTGCTAATAATTACTTCATACAGTTAGTATGAGAAAGAAATGAGATAATTTATATAAAGTGCCTCACATGATAGAGACATCCAAATAATGACATTTAACTCCCCTTTTTTTTCTTGGTCATCTTTATGATCAAACTGTATTAAATATTAGAGCAAATGCATAATTTGGTGGTTCTTGCCTTTTTTTAGGGGATCATGGAACCCTTTGTAAATTTGAATGCAGAATTATATCTTCCTCTGAGAAAAATGGAAATAATGTACATGTAATTTCAGCAGGTTCAATAGTTCATGAGCTATTATGGGTTTTTATCCCATTGCCCACAAAACCTCCTTTTAATCTCCCCTTCACACAATGAATTGCATAGAGTTTTCTGGAAAAAAATGTGCTGCACAAAAATGAGCCCTTAAACATCAAGCTCTGGTGATTCTGAGATGTTGAGAGTCTGAGGACCCTATAGGGCTTGGCTGGAGATCTGTCCAGAAGCTTTTGAGCTCAAGAGCCCTGCCTACCCCAGAACTCATTGTACTCACTCTCATCACTGTCCCGTGGCCCTCTCTGGGGCAGTCTCTTGGCTCAAGATGATGGTGTTCGGGAGTGGGGGCACTGCCATCCTCCCCTCCCAGTGCTGTCTCTTGTGCACACAGGCTGTGTGGGCGCTGCCTTTAATGCTGTCTTCTCTAAACTCTGCAAGTTATGGTGTGGTTGTGCCAAGGAGAAGGCAGGGATTTGTCTTTGTTGTAAGTTGTTGTAAGTGTTGTGTGTATATTAAAAGGCTCTTGCAACAATCGGCAGTTCATGGCAGAAACAACGGGACATAGTGCGTACTCACTTAGTAAGAACACAAGGAGGGAAGATTTGGATAATCCAGACAAATATTCATATGCCTAAGATGCCTCTAGGAAGGGCTGGCAGGAATAGTTTAGATAAACACTGATGTCTGATGTTTGTGCTCCTCTCCTGGCAGATGTCTGCTCACTGATTTGGTTCAGAACTGAGGAGGGAAAAATTTGGGTGCTAGGGAGTGTGGGAGACACCCTCAGAAACCCTGTGTGTGGATTAAGTAGATGAAGAGCTGTATGGCAATGATTCTTGGGAGGAGGAGAACTGCCCCCGCCCCCCTGCCCCAAGATTCTAGTCACATCCCAGAATTAAAGGATAGATGGGCAAAAAGTAACATTTTTGAACCTGGAATTTGGTGACTTGTTGGGATATCATTTGCATCTTGATAATGTAAAAAGAAAATTTAAAAGTAAGAATAAACCACCAGCAGGATTATGCCCTCATGGTGAGGCTGATGGAAAGCTTGTTAATGGCCCTGGTAGGAACTATATAGGTCCTTGCATAATTTACAGGTGCAAGATGTACAGATACATACCCATTCCAAGTGAAGTAGAAGCTGAGAGTGTATAAACGAGGATACATGGCCACATGGGGGTACAGTTTGGGAGGAGAAAGCTACCCTGTCCCAGGTGAGTACCAATGGAAGTAAGATAGCATTTATGGGATTCTCAGTAATGGTGTGGAGCTGTACAAATTCTGACTCTTCAGTACAATGGGAGTCATGGCTGACATTGGGGGTCATGACTTATAGCCAATGGATATGCTATAAGTGGTATGTAGGTGGTACAAAGAGTTTCATGTCTTGTGGGACAGTTGTTTGAAGAAGTTATGGGTTTGGAGGGGTCAGTACCCTCTGTTGGGGTTTCTCATTGGAGAGAAGGCAGCAATGCCTTGGGACCAGGGGTCTGTCCAATAGGGGTCAGTGCCTGGATAGCCTAAGAAGATGCTTGTCTCATCTTGATGGAGTTCTGGCCCTCAGCTAACAACCCAAGATGGGCGTTAGTGGGAAGATGGTGGTCCTAACTGCTGAATTCCTCCCTACACCTCCCAAATGGTTAGAAGTTTACAAGAGGGATTTCGGGAGGGAAGCTATGGGGTTTACGTTCCTCATGGCCTCATTCATGACAAGCTTCAGATGTCAGACTCAGCTTCTTTGGCTGACCTGGCTCAAGCAGAGGAGGTGGCTGTCCAACCCCCTGCCCTTTGTCTTTGACTTCCTAACTTTGGCTGTTAGTCTCATCCTTATTCAGTCTCCCTCCTCTCAACCATCCCATCTAAAGTCTTAGGACCCTCCAACTTCAAGGCCAGACTTGCCTTCCCTCTAAGAAAAGCACATGAGTTAATGATAGTTAAAAGTAGATACACTTTTTTTTCTTTTCTTTAAGACTTTTTTAAAATTTGAGTGTAGTTGATACATAATGTTATATTAGTTTCAAGTGATACACTTTCTTTTTGAGCCCTTATTATGCACCATGCTAAGAGCTTTATATGCATACTTTTGTTCAATTCACAATAATCCTCATGAGGTACTGTTATGCCCATTTTACAGATGAGAAAACTGAAGCTCCCGAAGGTCAGTTTCCCTGCATGAGGTTATGCGGTTAAGAGTGAAGCCAGAGCCCCAATTGAACTCTGTCCCCAGAGCCCCAGCTGAGCTAACCTGCCCTCTAAGTCCCACTGTAGAAGGGTGAGAATTTGGACGTCTTTGAGACCCACCAAAGGAACTTCCCCGTCACTACCCTGTTTACCTTTGTCTGGCTGAAGCTAGCTGACCACAGCTAGGCTAGGTTTCATAACCGGTGTCGTGGGTGCTCTTCTGCTCATCTCTTGCCCTCCTCACTTCTGCACATGCTGACTTGCCTTTGCCTGAGGCCAGCCACTTTCCCAGGTGAGGGTAAATGGGCTTACCTTTGTTCTGGCCTTTCCCTCACCTTGACCATCAGATCTAGTCAAGCTGCTGGGAAGTTGCTTGGTAAACTCATGCCCTTTCTTTTGATGTCAGGTCTTGTGACCTTTTGATTGTCCCTAATTTTTCTGCCTAGTTTCAAATGCTGCAGAAAATGGCATTGACATTATGACCCAGGGCCAAGCTGGAAGTGTGGAAACCAGAGTCCTGAATTATATTTTCTTCCTAGAAATGTCAGACTGTTTTGTGGTTAAAAGCACAGTCTCTCAGTTGGACAACCTAGGTTTGAATCCAGCTGTATCACTGTATAATAACCGCAATGGGTTTGGGGTCCCACCAGGTCCTCTGTGAGACAGTAGAGCTAAAACTCTATTGGTCATCTGACCTACATAAGCCCTACTCTTGTGGATCCCAGTGATGTTTTGGATCTCCTAGAATTAGTGTTGGTTTAGGGCCTGTGTCCAGTGATCCTGGAAATGTCTCATTTTTTCCTTTTCCTCAAGCAGTCTCTCTGGGAAAGGGCCATAGGTACCTTTGGGGAAGGCTGTGAAAAAGATGAACATTATACAATTTTTGGCAATATACCAAGATCCTTCCTCAAGGGGACCAAATCTCTCTGGGTCTGTAAGCTGGCTCAAGTCTGGGAGCTGACTGAGGGGTAATGACTGCTTTTACAATTCAAGTTAGACTTTTGTTCACTTGACCTAGAACTCTTCTCATTCAGATTAGCAAGAATTCAGTAGGCTTCCCATCTATTCACTTCTAGGAGCACTATACCATGCCTGACTTCCCAATGCCATTCTTCTCTGCGTGTCAGACTGTCTTGATTTCTGCTTTACTGTACTGTCCATGGTAACCATGCCCACTTTGCCTTTGGCCATTGAGTGCTGCCACTTGGCTTCTGCCATCTGGAATCCAGTGACCTCAGTGCATGTCAGTGGGAACAGTTCTCACTATTGTGTGCCTTGGGCATGTTGCTCACCCTCTTTATACCTTGGTCTCCACCTCTGCACAGTGGGGATAATGACAGGGTTGTTGTGAGGTTTAGATGAATTAATATGTGACAAGATGAATTAATAAGAGGGTCTCAAAGCCCACCTGTGGTTATTAGAGCTATTTGTGCCAGTGGGGAGAGAAGGGATGGAGGAGAGACAAAAGGCCCAGAGCAAGAGGGGGAAGGTGGAGAATGCAGAGAACCCTGGGTGGGAGAAGATCCCTACTTATGCAACAAATACTTCTTGGGCACCTACTATGGGCCACCCACTTTGACAGCTTTTCAGCATAAAAGCATGAACAAGGTAGAGGAAGTGATGCCTGAAGGAGCTTAGTGGGGGAAAAACTGAACAAGCAATTGCAGCATGGTCTCAGTGCTTGGTTGAGGAAGCTCAGGGAATGTAGGAGACTGACGTTCACTCAGCCTTCCTGGACACAGTGTTAACACTTATATGTCCAGAAAGTACCTCCTAGTTCAACTAACACAGCTGAGGAGGGAGTCCCACAACGACATTAAGGGCATGTTGGGGGCACACTTAGATTTATCAATCCATCATTGCAAAATATTTCTCAAAGTCTCCTCCCTTTGTCCATCAGCACTGCTGATGTGCTGAGTCCCTGCATTGGTCCTCTACCTAGTCTGGCCTTGCATGCCTGGTCCCTGGCAACCTCTCCATCCACTACACCTCTCTTCCCTCACCCACCCTGTTGCAGCCCCACTGGCTTCTTGCTGCCTTCATCCCAGCCTCTGGACTTTTGCACATGCTATTCCCTTTGCTGGAACACCCTTTACCTGGGAGAACTATTCATCTTGTACATCTCCATTCAGTGTTCATTTCCTCTGCCCCTTTCCCAGCCCCAGACCTGCTGAGGCTCTTTTGTTTTAGGTTCCCTTGTTCCCAGCAGTCCTCTGTTGCAGTCCTTCACCCGTTGACAATGTCAATTAACACTTTCCCCACCAGGCACTGGGCTCCACCTGGTCAGAGACAATGCCTGCCATGGTCACTGTTATAATTCCCTCCCACACGCAGTGCCTGGCCCATAGTGATGCTCAATAAACATCCTTGATAGGTAAGCACAGCTTTGCAAGGTGGTGTCTCTACATTAAACCCATCACTCTCTTGATCTGTTCAGAGCAGCCTGTTTTCCAACCACCTCTAAATCATTCAAGATACAGAATAGTATCAAAGACCAGGGTGTCTGTCCTCGCAGGGGATTCGAGAAGTGGATGTCTGTTTGTCCCTTCTCTCCTCCCTTCCTTGGTCAGGGAGACCATGGGGGTGCGATTTGGGGGCAGGGCTTTGCCAGAGCGGGCCTGGCCCCTGGCAGGTGAGAGGAGCGCAGGCCTCTTCCACGCGTGCCTGCGTTTTGCGTGAGCAGCCAGAAGGGGGCGGCAGAGAGACAGGAGTGGTCCACGGAGGAGCCCAGCTCGGAGCCGAGCCGCGCGAACCCACCGAGCCCGCGCTCAGAAGCCCGATCTCCCACCGACAGGCCGCTGGGTTCGGAAGGCTGCTGGGTCCTTTCTCTTCCCCAAGTGCAGGCAGAGCCCCCTGGAGCCATGGCCAGCCCTTCTGGCAGCCCCGAAGACTCGGGCAAGCTCAGAGGCAGGGATGGCTGGCAGAGGCGGGAGGAGGAGGATGCCCCTCCGGAGGAGAAGAGATTGAAGCTGGGGCTGGAGGGAGGAAGCGCAGCGCAGGAGGAAGGAGAAGACGCGCCACGTCTGGGCAGGGAAGAGACCGGCACCCAGACAGGTGGCGAAGGCAGAGGTGTAAGTGAGCGGGGGCTCAGGAGGGACGGGGGCTAGAGGTGGGGTGGGGTGGGCGGGGATGCTCCCCGTCGGCAGTCAGGTCCAAGTTGATAATTGGGCAGCAACTCCTGCAGGCAGGCGCGGTGTGACAGCTCGTGGGGACCTCCAGAGAAACTAGATGCTTGGTTGTTGGTCGCAACCCCCTTCTTGTTTATGTAGCATCGACTTGCTGATTCTCCCACGCCGTCGTTGTATCTGGCTGGGAGACCCATGGGTTCTGCGGTTGGCCAAAGAGGGGAAGAGGAAGCCCTGTGTCCTGGGGGCCCCCTGAAGGGGAAGGAGGTGAAGGGAAGGAGGGCTCTGAGCAGCCCTCACCCTACACCTCCCTCCTAGACAGTGCTGTTTTAGGTGTCTTTTTGAGACTTTACTCCGGTGTGTGTTTCCCTCACCTGGTAAGGGGTTTGGGTGGGAAATGCCTCAGCATAGGTTCTGCCAGACCCTGTTCTGTCAGCATGTGGGCTGGCAGCAGCTCGCCCTGCCCCTCACCTGCCCTGTATCTTCCTGTCATTGTTCCCCATTCTGGTTGGGCAGTGAGAGTTGAGAGAGAAAGCAGGTGGCTTCCACCCCCAAGTCACTCTTCTCTCCTTATCCTTTCAGAGAGGGACAGTGAGGCAAAGTTCTGTGCATTCTCTCGGGTGCTACCTGGCTGTGGTCCCTGCTGCCTGAGGGTATGCATGAGGGTGTTTTGTTGCATACGTGCATGGTTACATGAGTCACTAGGCATGTGTGTGATGGAGGTCAGTGCCCCGCTTGACCCCTTGGTTCCCGCTTTCTGCTTCTTTTCTTGAATCTTCCAATTGTGACCTGGTTGACCTTACATTTGGGGAGCACATGAGTCTGGAGGACAGATGAGGGTTGGCTGGATAGCTGTCCCCATGGCAAGGGCTGCTACTTTGAGAGTTTTTAATGGATAACGGGGTTAACCTTTTTGTTTCTTACAAATATTTTTATTCTTGACCATTTGCTTGGCTGAGCTTGTCTTAAAAATTTGATTAGTGACTAGTGAGCCCTGTGAGAGAGTTCCCCTTCTTTCTCCCAAATCCACATAGCCAGCTGCTGCCTGTCTCCGTTCACCTGGCTGCATCAAAGCCCAGCCGACCCGGTGTGGGGCTGCTCCCAGGCACTGCTTCGGAGACCTTACCTCCCTATGATTGTGATTGTGTTCATATTGTGGGCCACTTGGACACCAGAACCAGGTGAATTTCTGTCTCAGATGCCAGAAGAAGGATAATCCTTATGGAAGGTTTATTGGGACACATCCCATGGAAAGAGTGAGAGGGATGTGTCGCAGTGTGGTGAGAGGAGAGGCCCTGTCAGAAACATGATTATGGGGGCAGTGCGGTGCTGAAACTTTTACTGTTGGAAGCCCCTCTCTCTATCACTTCCCTCGTTACTTGGGACTTTGCCAAAGACCAGGATATGAGGGTGGGAGGAAGTGACCCAAGTGCAGTGGGATGCTTAGGAATGTGGGTTTGAATCCTGGCTCTGACCTTCCTTTGCTTGGTGACTCAGAGTGAGTCACTTAACCTCTCTGAGCCTTGGTGTCCTCACTGGTGAAATGGATATGTCAGCAGGCCTTGTTTCACGGGATTATTATCCCTGAGATTAAGTAAAGGTTACCCATAGAAAGCACTTAGCATTAAGCCTGACACATAGTATGTGCTCAGTAAATGTGGTTTAGTACTGAAATTCACTCCATGCAGCTTGCTTGCTGTCATCTTTAGTTCTGGGGGTGCATCACAGGAGATGAGGGTCTTAGGCCAGAATCTCCACATTAAGTGCTTTCTGAAGGTTAAGAAATTATGTGCAGGTGATGAAACTTTTAAAAGGCAGAAACCCTATTGAACTTTTTGTTTCACAAAGAGAAATTGGGATGCCATGGTTTAAAGGATTATGTCATAACTGGACAGAAACTGTCCTTGTTTCCTGAGCCTGAATCCAATTTTCTCCTTTTGGGGCACCTGGATCTTCTGGAGGAAGTCACCCTTCACAGTGGGGGTGTCTTGGTTTTCAAGTTTAAAGGTTGGCCAAGCCTGTGCTGCCCAGAATGCCTGTCAGACAGATTTCTCCTCCCTTGTAGTTTCTACAGGAATATTCTCTTTAAAGAGCCCAGGAAGCAGTTTCGGGCTGGTGCCAGAGCAGCAGCTATTTTTTTGAGGAGGAAAGCCCATTTCTTCACTCACAGACCATGTCCAAATGGAGAAAGAAGGACAGAATGCTTTTTCATGAGATTTTTGTCTGTGTAGACCATTAGCTTGGCTAAAATGTCAAAAACATCCTTGTTCTTTAATAGCAGCTTATTTTTAGGTGCAGATCATTTTGGGCTTTTCTCTGCAGAAGCTGCATGGATATCACCTCCCTGTCCATGTTGCATCTAGATGTTTCTAAAGGATAAAATACCCCTTCCCTTCACTGGGTCCGGAGCTTTGGATGGCTGAGGTTTACATGTGACTGGTTATCCTTCAAAGTGGCTCCCAGGCTTGGCTCTTGCCTTTAAGGTAGGGGGGTTTCTTTCCTCTGGTGGTTGCTACGGAGTGCTTTGAGGAGATAAAATGGGGGCTCAGGAGCCATCTCAGTGCAGAGCTCTGCTGGAGGTGTGCCAGGAGGAGGGTGTGTGCCTAGTGAGGGCTGATCTCCCATCAGGGATCAGAAGTTTCACAGACTCCTTTTGCCCCCTCAGGACCAGTGCTGCTGAGAAGGTATCAAAGAACCAATCCTCCCAGAGCCTTTATTGACTCCTTTAAAGTGACCCCAGGGTGATTCTGGCCTGCAGCTCTTCCTGGGGGTAGAGAAGGGTCTCTTCTAGGTAATTGGTTATCAACCTTAGTTGTCTGTTCAGCTTTTCTCAAATCTGGAAACTTGGCATAGACTTCTGGGTTGTGCTGGGCAGAGGTGAAACCCCCTGTTGGAATCCCCATTCAAGAGTCCCCAGGATTGAGACCAGAGTGCAGAGGTTATCATCTGTAGGGGTCCCCCTACAGAGGAGAGTCCAGACTGCCGGTCTCTCCCAGCTCACTGGTGATAGTCTGCACCTGAGTGTCTCAACTTTGGCACTAGTGACATTTGAGGCCAGATCATTTTGTGTTGTGGGGAGCTCTCCTTAGCAGCATCCCTGGCCTGTAGCCACTGGATGGCATTAACACTGCCTCTCCATCACTAGTGTGACAACCAAACATGTCCCCAGACATTGCCAAATGTCTAGGGCTTGGAGAGGAGGCAGATGAAATACCTTGTCTGAAAGCCACGGGTCTACACTTGTAAAACTGTTTCAGAGAGTAGGTGTTAAGTTTGGGTTCTTGCTGTACCACTTATGAGCTATGTGGCCATGGTAAATTTATTCAATTTTTATGGGCCTCAGTTTCCTCATCTGTAAAATGGAAGAGTGAGATAGAACCTCAATGGGTTGTTATGTTGGCATTCAATACAATTACAAGATAACAAACAGAAATGGTTTAGGAGAGCACAAAACAAATGGTCAATTCCATTTTTACTTATTTGGGTGAGTCAGACTCTGTCTCCCATCCCCTTATCCATTTGGTGAGGTGCGAGGGAGGAACATCATCCACCAAAACCTCAGATTGGATTTGTGTAGCATCTTGGTTTTCCACATGGAATTCACCAGTTTCTCTCCAATTTCCTCCTTGGTTTTCTGGGTCCAGGATTCCAGGAGGCAGGGGTGTGGGCAGTCAGAGCGGGTGGCACTCAGTTCACTCCCACACGGGAGAATTCCAAAGCTGGCTTGCCACGACAGGGCTTTTGGACCAACATCTGGGTTTCTGGATTCCCATTTGAGCACAGCTGGACTCCACAGGGCTGACGCTTTCTCTGCTGAAATATAGATATTTCCCTGGCAACAATCTCTCAAGCTGACATGAAGACATGGCCACCCACCGGAACACGGAGCTGCATGGGCTCTCCTATAATTTGTGAGGCAAGCTTCTGAGGACTGCAGTGTGGAAGTGAGAAATTATAGGAGGTTCCCTCATTCTCCAAGGGCCAAAAGTGGGGTGCATGTTGGTGGTGGAGGGTCCTCCAAGGAGGAAAAAGGCATGGAGGGCATTCCTTTCTGTTAGAACAGAGAGGTACAGGCCACACACTGGATGGCTCAGATTCTTCTGGGGAGGCAGGTGCCTCTGTGCCTGCATTAGTTTTGGATTGTGAGCTGTGTAGCCCTTACTATAATCATTTCAGGAACATTTAACCCCAGTGCTGGCAAACCAGGGCTTGGTTTGGACTTCTCAGCTAGAGAGATGCAGACTGCTGGGCGATATTCTCCTGATTCTTTTCATTTTGGTGAGATGTTTGTTGTCTTTTTTTGTTCTCTGGAACATGATTTGGAGCTGAAGGAGCAGGAGAGAGACCAGTTTGGGTGCTGACACAAGGGTCTATGTCAGGGATGTGGTGGCTGTGATGGTGGTGATGGTAGTGAGTGGAGTTGCGTGCCTGAACAGAGGAAAGCTTATGAGATACATTAAAGACTTAAGTATGTATTTAGTATGGCAATGAGAAAGAGGCAGGGTCGGATTGACTTCCAGAATGGCAGGGAAGACTATGAATTTGGTTTTGGACTTTGGCTAAGGTTGCTCTCAGACCCAGGTGACAATGTCTAACAGGATAGACAGGTCTGGGGCTGGAGATTCAGACTTGAGAGTCATCAGTGTAGATGGTACTCGAGGCCGGGGGACACCTGAGGTTGATTGGGGAGAGAGTGGAGAGGCAAGAGGAGGGGATTTGGTATAAGCATGAGGAAATCTTAATGATGAGGAGAAGAATCCATGAGAGGCATCAGAGGAGCAGCAGGCAGAGGATATGTGGCTCCACAGACACGAGGAAAGGGTGAGGGTTGGTCGTGTTATAGAGAGCCTGTTGGATTTCATATATCATGCTCATGAGGTCTTAAGGGAATTTAAATGGAGGCTGGTTGTGTGTGTGTGTGTGTGTGTGTGGGGTGTGTACCAGGATTTACCCTAAGTCTGGGTATTCCAGCGCCCAACCAGGGTGTGTGCCCCGAAGCAGGGAACACTCATGGTCTTGACTCTTGCAAAACTATAGTTTGTATTCATGAATTCTGTCTTCCTCGCAACACTCAGCTGTCACTTTTCCAGGACCCAGCCTTGGTGGAGAGTCCTGCCCTGGCAGTGTTCCTTAGCATAAGATGGTGCCATTAGGAGAACTTCACTTCTCAATACTGAGGGCCGTTTTCATTCCTTCTTTTCATTCCTTCTCTAAGTATTTGAGCAGCTCCTATGTGCCAGGTGCTGGTCTAGGTGCTAGCCTTCAAGATGGTTCAGTTCCTTTTCTCTTGGAGAAACTGCTCTAGTGGTGGGGACAGACTCTGGTCTATGGGCCAAAGGTGGCCCCTTCCTTGTGATTGTAAATAAAGTTTTATTGGCACATAGCTGCACCTATTCATGTACATATTGTCTATGGCTGCTTTCCTGCTTCAATGGGAGAGTTGAATAGTTGGGCTCACAAAGCCAAAAATATTTACTCTGAGAATCTCAGGTTAAGGGGCTTTGCACCCTCATGGTGTCCCATGAGGTTTATAAGTACTGCTGCCTTTGAAATCTGTGCAGCTCTGAGGAGGAGTTGCAAAAAAAAGTGCTCAACTTGCAGGACTCCATTGGAGGGGGTACAGGTCTCCCACTCTCAACTTTATTGGTCTTTGGTGTCAGGGGCAGGACTGGAAAGGGTGAGCTTTCCTCACCCCTGTGGCAGGGCAGCAGGCTAGCGTCATCCAGGTTTTGGATGGGGGAGACAAAGGTGGAGGTGGGGAATAGTGACTTGTTCTCCTCCTAAGCATTTTCCTTAGATGGGTCCTTAGCCAGTGTTTGGTGCCCCACTTTGCACAGCTGCCCAAATCCAGTGAGGTCAGCCATCTTGGTGCTGTGAGTCTGGGGTACAGAGCTTCCAAATCACCGAGAAGAGATAAAAAAGATGGTTTTTGCAAGCACAAGAACTCAGGTTATTGAAATTAACACCCCCCCCCCCAAGTTTTATAATGTCTGGGCATGCATATTTAAGTGTCTGCCTCAAAAGCTCTCACTAATAAGCAGATGGTGCATTTAATTTCCTTTTTTTGTTCTCTGAGCAACATACAGCTTCCTGCATGGTCCTCCTTGCAGGCAACTGTACATAGGGGTGACCAAGGACTTCTGACCATCAACACAGGTCTCTAGAGGCTGCTGAGAGCCCTGTATTCCTGGGGCTGTTCCATGGAGGGACTGGTCTTTTCCTTCCTTTTCAGCCCCAGCAGAAAGTTGTCATGTTACTCACAGCCCACAGGGCTCCTGTGTTTGCCTCTCCAAAGAATCTTGGCTGCGTCTGACCCCCTGTACCTCACCAGCTGGAGAGTAGGGGTTCCAAGGAGGCTGGAGGTCCGAGGGTGCAGCCCCAGAGCCTGAGAAAAGCTGCTGGGAAGAGGATCCAAGAGGATGGTAGAGGCAAAGAGGAGAGCTCGGGTGCAGAGCAAGGACCTTGAAGGCACAAAGGAGAAAGCTGGGATTTTTAAAAACAGAGAAGAGCAGACAGCTTTAGCATGGTCCAGGTATGGCTGGGCTTTATGAATTTTACTTGTTTTCTGTTTCCCTGGCTCCTCGCTCTGTGTTCCAGGGTGTCATAGAACACTTGCGGGGGCTCTGAGAAGCTCTGGGTTCCAGTGGTCTTTGGGGAATGCAGGGACTGCCCTGAGGGTTTCCTTGGCTCTATGCCTCCTTCTGTCCAGGCCTCCATTCCCGACTATGTGCAGACCTGCCTTGCATCTCAGACCTCCGTCCTGGAGAAACCTGGACAAGGCTTGTGCCTGTGCTATGGGGCTTGTGTCTTGTGTGTATGGATAAGAAGACTTTGTGACTTGGAAACCTCTTGGCTTGAACTGGAAAACCTGGGAGGGAAAATCTATGCCCTCTTAATTTTGCTTTTTGCTTCCATATTCTGTTGACCTGATGGAGCTATAAGCCCTGGTGTGCAGGAATCAGGCTGGACAAAAGAGTCCACTTGGTCTGAGTATAATTTTGGGTTTTTTTTTTCTGCTTATTAAAACTACAGATTATTATTTATTCATTGTAAAGAATTTAAACAATACCATTATATATAAAACAAAAAGCAGAACTCCTCCTTTGTTTCTCTTCAATCTTTAAAAAATTATTTTTAAAATGTTTATTTATTTTTGACAGAGAGAGAGAGAGAGAGAGAGAGAGAGAGAGAGAGAGCGCGCATGAGTGGGGGAGGGGCAGAGAGAGAGGGAGACACAGAATCTGAAGCAGACTCCAGGCGCTGAGCTCTCAGCACAGAGCCCGACGTGGGACTCGAATTCACAGACCACAAGATCATGACCTGAGCCAAAGTCGGGTGCTCAACTGACTGAGCCATCCAGGCACCCCTGTTTCTCTTCAGTCTTGCTTCTCAGAAGTAACACTGGGAGGGGCTGAGGTATATCATTCCACACCTTTCTTTGTGTGTGTGCAAGCATGTATATCTGCACACAAATTGTTTAATTTTTTAAAAAGTTTATTTATTTTGAGGGAGAGGTGGGTAGGGAGCGGCCAAGGGGAAGGGAGAGAGAATTCCAAGCAGGCTCTGAGCTCTCAGTGCACAGTCTGACACGGGGCTTGATTCCATGAGCCGTGAGATAATGACCTGGGCCAAAATCCAGAGTTGGACACTTAACTGACTGAACCACCCAGGTGCTCCTAAATTGTTTCATTTTAATCTTTTAAAAGTACAAATGGGATAATGCTATAGTTATTGTTTGGAAAAGCCTCCTTTTAACTCAGTGATGTATATCTTTGACCTCATTTCATGTTGGAACCTGGATTCCACTGTCCTTTCCAGGCAGTTATTGTGCTGTGTGGATGCACTGTACTTTCTTTAGCCAGCTCTATACTGATAGGTCTCTGAATGGTTTCTGCTTCTTCCCTATTGCAAATGGTGTTGTGATGAATATTCCAACATACATCACTTGATTCTCTGTGCCTGTGTTTTTGTAAGATGTTCCTAGGAACAGGATATCCAGATTAGAGGGTGATCTGTGCTGAAATTTGTATCCTGGTTAAGTATGTTCCCCCGCTGCCAGCTCTCCAAGGCTCTACATGGTGCCATCCTCTATGGGGATCATTCTCCGAAGCCTGAGGGCATTGGTTAGAATGGCATTCTCTGCCTCACTTTCATCTAGGTCAGTCCACACCCTGGTACCACCCCTAGCAGGGACTCTGGCTTCCAACTCTAACAGGTGGCTTCACTCCAGAGGGAAAATTCCCTTTCCCAGACATTCTTGGTGATATTACTGCAAGTTCCAAAGTTGGCATTTGCCTCCTTCAGGCCTGTGCCACACACAGGCCTACCTGTGTGTGCTTGAGTAAGCTGATTTTGCTCTGGCCTCAGTGGCCTCAAAGGTAAATGGTGAAAATATATAGTAATAATGGCTGCCTCCCTGGGCTGCAGGACTCAGTGAAGTAACCACCACTTCCACACACTTGGCTTGTTGTGCACACTCAGCAAGAGCTGGGAGGTCATTGCTGAATGTACAGCAGGCCAGGCTGTGGCTTGACCAGGGGCTGTGTCTTCAGTACCAAGTCTAGTGCCAGGGCCTTAGGAAATGCTCAGCCAGTGACTGAAAGGCAGGGACAGAGATTGGGGCAGAGGCAGTAGGAGCAGACCAAAGGAAACGAGGCTCCCACTAGATCCCCAGATGGAGGACTCCAAGATGACCCTGCAGTCTTAGAGCCCCTGCCCCTTTCTCATCCTCGCCAAGGCCTATTGGAGTCTGCTGTGTCTTCCAGGCCAGAGCCCAGAAGCCTGAACTGGGCAGGTGCTGGTCAGCTTCCTGCTGTATCATGGCACCTCCATTCCCAACTTGGACCTGGATGCCAAGTGTCCCTGAGTTGGTAGGGACTCGGCTTGTTCTGAGCCCAGGGACAAAAAACGGGGAGATGTGGATGGATAGGGACCCCCATTTTGGCCCTTGCCTTTTCTCTTTGACTTTGGATACTGCAAGACTCACGTACACTCAAGTGTGTGTGTGTGTGTGTGTGTGTGTGTGTGTGTGTGTGTGTGTGTCTTTCTGTATGAGTTTCCAAGTCTTAGGTTGTATGGGACTAGGGTTGCCAGTTAAACTTGAGTTTCAATTAACAAATTTTTTAGTATAGGTATATCCCAGTGCAACATTTGGGACATAAAAGCAATTCATTGTGTATCTGAAATTCAAGTTTAACTGGCGTCCTGCCTTTTTACTTGCTACATCTGGCAATTCAGTGTGTGGGGTGACAGTGTGTGTTCGTGTGTCTCCATATGAAGGACTGTCTGTAAGCACAAGGATCGGGATCAATTGAGAAGACCCTTCTGGACTGCTTTAGTGGCCTAGGGGCGGGTGGGTTGGATACTCCAGCCCCCACGCCTGGGCAGTGCTCCCTAGCATCTGCCTTCTGTCACCTCTGTTAGTTTCCCTCCCATGTCTCTCCAAACACAGGGGCAAGAGCTGCCCCATCCACCCTTGTTTGGAGCACAGCTGCCCAGCCAGACGAGATGCAAACAGTTCGCAGATGGCTGCGAAGCTTTCCCCAGCTCCCTCTGCAAGGGGGCTGCAGATGAAACGGAAGTCCTGATCCTCACTGCCTCCCCCTTCCAGAAAACCTGGGCCAACAGCCACCGTGTTGCTGCTTTACACACTCCTCCCTCCTGGCGATTAAACCACATAGTGTTTTGCCAAACAAATAAAACCCTTCATTTCCACCATAAACTTGTTCACACGCGCAGGCTGATTGATCCACCAGTGTGCCTGATTCATCAGCCCTTTCTCTCAGGCGGCAAGAGGCTCTTCTCTCCAGCGCTGGTGAAGAGCTGCTTAATTTCCATCTGAAAGACGCTCAGTAGAAACCAACCACAGTTTTGAAAGCTGCTTCCTCCTGTTTTGCAGATTCCGTGTGGTTCTTGATATTTGATCTTGACTGAAATCATCTTGGGCCCTGCCCCAGGTATCACAAGCCTAAGGGTGCATTTGCGTCCAGTTGGCTGGAGGGGGGAGGGGGAGCTGTCAAGGAGAATGTTCAACGTGGCCTCTGAGTCCATAGCAACCTTTCATGGGAAATACCACCAAGGAACTTTATCCCTCCTGTTTCAGAAGAAGTTACAGTTTAGTCATTTACTGAATTTGTTATAGACAGGGTCTCAGTTTCCTTGCAACTTCTCTGTGAGGCTGGTGTTATCATTATTTGCATGTTTACTTGCTCTCTCTAGTCTCTTTAAAGCTCCTTTATTTGCAATACTGTTTTCTGCCACAGGGCCTTTGCACACCCTGCTCTCTCTGCCTAGAAAGCTCTTTCTCCCACTCCTTCACCTGGTAAACATCTTATCTGTAAGCTGACTTACCACTGTCTCAGGGAAACCTGGCCACACTGACTCAGTCACAGCAAATTCCTGATACCTGTTCTCATAGTATCAGGTGTCTTTCTGTTGTAGGTCGAAGCCCAACTATAGCCACCTATTTCTTTGGGCATGATATTTGATGAATAATTGACCCCTTTTACACTATAATCACAATGTGGGTAGGGGCCATGCTTGTTCATGATTACCATTGTCTCTGGTGTTTAGCATATGCTCAGCTACAATTTGATTAATGAATGAAGCATACCCATTTTATAGATGAGGAAATGGAGGACTAGGAATATTGCATAATTTGCCTGGTGTTATACAGCCACTTAAAGATGGGGCTGAATTAGAATGCACTGGGTTGGTCTCTGGGCACATACTATTAACCACTTCACTGTGGCAGCTTTCCAACAGCAGAAGTGAGAAAGAACACATAGAACACATATAACCAGAATCCTAAAAGTCCTCTAGTAGATGGTGTCAGGAATGTGCCTGTCTATGAGCCTTCTTAATGTATTGCATACAATGTCCCATGTTTCTGACTTGTCCTTAGCAAAGGCCTTAGTAATATTTGAAGCACAGTTATCAGTGTGGGAGGATGGATGTTTATAATTTTGAAAAAAAGAGTTTATATCATATTTAGCTTGTGTCTTCCATGGCCCCTTGATCTCTAGCTTCAGTTATGCAAAATCCACACTGCCTCTCTTGATAGCTGTTCAACTTCTTTTCCCTCTTCAAGTTGGCTTAGAACTTAATCCCATACTGAGGCCTGTTCCCTATACCTGTTCCTTATACAGGTTGACGTGAATTTTGTCAATAACTGTTCTACTTTTTAGTGAAGGCCAGATTGAAGGAAAGCCTTGAAAGGTGAAGATACCTGATGGGCGGGTAGTCACTTGAGTTAATCCAAAGGTTGGAATAAGGGAAGGGGTGCCTGGGTGGCTTAGTCAGTTAAGCGTCCGACTTCAGCTCAGGTTATGATCTCATGGTCTGTGAGTTTGAACCCCGCATTGGGCTCTGTGCTGACAGCTCACAGCCTACAGCCTGCTTTGGATTCTGTGTCTTCCTCTGTCTCTCTGCCCCTCCCCCACTTGCACTCTGTCTCTGTCTCTGTCTCTCTCTCTCTCTCGAAAATAAATAAACATTAAAAAAATAAGAAAGTAAAAAAAGGCTGACCTGGAGGATTGGAGGAGTCTCAGAACTGAGGGTCAGGCCCAGATAGAGAAAGGGATTGAGCATGCCAGTGTGAACCGTGAGTATTGGATACCCAACCCCCTTCTCCTCATGGTTAGGGAAGACTTGATGAGCCTGCTTAATTTGATGGAGGGATTGAAAAATCTTTCAGTGGAACTGTCCTGGAATGACAGCAATGTGACATAGCCAAGTTATTGATTATTGATTGCCAATTTGTCATCAGCTCAACAACTTTCAGTTACAGTTGTAATTTGCATTAATTATTAATGCAGGCTTTGACTTTCCTAATCAATAAAGGGGGTGTTCAGAGAGCAGTGATTAAGGCTGAGCACTGTCCAAAATGATGGGTATTTCATGGGCAAGTCTCCTCACCCACCCACCTGCAGGTGGGGAGAACTCCTTTGGTTTTTTAGAGGACCCTGAATAAATGGCAAATAATGCTGCTCAAGTCTTCCTCCCACCACCCATCTACCCACACATCTATCCATCTATCCATCTATCTACCATATACCCACCCATCCCCATCTACCCATTCGTTCACCCAGCTACCCACCCATCCATCCACTCATCCATTCATCCATCCATCTATCCGTCCATCATCCGTCCATCCATCCATCCATCCATCCATCCATCCATCCATCCATCTTCTTGAACCTTTGCTTATTTATTCAACAAAGACTTATTAACCAACTAATAGATTCTGGGAAGGCACTGACTCTAACGATTAAGAACACAGGCTCTGAAATCTGACTCCATGGGCTCAAACTGAGTTTCATCACCTCCTAGTTAGGTCTTTGGCAAGATATATAACTTCTCTGTGGTTCCATTTTCACATCTGATAACTGATTGTTAATTGTTCCTACTATTACTATTGCAGATATAGTGAGGATTAAATAAGATGCCACATAAAAGTATATCATTCACACTCAACAGACATTAAGTTTCACCTTATTAATTTTTGTTGGTGCTGCAGGTAACATGGTGAGCATAAGGCAGATATGTATTTGAATATGCTACAACCTATACTGTGGTAAGTTCTGTAGTAAGGGAAGGCCAGGCAGTTATAAGGGACCCTGGCGCAATATTGGGGGTTCTAGGAAAATGTTCTCTGAGGATTTGCTGTGTCAGCTGAGTCTTGCAGGATAGGTAGGAGTTGGCCTCTTGCATGGCGATCCCAGACAGTATGTGACCAAGTAACCAGTCCTTGCAATGTTGGGTCCTGGTCCCCACTGGCAGAGGTGAGTGACCCAGTCTTCCTGTCCCCTCTGCTGGAAGTCTGGGAGTGGCTATTAGGTAGGGGGAAAGGGCTGGCAATAACAGTGGCCCTCACCTATCATCGCACTCCCTCTGTGGCATCTGGAGGGCTGTGCCTAGTCTCCTGTCTGCAGAGTGAGGTCAGGCATACCAAGTCTGCTTCACTCCTGGGACTGTCAGGAGGATAAGATTAGATGGCAAGAGAGGGCCCTTTGAAAATGAAAACATTCTATTTGAATGCAGAGTGTTCTGTGACTGTGATATTTTCTGTCCTGTGAAATCATCATTGACCCTGAAAGCATCTATTCAAAAAACCAATGGAGTTAACCCTTCCTCTGTGTCTGTGCTGGGGGAGGGAATTTGTCAACGATTGTTTTTGCTGTTTTTACACACAGAGAAAACGAAGGCAGGTGCAGAAACAGGACTAGGAGTCCTACCCAGGACTCCTGGCTCCCTGACTGTGTAGGGCCTTTCAGAAACAGCCCTTGTCTAAATATTTGCAGAGGTTCCTTAGACAATATCTAAAAACAAAAGTGGATGTCAGGCGGATTCTCCACAACCAGGATGGCTCCAGAGTTGAATCAAGTGGAAACATCTCTGGAGTCAGACAGATTTGGATTTGAACCCCACGTTTTGACAGTTACAAGCTTTGGGAACTGAGCAGGTTATTTAACATTTCCAAGTGACCTTGGAAAATAGGAGACATTGTACTAAAACTCAGAAGATGACTCTTACCTGGCTCTTGTTTGGGGAGAGTGGTCAGCGGGGCAGGATTCGAGCATCCTAGGTGCTCGGCTCTGATACCAACAAAGCCCACAGTCAGTCCCACAGATGTTTCCCTTGCAGGGTTACTCTAAGGATTGAGATCATGCACACAGGATGCTGACACAGTAGTCAACATTTATGGGTATATTTTAGTGCCTTCTTTGGTGTTTTCCATAGTTGCACGTTTCCCCAATCCTTAAGAGAATTTGAATCACGTGCGAAGAGTATTTATTACTTACACCAATTTCTGGGGCTGTCTTCCAGAAATATTGATGTTTAGTGGCTCTGCTGGGATCTGCATTTACAAAAGCTCCCAGGTGAGTCTCACTTGGCTGGCCTGGCTCTGGCTCAGGGACCCAGTCCTCAGTGCATGCTTTGCTCAAATTTCAAGTTTGGCTCTTTTTCTCCATCTTGTATTACCCTCACTTCTGCTCAAGTTTCTTTCTTTCCCTTGGACTGTAAGCTCCTTGATGTCAGGGTCATTTCTTGCTTATGCTTACATCAATGAAGCAAAGCAACATTTCCAGGTGCTCAGTGGAGTGGCACTGCTTGCTGAATGGGGTCAGCCTTGAGGGCGGTGTGTGTGTGTGTGTTTGTGTGTGTGTGTGTGTGTGTGTGTGTGTGTGAGATAGAGAGAGAGGGAGAGAGAGGGAGAGAGAGAGAGAGAGAGAGAGAGAGAGAGAGGTGAATCTTTGTCAGAAGAACCTTTTTGTCCTTCATCTGCATTTGCTGTGAGTCAATGTGATTTACTCTAATGGAAGCCAGTTCAGCTTACGCAGAGGCCCTGCCCTGGAATGGAACAAGGTTATGGATGGACGGAGCTTCCGAAAGCTTTCCTGGGAAATGCTTCAGTGTCATCCTCAGCTAATTGAACTCAAGTTTTCACTTCTGTTTAACACTTCCATGGAGGCCATTTTGATTTTTTCTGTGGAGTGGGTGCTATCAGATCCCCTGTAAAAGTGTATGGAAATAACTAGGATTGAGTTTGGGGATGAAGGTACTTCATCTACTAAACGAAAACCAGTGTATCACTTCGGGCCTGGAGAAATTAATTCCTAGTGCATGGTCTTCACCATCTTCCCTCTGCTGCCCGGACAGGTGATGGAACTTCCATTAGCTTAAGCCCTAGGGTAAGTTCAGTGTGGAAACAGAGCCCCCTCCACTCCTTGCTCCTTGACATGTAGTGCACATGCAGCATGAGTGAGGACAACAACTCCTTTGGAGTCATTTGTTACTGCAGCAAAACCTAATCTAGCTTGACTGATTATGGTGAGATGTACACACACACACACACACACACACACACATACACACACACATACATATATATACATACATACATATATATACACACACACGTGAAATATATATATATTTCTTCATACATATATTTTTCATATATATATTTTGTCAACTACCAATTTCATATATATTTGAATTTGGTAGTTTTCAAAAGTCCTTTTTTATGCCCCTCCCCCACAAAAGGCAACCTTATGTTGGTTCACAAATTAAAAAACTATTTTACTGGTTTATGAAATTAAAAAATCTGGGAATCAGCAGCTTCGAGAATCACAGTGTGAGATATCTACAAGGCCAGGTTATTTCCCTTTATAGAAGTGTAGCCAAGACTTGGAGTATTTCAGTCTTTCCTATTCTATATTCCATGGGCTCTTGAAGAGACATTGATAAAACGTTAGGGCTTAAATGGTGCATGCAGCCACAAACCTGCCTGACTCAATTCCAGAGGTAGAATCCCTTCTTGGTTCAGAATGAGCTTTGTGCTGTTTTGATATTTCAACCCTTTAGGGGTATTCTGTACTAATTACATTAAAACACGACCAATGCTTCTGCTTCCTTGTCCCCAAATTAAACACCTCAATCACGCAAACATACTCTGTTGGATTTGGTGTGACTGATTTCCAACTGTCACTAAACACATAATTAGATTATATTTTTTTCCAGTTCAACTAAAAGAAAATTGACAATAAAATGCTGATCAATATGTGCAGCTTAGGAGGTAGAGCCTGCTTTGAGATGCAGAAGTGTTTGTTTTTTAAATCTATATTCTTGAGTAAAGAAAAAAAATAATCCATCTCTCTTTCCTAGAGGGGGAAGACTGAGAGCTGGTCATAGCAACAGCTTGACCATCGGAGTCTGAATTAAATAAATGCTTCCCTGGAATGAAGGGTGTGCTTCTGCTTTTCATGGGACCATGAAGCTTGCTGTCTGTCTTTGGTGGTGTGTATGTCTCTGGGTGTGTGTGTCTGTGGATGAGTGAATGTAAATGACATATGTACCTGTGTGAGTGTGTACAAAATTCCTGTGCAAACCTCAGCTTTCTGAGAATCTTAGGCTCTTGAGTCCAGTGGATGACATTTTTACAAAAATCAGTCAAAAATGAGAAAAGAAAGAATTGAAATCAGACTCACTTTTAAAGGCACCATGTTTGTGGGCAGCACTGAATTTTTTTTTTTTTTCATTTGGGATTCTACCTGCTTCCAAATGACATTTTTGCTTCCTGTTAAATGATTAGAATCAAAGGGTTAAAATTGACCACAAGCACAAAGAGTAGATAGTCTATGACTCTGTTTACATCAGCATTTCTCAACTGAGACACTATTGACATTTTTGGCTGGACATTTTTCTTTTGGGGGACCACCCTGTGCACTGTAGCATGGTTAGCAGCATCACTGGACTCTACCCATTAGGGGCTAGTAACATACCTCACAAAAATTTTCTTCAGACACTGCCAAATGTTCTGGAGAGGACAAAATTGTCCCCAACTGAAAATCACTGCCTAACATATAGCACAGAATCAGGTGAGATAAGTTGAGGCAGTTGGCAGTCAGGGGTGAATAGTGACTAAAAGTGGGGTGGGGCTCCTGGGAGGGGTCTTAATGATCTGTTTCTGGGTCTAGGTGTTGGTTATATGAGTATGTTCAGTTTGTAATAAATTTATTGAGTGCACTCTTGGCGTGCGTACTTCTATATGTATAACTCAATAAAGCATTAAAAAATCAGTCATAAGAGGAATGATTTGCAGAATCGAATGATTGGCACAAAGACTGATCACCTTAATTTGAACTGGTGTCAGATGACCATGAAAAGCACCCAAGGTGAGTCTTTTAGAGTGTTAGCCAAGGAGAGGAGTGTGTGTGCGCATGTATATACACATAGTAGGCTTTTCTAGTTACTTGGAATGAGGAGGTCTTATTCTGAAGGCAGGAAGGGTGACACAAGTGAAATACCCAAACATAGAGATTTCTAAATGGATTTGCTGAACTCTGCGCAATCCACACAACTCATGCTTCTGGCACACACCTGTGTCCATATAAACATGAGTTTATAGCAAGGATTATACATCGGGTTTGAGATGAGTTGGAGAAATCATGGTGACACTGAGAATTTGGCCACAGTGCCTTGGAGATAGCTACCTACAGTTTCTGGAATCCTGATTGCACTTCTGGAACTCCTGGTTGCCATCTGTCTCCTGTTCATTCAATAAACACGTATAGTACCACTGTGTGCCTAAAACTTGCCAAGAGAGGAGGATAAAAGGGTGATTATGACATGGAATCCATCGAAGATGAGTATTATAACACAAATCAGATCAGAACCCAAGATCTTGCTGGGCAAGTGCCTTGATAGCCCTCATCCTGTAGTCTATGTAAGAATGAAGGACATTTTTTTTCATTGCACATGAAAATGTATTGTGTTTCATATATACAAATACAGTTTGTGTTAACTCTGCAGTATAACTATGCTCATATTCTTAGCATTTTTTTGAGAGATTTGTTTCTCAGCAAATCGTCTCTAGAGTATGTTGAACTGGAAATTTACTTAGAAGCAATAAAAGGTACAGGAAAGTCAGGCCTTATGCAGGAAGTTCTAAAGTCAACATGGGAAAAACAAAAAATTCAGTAGAGTCAACATTACCCTTGAAAATCCCCTTCATATTTCATAAAATACAGAGATCAGACTTACCACAGCTCACCAAGTCGAACCCAGCACATCTCCTCCAGGGTTAGGGTAGTTTCTTTGGTACGTAGCTGATGAAGTCATTGAGGGGTCACATTTTATGAATAATTGTGTCTTAACACCAGAATAATTTATCAAAGTGAGATATTCTCACTAGGAAGAGTAAATAGCAATGATCTCCTATTGTGAAGACGGTTTGTAACTCCTCTTTCTCTCTCTTTCCCTCTCTTTGTTCTTGCTAAGTACCAATAGTTCATTTCCCACAGATTAAAAGAGCCCAAGTTGGTCTGTACCTATGAGTGGAATTGCTGGATGATACAGTAACTCAATATTTAGCTGCCAGGCTGTTTTCCACAGTGGCTGAACCACTTGATGTTCCTACCAGCAGTGTAATGAGTGTTCTACTTTCTCTGCATCCTCACCACCATTGTTATTGTGTAGTCATCCTAGTATGTATGATTCTAGTCATTCTAGTAAGTATGAAGTGGTATCTCATTGTGGTTATGATTTGCATTTTTCCAATGGCAAATGATGTTTGGCATCTTTTCATGTATTGTTGGTCATTTGTATATCTTCCTTGGAGATATGTCTATGCAGAAATGAAAACAGGGGTCCATACAAAAACTTATGCATGAATGTTTAGACTAGTATCATTTATGATAGCCAAAAGGTAGACATAAGTCAAATGCCCATCAACAGATGAATAGATAACAAAATGTGGTATAGCCACACAGTGGAATATTATGTGGCCATAAAAAGGAGTGAAGTTCTGATACCTGCTATGTCATAGATGCGCCATGAAAACATTATGCTGAAAGAAACAATACACAATAAGGTCACATATTAAATGATTCCATTAATATAAAAGTCTAGAATAGGGAAATCTATAGAGACAGTAAGTAGATTAGTGGTTGCTTATGCCTGGGGTGGGGGGAATGGTATGGGGTGATAGCTAAAGGGTATGGGACTTTTTAAAAATGTGTATTTATTTTTGACAGAGAGAGAGAGAGAGAGAGAGAGAGAGAGAGAGAGAGAGAGAGAGAAGGGGTGGGGCATAGAGAGAGGGAGACACAGAATCTGAAGCAGGCTCCAGGCTCTGAGCTGTCAGCACAGAGCCTGACGTGAGATCATGACCTGAGCTGAAGTCAGACGCTTAACTGACTGAGCCACCCAGGTGCTGGAATCTGGGAATTCTTTTTGAGGTGATGAAATGTTCTAAAATTGACTCTGGTGATGGTTTTACATATCTGTGAACATATTAAAAATGATTGAAATGTAAAAAAAAAATGTAAAAGAAATGTAGACAACAAGTGCAAGTTGCAGTTGTATTGATCACTTGATGGACTTTAAAAATACAGATTCCAGAGTTCTGCCTTCAGTGATTCTGACTCAGTAGGTCTTGGGCAGGACTTGAGTATCCCTAAGGGAGTCTGCTCCTCAGCTTGATTTTGGGGCCAAGTTTGTCCATGGGGATCCTTCTGTCTTCTGAGATCTAGAGGTGTAGGTGGAGATGGCTCATATTTATGGAGAGCTTTCCATATTCTAGGTGCTGTGCTGAACACCTTTACTCTCATCATCTCTTAATCTCACCATAACTTCCGATAAGGTATGTAATATGACCTCTGCTTTAGAGTCGAGGAACTGAGGTTTTAGGGAAGTATCTTTTTGAAAGCCTACTAGGAAGGGGTGACTCCGGGAGATGTCCCAGGGGCATTGGCTCAGGAACTATTGCACTCAAGCCCACAAATTCTGTGGTGCATGGATGTCTCAATCCCTACCCTACATTTCTGTTGAGATTGGGGTGAGGGCTCAGTATCTCAGGGCCACCCAAGCCTCCTGGGCACTTGAGTACATGTTTGCTGCCTCTATCCACCCCCCTCTGCTGGCAAGAAACTTGGTTCCTGCTTTGGTTTCCACAAGTGTAAACCGTTCACACAAAGCTTCGATGGGTTTTGTTGACTTTGTTTGATATTTGGGGACATGGAGAGGGCCACATCACTTCCTACTTGGTCTTGGCCAACTCATTGACCTCTCTCACTTTGCTTTACCACTGCATTTTTCTGTTTACTTCCTCCTTCCTGGATAACTCTGGGGACTCTGAGTTCTTGTCCCTTTATTTTGTTATCATCGTGCAAAAGTTTCCACAAATGGGATCTGGCTTCTATAAAGTGATGATAGCTATAGATTGATGTGGATATTATTTTGTTTTTTCTACTAAAACATAATAATTAAACATCAGACCTTGGGCAATTGGCTGCAGTCTTCGGCTGGTGGTAGCGGGGTGGATACTCCTTTGCAACCCTGGGGAGCAATGCTGCATACTTAAAGAAAAAGAAACTGGCTGTCTTTAAGAGGCAGAAGGAGGCTTCTGGAGCTGATGCCAATTTGTTTGGAGGCAAAATGACTATTGTATTAAAATTGCCTAAACTTGGGCTGGTGCCCTATGTGTTCAGAGCCCAAAGCTATGATTGCTTGAATTTTGTTGTTGCTATTGGTTGGTTTTCCATCCTTTTGCTTGGCAGGTTTCTGCTGATGGCTTCAACTTCAAGAGTTCACTTCAACAGACACTAATAGCACCTACTATGTGCCAGCCTTAATAGCACCTACTCTGTGCCAGGCACCGAGGTTATAGTGGTGAGCAAGATAAACATAGCACTTGAACAAGAGAGTGTAGTTCCTACTCTCAGAACTCCCCCTCCCCTAAATGAGTGAACATGATTGGGCTTCTGAAGATCTCAGATATCCCTGCATTGTCTCATTGAAGAGGTAAGGCAAAGAGCTTTGGTGCCTGGGGTCCATTGAGGAGGACTTAGCTGAATCATTGCTAAAGTTTGGAGTGTTGGAGAGGAGCTGGCATTTGTGTTTAGGGGTGAAAAAGTAAGAGTGGCTTGGTCTTAGGGGAAGCTGAGATTAAGAGAAGGCATTTTGGAGTTTGCATATATAGTGGAGACCTACTATAGCAAGTGTCCTGTGGCCAAGCCTGTGATCAGTAGAATGACCATATGAGGGTCCTCTTTTAGCATATGGCCCCCAAACGGTTAACAGACTGGGAGCAGCTGCAATAATGGTGAACTTCAGGGACCTAGTTCCTGTCTGGCTTTCCAACAATGTGTAAGGTTATGTTCTTATGTAAACTCACGGAGAAGGGAAAGAGCCCCAGTAATGACAAGATTGAATTCCCCACCTGCCAGGCACACAGGGACTCAGACAAGATTTAACTGGAATTACAGAAATAGGAATGTGACATTTCTTACACCCAGGCATGGTAGAGCAACATTTATTCCCTCTGGTTTGGAGGGAAGGAGAATGCTAGCAGACATGACTCCCAAGTTTCCATTCTTAAACCTAATGTCTAGGAATGCAGTTTCAATTGTGTTCACAGACCAAAGCCCCATAAATACCAGTTCCGTTGCTGCCTCTCTCCTGCCTGGCACTGTCCTTGATTTCTTCTCTTTGGCCCATAGAAGAAGGAAGGTCCAGTGTCACCTCTGATTCCGCAGGCATGAGCAGAGACAGGACCTTCCATGCTTCTCCCCACCCCTTTTGTGAGAGGACAAGTTGATCTGGTTGGCAAGACCAAGGAAATGCTGACTCTATCAGGTGAAGTTCAAGTATTAGTGGATGGGTTACTTTGCCTAAATCATGGTGGCGGGGTTTTACCTCCTTGGTCCCTTGCACAGACTCTAGGCTTTTTGGGGCCAGGAGGACCTGCCTCTGGCAGTGCCGGCCGGCAAGTGACCAGCCACACATCTTGAACAACAGGGGTTCACTGTCTCACGTACTAAGACCAGAGACAACCAATTCCACGGTTTGCTAAATGAAGAGCTTGAGACAACGAGTTTCTTGTTGACTTTCCTGTGATGCTCTTGCCTTTCTCCTTATGGTCATGGAGGCTGCCACAATCCAAATATGAAGTCCTTACATGACAACACACAAAGGCAAGAATGAAGGGGCAGAGGGTCTCCTTGCACTTTTCTATACTAAAATCTCTGCCAGCAAATTCCAGCAGAGTTCCTGCATCTTAGCCACCTCAGTCCTGGGCTGACAGGAAGTGGAGGAGGGAAATACCTCAATACAACAGTCAGCATGGAGTCTCAGGACCAGTCCTAAAAAAACCAGGGCAAAGGGAGATTTGAGTAACATGATTAACTTAGAATCTAAGCCTTAGACTAGGTAATGGAAAACACTTTTTTAAAAATAAAAAATAGTAATATTTCAGGCTTCTTCGTCCAGACAGTCTCTGTTATAGCTATTCAGTTCTGCCATTGTAGCTTGAAAACATTCATAGAAAATGCATAACAAAGGGGTATGGCTTTGTTCCAATGAAACTTTACGTACAAGAACAGTCAGTGGGCCAGATTTGGTCCTTGGGCTATAGTTTGCCAAACCCTGCTTAAACCATTTCCTGGGGCCAGGCCAACACTTTCTAAGAGACAAGGCAGCTCAGTACCTGAGTAAAATAGGGGCTCTACTGATGCAGAAGAAGAAAAGAATAACCAGTTTCTGGGCAGGTAACTGATAAGTGTCAGGGCCAAACTAGTTCTCCAGTTCACTTTGTTGTAAATAATGACGGTTGTAGGATCCCCACAGAGTTATTTGTTCATATTTGTTAAAACCTATAGAGATAAGGGACAGTGACTCTTGTATCAGTTAGCTATTGCCACAGAAGTACTGTGTAACAAGCCACCCCAAATTAGTGGCTTAATACAACAACTGTCTATTTTCTGTGGATATGTGTCAGCTCAGGGTGGGTTGATCTAGGCAGCGTACATTTGGGAAGCTCTGCTCTGCTTCTGGGATCAGGAGCTCTTATCTTCTCCTGGGACCAGTAGGCTCACCTGAGTATGTTCTCATCCTGCTGATATGAGCAGAAGAAAACAAGAAGGGTTGAGCAGCCAGTTTTCAAGTTTTTGGTCTCATATTGCAGACCAACATTCCATTGGTTAAAGCAAGACACATGAGTAAACCCAACATCAAGGGTTGGAGAAGTCCATTCTGACTCTTACGTGGGAAGAACTGTGAAGTCATATGGCAAAGGGCTTGGATGGAGAGCATGTGAAGAAGTAGGTCCGTTAATGCACTGTAATTGACTACAACCCTCTAACCACTGATAAAATTCAGCAATACTTGCTTACTGCACCTGTGCCTGAATGCTTCTGGCTGCAGCCCAGGCAATGGGGACCCGGCTGAGGAAGGACCATGGGAGGGAATTGCTGTCCCACAGGTCTAGGTGTGGTCACGTGTGGCCGGCTCTGTGCTGACTATGGCTGACTTGCCTTGTCCTGTGTCCTTAAGGGGCAATCTTGACCTCATTCCATTCCTGAGTATTTTTACAAACCTTGTTTCAGGAGCCCAGAAAGTAAATCAGTTGTAGATTTGAACTTTGCAGAGTGGGAATGGTTGAATATATAAAGACATATACATGCTTGTTATTATTTCCTCACCACAAAGAGGGCTGACTGTCAGGAAGCTGCTATTAGATTCATTTGGGCTCATGAGGTGTGTGTGTGTGTGTGTGTGTGTGTGTGTGTGTGTGTGTGTGTTTACCTGTGTGCACGTGTGTGCACCCACTTGTTGGAGCTACTTCCCTTTATAATAATATTAGCCAAAATTCTTAATAAAGGGAAGAAATTAAATAGGCTTCCCCAGACAGGCACTTCATACTTTCAAAGTGGATCACGCATCATAAAATAAAACATAGCCACTCTTAAAAATCTCTGTGTGAAATTGGTTCTGATTTCAAGAAAGACACTATTTGCCTGAAGAGTGGAAAGTCCTTGTAACCCACAGTATTGCATACAGGAGTCCCACATTTCATTCCCTTTTTTAAAACAAATTCAAGTTGCTGAAGATACCAGGTGGACCGGTATGCCTGTTGAATTTTTTTTTTCAATGTTTTTTTTTTTTTTTTTTTAATTTATTTTTGGGACAGAGAGAGACAGAGCATGAACGGGGGAGGGGCAGAGAGAGAGGGAGACACAGAATCGGAAACAGGCTCCAGGCTCTGAGCCATCAGCCCAGAGCCTGACGTGGGGCTCGAACTCACGGACCGCGAGATCGTGACCTGGCTGAAGTCAGACGCTTAACCGACTGCGCCACCCAGGCGCCCCAAATTATTTAAAGTACTTTTGGAGGAGTGGAAGTTGGGTTGGATTCATTTGTTCAGTATTCAGTAGATATTCATGGGATAGCTGTTACATCCTAGCCACTGTACCAGGGCTGAGAATCCAGTAATTGGCAAGAGCTGGCAGAGTTCCTGCCCTCAGGGAGTGAACAGTTTAGAGCTGCACCTTCCAGGAAGGTAGCCACTAGTCATGTGTGGTTTTGAGCCCTTGAAATGTGGGGAGTACAAACTGAGATGTGCAGGAAGTGTAAAAATATACACACTAGGTTTTGAAGACCTAATATAAAAAATAATTTAAAGTGTTTCATTAATATTTAAAAAATATTTAATACATGCTGAAATGTTATTTTGGATAAATTTGATTAAGTAAATGATATTATTAAAATTACCTTCGGCTGTTCTGTTTTACTCTTTAAAAAATGTAACCTCTACTGAAATATAAAAGTAAATGCGTGGCTGCATTGTATTTCTATTGGACATTGATGGTCTAGAGGGAGTTATGGGCTTTAAGCTGAGAGTTACCAGGGTCATTGATACATTTGTCAGAACTGCTCTGAAAGAGAAGTAAAGGGTGTGAAGAGAATACACAAATGAGGAGAGGGAACCTCAGTCTTGGAGGGCAAGGAAACGCCTCCTTAAACAGAAGCTCCTCAAAAGGTTAAATACAGAGTTATCATATGACCCAAACACTGCTCCTAAATATACTACAAAGGAACAAAAACATGCCTACACAAAATGTGCACACACATGGTATATCAGGACTGTTCTTAATAGTCAAAAAGTGGGAAAAACCCAAATGTTTATCAACTGATGAATGGATAGATAGAATGTGGCCTGTCCATATGATGGACTCTTATTTGTTCATAAAAAGGAATGACACATTGATACAGGCTGCAACATGGAGGGACTTGAGAACATTATATTGAGTGAAAGAGACCAGACACAAAAGGCCACATATTGTATGCTTCCGTTTATATGTAGTGTCCACAATAAGCATATCCATAGGGACAGAAAGATTAGTTATTGCCAGGGGCTGGGAGAGAGGGGATTGAAACATGACTGCTAGTGAATACAGGGTTTCTTTTAGGCGGTGATGAATAAGTTCTAAATTTGATTGTGGTGCTTGTTACCCAACTCTGTGTATATACTAAAAACCGTTGAATTTTACACACTAAGTGGGTGAATTGTGTGGGATGTGCATTATATTTCAATAAAAATGCTTTATTAAAAGTAGTAAATTCTTCCTTTGTGAGAAGACACTTAAGGGGAGACCTGGAGGGTGGATATGTGTTAACCAGATAAAGAAGTGTGGGGGGGCGCCTGGGTGGCGCAGTCGGTTAAGCGTCCGACTTCAGCCAGGTCACGATCTCGCGGTCCGTGAGTTCGAGCCCCGCGTCAGGCTCTGGGCTGATGGCTCGGAGCCTGGAGCCTGTTTCCGATTCTGTGTCTCCCTCTCTGTCTGCCCCTCCCCCGTTCATGCTCTGTCTCTCTCTGTCCCAAAAATAATAAATAAAAAACGTTGAAAAAAAAAAAAAAAAAAAAAGAAGTGTGGGAACAGCATTTCAGGGTGAGGAAGAGCACATGTGAAGGCTCTGAGGTCAAAAGAAATGCAGCTAGGGGCGCCTGGGTGGCGCAGTCGGTTAAGCGTCCGACTTCAGCCAGGTCACGATCTCACGGTCCGTGAGTTCGAGCCCCGCGTCGGGCTCTGGGCTGATGGCTCGGAGCCTGGAGCCTGTTTCTGATTCTGTGTCTCCCTCCCTCTCTGTCCCTCCCCCGTTCATGCTCTGTCTCTCTCTGTCCCAAAAATAAAATAAACGTTGAAAAAAAAAATTAAAAAAAAAAAAAAAAAAGAAATGCAGCTAATTAGCAGGGCTTCAAAGAGGTTAGTGTGGCTAGAGCCTGGAAGGCTAGTGACAGCATGAAGAGGTGAGGTTGGAGAAGGGAGGGGCTGGATCACAATAGGTCTCGTGTTAAAGCATTGGAGTTTTACACTAGCTAGCTGTGTCACCTTGGGCATCCCACTTTAACCTCTCATTTGTGAGAAAAAGGCCATCATAAGGATGAAATGAGATAATCCATGCTCACTAAAGATGAGCTCTTTTAATTGTTAATCCATAGAGCAATAGGGAGTCGCTGAAAGAGCATGATCTGTTTGATGTGCATTCTGAAAATATTACTTTGGTTACTGTGTGGAGTAAATATGGTAACAAGGAACAGGAGAAATGGGGAGACCCCTTAGGATGTGCCTTGGTTTATGATGATGTCAGAGGGTTGGCAGAGCAATGAATGGATTCCAGAGAGATTTACTTGGTAAAGTCTACAAGACATGCCCTTTGAATGTGGGTGGGTGGCTGGAGGTCTGGAGAGGAAGGGTGGGAGCAAAAAGCTTGAGACAAATCTCCCAGTGGATCCTCCAGTCTGAGATTGTCTGAGGTCTCTTTGCAAACAGGAGTGTTGGCGTTTATTATGGAGATGTCTAGACTTTGAAATACCATCTGCAGTGTGTTCTTGTACAGTCAGCAACTCTCACCCCCCCACTCATATCTTGAACTTATTAATTCTTTGTTTTAATTCATTGCAGGGGCATGTTCATTTGCTTTTGAGAGAAATACACTATGCCACCGAGAATGCATATTAAAATAATCTGGATTGCTGTGGGGGAGTTCAGTCTATTCATATTTGTGCCAGTGTTATTATTTTGGTCTAAATCTACTTCTGACCTGGGGCGGAAGGACAGTTGATGCTCAGCTTGCTTCAGTTTGAAAGACCCCAGCAGTAAGCACATTTGGCATTGCCAACTGAACCCCTTTGTTCAGAGAAGGCAGAGTTAAGGGGCACCTCTGTTGGTTTTCCCCCAAATCATTTGGCTGAAATGTCACTGGGATTTTCACGGCTGATTTTCCTGGGTTTAATCTAGCTGTGAAAAGCGTGTACTAATAGTCATGTTATTAAGCCATAGCTCCAGTGTGGGGTGTGGGACATGACCATATTTTCCATTAAAACGTGATGCAAGTAGACTTGAGTGCCAACACTGTTGCTTCCCCTGATTGGGAAGAGGTCAGCAGGGATGATTCTAGTTTGGTATGCACATCAGAGTAGTTTTTGGAGGCTTATTCCTCTTAAGTGAATTCTGGAGGGGTGTCCCACTTTGACTTTGGGACAGAGCTTTGGGTTTTCTGGAAGTGGCAAGTCAAATTTCAGGTGGAATTTGGAAAGTTAAGTTGGGACCATGGCTGCATCAAGGCTGGTCTCTATGTACATCCAAATGACCACTCATGGGGTTCCTTGGCCTCCGGTGTCCTAGAACTGGAGAACCCAGGAAACGTATCGACTGGCTGAGGATCGAGAGGAGCTAAATTGTGTAACCATATGCTAAGACTGGGGTGCTGCAGTCACACCTAACCCCCATCCCTGCAGTTGCTGGGGCACCCACAAATGGTCATCTTCAGTGAAATGTCCCTCCCTCCCCTGTCTGATTTAACTCAGCCTGAACTATATCTATTGCTTAGACCAGTGGGTGTCAACCTTGGCTGCACCTTGGAATCCCCTGGGAACATTAAAAAATGCTGCCACTTTCTTTCACTCAGTGCGATATTTTCACAGTTCATCTACATGGTAACATGTATCAGTACCTCATTACTTTTTATGGCTTAATAATATTCCATTGTATGGATATGTCACATTTAGTTTATCCTTTCATCTGCCGAGGGACATTTAGGTTGTTTCCACCCTTTGTCTGTTTATTGTATATATTGTGATTCCATTCATATGAAATTTCTAGAATAGGCAAACCCATTGGGACAGAAAACAGAAAGCAGGTTGCCAGGGCTGAGGGGAGGGTGGTGTGGACTGACTGTCATATGGGTCTGAGGTTTCCTTTTGGCATGGTGGAAATGATTTGGAACTAGGATCTAGGTGGTGATTGCACACAGCATTGTAAATATACTAGATGACGCTGAATTGTATATACACTTTAACATGGTGACTTTTTGTTATATAAATTTTACTTCAATTAAAAAAAAAACTTGATACCCATATTCTTCTACCCATAAAGGTTCAGAAATGAGTGGTCTGGGGAGTGGAGCTTGGATTTTCATTTTAAAAGTTCCCAAGAGGGGTGCTTGGGTGGCTTAGTTTGTTAAGCATCTGACTCTTGATTTCAGCTCAGGTCTTGATCTCAGGGTTGTGAGTTCAAGCCCCACCTTGGGCTCCATACTGGGTGTGAAGCCTACTTAAAAAAAAAAAAAAGGTTCCTGAGTGATTCTAATGTGCAGTTAGGACTGAGAACTTCTGCTTAAGACTCTCCTTTTGGAATTGACCCTTTCATGTCTTGTGTTCACTTCTAGCTTCTAGCATGGCTCTGCCTTTCCATTTTCCTTAACATTTTGTTTTTTGTTTTTGTTTTTTTACAATGCAGTCTAAAGATGAGCTGCATCAGATGCCCTGGGATCCTTGTTAACTGTGTAGCTTTTTCATCTCCAAGTCTGGCCTATCAAGTCAGAATCGTAGGGATAGGGCCTAAGACTATACATATCTAACAAGCACCCCAGGTGACTATTATGTGCATGATGATCCGAGAACAGTTTCTGCAAACTCTTAGGTTTTCCGCTGTTTGCCCTGTCTTTCGTTTCACAATAAAGCCCCTCTGTGTATCAGCTACTAGGCTGTTGCTATGTGGCTATAGCATGAACAAGACGCAAACTGTCCTTCTTTTGTGGAACTCTCAGTGAAGCAGGGGAGGACACAATGTTCCCTCACTCATCACAGACACATTTGGCATGGGTAGCAGGGCTCACACGTTTGACATGTGTATCAGAAACTCTTAGGCAGAAAGAGGAGAGTGATCACAGCCCTGCATAACTTTCTCTCAGGGCAGGTCTCCCTGGGGAGGCTGAGAGCACAACTCTGAAATCAGGTTTAAATCCAAGTTGTACATCTTCCTAGTTCTGCAAATTATGGACGCCTCAGTTTTTGTATTAGTTGCCTATTATAACAACTATAACAATATTACCACACACTTAAAAACAACACACGTTTATTCGGGCACAGCTTCTGTGGGTCAGGAGTGAAGGTGCAGTTTGACCGGGTCCTCTGCTCAGGATCTCACAAAGCTGCAATTCAGGATATTGACCAGGCTCCATTCTCATCTTGAGGCTCAAGTGATGATGGGTCTGGTTCTGAGCTCATGTGTTTGTTGGCAGTGTTCAGTTCCTTGCATGCTCCCAGACTCAGGGCCTCAGTTTTTTGTGGGTTATTGACTGGAGGCTTCCCCCAACTCCTTGCCACATGGGCCTCTCAGGATGATAGCTCACAGCATGGCATCATGCTTCTCCAAAGTCAGCCAAACAGTCTGTTAGCAAGACAGGTTTATAATCACAAACACGCCATCCCCTTTGCCATATTCTGTTGGTTAGAAGCTAGTCACAGCTCCTACCTACACTCATGGAAAGGATTACACAAATGTATGATACCAGGAGGTGAGAGTCTGTTAGAGTTTTCCATATGTAAAGTGGGAATAATTATGCTTCCTGTTTCATAGGATTAGAGTGAAGATTAGATGAGAGGATGCATGAAAATCACTTGGTGTAGATAAAGGCTTGCTAAATATTAATGTCATTGTTACTTACCATTGCTAATATTATTATTAGGTCATTACTGGTCATTGGTATCCTGGCTATGAAAGGCACCTCCCTCTGTGCCCCAGAGTTCTCCTGAGGTGTTTCTATGCTGTTCTCACAGAGAGCTCCTTCATTCCACCTTGGCGATCTAGCCCTGGGCCCCAAATCCTTTAACCATTTAGACCTGTCTGAAGCATGCACTAAATTATAAATTAGATGGATGTTTAAGTTGGGTGTAGCATTTTATAAAAAGTGATATCTTTACCTGAGTTCAAGATGTCTTAGAAAGACTATGTTCCTGGTGGCCTCTGCAACTTTGGTCTTTTCTGCACTTGAAGTTCTCCATTAGCAGAGTAGAAGACCGCTCCCATGCTGTTTTAAAAGTCTGCATCTCCACTGCATTCCAGTTTCCCTTTTGACAGAAGTTTATATAACCAGTACCCAATGAGTCCATTTAATGAAAAATTATGTTAATTTTCTAAGCCAGATATTGTATTTGGTTCCAGAGATGTAAAAATCACTAAGACACATCATCCCTGGTCCTCAGGGAGCTTACAGTTCAATAGAGGAATTTGGACTTGAGGCCATTATTTCTCACTTCAGGATAAATGTTACTGGTTGCATGCAGGGTGATTTTAGATAGACCAGGAGCTGCTTGTAGGTGCTACACACACTTGGCATTAAATAATAGTTAAGTTGCAGTGTGATAAAATTACTCCCTTTTTAATTTTCTCTCCTCTTTAAGTCTTTATCAAGAACGGACTCTATTAGTTACTAATATGTCATCAACACTTTGTATTCTCTCTTTTAAACATAAAGCAGAGTGCAGCCTGGACTTTTCTGTAGCTGACAAGTTCCAGCTAGAAAAAATACTGTTATGTTACTATTGAATATATTTTTTTTGTAGGCATAACAGGAAATGAGTTCTTTAAAAAGAAATACATTTAAATAAAAGAATGATCAACTGCCTTTTGAAAAGAGGGCTGCCATATTTTAGCACACCAGTTGATTATTGCTGGATCTACTGATGGTTTAAGAAAATCTGGAAGTTTGGATTTTGTGTGAAATTTTCTAATTATCTGGCTCAAATTAAAAAAATGCTATGCAATTCAAACAAAACACACTGTAGGTGGCTGGTTTTGTAACTTTAGTAGTGAGAGGTATAACACAGGCAGTATGTTTAATTTTGAAGCAATAGTAAGATAAAATCTTGGGGAGGAGTGTTAGTGTCTCTAAGTCTCAAAATGACAGGGTTTGGTTTTCTAGAGTGCTGGAAAGTAAGGACCTTTGTTACCACTTGTGACAATCTGGTCCTACATAATTGGCTGGAAACGTTCATGAAGACTACAGGGTATGCCAGGGACTGGCTTGTTGGGAAAAACTCAGAAAGTGAGTGTTGGAAAATTCAGTATTCTGCAGAGTGCAGATTGGACTGAGTTTGAGAAATCTGGAGTCATGTGTACTATGTGATTTAAAAAAAAACATACAGGAAAACATGCACAGATCCCAAGAGTTCAATCTGATGAATTTTGACAATTGTATATATCCATGTAACCATCATTGCAAACAAGATGTAGAATGTTTCTATCACCCTAGAAAGTCCTCTTGTGACTCTGTCCACACACTCTTATCACATCTTGGGGCAATCACTGTTCTCATTTTCATCACCATAGATTAAGTTTGTGAGTTTTTGGGCTCCATAGAAATGAACTCATACAATATGTTCTCCTCCTGCACCCTCGCCCTGACCCGGCTCTTTTCACACAACAAAATGTTTTAGTGACTGATCTCTTGTGCATATCAACAATTCTTCCCTTTTTATATTTTATTGATGAGGAGTAGTCTATTGTATGAGTAGTCCATAATTTTTTTATCCATCGACAAGTAAATGGGAATTTGTTTCCAATTTTTGGTTAGTCTGAATAAAACTTCTATGAACAATTATTTTCAAATCTTTGTGTGGACACATACTTGCATTCTCTTCAGTAAATACCCAGGAGTAGAATTGGTGGGTCATAGGGTAGATGTGTGTTTAACTTTATAAGAAGTTGCCAGACAATTTTCCAAAGTGGTTATACTATTTTCATTCCCATAGCAATGTAGGAGAGTGAGTTGTTCCACAACCTCACCAATATCTGTATTGTCATTATTTTTTATCACAGTCATTTCAGACAAGGTGAAATGGCGTTTCATTATGGTTTCACTTTGCATTTCCCTGATCATGAAATAATGTTGAACAGTTTTTCATGGGCTTATTGGACACTTATCTTCTAGTGGAAAGTTTATGTCAATGTCTGTCCATTTTTAAATTGGATTGTTTATTGTTTTATTGATTTGTAGGGGTTCTTTACATATTCTGGATAATGGTCCACTGTCAGATACATGTATTGAAAATTTTTCTTTTTTCTTTTCTTACTGGTGAGCAGCCATTTTTGGTAAGCAGCCATTTAAAAATTTTAATGAAGCCCAACTTATCATTTCTCCCCCCTTTTTTGGTAGTGTTTTTTGGGTTCTAAAAAACTTTGCTTACCCCAAGGTTTGAGGATATTCCCGTGTGTGTGTGTGTGTGTGTGTGTGTGTGTGTGTTTTCATAGAAGCTTTATGATTTCAAGCTTGTGTTTAGGTCTCTGATCCATCTCAAATTAATTTTTCTGTATGGTGTGAGGTCGAGGTCAGAGTTTCTTTTATTTCCTTATGGATATGTACTTGTTCCACCACCAGTTGTTAAGAAGGCTTTCCTTTCCTCATTGAATTGACTTGTCAAAAATCAATTGATCATATTTGTGTGGGCCTTCTTCTGAACTCTTTAATTTGTTCCATTGATCTATTGTCCATCTTATGAATACCACACTATCTTGGTTACTGTGGCTTCATATTAAGTCTTGAAATCAGGAAGTGTAAGTGTCCCAACTTTGTTCTCGTTTTTCAAGATTGTTTTGGCTCTTCCAGGTGGCTTGCATGTCCATATACATTTTAAAAATTAATTAATCTATTTATTTTTAAATTTTTATTCACTTCTGAGAGAGAGAGTGAGTAGGGGAGGGGCAGAGAGAGTGGAGGACAGAGGATCTGAAGCAGGCTCCATGCTGACAGCAGCAAGCCTGATATGGGGCTCGACCTCATGGAACCTCGAAACCATGATCCATGCTGAGGTCAAACACTCGACCGAGCCACCCCGATACCCCTTTATTTTATTTTAAGTTTATTAATTTTGAGAGAGAGAGTGTGTGTGAGCAGGGGAGGGGCAGAGAGAGAGGATCCCAAGTAGACTCTGCACTGCCAGCATGGAGCCTGATGTGGGGCTCGAACCCACGAACAATGAGATGATGACTTGAGCCTAAATCAAGAATTGGATGCTTAACTGATTAGCTATCCAGGCACCCCCTCCATACATGTTTTAGAATGAGATGCTTGAGTTTCACCGGAAACTCTTTTGAGATTGTATCTGGGAATGCATTGAATCTATAAATCAATGGGGGAAGACTGTTAAAACGTGACAAACATGTTATATCTAAGCATTTATTCAGGTCTTCTTTAAGTAGTTTTCAGTGTAGAGGTTTTATAAATCTTTCTTCTTCCTAGTTATCTGATGTCTTTTGATACTATTTTAAATTTTATTTTATTTATTTAAAAAAAATTTTTTTAAACGTTTATTTATTTTTGAGACAGAGAGAGACAGAGCATGAACAGGGGAGGGGCAGAGAGAGAGGGAGACACAGAATCAGAAGCAGGCTCCAGGCTCTGACCCATCAGCCCAGAGCCTGACGCCGGGCTCGAACTCACGGACAGTGAGATCGTGACCTGAGCTGAAGTCGGACGCTTAACCGACTGAGCCACCCAGTCGCCCCTATTTTAAATTTTAAAAGTTTATTTCCACTTGTTCATTGCTAGTATATAAAAATTTAATTGACTTATTGATTAACCTTATACATAGAAATGGGCTAAACTCATTACTTCTGGTGAGCTGTTTGTAGATTTAGTAGGTTTTTCTATGTAGAAAGTAATGTCATTTGCACATAATTACAGTTTTACTTCTTTCCCTTATAATCTTTATGCCTTTTATTTATTTGTATTTTTTTGCCTTATTGCACTAACTAGGACTTTCAGTAAGATGTTGAATAGAAGTTTTGATAATGGAAATCCTTGCTTTATTCCTGACCTTAAGAGAAAAATATTCATTATTTTATCATTAAATATGATGTTATCTATAGGTTTAAATATTTTTTAATGTTTATTTTTGAGAGAGAGAGAGAGGGAGAGAAACAAAGTGTAAGCAGGAGAGGGGCAGAGAGAGTGAGACACAGGATCTGAAGCAGGCTCCAGGCTCTGAGCTGTCAGCACAAAAACTGATGTGGGGCTCGTTCTCATGAACTGCCAAATCATGACCTGAGCTGAAGTTTTTAAAAATTTTTTTTTTTCAACATTTTTAATTTATTTTTGGGACAGAGAGAGACAGAGCATGAACGGGGGAGGGGCAGAGAGAGAGGGAGACACAGAATCGGAAACAGGCTCCAGGCTCCGAGCCATCAGCCCAGAGCCTGACGCGGGGCTCGAACTCACGGACCGCGAGATCGTGACCTGGCTGAAGTCGGACGCTTAACCGACTGCGCCACCCAGGCGCCCCTTTTTTTTTTTTTTTTTTTTTAAATTTTTTTTTTCAACATTTTTAATTTATTTTTGGGACAGAGAGAGACAGAGCATGAACGGGGGAGGGGCAGAGAGAGAGGGAGACACAGAATCGGAATGAGCTGAAGTTTTTTAAATAGACATTTTAAAAAATCAGATTGAGGAAGCTTCCTTCTGTTTTTGGTTTGATGAAGATTTTTTTAAAAAAAATTTATGTTTATTTATTTTGAGAGAGAGAGACAGAGCATGAGTGGGGGACAGGGAGAGAGGAAGAGGGAGACACAGAATCAGAAGCAGGCAAAACTAAAAGGCAACCGACAGAATGGGAAAAGATATTTGCAAATGATATATTGGACAAAGGGCTAGTATCCAAAAGCTATACAGAACTCACCAAACTCCACACCCGAAAAGCAAATAATCCAGTGAAGAAATGGGCAGAAGACATGAATAGACACTTCTCTAAAGAAGACATCCACATGGCCAACAGGCACATGAAAAGATGCTCAATGTCACTCCTCATCAGGGAAATACAAATCAAAACCACACTGAGATATCACCTCACATCAGAGTGGCTAAAATGAACAAATCAGGAGACTATAGATGCTGGCAAGGATGTGGAGAAACGGGAACCCTCTTGCACTGTTGGTGGGAATGCAAACTGGTGCAGCCGCTCTGGAAAACAGTGTGGAGTTTCCTCAAAAAATTAAAAATAGATCTACCCTGTGACCTAGTGATAGCACTGCTAGGACTTGACCCAAGGGATACAGGAGTGCTGGTGCATAGGGGCACTTGTACCCCAATGTTAACAGCAGCACTTTCAACAATAGCCAAATTATGGAAAGCCTCAATGTCCATCAACTGATGAATGGGTAAAGAAGTTGTGGTTTATGTATACAATGGAATACTACTTGGCAATGAGAAAGAATGAAATCTGGCCGTTTGTAGCAATGTGGATGGAACTGGAGAGTGTTACGCTAAGTGCAATAAGTCATACAGAGAAAGACAGATACCGTATGTTTTCACTCATATGTGGATCCTGAGAAACTTAACAGAAGACCATGGGGGAGGGGAAGGGGGAAAAAAAGTTACAGAGGGAAGGAGGCAAACCATAAGAGACTCTTAAAAGCTAGGAATAAACTGAGGGTTGATGGAGGGGAAAATGGTTGATGGGCATTGAGGAGGGCACCTGCTGGGATGAGCACTGGGTGTTGTATGGAAACCAATTTGACAATAAATTTCATATTAAAGAAATAAAAATAAAAAAAATATGTTTACTTATTTTGAGAGAGAGACAGAGCATGAACAGGGGATAGGGGGAGAGACAGAGGGAGACACAGAATTGGAAGCAGGCTCCAGGCTCTGAGACATCAGCACAGAGCCTGACTTGGGGCTCAAACCCACAAAGAGTAAGGTCATGACCTGAGCTGAAGTCAGATGCATAACTTACTAAGCCACCAAGCACCCCAAGTTTGATGAAGAATTTTTTTTAAAAAAAGAACGGGTGTTAAATTTTATCAAATGTTTTCCCTGCATCTATTGAGAAAAATCATATGATTTGTTCTCCTTTTTATTCTCCTTTTTTTAATGTTTATTTATTTATTTATTTTTGAGAGAGAGAGAGAGAGAGACAGAGCGAGCAGGAGAAGGGCAGAGAGAGAGGGAGACACAGAATCCAAAGCAGGTTCCAGGCTCTGAGCTGTCAGTATAGAGCCTGACCTGGGGCTTGAACTCACAAAGCATGAGATCATGACCTGAACCGAAGTTAGACACTTAACTGACTGAGCCACCCAGGCGCCCCTATCCTTTTTTATCTTAATGAGATGAATTAAACTAATTGCTTTTTGAATATTGAACCAATGCTTTCCTGAGGTAAATCTCAGTATCCCTTTTATATATCATTGGATTCAATATACAAATATTTTATTAAGGATTTTTGCATCAAAGTTCATGAATGATATTGGTGTATGATTTTTTGTTGTTGTTTGTATGTGACTGGATTCATAAAATGAGTTGGGTGTGTTCTCTTTTATTTTCTGTAAGACATGTTTTGAAAGTGTGGGAAATAATTATGTTATTTCTTAAATGTTAGATAGAAATTACTAGTGAAGACACTGGGTTTTTCTTTGGGGGGAAATATTAAATTATGGATTCAATTTGTTTAATAGATATAGGGCTGTTATTATTTTCTATTTATTCTTTCTTTTGTTAGCTTTGGCACTTTTGTCTTTCAAGGAATTTATCCATTTCATCCAGGTTGTTGTATTCACTGACACACTGTTGTTCGTTTTATCTCCTTATTATCCTTTGAATATTTGTATGATCTATAGTGATACTGCCTCTTCAATTCCTGATACTGGTAATTTGTGTTGCCTCTACTTTTTCCCTGATCATTCTTGCTAGATTTGTTTAGATAGCTTCTAAAATGGCTTCCAATTGTCTCTGACTCTTGGTGTTCACACTTTTTAAAGATCTCCTCCACTTGAGTGTGAGCTAAGCTTATGAATCACCTTTGATGAATAAAATATGGAAAAAGTGATGGGATGTTACTGTGGAGATAAATTTATATAATGACTTTGGCTTGTGTCTTGCACGTCCTTTCTTGCTCTCTTGCTTGTATTTTTTATAAATAGCATACAGTTAATCTTGCTTTCTGATTCAATCTATGAAACTATACCTTTCATATGAATTGTTTAGGCCATTTACATTTAATGGTATTACGGATAGAGTTGTGTTGAAGTCTACCTTTTGTGTTTTATTTTCTATTTGTATCTTTCATCCATTGTTTCTCCATTTCTCTTTTCTCATCTTATTTTGGGTTAATAATTTTTTTTCAGTATTCTGTGTGTGATTTTTTTAACTGTCCTTTTGGTTGATATAGAAAACTTAAAGTTAGAAAATAATATTTATTATTTTTGGTTCCAGAAAAAGCTGCCTTAACTTAGACTCAGAGAGGCTGCTGGTCTCAACTAGAGAGGATGCTTCACTAGTTTCATTAATATGATCATCATGGTGTTGACGGATCGTTACAGCACAAGGCACATTGGGTATCATCCCTGTTCCCTCTGGGATTTGCTGTCATGCTGTAGCACATGAGCCACATTGGCAGAGGATTATATGCAGACAGGCCACAGAGGGCTCAGTCTCTGGTAAGCTAGTCTTTTTGGAGTCTGCATTTCAGTTCCACGGTCAAGCTGTGTCTCTCTCCAGGGGCTTCCAGACTTCTGCTTGCTGTCACCTCTCTCTCCATCACAGCTGCTTCTCTCGGTTTGATAAGTAGCAGGGAACATTCTGGAACCCTGGAGAAAAGCTGTTTGTGGGAGTCACAGACACCCGTGTTTTAGATAAACTTCAGGTGTGCTTCTGACTTTGAGGGGCTTGATTCCAAATAGTACTTTGGTCCCCTCTCCTATTCCACACCATACTGCATATTGTAGGGAAAAGGAGCCATGCCTTATAGGCATTAAATTATCATTCACTCCGTTCCTCCCCATTTTTGCTTTGTTTATGACTTAGATTAATTCTGAATCTCTTGTACCTGGACTCCTATGAAAATTCCAATAAAGCAAAAATGATTAAAATTGGATTGCCCATAGAAACTGAGATGCTGTTTTTCCCCTGGAGCTAGGTTCAGAATCTAAATAAGGGGTGGGGGGGAGGCCCAAACCCTGCATATCAGCCTTTTAAACAAGGCACAGTGGGAATACCTTAGTATGGATCCATAAATACAAAACAGGAAATCTTAAATGGGACTTTCCTCTACAGTTTTTTTTTAAATCCAGTATGAGATTATAGCTTTGATCATACCTTAATTTTTCATTTCCATTTGAACTTTAATTTTACTTAAATTTTCTCCTGACAAATCTCCAAAGTAATATTTAAGTGACACAGCATAATGCTGGCAGATTATTCATATATCAGCCCTTAGGCTACCAAGGAAGGCTTCATCATCTCAGAGTGAGTTTTATTGGAATCTGTAGCTCACAAAATATTGCTTTCTGACAGCCCCCGTGCAGTAGAATTTAAAGGCTTAAGTTTCCGGAGAATCTACACGTCGGTAGCATCCTCTGCTACACCTTTTAGGAACATTAAATCAGCAGGCTCCCCAGTGATACTCCCATGCAAAGGTGTTAGGTAATTCTCCTGCATTTATCTCCAGATAGGTGTGTGGGGTTTGGAACAGTTATTGTTCCTCTTGCTCTTTGAACTTGATTGGGGCAGTACGAGTGTCAGGCAGCAATTGTGCCCATTAATCCAATGAACTTTCCAAAGAGAGATTGGTCTGTCTTGGTGTTGTGAACATGGAGGTGAAATCCTATGCTAGGCTCCTGAAAAGAACTAATTGTGCTTCCTTCATTCATTCACTGAACAAATATTCATTCAGCATCTACTGTTGCCAGCCACTCTTCTAAGTCTTGGGGACAGAACAGTGAAAAAACAAAACAAAACCAGACATTGTTACTCCCTTCATGGAGCCCATGGCTTACATGGAAGACAGAAATTAAACTCACAAATGCATCTATAAATCCATCATATCCAGTAATAAGAGCTACAAAGAAAATAACGTCTCTGTGGAAGAGGAATTTCAGCTGAGATCTGGAGGATGGGTGGGAGTTAGCCAGGTGAAGGAATCTTCTCAACAGTATAGAGAAATATTTTCCTTCACATTTCTCCTGTTCCCAGTGAGTCTGAACCTCTTCATGAGTTATTGGCAACTTGGATATGGTTTCATGAAGTTTGCGTCTTCATATTCTTTCCAGTTTTTGGTGAATTGTCTTTGGTTATTGATTTGGAGGAGTTTTTCACAGATAGGTTTTAATCTACCTGCAGTTTGTGTGGTGTTCTCTAGGTGGGCTTCCAAGTGGGCTGGGCCTGAGTGACGATTGCCCTGAGTGGAGAGGTCTGAATTGGTGGCCTCACAGAATGCTGGTTTGGTCAGATCAGTCTGGGATGAGTGGGTGCTGCATGTTTTGGAGTCTGTATGGGGCCTGTTTTACCGGTTACACTCAATTACAAAAGTTGAGACTCATATTGAAGAGAAATCAAGCTTTTCTTTTCTTAGTCCCACACTGCATGGGTTTCTGTTGTGATCAGAAAAATCCTGGTGGGGTTCTTTGCATGGAATCTTTAAAACAACTGCTTTCTGGGGCATCTGAATGGCTCAGTCTGTTAAGTGTCCGACCTTGGCTCAGGTCATGATCTCACGGTTTGTGGGTTCAAGCCCCGCATCAGGCTCTGTGCTGACAGCTCATAGCCTGGAGCCTGCTTCACATTCTGTGTCTCCCTCTTTCTCTGCCCCTCCCTTGCTCATGCTCTGTGTCTCTCTCTCTCAGAAATAAATAAACATTAAAAAATAATAAAACAACTGCTCTCTGTCTTTCATGGAGGATGGAGGAGAAGGTGCCTTCTTCTATGGAGGGTAACTGATGGGGGAGCTGGTGGTAAACATTGGGGTGCTAGTTTCTCCATCTGTATCTCTAGATATTTCCCATGAGCTTTTTTTTTCTTTCTTTCTTTTTTTTTTTTTAAGGACCATGCTTTACTGACCATGCTTTACTCCACTGATTAGCAAAACAAAGCAGCTTTCAGGAGTCTTGAATTGGGACCTGTGAGATTTTATTGAAAGTTTCTTCTCCATATTTCTTGCCCTTGCAATTTTTGCCCTTGAAATTTCTTGTCAAATTCATTTCTTATGAAAATAAAGGCTGTAGAAGAGTAAGTGGGACATCCCATTTCATTGATCCTTCTGGATTTGTGAGGAAAGTCTATGTGCAGGGAAGGCAAGAGCCCGTGATGCCATTCCCTCCTTTGTGCACTGTGCAAAATCACTAATGGATCACAGTCCCTGTTCTCGTCAAATCCTCAGGATCTTTATCCATGTGGCACTCTAGGAAATTCTTGTCAGTGAGTTTGAGCTGGCGTATAAACAGAAATGTTTTTTCCTTTGCTCACCAGACTTCTCCTTTCACTACTGCCTATTCTATTTGGTACACCTGCCTAGAATTTTCCAAGAAACACTAATGTGACAAAGGAGTTTGGAGGTCAAATAAATCTATACACTCAAATCGTTAAAGGATCTCTGTATTACTTGTATGAAGAAATGTGCATAATCTAGTTAAATTTCTTTTGCTTGTACCTATCAACATCCTAAAAAATTAAATTATGTGATCAGAAATTGTGCTTTTCATCAACGGAAGACATATTTATTGGGCATCTAATCTGCATCAGGTGCTATTCTAGGAGATAGGTGCACTATGGAAAAATAAAGCAGAGAAGGTAGAAAGTAGGTTGCAGGGCTGAGGGTTTCAATGTCAATAGGGTGGTCAGGGATGAAAGGATGATATTCTAACATGGAGGACATGAGGGGGTGAGACATGTTGATGTTCAGGGAAAGGCACTGTGGGCAGAGGATCAGTAGGTGTAAAGGCCCTAGGGTGGGAGCCTGTGGGTTGCGTTCAAGGAGAGCAACAGAGCTGGTGTGGCTGCAGTAGAAAAAATAAGGGGCAAGTATTAAGTTAGGAAGATAGGAAGGCTGCAGAGGAACTTGTAACCCATTGAAACAACTTCAGTTTGGGGGGTTTGAACAGAAGAGTGGCATGATTTGATTTCCACTTTGGGGTTAAGGAAAATGTATGATAGCAGGGTTGACAGGGAAATCAATGAAGAAGCTCTTGCAGAAACTCAGGAGAGAGATGATGGCGGCTTAGGCCAGTGGAGATGGTGTGCAGCGGTAAGATTCTGAAGCAGCAAAATGTATTTTGAAGGTAGATTTTGGGGGTGGGATTTCCTGACAGTTTGGCTGTGGAATGGCATTGGTAATAAAGAAGGAGTCAAGGATGCCTAGAAGGTTTTGGGCTTGAGCAGTTAAGGATGGGGTTCATTTTTTTAAAAATCTTTTTTCAATGTTTATTATTTATTTTTGAGAGAGAGACAGAGACAGAGTGTGAGCAGGGGAGGTGCAGAGAGAGAGGGAGACACAGAATCCGAAGCAGGCTCCAGGCTCTGAGCTGTCAGCACAGAGCTCGCAGCTGGGCTTCAATCCATGGACCACAAGATCATGACCTGAGCTGAAGTTGGATGCTTAACCAACTAAGCCCCAGGTGCCCCAAGGATGGAGTTCTTATTACCTGAGATAAGGAAAGTTTAGGGAGAAACAAGTTTTTTCTTTTTGGGGAGGGGAGAGAGAGGATAGGATGGGCAGGATGTTAAGAGTTCATATAGGACATACTGAGTCTCAGATACCTATTAAACTTGCAAGTGGAGGTGTTGAGAGACAGAACACAGACTCTGGAATCAAACTACTTAGTTTCAAATCACAGTTCTGCTACTTCTTAGCTGCGTGACCTTGGACAGGCTCTTTGTGTCTTATTTTTCTCATGTATAAAATGAGACAATTATATTCCCTGCTTCAGAGGATTATTATGAGGTATAATTGAGTTAGGATACGTAGGGTGCCTGAAACAATGCCTGGCATGCAGTAAGTGCTGAATGTTTGCTGTTGTTAATTGTATGTACACATTTGCTTCATGCTCTATCTCTTAGTGAGGTACAGCCATTTAAGGTTTTAAAGAGGGAGTTACCCTTAAGTTGTAGCATGATAAGTAAAGAAGATTTAGAACCTTTGCTGATTTGGATACTAGCTCCTATCAGTATTCCACATACATCTCTTTCAAATGGAGGTATCTTGTAGAATTCTGATGGTCAGAGATTTATCATAACAGATTATGTTAGATGCATAGCAATGATTCGCAGAGGATGGTAAGAGTTGTTTTCTAGAGACCATGCCTTTTCTTCCCTGCCCCATATCTGGATTCGTTTATGCTCTGTATCTTCTGCAGCCCCTGACTGCTGTGCTCTCTGGAAGACTTCAGTGCAAAGTATCAGATCACTGCTGGGCCAGAACAGGCTTTAACCTCCTCCGTATTCTCCACTATCATCAGGTTTTGCAAGAATAATTTGGTGTAGAGCAAGAGGAATCATTTCTAGAACCAACAGCCATTGGGGGTGAGGCTTATTTTGCCTCTCTCAAGGCTGGCATCTTCACAAAACTTTGGCAATCTCAGTTGACTAGTTGGAGGAGAAATATGAAATTAGTATTTTCCCTTCCACTTAAGCTTCTCAGTGGAAAAGAAAAAAAACCTGGCTGTTCCTGGGGCTTGGCAATGGAATTGGTTACTTGCTTATTAAATTTCAGTTGGTGGTCCCCAGGCTAGTCACTGTCATTACTCTGCTTGCATTTCATGCCTGGCAGGGTTGAGGGTGGCATTTGGCAAGTCCTGTTTCTGTGCTCAGATCAGGAGCTAGGCACTCAGGTGTGCAGACTTTTTCTTTCCTCTCTTAAATCTGTCTCATATCCATCTGCCCAGTATCTTCTACACTCCTCATTCTCTCTCTGCCCTCCTTCCACCCAGCACTTAAAACATCACAAAAGTAACACACACATGCTTGTGGTAAAACAAAATAAAAGAGCCGAGAATTACATAGAAGAAAGAGGAATGCTCTGTTATCTCCTTGTCTCACCCTTTCTATCCCCATCCCTGTTAATAGTATGGGTTGTTTTATACCAGAATTTTTGGTGTATTTAACAACACATACCTAATCTCAGACACAGAGAATTAAGCATACATGTGCACATACACATGTGCCTAAGCATTGTAAAATACATGTAATTTAAAATGATCATTCTTGTGCTTAAAAAAAATCTTGTGGTACTGAAAGGGTTATAATTAAAAAAATTACTTTCTACCTTTGTTTACTCCCTAGAGGCAATAACTGAACTTTTTTAGTTTCAAGCCCACAGTGATCTTACCACCATGGCTCAGAAAATGTGTATATATCACTCGTTCTTGATTGATGAGTTTCAGTCATTATCAGCTCAAATTTCTGACTGTGATAGGTGAAGTTTAACTTCATTTCCACCTCATACCTTCCCTTCCCCCAACCATGAAAGATTGTTAATATTATTCTATTTAGTAAAATTAACAAATAGAGCTTACGTTATTTTGGCTATGTAAATATTATTCTTTTCAAAGCCAATAGTACTAAGATGATATTTTATTTCTTGTTTGTTTCTGGAGTTTACAGTCTCCCCTATTCCCCAAACTATTTGCCTTCTTTGTGTCTTAAATTATTTTTTCAAGATTTTTCTTATAATAAATATATGGTCAAAATCTTTTTCATTTCTTTTCCCCTTCCTTCGTTCCTTCCTTCCTCTTTTTAGGACACCCTTCTTAGATCTCCCTTCTACATGGCTGTACTCCTGGGTCTTCCCTGTTGTTTACTGGGGGTTGTGTCTCTGGGCTTGGCATTTTCAGAGTTTAAGGCTCTGAGTTTCTTGAATGTCGACTGGCTTCCACCTTGGCTGTTCCTCTCATTTCTCATCTTGTCTTGGCTGGTTTCCTCCACCTTGTTTCCTGGTACCACTTCCTCAAACATGCTCCAGGAATGTACTAAAACCTGTCTTTAACAGGGGATTCTCCTCTCTTTCTTCTAATTCTTGCAAGTCTCTGGCTTTTAAAATTCCTCTTGTTTTTGGGGTGCCTGGGTGGCTCAGTCAGTTAAGCGTCCAACTTTGGCTGAGATCGTGATCTCACACTCTGAGTTCGAGCCCTGCAGTGGGCTCTGTGCTGATGGCTTGGAGCCTGGAGCCTGCTTCAGATTCTGTCTCCCTGTCTCTGTGCCCCTCCCCTGCTCATTCTCTGTCTCTTTCTCTCCCTCTCTCAAAAATAAATAAACGTTAAAAAAAATAGTAAAATTCCTCTTGTTTTAATGAGTTTTTAGGAGATAAATACATGTACTTAATCTGCCACTTTGAACCAGAGGTCCCACTTAGGGTTAAGATTTCTGTATTTCTCTCTCAGTTTCTGTATTTCTTTGTCTCTCTGTATTATTATTTTTCACTTAGGCTCATCTAGTGATTGATGGCAGCCCTCTCAGTCAAAACTAGATAGAACTTAGTGTGTGCACGCCACAGTGAATAACATCAGAGTTAAGTGTCCTGAGGTTTACTTAGGAGTTCGTAATGCTTTGTCATGCTTTCTTAGGTGTCTGAGCCATCTCAAATTTGGTAATGTTTGTTAATTATTATATATGGGGATGTGACTTTACAAAATGATGAAACATAAAAAAAGCAATTCTGTTAGATTATGCCATATGTGCATAGATGTGCACAGACAGATAAAACCACATTTCACCTGATTCCTAAAGCTTCTGTTTACCTGCTGCCTTTTTTTTTAGATGTATCATGGACATCTTTGAACCATTTTCAAATTTAAACTAGAGCTGGAACTTCTCCTTCCAGCCCTGTGATTTTGAGTGAGCTGCTGGTTCCTCTCTGCTTACTTTGAGCAGAAAATGATGATTTGTTGTTCCTATTTTTCCCTTTGGGTTCAGCTCTAATGTCACCTCCTCCACAGACTCTTTTCCAGTCTTCCCAGGGATGGGCGGCAGAGTGTAGAGATGAAAAGTGTGTACTCTGGGATTAGGCAGACCTGTTTTAGAATTTCAGCTTCACCATTTTCTAGGTACAGAGATATGGGTATGCTATGCAGCATCTTTGAGTCTGCTTCCTCACCAGTGAGGCAGGAAACTGTACCTGTCAGGGTCACTTTGTCTGGGCTAGGGATATGTGGGCAGAGACCACACCACATACTGCTGTAAGGTTGGAATTAATCCTCAGTTTATGAGAACCATGAACAGGAGAGTCGGTGCTCACCTGGGATGATGGTGTCTGTGACTAATATGATCTTGCTAGACTTGAGAAATTAATTTCTTGTTGTGCCATCATCTGTTGTTTCTTTTTGTTTAATTTATTAAAAAATTTTTAAAAAATATTTTTTAATGTTTATTTGTTTTTGAGAGACAGAGCATGAGTGGGTGAGGGGCAGAGAGAGAGGGAAACACAGAATTTGAAGCAGGCTTCAGACTCTGAGCTGTTGAACCCACGAACCGTGAGATCATGACCTGAGCCAAAGTTGGACACTTAACTGACTGAGCCACCCAGGCGCCCCTATTGTTTCTTTTTAAATATCTGCAGTTTGCATTATTATTTTTTCCCATACATGCAGACTTTTTTTATATCAAAAATTTGCTATGGAACAGCAGGAGAGAGCACTTGTCAGTAAATGACCCCAGGTCCACTGATAGTTTCTATGGGAAAAGGATTCATTTTGACTCTTACTTCTCATAAACCATAAACCGAAAATCAATTCCAGGTGGATTTTAGATCTAAATGTGAAAGCTTAAAAAATAACATTTTTAATAGATAACACAGAATATTTTCATGAACTTGGAGTGTGGGCAAAGATTTCTTAGAACAAACACACTAACCTTAAGAAAAATTGATAATTGGGTCTTAAGGAAATTAAGAACTTCTTTTCATCAAAGGACACCTTTTAAAAAAATGTTTATTTATTTTGAGAGAGAGAGAGGGAGAGTGTGCATGCAGGAGTGGCAGAGAGAGAGAAAGAGAGAGAGGGAGAGAGAGAGAGAGAGAGAGAGAGAGAGAGAGAGAGAGAGAATCCCAAGCAGGCCCCATGCTGTCATCACAGAGCCTGACATGGGGCTCAGTCCCATGAACCCTGAGATCATGACCTGAGCCGAAATCAAGAGTCAGATGCTTAACTGACTAAGTCACCCAGGCACCCCTGAAGGATACCATTAAGAGAGTAAAAGGGCATCTGACAGGTGACTTGTATCTAAGATATGAAACTGACTCCCATAAATCACTTAGAAAAAGACTGATAATCCACAGCAAAAAAGTAGGCACAGACTTGACTAGGCATTTTGCAAAAAAGATAGCCAAGTTATAGTAAGTATATATGAAAAGATGCCCCACATGATTACTCATTAGGAAAATTCAAATTATTTTGTTTTAATTTTTATTTTTTAACTTTATGAGAGAGAGAGAGAGAGAGAGAGAATGAGCACAGGTGGGATAGGAATAGAGAGAGGAGAGAGAATTCCATGCAGGATCCCCACCTTCAGTGCAGAGCCCAATGTGGGGCTCAAACCCACGAACTGTGAGATCATGACCAGAGCCAAGATTGAGAGTTGGATGCTTAACTGAGTGAGCCACCCAGGCGCCTCAGGAAAATTCAAATTAAAACCACTACACATATATACAATGGTTAAAATGAAAAACACTGACAAGACCGAGTGCTGGTAAGGATGTAGAGCAGTTGGAACTCTCATTCATGACTGTCCTGCTGTTAAAACCTTTTGTAAAGTCTTTGGTGGTTGGCACTGTTTTTCAGAAGGAACTCACGTAGACACACTACACCCATAATAGGGAATAGTTATGGAGGCATTGGTCCCTCTTTGTTATTGATCCAGACACAGCTTTAGCAAGCCCCAGTTCATGGGAAGTAGCTCTGATATTGTTCCCCCTCTGGATTCCCATGGTCACGTGCTCCTGACCCCAGCACCGTAATAACTTGTGGAAACATCTGTCCTCCCTGATAACCATGAGAGCTGCCAAGGCCGGGAACGTGTTGTTACCTTCTGGATTTTCTGGTGCTTAGGATGGTGTCTGATACCTAGAAGATGCTCACTAAGTGTTAGGGTGCTACATGAGTGAAACCCCACATGAATTACACAAAGGGCCGGTTTGTGATTTTATTACATAAAAATATCCCGGTAGATATAAGCAACAAGGAAAGCATGTTTAGGAGATTCTGATTAAATATGGGCCGTATGTTGTGATCGGAACTTATGTAGAGTGGGAGGAGAAGGTCTTTGAGGCATATCTTAGAACGTATAGGCAATTGTCTTCCAGGGCTGCTGAAAGTAGGAACAGAGTTTCTTCAAATTGGGAAGATCTGGGGGCGCCTGGGTGGTGCAGTCGGTTAAGCGTCCGACTTCAGCCAGGTCACGATCTCGCGGTCCGTGAGTTCGAGCCCCGCGTCAGGCTCTGGGCTGATGGCTCGGAGCCTGGAGCCTGTTTCCGATTCTGTGTCTCCCTCTCTCTCTGCCCCTCCCCCGTTCATGCTCTGTCTCTCTCTGTCCAAAAATAAATAAAAAACGTTGAAAAAAAAAACAAAAACAAAAAAAACAAAAAAAACAAATTGGGAAGATCTGGCTTAAATTATAGGTGACATGGGGGTACATTGGATTCACCTATGGGGCTCTTGGGCCAGAGAGGGACCTGTCATCCTTTATAGGGGCCAACACTGAGCTCTGAGGAGGGGCCCATGAGTCTGGCAGATACTGTGTTGAACTTCATAAGATTGCTTGGACAGAGAAATCCAGTGTAAGCCTGGCACGGAGAAGCACAAGGGCAGACACTGAAAACGGCAGGATTGGATCCAATCTTGCCACTTCTCACATGGCTGACTGCGTTTAGCATGCTCCGGCGTGAGGAGCAGCAGGCATTTATTTGTTTCCTGGTGTTTAGTGACTTTTCCCACAAGTGTGTCAGGGAGCATGGCTGGCCCAGCGAGGAGACTTGCTTCCATTTTGTGCCAGGCACCCGGTTGGCTGGTTGCTTTCTGTAAGTGGTTTAATTTTGTCTTCACAGCCACCCTGAAGGATAGATACCACGTCTCTGCTTTAGACATGAGGGAATGAAGGCTGCTGGTGATGCTTGTTGCTCAAAGTCATGCACAGCCAGGGGGCGTGATTTGAATGCATGCCTGTTGCTCCATTCACTGCAGTCCATGGGGCCCCCTCCTTTTCCCTGCAGCCTTCTGAGGTGGCCCCAAGCCATGTCAGTTGAGAAGGGGAGCACGGATCAGTTAACAAAGCTGCCCTAGGCATAGCTGTCCCCACAGCACTGAGACTCTTTGCATTAGTGCCATTCTTGTTTTAGGGGCGATTAGACTGGAAACAAGTCTCATCTGGGCTCCCCTTGTTCATCAGGCCCTTTCCTACAGAACCAGCAAGGTTGTCTGAATATGGGGTTTTTGACCTGGACCCCACAGGGCCCAAGGCTATCCGTAGGTTGGTGAGTTTTAGAGACAGGATAGCGGGTGGAGTGGAAGTGATGGTCTAGTCACCACTGGAGTGTATGGGACATTTTGGGCATCCTTTATTTGTGTGAAGTTGTAGATCCCATCACATTCTCAAGATGGGTCCATGATCTAAGAGCACCAGACCACCACTAATTACGCAAAGCCATTTTTCATTCAGGGAGCGCTTTCCATGTCTTATCTTATTAAACCCTCCTGGCAATATTGTGAGGCAGGTGCCTTATTCTTCCCACTCACATGTGAGGACACCACAGCCTGGAGAGAGAGGTAGAGTCACTTGGCTGAGGTCACACAATTGGTAGTTGATGGAGCTGGGGTCTAGACTTAGACACTCTGACTTCAGAGCATGTGCTGCTGGCCCAAGAGGAAACCTGCCCTTGGGTAGATATGTAGCTGCTGTTTGTTAGGGAAATTCAGGGTGCCACAACTCAGGGTGCTCCAGGGGGAGTGTGGGGAGGCAGAGTGCAGAGCCCCCACCCATGGCGTGTGCTGGCTTTGCCTCTGGAGCACTTGAGGCATCTCTCTTCCATCTTCTGGAGCATCTGGAGGAAGGAAGAACCAGGGCGGGCTTTTCCACTAGGCACAGTAGGCCCTGGGCCTAGGGCCACTGAAAATGCTCTAATTTCTTTTGAAATCAGAAGAAGAAAAATGAACTTTTAGATTGAAGAAAAAATTTAAACATATAATAGTGACATATCTGTCTTTATATCAATAGGTAAAAAATCTAATATATGTATATAATACATATATACACACACACATATATATGTGTGTGTGTATATATATGTGTGTGTGTGTGTGTGTGTATGTTTTCTTTTGATTTGATGGAGGAACGGAGCCCATGAAGGCAAAAGTGGCTCAGGCCCACGAAAGTCATGACATGGCCCTGGAAAGGGCACTGTGGGCCTCTGCGAGATGTCCTCTCCCATGCCAGCCATTCCGAGGAGTGAGCCGCTTGCATCACAAACTGGTTTACCTGCCTGGGAAATTTATTTAGGTTCTTGAGCCTCATGAATCATGATGGAATTACTGGGAAAATGTATGAAAAGAAATGTACAGACAGAATTGTTTGCAATTCTGATGGGTTGATGGGGCAAATGGCCCTGATGTAGGGGTGGCAGACGCTGTGTAGGAACTCTCAGTGAGGCCGGTTTGCAGCAGAATGAGGGAGAGGCCACCCATCTGTCCAGGTGAAACGTCTTAAGTCAGAATTAGCATTCCCATGTTTAATTCCACCATTATTGCCCCAGGGGCTATGTAATCACTGGTGATTAAATGGAGACAGAGGGATGTGCTGAGAATTCCTCTCTGCCAGGATCTAAATAAACAGTGTTAAAGGGCACTGCTGTGATTTTTCTCAGTTCCCATGAGTTGAAATGACTGAGTTTTTTGGAGCAGCTCCCAGGGAGTGGTCTCTGTGTAGCTGGGCCCTCAGTTGCCCTGCAGGTGTTTTGTGCTGGGATGACTCCCTTCGAAATCAGGGGCCCGGCAGTGGCAGGGGACAAGAGTCCCAATTATCCCTGACATTTGTTTAGCAGGGACTCTGCTTGTTAAATGCAGTGAGTACTTTTTCAGGCAATTAATTTAAGGCTTTTAAAATTTGCTTTGCTGGTGAGCATGTTCATCAAGAGCACCAGGAAGGTAATTGCATAAGCTGCAGTCCTACATTGTTCATTTTGGTAGTTGGATAGAGAAGTGGGACCTCCTTTCTCCTGAGACCACATAGGATGGTCACACTGGGATGTCCAACACTGTGCTCTCACATCATGTGACAAGACCATCATACACGCTCATGCTCTTGAATTTGGAGAATCACCTGTTGGTGGAGTTTTGTGACAGATGCTTCCTGGCCCCTGTGGTCTCTAGTCCTACCCTCCTCTAGCCATCAGAGATCTCATCTGTCCCACTCTTCCCTTTGCTCTCTCTGTGCAGCCATACTGGCTGACTGAATCATACTTGCCCCACCACAAGGCCTTTGCACATGTCACTCTTTGCCAGGAATGCTCCTTCTACCCAGTTGACTCCTCTTTTTTTTTTTTTTTTTTTTTTTTTAAGATTTTATTTTTAAGTAATCTCTACACTGAATATGGGGCTCGAACCTATGACTCCAAGGTCAAGAGTCGCACACTCTACTGACTGAGCCAGCCAGGTGCTCCCCCTTTTTTTAAACTTTAAAAAATTGTGATAAGATATATATAACATAAAATTTGCCATTTAAACTATTTTTGAGTGTAAAGTACATTCATATTCCTGTGCATCCATTAGCACTATATGTTTCCAAAATTTTTTCATCATCCTAAATAAAATCTCCGTACCTATGAGGCAATAACTTTCCTTTCATCCTTCTTCTCAGTGTTCAGTAACTCTTATTCTACTTTCTGTCTCTAAATATTGCTTTATAAGAGATGGGGGAGCACTGGTCTATGAAGGCAGCCCTAGGCCTTCAACACTTATAAAATAGAGCAGAGTCATGTTCTGGGAAATTCACATGGATATCTGTAGGTTTGGATTCCAGCTAAGACACTTTAACCAGGTTATTTTCACCTACTGATATTAAATCTGGTCAGCACTACTCAATTTGCTTCTCACATTTCCCACTCAGGGTAGCAAGCCCTGCCCCCATCCTTCACTCTGTGGATTTGTTGGAATTATTTATTTGGAAATAAGAGAAACCTATTTGTGTTGGCTTAGGCCAAAAAAGAGACTTTGTCAAAGGGAGATTGAGGTTCCCCATTATGGTAGACAGAGTTCTCCCAGTTATTCAAACATTAATCTAGCTACTGTAGCAAAGGGATTTTGTAGATGTAATTAAGGTCCTGAATCAATTGACCTTAGGATAGGGATATTATCCAGGTGGGCCTGATCTCCTAACCTTTTAAAAGTAGCAAGTCTTTTCTGGTTGCAGAAGGGCAAGTCAGAGATTTGAAGCACGAGAAGGACTGGATCCACTGTTGCTGGCTTTAGTTGGAGGTGTTTTCATGGCAAGGAGGGCAAGTGACCTGTAAGAGCTGCAAGTGGCCCCTGAAACTCCCAAGGAATCAAATTTTTCCAACAACAAGAATGAGTTTGGAAGTGGATTTTCCCTAGCGCCTCTACACAAGACTTCACCCTGCTTGACACCTTCTTTTCAGCCTTGAGCAGAGGGTCCTGTCATGCCAGCCTCCTGCCTTGCCCGACTGGGAGCAAATAAATGGGTCTCATTTTTTTGTTTTTTTGTTTTGTTTTGTTTTTTTTATTTTTTTTTCAACGTTTTTTATTTATTTTTGGGACAGAGAGAGACAGAGCATGAACGGGAGAGGGGCAGAGAGAGAGGGAGACACAGAATCCGAAACAGGCTCCAGGCTCCGAGCCATCAGCCCAGAGCCCGACGCGGGGCTCGAACTCACAGACCGCGAGATCGTGACCCGGCTGAAGTCGGACGCTTAACTGACTGCGCCACCCAGGTGCCCCAAATGGGTCTCATTTTGAGCCACTGCATTTATGGTAACTTGTCATGCAGCAATAAAAGTATACACTCCTAGAATCCAGGAGAGGAATGCAGCTGGGCCTCTAGAAGGGATTAGAACTGGGGATTAGAAAATGCTCAGGCACCTGGCATCTTCCCCCACCTCTCATCTCTGCCTTTCTCTACATTTATTGTTTATCTCTCTCCTCTGCAGATTGGCCGATCAGTTCCCTGTCTATGTGAAGGAATGTGGTGTCCATGGCTTCCAAGTTTGCAGGTCATAGTCTTCAGTGCCCTGCAGAGATGTTATGGCTATTTCTTTTTAGCCCGGTTCTGGATTCCCGAGGAGAGAGATTGGTCCAGTTTTGGTTAATTGTTCACTACAGGCATAATTAGCTGTGAGAGCAGAGGATCATAAGTATAAATATGACTTAATAGAGGCCAACCTCTGTAGAATGGGGGTATTGTTTCTAGAGAAAGAGGGTCATTGTGAACCTGGAAGCCGCTCCCAAATAATCCATTGCCTTCAGAGTTTGCTCTTGATTTGTCTTTGCTTTAAAGCTCTGTCCAAATGGGCTCTAACCATCTGCTTTCCCACTGGCCTTTTCATTTCCTTCTTTTCAAACAATAACCTCCTAGAGGCTCTTTTTATCCCTCGAGTATGATCTTCCATCTGGGAGTCCTGGGAACCCTCTTGGAGACATTCTTATTGGGCATCAGTTCTGCATCAAGCTCTTTGCTGGGGGCCGAGGCACTGTTGAAACTACATAGAACGTGTCCTTGATGAATTTCTAGCCTAGTTGGGGAGATGCACCATTTCAGTGTTTCATAGTATGTTCGAAGACAGAGGTGCTGTATTAGATGGGGAAAGTCACACTAACTGCTATAATCATGACGACTCCAGAATCTCTGTAAGTTATGCAGTAGAAGTTTGTCGCCCACCTGACAGTTCATGGAGAATATTGGTTGGATACTTTTCCATGTAGTCTTTCAGGGATCCAGGCTCCTTCTGTTCCGTGCCAACATCATCCTCTGGGCCTTGGTATTCACTGCTGCATTCTCTGTATCTGTCCAGCTGACAGAGGAAGAAAGCCTGGAAGATAGCATGGGAGTTTCCATGGGTCATCATCTTTCAACAAGAGCTGTGTATCACTACTTCCTATTTTCCACTGGCCCAAATGCAGTCATATGACCTCACTGCAAGGGAGCCTGGGAAATGTAGTTTAGCTGTGCATCCAGGAGGAAAAGGGGTTTGGTGAATAAATGGCAGTGTTCTCTCTTCCACAGGTGTGAACAAGGCTTTTGGGGGCACACAGGAAAATCATTTAGCCCATTCTGAGGGTTCACAGAAGGGTTCTGGAGGAGATGATACCTGCACTGATTTTTTTTATTTTAGTGTTTATTTATTTTGAGAGAGAGAGAGAACAACATGTGTGTGCACGTGAGTGAGGGGTAGAGAGAATCCCAAGCAGGCTCCATTCTTTCAGTGCAGAGCCTGATGCACAGGACTTGATCCCAGGAAACAAGAGATGACCTGAGCCAAAATCAAGAGTCAGACGCTTAACCAACTGAGCCACCAGTCGCCCCTGCGCTGCGTTTTGAGGGATAAGTAAGACTTAATGAGCTAAGATTGGCTGGGGATGTTATTCTAGGCAAAGACACAGAGTTGGGAAGTGCATTCCTGTGGGTGTGGACGTTTCTGGTATTTAGGCAGAGAGTAGGAACAAGTGTGCTAAGCAAGTTTAGTGCTTTGCTGGAGTTTATAAAAGCCCAGAATAGAAAACAGTGGGTCCAAAAAACAAGACCCTCCAAAGACTATTTTCTTTTTCTTTTTCTTTTTTTTTTTTTTTTTAAATTTTTTTTTCAACGTTTTTTATTTATTTTTGGGACAGAGAGAGACAGAGCACGAACGGGGGAGGGGCAGAGAGAGAGGGAGACACAGAATCGGAAACAGGCTCCAGGCTCCGAGCCATCAGCCCAGAGCCTGACGCGGGGCTCGAACTCACGGACCGCGAGATCGTGACCTGGCTGAAGTCGGACGCTTAACCGACTGCGCCACCCAGGCGCCCCAACTATTTTCTTTTTCTTAGAAGTCTTTTAGAGGACTCAAGAGTCTCCATAAAACTCATCACATCTCATAGACACCAGACTTGCTGTCCTTTTTGCTGCAGAGTCTTGAGAGAGAGGTGCCCGTAAGACACCTTAGTTCCCAATCTATCTGCAGAGGATGTAGAAATGATGTTTCTGGGCAGATATAGTCATGAGCTCTCCTTGTGTGACTGTCAGAAAGTGAGTGGCCTGGAGTCTGCAGGTTGGCTTTTGGCCTCTGTGTTAGGACCACAGCCTGATGCTATAGGCTTTGGATAGAGGGGTTTGGGGGCCCAAGGGGGTCTCCAGGAAGCCTCAGCCATGATGGAGCTCTGCGATGTGTGTGTACAGCTGAGTCCATTGTTGTGTTATTCTCCCTGGCTCAGTGCTGGCTCAGTGGCTGCCCTCCCTCTGGCTTATCATTACTGCAAGCTGCCCTCTGCTATGGCAGAGTCAGATGGCTCCTGGGGCCTTCTGTCCGTGGGCAGGGGTTTTGATTTTTAGATGCTGCTACTGCCGTGGGCCCCATGTCTTTCTTGAGTCTCAGAGAAACTGTACTTGACTGTGTGCATTCAAGCACCGGAGACTGTATGTATTGTGGTAGGCAGTGTTTCTCAACCTCAGCCCTGTTGTCAGATCATCCTTATTGTGGGGGGATGGGGGTTGTTCTGTGCACTGTAAGCTGTTGAGCAGCATTTCTGGCCCCTACCCACTGGATGCCGGTAACAACCTCAGTCAAAAATGTCTCTAGGCGTTGCCAAATGTCCCCAGGCTTGGGTGGGGTGGGGGGTAAAATTACCAGGAGTTGCTAATCACTGGGTTAAAGGCATGAGAAATAATAGTTCACATTTTTTAAACCACTAGGTTCTGGGGTGGTTCATTATTTTGTAATAGATAATGGAAGCAGTGGCTGTCATAGTCCGTCCTGCTCCACGTGGGACCACTGGGAGGATTTGGGGTAAATGGAAATGTGGATCACTGGCAATAGGAGAGAATGTGTACGACATGCTGCTTTTGTGGTTCCCTGTGATGAGTCACATGCAGGGAAGGAGGGACCTCACACTTTGTTATGCTTTCTTACACCAATGGTAACTGTCCTCTGAGTATTCCCTGTGTCTAGCCATCCTGCTAGGTTGTTGCACCTTCACCTGCGCTATGATGGGTCCTGGGCTATCCCCACTGTACAGCTGAAGACACTGAGGCTTAGGTGGGTGACACATGTTGCCCATGGCCATAAATGGGACTTGAACCCCAGCATGTCAGATTCCAAAGCTCAAGCTCTTCGCTGTATTTTTCAGGTCTGATTTTGGTCGTAACAAAGAGAGCACTTTGGGTTCTTTCCAGCTCTGGGAGATTCTGAGAAAAAGTACAATAAAAACAAAGCCAGAAGCAGTAGGAAGTGCCCTAGAAGGGTAGGTAGGTAAAAGGTCTTTCAGATTGCCCATCAGGTATAATTCTAACTCAACTGTGTACGTGTGGGTTGGGAACAGTTGAGGTGTACTAGTTTGCACATGTGTGCACACACTTGGGGTTTGGGAGGAGTATGTGCCCTAAGTCTGGGTGCTGGGCTGGGCCCCCTGGCAGGGGGGAGAAACCCACTTTCAGTGTGTAGGTCGAGTGTTTCTTGCTGCGGCATTACTCCTGTCTTTGGAGGCATCCTTTATGTCCCCAGCGAGGCTAGTCTCTAAGACAGCTTGAACTGATCCGTCCCTCTCAAGCAAAGATGCTCCTAGTGCATCAAAACTGTTCTTGCTCAAACGTCTTTGTTCTCCTAGAGTTTATGTGCAACAGAGACACTTGAGCCCCCAAGTGCCCTTCATGGATCAGCTCAGATCCTGGGTGCCCATGACACTTGTTAGGTCTGTGACCTTGGGTGAATCTTTTTCTTTCTCCAACCTCACGTTATGAACTGAAAAAGGAAGACAATAGTGCCTGTCTTGTTTTATTTACTTTGAGGGTTAGCTGTAGTAATGCACGTAGAACACTTAGAGTGGGAATCACACACCCTTGGTAGCGATTGTTGTTAACTGTTACTATTCCAGCTTGCACAGGTGGCTCTCTCCTCTCAATATTTGCCCTTGGAGTCTGAGGTCTTTGGGACCTGGAGTTTTGTTGAAGATTTTATGCTCTGAAATCAGACAGACCTGAATCCCCATTTTGTAGTCATGTGTCCTTGTGTAAGGCATTCTACTTTTCTGTGCTTCAGTTTCCTCAACCATAAAATGCATGAGGAATATCTATGATATAAGGATCAAATGGTTTAATGTTCTCAAAACACTTAGAGCAATCTTGGCAAACGACAAACTGCTATATATGTATGTGTTATGAGAAAGGCATTTTCTTGGTGACTCAGTCCATACATATGTGTGAATATATATATATATATATATATATATATATATATATATATATATACACACACATACAGTGTATGACTTAACACAGTACTTACCTTTACTATATGCAATTCACATTCTTCCCTTTCATTCTTTTCCCCTTCCTATTATTTCATTTGATTAAAAAGAGCTGGTCATGACCCACTGAATTGATTTCATGATCCATGAATGGGTCATGGCCTGCAGTTTGAAAAACACTGCTGGAACGGACCTTTCTTCCCTGCCTTGCTCATGTTAATCGTCTGGGTCCCCTGGCATCTGAAACATCTGGCCCCGCATCAGCAGCCTTGCCTCATTCTCTCTGCCCCGCTGGGCTCGGCAGACGCATTGTTCTGTGCACCTTCACGAGCATCAGATTAATTAGACATTTCAGAGGAGATGGACTTTTAAAGCAATAGCTTCATTAGCATGGCTGTGCTGGAAGCTCTGAAAAGTAAAACTCAGTTATTTGTATGTTAATAAGCCAGCCTGGGCCTCAGAAGCCAGCTGATGAGCTTTAGCATTTCTCCATAAAACCTGATCCTGCACAGCTACTCATGCTCAGTCTTGCTGATGGATCTGTGAAAATCTGCCCATCACCACGGTCCCTGTGACACAGACAAGGATAAATGGGTGGGGGGTGTCAGGCACAATGGGATCTGAGCTTGGACTGGGTTCAGTCTGAACCCCTTCATTAGGCACTGAGCTTTGCGATGTTGATAGACACTGTATTGTGTTTTGTTGACCCCGTCACATTGCATTTGTACAGCACTCAAGGGCTTTCAAAATGTTCTTACAAACACTGACTCAGGCAAGACTTACCAGCCAGCCCAGGCAGATGTGCATACACATATCTCTTTGTTGTTGAATCTCTTTACTAAGTGCAAAGTCTTCCTGCACAGCACCTGGCTTCTCCCTCTGGGGTCCTGGACCAATGGCAACAGTATCAAATGCAGACTCTCAACCCTACCCCAGACCTCCTTGTCAGAACCTGTATGTTAATAAGACCAGCAGGTGATTTGCATGTCCACTGAGGTTTGAGAAGCACTGGTCTTCCAGGACACCTTCTCTTTTTCTCTGTCTTCTCTCCTTCTTCTCTCCCTCCTTTTTCTCCTTCCCCTGCCTTTTCCCAACCACTTATAAAAGGTACAGTTGGGGCCCTGGCTCTAAGTGGGAACATGAGACTCACTTGATTCTTTGTACCTACACTGACTTATTTGAGAAGCTCCTACTCCTGCACAGTAGTGTGAAAACTAAATTTAGTCCAATCCAGTAAATTTTCTGCCACATTCATTTTAAATTTAATTTTAGAATTAACATGCAGTAAAATTGACTTTTTTTGGGGATGTGCAGTTCTATGAATGATTCTATGAACACATGTATAGATGTATGTACCTACCATTGCAATTGGATACAGAACAGCTCTATCACCCACCAAAACTCCCTAGTGCCACCACACTTTTGTAGTCACACTCTCCCTTCACCCCTAATCCTTGGCAACCACCTGTTTTCTGTCCCTGTAGTTTTGTCTTTTCCAGAATGCGCTATAAATGAAATCATACAATATGTAAACTTTTCAGCCTAGCTTCTTTCCCTTAGCAAAATGACTTCGAGAATCCTATGAGTTGTTGTGTATCATTACTTCCTTTTTATTGCTGACTCTGTTCCATTGTACGGATGTACCACAGTTTACTTGCTGAAGGTCATTTGGATTTGTTTCTGGTTTTGGGTAATTATGCACAGAGCTGCTTTAAACATTCCCATTCTGGTCTATATAAACATAAAGTTTCATTTCTCTAGGGTGAATACCTATGAGTGGAATTGCTGGACACATTATAAGTGGCTGTTTATAAGAAATGGCAAACTGTTTTCCAGAATGGCTGTATCCTTTTACATTCCCATCAGCCACACACGAGACTTGTCAGTGCTTGCTGACAAGCATTAGTATGGGTAAAATTAGTATTTTACCCATTCTAATCGTGTATACTATCACCTCCGAACCCGTTTAACCTTTTCTATTTCCCAGGACTCACCCTGCTCCTGTACTGGGGCCCAAGGGTCCTGGGGTAATGTCGATTCTAGCAGAGTATAAAAATGTCATATACACAGGAGTCAGGTTGTTTTCCCAGTAGACTCAGAGAAGTCTTATTACACAAAGTTCTGATTAGCACCAAAAATAACAAAATAATTTTACAAGTCCCTTCCAACCACAATAAGTCCCATGCACACACTTGAGGATACAGAAAAGTTATAGGAGCCCTAGAAGGACAGTGCTCCTGTTGTATTTATTTGTCCAGTAAGGTCTTTCCTTGTCTCTGGCATTCCAGATCGGCCATGACCAGACAGACCCTCTGACGTCCATGCCCTCCATCCCCACTCTCGAGTCTAGCTCACAGAAAATGGAAAGCAGGCGGTCTTCACTTTTTAGCTAGATTTCAGAGGCCTGGGACTCCCCCCAGGTCTGTAGGCAGGTTTCTTTAGCAGAGGTCATCCATTTCTGTTAAAAAGAGAAACATTTTATAACAGTCTGTTAATTTAAAGCTGGGCTGCCTTGATGATGATGGTGTCTGGCAGGGAATGGGCGAGGGAAAATACAAGAAAGTTTTTTGCCTGTAAGGCATATCTGCTAATTCCATGTTAATGTCATGTATCCAAATGATTAATATTCTACCTCAGGTAAAAGCACAGCACAGACTCAGAGGTTTTCATTCATTCATTCATTCATTCATTCATTCATTCAGTAATATCAAGCAAATACTGTGCACCAGGCACTGTGCTAGGAACTGGGATGCAGCATGAAAAAACACAAAAAGCCCTGCTGTGGAGAGCAAATGTTTTGGTTTAGAGAGTTATTGATTGTTGAGATATGTTAGAAAGCAATTGTGTGCTATGGGAAAAGTAGAATAGGGCAAGGAGTCAGAAGTGCGGAGGGTGGGGGCCTGATCCAGGAGAAGAATGTTTATGTTGCTTGCACAAGAACTCTTCTGGGAACAGCAGTTCTGCACAATCTGCATGGGTAGTGGGGCCTCCCAGGTGATTCCAAGGCATTCTAAGGTTTGAGGGTCAATCTCTTAAGAATCCAAGTTTAAAATAGGACATGGGCTTTCAGTCCCAGGAAATGATCAGAATTGTCTCAAGCTGGGCCCAATTAAAAGAGCATTCACTGGTTTAATTCAAGTCTTGACACTGCCTGGCTTTGAAACTTGCAAATGTTAACGTTGCAGCTGCCACTGCTTAATTTTAGCCTTCGGAGAGAAATGCCCCAGCCTTCTCAATCGGTTCCTAGGATCCTGATTGGCAAACACCCTCCCCTGCTCCCCACCTCTCCACTATATGCCAAGGGCCGAGCTTCCTAACTTTGGAAACAGCAGAGCAACATCCCCCTACCCAAATCCCTGGTCTCAGCAGCGAGCTGCCCTACTTTGAAAAACGAAAGTCTCTTACCTCATTAAAGCAAAATGAAAATGAAATCCAAGAAGATCATTTTCTTCTTAGCACCCTTCATAAAGCCACCGCAGCCTCATCCATAGTTAAAACATCTCCTTGTAAACTGCCGTGGTCTGTGGTCTGGGAATGCTCGGAAGTACAGCCCAGAAATGGTTTTATCCTTCTGTGGTTTTACGTTTTTCTGATTGTGGTTGTTTCTGAGAATGGGGAGAATCCTCGGGGAAAGGGAGAGAGAGATTTTAGAGGGTAGAAGGGCCTGTGTGGGGACCAGAAAGTTCTAAACCAAATGCAGCCCTTGTTGATTAGGAGCCAGGCGCCAGGGGCTAAATCAAAGCCCTTTGTCCCTATTATGAGCTGAACTGAACCTCCCCCCACCTTAATTTACACACCAAACTTTAACCGCTGGTACCTCCAGTGTGACTGTAGAGCCTTTAAAGAGGTAATTAAGTTAAAATGAGGTGCTAATCCAATCTGACTGGAGTCCTTATAAGAGGAGATTTGGACACAGGGACACCAGGGATGCACACAGAGGGAAATGATTTGAGGATACTGTGAGAAGGCATCCAAGTGCAAGCCAAGGAGAGAGACCTCACCAGAAACCATCCCTGCTGGCACCGGGGTCTGACTTCCAACATCCAGGACGGTGAGGAATAAATTTCTGCTGTTTAAGCTGCCCGGTCTGTGGTGTTTTGTTATGGCAGCCCTAGCCAACAAATACAATGCCTTCAAGGAAAAACTCACTTTTAGTGGCGAAGAATTAATAAGGCACACAGACACATCGCCACAGCTTTTTCTAGGCTATGCAATTAAATTAAACACACAATTTTTGAGGGCCACCAAGCCTCAAGTCCTCACATGGCAGATATAATAAGGAAATGTCCAACTCTGTTCATTTTTGGCTGAGCTCCTGCTGAGCTGTGGACTGGCCACCAAAGCCCACCCCCTCGCCATAGCTGATTGGCCCGAGTGGTCACTGAATCCAAGCTGGGCCAATGAGATCCTCACATCCGGGAATCGGGGGCGGAGATGTGAAACCCACAGAGATGAAATCACAGTGGCCTCAGAGAGAGAAAAAGCCAGGCCTTGCTTTGATTCCAGGTCCCACCCCGTTCCTCTTACTTGTGTCTGAGCGTTGAGTGGAGTTGGGATAATTCAGATGGGGCTTGGCTTGGGGATTTGTTTTGTTCTACACCTTTTGTCTGCCTCCCTGTTTATTCTGGAACCAATGGGCTAGACTGGGCATATTCTGCTCATAATAATGACAGAGCCCAATCACATAAACTCTTTTCAAGCCTTTGGGAATATCAAATCTGTTGACCTGCCATTGGCCAAAGCCAGTCACATAGCCATGCACAAGTCAAAGGGTGGGGAAGAAACTACAAAGTCTCAGAGCCAAAGTCTATGGCTGTAGATTGGGGTGAAGAGTGGGGGCCATTATTGCAACTGCCTCAGGCTGTCAGCATCTTAGGTGATGACCTTTTAGGAGCCACTGAAGAGACATCCATCTGAAGGGGAGCAGTTATTGACCCACAGGCAGATAACCAAGGCTACTTTTGGTGCCTCCCCATCCCCCAGTGGGGTCTGCAAATTCCTCCTTTCTATAAAAAAGCCTCTTAAGCCTTCTAGTGGGAATTTTTCCTTCCCCTCAAGGTGCCAGATGCTAAGACAGGAAGGGTTTTAAAATCTGAACCTATTTCTAGGTTCCTGATTACAAAATAAAGACTTAAATTAGCCTCAAATCAGAGCCAGTCTTAATCAAAATGACTTAGGAACAGTATATCTATGGGATTCCCTTTATCATTCCTGTGTCTGACTCCCACAAACCTTGCCCACTTTTCTTCTGGACTTCTTTTGAGCAAAACAAGTTTTAGGTGTTAAATGACAACACGTAAGTTGTTACCCACCCAGAGGCATTTCCTGTTAAACAGGCCATTTTTAAAAGGCAGAAAAGCGTTTTAGATTAAAAGAAATATATATACTTAACACTGCATATATTGTAATTAATGATTGTACAACATATAATAATATGTACAGTTATATATTACTACCTATTTAAAAAAAAATTTTTTTTAACGCTTATTTATTTTTGAGACAGAGAGAGACAGAGCGTGAACGGGGGAGGGTCAGAGAGAGGGAGACACAGAATCTGAAACAGGCTCCAGGCTCTGAGCGGTCAGCACAGAGCCCGATGCGGGGCTCCAACTCATGGACCCTGAGATCATGACCTGAGCCGAAGTCGGCCGCTTAACCGGCTGAGCCACCCAGGCGCCCCTATTATTACCTATTTAATATGTATTATATATTAATAATATATCACATGTAACACATAGAATTATATAATATAAATAATTGATATTAATATAACACATAGTAAATAAAAAGCTTTTTAGATATATATTTCAAAGAAATATATACTTACATTTTATATATTATAATTAATGATTGTATAATATAAATATATACAATTATAATTATATGTACAATTACAAACATGTACAATTATATATTACCACCTATTTAATATGTATTATATATTTAATATATATGTATATATTATTTGTATAATATGTTACATATGTTACATTATATATATAATACATATTAAATAGAATACATATGAATGTAAACATATTTTCTTTTGTTACAGAAACAGTACCCACACATAGCAATAAAAATTCAAATGAGATGGAGGAGGGAAAAATGAAAAGTAAAATGCCCCTCTCAATGCCTTCTTTGTTCTCCAACCTGCATCTTAAACCTCAGTAACCACTTTTAACCACTCCTGGTTTTACTTGTTCTGGAGGTCCCCTCCAGGGTCTAAAGCATGTTCATACTTCTTTTTCTTTATCATCTTAAAAAATTCTATTGACCTGTGCCTCCAAGTCAGTATAAATATGTGTGGAATGAATGAAATGTATAGGAACAAGTGAATGAAAGGTGTAGACTTAGCTCACACTCTGTCCTCCTACACCTCTCCTCCCATCCCCATTTTCATCTCTCTCTCTCCTGATGATTAATATCATAGCTTTATACAACACACTATGTTTCTTTATTAATCAGCACTAGGCAGTATTTTTGACTATTTGAGGCAAGACACGGAAATTAGAATCTCTACATTTCCTTCCACCTCTCCTGCAATACCCCCCCACCCCCCACCATCTGCTTACTATTACTCTCACTTGGTTAGTTTTTTGTAACATCTATCTTCTTGTCTCTGTCTAGAGATTGATTCTGAATATCGAACACCAGCAACTGGCATATGTGATATTATGAGTCTATAACTGTTACTCACTGCAGAATCTAGTTGGGATTGGGTCCATAAAAAAGGAGATGCCTTCTGGACATCTCATATGAATGGGATCACACAGTATGTGGCTTTTGGTGTCTGGCTTCTTTCACTCATCATCATGTTGTCAAGGTTCATCCATGTTGTAGCAGGTGTCAGTATTTTATTTCTTTTCCTTGTTGAATAATACTCCGTTGTCTTGGTATACCACCATCTATCAGTTGGTGGAGAGAAAGTACATTACTGGTTGCAGAGGGTGGGGATATGGGAAGATTGGAGGGTGATGGCTAAGGGATGTGGGGTTTCTTTTTGGGGTGATGAAAACATCCTAAAATTAATTATGGTGTTGGTTGCATAAATCTGTGACTATACTAAAAACCATTGAATTGTACATTTTAAATGCATGAATTGTAAGTTAAGTGAATTTTATTTCAGTAAAGGTGTTTAAAAAAGGAGATATAATCCTAGGTCATCAAATTTGTGCTAGTCAAGGGAGAACATGCTATATTTCACTGGTTCTAAGACATTACCCCCCCCCCCCCCCATTTTGATATATATATGTCAAATCAGGTGACATGCCATAGTTTGTCAGTGCTTTATCTTTTTTAAGTGGTTCCTAAAGTAATACTGCATTTTAAACTGACGGTGTCTTAGATGCAATGAAATAATAGCAATTAAGAATATCAGGGGGAGAGGAGCATTAAACTCTAATTTTTTAATCAAATGAATATAGGATGCTTTTACTTTACTTAAATGTAATCTAATTTCTCTCTATAATTATAGGATTCATAAGAATAAATCAATTCATAGTTTATGATGGGTAGTGTGTGGTCTGACAATGGGACACAAACCTTAGGTTGGGTGATGGAATCCTTTTTCTCCCAGTACTATCCATGGATCTTTCTGGTTCCATATAATCTAGCTCAGAGATAATATCAAAAATCTAAATGTGAGGCCCTTTATGCGTTTTGGTTCAGGACAGATGTCCTTTTCCATTCCCTCTGGGAAAGACCCCTCTCAGCCCCTGACCCCCCCTTCTTTGTGGCTTCTCGGGGCTCTCCCATCCATGGTGACCTTTCTGAGGCTACTTTCTGGGCCACACACTTGGCATTTCACCATATGGTGCCTGGTGACATCTAATTGAAACATAATTTTATTCTTATCTCAGCTGCATACCTTTGATGCATTTGTCTCCTTAGTTGCGAGCAGGGGTGATGCCTTATTGTCTTCTTGTTGAGTTAGTCAGGGGATGGATAGGAAACCATCTGGAAACCTAGAAATGCTTTTCAGGGGTAAGATACTGCTATTATCTTTGTGTCTTATGTCCTAGTATGCTAAATGTGGTAATATGCTTAAGATATATATATTTATTTATTTCCCATTATGTATCTTATGTATCTGAGACTACAAGTAGAATAAAATATTCTTAAAAAAGGTAGTTTTAATACAGCAAAAAGTCTCCTAGTAGGATATAAGCTTCCTGAGGCTCAGGATTATGTTATCTTTTCTATTATTCTTTCCCCAAAGTCTTGAAGAATGGCTAACACATAGTAGTTGCTTAATAAATGTTGAATGTTGAACAATTTATGTAACTTATTCTTCTTTTGTACAACTTTATTGAGGCATAATTTATACACCATAAAATTCATCCATTTTAAGTGTAAAATTCAATGATTTTTTAAAAGCAAATTTACCACATCATTTTTTTTTCAAATTGTAAGAGTGCTGTGTGTTAATTTATAATAATTAAAAAAAAAAACCTCTCAGCAATGTAGAAGGTAAAAACAGAGAAGTAACTATTTCTAAAAATTTGGTAGGGATTTTCTAGATTTTTTTCCTTTCCTAACATAATGCCCATATGCACAATTACAAAAACATGTTAATATCATCCATGTTGTCCTGACATTTGCTTTTTCCACTTAGCAGTATATTACAGATCTCTTTATCTGCAGAGGTAACTCAATTTTTGAAACAGATGCATAGCATTGTATTGTGTGAATAAGTGTATTAAGATTTTTAAAAAAACACTTCTCCATTGATGAATACTTAGCTTGTTTCCTATTTTATTTTTGTTATTATAAATGAGGCTCTAATGAATAGCATTGAAAAAGTAGTTTTGTTCACTTTCTTTGAATGTTCCTATAGGATAGATGCTTGGTGGACTTCCTTTGCTAGGTCAAAGCTATGAATAATTTCAGTTTTAATAAACTCTGCCAAAATGCCCTCCAAAAATTATTTTAATTTCTGTTCTCACCAACAGTGTTTGGGATGATCTTTTCCCACACAACCTTGCCAATACCAAGTATTACCAAGTTTTTTACCTCTTTTGTGATTTTCCCCACTAAACTGCCAGGTCACCCCTTTTGCAATTTTAAAATCTGGGTTCTTTCCCTTTTTTAACAAGTTGAAAGGAATTCACAATATATCACAGATATATTTCGTTTATTTGTTGGGTTAATTATTGAATGGATTGGAGCCTGAGGCTTGCTGATATGGGACAGAGGTGAAGATCTGGGGGTTTCTGAGTTTTCCAGGGGATTAGATTGAAGAGGGAGAAAAGTAGAAGCTGGTTTTCCCCATCATTTGGGGGCCTTGGAGGGTAGTGGTTTTGTCATCTTCTTTATTTTTTCCATTACACATGAGCCACCAGATTAGAAGACAAAATGAAAAAAGTTAGTTAGTTAGCTAGTTAGTTACTCAGTTTTATTTGTTTCTCTTACCAGGTGGTAAGCCTGGTGAGGGCAGGGACTGCATCTGTCTGTCTTTACTTACTAGATGCAGCATGACTGCCTGGCACTTAGCGGGTGTTCACTAAATACTTGTTGCATGGAAGAATGAATGGATCCTATCATAGGGTGTTCTGAGACCATGGAAACTTTGGGGTGTTGATCATAGTGATGATGATAATATCTACCATTTATGGACTCTTTGACTCAGGCATTCTACCAAGTCCTTGGCATTCCTTGTTTCATCTAATTCTCCCAGCCAGGCTGAGATGTACAGGTGATCATTAGCACCATTCCACAGGTAAGAAAACCAAGGCTCAGACTTTCCCAAGGCACCATAATGAAGATTTAACCTCAGGAGATGTGGCCTTAGAATCTGAACTCCCTATTACTGTGCTTTCTGGGCTGGGGCTGATCTGTTCTTTAAGATGCTTAAAAATTTATCTTGGGGGACTGCATAATCAAGGACAGGATGCCTATCCTGCTGCTCTCTGACAGAGGGGGACAGCACTGAAACCCTAAAAATGGGCAAGGACTAGGGAAGCTGGAGGCTGGTTCTTTTCCTGGGCATTTCATTCACTTGTGAGACAGTGGTTCTGGGCATATGTTCTCAGTTCAGACAGCCCCTGGAGTGTGTTCCTTATTATAGGTGTGATACTGGACAAGCCAGTGCCCTCTCTGAGTCCCTAGTGTTCTCATCTATAAACCAGGGATGATACTGGACTTCTCTTATGGGCTTGTTCTGAGGATTTGATGAGAACATGCATGGCAGTGCTGTCCCTTCTACAGGTTCAGAGATGGCTCTGGCATGTGTGGGTCGTTAGGGTCAAGACTGTGGACAGCTTGACTCCTGCTTCTGCAGCCTTTCTGGTATAGGCAGGGGGCAGTTTGCCTTGCTGCCTCTGTGCACACTTGAACTCCCTTCCTGGCCCTTGCCAGGCCATTTCTGTCTTTGCCTTTCTCTATAAAGCAAGTGTGCTTGGCTGACCGTGGAGATTGGTAGTGATGGTTCATTCATGAGGCTGGAAGAGGAGCATAACCCTCCTATGGGTAATGGCTGTTAGCAGACCCGACAGGACTTGGAGGAGCTGGCCCTCTCTCCTTTAGGCATAAGCTCCTGGGCCAGCCTTGACTTCAAATCACAGCTTTCAGTTGGACTTTAAATGGTGCTCATGGCTTTTGAAAGATTTCTTTATCTTCTCAGATGCCAGAACTAATAGATTTATACATTCCCTTCTCCACTGGGCCACAGGAGATGCCCTCTGTTCTCTCACTGGCTGTGTCCTACAGCCATAAGTACCTTCCTAGCTGGAGCACAGGGAGATTTAAGAGGTGCCAAATTAATTGCTTTCCAAATGCAGCTGGAGAAAGGCAGCCAAAATCTTGGTATTTACTCTCTTAGAGGGTGGGGAGCAGAGGAGGACTCTGCAGAGCTGGGGAGATGGCTTGACCTGGGAACAGCTGTGTGGAGCAGTCTGGGGTTTAGACATTGCACATGGTCCCGGTGATGAAAAAACTTCCTCTAACTGGGCTTTGGCCTGTGGGGCTGTCGACTGGGTCTGTGAGAAACTATTTTTACCATGCAGGGATGGTGGCCTGGGATACGTTATGGTATTTTTGATTTTGTAGAAGTGTAATGGTGAGTTTTCCCAAAGACTGCTTACTCTCCTTTTCTTCCGGGTGTCACCTGGGTTTTGGTGAGCACATGTGTCATATTTAACCCGTCTGTTCTGATTTCATAAAATATATTCAGACAAGGTGATTTGCTAAGTGTATGATTTAATTTATAGATGCTTTAAAGGCTTTTTTGCACAAGTAAGTGCAGAAATAGCCCCTCATTAGAATATGTAACCTAATATTTCTGTCAGTTTTGCTATATCCTAGTTCCCAGAACAATAGCTGATATAGAGCATGTGCTCAATAAATATGTGCTTAATAAATATTGTTGAATGTCTTGTTTGGAAACCATGATCATTTTGCCTCTAGGTTTTGTGAGTCAATGGAATGAATTGATAATGTAGCTCTGGAAGAGATGAATTCTTCTTTAGGGTCATGAGCTCTATCTATGGCTGACCAAGTAGTTGAGAGCTAGAAATGGCTTGCTGACTGAAGATAGAAACTTTGAGAAGGTAAGGAGGGGGCTGAATTTTTGGAATATAAATAACTTATAAACTTCTTCTAAGGACAGAGGGTGACACAAGGCAGGAAAGCTTCTGGAATGATAGTGCTGACCACTATGGTTGTTGCTAATTTTTTGAAGAATCTTCTCAAGCGACAGTTCCTTTTCTATGAGACCATAACCTCCTATGATATGCCTTGGTAGCCATGATTTTATTCCATGGCCATAACTGATTGGACCAGAGATGGGCACATGGCCTAAGCTGGACCAATAAGATGATTTCTCCTGGGAATTTGTAATTGAGAAGTAGAAATGCTGGTTAATTTCTGTCTTCATGTTTGTGTGAACTTGAGAGCTGAGAGTTGACCATTTCTTGCCAAGGAGAAGAGGGGACAGCTGATTTGCAGAAAGAAAATGAAAGAGACCTGGAGAGGAGAAGCAGAAACTTAAGATCATTTTATTTCAGAGGAATGGTGAAAGAAACCTTTGTGATAGCTTTCCAGCTTTACCTTCCAGTTCCTCCTGGAATCTGCCTCTCCTATCAATGAGTTGCCTGAGTTATTACTGTTACATAATATTTAGTGTGTTATAACTGCTGTTAGCATAAGTGCTAATTTAAACCAGTTCAGGTGGATTTCTGTCACTTTCAACCAAATGGTCTTAACAAAGGCAATAATTATTGCCTTTGACCAGAGTCATGTTAGTTTATGGTAAAGAACTCGGATTTCATCAAAGGCTGGAGCTGGCCTTGACGGTGAGTCCTTGGAGAAAAATGTGTAGTGTAAATGGTTCAAAGGTGAATGTGAACTTTCCAGTATGGGGCATTGAAACTTAGACAAGGGTGCCCTGGGAGCTAACTGGGAGGGCTTTCCTTGCCTGGGGGGCTGAGAAGGGGCCATAGGACCCAAGGTGGCTGCAGGATGATGGGAGGCTGAAGGAGAGGACCCACATACAAAATTTCATGTGACCCTGGGAATCCCATTAGACTTTGGAGTGGTGCTAAGTTTAAATTCCAAGCTGTTCATAAATGAGCTGGGAAAGGTAAGTGGTCTGTTTTCCCAGTAAGCAATGCTGGTAAAATCCATATGGAACTAGATTTGAATTACCTTAGGATAAGGAATCTGAGCTTTGTAATCCGTCCATTTAATTTTTCTGGCATTATATTTAAGCAAAGTTCTTCATCGGAAGTCTAACTTACTGTAGGTTGAATTATGACCAGGTATTAAAACTGGAGTGAGGGGAGACAGTTAGACCAGATTAGTGATTTTCAGATCTGTTTCCTCATATTGTCAGTTACAACAGAGGTGCCAAAACAATATTGCCTTAAGCATAAACTTGTATCATTAGTCAAGCTTTCTTAGAAGGCTGTTTTGAGAAGGATTTCTGAGGCTATGTCCTGGGTTAATGGGAAAAAATTCTGTGATCTATTAGTGATGCCTGCCATGGGTGTATCATTGGGAGTGATGAAATCTGTTATTCCTGAACAAGGAGAATAAGAGTTTTTGATAAGAGTTAATGAACGCATTTATGAAGCATCTAATTTATAGGTGGAATTGAGTTCATTGTTTTGAAGGTTTTAGAAATGTGAACTGGCCCTAGTTCCCCTAGTTTAACTTCCATTAAAGTTGATAAGGCAAATTAAGGCAACCAATAACTTAATGTAGCACATAATTAATTTAATTAATGCATTTATAAAATATTCACCATACGCCAAGCACTGTCCAAGGTTCTGGAGACACAGTGATGAATAAATAACACAAGACAGGGGCGCCTGGATGTTTCAGTCGATTAAGCATCTGACTTTGGCTCTGGTCATGACCTTACAGTTTGTGAGTTCAAGCCCCACATAGGGCTCTTTGCTCTCAGTGCAGAACCCGCTTTGGATCCTCTGTCTCAGCTTCTCTTTCTGCCCCTCCCTGCTCACTTTCTCTTTCTCAAAAATAAATAAACACTAAAAAAAGTACACAAGACAGGTCAAATTCCTACTTTAGTATGGGTGACAAAAATGACAAGCAAGCGCAACAAACAAATCAGACAATTCTGGGTGGTAATAAGTACCCAGGAGAAAAATAAAGCTGGTTAAATGGGAAGAGAGAGAAAGATCTTAAGGCAGTCTTCTCTGAAGAGATGGCAGTTGTGCAGAGAACAACATGGTATAAGGCAGCTAAACAATCTTAATGTGCGTGACTATCTGGGGAGAGTGTTCCAGGTTGAGGCAACAGCAAGTGTAAAAGTCAGCAGGTAGAAATAAGCTTGGTGTGTTTAAGGTCCAGTAAGGAGGCCAATGCAGCTGGAGCAGGGGGAGTGAAAGAGGCATAGCGGAAGGTGAGGTTGGAGAAAGTGTTGAGGAGCGGATCGTGCAGGGCCTCTTAGATCATGGTAAGGAGTTGAGATTTGCTTTAAGCCCAATGGGAAGCCATTGGAGAGTCTTGGGTAGGGAATGACATAGTCTGATTCATGTTGAACAGTTACACTGGCTGCTGTTTGAAGAGTAGGCTTTTGGGAGCAAGAGACAACCAAGGAGCCTGCTCAGAAGGTTATTGCAGTACAATCCAGGAGATCCTGGTGGCTATAGTGAGACAGTCATGACAGAACTAGTGGAAAAGTGGTTGGATTTGGGATACATATTTCTTATTTTTGTATTTAAAAATGTTTAGTTATTTATTTTGAGAGAGAGTGAGAGACAGAGAGAGAGACACAGACAGACGGAGAGAATCCCAAGCAGTCTCCATGCTCAGGGCAGAGCCAATGTGGGGCTTGATCCCATGACCCTGGGATCATGACCTGAGTTGCAATCAAGAGTCATACGCTCAACTGACTGAGTCACTCAGGCGTTGCTGGGATATATGTAGAGTTGGAGCTTGCTGATGAGACTTGCTGATCGATTGGATGCGGGGTGGGAGAGAAATGGACATATCTCATAGGTTTTTGACTTGAGCCCAGGGCCAGCTTCATGGGCATAAAAACTATAGTGGCATGGGGCCCAAATCTCAGAAGGGCCCAGTGCTTGGTTTAATGCTCTGCTGTTGATAATTCTTGAAATTCTTAATAATTAAAAAAATTTTTTTTTTCAACGTTTTTTAATTTATTTTTTTGGGACAGAGAGAGACAGAGCATGAACGGGGGAGGGGCAGAGAGAGAGGGAGACACAGAATCGGAAACAGGCTCCAGGCTCTGAGCTGTCAGCACAGAGCTTGACGCGGGGCTCGAACTCACGGACCGCGAGATCGTGACCTGGCTGAAGTCGGACGCTTAACCGACTGTGCCACCCAGGCGCCCCCTTAATAATTTTTTAAACAGGGGGTCTCGAACTTCATTTTGCACTGGGTCCTGCACATTATACATCTGGTCTTGCTTGAGCCAGTGGGCAAATGGTGGCTCCATTTATGGAGATGGAGGAGGCTGGAACAGGAACATTTTGGGGAGATGATATGGAGTTCTTTTTGGGTTGTATTCAGATTGTGGGGCTGGTTAGACTCCCCAGTAGAACTGCTGGGTAAATTGTCTAAAAGAGTTTTCAAAAGAGGAAGGCTCTCTACCCAGACTGTGGTCATGGAGGACATTCTGAAGGAAGTGAGATTTGAACTGGCCTTTTGGTAAGAGAACATGCCAAGTCTTGTCCCCTCCCTTTGCATGGGAAATGAGTTGTTGGTGGGCACAGTCCTGGTTATGTCCTTTACTGTAGCCCTTGTCTGAATTTTTATTTCATAGCTTGGGGTGGGTGGTACAAGTTGATTTACTGGGTAGGCATAATTTTTCACCTTCTGATTGCTTTGTTTTTATCTGCCTTTTCCCCTCATACAGTTGTTTTGCTGATGCCCAGGGTCACCACCAGCTCCAAAGGTGGTCTCTGTAGCTGAGATTTGAGAAGACTCAAGCAGCCTTGGCTTTAGAAACTTGGATCTACTATGGTGATAAATCCTAGGCTTTGGATGACTCTGTTAAAGGCAAATAGCTACGACAGCCTTTTGCAGAGGAGGGTCCCTGCAGGTAGTGGGGTTTGTCGTTAATGTCTCAGTCTCTAGATACAGAAGGCTTAGACTCCAACCCTTCCTATTCTGAGACTCTGGGAACCTCATCTAACCTGCATGGACCTTGGTATATTTGTAAAAGGAGGATGGTAACATTTCCTACTTTACAGTGTTCTTTTGCAACATGTAAATGAGGCAATGCCTATAGACCTTTTCACTCAAGCTCTGGGACAGGGAAAGGATTTAAAAATGCTAAGTGTTCCTACTTCCCCTTGAAAAGAGGTCTTCCTTCTGCCCTGGGGAAGCAGAGCTGGTCCTAGACTGCTTCGTGAAAAAAGACTTGAGCAGTCACCTACCTGCCTCCCAAAGCTCATTTCATGTCTTTTGGCCTCCTTGATGTACATTCAGACCCTAAATAGGATTGGTAAAGCAACCTCCAGCATCGGGACTTTTAGTTGATTTTTCTTATTATGGACATGTGGCTGTTTCTCTAACACCTACTACTCCCCTATCATACAGGAGAGCCTTGCAATTTGTGTGTGTGTGTGTGTGTGTGTGTGTGTGTGTGTGTGTGTGTATGTGTGTGTAGGGGGGGACCCAAACCCCGTATCTAGGGAAGAGTTCTGATTAGACCAAGAAATCTGGGTAATTCCCTTTTCCTGTCCTGTACCCCAGTGATTGGTTCAAGGGTGGGCATGGTAATCAATGGCATTCCATAACCACATTTATTGATAAGGAGTGGACACACAACTTAGAATGGCCCAATCAGAACGAGGCTCAGGACTTTGTTCTTCCTCTGCCAGGCATAAGTAAGGGAGCATGTGGTTCTAGTTGCTTTTATATCCATCTGGTGCCCAAGAAGTGGAGTAGAGAGAGAAAAGAGAGTGTGGTGATATTGTTGCTTAATCAGATCAGGCCTGCAGTCCTACCACCATACTTTTCAGTTAAAGAGTCATTAAATTCTCTTTAATATTTTAATTTTTTCTGAGATTTAAAAAATTACTTTCATGCAAATGCATCCTACTGATACAAATACACTCTTGGTACCACTTCCTCAAATAAATAGTGAAATAAGGTTTACATGGTTCCTATATTTGTATCTAATAATATTTGGAGGTTTATTCAACTCAGGACTTCTTGGAATGGCAAAAGCATTATTTGATAATTATGGCACTCATATCCTGGAGTGATAACCTATACATTTTACTAAATAGTTCACATAGGGGTACTTATTTTTGTAATGTATATTCTATGCAGTGGATTTCTGTTACAAATATATGCTTGTTTCTCTTTAGGAAAATGGTAATAATTCTTGAACATATGTAACTGAGAGATCAGTATTTCTTCAGACCTGGTCTGGCATGTCCTGCTGATGCCTTCTACAGTACAACCTTCTTTCCCATGCTTGTCTATGCTGGAGTGTGGTGGAAATGTTTATGTCAGAATCCCATTGCTGTTTTTGGAGAAGTAAAGATACCTGTATCAGTCACTTATTCTAGGGTTCACCTTAAGAACTGAGTCTTTATCTTCAGTGTTTCTGTGGACTTTTGTTTTCCCCTGGCCCCCTCTGCAGATACCTGCTGCTGTTTACCCATCACTAGGCTTGGGATTTCTGTGTCCATGGCCTGCAGCTTCCCTCTTCACTAACCCAAGTGCCCATGTCCTTTGGACAGCTCTGTGTTCTACAACACCTGTGTCATTGTAAGGTTCATTCCTTTTGGCTTCCAAAATCACCTGGTTGGAGATCAAGCTAAAAAAAAAAAAATTCTTCCCATGCAATAAAAGTGTGGTGTGCCCAACTAAATTACCTTCATTGGATGTTTCTTATCTTGTTCTTCCTTAAATACCTCCACCCCCTTACCAATTAAAAACTTACCAGTTCAGTGTCCTATGATATTTTTGTCTCATTTAGGTTTACAGATTTCATACCTAAAAGGCCATTTTCCCTTGTAGAGACTTTATCTCCATCATGAGGACATCTTGACAGCAGGTCATGTTGGGAAAACTTGCTTGGAGTCTCCAGCTTCAACATGGATTTTATCTGCATTACAAATTATAGCCTTTGAGATTTTGCACAGTTTTTGTTGGCAAAATATAACTTTATTGAAAAAAGGAAGCAAAAATCTCTAACTTTATTTAAAAAACATTTGCAGTACATAAGCTTCTAAGGAAATAGGAGTATTATACAAAATCTCCAGATTTTATCACTGGTGATACGGATGGAGACATGTTAATATCAGTAACCCCAAGTTTGTATTTTTGCCTCAGTCTGTATACATGGAACATCCAGGTGCCACTTTGTAAAATTCCTCTTCCTCCAAGTATTTGGGCTTTACAAATGCCCATTTGCCTTCTTGCTCGTTGCAGTCACCATCATGAGGATGTCCCTGTCCGTGCCCAAGGAGGTTGCCTCTTGCTGCTCCTCAAACTGCCTGTCCCTGAATGAGAGGCAGGGCTGTTCTCTGTACTGAGAGGGGACCAGTATCTCCTCAGTTTTCACTGTACTTTGTTGCCTAAGCCCCATAGCAGCTCCACTGGGGCCCAGAGTCTTTCCAAATCCAAGACAGGCCAAGGAGCTCCTCCAGAAAAAGGCACCAGGCCCTCCCCTCTATCCTCCTCATTTCTCTCCTCCCCACAGTACTCCTCAAAACAAGATAACACTAAACACCCTGTTCAGATTCATACTGAAGCCCACATTTATATTTATGTATGTAACATGTGCTGGGGTTGATTGAACACTCTCCAGTTTCACCAATAGCCAAACTATGAGCTTCAGATCAGAGTTAGTGGTTCCCAAACCATGGGCACAGCTCTCTGTCCCTGCCCCTTAGTGGGGGATTTCTGTTCATGTGAGGCAGCAGCATTATGAAGACGTAATTATTGAGTCTGTATTTGGCCCTGCCCGTGGGGCTTCTTGTGCACACAGGCGTCACTTAGTGGAGGGAATTTCCCTCCAGTGCATGGGAGAATGTCATGGAAGCCAATGGGTTAATACGTCACACACCGCCTTTGCCCCGCTTCAGTTCACATTTTAACAAGGGGCCTTCTGAACATAATGCCTAGACTTTCAGGAATGATATTAATGAGACTTTGGAGGACTGGCAGGGGTGATATTTTAGGATAGTTTGACCTTCCAGAAGCTCCCCAACCATATTGTGTGGAAGAAACCCGTTTGCTAATTATGCCCACATGAAACTACCAGGAAAACTTGCTTTCTCTGAGACATAGGAGCAGCGTGGTGCAGAGGACAGTCACCAAATGCTTACTTTGTGCATTTTGGGATCTGTGCTGAGACTTGGAAGCTCAAAAGCTCTTTGCCTTCCAGGAGCTGGCAGCATGGTGACAGAGAATGACAGGCACACAGGTAACTGACAAACTGCATCACCTCTGCAGAGCTCCTGGGTTCTGGAGGCAGATGGGTGTCCAAATCCTGCATCTGGTCCTTTCTCTCCATATGTCCTTGTGTAAGTCCAAGTCTCTGTTTTTAGGATACCCATCTATGAGATCAGGAGTAGAATATTGCCTGTCTTCTAGGACTATAATCAGAATTAGTGAGCACACGCCTGGCACGTCTTTAGCGCCCAGAAAGTGTCTGATTTAAATCATTATCATTATAGAAATTCTCATGGGAGAAAAATTGAGGGAGGAATTAATTTGTAGAGAACTACAGATAAGTGATGACATTTGAACCACGTCCCAAGGGTTGCATAGGATTTCATGTGATGGATGAGGAGAGGGTGGTGTACAGAGAGAGGTGATAGCCAGAGCAAAGGCCTTTTGTTTCTTTAACAAATGTCAGTCTTCACGTCATGCTTCATCTGGTGCTCCCTCCTGACCCTTGCATTTGTCATTTGCTTTTTTCCTGTGTGCATGTCTTGCCTCCTTCTTTCTGGGTTTTAAATGCGGCACAGTGGAGTGGAACATGTGATGGGGGGGAGGGGGATTAGATCAATTCCTGGCTTTGCTGTTTTCTAAGGCATGGCCCTGGCTTGTTGGAGGATAGAATGGTGACGAATGTGTGGTCTCTGGAGCTGAGCTGCTTTGGCCCAGTTGCAGCTCATTCATCAAGAGTGTGCATCTTTGGGGCGCCTGGGTGGCGCAGTCGGTTAAGCGTCCGACTTCAGCCAGGTCACGATCTCGCGGTCCGTGAGTTCGAGCCCCGCGTCGGGCTCTGGGCTGATGGCTCAGAGCCTGGAGCCTGCTTCCGATTCTGTGTCTCCCTCTCTCTCTGCCCCTCCCCCGTTCATGCTCTGTCTCTCTCTGTCCCAAAAATAAAATAAAAAACGTTGAAAAAAAATTTTTTTAAAAAAAAGAGTGTGCATCTTTTTGTTCCTTAGTTTTCCCATCTGCAGAGTGGGGATGAAAATAGCACCTCCCTCAGGAGCTGGTGTGAAGCTTAAATATCTGATTGTATATTTAGCACTTACAACAGGACCTGGCACATGGTTAGTGCCTCCTCACTGATACCTGGCTTTTGCACATGCTGCTCCTTCTGCCTGGAAAGCCCTTCCCCCAGACACCCGTTTGGCTTGCTCTCTCACCTTCTTTAGGTCTTTGCTGAAGCAACACTTTTGCAGTGAGATCTTACCTGGGTGTCCTGTTAAAAGTTGCATTTACGGGCACCGGGGTGACTTGGTCAGTGGAGCATCTGACTTCAGCTCAGGTCATGATCCCACGGTTTGTGGGTTTGAACCCCACGTTGGGCTTGCTGCTGTCCGTGTGAAGCCTGCTTGGGATCCTGTGTCCCCGTCTGTCTCTGCCCCTCCCCTGGTCACACACTCTCTCTCAAAAATAAAAATAAACAACAAAAAAGTAAAATAAATTGCAATTCCATCTGACTTCCGGTACCTTGTACCCCGTCTACCTGCTACCTGCTTCTTCATAGAATTTCTCACCCTCTTATATATTATATATTCTCCTTATTTGTCTGTTATCGTCTGTCTCTCCCAACTAGAGTGTAGGCTTCTTGGAGGCAGGGGTTTCTGTTTGTTTTGTTTGGTGCTGTATCTGTGCATGGAGTGTCTGATAGCAGGTGCTTAACAAATACTTGCTGAAAGAATGCATGAACCCATACTCCTTGAGTCATTCTCTCATCTTCTGTAAAACGGAATTATTAGTCTATGTGAGATAGAGTACAAAGAAGTCTCTTTATAAAAGATAAATACTAGACACACAGGAGATAATAATTATCACTGAAGGCAAGGATCATGTCATATGTCTTCCTATTGATACTATACACCTTGAAAATATTATTCATTCATTGCCCATCTACCCCTCCACCCATCCTCCCAGTCATGTATCTACCCAGCCATTCATCTGCCTATCCACCCATCTACCCACCACAACTCATCCATCCTGTCATCTACTTCATTTTATTCTATGTCTTCCCACATCCTTCCATCCATATACTCACCCACCCACTGTTATACCCATCCATCCATCTATCCATCCATCCATCCTCCCAGTCATCTATCTGCCCATGCATCCATCTCCCACCCACACATCCATTGTCTCATCTACCCCATTTTATCTTATTTTTTCCACATCCCTCTATCGACCCACTCTCCCACCCATCTTTACACTGGCCCATCCACTCACTAGTACATCCAGGCACCCATTCACTTGCCCATCATCCATCCATCCATCCATCCATCCATCCATCCATCCATCCATCCATTCATCCATCCATCCTCCCAGTTATCTACCACCCCATTCATCTAACCTTTCATCTATCTCATTTCATCTTGTCCTATCCCCCACCCATCCACCCATCAAAAGTTCATTGGATATATATTGATTACTAGCCATTGGATCTCACTGTGTGTCACACACTGTATTAAGGTGTTTTGCAAATAATATTTTATTTCAATGGCCACATGAAATAGGCACTATTACCACACCTATTTATAGTTGAGGAAACTGAGGCATTGAGAGATTGAGCAACTTGCCCAAGTTCACACATCCAGGCAGTGGTGGAGCTTGTGCTCAGACTCAGACCAGCTGCCTTCATTGCACTTGCCCTCAATCTTGGCCTGTCCCTGTACACACAGAGTTACAGCCTGACAGCAGAGACAAACATGAAACAAGTAGTCATGCAAACAGTAGGCACTCAATAAATGTATTTAATGGGTGTGTGCTCTCTGCATGTTGGTTAAGAACGAAGATTCCTTTTCTGAGGAGAGAACCAGTTTGTAAAAATTCCTGCACCGAGTGCTGGTTTGAAAACCTCATTGCCTCTTCTTAGCATTCATCTATTGACAGACGCTTAGGTTGTTTCCATATCTTGGCTATTGTGAAGAATGCTGCAGTGAACATGGGAGTGCAGATATGTCTCTGAGATCCTGATTTCAGGTTGTTTTTGATATATATCTAGAAGCAGCATTGCTGGATCATATCGTTGTTTTATTTGTAATTTTTTGAGCAACCTCCAGACTGTTTTCCAAGCAGCTCCATGATTTTACATTCATTCCAACAGTGCACAAAGGTTCCAGGTCTTTACATCCTCATCAACTGTTCTTATCTACAATGGAATATTCTTCAGTTTAAAAAAAAAAGGGATTCCTGGGGCACTTGGGTGGCTCAGTCTGTTGAACGGCTGACTTTGGCTCAGGTCATGACCTCACGGTTCACAAGTTTGAGCCTCCGTGTTGGGCTCTTTGCTGACAGCTCAGAGCCTGGAGCCTGCTGTGTGTGTCTCTATCTCTGCCCCTCCCCAGCTCATGCTCTCTCTCTCTCTCTCTCTGTCAAAAATAAATAAAAAAACATTAAAAAACTTTTTTTAAAAAAGAAGGGATTCCTGCCATATGTAACAACATGGGTGAACTTGGATGACATTATACTAAGTGAAATAACCCAATCACATAAGGACAAATGGCACATCATTCTACTTATAAGTGGAATCCGAAATGGTCAAACTGTTAGGAGCACATAGTGTGATGGTGGTTGCCAGGGGCTGGAGAAAGGAGATTTGCTGTTCCATGGGTATAAAGTTTCAGTTATGCAAGATGAGTACATTCTAAAGATCTGCTGTACCACACACATTGTGCCTATAGTTAACAATACTGAATTGTACACTTAAAAATTTAAGAGGGTTGTGGCATGTTATATATTCTTAACACAAAAAAAAGAAAGAAAAGAGAACCTCCCTGCCTCTGAATGGTTTAAAAACCACCGCTGTGGATCTCTGGGTCCGGTGGGACCCTGGAGCCAGGCTGGGCTGGGGCTACCTTGGCGCTCCCCACAGTGCCTGCAGAAGCTACAGGAAGCAGCCCTGCCATGTGGATCTTCTCCCTGGCTGGGAATCGCATTTTCACCATCCTCCAGTTCCCACTCGCCTGTGTTTGTTCCCACCACAAGGCATTTTTCACTCCTCTATAATTACCCAGGCTAATTAAATAAATTGATCTGCTGATGTACACTCCACAGTCATTTCTGTGGTGTAATTTGGCTTTAATAGAACTGCCGTTTGAGCAAGAGGAAATGAAAGCCCCGGGTAGAAGTGGGATCTTTTAACTTTCAAGAAAAATAATTTTTTTTCAGGGGGTTTTGGTTCCCTGCGTGTGCATAATGTATGCACTTGCTGTTAGAATTAACTGGGAAACAGTGGCTGTCTGGTCAGGAGAATAATTTGGGAGCCCTTTTGTCATGAGAAACCCAGACCGGCTCTGAGTGTTGACAGGAAGCTCATAAGTTTGGAGGCAAATGGGGCGCGAAGCATATTGTTGGCTGTCTGGTGACCAGAACATGGGTTCTTTCCTCCGTAGGGGATGTTCTCATAAATGCTGTCTGATCTCGATGATACATGGGGTGTGTCAGACTCACCCATTCCAGGGATAGGAGGTGAGGCATCCCCAGGACCCTGTGATGGTTAAGGGTGTTGTGTTTGGTTCTCATGTCACCTTTACTATTTGCTAGATGTGTGTGTGTCTTTCTGAAAGTTGCTCAGTCTACCAGAGCCTCAGTCCCACTTCTGCAAAGTGTGCCACCTTGAAGAATAAATGAGCTCAGCAGACTGCCCTACACATGGTGGGTGTAGGAACATTAGCTGCAATTTGTGGTTGTACCAAAAGCCATCGCTCACTCATCCAGCATTTACTAACCACCAGTCCTGAACCAGGTGCTTTGCTGGTGGGAGAAGGTGACCCAGACAAGCCTTGTTAAGATAAGAGTCTCTAAGGGGAGACTACTGCCCTGATTCTGCTCAAATGGGAGTCAGGATCTTGACTGCATCAATAACACATTAGTGATTTATTTCACCTTACTATGTCCATGCACTGCTCTAAGCACTTTACAGGTATTTGTTCAATAAATGATAATAGTTGTTATCTGTTGAGTCCTATGCCAGGGCTTTAACATGTATGGTGTCATTTTATCTTCCAAACAGCCTATAACTTATGTTCATTCACTGTGTTCTCTTTGAAGAAAAGGCAAGTGAGGCTCAGAGAGGTTAAGGGGTTAGGGTCACATGGCTAGTGAGAGGGAAAGGCAGGACTTGAACTTGGGACCGTCTGACACGAGAGTCTTAACCATCTTGTAAAATTGCCATTAGTGATGGAGCTCAGGGTGGGTCTCACAGCCCCCTGGACTTCGTGTGATGCCACACATTTAACTAAGGTTCTATAATGATGACAAAAGTTTTGTTGAAAATGGTTAAAGCTTTCCCCGCTATAGAGACTTGTGTGCAATTTCCTTTATGCCTGTGGACTTAGGAAATGATGAGAACCTCCAGCTAATGTGGCTGAGGGAGGAAGTCAGCTTACACATTTATCTCCCAGGTATGGGGACTCTGCTTGTGTGACCTTCATTATTTCTCTCAGTGGCATCATTGTTGTCTTTGAGAATTCAGCCATGAGTACACTGTCATTATGAGTGCTTGGGTTTCTCCTGCAATGGAAATGGTATTGACTGTTTTATTTCTTCCTCCTTAAAAAAAGCAGCTTTATTGAAGTACACTTTACATACTATAAAATTCACTCATTGCGAATGCACAATTCAATGCTTTTTAGTAAATTTACAGAGTTGTACAACCGTCGCCACAATCGTATTTTAGGGCTCTTCTGTCAAGATATACCAATGGCCAATGAGCACATGAAAAGATGCTAAACATCATTAGTCCATGGGGCGAATGCAAATCAAAACCACACTGAGATACTACTCGGATGGCTGTAATGGAGAAGATGAGACTGTATCAAGTACTGTGAGAATATGGAAAAATTGGAACCTCATACATTGCAGGTAGGAATATAAAATAGTATAGTTGCTGTGGAAAACAGTTTGATGTAAGAAAAACAGTTAGTCTAGCATGTATTTTACCATAAAACCCAGTGATTCCACTCCTAGGTGTCTTTCTCCCAACTTTTTATCTCAAAAAATTTTAGACCTACAGAAAAGTTACAAACACAGTTCAGTGAGTATCTATATGATCTTCATCAATTGTTAAATACTCTCCCTTATTGGATTTCTCTCTCTCTCTCTCTCTCTACATACATGCACATATATTTTTTATTAAACTAAGTTGAGAGTAAGTAGCAGATACTACCACACTTCACCATTGAACACTTGATCACAAAGATCAATGACATTTACCCCATGACCACAATTTAATGATCACACTCAAGAAATTTAATGATGATATAATACTCTTATTTAATATATACTCCATAGCTAAACTCCCCAATTGTCCTAATATTCTATCTGGCTGTTTTAAAAAATCTAGCATCTATTCAAAGGCAATATGTTACATTAAGTTTTCACATTTTTAAAGACTTCTTTACTCTAAGGAAATTCCCCAGCCTATGTGTGTGTGTGTGTGTGTATGTGTGTAAGTGGGTGTACGTAGGTGTGTGTCTTTGTGTGTCTGTATGTGTGTATGCATGTGTATGTGTGTGTGTGTGACTGTGTGTGTGTGTGAGAGAGAGAGAGAGAGACTGTATGTGTGTGTTTAATTTTTTTTTTAATGTTTATTTATTTTGAGAGAGAGAGAGACAGAGTGCGAGCAGGGGAGAGGCAGAGAGAGAGGGAGACACAGAATCGGAAGCAGGCTCCAGGCTCTGAGCTGTCAGCACAGAGCCCGATGCGGGGCTCGAACCCATGAACCACGAGATCATGACCTGAGTTGAAGTCAGACGCATAAACGACTGAGCCACCCAGGTGCCCCTGTGTGTGTATGTTTTATGCTATTCACGTTTTTAAAAAGTCTAGGTCAGATGTTTGGCAGAAAGTCCCACTTGCAAATGCAGGATGGATTCGTCTGATTGCTGCCTCCTGACTCGATTCAAGTGAGCCATTTTTGGCAGGAGTACCTCACAAGTGATGCTGTGTCCTTTTCGGTGCATCACGGTAAGAGGCACATGATGTCAGCGTGTGCCATCATTCATGATTTTAAGGGAGACACGTTTTAAAGTCACTTTGGTGAGAAGAGCCACTTTCTGCTGGAAACCCAGGCTGGAAACTGATTTCCCACTGAGGAATAAAACGCTTTGCTATGTCCTGTGCACAGCTGAGCACTCCTTTGGGGTGTGTGAGGATAATGTGTGCTTGCATGGTTGCATGAGGTGCCAGGGTACTAAGGTGAATGGACACAGCCCCTGCTCTCAAAGGGGTGGGCTCCTGGAGGGTGAGCTGCAGGACACATAATCCCAGAGCAGTGTCGTTAGTGATGAGACTGGGGGGGTGCACACTGAGTCGGATGAATGGAGGCAGTGTGGGTGCCGATCCAGGTGGCATTGCTAATGATTACTGGCCCTGGAGGATGAGTCTTTCTTGGTCAGACCCTGAGGACTGGCTTTGGATCCACCACCTTATCTCTCTCTCTCCACTGTTTTTCACTCTCTCTCTCTCTTGCTGCAGTCTGATCCAATCTTGGAAAGTGATAGACTTAATTACAATCCTGCCTGCACCACTTTTGGGCTGTGTGACCTGAGGCAAACCCCAGGTGTCTTGTGTGCCATGGATTTATAGTAGTGCCCCCCCCCCCTCCAACCAGGGCCACTGTACCCATTAAGTGAGGCAGGACATTCAGTGCAGGGCCTGGGGGAGGAGGGATCACTGCATTGGAGCTATTATCATTGTTCTCTTCATCTCAAGCTGCTTTTCAGACCTTAACCTCTGTACAAAGTGTGATATGTCCAGCCCCTTTTATCCAGTGCCCTATTTGTGTAGGACATCTATTTTCTTTTCAGAGCATGCTGTGTTAGGTGCTGCCCTGCCCATAGGACAAACCTCTGGCCGTGTCATTGATTCTGAAGGTACCAGGACAGGTTGGAAGGAGTGGAGATCCCAGTCCCATCTCAGGGGAGCTTCTCAGACTCCTGCCACATGAGCCACTTGTCAGCCTCAGCCAGGCAGCCATGGATGGTGTTGGTGTGGTTCTGGCACTCTTCTTGGGGATGTGTCATCTGCTCAGTTGCTGACTTAGATATAGGGTCATTAAGAGCTCCATGGGTTGGTTTGTGATCAGCAGAGATCAGAAGGTGTGTGTGTATATGTGAGACAGAAAGAGAGATACAGAGACAGAGACAGAGAGACACACAGAGAGAGAGAGAGACAGAGAGAGACAGATTCAATACTAAGATCTTCTCAGCTCAGAAAATGTGTACCCTTATTGCTTTTGACAACCTCAAACTTAGAGGAAATGGAATTTTCATGACTTTTCTTGAACTTGTGTCATTCCCTATTTCAGTTAAGGCCCCAGCAGGAAACAGCTGACATACTCATATTAGGATAATTCAAGGCAGCTTTAATAATGGGATATAGGTATGGCAGGGTATAAGGAAAGTGGGTCTGGAGAGGTCAGGGAAGAAGTGGTTGGTGGAATCCTGAAGGAAATTGATGTGTGGTGACCTGGAAAGGGGATGGGGCATAATATCCCAACCTCGCTTGTCTCTTCCTCTGCATTATTGTGAAGCCTAGGGGCAAGGGGATTCCTTAATGGCATTTGTCAAGGTCCATTTCTGGGGCAGAGAGCAGAGTAGAGAAGGATAAAGAGTAGATCTTGGGGGACAAATGGGAGACATTGGTCTTTTTCTAACACCATGTAAATTTTTTTGCATGTATCCCCCCTACTTGTTAATTGCTTGCTATTTTTAACCCAATATACTTTTTAATTTAATTATATCTATTTCAAAAAAGAAACAACAGAAAAATGACAACCAGCTTCAGTAGTCATAAATGGAAGGTAACTATAAAAAGAAATATAAAAACAAAGCCACATGTGACCCTAGCTTGGTACCTTTGCAAGCTCAAGGATCAGAGCCAGAGTTCAGCTGGGCTTAAACATGGAGCCTGGCCAGCTTTAAAGAGATGTTAAGTACATTGCACTCACAGACAGAAACTTTCTCCTTGATGTAATTAGGAAGACTGCAGGAGAGTCAGAAGGGGACTATACTAGATTGAATAGTATCCCCCAAAAGGTGTGTTCAAGTCCTAACCCAAGGTACCTGAGAACATGACCTTATTTGGAAATAAGGTCTTCTTTATAGATGTAATTAAGTTAAGGATTTCTGGATGAGATCATCTTGATTTAGACTGGGCCCTAAATCCAATGATTGGTGTCCTGATAAGAGAAAAGAGGGAGATTTGAGACAGGTGCAGAGAAGGAAAGCCCGTGTGAAGACAGAGGCAGAGAGTAGAGTGATGTGTCTATAAGCCAAGAGATGCCAAAAATTGCCCGCAGCTACAGGGAAGGCATGGAATGGGTTCTCCCTCAGAGCCTGCAGAGGGAACAGATCCTGCTGCCACCTTGATTTTCGATTTCTGGTCTCCAGAATTGTGAGAGAATATACTTTTATTGTTTTAAGCCAATGAGTGTGTGTCAATTTGTTATAACAATAGGAAACTCTATAGGGACTAGCTCTCATTGCAGCTCAACATCATTTAATGCTATGCACATGTCTTCTTAAGGTCACCTCCATAAAGTTCCCTCTAGGACCAGTGGTTGTATGTGCCCTGTGCTTTGGGGAAAGAACGGATCGTCAGTTTCTCCAGGGCAGGACTTTTGTGTCTTTGTTATGTCCCCAGTTCAGTAGCCATGCAGGACATACTTGGATGTTGAATGGATGAATGGACACCAAAAGGAAACTAATGGTATCAAAGTTATGGTTGAAAATGACAAAGTGGACAAGTACAAAGAAATGAATTCAGAGATTATGGTCTGGATTTCCTTAGAAACCACTAGACTTGTCAAGGAGGAAAGTGGCTTGATTACGCTGATGTTGTCTAGACGTCATCATCATTGCCTCCATCGCCAGTAATAATAATGATAGTTGATATTTACTGAGTGCTTGCTTTGTTACTAGGCATTGTCTAACTGTCTGACGTGCATTATTTCATTCAAGCTTCACTGATACCTGATGAAGTAGATCCTATTATTCATTTCCATTTATTTCCAGATGAAGAAGAGGAGGCTATGGTTTAAGTAACTTGCCCAAGGCCATACAACTCAAAAGTAGTGGAACACAGGCATTGTGACCCCAGAGCCTGTGCTTATTACCAGCATGCTCTGCTTCCACCTCAACATGAATCCCATGAGCGTTTAATGTGCACCTCTTGGGTTGGCTGTCTGAACCCTTCTCTCTTCTCAGAATTCACCTTCCACCCATTGCCACAGGATACGGTTCCCAGCAGCCATTTCTGTTCTATGAGGTCATGTTCCTTGGACGTAGCTGATTGGTCCACAGATGAACACCTGACCAGTCTGCACCAATCAGAGGCCTGTACCAGTAATTTAGAACTGGGACTGGGAAAGAGGGAGCCACATGTCACCCTGAGATGTAGGCATGTGCCTGGTAGCCATGGTTTCTGTTGTGGGTGAGAGAACAGAAGAAACCAGCCTATAGGGAAAGAGAAGAATGAGGCACATGTTCAGATCTGAGAGAGAGAGTAAACTTCCAGATTCCCCACAGCAGTGCATCTCAAACTTTAATGTGCATATGAGCTCCCTGGGGTCTTGTGAAAATGGACCACACTCCAGTCTTGTTACAGTCCAGTCCTAAGGTCTGGCAGTGTCCCTGTCCTTGGATTCTGTCAGACACAGGGCACATCTCTGTCCTTAGCCACTTCGCCTTAACCACCACAGGGAATTTCTATTCCTTAAGGTCAAGATTCCCAACCATAATGTGCTTGGTGGAAGTTCTGTGCTGGGATCAGGGACCCACAGCTGTTGTCTCAGGATGTGATAGTTGTTTATATGTATGCCTTCCCCCACTAGATTCCAGAGACCATGTCACCAGCTTCTTGCAGCCAGGCTGTATCCTGTTTATCATTGTGTCCTCTGCACCTGGCGTGTAGGTAGCATTCAAGAAACTTCTGTTGAATGCAGGAAAGAAAGAACATTACATGGGTTGCAGTAGTCCAGAGGGCAAGTCTCAGCTCCAGCAATGAGTTTCTGGCTGAATTTCTTACCTTATAAAATTGTTACTTCATTTGTTACAGGATTGCTGTTGAGACTTTGATCTGTTAAATTTCTCAGGATCCTGTGTCTTTATTGTTCAGCCTTAAGATTTCTTTGCTTGATTATATTTCTATTTTGGCTTTGTCAGTTAGGAAGATTACAGTCCAGTGTATGGTTTACTTAGTAATTGAGTAAGACTTCATGGATCTCATTCTACTCTCTGTTCTTATTTCATTTTTAAAAAATTTTTTTCTGGTGCTTGTTTCTTATTTATACATGTTTTTTTTTTTTAAATCTGTTCTTTAAATGCTGCTTGAAATCTTTGATGGAATGAGATGGGATATAAACCCTATAAAATGACAATAAGTAATAATAATAATAATAATAATAATAATAATAATAGAGTTTAGAATGCATTAAAAATTGCTAGAGGACTCTGTTAGTTTCCTAGGACTGTCACAAAGTGGGTGGCTTAAACAACAGAAATTTAATGTCTCACAGTTCTGGACACTAGAAGTCCAAGATCAAGGTTGGCAGGGCTGGTTCCTCCTGAGGATGTGAGGGAGAATCTGTTCCATGCCTCTTCCCTAGCTCTGGTAGCTTGCTGGCCATCTTTGGCATCCCTTGACTCTAGAATCATTACCCTGATCTGCTGTCATCTTCACATGCCATTCTCTCTGTGTGCCTGCCTGTCTTCAAGTTTCCTCTTTTTATCAGGGTATCAGTCATACTAAATTAGGGCCCACCCTACTCCAGTATGACCCCATCTAAACTTATTATGTCTGCAATGACCCTGTTTTCAGCTAAAGTCACATTCTGAGGTACCGGGAGTTGGGACTTCAACACATGAATTTGTTGTGGGGCGGGAGACACAATTCAGCCTCTGACAGGGATCTTGAGTAAACAGTTTTCTCTCTCAGCCTCAATTTTCTCACCTGTAAAATGGGGATGCTGGAATGGATGATCTCTAAGGGATTTTCAATTCTCATATTTGATGTTTCCTGATGATTGTTTTTCTCTCTTCCCCCTCCCATTTATTCTAGTGGGAAAGCAATCTAAAAAATAAATTTACCTTAAAGGTTAGTAAGATGATGTCTCCTAGGCATCTGCCTGTTCACAGGACTCTGCAGGGATGGAGTAACTACTGTCCCACAGAACAAATCGCTCCTTTGAGGGCGGGGGTGATTGTGGATATTGCCCAATTGCCTCTGAATCATTCCATATCTGCAGCTGCCTACTCCATCTGCAGAAGCGGCAGGCCCGGGGAAGACTCCACCTGGCCAGCTCCCTGCACTGCTGATTTGCTGTGAGAAGGCCGGAGGGCAAGGGATAATTAGAGGACAGACCCCCTCTTGAGATCAGTGCTGCAGACTCGAGGGCCCCTCTGCTTGGGGAGCACATCAGCCAGCCAGTTCTGTTTTCTGCGTTCGGCAGCTCAAGACTGAACGCACAAGTGTTTTCCTGTGGGAAGAGAGGCTCTGGGCTAGCTGGCTTGCCAGAAGCATTCCCTTGGGCAGGTACACACACGTCTCCCACCTGTACAGGTGCTGGGAGAGAGTGCGTCCCCCTTTGCCTCAGTAATCAAGTTTGTGCTACCCTGAGCTACTAGGTCTGATGCCCTAAATGAGTTAAAAATCTGGCTGTCTGCCCACACGCCACCCCCCCCTCCCCCCCCCCCCCCAAGAATGGAGTCTGAGTTAGAATCTCTGTTTGCAGGGACACCTAGGTGGCTCAGTCGATTGAGCATCCAGCTTTGGTTCAGGTTGTGATCTCATGATTTGTGAGTTCAAGTCCTGAGTCAGGCTCTGTGCTGACAGTTCAGAGCCTGGAGCCTGCTTCGGATTCTGTGTCTCCCTCTCTCTCTGCTCCTCTCCCGCTTGTGCTCTGTCTTTCTCTCTCAAAAATAAATAAACATTAAAAAAAAAAAAGGGACACATGGGTGGCTCAGTCAGTTGAACGTCCAGCTTCAGCTCAGGTCATGATCTCACAATACGTGATTTCAAGCCCTCACAGTTCGTGAGTTCAAGCCCTGTGTCGGGCTCTGTGCTGACAGCTCAGAGCCTGGAGCCTGCTTTAGATTCTATGTCTCCATCTGTCTCTCTACCCCTCCCCTGCTCACACTCTGTCTTTCCCTGTGTCTCAAAAATAAATAAAAACATTAAAAAAATAAACATTAAAAAAAAAAAAAAGAACCGCTGGTTGCAAACCACAGAAACTACTGTGAATAATGTGAGCAAGAAGGGGGCTTATTGGGAGGATGTAGAGGGGCTCATGGGGTTGAAGGGACAGCTAGAGAGCCAGATAGATCCAAAGGGTCTCAATAGCTGATACTGCTCAACAGGCTTCTCTGGAATCAACGGATAATGAAATTAATGAAAACATGCCAAAATGTCTCTTCACTTTGCTGTCCCAAATCAGTTTGGGGAAGAGTATGATTGGCTGAGTCTGTATCATGAGTCTGCTTCCCCAGCATTGCAAACACCTAAAGGGGAAGGTCTAGTGGGAGAAGCATCTGGAGCCCTTTTACGCTTCTGTAGTGAGAAGGTGTGTACCCCCACTGAGAGCCACACCGAGACTGCACAGAGTGTGTGGAAAGAAAGGGCAGTCGCTAACACAGAGTGCTTACTGTGTGCAGAACACTCTGTATCCACGGTCTCACCTAACTTCCACAACAATCCTGTGGTTCTGTTATCTTTTCAGATTTAGAGATTTAGAGGAAATGGAGGCCCAGGGAGGGGTTAGGTGTTTTACTCCAGGTCACCCAGAGGGTCAAAGGCCGGGTTGGGATTTGAAGCCAAGTCTGTCCAGGTCCAGCAATATTGCTCTTCTTGGTGATGTGCTCCTGTCTTCTGATTCTGCCAATTTGCCAAACGTGGTGAAAAAGGAGAGCTGTAAACATGAGTACAGTTTGCTCAAAGATCCCAGCAGTTCTTGGCCCCAGAAATAGGTTAAGGAATGGGCCAACTGGGTAGCTGCCCAGAAGGCCAGGTTAAAAAATAGCCCCAGAGGTATTACTAGAAGGAAATAGCTTTGTTCTTTGGTCCATCATTTCTCCTGTAAAAAGGGCTGTCAGGGGCTGGAAAGGATATGTTTAACTAACTGTTTGGGGGTGAGGCAGGGCAGCTGAGTAATTTGCAGGGGATGCAAAACAAAAATGTGGGGTCTCTTCTTAAGAAATTAAGAATTTCAAGGTGGCGACAGCAGAGCATTGAGTGTGGAGCCTCAATGACTGTACAGGTGTCACATCAGTCAGGCCGGCCCTGGGTTGGAATGAAGGTAAATGGTGGCTGAACCCCTGGCCAAGGAGGGCAGTCCTAGTTACCTGCATGGCTCCTTTGCTTTGTGCCAGCTGGTTTTCTTGCTCAGTCTGCCCACAGGTGAGTCACCCTCAGGTGAGCTAGAGCTAGAGAGGCCACTGAGGCGCAGAGAGGGTACTTCTGGGGCTGCAGGGTGGGCCTCTTTACAGCACACAGTTCATGGGTGACCAAAGAAATCTTCTGACTATCCCGAGGATAGTTTCAATAGCAGATGGATAAATGCCAAAGGAGCATTTCGTTTGCAGACCTAGTAAAGACTCCACCACAGTTAATATCTCAATTTTAACACTGATAATCTATGTGCAGGCCCATTGCATAAGTTGTGTTGTTTAATTCTGTTCTCTCCAGCTTCAGACACAAGAGCCTTCTTTCTGTTCCTCAAAAGTGCCATGGAATTCACAGGGCTTCCACATAGCTTCTTTCTTCTGTCTGGAACATTCTTCCCTTTTCTCCCTTCCCTGGAAAACTCCTCACTCTTCAGGTCTCAGCTGATCTAACCTTTCCCAACCCTCACGACTAGGCAGCATCCTGTACTTCTGAGTTGTGGCTTTTCCTGTACGCACAGGCCCTATCCATCTAATTGCTGTTTCACCAGGACCAGAAGAGGCAGGGGTATCTCCTTTGGGAGCTGCCAGGGGCTCTCAAGGTACTTCATCTTTTGGTTGCTTGGGTGATTCTGTCTACTCATTTCTCTGCCAAAGTGTTTGCTCGAGTAGGTCACACACGCCGATGGAGCTCTCCCCTGGAATCATAGCTCTCAAATGTTCTTATTCATCCAAGTACGAGTCTTGAGAGTCCACAGTTGAGTTCATGACTGAATTGTTGATTTTTCCAAGAGAAGGAAAAACCAACTTAGAACTTGTAGTTCTTCTCTCCTTCCCTCAGGAATTCCCCGACTCAGGATACCAGAAGCTGAAGCCAGCAGCCTGATTCCTTTAATTAGGAAGGCTTTGGAGAATGTTTTGAAAAACGTCAGTGTTCAGGTTGCCTATAACTTCATTAATTTTTAAGTTTCCATCACATTTTTTAAGGGACAACTCCTCTTAGAAGTTCCACCCGAATGTTAGGTTTTACTTGAATTTGTGCTGGTTTGAGATGTGAATGTACCAGCAAGCCTCTAGGGCAATCAGGGAGAGCATAGAGACACTGAGCTTTTTTTCTTTCCTCTCTTGACAACTTAAAGATTGTTGTGCAGCTGTCACTCATTTTCTAGGAAAAAAAAACAGTCACTGATTGACTTGGCAACATTTAGGAAATATTCTAGTTCCAATTATAGGCTGCCAAAGGCAAGTATGGCTTCGGCCAAGGAACCAGCTTCTTTGGCCCCCAGTGCCAAGGGTCTGGCAATAGGACCAGCATTTTATGTTCCTACAGAGGGTTTTGTTTCACATGATGATACTTACTTCATTCTTTATCTAAAAATATCTCCCCAATGAATCCTTGAAATTCTCCTTTTTGGAACTCATTCCCTTGTTACCAAGCACTCAAGTTCTCTAGGCATCTCTAGAAACCTTGAGTACTTACTTCTCCTTAGGATGCTCCAGCTGGCTATAAAAGACTCCAAACATTGAGCCTTCTCTGTGTCAGGATCCTCACTAAAAGCCTTAGGAGGTGGAGGTCCAGAGAGGGGGATTAACTTGCTTACACAACTGGTAAATGGCAGAGTTGGGATTTGAATCCAGTCTGTCAGACGCTACTGCCTGAGCTCCCTCTTTTACACCATGTTGACCGATGGGGTCACACAAGAAGCTGGGGTGATGCCAAGGAAGAGGAAGCTTCATTTGGATTGTGTTGGTTTGGGTTCCTCAAAGAGACATGTGATGAGGATTTGGATGCAAGGGTTTATTTGGGAGTGACCTCATGAAGAGAGAGAGGGGAAGAGAGATGTGGAAAGAAGGAGAGTGCAGGTTACTGGTGCTCAGTCTGGGGGGGCTCTGGATGGGGGCAAGTGTCGCAAAACACTCCTAAGAGTTTTCCTGTCTGAGATCCACTGGTTCTCCTGTTTCGCTGGTTGAGGGTCACTCCAGGGGATTTCACTCTCTGTAACTCCCAGCCTGCCTAGGGCACAGGCTGAACATTCTTCCGTGGCTGGAGCATACTCCTAGGCAGAGAGACACATATGCTTGGTCTAGGCATCTACTGGTGTGGTGGGGAACTGTCACCCGAAGCTTCTGGTGATGGCTGAGGTGGTATGAGGGGTATGGGTTTCAAGCACATCTGCTACATGAACAGGAAGGAAGAAAGAACCCAGAGTGAAATCAGTAATGTCTTTGGAGTATTAGATTCTTGCAAACTGTCCCTGATGGGTGCTTCTGCAATATTTCAAATGTTACTTATACTAGAAATAATGACAGTCGTAGCTGACATCTATTAAATGCCTGCTCTGTGCCCAGCATCATGCTAAATAGTTTATATACATTATTTCTGTTAATTTTCTTGACCACCCAAGAGTTAGAGACTATTAATATCTTGATGTTGCAGATGAACCGGGTCCTACATCCAGGAAGAAGCACATTAAGTTCTAAAACCTGGATCTCTTTGTTTCCTTAGTTTTAATACTTAACCTCCAATCTAGTGAGGTTTAAATCAATCTAAAACAAGGAGAGCTTCCTTCCTCCCTCCCTTTCTTTCTTTCTTTCTTTCTTTCTTTCTTTCTTTCTTTCTTTCTTTCTTTCTTTCTTTCTTTCTTTCTTTCTTTCTTTCTTTCTTTCTCTTTGACAGAACTGTGGACAATAAGATCCACACCTCACTCATTTGACCTTGGGTTATAGGAGCTTCCCATTTCTTATTCCAATGAGATGTTATCGGTTTCATGAGGGTCCTTCTAAAGCAAGGAGGATCATTAAATGAGAAAGGTGGCCACAGTCAGAGAGACCCACATGAGCTCCAACTAGTAACAAATCAGGTCAGACCATTAGATTTGTCATAAACGTATGACAGATAGTAATTGCCTGGTCTTATACCCAACCTCTGGGAGCTATCTGTTTGAATGATCATTGCATAATGTTTGAAGCTGCTAATGTGATTATCTTGAATCATTGGAGAAACATGAGGCTCGAACAGATTTCATAATAACTTTCTTTACGCTTGCGATTGCCTTTTCATCTCACTTCTGTTCTTGTACAAGGAAAACCTCCCAATTTCTTCTCCTTGGCTATTGCAATATTAATGCTGATAAGAATTGCTTTGCAGTGTGGAGGCAACTGACCGATATGGGTTTGCGTCCCTCCCCCTCCTTTCTTGTTTTTCTTGAGTAGAGTAATAAAGAAAATAGCCTACCTTTACAGCACAGGAGAATAACATCTATTTAGAGGAACTTTAGATGAAAGTATGCTTCCTTCATGTTGGGTAATCTAATTTGGAAACTCTTGCTTAGCTTTTATTTCCAATGATTTAATGAACTGCAGTACATGGTTTTGTAAAACTCTCACCATCATGCATATTTTCTGAACTGCATTTAAGAAACGAAAGCACAAATGCCATCGTTCAAAGAATTCTGGCCCTCACAGGGTGCAGGAAGAGGTTGACCCTTGGTGTCATGGTTTCATGGGGACCTATCTAAGCAGGAGGTCTTAGCATAGATTCTTTCCCTTTAAATATAACTCAGGGTCTTCTGGGGTCTCCTTGTCTATTCCTGACCTCTAAGCATGCTGTCTTGTCAAGAAAGGCCATCCCATGGCAGTGCATTCCAGTTTTTATGTGATATGAGCCAGGAGAAGTTCATTAGCGTCTACCCTCAATTCTTTTGGCTGTAACTTCAGCTTATAGTTTTTTTTTTTTCCCATATTCTCAAGAGAATTGAAGAAACAAAGAGCACAGTGTTTTACAATTTTAAATGAACAACATTTGCATCTATATCCCAGCCCTCTTTTTCCTCATGAGGTTTGTAAAAATCCTTGGAATAACTGGGGACAAGCAGCTGACAGATAGATGTACTTCCCCTGATCACTAGCATTTAAGAGGAGGGACTTTGTGCCGGCCGTGAGGTAATGTGCCTTCAGGCATGGCTTCATTCAACAGCGTGGTCATACTCTGTGGTGTATGCTGTCATCTTCTCCTTTTATAAGGCAGGAAACTGAGGCACAGAATGGTTCAGGAATACACCTATATGTTCATACATTTAGGAAGTGGTAATGCTGAGAATGCGTGCTGCCAACCTCTTGGCAAAATCCTCCCCCGACTCCCTACCCCCATAAGCTGGGCAAAACTTCTTCTACACCCTTTAAAAGAACTACAGACATTTTCAGAGCATACCTAGTTAAACAGTTGGGTCTCAGAGTACTTCGTGTGGTTGGAGTCACCCTTTTCCTTCCCTTACCCTGTCTTCTAATTAGGGAGGCGGTCCTGCCCTATCGAAGCTGTTCTTTTAAATAATGGAATATAGATGGCTGTGAATGTGAGGAAAAGCAGCATGACAGGATCATGGGCAGTTTGGAATGGTTTCCTATTGGTGCACCCTCCACTTGAATATGGTTTCCTCCTCTGGGCTTCATTTTCTGCATTCATTCCTTTTATTGAGCACCTACTGTATGCTGGGCACTACGTGCTAAGGAGACAGCGGGAACAAAACAGATGAAAATACTGCTCTCACAGACCTTCAGCCTCTTTGGAGCTCCTGGGTGCATTCCTGCCCAAATAAAGGATCTGGCCTCTGCAGGTCACATTCCAAGGTCTCTTCTGCAGAATATGCAGACGGACCAGCTGTGTTCTCTTCATTCAGCCCGGCCATGGAGAACCAGACCCACAACAGACCAAGCCCTGAGCCCAATATACAGAGAGTGCTTTCTTGAGTTTCTGTTTCCTTTCCTCTCCCTAGTTATTCAGATATTTGAGTACCTCCTTGGTACCAGGTGCTCTGAGCTGTGGACATCATGAACCGGGAGAAGACACTGCCTGGAGCAAAGACAGCTAATTAACCTCCCGGTCCATTCTCCCCTTCTCTTCAATGCCTCCCCCACTCCTCAATTTTTAGTGGGTGCATGACTTCCTAGGATCAAGACCTAGGATTGTGTCCCTACAAATCCTTAAGTTGAAGCCCTGCTCCCAGTACCTCCGTATGTGACTGTGTTTGGAGATGGGACCTTTAAGGTTGCCATTAGGATGGACCCTAATCCAAATATGACTGGTGTCTTTATAAGAAGAGGAAGTTTGGACACACAGAGAGACACCATGGATGCATGCAGAGGAAAGAGGCCACATGAGGACACAATGAGAAGGTGGCTATCTGCGAGCAAGAGGAGAGGCCTGAGAAGAAACCAAACCTGTCAGTCCTTGGTCTCAGCACTCCAGAATTGTGAGCCAACACCTTCCTGTTGTTTAACCCCACCTCCCCACCCCCCGTCTGTGGCACTTTGTTATGGCAGCCCTAGAAAACAACTACATCTGCCTCCTTTGCGGCCAGTCATGGTCATGCAACTAAGTTCTGGTTGAGGGGATGTGTGCAGGCTCTGGATGGTTTCCATAGAAGGAAGATGTGTCCTGATCTTCTCCCTTTGCCACATCCTTCTCATGGTAGGTGGGCTTGCTAATGATCAATCTTGGCTACATGGCAAGGGCTTTTGGAAGTTTGGGGGAGGAGCCCAGCCCCTGTGTCACATTGGTCAGGGACTGCTTATGCCCAGGCTGTTATCTCAGAGAGAAATTTCCATCATGTTTAATTCGCTGTTATTTGGGCCTGTGTGACCTCCTTCAGCATACGTTGGAGTTCACAGTAGGTTGGTAAAATAGGAGACTTCTCGTCAGGAAAGCTTTCCTTCCCACCTTGAACACAGCAGTGTGCTTTTCTCATGGCATGTTTCTTAATAGATGAAACAGCAAGTACAGCCGTCCACTGACAGGGGCGCATCTATCAAGACAGAGCTTTGGCGTCACTCGTGGGAGCTGTTGTTGCAGCTTCAAGGTGTCAGAGAGACATGCACCCACAGTTTTAGATAGGTAGTGACTTGTGCCACATGTGATACAGAGATAACAAGGCCTGTGGGTTGAGAGGAAGAAGACATCAGCCTCATCTAGGGAGGTCAGGGAAGGCTTCCTGGCAGAGGTGGCCTTTGAGCCAGTCCTCAAAGGATGGACAGAGTTTGGATGTACAGAGGCTGTGAGGAAGAATTCCAGGTGAAGGGAACTGTGTGAGCAAAGGTACAAGTATGGGGCAGGAGGTGATTCGTATGAGGAGCAGAGAGCAAGTTTAACTGGATAAAACACAGTGTGTATGAAGGGGGTAGTGGGAAGTCAGATGAAGTGCTCTTGCAGGCATTCAGCCTGTTGGAGTGGCTGGGGGTCAGGCAGAGAGGTTTTGAATGCTGGGGGGTGGGGGGATAAGGGGATACTTACTTCAGAAGGGAAAAGGAAGTCTCTGAATACATCTTAACACAGGAGTGGTAAGAACCAGACTTTGGGAGATGTAATTTATCAGTGCTGTGTGGGAGATTAAGGCTTGGCAAACCATAGCCTGCTCTATGAATCCTGCCCACAGCCTGTTTATGTATGGTCTGTGAGCTAAGAAGGGCTTTTACATTTTTTAAAGAGTTGAGTTAAAAAAAAAAAAAGAATGATATCTTGTGACATGTGGAAATTATGTAAAATTTAAATTTTGCTGCCCATAAATCAAGTTTTGAATCCTGCCAGTAAAAATTTTATGGAAATGTGTTTTCTTTCATGTTCTATAAGCACCAATGTAATATACTCTGTTTTGCCTTTTGGCCCACAAAACCTAAAATATTTACTATCTGGCCTTTATAGAAGTTTACGAATTCTTGGGATAGATGACAGGGCAGAGAGCCCAGTCACAAATTCCAGAGGGGCGGCCATTCTGAGACCCAAGCAGTGGTTCCCAATCTGTGTCCTGTGGTGGAAACAGATTTTAAAAGGGAAAAGAGGATTTTGTAGTGTATATGTTTTCTAAACGTTCAGTTATATAGAATTAAACAGATCTCATTGCAGGACTTCTCAGAGCCTTTACCCTGTTAATGTTCTTTGGGACTCTTTGAGAAGAGCATACAGCATGCAGTTTTCCCCAAAGTTAATTGACTATGGAACCCCCTTTCCAGGGACCTGTGTTTTGGGGAGTCCATTTTGGGAAATGTTGGTCTAGGGAGAGGCAGTGAGTATGGAAAGAAGGGTGTGCGTGTGGCCAAGGAGTGTGGCCATTGAATCTCTAGGACATATGGGAGCAGCAGGAGTCAAGAAGGACTCCAAGGCTTCCAGCCTGAGATTCTGGAGCTGCTGGCAGTGACAGTGATGGGGGAGGTAGTGTTCTGGAGAGGGAGCAGGGGGAGGGGGAGAGGAGGACTGTGTGAGGCACGTATGTGGAGACCCTTGGCCATGGTCCTCATCTGTAACATGGAATAACAAGTGTTCCCAACATTTGGTGTTGTGAGGGGCAAAAATAAGATAATACATGTAAAGTGCTTAGCATAGAGCCAGGCAAGTACTAGTGAGGACGCAAATAATAACACGAATACTGTCATGTCCTCTGTGTATTAAGAACCAACCATGTGTCAGGCGCTGTGCCGGGGTCGGCAAACTTGTCCTGTAAAGGACCAGATAGTAAATATCTTCAGCTTTGCAGGCCATATGGTCTCATCGTAGCTACTCGAGTCTGTCATGGTGGTGTCCTGGCAGCCGCACACAATCTGTAGACTGAGGGGCATGGCTGTCCTAAAGCCTTATTTACAAAAACAAGCAGCGTATTTGGTTTGCCAGGCTGTGGTTCCGCACCGTTGCATTATGCTAAGCAGTTCAGTGTACTGGGGTTGAACTTATTCAAAGCCCACAGCTGCCCTTTGGGGGTGGGACTGCCTTTATTGGCCTGGTAACTTGCCCAAGTTCAGAGCCGGCCAGGAGCGGCCGCTGCCTTTGAGCCCAGGCAAGCTGACTCCAAGAGCACTCCCTCTTTTATTGTTATTATTATTATTTTTTATTTTTTGCATGTTGTGAAAATATCAATTTATTATTTTCTCAATGCTACCTGCTTATAAGTATGCTTTATTGTCTATTTCATCAAGAGCACACTCAATTCACACATTACTCTCGCTCAAGATCTTACCTGCTACCATTTTGTTGCTGACGGGTGGTTGTGAGTTTAGACAGGAGCTTAGGTGAAGGGATCATGGGGTTGGAGTATTCTTGACTACATTTTCCAGGGGAGGGGATGCAAGGGGCGGGGGGAACCTTCATTGACAAGAATGGTGGGGGAAGAATCAGGGCTGGAGACCAAGGATGAACAGGCAGGGCGGTTGTAGGAGAGTTGGCAATGCCAAGGGTGGGAACGATGAGTCATTTTAAAAGAGAAGGGATGGTCCACAGACTAAATGTTGCAAAAACACATTGAATCTCTAAGACACTGGTGGATTTGCTGATTGGGGTCTCCATGTAGCAGATGCTGAAGACACCCCAGTCTTATCCTCTTGGGATGCTCATTCTGGCCCATTCCAGTAGGGTTTTTCAGCAGCACCCAAGACTCTTTCATCCTAAGCCCAGGGTAGACAGGAAGTGCCAGGGATAATGTCCCCACAGCAGCTCTCAGCCAGTGGTGTTGTACCTTGACAGGGGGATTAGGTAACACTGAGACATGTTCTACATTTTCTCCCTGAGTTCCCCTGATTGACTCCTAGTTGCATACATTTTTAGCCTGCTTGATGACTTACCTGTGTTGGCTTCTTTCCTTTCCCTGCCTCTCCCTTCTCCACTCTGGGATCACCTCCTAAACAAACTATCTGCACTTATATGTTTGTCTCAGGGTCTGCTTCTGGAGGAACCCCGCCTAAGGAAGCCATAATCATCCGAGAACAGCATCAGGAAAGAGGCTAGGACTCTATCACCTAATCATGCAGTTGTAACCATTGACTAAGTACTTATGGTGTCTGCCACTCATGGGTTAGGCCCTGGGGATACCAGTGTGAACAAGTGACATGGTGCCTTCACCAATCTTGTGGGACACACAGACTAGTGGGTATGATGGAGGTGTACTCCTAAAACCCATGAAACAGCTACAAGGAGTAGAGTAAGTGCCTGAAGAAAGCTGCAGAGTGAGGGGTAGGGGTGGGGCTACTTTCCAGAGAGGTCAGGAGGGCCTCCCTGAGATGGATTCCCATGCCTGAGACCTGAAGGATGAGAAGGAGACAGTCAGGCAAAGTGCAAGGGGGAGTGTGTTTGAGCTGAGGGAACAGAAAACACAAAAGTACTGAGGCTGGAGGGAGCTTGGTGAGGAAAAGGCATAGGGAGAAAGCCAGTGTGGACTGGACAGAGGGAGAAAGAAAGGAAAGGAGAGGGGGAGACAAGGAAGTGGAGAGAGCAAGGGAGGAGGGAGAGGGAGGCAGGCAGGCAGGGAGGGAGGTAGAGAGATCGACAGGGAGGGAAACCCTGGAACTGATGCTAACAGAGAGAAGGCTGTTAATGGTGGGGCCTCTCTGGTCCTAGTCCCAGTCTCTGGCGAGGCCTGCAGACCTAGGCAGGATTTAGCACTCATCACAGAGGCGCAAGATGGACCTTCTGTCCCCCCACTTGTCAACAAGTGCTCCTAACTCTGACTCTTAGCAGTGGAGGGAAAATAAATATGCAAAAGAGACGTTTGAAACATTCAGGGAGCGTTTTAAATGCAAGTTTAAAACACAATAACAGGGTCAACATGCTTTCTCTTGAGAACAGTTTTCCATTTGGAACCTTTTCTTACTTCTCACTAATAGGAACCCATTCAGGCAATTTTCCTTCCTTCCTTTCTTTTTTTTTTAAAGACTCATTTTAAAGCACAATGACCTTTACATTTTTTTCTATAGTCTTTCACAGTGAGAGCAAGACAACAGCACAGTATCACCTTTTCTGCCAGTTTGAGGGGGGGAGAACTCAAAATCTAAAAGAAAAAAGGGAACAGACAAGAGGCATGGAGCCTGCTATTGCTAAAGTTGCATGCATTTTTCTGGAATGTTCAGCAATAGCTTCTAATAGGGAAGTAGGATGACCAGCTGTCCTTTTTGCCTGATACTTAGGGAGTCCATGGAACCTTCAGAGCATAAGCTGGGCAAGTCCCTGGCAGGACAGGACTAGCTAGTCACCCCAGTCAAAACAGCACAAAGGGATGCCTCAGAAATGTGTGTCTGCACGAGTCACCTAAGTGGACCCTCACTTTCCAACACCTGCATCCACACCTGCAGTCTTTATTTTTATCCCCCTCAGAAGGAGGAGATAGAACCTCTTCTAAATCCCCAGGAAAAGCCCTAGTTAACCGTGTTAAAGGCATCCCACAGCAAAGAACTTAACTAATTCATATTAAACATGTATGTACTCTGAGTAGCTTTCAGCAACCCTCCACTAGGGTGCCCAGCTATCCCAGTTATGCCAGAGAATGCTGGGTTTCCAGACATGGTATTTTCACTACTAAAACCAAGACCATCCTGGATAAGGTGAGACAGTTGGTCACCCTCTAGGAAAGGAAAAGCTCCCAGATCCTGTTCCTACTGCCAATGAGCTGGGTTATTTGGGTGATATGTGCTTCCAGAGCCTCAGTTTTGTCGTCTGTAAAACGGGAGGTAATGCTAATGTCTGCATTATCCTCACAAAGTATTTAGCGTAATGCTGGGCATGCAGTAAGTACTCAATAAATGTTGCTATTATAATTGTGGATTAAGCAGAGCAGGCTTTCTACATGGGAGAGATTTCAAGGGCTTTAGAAGACCTTTCTTCCTCCATCGAAAATCTCTCCCTTACTCTACTGTCTATAGTTTTGTCATTAATGAGCCATTCCTTTACCTAGAGAGTTCACCCTTTCTACCAAAGTACCTCAGTGGCAGGGGAGAGTGACTTCATATTGTTAGTGGCCAGGGCTGGAGGAGAGTCATGTAGGATTAGTCTGAAGACACTGACTATAGGGGCAAGATTTATTTGAAGTCTAGTGCAATCACAAAAGCCCCAGTAAATTGCACACTCGGTTCTGGTTTCTGTCAATTAAAAAAAAAATTATTTATTTATTTTGAGAGAGGCAGAGAGAGTGCAAGCATGGGAGGGGAAGAGAGAGGGGGGCAGAGAGAGAATCCCAAGCAGTCTCTGCACTGTCAGCACAGAGCCCCGGACTCAGGGCTCGAACTCACAAAACCATGAGATCATGACCTAAGCTGAAATCAAGTACTGGACGCTTAACTGACTGAACCACCCAGGTGCCCCATTCAATTTTTTAAAAAGTAAGCTCTATGCCCAACATGGGGCTTGAACTCATGACCCTGAGATCAAGAATCACATGTTCTACTGACTGAAACTTCTGAGCTCCCTTAATTTCTGTCATATTTTAAAAGTTTATTTATTTATTTTTGAGAAAGAGAGAGAGAGAGAGAGAGAGAGAGACATTGTGAGTGGGAGAGGGGCAGAGAGAGAGGGAGACAGAGAATCTCAAGCAGGCTCCTCACTGTCAGCTCAGAGCCTGACGTAGGGCTCGATGCCATGAACTGTGAGATCATGTCCTGAGCCGGAGATCAAGAGTTGGACGCTTAACCGACTGAGCCACCCAGGTGCCCCTCTGTCCATTTTTAAAATATGTAAAGCAGGGTTTATAATTATTTCCTAGTCATTGTTTAGTTTTCTACATCCAAAAATGTCAGTGAAACTCCTGATTGAGGAAGATCTGCTTTGTTTGTTCTGTGAGTTATACTTGGGCTCTATAGGTTTCAGAAGTCTGTCTCTAATGGAAAGTGTTCCTGGTAAGAGAATCATCTCTGAATGAGGCAGTCATTCACACCTTAGTCTAAACAAGCTCAGGTATTGGAGAAGCTGCAGAAATTAGCATCAAGCACAGTGGCCAGGGTGTCAGGAGTCAAGAGACTAAGGTTGTCCCCTGGATTCTGGTACTTACATTCTGTGTGGCCTTAAGTGAATAACTTCCCCTCTGTGAGTTCTAGCTACCAAATCTGAAAAATAAATTGGATCAGATGAATGAATGGTTTATAACCTGTTCTGGAGGACCACGGGGATCTCGGGAGAAGATGAAGCTATCCATTTTCCCTTCCAACCGCCTAGCTCTGTTCAATCAGGGCCGTCCCATTTATCTGCTTTGTAAATTAGGATTCTGAGTAGGACGTCAGTGTTCTGCTGCTAACCAAGTCATAGAACCAGTGTAGTGGGTTGTCTTTTGTGTCTCTGCTGGCTGGAAGAAGCTCCTTTCCTCTGACTCTTCCCTGGAGAATGAGCACTTGGGGCTTTGTAGGAGGGAGAAATTCCCATGGAGCAGGTGCCCTTGCTTGCTGTGAACCCGGGGGCCTGGGCAGGGCTTCGCACTGGATGGTTTGAGGGCACTGGAGAGGAGGAAAAGGGCACAGCTACCAGCTGTGACAGGAAGCCAGTGACTAACGATGCGCTTCCCAATTTTGAGAGGGTTAAGGACGATTATTTATTTTGAGTGTGCCCCAGATTGTCGTCATCCTTTCCGTCCTTGGCAGAGACTCTGATGAGACCATCCTCCGCCTGGCTCTGCTTCCTGGCTGCTCCACTTCCCAAGTCTGACATGCTCGGAGCTTGGCTGCCTCTGCACATACAGTTTACTTCCAGTGGGGGAAAAATGGGAACAGTCTGAATGCCCACCAGTGGGAGGATGGTTCCACACACCGTGGTACATCCATCCTATTAAAAAGAATGAGGGATATGTCTGTGTGACTAATATTAAAATATCCCAATGGTTTTGTTCAGCTATAAAGCAAGTTGCAGAACCAAGGCTCAGTGCAGTTACCTTTATGCTAACAGTGCACTTGTGTTTGTGGGGTTCATATGTAGGTAAATGCTCAGTGGAGGGAAGTGCAACAGGAGCTAATACCTTATGTGCCGGGGTCCGAGCTGAACATTCCTCAGGCATTGTCACATGTAATCCTCGAACAGGTCTTGGAGGTGCAGATGAGGAAACTGAGTCACAGAGAGGTTAAGTTGTTCCAGGACACTGAGCCAGTGAGGAGTGTTGCTGGGCCGTCTGGGCAGTGTCTACTTTGAACATTCTATGGCTTCTCTGATGAAAAGGACTTTTGCTTTGTACTCTGTATACTTCCATATAATTTGAATATTTTATACCGAGGAGACGCTCATGCATTATTTATATAATTTAAAAAAATAGGAAATACTAGAGAGACAGAATGTGCTTTGTGATGTCACCATCCTTTGTCCCCAGAGCAGCTAATATGAGGAGGACATTGCTCAGGAGTTGAGGTTTGGCAACAGAGTTCTGGGTGCATCTGTCAAACAGAAACAGAAAGCATGATTTGTGCTTTGCACAGATCCCGGGGAGAGGCAGCACGTACCATGAGTCATTCACACTATAGTGTGAAATACATAAGCCACGGAAAGAGGCAGAAGATGCTGAGGAACAGTGGCTGAGGAATCAGAAGAGCCGGATTGGGGCAGTGGCTCTTCCCCTTTGACAGCTGCTTTTTATCCATACTGATAGAGACCTCCTACGAGGCAGGGCAGACCCAATGCCCTTAGGGATGTTCCGTGTGGACAAAGATCCTCCGTGAGATCTTTGCTACATCCATGTGTGTTATGACTCAGAGTCTGAATTTTACTCTAATGAATTTCTCTGTAGGCTACCAATGGTGATGACAATGCAAATAATTAATCTTTATTTAGTGTTTACTTTGGGGCCAGGCACTGTCCTTAGCACATTGCTTCTCAGACTCTGGTATGCCCATGAATCACTTGGGGATGTGGCTAACATGCAGTTTCGGACTCATTTGGTCTGGTCTGGGCCTGAGATTTTGCATCTCTAGGAAGCTGCTGAAGCTACCGGTTTGTGGAGCACTGTGTGTGGATGGAGAATAAAGCGGTCAAGATGTTGGCTGCCAGGGTTTGAAGCCCATTCCCCTTCCAGCATCAAAATCTTAGCCATATTACATACTTCACAGGGTTGTTGTAAAATTGAATCGAATAATGCACATATAGGCTCTTGACACAATGCTTGGTGCATTGTGAGAGGTTGGTAAGTGGTGGCTGTTATTATTACTATTCCATCAAAACCTTCAACAACCCTAAGAGGTAGGTCCTGTGATGTCCCCTTATTTGAGGCTTGGAGAACTCCCCCAGGCTCATGCAAGTAGAAAGCAGCCTGGCTAATTCAGAGCAGGGTTTCTTAACCTCAGTGTTACTGACACTCGGGGCCAATCGTTCTCTGTAGTGGGGACCAACCTGTGCCCCTAAGAGGCTGGGCAGCATCCCTGGTCTCTACCCAGTAGATGCCAGTAGCACCTCTGTCTCCCCAAACTGTGACAACCAAAAATGTCTCCGGCATTACCAAATGCCCCTGAGATGACAAAATCCCACCTCCCCCACCCCCCAGGTGAGAAGCCTTGCTCTGGACCGAGTGATGTTCCTCCAAAGGTTCACCTTATTCTCCACCGCGTCTTGCAGATGTGAAATCGTCATTCAGGCCAGAGAAGTGCTAACTGAGACTCAATAGTATTGCAAAGAATCATCTCTAATGCAGTGACCAAAGGAGTCATGTCTTTTTTCTTTCCTTTTTTTTTTTTTTTTTTAATGCTTGAATGGTTCCAATTCAGCTGTTATTCAATCATTATTCTGCTCTTAGAAAAATTTTGGGTCTGATATTATATATTATTTCTTGTTTGAGTTTGGTGCTGTGAAATCATGCCGTTTCCATCTTTTTTTTTCCTTCTAAAGTGATGTTGCCAACACCGTCTTTAAGTATGCTTTTATTTGCCTTCTGGTATCTACATATAACAGAACTTCTGCAAACTGGAATTTATGATTTGCAATCTGTGGCCATTTCTATAGTGTTCTGATTTGCAAACAGGATTCACCTCCTAGTCTGTATTTTTCTTGTGTGCTTCCTTATGTTTGACTAATTTAAGGTTCTAATAGATGCGCTTGTAAAAAGTTGCCTTATTTATCACTGAAGCTGTCTGAGCAGCTTCAAAGAAATTGTGCTGACCTCATTTAATTATTTGTAAAACCTGTGTTCCGATTCAGTTGGCAAGGTTTTGGGTGTCTTTTTATGTTTAAGGAAATTAAAGAGCAAACATCAGATAATTTATTGAGTGCTTATGATGTGCTTCTATGGTTTATTTCTCTGAATCCTTCAAACGTTTCTTGGAGGTATTTTATGCCCATTTTATGGGTTAGAAAACCCAAATCTTAAGTCTCCATTTAAGATCATACAGAGAGTACGAGGTGGGGGTTGGGATTTGAGGCCACAGGGTTCGTGCTCTTTCCTGCTTTGCTGGGCTGCATTTGGTGATTAAGAATGGATTGGAATTAATTCCTTCTTTGACCACACGCTGTAAAGCAACCAGCCCCAACTGTCTGTTCGATGCCATGGTTTCCAGATGCAGCGCGGTCCGTGATCTGGATGTTCCATCTGCCTAATTTCACACCCCAACTGCTGAGAAATAGCTGGATTTCTAAAGCTGTGGAGACACAGCCAACAGGTCTTCATTCATTCTTAGGGAAATGGAAAGATTGCAAGGTGACCTTGAGGGCCTGGCAGAATCTGAATCCTTGGATGTGTAAGTGGCACCAGTTGGCATGGGCTTTCTCGAGTGGGCTCGGGAGCTGGGGGTGTTGGTGGCCCGGAGGTAAAAGTGGACTGTGTTCATTTGTTCAGGATGTAGGTCTGCCGGGAGGGTGAGAGGAAAAGAAACGGTACTCAGGCTGAAAGATGATGGCTATTTCGACCTGAGCCAGACCACCTCCTTGCCATACCTCAGCCAGATCTCCTCCAGCCACCCCAGGGCAGCAGAATGCTAGCACAGTAGCTTTAGGCCAGTTAGGCCTGGACAACTGGCACTGATTAAGCCCCAACTGTGTACACACTGTGAAAAACATTAGAATTATTAAAGGCATAGGACAGATGGGCAGTATGATTAACTGAAGCAAATTTCTTAAACTTTCCAAGGCTCACTTTCCTTATCTGTGAAATGGGAATAAGACTGCATACTCAGTCCCCACGATCGGCTGAGTTTGTGCCCAAGAAAAAAAAAACTTTGAAACTTCCAAATTGAGTTTCATTGCGACACGTTTGCAGAATATTTTAGACAATGAGTCAGGTCCTGGAGAGAGGAGTTAGATATGGTTGGTCTTAGAGAACTTTAGTCAAGATCTAGAGATTGTGCTGGTCAGGGCTTCTTCGGTTATAAGTGACAGAACCCTGACTCTAACCACTCCCCCCTACCCTGCCCAGTTAAGAAGATGTAATTGAAAAGGAAATATGCTGGTTCACATAAATGAGAAGTCTAAGAATGGAACTGCTTCAGGTAGGCCTTGCTCCAGAAGCTTGACTAATGTCATATGGACTTACATTTTTTCTCTCTCTCCCCCCTTTCCTGTTTTCCACTCTCCTCTCTGCTGGCTTCCCTCTCAAGAGTGCCTTTCCCCTGGGCGGGCTAGTGGCACCAGGCTTTTAGTCTCCTGGCTCTAAGTCCTGCAGAGAGCTAGTATATGTGTCCAGGCCAATCCATCAGGAGTCTTGGGATTCAATCTTACTGGCTTTGCCTGGGTCACATGGTTGCCCTTAAGCAATCCCTGTAGCCAGGGTTGGTTTATTCCTCTGAATGGCCACACACAGATCACAGGCTCATGCCAGGGCTTGGAGTGGAGTCAGTTCACCCCCTGTAAGGACTAGAGTTGTGAAGGGAAGTCAGGACTTGTGCCAGTAGAAGGAAAGTTGTCTGTCCACCACAGTGGATACAACTAAAATGTGGCAAATGCCGACTGCTAGAGGTTCTTCCAAAGTTGAAAGGGAGTATAAAGCTTGGGGAAGTGACTCTGTCCTTGGTGGAGGTGTTCAGAGAGGACTTCCAAAAGCAATGAATTTTAAGCTGGGTTTTGAAGGATGAATATGGGTTTACCAGGAAGTGCAAGAGATTGGCCAAGCAAAGGGACAGTTAAGGGAGGGCAGACTGAGAGTCTAGAATGAGAATGAACTTGAAGCTTGCACCCTAGACCGCTGAAGATCATCTGGGCATAGAATCAGAATGGATTTGAATTTGACCTTGCTGTGATGAGGAGGCATTCTAGGCCTCCAAGCAGAAGAAGGACCTGGTAAAAACGAGGGGTTATGACAATATGGGGAGAAGAGAAGATGGTCATAGGGAAGTAGCTTCAGGAGGCTCCCAGGTTTCTTGGCTCCTACATAAAAGGCACGGCTTAGCGACTTCAGGGCCAGCCACTCACTAGCTGTGTGACCTTGGGTAAGATATATAATACTTAATCCCTCAGTGCCTTGATTTCCTCATTATAAATATGTATATTCATCATACCTACCCCATTGTATGGGGTGGATGTGAGGATTAAATGGATTAATGTTTATAAAGCACTTAAATAGTGCCTGGCTTATAACATGGCCATTTAGCTGTTTGTCAGATTAAAACAAAATCATTTTTGTTTTAATTTTTGCACTATTTCCCAAATAGTATTTTGAGGACATAGTATTTTTGGGAAAACCCATTTCATAGGATGTAACAGGTGTTTCCATGAAAGAAGGATAGAACTGTCAAAACTGTTTTGATAAATGCTGGGTTCCATATTATTAATAATAATAATTATAACAAATATGTGTTAAGTGCTTACCATGTGCTAGGCAGTGTGCTTTACTGTTTTTTTTTTTACCCTTCTAATTTAATTCTAATAATTACCCTGCATACTTACACAGTAGGAAGTGGCAAGGCCAAAATCAAAAGCTAAGCACACCTCCCTCTGAATATCGAGTTGTTACTCCTGGTGCTGTACTGATTGCTTTTCTGCAGACCTTCTCAGGGCCTTTGTATTTACGTGTGTGCTGAAAATTTCCAATTTTGCATTGAAGAGAATATACAATACTTCCCCAAAATATTGAATCACAGCCTCCCTCATCCCTGGTGCATCTTATGGGATTTGAACGCCAGCTTCTGAGCAAAGTGTGCTTCAACAACAACAACGATAATTAGTAATGAGAAGGTCTTTATCAGTACAGTAACATGGATAAAGAGTAATTTAGAGGACATTTCTCTCAAGGAGCCACACTGCTTCCCCCCCACCCCACCCCCCCCTTGAATTACCTGGATCAGCTGCCTAATGGGCTGCCAGTGTCCTTTATAAGCCATGACATGGATGTGACAACTTGCTGGAAGGTTCTTCACCACTACATCCCATTATCTGTGCAGTTGCAGCTTCTCTCTGCGTTTTGGTTCCCCTGCTCAGGGAAAGAGGTGAGTACCATCCCGTTTAATGGGCTATTTGTTAGGGCCACCCTTGACCCTGCACTTTAGCAGTGACCTTGTCTGTTTTCTCTGAATCCCTCAATCAGCACCACTATTGAAATTGTCAAGAGGCGAGCCTCACTGATATAATGCCGGATTGATTGGCCTCGTCCGTCCTCTGCTGGGGAGACAAGTGGGGGCAGGAGTGTGGATAGATCCGTGTTAGAGTAAAAATGCTGAACCATATTTTTGCACATCTAAACCACAGATGCAAAGAGAGGAGGAAATGAATGCCTCTTTTAAGCTACTGCCAACAGTTCACGTTGCCTAGGGGAGGTACTGTGTTTGCCAAGATGGAATAATTTATAGATCTCATTTTGAACTTTGAAAGTCTAAAACTTTTTTTGGGGGGGGGTGCGAGAGTGTAGAAAGCGGTTTACTCTCTTTAGGTTTATTAATAATCACCAGCTAAGAGGTCAAAGCTAACAACAGGAAAATTAAATAGGAACTAAATAAAGTTAGTGCTGTGATGTGCAAGGTATAGAGACAAGAATTAGGTTCTGGAAACCTGAGGGGGCTAGGCCTGTTTTTCTCCTTCAATGAAAGACCTGGGTTGGGGTGGGGGGTGAGGAAGGGTTCTGGCTCATAGGAAAGAGCTCACTTAACAGCTGCCCCCTCAGTGCTCAGCAGGCCAGCTGGTTTTTTCGGATGTCCCCCAGTACATAAGCCAGACTCTCCATCTTCACACACCTGACCTTTTCTACTGCCCTCGACCCTCCAAATTACCTCTCCTGCCCTCCCCACTTTGTCCATTTGGATATGGACACACTGACTATCTCATGTTTCTTCCCCACTGGACTTTTGTGTGATTTTTGCCTGTGTTTACGATGCTCCTGCAGCCTGGAATGTTCTCTTACCTTGACCAGCTGCAGACTCCTACACATTCTCCCTTTCCCCCCAGGCAGAGTTGATGCCTCTGCACCCCAACTGTCATCCTTCTAGAAAGCAAGCACCACATTGTATTGCAACCGAGGCTTGAACTATCTTCCTATGAGGCCGTGAACTCTTGGGGTCCAAGGACTGTGGTAGGTTTCTGTTTTATATCCATCATCTAGCACTCTGTAGGCTCTTCATACATGCATGTTGAGGAATAAATGAATACGTTAATGCTTTCATCCTCAGAATCTGTTATGAAGTTTATTTTTCTGTAACTGACAAAACCACCCCCAGGTCCCCATAGAGACTGAAACACAAAAACTTTTATTTTACCACATAAAAATAAATCCAAGGCAGGCCCTGGAATGATGACTCCATAAAGTCATCACAGACCCAGGCTCCTTTCAGCTATCCATTCTGTCATGCCTATGAGGTGGTATTTTCCTGGCCCAGTATGACTGCTGCAGCTCCAGCCATTACGTCTGATCTCAGACAATAGAATTGAGAAGGTATTATGAAGGGACTGTCCCCTTCTTTTAAGGGGGTTTCTGGAAATCGCACAATTTGTTTATATCTCACTGGCTGATAACATAATATCATGGCCACACTTAGCTGCAGGACAGGCTGGAGTTCTGTTAGAGAGGTAGGTGAGTAACTGCCTCTGGTGTGGCAGGCAGAATAATGGCCCCTGAAGGTGTCCATATCCTAATTTGTGCAACCTGTGAACATGCTATGTTACATGGTGAAGGGGCATTAAGTTTTCAGAAGGAATTGAAGTTCTTAATTGACTCTGAGATGAGGAGGTTATCCTGGATTATCTGAGGGGGCTCAATGTAATCCCAACGGTCCTTAAATATGGAAGGGGGAGGCAGGAGAATCAGAGTCAGAGTGATGCAATGTGAGGACACTGCTGGGTGTTGCTGGCTTTGAAGATAAAAGAAGGGACCCCAAACCGAAGAATTCAGCTCTAGAAGCTGAAAAAGGTTAAGGAAATGGATTCGCACCTAGAATCACCAGAAATGAACCAGCCCTGACAACACCTTGATTTTAGCCCAGTGAGAACCACTTCAGACTTCTGACCTCCAGAAATGTAAAATAATAAATTGGTGTTTTAAGCCACAAAGTTTGTGTTAATTTGTTACAGCAGCAGCAGCAGCAGCAGGAAGCTAATACACCTGCAAAGAGACCTAGTGGTTTCTGCTGCATCCTTCTTTATAGAATGCCACTCAGAAGATGTAAGGCATGCTTAGTTTGGACAGGGGCGGGGATGGGATGGGGTGGGTCTTTTTATGGAAAACTTTTAAAAAATGATGGTCTATGTCAGAGGTGAGCAAGCTTTTTCTGTAAAAGGCCAGATAGTACATATTTTAGGCTTTATGGGTCAATAGACAAAATCAAGCATACACAGCCAGTTAAAATGCAATCATTAAGACATGTGAAAACCCCTCTCAGTTGGTAGGTTGTACAAAAACAGGCAGTGGACTGGATGTGGCCTGTGTTTGCTGGCCCCTGATGTATATTGTCACCACAAAGAGTGTTTCCTTTTATTTTTGAATAATAAAGGAAAGGCATGCTATTTATAAAAATTCCAAAGAATTTTTCATTCCAAAGAATGAAGTGTAAACGAGCTTAAAACGGTGAAAATCCTCTCTCCCAGCACTGCCTTCTGGAACAGGGCTTCTTGGCCTTGGCCCTGTTGACATTTTGGGCTGGATCTTTCCTTGTTTCCTTTGTTCTGGGGCCATCCTGTGCATGTAGGACCTTTAGAAGCATCCCTGGCCTCCAGGCACTCCATGCCACTTGCACTGCCACCCCATCCCCGAGTTGTGACAGCCCCACATGTCTTCAGACATTGGCAAATGCCATCCCCGTTGAGAACTGATATGCTCCCTCAGGAGGTGGGGGCTATAGTTTTGCGTATCTCTCTCTTTCTCACTATGTGTATTTATAATTTCCTCCCTCCCTCCCTCCATCTTTTTCTCCTTTTCTCCTTTTCCTCTCCTTTTTAAAAATAGCATCATATTATACATTTTTATTCCGCAACTTACTTTAAAAAACCCTTTTATTAAAGTATGACATACATACGTGAAAGTGTGCAAATAACAAGGGGACTGGTTATGAATTTTAACAAACTAACCACAGCTATGATCTGGCACTCAGATTTTTTTTAAAAATTAGCCCTCATCAACTCTTTATTTAACAATATATTTTATGAGTTATATATATATCATTTATATAATAGCTTATAAAATATACATGCATATAAAATGGTATGTGAATATACAAATATATCATATATATATACATATATATATATTTAAAATTTAACAGTATAGTGGATACATGTAGTTTTCCTTCATTTTAGCTTGAAGGTGGCTGGGATGGGGCCCCATTCCTGCTTCCCCAAGGATGAACTGCACCTCAGTCAGTTACCACACAGCATTCTCCAGACCACAATGGGCACATGGCTCAAGGAAAGCCAGGGAGTCTGGAAAGAGATGCTTACTCTTTTCTTCACTGGATTTCAAGGAGAGTGCATGTGATGCTGGAGCTAAGGTAGTGATGTCGTCACTGTAAGGAGAGGCCAGGGCGCCCCTGAGGGGAGTAGAGCCTATGCATGGAGAGAAGACTGGATCTTGGTGGCACCTTTGAGGCCTAATTAAGCTGTACCTGAAGCTAGACTTGCCATGGGGCATTCGTTTGCTTCTGGCCCATGGTTGACCATGCGGATCTGAAATCTCAGGAAGTGCAAGTGTGGCTAAGGGGGGACTCATGTACCACAGACTGGTGGCCTGTAACAGGGGTGGCAGCTCGGATCATGTCTGAATTGCCTTTCCAGTTATCCTTCCATTGTCTTGGCTGACAGCTCCTGGCTGCTGTGGAGACAGCTGCTGAATCTCATCAAAGGGGCACTTGCTGCAGCTTCAGTGCTGTTTCTGAGCTTTCCATTCTTTCCCCATTCTTTTCCATAGGGGTAGGCTGAGAAATTTCCCTATCTTTAAGTTCTGGTTCCTTTTTGATTAACCATTCCATCTTCACATCATTTCTTTCTTCTCACGTTTTACTCTCCGCGGTCAGGAGGGACCAGGCCACTCCTTCAGCACTTTGCTTAGAGATTTCCTCAGCCAAATATCCGATTCCGTCCCTTGGAAGTTCTACCGTCCACCAAGCACTGGGACGTGAACACAATTCAGCCAAGTTCTTTGCCATTTTATAACAAGGATAGTCTTTCCTCTAGTTTCCAATAACATGCTCCTCATTTCCATCTGAGCCCTTGTCAGAATGGCCTTTACCACTCATATGTGCAATAAAATTCTGTTCCAGATCTCATGGGTATTCCCTAGAAAGATTGAGGCTTTCTCTAAAACCCTCCTTTTCTTTCTGAGTTTTCACCAGAATTGCCCTTAATGGTCTGTTCACTGCCATGGAAGCATGTACCTCAAAACTCTCCCTGCTTCTATCCACCACTCAGTTCCCAAGGACTTCTACGTTTTTAGGTATTTGTACAGCAGCACCCCGACTTCTCAGTACCAATTTCCGTCCTAGTCCATTTAGGCTATTGGAACAAAATATCATTGACTGGGTGGCTTATAAACAACAAATTTATTTCTTACAGTTCTGGAGCCTGGGAAGTCCAAGATTAAGTTACTGGCAGATTCCGTGTCTGGTGAGAGCCCACATCCTGGTTTACAGATGGCTGTGTCCTCACGTGGCAGAAGGAGTGAGACCTCTCTGGGTCTCTTTTATAAGGAAGGGCACCTATCGCATTCCTGAGGGCTCCATGCTCATGACCTAATCACCTCCCAAAGACCCCACCTCCAAATAATACACACTGGGCGTTAGGATTTCAACATGTGAATTTGGGAAGGACACAAACATTCAGTCCAGAGTGGTGAGAATACATTTTCTTATCCTTTCCAGCTTTTATTTATTTTTTTTATTGAAAAAAAATTTTTTAATGTTCATTTATTTTTTGAGAGACAGACACACACACACGCATAGAGAGAGAGAGAGAGAGAGAGAGAGACACAGAATCTGAAGCAGGTTTCAGGTTCTGAGCTGGTAGTGCTGAGCCTGATGCATGGCTCAAAACTCACAAACTGAGATCATGACCTGAGCTGAAGTCAGACACTCAACCGACTGAGCCATCCAGGTGCCCCTTATCCTTTCCAGCTTTTAGAGGCCACTGGATTTATGCTTGTGACCCCAACCTCCATCTTCAAAGCCAGCAATGGCTAGTCATCTCTTTCTGCCACATCTCTCTTTGACTCTTCTGCCTTTCTCTTCCACATATAAGGACCCTTGTGACCTTGGGCCCACCCAGACCATCCAGGATAACTTTCTTATCCCAATGTCAGCTAATTAACAACCTTAATTCCATTTGCAACCTAAGTTCCCCTTTGCCATGTAACCTAACATACTCACAGATTCTGGGGGTTAGTAAATGGATATCTGTATTAGTTGCCCAGAGCTACCAAAACAAAATACAATCAACTGTATGGATTTAAGCCAAAGAGATTTATTGTGTCACAGATCTGGAGGCCCAAAGTCAAGGTGACAGCATGACTGGTTCCTTCTGAGGATTGTGAGGAAGAATCTGTTCTGTGCTCCTCTCCTGGTTTCTGGTGGTCTCAGTTTTCCTCACCTTGTAAATGGTCATCTCCTTGTATCTTCACATTGTTTTTCTCCTGCATGTGTCTGGATCCTTTTCCAGATTTCTCATTTTCATAAGGACACAGTCATGTCAGATTAGGGCCCCATTTTAACTTGGTCATAAAGACCCTATTTCCAAATGAGCTCACATTCAAAGGTATAGGAGGTTAAAACTTGGACTTCTTTTGGGGGGACACAATTCAACCCATAACAGCATTTTGGGGGACTGTCTACAGCACTGAGGGTGGCTCAGGATGTTTTTTAAGCTCCCTCACATTTTGATTTATTATATCTTTGGGAGAGAAATAGATGCATTCATGTGAACAAATAAAGCCCATCCTCTGTGTGTTTTGGGTTTGCTGGGGAATTGTCCTGGAACCTGTATCAGCTGCAGGAGCTCCTCAGGGACCACACATGCTCCTCTTCCCGACAGCTCAAGTTGTCCAGAATCTTTTCACCCTGGCACTTTACTCATTTTGCAACACACGGGCCAGGCTGACTCATTCTTTCATTTCTCAGATTTCATGGAGCCCTAGAGGTGCCGAGTGGGAGGCACCCACCCTGAGGTGCAGGTTACATCTTCAAGGAGAGATGGCAGAAAGTCAGCTGGCGTGTGGGCCCAGGGTCCAGGACAGTGGTCAGGGTGGGGCCGTGAATCTGGGTCCTCAGCATGGAGATGGCTCCCAGAGTGATGGAAAGAGCCTCTTGCTCCATTCCTGTGTCCCCACTCCCCATCTGTGAGCTCCCAGCTGTGGCTGTTCTGAGTCACTGGCTTCCAGCATTGGACACATGTTCACCTAGAAGCCCTACAGTTACTCACTGGATGAGTCAATGAGTCAATCAGGTGAATGCTTGGGGGCTGGGCCTGGCTCCCTCATAGAACAGGGCCAACAGTTGGCTGCCTAGATGTGTCTGATAGGGTCCAGGAAGCCCTGCTAGAAGTGCCTGCAAGGAGGTGACCATCCCTTTGTCTGCTTTTGTTCCTGCCTCTTAAGCAAATGTGTCCCGATTGTGATTTTGATCGAGTTTGAAGAGAGTGGGTACGGAGTTGATGACCAGGGACTTCCATTAGAGTGTTACTTTGGCTAAATGGCTCTTTCTGAGGCTGGCACCTGGGAGTTTCGTCCTGTGAATGTGGACTCTCTTGGAGTGGAGCAGAGGTGTTGGACTACGCTCAGCTGTGTTATTTATTGCTTCCAGTGCTTCCTTGTCACATCTCCCAGAGAAAGGAGGTTTTTTTCTTTTTTTTTTTAATAGTTGTGATGCAAAATATATGTAACATAAAACTTACCATCTTAACCATTTGTAAGCATACAGTTAAGTGGCATTAAGTTCATTCACAATGTTGTGCAGCTGTTCCCACCATCCATTTCCAGAACTTTCTCAACTACCAACAGAAAGTGCACACCCATTTAACACTAGCTCTTCCTCCCTCACCCCAGAACTTGGTAACCAGTGCTCACTTTCTGTTTCTGTGAATTACTTATTCTAGAGACCTCATATCAGCAGCATCACACAGTGTTTGTCTTTTTTGTGTCTGGCTTTTTCCATTAGGACAAGTGTTTAACGTTGTCTTTTAAACAATTTCCAGAGAGCCCGTATCACTTCCTTCACTGCCCTTCCTTAGCTCTCTGTCACTCCAGAAATCACTGCACCCTGCTGCTAGACCCCCAACACTGTTATGGGACTTGGGTTTCAATTTCTGTTAAAACTCTCACTTCGGGACTTTCCTCCCAAAACATATCTCAAATGTGCCTTCTCGTCACCACATTCCTACTCCATCTCTCGTGTGGATGGATGCTGTAACATCCTAACTGGATATCTTGAGTCTGGCCAGAGCTATTCATAGTGTGATGGTGCTGCCCTGTGGCCCAGCCCCTTCACCAGCAGCCGTGGCTCAGAGCCCTAAATCCCATGCTGGGTTTCAGCCCGCCCTTTCTGCCCAGTATCCCGTTAAGCTGCCTTTATTTCATTTTAGCCACACAAAACTGTCTGCAACTGTTGGAGCATACTGGCATCTCACGCCGGCCACTTTGTTTTTGCACTCTTGTCACACCCACCTGGCATTCTCTCACATCCCTTCTCCATCCAGCTAACTCATCCTAAGGCCAGGCACAAAGGGCCGCCAGGCAGCGCGAACCTTCCTTCCAGTCCAGGCTCTTTGTATATTCGTCTATTAGATTCTTGCCAAATTGGATCAGAAGGATTTGTTGCTGTCTCTATTCTAGGTGAGGGAGACCATGACTCCTTGAGGGCAGTGATGCTTCTTTGAATAATGCACTTATAGATGAGATCATGGGTCTTGGAGTTCTTCAAACTTGGCTTTAAATTTCAGGTCCTCCATTTGGCTATGTGACAGAAAGGAAGTTTCTTCTACCCTTTGAGACTTTTTATTATTATTATTACTTGTATAATGCTTGTGGTGGACAGACTTTCAGGTGGTCCTCATGATCCCTGCCTCCTGATGTTCATGAGTTTGTGTGATGCCCTTCCCTTGAATGTGGGCAGGACCCAGGACTTGCTTCTAACCAGTAGAACATGGCAAAGATGGTAGGATGCTACCCCCAGGATTACTATGCTTTAGAGAACTCCATCTTCCTAGCAGGTTTGCTCTTTCTCCATTGCTGACCTAGAAGAAGCAAGCTGCTATCAAGCAAGTGGCCAGGTTGGAGAAGTTGACATGGCAAGGACCTATAGGCAGCCTACTGGAGCTGAGGGTGGCCTCTGGCAAGAAGCTGAAACCCTCAGTCCTGATGCCACAAGGAAATATATCCTGCCAAAAACTGGAAAGAACTTGGCAGCAGGTTTTTAATCAGTTGGGTCTCTAATGAGAACACAGCCCCATTGACGTCTGAAATGCAGGTTGGTCAGACCCAGAAGTAGAGGACCCAGCTATGCTGTGCCTAGACTTCGGACAGAAACCACATGAGAAAGAAACGTGTGTTGTGTTAAGTTTATGATAATCTGTTCTGTAGCAATAAATAACTACTACAATGGGCATATCAGTATCTAGCCTAAGTGGGCAATTCTCATGGTGATGGATAAATGAAATAAAGCATCTAGAATAATCCCAAATGGTAAACCACGCATGAAGGTTAGATGTCATTGCTATTACCATCATCCTTAAGTTCACTAGACCCAAACCTATAATAGGCAACCAGGATGGTTGGTAGGAGGCTGAACAGATGAACAAATGAGCAAATATACTCCACCCAGTGTTAGATTCAGGATCCCTGAGCTTAACCCAGAAGAACAAAGATAAATGTGATTTCTATTTAGTTGGAACATTTTATTATCTTCTTGAAGTCTGGAGTCTCCAGTGGAGAGAGTAGGTTGATTTCTTGAACTTGCTTGTCTTAAAGAGGTAAACTTCTACTATGATTTACAGAGATCCTCAGCTGGAAGGCCATTTGGATAACCACCTTGTCCAGAGTTCTATCAAACACCTCTGCACATGTTCCTTCCTGCCAGTTCTTCTGTAGTCCGTAGCAGCTTCTTGTCTTTGAAAACCATGTTGTGTGGCTTTTCTGGGCTGTCTATTTCCAAAGCTGCAATGGGCTTTAGGTAAGAGCATGTGGGGGAATCAACAGGGACATCCTGAAATAATGTGCCCATCCAAAGGCAGAAGTAAGAGCAAAGTCAAAATGCAGATGCCTAGTCATGTAAACCCACCCCTGGAAGAAATTCTATAACCCCTGACAGAGAAAGGGGGAGGAATCCCAAGGGCTTCGTCTTGAGGCATTTTACCCCCTTCTGGTTTCATGGTGTCCTCTATACCCCAGGTACTCCAATCTGCCTCCTTCTCGAGCTACAGCCCCTGTAGGTCCCAAGCTCTGAATAGTTCTTACACTCTGACTGTTGGGATACACTGTGCTAGGACAGGGTCAAACAGGCATCTGTCTGGTGTTCTTTGCATTGAGCTGACCTGAAACCAGGCATGGATATAAGGTCTGTGATACCTGCAGAGTCCAGAGGGCAGGATAGTGCCCAAGAGTCCTGTCAGAGGGAGAATGCCATGTCAGTAGCTCCCCATCACAGGGCCCTGCTAAAGACATAAATTCAAGATAGGAAAGTCATTTCTGAAAAATAAATACAGGAGGACAAATGACCCAGTTTCTTCAACAGATGAAGGGCATGACGAACAGGAGAACTGACATGGATTAGAAGAGACTTAAGCGACACATCCCCCAAACATAATGTGTGCATCTTCTTAGGATACAGATTCACTCAAAACAACTATTAAAAGATATGTGTATATATATAATATATATATAATATATTTTACATATATTATATATAAATATATATTTATTTTTTATTAAAATTTTTAATGTTTATTTTTGAGAGAGAGAGAGAGAGAGAGAGACAGAGCGTGAGTGGGAGGAGGGGCAGAGAGAGGGAGATACAGAATCTGAAGCAGGCTCCAGGCTCTGAGCTGTCAGCACAGAGCTGGATGCGGGTTTAGAACTCATGAACCGCAAGATCGTGACCTGAGCTGAAGTCGGATGCTAAAATGACTGAGCCACCCAGGCATCCCTAAAAGATATTTTTGAGACCTGAACTCATTGAAGATAGACTGGGCATTTGGTTTTATTAAGAAATCTTTATTAATTATGTTGGGATGATAATGATATCATGGTTCTATATTAAAAAGCTCTTACTTGTTAGGAACACACATTGAAATATTTATGGGTAAGTGATAGCAAGTTTGGGATTTGCTTCAGAATACTCTAAGAAAACCAACCAACCAACCAAAGTTGGAAACATGGGCAGATAAAACAAGAATTACTGAAAATGCTGAGTAGCATTTGAAGCTGGATGATGGCCACATGAAAGTCTGGTAGTGTTTCCTGTTTGTGTGTGGATTTGAAAATGTCCATAATAAGTGTTAACAAATTAAATGTATATCACCTCCTAGGGATCAGAAGGCAGAGACCTTATGGTGGGATCAGTGCCTCCATCTTTAAAAGGGGTGCAACAATTCCTTCCCTGCCAATATTATTTGGTGACTTCCACATACTCTAAGTCTATGTGCTGTATGCTTGCTGAAGGAGATAGAAGGTCCCTTCCCCAATGAAACTCATGGACTGGTGGGAGAGACAGATGTTAAATAGACCGTTGCCCAGGGAAGCATTTAATTGAAATTGTGGTCAGTGCTGCAAAGGAAAACCACACAGTGTGGCGAGAGCTTGTAACAGGGAGATTAGACACAGATCCAGACAAAGCATCATGAAGGTTTTCTGTTTTGCTGACATTTAAGCTTGAAGGGTGGTAGCTTGGACGAGTGTATGTGCACATTTGTAGAAGTACATAGGTGAGCGTGCACACCTGTTTGTGAGTTTGCATGCATACCTGTGTGGGCCTGTGTGTTTTGGGAAGGCAAGGACATAGAGTAACAGCTTTGCAAAAGTAGGAGACACATTCAGAATTGGGAGGGGCAGCAGAAGGGAAGTGAGGGGAGATGGTCAGGGAGAGGAGGCTGATGGCTCTGGGTCTACTGATTGGAGAGATGATGCCAGGGGTTTGAGGGAAGATACTGGGTACAATTCTGGAGAGCAGCAGCATCTTAAGAATGCTGGCTCATTTATGAGGAATTGAATTTGAGTCCGATATAAGTTAAATGTTTCAGGCGTGACTCACAGTGTCCAGGGAGCCTATTATACGCTTCACTTCAGCAGTGGCAGCTCTGAACCAGAAAGGCTGCCATGATTGGTATTTAACACTGCACCCTGCTCTCTGCTCCCAGGCTGTCTCATTCTCAGCCCACATTCTGGGTCCTCAATGACACCTGCCATTTGAGGGGTGGGGGTGAAGCCCCTTCCTCAAAGCCTCTTCTTACCTTGGTGTTTGAGAAGAATAAATTGCTTTTGTCTTTTATTTATTCTCAGGGACTAGCAGACTGTGTGCCAGGGAAGAGAGGTTTCTGGACTAAGGGGTTCAACTCCCAGCAATGCCATTTTCTCCCTCTGTGATCTTGGACAGATTCTAACTAGTGGGAGCCCCAGTTTCTTCATCTGTAAAATGGGGACAAATATAGTCCCCCCCTCACAGGTGGTGGGGAGGAACTGATAAGGTAGATGGGGGATGTGGTATCCAGTAATCATGAGCTATTATTCACCACTGTTATTTTATTATTATTATTATTATTATTATTTAAATGTTTTATTTATTTTTGAGACAGAGAGAGACAGAGCATGAATGGGGGAGGGTCAGAGAGAGAGGGAGACACAGAATCTGAAGCAGGCTCCAGGCTCTGAGCTGTCAGCACAGAGCCCGATGCGGGGCTCGAACTCACGGACCGTGAGATCATGATCCAAGCCGAAGTTGGACGCTTAACCGACTGAGCCACCCAGGCGCCCCTATTATTTTATTATTAATAGTTGTTTTACAACTCCAGGATTTAGACCTGCGCCATAAGGTGGGTCACGGGCTTGGGCCTTGATTTATGTCTTCTTGAGCCAAGACTATATCTTAAGAGTAGGATAGAAAGGGAAGGATTTGATGTCTGCAAAATATTCCATTTTCCTCATAGAAAATAAAGGAAAAAAGAATAATTGCTTTTAATCATCCCACCGGGAGATGAACACCAGTAACATTTTAGCAAATTGCCTCCTGAATCTTTCTCTTTTAAAACTGGATTAATCACAGTCCTTATTCATGACATAATCTCAGCATTCGTGCAGTCATGGCCAGTTCTGTCTGTCTGTCATCTGCCTATTCATTAAAGTGAACTATTAAAAATCTCCATTTTAGAAAATTAAAATCAGTTGATTATTGGTGATTTCATATGGTTTATCTTAATATTTATTTGATCTTTGATAATGTACTAAGAGCCCATGAACTGACCACCCCAAGCAAAAGCTATGTCCTTGACAAGAAACTCTATCTATGTGTATGGTAGCCGTCACCCCATCCTGTCCTCTGGAGCTCCGGAGGTACCCATTACCTGGGACCAGTGGTCACCCTTCCACTGTTTGCTTTCCTTTTTTTTTTTTTTTTTTTTTTTGCATCTATATGTATTTCTAGAAAGCACATATATTTATTTTTTCTAATTTTCTTTATGCCGGTATAATTTTTTTTCAAAAGTAAATTGAAATCATACTATACACAGTTCTTTTCCCTGATTAAAAAATATTGGCTCTTGAACATATCCCTTTCTCATTAAAAAGTCTCCAGAAATATAAAATGTGATGCTTGCATAATATTCCACATTGTGGTTGGACCATAATTTATTTATAATCTTCCCTTCAAGTTGGGCATCTGTGATTGACTTTTTTCTTTTGCAGATAATGCTGTACAAACTTTTGAAGGGTTCTCGGTATATTTTGTTAAATTGCTTTTGAGAAAGGTTGTAAAAGATTTCATTCTCTGCCTCCCTGAGTCCCTTACCCCCAATAAGTCTTTTTAAAAATGTTACTAATTTGATGGCCTGGGTGACTCAGTTAGTTAAGCGTCTGACTCTTGATTTTGGCTCAGGTCATGATCTCACAGTTGTGAGATCAAGCCCCGCATTGTGCTCCATGCTGAGCATGTAGCCTGCTTGAGATTCCCTCTCTCCCCCGCCCCCCCCTCCCTCTACACCCCCTCAAAATAATTTGGATATGGGAAAAGTGATATTAAAACACACTTTCATGTGTTTATTGGCTATTTACATTTTTTTCTGTGAACGTTCCATTCATGTCCAGAGTTCATTTTTCTATTAAGTTCTTATTGATCTGCAAGAGTTCTTTATATATTAAGGAAGATACTCTTAATCTGTCCTAGTTGTGGATATTTTCCATGATTGTCATTTGCTTTCCTATTTTGTTTATGATAACTTTGAAATAGAGATGCTTTTTATTTTTAGGTGATCATTTTCCTCACTCGTTTCCTCAATTGATGATCCCCCCCCCCATTGATTTTGTGCTTAGAAAAGCCTTCCCTATTTTTTTTTTTTTTAATTTTTTTTTTTTTCAACGTTTTTTATTTATTTTTGGGACAGAGAGAGACAGAGCATGAACGGGGGAGGGGCAGAGAGAGAGGGAGACACAGAATCGGAAACAGGCTCCAGGCTCCGAGCCATCAGCCCAGAGCCTGACGCGGGGCTCGAACTCACGGACCGCGAGATCGTGACCTGGCTGAAGTCGGACGCTTAACCGACTGCGCCACCCAGGCGCCCCAGCCTTCCCTATTTTAACATCAGCTAAAAGTTAATCTAGATTTTCTTCAGGATTTTATGGTCAGTTTTTACATTTTAAATCCGAAATACATTTGGAATTCATTTTGATGTCTTTATGAGGATCTAAGTTGATTATATTACCACAAATAATTGTCTAGAAGCTGGGTTTATGAGTAGTTTTCCTTATCCCATTGGCTTATGACGCCTCCCTTAGCATATGGTCAATGTTTCTCTTTATGCTTTGGTGTGGTTCATGGGTGTAACACTGTAACTTTGTTTATCAAGTCTTGTGCCTCTTACCTGCTTGAATGGCTGCAGCCTTATGATAAGAAATCTGTTCTTGCTATTAGTCCTGATTTGCAATGTGTCTTTTAAGCATTCCTGGCTTTTTTTAAATCCGGAAAATGTCAAAATAATTTTGTCACTCCCCTCCTAAAAATGATTGGAATTTTGATTGCACTGTGTTAAAGTTATAAATTAATTTGGGAAGAATTGACATTTTTTACATATTTAGTCTTCTGATCCAACCAATCTTGTGTGGACCCCATCTATTTTTTTGTTAGTATTTTGCTTCTCTCTCTTTCTCCCTCCCTCTCTCTTAATCTTTATGGCTATTGGGAATGGAATCCTCACACCCAATATAGGTTGATGTTCTAGCTGGAAACAAAAGACACACTCAAATTGGGAAATTCAAAGGGAGTTTGTCACTGGACTTATCAAGGTATGAGAGAGGGAGACTATAGGAAAAACCATAACATATTGGAGAGTTTTCCTGGGCTATTAACAGGGGGCCAGTTAGCACCCCTAGGTTGAAGAGGCAAGTAGAGAGAGCAAAAACCAGATCCTGAAAGGGACTGATTCTGTGGAGAGAGACTTTTTGATAGGAACTGGAACCTTTGGTTGAGATACCCAGCCTACCAGAGGAGAATGGGAGGGAAGGAAGTTGGGGTATAAATGCCCCAAGTTCTCCTCTCTCCCTGCTGGTGTTCTCCACTGGGTAAACTCAATGGGAATCTAGAGATCCAGGGGGCTCACCGATGTAGTCCACACAGACCAGCCTTGTGGATGCATGGAGAAGAGCAGGGAGGAAGCAGGGGAGGCAAATGGAAGATACCCACTCAGCAACCTTGCCTCACTCTCGTCCCCCATTGTATATACCATCTGGTATTTGTCAGTATATCCAGGGACAATTGATGCTTATATCTTCATTTTACTCTTCACACACTTTTCTAAATACTTGCTCTCTTGCATATGCTAAGAATTTTCCAGTTGCTTCCCTTGGGTATTTCAAATGTATAGTTGCACGATCTACTAGTAACGATTTGCTTTCCTGCTTCCAATGGTTGCGTCTCTTATTTTACTTCCTGTTCCTACTGTAAGAGCTGCGCCTGCCACAAAACTGTATGCGGTTTTAAAAGGCCTTTTTAAGAGCCTAAATTTCAGCTTTTGAGCGTCATGAGAAATATATGGCTCTGTCTATTTCCTCTTCTCTCTGTTCCTCTTCCTGTCCCTCCCTCTAACCATCCATTCAATATACATATATTAAGTGCCAACTACATTCAAGCACTGAGCTATGTAGTGGTAAACCAGAGACAGTATGCAAACTGACAAACAAAATCAACAAATAAAAATACCAGAGAAGCATCTCTCAAACTTTTTGAAAAAAAAATTTTAATGTTTATTTTTTTTTAAAGAGAGACAGACAGACAGAGTGCGAGAGGGGGAGGGGCAGAGAGAGAGGGAGACACCGAATCCGAAGCAGGCTCCGGGCTCTGAACTGTCAGCACAGAGCACGACGTGGGTCTTGAACTCGTAAACTGTAAGATCATGACCTGACCTTAACCGACTGAGCCACTCAGGTGCCCCTCACACTTTCGAACTCATTCCACAGTAAGAAATTAATTTGGTGTGTGTCCCAGCCCTCCACCCCCCCACAAATGCATTGATGGAAAAGTTTCATGTTTCCCTTACTATCTATAATGTAATGCATGAAATGTGCTCTGATGTTTTCTATTCTAATTCACTTTATTTAAAAAGAAAGAAAGGGGAAAAAAAAATTCCCACTACTGGCTGCTGCTTACTCAGATGATTTCATGCCCCATTCCTGGGTCCCAACTTGCTATTTGAAGAACACTGGGTCAATGTAATGTACTGTGCCAAGAAGTAAAATGGAAAAGAGCAACCGGGTTGCTACTTTAGTCACCAAAGCTTTTATTCCAAGAGCTACTCCATCTACCACTGAACTTAGAGAGAGTCCTTGGGGAGCACAGAACTTTACTGAATTAGCAGGATGTTGGAAAGAGTCCCTTCAAACGGTGAGTCCCCTGAAGGTTACGGAGGGGCAGAGGCAGTTTTATGCCTCCCTTCATATCCTAGAGCTATTACTTTGATGTTTCTTTCCCTTTAACTGAGAGGCTCCCCGAGCAACCTCCATGGACTTCCCTTTGCTAGGTCTCCGGAAGCCGTCTGCATGTAAACTGAACTTGGGTGTAACTGGGTTGAGGATAGGTGAGCTCTGTCTGTGGAGCTGGTTTCCCACCTGTTAGCTCTTTTCCATCAACTGATGGTTCCCAGAGAGGTAACCTTCGCCCTGAGTTGATCTGAAATCTCTGAAACCCTATTGGGTGTTTAACAGCTGCCCTGGGTACCTGGGAGCAGGGAGTGGAGGGGCTCATGCATGGCTACCACGTGATAGAGCCCTCTGGAACCAACAGAATCAAGATCTGGTTATACCCAGAAAAATGAGGAGCAACACAGTTGTTATTGGTGCTTGATATACTCTAAAAGAGTTGGGGCAGTGGAAGGAGTGACAATCAAGGCCTTAAAAACCAGGGAAAGAAAGCTTTTCTGCTTGGTCTTCAGAATGGTGAAGAGTACATTCTGGGTCTGAGGAGCATTCAGACTTACCATCATCGGGACTACCTTTGTAGAGCTTCCTATGTGCTTGGGACTATTATTACTCCAGTGTTACAGATGTGGAAACTGAGCATGCTTGGACTTGCCTCTCCCTGCAAACCTCTTATAGGAGATAAGAAGTCCCTGTTGTTGAAGCCATTTTCATTTGGGAATTCTTCTCTTTGCAAACTAAAAGCATTCTAACTTACAACTTGTACTTGAAATCCATTCCTTCCCTCCTTCCCTATTCATCCAGTAAATATTTATTGTGAACATAATACATGATGGGTCCTATGCTAGGGACTGGGGATGCCATAGTGAATTCCATCATGAATAAGGCAGAAACAGGCCCTTCAGAGATGGGAGAGGCAGGTGTCAATCAAGTAGACAGGTCAATGTGTATTCACCAGCGTGACAAGTGTGGTGAGGGCTGAGGATATGGTGATGTCAGTGCCTGTGATGTGGGGATTAGTCTTGTAAGGAGGTCACATGATTTCCTTGAGGATGTGACATTGGAGCTGATGTCTAAAAGAAGAGTAAGCCATTGTTTAGTAGGGAGGGACAATAGGGATATGTTCTAGAGAGTGAGAAAGTAAGAGCAGGGGCCCTGCAGTGGGAGGGAAATTGGGAACGTTGGGAGGTGAGGAAGGCCTGGTGGGTGGAGTAAGGATCACAGGGGTGTATTAGCATCCTCCAGAGGAACAGAACCAATAGGAAATGCATAGATATACAGAGAGAGGTTTATTATGAGGGACTGGCTTATACAGTGATGACGACTGAGAGGTCCCTGACCAGCAGTCTATAAGCTAGAGGCCCCGGGAAGCTGGTGTTGTGGTTCTAGGTCAAACCCACAGGCCTGAGAACTCAAGGCAGGAGGAGATAGATGTCCCAGATGAAGCAAGAGAGCACATTTGCTCTTCCTCTGCCTTTTTGGACCTTCAGCAGATTGAAGTATGCTCACACGCTATGGTAAAGGGTGATCTTACTTATTCAGCCTACAGATTCAGGTGTTAATCTCTTCCAGAAAGATTCTCACAGACACCCCCAGAAGTAATGTTTTACCAGCGATCTGGCATCCCTTAGCCCAGTCAAGTGGATGCATAAAGTTAACCATCACATGGGGACAGTGGACAGAAGGTGGGCTAGCATACATGGAGTCCTGGGTGTTGTACCGAGACCTTGGGGCTTTGTGTCTAGACCTGTAGGAGGCATTTAAGCAGCAGGATGATGAGGTCAGATTTGCATTTTGGGAAGATTGCTGCCCAGAACACCATTTGGGTTGAAAAACTGTGACAGGATTCTGCAAAACAATGATCATACTGAAATATAGCAGGGCTGTGAGCCCTTTTCTGCCTCCCTGTGTGGCCCCTGATGGGCTCCACGGACTAATGTGTTTAAGCTGGTTGCTTATTTGTTTTTTTTTTTTGTTTGTTTGTTTGTTTGTTTTTTAAATTTATTTTTGGGACAGAGAGAGACAGAGCATGAACGGGGGAGGGGCAGAGAGAGAGGGAGACACAGAATCGGAAGCAGGCTCCAGGCTCTGAGCCATCAGCCCAGAGCCCGACGCGGGGCTCGAACTCACGGACCGCGAGATCGTGACCTGGCTGAAGTCGGACGCTTAACCGACTGCGCCACCCAGGCGCCCCAAGCTGGTTGCTTATTTGAATTATCTTTGATTTGGCACACAGTCCCATTTCTCAACTTGATTCACCTGTACAGCTTTCATTTGAATGGAAGGGTGGTGTATTTTCCACCGCTCATGGTATTTTGAATGCATGTTCTAAAATCAAGGGGGTCTATGGGTGGAATGGGAGACTACTGAGGTGTGGAGAGAACTGAAAATATTCACAGGCCTTGAACTCTAGCCTGCAGTCTATGATGGGGGTGCATTTGGCTCCCGTCCTTTCCTAGTCTGGTTTCCGGGGGATTTCTGTTCCTCATGAACCACTCCCTGAACATCAGGGACTCTCCTTCTGACTTTGGGTGGTAGGTGAAACTTACGAATGTCCCACACTGTTAGACCTTCGGATGGGGTTGTGTGAAGTGTCAAGATGGGGTGAACATAATTTTTGCTGGACAGTCCACAGGCAGCAAGAAGAAGGAAGCAGGACGAATGCCCTCAACAGATAGCACATGCAACAGCTGGCATGATCATCAGCACAGGGGATATGTGACAAGTCTATTTAAATGGCTGTGGGTGGACAAGATGCATTGACCTGGCCTCCCTATGCACTGGGGTTGGTGGGCAGAGTTTGGCTGCCTCTCCTTGTAGACTCCTCTCCATATGCCCTCCTGCCAGGTCCCATCTCCTCATAGACCCCACTGCCTTCCCTCTAGGTGGCATCTCATCCCCTTCCCCACTCCCTTTCCACCTAAGTGACCTTTTCCAAATTGTTTTTATGGACTCTTAAGTCTCACGAGGCTTCTCCTGTCTCACCAAGATGCCCTCTTGCAAATCAAAAGTTGCGACTTCCAAAAATGATTGTGATGTAGTGTCAAGAGACTTCTTTATAAGTTTAAAATAAAAGAACAAATGTTTTTCTCTTTCTACTCATCCACCAAGTATGTATTAAGCATGTTTTATGTTCTAAGTGCTGGGGATATAGCAGGAAATAGACATCTGTACCCTGGTGAAGTTCATGTTCTAGTCAGAGGAGATAGAACAATGTGTGCACCAGGGGCAGATTCCTCAACAAGGAGATGTGAAACACAGAGTGTAAAAAATGACTATTTCAAGATACCATCTTGCTTAATTCTATTGAAATATTTCTTGAAAAGCCACCAGAATGGCACAGTCCGAAATTCAATTCTTGCATGTTCCTGCAAGAGAAAGATCAGTTCCTGTGGCTTGTCACTGAAGGTCTTTAATACGACCTCAACTTGCATGTTGAAGTGTTGTCCCCACTCCTTCCCTTCGCAAACTCCATGTTCCTGTCAAACCAAGCCTATTTATGGACTTCCAGACATGGAGTATGCTTTCCTGCCTCAGATCCTTTGCTCCAGCCCTTCCCCCTGTCTTGATTGCTCTCTCCTCTCCTTCTGATTTTATAAATTCTCTTCACTCTTCAAAACTTAACTGTAAATACTGCCAAGTGTTTGAACCTAGTTTAGAGTGAGTCAGTTATACGTGGTTTCAAATCCTGACTCAGCCATAAATTTGGATCAATTACTTGACATCTTGGAGCTTTGATTTTCTCATCTCTGAACTGGGTTAGTATGAAGATTAAGTGGGTTAACATAATAAAGTGCTTCCCACATAGCAAGGATTCATTAAATGTGAGTGGTCATTATTTTCCCCAGGGATGGGTGCAGACTTTGGAGGGTATATATTATATGTGGGGTGGATGTGAATCTTTTGGGGCCAGTGGGATGAATGTAGTAGGAAGAAAAATGGCACCCAGAGATGCCAACATTGTAATCCCTGGAAAGTGAATATGTTGTCTTACATGGCAAAAGGGAATTTGCAGATATATATATTTTTAATGTTTATTATTTTTGAGAGAGAGACAGAGTGTGAGCAGGGGTGGGGAAGAGAGAGAGGGAGACACAGAATCTGAAGCAGGCTCCAGGATCTGAGCTGTCAGCACAGAGCCTGACACAGGGCTCAAATCCACGAACCATGAGATCATGACCTGAGCTGAAGTCGGACGCTTAACTGACTGACCAACCCAGTCGCCCCCAGATGTATTTAAGTTAAAGATCTCGAGATGGAGATTATACTGGATCATCTGGATTTCTGGACCAGCAAAGTCACAGAATCTTTATAAGAGAAAGGCAGAAGTCTCTAAGTGTCAGAGATTGTTTGGAAGAATGCTTCACTTCTGGCTTCAGGTGGTGGAAGGGGTCGTGAACCAAGGAATGTAGGTGGCTGGAAGAAGCTGGAAAAAGTGAGGGAACAGATTCTCCCCTAGAGCCTCCAGAAGGCATCCCTGCCTACACCTTGATTTTAGCTGGGTTGAGACTCTTGTCAGCCTTCTGACCTATGGTGCTGTAAGATAATGAGCTTGTGTTGTTTAAAGACACTAAGTTTATGGTAATTTGTTACAACAGTAATGGAAATTTAACACATACCCATCTTCAGTGATTCATGCTTTTCCCTTGCTACACCTGAAATATTCCACTGAGGTTGTTAACTGTGTATTACTTATTTCTAGTTAGCATCAACGCATGTGTTTGCCACCTCTATACACAGAAATTCTTTCTGTCCCTATATGTGAGGTAGTCTCTGCGTCATTGAGATGATACAGACTGGCAGCTGGACACAACCCAGAGGTCAAAGGCCTGGCCTCTGGACCTACACAGACCTGGGTCTGAATCCTGGGCAGGCCCCTGAGTTGCTGTGAGAACATGGGGAAGTGATTACCCAAGTATCCCTAATCTTTGGCGTCCTGATCTATAAATCTGTAATACTAGTTCAGAGTTATATATTTTAGAGAACATATGAAACAATGCATGTAAAACTCTCAGCACATGACTAGCACACAGTAGTAAATGCTCAACAAACATTAGTGGTAATTATTATTGTCCTTAATTGTTATTGTTACTCTGATGTGATCATGGGCTTGTGCCTGTTTTAGGGTAATTTCTGGGTTTTCAGGGACTATGGCTGCTGTAGTTCTAAGAACCTCAAACATTACTGCTCAGGGATCACTGTTCCACAGAGCACACACGTGGAAATTACAGCGGGTGGACAAGATGATGCCTCAGAACAGTTCTGAGTAGGGCAGTGAGGTGCTCAGATGTAATAACTAACATCAAGTTCTTACTGTGTGCCTGCCTTTGCTAAGGGCTTTGTATGGATTTGCTGGTTCTTTGTTCCTAATAGTCCTCTGCAGGGTGGGAGTTAACATCCCCACGTGACAAAGGGGAGCTCAAAGGCCAAGGAAGCTACGCAGCCTGCCCCAGGTCTGGCCCCTAAATGTGTACCCACCCAGCCTTTTTGCCTGGAGAGCCTCACATTCTTCAAATTCAAGATCCAGGTTCCGGTGTAGCCCTGCTGGGAGCAAATCCTCTTGCGCCTCAGGGAGGGATGTGACCTGCCCAGGACGGGGCTTTAAGAGCTATCCAGTTGAAACAACACAGCTCACTCACTTGCTACAGAGGAAGGTGGATTGGGGCTGGCAGTGCCTCTTCCTGGGGACAGCTCTGGACAAAGCCACTCGGGCGTGTTTTGAAGTGAGGCTGCCCTAGGGGGTGTGTAGAAGAAAGGCAGTGTTATTGATGTTTCCCATCACGACGCTTACAGTTTCTTCATTTCTGGTCCCTGAGCCTCAGGAGTCCTCAGTGTAGCTGCCAAATTGCTTCATGCTCTAGAAAAGTGGGGTGCCTCTTAGAAAAAAACCTGGCATTTTCTACCAACAGCCCCAACTGTTAGAGCTTCTTATAATATTAACAAGGAATTCACAGCATTCCCCAGAGAGCACCATGTTTCTTATTCTTTTTTCCCTTTCCCAGAAAGGGCTTTGTTCTTTCCTGTTTCCTGGCTATTGAAGGGACTCCATCTTCTTTGCTTGGATCTGGACCTGTGGCATCCAATATGGTGTCCACTCTATCCATGTGGCTTTTTAAATTTTAACAAAATAAAACAAAACAAAACAAAATAAAATTAAAAAATACAGCTTCTCAGTTGAAGTAGCACATCTCAAATGCTCATTTACCACCATACAGACCATGTGACAAACGGCCACCATGTTGGACCACATAGATATAGAACATCTCTGTCACTGCACAGAGTTCTCCTGGATGGGCCTGGTCTAGGGAATTCATTCATTCACTCATTCAGCTCTTGTTTACTGAGCACTTGCTATGTGCCAGACACCATTCAAGGTTCTGGGAAGTAAGCAGTCAACAAGAAAAGCAAATCTCCCTCATAGAGTAATCTCCATGGTGGGTGAGACAATCATCGGGATAGTAGTTGCCGAATATGAGGAGTCCCAAAGGAGACTAGGAAGGGCCGAGGAAAGGAGAGCAATGGTGAGCAGGAAGCATAGGCAGAGAGGTATGGGAAAGGCAAACACAAGGTGCCCTCAAACCCCATTCCTACCTCATGTCCCAAAGAGCTCATGCCTTCAACCCACTCACTGAATCCTTGGCTTGGACTGTGCCTGCTCGGAATGCAGGGCATGCATCCCCAGAGTGGTGGCCTCTTGCATGTGTGGAGATATGCAACACCTGGTGACGAGATGGAGAGAACTTCAAGTGCCAGCAAAAAAGCTAGGGTGATCCCTGGGTTGACCACAGGCTGGTGAAGGCAGGTTGTCAGGTCTCTTTCCTGGGGGTAGGGAAAAGACAGCATTGCCATAAAGGGGTCTCTATTTCAAAGCACAGGAATTTCTCCCGGTTGCCACTCAGTGACTAAGGAATTAGTGGCTTTGTATTTGACATTGTGGATCAATATGTTCCTCTTCATGGGCTTGCCTAAAGCATAAGTGGCAATGCCAATGACTTGTCCTTGATGGGAGGAGGTTTAGTATCTCTAACCAACAGAATGATGAAAATGCTGTCCACCTATACGTAGCATCCAGAAGTGAGTTGGTCCATTGTTGGGGCTGCTTTAGGCATGGTGTCTCCCATCATTGCTTCATGGGTTGCTGTTTAACTTCCAGAGAGCTTAGATGAAGGAGATAGATGGATTCCCATGTCTTCTCCCAATATTTACATTTGAGTTGATTTTATCATGTCTCCAGACCCTGAAATTTGAAATGACTCCTGGCCAGTTATTCACCATCAGTCCAAGCAGAGAATTACTAAGTAGTAAGATCTTGAGGATGAAGTTGGTACCTGGAGGAACCCAACATGGCAGAAAGAGCTTATAGTGGCCTTTTGCAATTAAAAGCCTGGGTGGCATTCTGCTCGATGGGATTATAGAGCTGGCATGGCCTGAGATTTTTTTCATCCAGGGAGTATGGGTTCTGAGGTAATAATTCATGTCTGTTCTTTATCCTTGGTGGAGACTTTTATTCTGTTTCGTAACTTTTATTTGTTGTATGTTTACCATATGCCAGGTTGTATGTCTCAATCTTTATGACAACCGTGTAAGGTTGGTCCCATTCATCATGCCCATTTCGCAAAACGAGCGAGTGGAAGGTCAGACATTTGAGATAATGTCTAGTCATACAGTGACTGAGCTACAGGGCTGGGATTCCAATCTTGGACTCCAACTCTAGATCTGGATCTCCTAAGTAGGGAGGTATATCTTTAACAGTAAACACGTAAAAGATGAGGCCTTTGCTCAGGGTCTTGGCAGGCAACAGCACCTAGCCAGAGTTCAATATCCCTGCTTTCATTGCTTTTATTTTTAATTGAAATGGTATTGGTTTTCTATTTACAGTAATGATGAAAGTTTCCTCTAAAAGTAAATATATTTTATGTGAAAAAACAAGTGATTCTATTTAAATAAAAATATGAAGTAATTATAAATGTGGTGTGGATGTGGCAAAAATAGTGACAGTAGAATGAGAATGCCCCACATCTTCCATTAAGGCTGAGACATGGCCATTTGTTGGTTATGAGGGCAAAGGGCATCACAGATGCACCTTCTGGGCATTCAGAAAGTGAAATGCCAAGTGCTCCAAGTGTGTGTGTGTGTGTGTGTGTGTGTGTGTGTGTGTGTGTGTGAAAGCGACAGAGGGGTGGGGGGGCATTAGACACCATCCTGGAGAGCTGAGAGCTGGAATGCACTGACTGTGGCAAACAGGGGGATTTCTCTGGAACATCTTAGGAAAGGGAAGCTTGATTGTAGTAAGCAGGGCAGTGGTGAATTTTAACTCTTACTGGGAAACACCTGTACATCTATCGACTTTAATGAGAGCTGATGGGAGGCCTTCGTTGTGCCAGATGCTTTTTTTCATCATCTCACTAAATCCTCACAACAACCCCCTGGACACTTGTTCCCATTTTACAGTTGGGGACACTGCCATTCTGAAGGATGTCATTTTTTTTTAAATGTTTATTTTTGAGAGAGAGAGAGAGAGAGAGAGAGACAGAGTGGAAGTGGGGGAGCGGCAGAGAGAGAGAGAGAGAGAGAGAGAGAGAGAGAGAGAGAGACACAGAATCTGAAGCAGACTCCACGCTCTGAGCTGTCAGCACAGAGCCTGACATGAGGCTCAAACATGGGGGGAATGGAGAGATCATGACCTGAGCCGAAGTTAGATGCTTAACAGACTGAGCCAACCAGGTGCCCCAAAGATGTCGTTTGTAATCACACATTTACACAGGGAGCCTGACTCCAGAGGTCCTGCTCTTACCCTCTGTCCTATAGTCAGTCATTACAGATGCTTATGCATACACAGTCTCTCTTCTTTTGACTTTCATTTTTTCTTTGATGGATCTGAGAAGAGTTGTTGATTTTCAGGTCATTTTTGAACTTTGTTGTCTGGACAGGAGTGATAACTTCCAAGCTCCTTCCATGCTGGACTGGAAACCTTCATTTTTGAAAGATACTTTCATGGGATATAGAATTCTAAGTTGACAGTTCTTTTTTTCCCTTAGCATTTTAAAAATGTCACTCCATTTTCTTCTGGATTGTGTGGCTTCTAATTAGAAGTCTCTTATAATGCTTATCATTGTTCCCCTATGTGTAATGTGTCCTTTTTCTCTGGTTGTCTTCAAGATTTTGTCTTTATCTTCCCTTTTTTTAAGACTATGGTTGGATTGAACTTTTGTCCTCCCAACTGAATATAAACAGAGCCAAGAAACTTTCTTCAGCCAGGGGAGTATGAGCAGAAAGGAGACATACAAGAGACATTGTATGATTTGCCATATTCTATTTCCACTGCCATAGCAAGTAGATCCAAGTTCTGCTGAGAGGACAGACTGGACCAGCGGCTCCAGCTGACCCACTATGAACATGTAGTGTGCAGTAGATGCATTTTTATGGCTATTAAGATTTGAGGGATGTTTGTTATTGCATCATATCCAGCCTGCCCTGACTGATAGACTGTATCGTTTTCCTCCAGATGGAATCAAGGGGATGGTTTGTGGGAGAGAGCCCAGTAATAAAAATTTCTTACTTATAAACCTAACCTACTGACAACCACAAAGGTGGAGGGGTAGCAAGGAGGAAGATATTGTAGAACAAAGGAAAAACACACACACAAGCAACACTACAGAATTCTCATAGACCCCTACCTCCTCCTGCAAACAGCAACAGCACTGTTGGATAATTAAGATGCTTATGCCACCTGACATTAAGCAGCCTTTTGTGAACTGTTAATTAAGATTTAATCAGTCACATATTTTATTCTTACTGAATTAGAAGATTAGTGTTAATTTCTGGCAGGGTTCCATTACTCCCTGTTGAAGGAAATCAATGCATCTGAACATAATTTAATGAGAAGAAGCTGGTACCATAGTGAAAACAGGCTGGAGAGACATTATCTTGACATTTTAGGCAATTCAGTAAGTCTGGCAAAAGCAGAGTGATTGACAAAGTCATTATTTCTTCCACCAAGGGGTGGAAAGCACATTTCTGAGAATGAATTAAGATTTTTGGTAGTGAAAGGACACAATGAGAATTAAGAACGGGGCCGATATAGTGCTTACTCACCACCTTGTGTATGGATTCTGGGCAAGGTTTGTCAGTCATGGAATTTGCATTCCTGGCTTGAGATGAGGAAAACAACATCAACAGAGCAGAGGTAGGCAAGATGGGCTAATCCAGTGGGTGGGATGCTTATTTGCAAGGTGTTTTTGGATTGGATCTGGTGATGACTGCTATTTACAGGAGGTCTGCCTGGGTAGGAATGTCACAGGCACTTAATACATACATGTTGAATGGATGTGTCCATGGAGGTGAATGCGTCTTTAGAGAATATCAGATGCCTCCCCCCTCTAGGAGCAGTAAAATATGCACAAATGTCCTTGAATATGCCACATGATCTTACTGCATTGAAACTGCAGGAATAGTAAATGGACAGTAGTTTACTGGAAAACATGGTAGATGTTATCTGTTTATGTTGCTGATGTTGGGGGATTATGGTAAGACAGGTGGGGGTGGGGTAGGCGGGCAGGGCTCTGGCCCTAGGTGGTATCTAGGAGTGAGATGGGGTGGCCTCACAGGTACCAGTGTGGTGAGAAGGGGGAACAGAAGCAGAAGCAGCATCCCAGAAGCTGGGAGACTAGGCACACAGTGTGAGGCGTCAGTTCTGACATGATCAAGCCCAAAGATAATGCCTAAGTGAGGCCAGGAAAAACCAAATAAATTACTGGGGACAGAACAGAGTCCTGCCTCTTAAGAAGAGGTTTCAGCTGGTGTTAAAATAGAGAGAGAGAAAGAGAGAGAGGCTGTCAGAGAGTGCTTGGGCCTTGCCTGTGAGCAGAATGATGAGCCAGTTAGTTACAGATTTTATGGGATAAGAATGAGTTCCTACCCAACTGCCATACTGCCCTCTCTCTGCTTTTCCTTTCACCCTTTCTCCCACCATTCTTTCTTCCTTTGCTCTCTTCCTGTCTCCTACATTCCTCCCAGACTATAGATGAAGAATTTACAGTTGTGCTACTTCTCTGTTAGCAGAGGAAAGAGCCCTGTCTATGGCAGAGACACACAAACTCACTTCTATAGTCTCACAAGCAAACAAAATGGGGAGGATTAGTATCTAGACCTGGGGGTACCGGCAGGCAGGCATACAGGAGAGCCTCTTGCTAAGGCCTGAGTCAGGTTGGGGGCACTGCAGGGCCAGCCTGGAGCAGGGAGAGCAAACTCCAGGAGACACCTTCAAGAGATACTGGCCTGGGGCAGTGAAGGACTGGCCTGCCAGAGCCTGGCTATTTTCTTTGGCTGTTTTCTCGTGGGTCCTGGTGTGGTAGGCATAATTTCCAGGAATGGTCTCAAGAGTCCACACCCCTGATCCACTGAACTTGTGAATGTGACGATTTATCACTCCGGTGGCTGTGTTGTACTGCATGGCACAGTTCCCTGTGCCCTACTTTAATCCAATGAGCCCTTAAGAGCAGAGAACTTTCTCTGGGTGGTGGTGGAATGGAAGTGAGAGAGGCCTGAGGTGTGAGAAGGCCTCAAAGTGCTGTTGCTGGTTTGAAGAAGCAGAGGCTGCAAGCAAGTGAATGTGAGAGGCCTCTAGGGGCCAAAAGGGGCCCCTGGCCAACACCACCAAGGAAACGGGGTCCTAGTCTTACAGCCACAAGGAACAGTAGCCTGCATGAGCAAGTGGCAGAATCTTCTCCAGTTCCTGCAGATGTGAGCCCAGGTCAGCCAATGTTGTCCAATGTTGTGACTTTGCCTTGTTAGGCCTGAGCAGAGAGGCCCCTGGACTTGTGGCCCATGAGATGATACCTGTGCTGTGTAGGCTGCCCAGCTGTGGTGATTTCTTAGGCAGCAATAGCAAACTAACACACAGGACCTCCGTTGGCCAGAGTCGTACCCAAAGCTGCATAATGCAAAGCTGGGTTGGGGCCAATGAGGTAGATTTGAACAAACCTGGTGGGTCTACATTTTGCCTCTGCTCATTGTGGCTCGATGGCCTTGGGTAACAACAGAATAGTAAGAAAAACAGAAATCATTCCATGTGCACATTCCCATTCTGCTGGAAGACATTTAAAAATAACAAGATTTTTTAATGAACATATAATCATTATACACACACCTCATATAGACTTTGCGTCTACCTTTTTCTTAAATTAAAAAAAAAGGGATTCTGTAAAGATGGCAGGCTGAATTTGGCTTCTTCCTCCCACACAATCAATTGTAGTGGGGTGGCTGCTGGTCTCTGGGAGTGGCCAGATGCAATGTGGCCTAGGGCTTTGTAAGTCCCAGCAGAGAGAACTGGGGTGAGCTCAGAATGTAGTGGGTATTGGGAAGAACTTGGTCCTGAGGAAACAAGTGAGGCCCTGGAGGGAGAATTGAGTGAGGTACCTTGTCCCTGTCAGTGATCCTGGGAAGAAAAATAACGACCCATCTAAGGGGGCCTAGGAGCACAGAATGCATAAAAGAAGAATCTGGCAGATTTGATTCTTTAATTATTAAAAAAAGGCACTGGAATGGCAAAACATATCATAAATAAAGTCAATAGATGAAGAATAGACTTGGAAAATATTATGCAAAAAAATATGCAAAGAAATCTCACAAGTCATCTAGATGAGCTTAAGAAGCCAAATTAAAAAATGGGCACTTGACAGATGAAAAAACTCAAATGGCCAAAAAATACATGAAAGCATGCTTGCAGTTAGTGATATAAAAACCAAAACCCATGTCAGTTTATATCTTTCTGAACGTGCAGAATATAAAAAGAGTCATAATGCCTGCTCTGGTGGGGACATGAGGGATAGGAGGCCCAAACACTGCTGGTAGAAAGTTTTCTTGGAAAGCAGTCTGGGAGCAGCTGTTAACTAAAATTAAAATACACGAGCCTCTTGACTGAACTGTCCTACTCCTGCAAATCTAGCCCATGGAAGTGAAAGCACAAGTAAGAAGAGATGTTCAAGGATATTTAACGTGGCTTTGTCGAGGGAGGGAGGAAGAAACAAAGTAAAGATCATCTAGAGAGGAATGGTTGAATTAATGAAGTAAGGAAGATTTTCTGCCATTGAAATGAATGAGTCAGAGGAATGCCAGTTGTGTTAAAGGTATATGCACGAATTATTGAGTTAGTAAAGTAAGTGCTGAAAGGTGGATATATGATCCCATTTTACTGAAGATGTACATACATGTATGTAACATATATGTACTAATGATAGTCATTTAATAATTTTGAGAGAGAGCAAGCGTGTGAGCCCAGAAGAGGCAGAGAGAAAGGGAGAGAGAGAGTCCCAAGCAGGTTCTGAACTGTCAGTGCAGAGCCCATTGCAGGGCTCGAAGTTATAAACCAAGAGATCATGACTGGAGCCAAAATTAAGAGCTGGGCACTTAACTGACTGAGCCACCCAGGTGCCCTGATGTATAGTTGTTTTTTTTTTTTTAATTTTTAATCTATTTATTTTTGAGAGAGTGAGAGAGAGACAGAACGAGAGCAGAGGAGGAACAGAGAGAGAGGGACACACAGAATCCGAAGCAGGCTCCACGCTCTGAGCTGTCAGCACAGAACCCAACACGGGGCTCGAACCCGCGAAACTTGAGATCATGACCTGAGCCGAAGTCGGACACTCAACTAAGCCACCCAGGCCCCCCTTTTTTAAACAAAAATTTTATAGTTATTTAAGAATAGAGAAAAGTATGGAACAGTGTAGTCTAGGTTGTAATGTGAATTTCTAGGGTCCTAGAGAGGGGAATTCATGCATGAAAAGCAAAAACTAAAGACCACATAAAGAAAATAAACTCGATATGTGTGATATGGAACCATTTAGGTAAATTTATAGATGTTTGTCTAAAGAAATGTAAAACCTTACACTTAAAAGGGGAAAATCTGGGGCGCCTAGCTGGTTCAGTTGGTTAAGCTTTGGACTGTTGATCTCAGCTCAGGTCATGATCTCAGCTCTCTCTCTGCCTGTCCCCTGCACATGCACTCTCTCTCTCTCAAAATAAATAAATAAAGTTGAAAAAATTAAATAAAAGGGGAAATTCATTTGCCACATGGAATAAGGCTCTGATAAAGTCTGCAAGTAATTTGGGGAAAATCAGAGTGTCAAGGAATATATATTAAATTCTTATAAGATGCAATCCAGTTTAATAGTCCACTCATCCCTGTTACATCAGGTAGGTGGCAATAGCCGAGTGCTGAACAGTTTAATTGTTCTAATCTATCGGGACTTTTTATCCAGGCAACAGAGTCAAACTGTCCTCAACAGTGAGAGTGAGGGAGAGAGAGAGAGAGAATGAGAGAGAGAGAGAGAGAGAGAGAGAGAGGAAGAACTTCCAAACTTCCTCTCAGGTTTCGGCTCCTGCTGTCTCCCGTGAGGTTTCCACAGATGTCAGGTGCACTGTGGGCTCTTGCTCCGTGTCCCTCCTTCCTTTGTCCCTGTGGCTTTTTACTGCCTCTTTGTGTCCAGGGGTGGCTTGTCCTGTGCTGTGCCACTGCCCTATTGACACAATGCCCTTCTTCACAAATCTATCCTCCTGTTTGCTCTATTCTCCTTCCCTTGAAGATTGTGGCTTTGAGTAGCTCATAGACTCATCTTGTAAGATTGGCTCCTTTCATAAACTATTCTCACCCTGTTTCAGGTTGCATCCAGCCTGATTTTGGCAGGAAGGGCTCTTGTTATCTTCTGGAGCTACAATGGCCTGGCTCACTCAGACTGGGCATCACTTTTTGTGCAACCATCATTTAGAAAATAAAAAGCATTTCTCTGACAACCCTGAGAATTTCCTGGGTGTTAATACTCAAGACTCAGGGCTTTACAATTCCCATTTTTCAAGCAATTCAAAGCAAAAGGAGAAATAAACCAATTCTCTCTGTCCCGAGGACGTCTGTGCCTTTCTGTCCTCGTCTGGCACTGGCCTGCTGCCACCTTCAGCTTTATACATTTGCTTTGCATCTAGTTTTATTTTCCCCTTGGTGTGCCTGTCACTTAGTAGGTATTCAATAAATATTCAGTAACTGCTGGGAAGCTAAAGTCCTGTGGAGTGTTTGTCTCTCTCTCTCTGTCTGTCAAATTTGTTGCATTTCTTAGCACACTGGTAAGGGTTCAGTGCATATATGCTGAATTGCATTGGAAGACAGCACCGCCTAATTTTGGCCAAATTATATTTATTGTAACTTGTCTTTGCAAGTCCCAGTTATCTGGACTTTGATGAAGGGCAGTGTACTACTTTATCAGCATGGCATGTTGGAATGAGATTGGTCTGGCAGGATAATCTCAGGTTATTTACTTAATCCATCTCAGCCCCATTTGTAAAATGGGGCTGATCGTGTTGTGAGAAGTAAAGCACCTCAGTGGGATTTTGATCATTGGTCGACCTGTTTGTTAATTCTTCGTGCCATGCATCCTGTCACAGGTGGGGTTGCTTGGGAGCTAACAAGATGGAGATTAGCATCCATTAGGATCCACACCTGTGGAGGGGATGAGCCAGAAGCGGATGTGGGCAGAGAGGTAAAGGGGTTTGCACGGGGTGCTCTGACGCCAGTTTAGGGTTGAAGAGGTGTCCTCCACTAGCACGCGGAACCTGGCTGCTTTAACGCCAAAACCCACTACTGGGTGTAGGCTGCTCAGATTTTGCAAGTCTGGGTTCCTCACCAGAAGCAATCCCTGACTGTGGCTGGTGGCCTGGGGCTTTCTGCCCGCAGCTGTCCTGCCAGTGTCGTTAGTGAGACGCTCCTGAATGAAGGAGGATCTGAGTGGGGAGTCACAACATCCACCAGACCTTCACAGGCCAGTCCCTGCCTCACCCCATCCCCGACGGTAAGCTTCGACTGGGAAAGGGGAGAAGCTGTTTACTTTAGCTTTCAGGAGACAATTTTTTTTTAAGTTTATTTATTTTTAACAGAGAGCGTGCGCACGCAGGTACATGAATGGGGGAGGGGCACAGAGAAAGGGGACAGAGGATCCAAGCAGGTTCTGTGGCCATAGCAGAGAGCCCTTTGTGGGGCTCAAATTCACAAACCGTGTGAACATGACCTGAGGGGAAGTCAGACACTTAACCGATTAAGCCACCCAGGCCCCTTGAAGAGACAATTTGTAAGGTGCTTCTTAAGCTTTTTTGGTGAAGATAGTAACTGTTGATGTAAATGGGTGCTTGAGTGTGAATATATCTAGATTTTGATTATGGAGCATTCTATCTGATCCTGGGATCATAGTGGACCGCATTACTAGATGATTGGAGCCCGTTTGTTTCAGCCTGGCAAGGGCCTCTGGAGGCTATTCTATAGAGTTCCCTTGTCTTTAGATAGAACGAATATTGCGTCTGTTTCCAGAATGACCTTCGAGAGACTTTGAAAACAGGATTATACTGTGTCTCAGAATTATTCACAGTACCAAGAGTTGATATTGGTTTACCTAATTTGGGCCAATTCAAATTAGAGTTATATGCAGGAAATCTAGTTGACCCTTAAACAAAATGGATTTGAACTGTGTGGGTTCACTTATTTGTGGATTTTTTTTTTTTTTACATAAATACAGTACTGTGTGTTTTCTTTTATGATTTCTTTTTTTTTTTTTTTAAAGATTATATTTTTTACTTTTAGAGAGCGTGCATGTGTGAGCAGGTTGGGGTGGGGGGAGAGGGCGGGAGAGAGAGAATGAGAATCTCACGCAGGCTGCTCAGCACAGAGCCCTATGCAGCGCTCAATCCTATGACCCTGGGATCACGACCTGGTTTGAAGTCAAGAGTTAGATGCTCAACAGACTGAGCCACCCAGTCACCCCTAAAGATTTTATTTTTAAGTAATCTCTACACCCAACGTGGGGCTCCAACTCCCAACCCTGAGATCAAGAGTTGCTTGCTCTAGTGACTAATCCAGTCAGGTTTTCTTAATAACATTTTATGGTTTTTTTATATAATATTTTATTTCCTCTAACTTGCCATATTATAAAAATATAGTATTTAATACCTATAACATAAAAATGTGTTAATTGTTACTGGTAAGGTCTCTGGTCAACAGTAGGCTATTACTAGTTAAGTTTTGGGGAGTCAAAATAATTAACAGGTGGATTTTTTATTGTGGGGGGGGGTGGTGCCCCATGTTGTTCAATGGCCAAGTGGCATTCAGGGCTGCAGAAAAATAGCCTCTTGACCTCTGCCTTGATTTCCTGGCACCTGAAAGCAGTTGCCTTCAGGATGGCTCTTTATCCCTTGAAACAGATAAGTAATCAGTTTAATAGAGCAGGTCATCTCAGACTAATTGCTCATGGTTGCCTGGATCACTGCATGCAGAATTCTGTGGCATAAATGGGTGCTTTAGATTTAGCAGGAAAAACCCCCATGATTGAGTAGTAACGTCTGCCACGGTACAAGGCTACGAGGCACTGCTGCTTCTGCCATCAGTTCTAGGAACTCCAAACCAGGACAAGCTCAAACTGCCATTATATGCTTCCTAATATAATTCCCTTCCCTGCTGTGTGTCCAAGAATCCAAGAATCTTTGAATGTTATTCAAGGAGTCTTAGCAACATGTGGCATCTACTGAGTCTGTTCATGTCCTGCTGCTTGATTCTTCCTCATTTCCATCCATCCTTCCTTCCTTTCACTAGTTAAAATATTCCCGAGCAGTTCTTCTTGCTTTTCCTAAATGTTAGTTGGGTGTTCCATATCATGTTAAGAACGATGATTTATTATGTATTGTCACGTGTACATGTAATACAACAACATTTGGGGATGTTAATTTTATTTGTAATAAGATAACTAATAGTTACAGGCTATAATAATACTTATGATTTAATGCATGCCTAATATATGCAATTTATATTCCTTAACTCCTTCAACCGCATAAACACCTTCTTCTCATTCACCAAAAAGGGAGATTATAGCCCAGAGAGGTTAAATAACTTCCTGCGCGTGTCATAGAAATTTTTTACTCCACTGATGATGCCCTTTCCACTGGACCACATTGCCTCTTAGAGCCTCCTAGACTTTAATTTTTATCACACTAATATTCCTTCCAGGTTCTTAGGGTGTTTCTAATGGCACCCGAAGGGAAGGGGAACAGGAGACTGATGTCCAGAGAAGTTCCCAGGCATCTGCTACCATTAGGTGCCCAAACTCTCATTTCCTGATCCTTGTGACTCCTGAGCTGTGCAGGTAGAGTTGGTAATTAGGCATCTCCTTGTATGCCTTAGGTCTCTGTGGTTGCAGGTATAAAAAGTGGATTGTGGTGTCCTAAAGAAAGAGCAGGATTTGTTGTGACTGCAGGGGGCATCTCAGGAACTCTGAGGTCAGGGGGCCCTTAGGAGCCAGGCCTAGAGCTCCTGGGGACTCGGGAGCTCCTCCTTCCCTCTGCTTTGCATGTCTGCCCCTCTACACACAAAGCACACCTTCCTCTCACAGTGAAGCTTGGTTTGCTTTATTTCCCTGTCATCATGGCAGGAAGTGGTTGCCAGTAATAGCTCTTGAGTTCACACGGCCTCTGTTCAAGAGAGTAGTCAGAATAACTGGCTCTTCTTTCAACTCCAAATTCTTAGAGAAGGAAACTGGTTCAGCTTGGGTCAAGTGACCAAACAACTCTTGTCCACAAAGTGACTGTATGTTGTACATAAAGCTTGCCACTAGGAGTTTACCATGTTCCTTTAAAAGAGGACACAAAGGAAGCTGCACAATCCACTCAAAAGTCCAATGTACTGGTTGATAAAAAAAAGATTGTTTTCTAAGCCTGGCCCTGATTTGTTACGTGGTTTTGGAACGCAGCTTAACCTATCTGGTAGCTAATAATAGCTAACATTTATGGAGAGCTTTACCATTGCTAGAGAATAATTTCAATGTTTTTTTTTTTTTGTTTGTTTTTGCGGGGTGGGGGGACACTCATGTGGGTTGGGATGGGGAGACAGGCACTGCATAGAGAGATGTAGCAATTGCCCAAGACCACGCAGCTAGTAAGTGACAGAGCTGGAAAGTGACCTGCAGTGAAAATGTGCCTTTGTCCAATGGCAGCCTTGACTGAGCACGGACCAGCCACATCCTTGGGCATACACCAAGAACAACCTGTCTGGCTCTTTGGGGGGTGATGGGAATGGTCATGGCCTGGGTTGCCTTTATGTACCTCGTGTGTCCAGTCTGCACTTAAAGGTGCAGGGTCACATGAAAGCACTGTAGTCTCTGACTCCCATCCAGGGTTTCCATCCTATATTTGAAGTTCTGATTGTGTTTCTTTAATCTGGAGAGTATGAGGTATACATCTCTGCCAGATCAGCACTGAAGAAAGAATGAGAAATTTCCAAAAATACAGACTGTGCAGAATCCCTTTTCATGGGGGTTCATGATGTCTCTGGGTTTGCTGTGCATCAAGCAGGTGGGGATTCTGCCACTTTGCTCGGGTGTGGTCTTGGCCTTCTCTCCCATAAGCTGATGGTATGAAACATCTTCTCCATTGTGGTGATTTCACCTCCTACTAAATAGGGTTTTTGAAATTATTTGTTTAGGTCTTCTTTCTGCTGATGGAACATCATTTTCATGAAGTCAGGATCTGTTCCATACCGAGTTGTCACACATTGTTTTGCCTACATGGACACTCTGCAAATCTTAAGCTAATGGGTAAAGAAAGCAAACATCTTTTAATCAGGTGAACTTAGTTGTCCATTTTGAATGCTTTCTCTTAGGCCACCAGGTTTTTGTGTATGGTGAAATTTTGTTTATGGGTAAAGGGTTGACAGTCTGTGAAAAGATGCTATGGTTGGATTTCACATTTCTTTCTGGAGTTGCCTCTTGGAACTCTGAGTCAAATGTTCTCTTAATTTGCTTGTAATGTGAAGCAATTGTATTACAAGCTTTTCTGGGGCAGACTTGATGCTCTCAAAGACCACCATTGCTTTATCTCACTGTCCCAACTGGGCAACACATCCCATGTCAGAATCTGCATCTGGGTTTGGAGAGGAAGGGGGATCCAGGGTCCACAGTCTCCATGTTTCCACACTGGGTCCCGAAAATTGCATGATAGGGGTCCCTTCCCCACGTTGGCCCCTCAGATCTCTTGTTGCATTAATGATCTCCCAGGAAAAAAGGGTGCAGTGATGTTGTTTACCAAAGCGGGCCACAGTGCAGAGTCAGCTGTAGGACCTCCCTTCTTCATTGTGGTCCCCACATCTAAGAAAGAGAGACCACTTGGTATTTGAATATGGCAGGTGCGTCTGGCTAAGCACAGCAAGGTTTGTGGAGAGGGGGCTATGCTGGCCTAGGGGAGAGTGGCTGGAAGGGCTTCTCTGGAAGCCTACATGGAGTGTGAGCACATAGACTCTTCCACCGAGGGGAGGTTTCCATCTCTCCCAGCTGATCTGGGAACCCCTTGCATCCCCAGAAGCGGGGCTTGGCAAGAGTGAGGCCAGCCTGCCCCAGCTCTTAGAGATAGCTTTTTGCAGCCAGTAGGATCCCAAGCCCCCAATCTTAGGTCTACACACTTCCCTGTAAAGCTGTGTATGCCTTTGTGGGTCCTAGTGCGGCAGCTGCCTGGGCTTCATGTTACCAGTGGAAGAAGAAAGTGAGGACCCAGGGTCTAGAGCAGAAGAGGTGCAGGTGGCAAGTGGTGAAAATTAAACCATCAAAGAGAAGGAGCCTCCTTTGTCTCCTTCTTTAAAAAAAAAAAAAACAAAAAGTGATTTAACATTCAAGAGAAATTCAACGATGGGGTTTTCCCTAAAGCAAGTCTGCTCTTAAAGATGAAGAAATAATGACTGCAACTCTCCCACCCCACCTCAGTTGAAGGGCACATTTGGACTTGGTGGTCCCCCGAATTAGGCTGCTGTGTGTGTGAGGGAGCTTACAGGGAACCACACCTTCATGGGATGTGTGAGGCATCCTCTAAATTCCTGATCTGAGTTAGGATGACTGTAAGCAGGAGGGTTGTTCATTTTTTTTTTCTTTCTTGGAAAAGAATAAATAAAGCCATCAGATGAAAATAGCAATTTCGTTGAACCTAAAAGATCTAAATCCTACTCAGTGTTTGCATCAGCTGCCAGGGTTGCTGTCAGTAATGGAAGGTCACTGTTAGGCACCCTTCTGGTCAGCACAGAGCCTCTCAGCTGGTTTGTTTCCAGGGATGCTACAGATGAGGCAAAAACACTTTTTCCTCTTTCTGTGATTGAATTCTTTGCTGGAGGGAGTGGCTGTTACCTTCTCAGCCCTGAGTCCTGAGATGGTTTTTCACCAGCCCATTGGCTCCCAAAATGTAGCTCTTTGCTCTCCAGAGAGTCCATCTGGAGGCTTTTTCTGTTCTCACTCCAGGGAGGAGGGCAGAGACACCTTTCCTGATTGTCCTGAAGTGGTGGCTACTCACTGGTCAAGTGTTCATCCTCAGCAAGTTGCTGCCCACTCTGGTTCATTACCATTAAGTGGTCTTGGGGGGTGTGTGTGGACCAGGCCAGGTGGTAAACAATTGAGTCCGTGATACAGGATCTGCAACCATCCCAGTTTTACAGGTGAAGAAGCTCGTGTTCACAGCAGAGTGGCAAATTGCCCAAGATAATGCCTGGGTGAGTGTTAAAGCCTGCATTCTGGGGCGCCTGGGTGGCGCAGTCGGTTGGGCATCCGACTTCAGCCAGGTCACGATCTCACAGTCCGTGAGTTCGAGCCCCGCGTCAGGCTCTGGGCTGATGGCTCAGAGCCTGGAGCCTGTTTCCGATTCTGTGTCTCCCTCTCTCTCTGCCCCTCCCCCGTTCATGCTCTGTCTCTCTCTGTCCCAAAAATAAATAAATGTTGAAAAAAAAAAATTAAAAAAAAAAAAAAAAAGCCTGCATTCTAACCCATGTTGGCATCTGACTGGGTCCAGCCCCAGGGCTCCTCAGTGTCCTGACTCTGTTCATGGGGGCCTCCAATGCATTCTTGTTTTCACTGCAGAGTGTCTCATACAGTAGGCCTGGAGACCAGCCATCCTCTCTACCCCTCCCTGACTTGGTGATGTGTTAGGGCCCTTGAGGGGTGTACCAGGGATCTCCACAGAAACAGAATCATTGGGATGCCTATCTCTGCCTGTCTCTATATAGAGATTTAAGGGATTGACTCACTTGATGATGGAGGCTGGAAAGTCCCAAATCTGTAGGGTGGGCTCCTGGGCTGGAGCCTAGAAGGGCCATGCTGCAGTCCAAAGGTCGTCTGCATTTGGTCCCTCTTGGTCTGGGGAGGTCAGTTTTTCTGTTCTGTTTAGGCTTTGATCTGAGACCCACCCACATGAGGGAGAGCAGTTGGCTTTACTCAGAGCCACTGATTTAAATGTTGATTTTTATCCAAAACCATCTTTCCAGAAGTGTTCAGAATTAAATTTGTCCACATATCTGGGCACTGTGGCCTAGCCATGTTGACACATGAAATTAACCTAGAGTAGCATTACTCAAGTTGGAAATCTTCGACCCTGAAGCTGCTGTCATCAATGCAGACCCTGTGGGGTTTGGAGGCTATGATGTTGTTATGCTGTGTGGGTGGCTTTGCCTTGTGGGCCCTGTGTCTTGGGGAGTAGAGAGCAGGGGAGCCCTGACCGTAGCAACTGGCTGTGTGTGTCACAGGGGAGGGGTACATAATGCAGGCAGTGGGAGACTTTGTATGAACCTTCTGCATTTCAGAAATACACCCTGGGTGTACCTTGCAAAGCTAGAGATGGGAACCCTTGTGGCTTTGTGAAATGGTTCATGATGTAGCTCAAGCATCTAGCTTTGTCCCCATTGTGAAGTGGTGACTCATACATGGTTGAATACATGGGTGGTCTGATTAAGTAGCAAATGTCCCCAACAGAATTTCAGTCCTTTATTCAACAGTGATTGAGCATGCACGTCATAAGTGCTGGGTGCTGAGCTGAGCTAAGCAGAAGGACTCGAGAGACCAAGAAACATGGTTCCTGCCCTTAAGTTGGCTGCATTATAGTTGGGAAAGTACAGCAATACAGGATATTAGGCAAACAATATACTTTCAGGTTATCATGAGCAATATAAAAGAAACAGGCTGCTGAGACAGAGAGGCCACGAGAGACTGACCTTCACCAAGAAGTTCTGAGAAGGCTTCTTGGAGGAGGTGACATTTAAGCAGAAACCTGAAGGGTGAGGTGGAACCAGCCTGTGCCTATCAGGGGAAGAGTGTTTTAGGAAAATGGGATATCATGTGGAAACGATCCCAAGAGCCTGGTGGTTTCAAGAAATTGAATATAATTCATTATATAACAATCTGTAGTAAAAAGATTTTGGGGGGAAATGTAGCTAAAACAGAGTCACATGGAAGCCTCTTTCCCTGGAGTGTCACTGTTTTGTTCATGGAGTCCTTTGACAAGGTCATCATTAGGGCCTATCTCGATGAGTGGTGCAGGAGGTGGTCTCTGTTCCAAGACAGACTTCGAGTCTGAGGTTTTTCAGTTGGGAAGTTTTGGGGAGGGTCTGCTCAGCCATGAAGGCATTAGACACTCCTGGTGCTCCAGATGGAGAAAGGAACAAGGCAAATCAGCCTCCATGGGCCCTCCTGCCCTGACTCACCACCATACTGTTTTTCATTCCCCCTTTATCCTCTCCAGCAGGAGCATTTCATCATGATTTTCTCGTGGTGATCTCTTTGCTTAAGGCAGTGACTTTGGGGAGCAGGTGGGTTGGTATTGGATTCTCTGCAGCTCCTGGTCCCACTCAGTCCAGGCCTTTGTGCTTTGTTGGGATTTGTTGGCCATGAATCCCTGTGCTGCTCAGATGGTCAGGCCCTGGGAAGGACCTAGAGGACAAGGAGTTTCTGATCAATTTAACGTTTATTGAAGGGTCAGCTCTGGGTGGCCTCTGGCAGGGTGAGACTTTTTAGTTGCAATCACCTTAGGGTTTCCAGGAGGATTTTGGAGGGCTCATGGGGTCCTGAGTGAGTGGAAGCAGAGCTGAGTACCACTCCTGATGAGGGTGGGGTCCTCGTGTTTGCGGGATTACGTTGTTCTGCCCTGAGCCTCCCGGAGTGAGGTCTGGACAGCAACAACGTCCTGGAAATTGCAACCCTGCCTTGGATGGGCTGTTACCCCTCCTTCAAAACCATCCTGAGTGTACCATTGCACCATAATTCTGGCATTATCAATAAGAAATCACTGTCAGTGTCTGGATTGATTTCCAATGAGTGCCTGTCAGGCCTGTTCTGTGAGCCACACATTGTGCCAGGTGCTGGGGCTACATCAGTGAATGAAACCCAAATCCCTGCCCCGGAAACCTGACCTTCCTTCGAAGATTTTCCTAGAATTTTTCCATCCTGAGGTCATCTGTTGCATCTTCCTATTGCGCTAATTGTACAGGGAGATAGAAGGCTATTATTATCTCAAGAACTTTGCTTTGAGTTGGGAGTTTATAATTGGAGGTTACACATTCAGTCACTCATCCGTAAGTATTTATTGAGCAACAAGTATATATATAGGTTCACCACCATCTGGTTGTGGTGGGGGGATGTAGTGGGGAAGGACGAGGAATAAGTCCCTTTCTTCATGGAGCCCTGAGTGAGGAAGATGGATGTCCAGCAAATTGTCACGTAGTTAATGGCAGTTGTGCAGGACATGGGAACAGGTGTCGGAGCCTGATCTCAGCTTGGGAGTTAGGGCAGGACTCCTAAAGCAATTGATACTGGAAGGGTAAGTGGGACTTAGCCAGGAACAGTCCAGCTGGAGGAAATTGTATGTGCAAAGGTCCTGTGGTGGTGGTGGGGGCATAGTGTTTGAGAAATGGTAAGAAGGAGTGGGGGTTGGAGTGTGGTGAGCCAGGGGTGCAGGGTGAAGTTGGAGGGCTGGGCGGGTTAGGGGTGAAAGAGGCAGAGCATCCAGGAGTGGGAAGGAATTTCAAGATCATGTCCCGGGCTGAGAGGGCAATTCTAGTGGCTGAGGGAGTGAAATCTGGACTTTAGGTAGGGTGACTTTAGGCATCCAGTGATCAGAGCTCAGTGGCAGTCCTGCCTGGCCAAGGTTTTTACATACAAGCGGTACCATACAGGCTGTTGGTGAGGCACAAATGATCAGACTGCCCTTATTTTAGAACAGACACTTTGCTACCATAGCCCCTTTACTACCTTGACAAATGTACAGATAATAGAGCCCACCCTTACACATAGCATCATAAGAAATCAGTATCTTGGTCTAGTATTAAGGAGAAATAAAAGGAGGCAATTTATAATAATAGGTACTTCAGTATGTAAATGCTCAATTACGCTGGAGTACATGTTGAAGTAACAGCTCTCAAATCTACTTCTAATGGATATGGGGATTTAAGAGAAGGATGACAATTTCCAAGTGAGTATTAGTGGTGCTGTTTTTTGTGTTTTTTCCCCCCTGTAATGACATTTGAAGACAGGAGCCACAGGAGAATGCTTATGAGTACGTAAGAATGGGTAGGTTTGTAGAGCTACTGAGTGGGGAGGGTACTCAGTGTTGTCCTTATGACTTGGATACCACAGGGTGTTTTGTTCTCGGTGACTTGATTTTTCAGGATGCTGAACATCCCTTGGTCAATTTTGAATGGCACAAAGTAAAATATGTCTTACATTTACGTGTCAGAACAGTCAGTGTTTATTTCAACCATGCAAACATACTTTGTATCTACGTCTGGAGTGGACTTAGGTTCTAGCTTAAGATCATGCTGAACGGGTCTATTTATTATTGCCACAGAGAATGTCTGGTGGTCTGACTCAGAACTGTGAGACATGGGTAAGGGTGTGGGTCTGCCCCTCACACTGCAGGATGCATCCCCCGTGTGCTCACCAAATGCCACATGCCTCCAGAATCACTGGGACAACCAAAATCATCTCCATAAATTCCCAGAGCTACCTCTAGGGGGCAGCACCTTCTCCATAAGGATCTCGCAGTCCTGGTAGGACTGAAGCCCTGGATGGGTTAATGAAGGGGACTCTGGGGGGAGTGTTTACAGGTACAGTTGGTTGCCCTAGTGGGGAGAGAAGGTAAGTTGTGGCCATAGTTGGTGCTCTTTTGGAGGTAGTCAAGATGTCTGGGAGACTGTGTGGCCCTGAGACTCTGGGGTCCAGACCAGCGGAGCTCTGCAGGACAGCGGGGTCTCAGGTATAGAACAAGGGCAGTGGGGATCTGCATGGGGAGGCCCGGACGTCACAGCCATTTGAAAGCTTTTGTGTCATAAATCTGAAAAACGCAATTCTGAAAGCGTGGGACAGAATCAAATTGGCCTATAAAAATAAAAACATGGTTACAGTAAAAATGAGATGAAATGGGAAAGGGCAGGCGTTCGCTACAAGGAGCCTGTCGTTGCCACTAACCAAATCAGTCTCTGTAATAACCCTGGAGTGAAGCTCACGGGCTCATCAGGCCTCTGTCCGGCCTCTGTAATTTAACTAGAGGACGTACCTGTGTTTACTGTGTGTGATTAGTCCTCGTCGATTGCTCTTTATTGGTGTTGGATTAACTTAAGGGCTCTGATTTTCTGTAATTTCCCAATTTACAGTCGTAGCTTACAAGTGGGCAGGGTTTTTAGTTTTCATTCTTAATTCCCTTCTAGCAAAAATGAACTGACAAACCCAAAAAACAAAAAAAAAATTTCAGGTTTTTTTTTTTTTTTTCTGTTAACCACAGGGGATGCGACAAGTCAAAGGGGGGTTACCTGGGAATGCCCAGAGCCCCAGGTGATTGGTTGGCCCCCTGCCATCCCCACATGAATGAGATCTGTACTTTTCATTGCCTCCTTGGTTGTCTTGGGTCATTGTTGTGGTTGTGGAGGAATCGTTGGAAATCTCAAAAAGGAAACCTGAGTGCAGGCCTGGGTCATATCAGAACCACTGAGGCAGTATGTTTTGGGGGGCTCCTCATTCATGCTCTCTGCCTACCCTTTCCACTTCATGGTGGGGGTGAGAATTTTAAGTCACAAGCATGCTGCCTGCAATCACTCTGGCTAGTTGCCAGGTCTCAGGACATGGATTTTATGTTTGTAGCTCATGATGGCTTGAGGGGCAGGATTCCAGCTCTTGCTTGGAGATGGAATTATAGTTCCTGATGGCGTCTTCGGGAAGGACAGAGTCATTGACCTCCAGCCTCTGGGAAAAGGGAAGGGCAGAATAATTGAGGGATAAAAAAAGAGGGCGGATTAAAAAATAAATCTATATATTTCCTCCCCATTACAAAAATATATGGTCTTATTGCCTCCTTTGTTGCGTAGCAGTTACTGCAATGATAATGAATTAATGAGTTATTTGTTGAATAGCTGCTTTTCCCCTCTCCCCACTTCATAGTTTCCTAGTGTATTAGGCCTTCGTGTTCACTCGATCGCCAGCATCTAGTCCCAATAAATAGCTGTTGCATGGATGGATGGAAAATTCTGGAGACGGAAGACATTGGAAAGAAGATTAACACTGCCCTTCCTATCATGCGGAGCTAGCTGGTGGTTCCCAGCCCTGGTAGCACATGGGAGTCACCTGGGGGAGCATTTTACTAATGCATTCTGGGTCTACCCAGAGCAATCCAATCAGAAATCTCCGCTGGGAGCTTGGGCAGGGGGGTTCAGGCATCAGAGCTTTGCAAAACTCCCAGCTGACTCTAATTGCAGACAGCCTGAGACCCTTTGATGTATGTCCTGACAGTCATAGCCCCATTTTTAAAAACAAAATAGTTATAAACGTAAAACACATGCATGCTATGCAAATCAAGGGGTATGGAGTATGTTGCTTTAGAAATAAAACTTCCTGTGCACTCCCAGCCTCAAACCCACATACCAGAGGTATCTACTTGAAGCAATTTTTGTGTGGAGTTCTGATGACTACCGCCCCTTAACTCTAGCTCATGTACTAATATCCTTATTTATTGGTTATGATTTTTAAAAGCTGTATCTGCTAACTCAATATTGACTCTAAGAGATAAATATCTATTGGCAAATAAAGAATTTACCTCATTTGCAGTAACACTTTCCCTTATGATATTTGGTAGTTTTTTCTGTAATGTTAGCTATTCTCTTGGTTACCTTTATACCTTTAAATAATCTTAAGCCTCTATTTTTCATTTCCTTTACGGAATATCTCCTGATCACTAAGTAAGATGAAAAAATTAGAGTCCTACTACTTCTTTCCATCTCTGCGTCTGCTGTTAACTACATTCTCAAGGCTTATAACATTTCCATTTTCTCCTGTAACTGTCCTTGTCATCTAAGCTTTATCTGTAGATTAATTTTTGTTTTAAATGAAAAAGCAGTTAATGATATGTATTGTAGAACAAATAATGCAGTTGGTCTCAAGAGAAGGAAATGTCTCTGATTATGTGTTTCTTTTGTGGCCTCTTGTTCACTTCTACCCTTGTGGTTCAGCCCCTTGCTTCTCTTGGTGTTCTTCAGATGCCTGGTGATCCTTGGTCATCCATCCATATTTATGAAGGGAAGACTAAACTGATAAACACAGATACAGGTGTGGGTTTCCTCTGCTGAGTGTGGATCTGTTTATCCATTAGACCTCAAACCTTTTAATTGGAGGGCTGATTGTGGGGGTGGGGTTATTGTGTGTCATCTGGTGGGTTTTTCTTTAGCATGTGTGGGAGTGGAGCTGGCAGGCAAGCAGGTTAATACTTCCCCCAATGCCAATGTGAGTAGGGCTATTGTAAAGGATGGGAACACCACCCTAGAAGTGTTGGATTTCCCTTGGGAAGACGGATCGATTTCTTTTTTTTTTTTTTAAGTTTATTTATTTTGAGAGAGAGCTTGAGCAGGGGAGGGACAGAGAGAGAAGTGTTGGATCTCCTTTTGGAAAATGGATCCATTTCTTTTCTTTTTTTTTTTTTTAAGTTTATTTTGAGAGAGAGAGAGACAGAGCTTGAGCAGGGGAGGGGCAGAGAGAGAGGGACACAAAGAATCTCAAGCAGGCTTCAGGCTCTGAGCTGTTAGCACAGAACCCAACATGGTGCTCAAAACCACAAACTGTGAGATCATGACCTGAGCCTAAGTCAGATGCCTAACTGATTTAGGGGCCCCAAGATAGGTCAATTTCTTAAGCAAACACCTTTCTAATTTCAGTTTTCAGGTGAACTTCATCACTGCCAGGTGAATATAGGTAGGATCCAGGAAGACCATCCCATTCTTTCCAGTTCTTAGTATCATCATAGTCTCCCTGTTTATTATTGTTTCACTGAAACATGTCCTCAAGCTGCCATATTGAAGTATCCAATGTTTTTCTATGGCCAAAGCAATTACATAATTGCCTTATTACCTTTTTCCATACCACTAAATACTGTCAACTAATTTTTAGAGATGACATTAACATTCCAATGTATGGATGGTTATATATGATTTAGTCACATCTCCATTTTTGACTCTGTGATTCTCAACTAAGTGGAGTTCCAGCGCACAATCCTTGTGCTTCATTCTGGGTACATACCTTGGTTGATTTCCTTAGAAATTGGAGTTCTTCGAAGACTTGTGGCACAAAGTTCTAGACTGCCCCTCATAGGAAAGTTTTTAAAGGTTCAAGTTAAAGTGGGGAACAGACTAAAAAGCTTATCAGATAAAACTGCTCCAGTGCAAGCAGTCAGGGAGGGGAGGGGGCATTGCCAGATGGAGTGCCACATGCAGACTGTGACTTCACTCCCTCCTGGTCCTCTGGAGAGACAGCTCAAGCTTTCGGTTCTTGCCTAGGAGCATCAGTGTGGCTTGTGACTTAGGCAGGCCCATGCTGCTTTTTCTTCATCGATGACAAGGACAGATGAGCCATTTGGTCATTTGTCGTCCTTGGTTTCAAGGTATGGGTACTGGTTTTGTAGGATCAGGGGCCACAGAAGACTCCGGCCCAGAAATCTATCACTGTGCGTAGTCAAATGATTTACATTCATACAATGCCTGGGCTTCTCTAAGCTCTTTGCTTTTAGGTCACATTATTAAGAAGTGCTTCTTTTGAAGAGATAAAGGAATCCTCAGAACTCATCTTTTTTGCATCCAAGACAGGGCTATATTTGAAATACCAGAAGAAAATATTCTTTCGGATCACTTAAACTCTTTGAACTGAATTTTTAATTTCATCCTAGGGCAAGTCAATCTCCAGAGTCTTTTCTTCCACGTTGAGTTTCCTGCCCTTGATATATACCTGACTCCCCTGCTGGCGGGAGGGGCTGTTATTTACTGTGACCTGTCTAGAGGCTGCAAGGCAAAGGCACTCTGATGGGTTAATCCTGATATCCAGAGTTGTAGACTCAACTATTGGCTATATCACATGACCAAATTGTGAACTTGTATAAATGATAGCAGGAAAATGCATTGGCTGAGAGTTATGTGGTGATACATGGAAATTCAGGGGTGGGAACATCACAGGAAAGAAATGAAAGGGAAAGTGCTGAAAGATTCTCTTGAATTACGTCAGGAAATACGTAACAGAATAGATAACACCAAAGTTGAGTTGATGTCACTCTGCTTAAAAGCAGACCAGTTTTTTTTGTTTTTTTGTTTTTTTGTTTTTTTTTAAAGAAAATTTGCCACATCTCTTTGGGAAACAACTTGATGTTACAGGTCAAAAGTCTTAATGATGTATTTGACGTTAGTCTCAGTTCATGAGTTCAAGCCTTTCAATGGCCTCCGTGCTGACAGTGTGGAGCCTGCTTGGGATTCTCTATCTCTCTGACCCTCTCTGCTTGTGTGCTCGCTCTCTCTCTCTCTCAAGGTAAATAAACTTAAAAAAAATCATCCTAAGTATCAGAAAACTTTTAAGAATAAAAATGTGGTTGGTGCCATTATGATATTGCAAACAATCTGAATTAGAAACCACGTAAATATTCAACAATAGGTGAATAGCTCAGACACTTAAAGTATATCCAATTTTTGTGATTTGTGTAGTCATTAAAAATTATTCTCAAACAGTATGCTATAACACAAAAAGAGTGGTACTATGGTATTGACTAAAAATAAGACACAATGTTGTAGATACATAGTACAAATCTGGCTATATTGAAAATAATTGTGCCTAAGGAAAAAATCAAAAGGGAATGGATGATGGGCCTATGAGCACTATTCTTTCTTCTCTTTATTTTTCACATCTTTAATGAGTAGGCCCTTTTTTCGTATTAAAAATAAATATTGGAAGAATCATTAAAATATACATTAGAAGCTCTAATTAAGACATATCATTGTTCATTGGCTGTTGAACATGACATTTGCAAGTATGCTTTTCCTGTAATGCAAATGGGTGTATCAGAAAGAAAGGGTCTGACCAGGTTGTAAAGGTACAGGGACACCTTTGAGTAAAATAGTTCAGATGAAAAATGAAAAAGCTAAACAATTACTTGGATAGAAGAGTCATTTGTCCTGACATTTGTACATTTGTAGTTTAAAACATTGCCTTGATCTTTTCCTCAGTGAATACTATACTCCCAACCCATAGGGAGTCCTGAAGAAACAGAGCTGGTTGGGTGATGAGGCAGGAGAAAAACATTAAGGAAATGGAGTCACACACAATACCCCTCCAGTCACCTGTGTTACTTTCTGAGTTGTGGGGGTGTCTAAATGGTCAAGCCAACAGTGGGAAAGAGGGAAATTGTCAACTATTTATTGAGGACCTGTTATGTTCCAGGCACTGGACATAGGCCACAGGACAAGTATGTTGTGAAGCTTCGAATTTCAAGTGCTGCCTTGACATCTTGGGTCTCACAGGGCCCCAATGGCCTGACCATGAATCCTTTCTGCTCTCTTTGGATGTGCCCCTACTCCGCAGGAAACGGTCCCCACACAGCTAGTTCCCTGACCAGCCACCCTCCACCTGGTCCTCAACTGAACAGGCTTCAGTTCCCTGCCAGACTGAGAAATTACTCAAAAGAGCCAGTCACCTCCTCCTGCAGGAACCAGGGGCCACCCCACACCCACTCTTACCATAAAGCCTATGGCCCACAGCCCTGCTGGTTCACTCTGACTGCAACACCGAGTGGCCCTCTGTGGCAAGCAGTGTCCTCCTCCCTGGAGCTGTGAGTATGTGTGGCTGATAACTGCTGGCTATCTCTCCTGTCTAATGCTTGGTGTCATGTGTTGATTCATTTTGTACTATAGAGTACAGGGGTCCCTCTCTCCCCAACAGGGCCAGTGGGATGTGGTCAGAATAATAATACTCCTGTTGGAGTGTGGATGGGAAGATGATAATGAAGTAATCAGTGAGTGAACATGTTAACTGGCAGTTGGACTATATATTGTGAAGTAAATAGAATGATGCGTTAGGGACCTGTAGAAATACGTAGTAATCCTGCTTTGGATAGGTGATCAGGGGAGGCTCTTTCAGACAGCAACATTGAGTTCACTTGCAGGTTGGGAAGGGGCTAGCTCTGGGAAGGGCTGGGAGGCCAGGGCCTGGCCAATGCATCAGTGCATGCATCAGTGATGCATCAGTGATGCAGCCAGGTCAGTGCAGCCAGGTCAGTGCATCAGGAGCTGACAATGAGCTCACATGATCTTGGAAAGGCAGTCAGGGACCCATGGAAGCTATAGTCAAGAAGTTGGACTTGATTTTACATGGAATGCACAATCACTTCTAAGCAGGGAAGTGACATGGTATGGTTTATACTTTTACAAGAATTGTTTTGGTACCTGCGTAGAGAATGGTTGATGGGGGAACTTAAGTGGGGGAGTACTCAGTTAGGAGCTGCCTGTGGCAGTTCTGTTGGGAGGTGATAGTGGTTGGGGTTGGGTGGATGAAGAGAACGGACCAGGGTATGTATCCTGGAGGTAGATGCCAACTTGTGAGACTTGATGATGGATTGGACATGAGGAATAAGAAAACAGAAAAAGATGTTTCTGAGGTTTTGGCTTGAGTAACTGGGTGGATAGTGGTGCCATTTAAAGGGATGGAAAGGGGATGAGATTGAAATTTGGAGTTTGGTTTAGATTGGTCTGATCTGAGTAAGTATTCAAGTGGAGATGTCAAGCTGGCAGCTGGAAATACTATTATGCAGTTCAGGATAAATGCCAGAGCTAAAGATATTAGTTTGGCCATTACCACCATTTGATAGTATTTAAATCAGCTGAATAATATGGGGAGATGATAAAAAATTCAGAATGATTTATCCTCCTGGAATGAATGTCGTGTTAGATGTAAGTTTGGCTATATCAGTGGAATAACATATAATAAGACCACTTGAAAACTGTGCTGCACCGTGGAAATGCAGTAACTATTCACACTGCCGTAGGATTCGGGTCTCCCACAGCACTCATAATTCTGGGGTCTTGGTTCTTGATTGTTTAATCCACAAAATCCCCTCCCCATCATCTCCTGTGTGAGTTCCTTTGAGGATCCCTGACTCTCAACCTAAGCCAGTGCTTTAGAAAGAATTCTTGCCAACACTGTAATGCTGGAGAACAGAGATAAAGCTACAGAGATAAAGATTATCTTTTTTAGCTGAAAAAATTTTGAGTTATATTAGCCTCAGCCTAAAACAACTAGGGTCTCTAGGTTTTTTGTTTTTTTTTTTTTGTTTTTTTTTTTTACTTGCAAGAGAGTTTGGAGAATGTACAATGGTTCAATTTTTCTAGGAGCTTTTTGGCTGAGGCCAGATTGGAACTCTCCATGGCTCTGGGTAAACAGTCAATATTGTATTCCTGTGAAATTTTGGAGATAATGATTTAGCAGCAAGATTGGCTGGAGGCTGCGCTCTACCTGGCCAGGAATCACATGACAAATGGATCTCCTTTCAAGGAAGTTGAATGTATGTGTTACACAATTTAGTTGGGTGGTTGTAGGGGGTAGGGATGACTTCAAGTGCAGGCATTGGTAAAAGGAGCTAGAAAAAGACACAAGTACTCTATACTTCCCCAAACCATTTGGTTTTTTTTTTTTTTATTTTTTTTTTTATTTTATTTTATTTATTTATTTATTTATTTATTTTTTAAAAATTTTTTTTTTTTTCAACGTTTTTAATTTTTTTTATTTTTGGGACAGAGAGAGACAGAGCATGAACGGGGGAGGGGCAGAGAGAGAGGGAGACACAGAATCGGAAACAGGCTCCAGGCTCCGAGCCATCAGCCCAGAGCCTGACGCGGGGCTCGAACTCACGGACCGCGAGATCGTGACCTGGCTGAAGTCGGACGCTTAACCGACTGCGCCACCCAGGCGCCCCCCAAACCATTTGGTTTTAAAGAGCTTCACATTCTCCTGGAAGTCAAAGGTCACACACCTGTGTGTGTGAACTACATTTTCCTGACTTTGTCATACTCCTAAGAAGCAAGCTTTGTTCCTTACGTATGGGTGTATGCTTGTATAGATGTAGCTTCTGGAGAAGCTACGTTGAACATGAAATTGAACATTGAACATGAAAATTAAGGTCTGATCTGATTCTAGGATCATGGAGCCTTGACTTGGGCCATTCTTCCAGCCTAGAACAATGTTGTCTGGCTGTGCCCAGAGCCACAAGAAAATCACTTAGTGGGTCTCATGTGTCGTTTTGATGTCCTATTGATCAGATTTTTGTAGGTAGAGCTGTGAGGACTCATTCATTGATTGCTTTGTTTGTTGGGTGTACTACAATGGGCCTCGCTCTAGGTTTGGTGTTGGGGGGTACACTGGTGGGGAAGATGCCATCCTTGACCTTAAAAATTCTCCCTATGGCCAAGGAGATAGACATGTAATCAAGCAGTTGAGGGGGTGGTGAAGAGCAGAAAGGGAGAAAGAAAAGGGCTTTGATGGAGGTAGCAAGACAATACACAATAAGACACTTAACTCAGACCTGGAGGCTCAAATCAGGAAGTCTTCTTGGAAGAGGCAGTGCCTTACTTAAGACTGGAAAGTAGAGCATGACTTAGTGGGATCACATTCAGAAGGAGAGTGTGAAAGGGTGTTCTGTCTAGCCAGAATAACCTTGCAAAGGGACACTACATGTTAAAGGAATTGCAAGCCATTCAGCATGATTGGAGGTGGGGCTGGAGGCAAGGCAAGACCATGAGGCCAGGAGAGGTCTGGGAAGCCGAGAAGGAATGCTTGCTTCCCCAGGGAAAAGGGATCTTTTTCTGCATGTAGGAAAGCCCCCTCTGGTGGCTTTGGGGGAGAATTGCATGATGTTCGGATGAGATGAGTCAGCAAAGTATTGTGATAAATGACCCAAACTGGGCTTGGCAGTGGGAAGAGAAAAACCAGGTAACCAGGGGAAGGGAGGACAGCTGTGCTTCCAGGAGAATGTGAAGCTCTTTAAATCCAAATGGTTTGGGGAAGTATAAATTAGAGTACTTGAGTCTATTTCTAGCCCTACTATGTGCCAACTCCTGGCCAGGCACCTTATGTGCGATTTTCTTGTTTAATCCTCATAACTGTCTTACAAAGCGGGTACTAGTATCATTAACCCCTATAGACCATTGAATATTGCCTCCCCTAACCCTGATTCTTACTGATCTGGAACCCTGGAACATGACCTTCTTTGGACATAGGGTGTTGGCGGATAAAATGAGTTAAGGATTTTGAGATGAAATCATCCTAGATTTAGGGTAGGCCTTAAAACCAGTGACTAGTGTCCTTATAAGGAGATGACACACAGAGATGGGGTTGTTGTAGCCAGAGCTAGAAAAGGCAGGGAGATCTTCCCCTAGAGCCTGCAGGCCTTGATTTTGAACCTCTGGCTTCCACACCTGTACAAAAGTAACTTTCTATTGTTATAAGACGTTGAGTCTGTGGTAACTTGTTAGGGCATCCTTAGGAAACTAAAATAATAATGTCCATTTTAGACTTGACAGGGAGAACCCAACTAGTTTTTAGAGAGCTCTGCTCTAAGCATTGGGTCTTTAAGATGGCACAGGGATGGGTGTGCTTCATGGGACCTGCAGTCTGTGATCTTAACTGCTCTAGTCTTCATGACTCCCCAGCTAACAGCTAACATTTATTTCATGCTAACTCTTGGTCAGGCACCATCTTAAGCATTTTCCTTTATGATTTCATTTATCTTGAGGATTATCTTGTAAGAGATACTTTCCTTAGAAAATACAGATGGGGATGGTCTCTATTTTGAAGGACAGTAAACCATTTTAAGAGACTTTTTTCTTTGTCCCTGGCATCTCATTTACTGAACGGAGATTTTCCACCTTGAATGAGCTAAGCAGTATGAGAGGAAGTGTCAAGCATGTCAACCAGCGACTCATGAAATATTTCATCTTGTAATACATTAATAGAGAAAACCAAGGTGATTTTCAGCCCATTCCAGTAAATCGGTTTTAGCACTAATGAATTGTTCTGTTTGAGTAAAGCATTATTGGCAAAGTGCTGACGTTAATAGTAACAGTGAGGCATTTGAAACTCCATCAAAAATTATAATCTCAAAATAAAAGGCTGGAAAAATTTCTGTGTTCCATTAATTAACATCGGTTGTCTGATCAATGTTTTTAATTGGTAGCAGATTAAAGTATGGATTTCTGGCATGACAAATCTCTATATTGGCTATCTTGCTACCTGTTGATCCTGATGACCTCATTCCAACATTTATATTCAAATCTGATAGCTCAGAGGTTCAGTAGTCAGCGGATCATAAATTTCACCCAGTTCCTCTGGCTGAATTTCAAGTATGTAGACCATGTGCTAACAGTGAGAATGATCAGAAAGACAGTTGTAGACAAACGGAGCATGAAGAAAATCATTCTTATTGGAGGATGTGGCAGAAACAATTTTCCTCTGTGCTAGGCAGACATCAGCTCTGCAGAACTGGCCAGAAATAAAGATCGTTCCACTGATGGGCTGTAACAGGGGGGGAAAGGAGGGTACCTGGTCCCCACCCCCAAACCCAGATGTTTCAGGGTTTCATGGCCAGATGCCTATGGAGCTAGCAGCCTGGCTGCATAAAATGGCCAGAGGGAGTTTTTGCAAAGCAAGAAGGACTAAGGAGCAGAAGGAATCAGGAAGTATGAAGACCCCACTGTTCATAGAGCTTCCCTGTGTGCCAGGTGCTTTGCTAACCTCCTCTCCTGTCACAAGTGCCCCATGATGGAGGCATTAGGTCCAACCATATGGAATTGCCATTCTTGTAGGTCAGAGAGAGATGGATATTGACACTTCTGTTTGGTTCAACCTGTGCTATGAGTAGCCCTCCTTTTTCTGGCTGAGAAAAGTGAAGTTGATGCTGCCTAAGGTCACAGGCTAGGAAGGTTAGAACAACACAGGGGGCTAGCTCTGGGGGAAGCAACACTCTGTCCTCCACCATCCTCCTCCTCTTCTGGTGGGCTTTATCAGGGGAGTGGATGATCACTTCATAGACCCCTCTGAGTTACTCTGGAAGCTATGTTGGGTGGGGTGATGGGGTGGAGGGGATGTGGGAGGGAACCAGGATAGATTACAGGAGAGTCTTTAGGAAGCTGTTATAATAGTGCCAGTTATAATGACGTGGAAGTTCAGAGTAGATTGACAGCAGGGGAGGTGTCATGGAAGGGGACTCATTTGAGAGCTATTTAGGAGTGAGAACCAACAGGATGTGGTATTTGATGGAAGGAAGAGCCCCCTGCCTCTGGCTTCTCCTCCCCTGGTTCTGTGAGCCCATGTTACACATGCTCATTATATCCCACACCTTCCCTTGGCTGCGTGTATCTCCACTGACTGTAAGTTCCTGAGGGTGAGAATCCTGTGTCTTATTTATGGCCGACCCTAGGACCATCATTGTATCTAATACTTGGTAGGCAGTCCGTTTTTGTTGGATCAGTGCAAGAACTGAGAAGAAGAAGTTAATTCAGCTGTCTTGAATATTTACCACAGCATTTCCTTAAATTCTGGATTTCCTGGCAGGGAGACATGTTCTGCCCTGCCCCCACCCTTCAGTTTCTGCAGGGTCATCTTAGTCACCCTGGTGGGACTGTCTGTAACTCAGCACCCTGTTATTCAATATTCAGATTTACAGGATGACTGGTGTTTATCCATTTAACTCTGCTGATTTGGATCATTTCCATTAAAATTTTTGCAACTATTTAATGAGGAACAGTCTGACCAGTAGAAGATGCTAAATTGCTTTTAAACAAGGGAAGTTCTGTCATCTGCAAAATAAAACCTCTATCCTCCAGGTCAGTTTTGACTTTTCTTTTTCTTCTTCCTCCTCCTCCTCCTCTTCTTCTTCTTTTTTTAAGGAAAAAACAGGTATGCCTTGAGTGGGAATGTGGGGAGTAAAAACAACTTTTAGCTTGAAGAATCTTTATTGCCCTAACAAGTAAAAGACCCTTTAACAATCACATTGATTTTTGCTGATGGATATAAAGGGTTTTGAAAGTGAATTCTTACTCTGGGCAAGACCCACTTGGAGATGCCAGGATTGTACTTCGCCTTTATAAGACATTAATGGGGAATGAAGACACAGATTTTGCCATGGAATCAACTATTCCAACTGATGAATTGCATCAAGGGGACAATGGAAGTTGAGTAACTGACAACTAAGTGGAGATATTTGTCAGGTAAAGGGACAATGATCTGGTTGCTGGTTTCTGTTGGCAAAACATCAGAGAGGGTGCAGTCGCCTTGAAACACTCAGAAAATACGAAAAGGGATATGGATGGAAGGTGGTAAGAAAAACAGGAAATGCTTCAGCTCAGAAGTGCTCACTAGAAACCTTACTTCCCTTTTTTGTCCTCGACCGTCTTTAATGTGGAAGGTTTCACCTCTTTAGCCTATCAGGTGATGCTGGTTGTCCCCCCAAATGGTCTGCTGGGTGAGCTGGCACTTTCGAAATGTCATTTGGGTGTCTTCTCTCCATCCCCTTGGCCAAGATGCCTTTCCAGCCCACTGCTGGGCTTGGCGTGGTGGAGAAGGCATTCGTCAGACAGCCATGTGGTCTTTGGCGACACACAGACCTGGACTCAGTCTGGCTCCACTAGGCAGTAGTTTCATCATCTGCAACATGGATTAATAATAAGTCCTGCATAGACCTCTTGTGGAGGGTTAATAGGATAACTGGTATGAGTGAAACTTTGGCCAATTTCCAGGCACTTAAAAGCACTCAGTAAAGGCTAAACCCTAACACAAGAAACATCAGCAACACAGATGATGCAGAATGAGGCTCTTGACTGGTCTCTGCTTTCAGGACCTTCTCTTTTCATACTGACAATCCCTCCTCCTCCTCTGAACAGTCGTTACCCGCCACCCCCCATCCCCACCCCCCACCCCATGCTAAGAGCAGTGCATGAACTCAGAGCTTAGAGTTGGGCTTGGGTTCAAATGCTGGCTTGGCCACTTACAAGTTGTGTGACCTTAGGCCTGTTACTTACCTTCTCTTTGCCCTTTTCTCCCCTGGGTTTTGTGGTCTTTGATCAGCTGCTCTCAGTACATCAGTGTTATCCTCTCCCTTTTCTTTGTGTGGGTAGCCATGTGGCTTGCTCACTGCTCAGTCTCTTCTATGTCTGGCATGGGGTGGGGGTGCATGGCCAAAGTAGCTGCCACACCCTTCGCGTGACTTTTCAGTTCATGTGCATGCCACTCTTCCCACTCATTCTGTGTAGAGTGCTTCTGATTGGTGACCAATCAGCCAGTGGACCCTCTGAGTCTGTTATTTCCCTGGATCCAATGAGTTGAGGCTGGTGGTGATGCCATGGTGTCCAGGGGAAGTGAGTGTGTGCTGGAGGTCAGTTCCTGGACAATAGGCTAGCTGTGCTCTTGACATCAGGTTCCTAAGTTGAGAGTGCTTGAGTTGCAGGGGAACAGCGTATTTTCCTGAGAGCTGTGAAGGAAGGCTCCATGAGGGATGATCAAGTTATACACATCATTTTTCTATCTTTTGTGGATTCCTGTTGAGGGTCTCAAAGTTGTTCTACTCTAAGCCATTCCAGAACCCCACTCTCTCTTAACTGGGTCACAGAGAAGAAAAATGCCCTGTGCATTCTAGAGGCAAAGAACCAGAATTAGCTATATTTGGGACATTTTACCCCAAATTGTGCTGTTCATTGAAATATAATGAACAGCTGGTAAACAAACATCACTCCTATGTGGGCTGTTAAGCATAGAATTTCTCTGAAAATTATTACACAAAGAAATTCTCTGACTTCTTAAGCCCTGCCATGGCACATGTGTGTTTTTTGTGTGTCTCTGGCTTAGGAGACTGGAGTAAAGATCATGTGGAAATGTAGCATGTAGGTGTCTGAGGGCAGCAGCCTTTCATGGCTATTGAAAATCTAGAGTCCTAGCAGTGCCTGGGTGGCTTAGTCGGTTAAGCGTCTGACTTCGGCTCAGGTCATGATCTCAGGGTTTGTGGGTTCATGCCCCATGTTGGGCTCTTTGCTGACAGCTCAGAGCCTGGAGCCTGCTTCAAGTTCTGTGTCACCCCCTCTGTCTGCTCCTGCCCTGCTCGCTCGTTCTCGCTCTCTCTCTCTCTCTCAAATAAACATTTAAAAAAAATGTAGAGTCCTAGATCCTCCTTCTGGCATGACCCACAAGGTACCAGGGCTCAATGTAAGGTGCATCCACCCCTAAGTGACTGATGTGCTAATAATAAATTGTATGAGCTCACATTTTGTAAGTTTAGTAAATATTTTTTGAGTACCAACTATGTGACTGGCATTGTTCTAAGCATGTGGGATAAATCAAGGGAGTAGAGCAGATAGAAATCCCTGCCCTCTTAGGACCTTTATTGCTAAAGTCAGCAGGGTCTGCCCCCTGCCTTCGTCTCTCTGCTACAGACACTTTGGGTACTGTAACCAGACTTTCTTTCCACCACACGGCCTTTGCACATGTCACTACCTCATGGACTTCTCATCTTTATTTCCTCAGGGAAGTTTCATCCCCCACTGCTGCCCCTTGTCCCTGCATTGAAATGCATCTTGCTTTGTCACTTTGCTCTCTCAGAATCCTGTTTTTCTTTAGAGTAGTACAAATCTCAGTTTGTTTCTACACTTACTTGTGTGGCTATTTGAGAACCTTTTTCTCACTCTAGACCCCGACCTCCATGAGGCTCAGAGAGGTTTAAGTAACTTATCCAGGATGCAAAGGGATGTGGTCAGGATTCGCGCCCAAGTCTGCCCCATACTCTTTACATAGTTGAATAGTGAACTGGAAATGTGGAAGTTCACCTACCACCCCCAAGCTTTGTGCATCTACCCTCCCAGTTTACCTACAGCTATGCAGAGCTCTTTATTTGCAACTAGCTTTGTAAAGATAATGACAATAGCAGCTGACACTTGCTGAGTTCTCACTGTGTGCTGGGTGCTGGGATAAATAAGTGGCTTCCACACACTAGGTCCTCCCTTCTGAGGCGACAGGAGCTATAATTCTGTTGTGCAAGGTCTCACAGGCAGGGTTTAAACTTGCTCATCTTGGGTTCCCAGCATGTGGACGTTACAACTTCTGGTGTGTCTTTTTCTTAACACTCTGGCCCATGAAGAAATGTGTAAGTGAGGTCATGAGGGACAAGCCCCAAACCCTGGATCCTGGTTGCACCAATAGCACCAGCAGAGATCTGCCAAGGGTTTTGGTGACATGGGCGTATTGCTCATGGATATCTTCTTAGAACATAGAGACCCAAGAGAATCTGAGTTGGCTTGGAGCCCTCCTTCTGATGGTTCCTTCATGCTCATACCTTGCTCTGGTAAAACCAGGTGACTGTTAGGGGTGCACTGTGGCTGAAAAAGACATTGATGGTGCACTGAGAATCTGAGCCTCATGTCTTTGTTCTTGGGGGTGTACTGTTTAGCTTGGACCTACACAAAGGGTCCTACAGAGCGATCTCAGTGCAAAGGGGAAGAGAAGGGATTGTTGCTGAGGTCAGAGTCAGGAGGAAACTTAGCCACTATAATTACTCTATGGTGACATTTGGGGCTTAGGGCAGAGGGTGTCCTGAGACCCCTCTAGCTTATAGGCAGCCTCTTTCAGGGACCCAGTGACCCAGAGCTGGATGTACACACCAGATATGCGTGGTGGCCTGTTTTGCTTGAGTGTATACAAGTTTCCAGGCAGATTTGTGCCTTATGGTAGCCCCCATGACCTGGGTGAGATCCTTGACTTCTCTGAGTCTCGATTTGCCCTTCTGGAAAATGGGGCTGATGATGGTCTGTAAGCATTAGCATTGCTGTGATGATGAAGTGAAGTCACATGTAAACTGCTTGGTTGGTACCTGATACGTAGTGAGCACTCAGTGAGTGACAGACATGTACTGAAAATACCAGTATGGTGCCCTGAATAAAGGCTTCCATGGATTCCTTTTGAGCAATATGGATTCTGCCTGGAGTGGGCTCCTTGAGAGAATCAGAGTGCCTCTTCCTTTGGTCTGGTTGGTCCTGGTTGTTAATTTCCAAGACCCATTTAATTTTTCTCCTCACTCGCAAGAACAAAGATACCCTGCTGAAAGATCAGGAAATGAGACATAGAAAAGGGGACCTCTCGGAGAGTGATGATTTGTAATGACCCATCAACAGGGATAAACTCTGCTGCGGCAAAAAATAATGAAACATTGATTCTCAGAACCTATTAAAAGTCAGATTTATATGAGAGTTTAGAAAAGCAATTAGTCTGGATTGAAACTAATTAGTGATTCCCTGTCCCCACCGCCATCCTGGGGTGGTTGAGATCTGGGCAGGCTATTGAGAGCCTACTATGTGCAGGACCTGATAGGACTCAAGGATGGGAAAGAACTCAAGAGAGATTATATCCAAATAGAAAGGACTATTATTTAAGTAAGAAATCAATTGTGTGATAGAGGCACGAGCACAGTGTCCTGAGGTTTCAAAGATCTGCATCTTCTCTGATTGTGTCTCAACTCCACATAGGCTCCCTTTTAGCTCCTCTACTTAACTTTTTTCTATATTACACTACCTGGGTTTTATCTCTGGCCCTTAAAAATTTCACTTTGCATGGTTTCTGGATGGGCTCACTGGTACCAATAGCTTCTGATTATCCCCATATGTGCTGACACCATCTTGCCTATCTCCATGCTGCAACTGTCTGGTTGACATTTCTGCTGGGAAGTCCAAGATCAAACTCCCGATCTCTACCACCCCCAACCTATCATGGCCTGCGGGTCCCTCTCCAGGTTAACTTGACTGCCATGGGCTTAGTCTCCCAAGTGTCAATATCACGGTCACTTTATATTCCTCTATTTTTCTGCCTCACACATCTAAATTGCTAATAGGCATTTCTCCTCTTCAGCAGTCCCCACAAGGAGAGGACTCCACCTGGGGCAGGTGTGGGCCTAACCTGGCTGAGAAGCTGCATATTTCACAGGGGCCAGTATCACTCATCACAATGCCATGGGCAGGGCTTTCCTCTTACTACAGAGTAATGATGTCCAAAGTATGGCGTCCCTTTGGGTACTTGTAGTCCATTCATATTTTTTCCTAGGCTGGATGCAAAGTACCAGTGAAAGGTCATTTGTACGATAGGCAATGTTGCCCTACTAATAGAATTTACATCCCACCTAATGAGTTAACCAGGAAGACATTGCTAGGAATTTAACTGAATGTTAACTTCTCATGCAGATGGAGGAAGATTATGTTTTATCTTTACTCATTGGGGGGTTCCTTAGATAGGGTGGGGGTCCGGGAAGAAGATAATGTTTAAACTTAGTTCCCATGTATGAAAGTGGGGGAAGAACATTCTAGCCAAAGAGAAGGAAAAGAGTTTGACGTGTTCCATCAGGGATGAATGAAGTAGAGGGAGAGGCTAGAGAAGTGGGCTGAAGCCAAATCATATCATCCTGCGTGAGGAGTTTGGCTTTTGTTTGAAGTTTGGATTTTATTTCTTGTCTTTGCTGACTCAAGGTGAAGTTCAGTACTATCACTGAGTGGATGTGCTCTTGTAGCATTTCAGATATGGAGGTGCCTAGCCAAAGTCATTCATGTTTTTGGAGGAGTCCTAATGTTGCAGTGTTCTAGAACAATCCACCCTAAACTTAGAAACAAAAAACAACAATTATTTTACTACATTCAAGTGAATCTATGGATCAGAAATTCGGATTGGTGTGCTTGTTAATTTTGTGTGTCTACCTGGCTGGGTCATGGTGCCTGGATATGCAGTCAAACATAATAGTGAGTATTCTTGTGAGGGTGTTTTTGGAGATGTACTTTTAAATCCATGGAGATTGAGTGAAGCAGATTGCTCTCCATAATGTGGAGTTGAAGACATCAATCAACTGAAGACATGAATAGAACTAATGACCTGCCCTGAACATGAGGGAATTCTTTAGCAGAAACCCTTTGGACTTAAACTGCCCACAAGCAATAGCATGTGTATGTATATATGAAGACGTTTATTTTAAGGAATTGGCTCACCCAGCTATGGAGGCTGGCAAGTCTAAAGTCTGCATGGTGGGCCAGTAGATGGGAAATCTGGGAGAGATGGCTTCCATATTGCAATAGAAAGGGTGTTAAAGGATTTGAGGCAGTGATTCTAAAACCAACACAGTGTGCACTCTAGCTGCAAATTATTTGCATTTTTCCCACCTGAAAAATGTGCTTGACTCTTCCCAGACCTTCACCTGCCAAAAGTATCTCCCATTACACCATCACGCTTGGCTTGAGGCCAAGGATCTCGTAAACCTTATTTAAGGTCTACGTATGGATGAGGATCCTCAAGTTTGGTCCCTTGGGTACAGGTTCTCTAGAACCTGTGAAGATCTGTGAAATAAAGATGTAAGTTATCTGCACCCCACCCCCCAGCAGTTAACATGCAGTGATTAGACAGACATAAGATAACTGTAATAGAAATTCCCCTTCAAAAAAGGGAAAACCATAGCAGTCAGTGGCCTATGGTAATTTTGAAATCCAGTTTGGCATAAGATGCCCATCTCTTGATTAGGGTCCAAATCATTAGGGAATGAGTTTTGCGGCTTTTGGTTCTAACTCTGAGATCTTGGTTCTGACCTTGGAGTCACCACTGTCCACTGTACTCCCTGTAAGAAAGTCTATATCCTGTCAACTTGCTTTCTTTCCATAGAAGTTTGGGGATCCCTAGACTCTTATTTTAATGTTTATTTTCAGAGAGCGTGCAGGCGAGGGGCAGAGGGAGGGAGAAAGGGAGAGAGGGAAAATATCTTAATCAGCCTCCTTGCTATCAGTGTGAGCCTGATTCGTGGCTGCATCCCATGGCCCTGAGATCATGATCTGAGCATATATCAAGAGTCTCAAGCTTAACAACTGAGCCACCCAGGAGCCCACAAAGGACTCTTTTTATTAGTACTGTCTTGGTTCCTTTTAGTCCTTTTAGTCCAAGCTGGTATAATTACTTTAAGAACTTTGTGGATTTCTTATGTGTCAGTTCATTATCGATTTCATTGGACCACAGCCATACCTATAAATCTCTTGGAGATAAGTCCTTCTATGCTTGGGCTCCATGTGGCTTCTGTGGGATAGTATTTCTAATATCCTTGGGAAACCTATTGTTCTTGGGTGCCTCCTTAAGATCCTCACAAGGAATTTCGTTTGACTGAAGTGGTCTAGGAGGCACCACCTTAAATCTTCAGTTTTAACAAATGGATTTTCAGTCACACTACTGACTTGATCTTTACTCCAAGGCAGGCATAGTGTTCTGATAACAACCTAAAATTCATGTGTGCCCTTTCTTTGAATAGCCTTTGATGGCTGGAAAGAGTGCCCTGGGCCCTTTATATTTATTCTTTAATTGAGCTCTGTTCTTGCCCCATTTATTCTAGGTGGCTAGAAGAAGCCAGGTGGCACCTTCAACACTGTCTGGAAATCTTAGATGCAACATTGAGCTTATCCAGTATATTTCCTACTTTCTGCATTACTGCAGGAAACAGTGTAGTCAAAGTTTCTTCCACTACATAACCAGGAATTTTTTTCTTTAGCTTCCAATATTAGGTTTCTTCTTGCCCTCACCAACTGTTGCCTTGAGGCCTGTCACACTGTCCCCAAATGAATGCTGTGTGTTTCAGTTCTGATTGAGTAACATCCCACTTTTAGGAACAAGCTTTTGTTCTCGTTAGTGTGATAAATCACCCCAAACTTAACACAATACAATGATGATTTAACCGTGTTTGTATATTCTGTGGGTTGGGAATGTGGATGGGGCGTAGCTTGTCTTGCCCTCTAATGTGTGGGGCCTTAGTTAGGGAGACTCAGATGGCTGGGATGACTTATACACCTTGAGACCAGCACCACTAACTGGAGACTTCTTCACTAACCTAATTGGTGCCTGGGTTGGATGACCCAAAAGTCGGGCTTGGCTAGAATTTGAGGACAGAGGGCCTCCATGGAACTTGGCTCTGTGGCTTGGGCTTCTCACCACATGAAGACTGGGTTTTTAAAGGAACCATGTCAAGAGGGAGTGCGGAGAGTGAATTATCCAAGACCCTCAGAGGTTGTAGGACCTCCTATGATAAGGCTTCAAAAATCACATAAAATTATTTGTGCCATACTGTGTTGGTTGAAGCAAGTCATGAGCCCATCCAGATTCAAGGGAAGGGATACCTCTTGATGGGAGGAGTGTTAGGTATTTTCGGATCAGGTTTTTATAACCTCCACAAGAAACAGGCCTTGGGGAAAAAAATTGAGGACTCGATCATCCTTATCCAAGATGACTAGATAAGTTTTCAACATTTCTCTTCTCTCCCTTGGATTTCTGTAATGTTTCACTCAACTGGATCCTCTTCTCCCTCAGATGAAGGTCCATTATATTTATTCTCCATACATAAGATTTTCAGCAACCTAGAGAGGCAGTCCTTTGGTATTGACTTAAATTCTCTTTGTTCATTCTCTTAATGGGATGATAGAAAGATGGTGGTATGGCCAGGATAATGGTCAAGAAGAGAGATACTGGGTGAAGGTTGCTTGGCGAGAGAGCCCTGGTCTTGAGAAATAAGTTCTTGAAATAAAAACTGTTGATCTTGGAAGATAATTAGCCTTGGACTATGTCCCTGAAGTTAAGGAGGACAGTTCATAGCATTGGTCCAAAACTTCGTGTTTTTATTAGGTATTGTTTTAAATAAACTGAAACTAATGGGTTTTTGTTTGCTTTTTAATGTTATGAATACCATAGCAATACATGCACATGATGAAAAAAATAGAAAATGTGGAAAAATATAAAAGAATAAATAAAATTTAAAAAAGTTAATATTGTGACATATTTTATTCTTTAAAAATGTGTTGAGATTATTTTATGAACACTGAAGTTTAAGAAAAAAAGATATACATTGCATTAAGCCCATTTTTTTCTCCATGTCATTAAATACAACATTGGAGCCTGATTTCTGATGGTTGTATAATGCTCAGTTGCATGTCTGTGCTATACTTGATTTAACCTAAATGCCCAACAATAGTGGATTATCTCAACATTGTGTTGGATCATTTGGCTCATGTCGGAAGAAACCAAGTTAAACCCACTTTGTCATCACACTTTGAACCTTTGATGGGTTATGTTTATTTTTGGGAACAGAGTTGAAATGTTGTATTGTGAAGTATAAATAGATTTATTACGTTGAATCCCTGAGGGTGGCACCAAGACATCATCAGTAATGAGTTAGAATAACAATGACATCGGTGACTCACATCAGGTATTTACTGCACCCACCCAATTGTTAAAAACCTACATGTTATCTTTGTTCCGTTTGTTACTTGCCACACACAGTCACCAACTCCTGTCCAGTGTCCCATGTATTTCCTGAAGCTGCCCATTTTCTGTCCTGTTCCCATTGACATCTCCCTTCTATTGATCTCTTGAGTAGATGCTAGCTGTGGAACTGCCTTCCAGCCACGGTATTCATTCTAAAACGCAGCCTTCGTCATGTCATTTAAGCGGCTAAATCTCATTATCCTTGGAAAAACGTCCAAACCCCTTCTTGGGGCTCATGAAGCCCAGCCTCGCCCTAAGATCCTTCTGTTCTCCAGCAATTAAGAACTACTCTGGTCTCTGGCTCAACCCCATCTCTAGCCTTGGGGCTTAGTCAGGGTGGGATGTTCTAACAACATCATAGACCGGGTAGCTTAAACAACAGACCTTTACTTCTCACATTGCTGAAGGCTGGAAGCCCAAGAAGAAGGCATAGCTGACCCTGTGCCTGGTAAGAGTTCTCTTGAAGATGTTCACCCTCTTGTGCCCTCACATGGTGAAGAAATAGATCGTTTCTGTCCTCTCTTGTCTTAAGAGCACTAATGCCACTGACAAGGCTCTACTTTGATCTAATTACCTCCTGAAGGTCCCATCTCCTCAAACCATCACTTTGGGGATTAGGGCTTTCATACACGAATTTTGGAGGTGATGTCCCTAGCAGCCTTGTATCAGTTCTTCTCTCTGCCTGGAAGGCCCTTCCTCTCCTTTAAGTTACCTCATTTCACATATTGCTTCCTCCAAGAAGTCTTCCTGATCACCCCCCTGCCCCCTACACACACATACCCTGCAATTCTGGGTTAGGTACCCTACTAGTGTTTAGTGTGACTACTGTAGGGTTTTCTTTCTAGTACTTATGTTACTTGTTGCAGAATTTTATCTTCTCCTTGGATGGTGAGCTCTGGGAGAATAGGGCGGCTTCTCTCTTGTCATTACATCTTAGCCCAGTGCATAGCACATAATATGCCCTCATTAATTATATGAGTAAATGACATCCATGGCTGCTGCTTCTTGGTCAAGCCCACTTAAAGATGACAACTCTGACCCACTTACAAGAACCAGCTCTAAAATCCTCCTGCATTTGCTTTCTGGGGGGTAGAAGATTGTCTTCTAGACAGAAAAACACCTCAAAGACAGAATAGGCAAGCACTTGTGTAAATCATTAATAAATCTGTTTACTATTTTTATTTGCATTAGATATCAAATTAAATATTGCATTAAGTGAGTTAAATATTAATATTGCATTAAATATATATTACATTTTAAAAATTAAGTACTAGATGCTCTTACTTGAAGTTGGATTATGAAGGCTTTAGCACAATTAGCCCAGCATGTGCTAACTGTGTTGTTGTTTTCCATGTCACTGATGATTTATGAGAGCCCACAGGAATAAGGCAAAGGGTGAGGGGCCATGGGGGCCTGCAGATGGGAGGTATGGCCGGGAGGGCAGGGCAGCACGCAGCACAGTCAGAAGAGATGTCTGATGGTAGGAGGAGAGGGGCAAGAGGAGGAGTGGGAACGTGTAATTTATTCACAAACTTGTTATTTGCCATTTTTCTGGGAAATGTACGTAGAATATCTATGATCTCATTTAGTTGTTAGAGACCAATTAAACAGGTATGATTGTCGTTATAGCTTAGACAGTTCAGAACTGAGTTTCAAACAAGTTAGGTGACATACACAAGGCCTCATGGCCTTGGTGGGGCTATCACAGGCAATATGACTCATACTGTTAACTGTGTTTCTCTACTGCTTCTTGAAGGAGGTGTTTTCAAGCTGGTGTGGATCAAAATAGACCCATGGGATTTAAGGAATTTTAAATTTGACTGTTCTTACTCCTAACAACAAAGGAACATGATAGAATTTAGATCTGTCCACCTACCCATCCATGTTACTGGCTTTTAGTGAGATCCTGATGGGTACCTGGTGTGGCCAGGTCTGAGAATATAGTGTACAAGGCAGATACAATCACTGTGCTAATAGATCTCATGGTCTGGTGATAGAAGCCAGGACCACCTGGCTTTTACTATCCCATGCTCTTTCCCTTCCATTAGGATGTTTCCGTATTCCAAAGTACTCTTGGCTCAGGTAATGTATCCCATATGGTTTATGTCTGAAGAGCCAGGAAGGGCCTGGTGCTGACTGTGTCCTGATCTCTTGATGGATTGCTTAGATCGTCCTGGTCAACATCTTTTTGTGATGACTGGATTCCCACATGCAGGCAGTAATGTCCTATGATCTGTTGTGCCACTGTGCTCAAAGGCCACATGTGGGCATGCATTGGAGTTTAGGCCAGATACAACCCTGGGTCTCCAGGTATGACCCTTGTCTTGTGTGTTAAGGCCCTTATCTGCACCTGTGACTACCTGCTGCCTGTTCCTCGGGCATGGCAGATACAGCTTACCCAACACTTCATCATATCTCCGTGCAGTAGATTCGACCTCGGAGAAATAAGTCTTATCACTTTGCCAGACCAACTGGTAAGGTCTCTCCAATCCCCAATTTTATACTTCAGTTCCAACCTCTCATCTTAATCTCAAATGTTCTGCTACTTTTTTCTGTTCTTATCCACTCTAAATGGATATCTCATGGACATCTCACATGTCACATGTCTATCAAACACTTTCTTGATCTCTCCCAGTTCTTCTTCCTCCCCAGTCCTGATCTTCCCCATATCTTTCCCAGATCACTAATCTGCATCACTGTCCACCAGAAATGGAACTCAGGAAACCTGGGATAATGACACTTTCCTGGCCCCACTACCCCCAACACAAATACCCCTGTGACACACCAGATGTTCCCTTGATTGTATCTCCACAATATTTCTTGAGTCTGTCACCTTTTCTCTGTGACCACCGCCATCATTCACACTTCCCTGACCTTTTGCAGGAACCACAGAAGCATCCTAACTGATAGGCTATTTTGACTCTGGCTCTGAATCATTCTCCATATGAGTATCAGGGTGGCTCCATCCCTCCCTGCTCTCATGTCCAGTGACTTCCCTTTGCACTTGAAAAACTCCAGGCTCCTGATTACCGTGGATTCCAAGCTGTCTTTGATACTCTGCCCACCTGTCCCTCCAGCCTCACCTGTAGCACCTTTCAGCCTGCTGTGTCCCCTCAACTAGCATGCAGGTCCTAGGGGTCAGGAGCTGCTCTGGGCTCACACAGGATCACCAGTTAACTGAGCATAGCGTGGGAGCTCAGCAGGCCCACAGGCAACCGTGGTGGAGTGAATGGGTGACTGAATGAGGCAGCCAGGTGCTGGGACTGGTGATTCCTTTCATGTTGGGGGTTATACACTGGGAGGCGGGGATTTAAGAACGGGGTGGAACTTTGGTCCCATTCTCCCTGTGTCCATGCTAAGGCAGATGCAGAACCCACCCTGCCCTGTGTGGGTAGATGACAGCCCCCAGCTGTTAGGTTCTCAGTCCCACCTCTGCACTTGAGCTGTCCTGCTCTTCTCAGGTTGGTCCCAGCCAATGAATGAAAGACTGTGTTCAAGGGCCGGGCCATTTCCGTATGACATGGGACTCCTGGAATGGGCAGCCTGGGCTCTTGAGTCCCTGGGGAACTGCCAGACCGTGTTAGATATGCAGGCATGTCTGGCAGTTTGCCTGTCCAGTCTTGCTGGCTCCTTTTCTCTTGGGCAGCTCTGTCAGTGCTCTGCTGCTGGGAAAAATGTTGATAAACTGGGTGCCTTACAACAGCAGAAGTTTATCCTCTTCAAGTCCTGGAGGCAGAAGTTCAAAATCAAGGTGTTGATAAGGCTATGCTCCCTCCCAAGGCTCTAGAAGAGGATCCATCCTTGTTTGCCCCAGCTTCTGGTGGCCCCTGGTGTTCTTTGGCTTGTGGCCACATCTCTCCAACCTCTGCCTTCATGTGGGTTTCCCCTGTGTCTGTGTCTCTTGTGTCTCAAATCTACCTTTACTTTCTCTTGAGAGGACATGGTCTTTGCTTTTAGAGTCCCCCCAAATCCAATATAACATCATATTAGCTTGATTATATCTACAGAGATCTTTTTCCCTAAGAAGGTCATGTTGACAAGTTATGAGAAGTTGGGAATTGCACATGCTTTTTTGGGGGAATACTCTCCCACTGCTTACTCAAGTGTTAGTCCCTAGTAAATTTATGTACCTGACTGACTCCGCCTTGGCATCTGTTTGCTTGAAGACCCAGCTGATATGCTTCATTTCCTCATCTGGAGTGCTGTACTCGTTACTTCTGTTAGGATATCCCTTTTCTGGAAGCCACCTGAGGGCAAGTGTGTGTCCCTCAGCACAGTGTCAGATCTGATCTTTCATTTATATGATGTAATCAGTGGACAAGAGAGGCCTTGGAATCAGCATCGCAGAGCAGGTTTGAATCCCAGCTCATTGAGTATGGAGGCCTGAGAACTCCTCTGTTTTTGTGATATGTGAATCCAGAATAATAAATACATACATAGACAGGATGTGAGGATTAAATGTTTCAATGCAGGTTTAATGGGGTGGAGTTCACTGCTGTCCCGTCTATACCATTATAACCCCTTTGGTCACTTTAAAAAGGCTTCTATATCTCCTTTGAAAAAGAAGGACACCACTGAAAAGGCCGGGGGGGGGGGCACATGGAGAAGGTTTTGGAGCTCTGCAAGGTTCTGGGCATGAATGGGAGTCCTGGACCATCCACGGTCTTTGGGCAGCTGTGGTAGTGGAAGGCTCCTTCCAAATAGTGGTGGGATGCAATCATTCTTGGTGTCATGATCTCCCTCCAATGGTGCGAATGTTGTATAGGCACTGGTTTGGCAGATTTCTTTGGAATTCAAAAAGACTGAGCACCGTCTTTCTCCTTTGACTCCTGCTAAAGTAATCCTAATCTTCCCTCAGGCAAGGAGGATGCCTCTGACTGATGAAAAGTCTTATATAAGGAAGGGCACAAAGGAACAGGCGCAAAGATTAATCCAAGTTCTAATCCCATTGCAGGAGCAAAGTGCGTCACCCGCTTGGATTTCTCTTTCCAGTTCTTATGAATATCACTGCTTGATCTCACAATGTTACTGTGCTTGTCATCAGGTGGGGGGGTGGTGAGGGGACACATTCAGATGACAGGTTTGAAATTCTGGTCACGAAACGTATGACAAGGAAAGGAGTGTTTGTAGAAAGACTGTTTCTCCTCTTTACTGGGCAGAGGAATGGAGAAGCTATAGGCAAGCTAGGTCCTTTCTGAGGCGCCCCTGAAGTTTCTCATTCTTGGTGTGCCTTCTAGGAGATTGTAGGCTGGAAGGGAAAAGGGACAGCTGGCCTAGATGGGACTTAGCCCTGTCGTGGTCTACCTGCCTTCAAGATTATGTATGCGAACAGAGGTTGGGTTCAGTTTTTAAGAATGATGTATAGGGGAGTAACGTCTGAGCATCCGAAGAGTGCAGTGGTCTGGTAATTCCAGAGTGCAGTTGGGACATAGTCCTTAACTGTTGTCTGCCTCTCTTCTCCCTTTTTCGTTCTCTTCCTCTCTCCCCTGCCCCCCTCTCCCCTAAAGGCAGCTCTTATTCCAGACATAGAGAGTAGAGGTGGGAGGGAGTAGGTGAGGAGATGAGCAGACCTGCAGGGAGGAAAGGTGCCTAATTATTGTACTGGGAACTGTTCAGAATTGGAACTTCAGGCCCCACAGTCCTGCAGCAAACCAACCAGGCTCTGATGAAAGTTTCATGCGGTTTTCTCTTCCCTTTAAAGCCTGTTGGGACCTTTTCGACAGAGGAGAAAGGGGTAAGGTTTGCCTTAATCCTTCTCTGTCCCATATTTCTGCCTTTAAGTGGATCCAAGCCCAAGCCTTGCAATTATCTCAAAAATAGCCCCGATAGCCATGGTGCATTTGGTGGGTTTCCTTGGCGGAATCTGATGAAACAGCCCAGCGAGGAAGAGATAGCCTGTTGGCAGGGTGGATAGATGTCCCTGTGTCTGTTAATCTCACATTTCATCTTGGTTTAAGCAGTCTCTGAGCTCATTAATTGTCTTTCTGAGAAGGACCAGGCATTTATCTTTGAGAGCCATCTAGCTTCAGTGAGTTCATCCAGCCTAAAGAGAAGGGAAGGGACAGACTGGAGCTATCCACTTAATTTTACTGAACAAGAAATAGATTGTTAGACAGGGTGATGGCTCTTGATCTGTTTTGCCTGATTGCCTGCCAGACAGGTAGTAGCAATCGCTGCCCCTGCCCACAGTGCATGAGAGTGCCACCTGCCGATGCCATCATGGCACTGAAGATCACCCTTCTCTCCCTGACACAGGTGGAGTTGTACCCATGATGCATCACATGAACAAAGAGCTGCCTAATCTGCATAGAGGACCTGTCTGTTTTAAACAAACCAGATAGACAGTAATGGGAATTTTAGGAAAAGGATAGACTAAAATGACTCATGATACATAGTGATTTTTTTTTTTTTAGCCATCAGTTCCCTGTAATGAATTTAAAATAAATTTTGAGGCGTGCCTGGGTTGGTCAGTCAGGTTAAACGTCCAACTTTGGCTGAGGTCATGATCTTGTGGTTTGTGGGTTCGAGCCCCGTGTCAGGCTCTGTGCTGACAGCTCAGAGCCTGGAGCCTGCTTCGGATTCCTTGTATCCCTCTCTGTCTGACCCTCCCCTGCTTGTTCTCTGCCTCTGTCTCTCTCTTAAAAACAAGTAAAAATTAAAAAAAAAAAGATTTTGAATGTCGTTGAGTAGGGAGGACAGTTAAGTTATGGTGCACCCATAGTATGGAATTGTGCGCAGTTGTTAAAAAAGATGGCCCCACGTCATGCATTCTTTACACATCTCAAAGGTTCCTCAAGGAACCCAGGGTCCCTCCCTGCAACAAAGAGTTATCCAGTCCAAATTTTCTATGGTGCTGGAATTGAGAAACCCAACTATACATGAACAATCTGGAAAAGATACCCTCTATCATTAAGATTATAAAAAGCACAAGCAAGTATACAGGTGCCTCAATGTCTACAGTTCTCAACCACTTTGTAAAGTATATTTGTGTGGCTGTATATATGCATATATAGGCAAGTATGTTTGTACATGCTTAAGAAAAGGCTGAAAGAAAATTCGTCAAAATTGCATCCGTGATTCTTAGGGGTGACTGGAGAGTGATAGGGACTTTTTCGTTTATAATTCAGAAAAGAGTGGTGGGGAAAATAATGATTTTGATTTATATAAATTCAGTTGACACCTTACCTTTCCAGGATCACACATACAGCAAAATGGATTTTCACAGGGCAGCACATTGACATAAAGCACATACATTGCTTTTCAAGGGACTGTTACATGAAGCTCATCTAGATGAATGCTGTATCTGCCATTAGTTACAGTTGAGCTTGGCAATAGTGGGCTTTGATTTCTCAAACGAAATAAAATGAAACTCTTAATACAAGATGAAAATGGATCCAAGTGGTTAAAGATGTATGAGAAGTGTATGAAACCACTTCATGGCACAGCACGATGACCAACACCCTGAAAAACTGCCACGGAATATTTGTTTTGACCAAATTTTCCTGCTGGTCCCCTTCCTTTGAGCCAAATTGTTCTCAGCAGCACAGAGATGTGTCTTTGAAGAGTCTCTTATTATGTAGTAACCAGATCAGGGACAAGAAGAGTGCAGTGTGAGAGACACAGCTGCAGTGGACCAGCCCTAGGAGTGTGGGGGTGAGCGAGGGCAGGCCCCCAGGCCCCGAGCTGGAGGAGGTGCAGCTGGTGGCTAGAGGAGAGCTTGGCTTGGGCCCCATGGAATTAAAATGTCAGTGGTTCTGGGAAATGGAGGACAGTCAGCTTGGGGGCAAGGGGAGGTCAGGACTAGATGCAGACACTCAGGGGTCCTAGAGGAGGTGGGAAATGAGGTCTCAAGGGGTTCAGTAAGTGGCCCCAAGGGAGGGCAAGTAAGATGTGTGCAGAAGACGCTGGTGTTCTTGGAACAGGCACAGAAAATGGAACCCAGAGAAGAAGCACTTGAGGAAAGGAAGTCAGAAAAGGGAGCAAGACAGTGCTTTAAGAAGGGAGTGGAGAGTCACTGCTGGGGGCTCCTGCCAAGTTGAGAAGGCAGAAGGAGCTCTGGTTGGTTGTACCATTGCAGACCAGATGGGCAGGAGCCACAGGAACTGAGGAGCAAATGAGACAGTGGCAAGGAGACCCACACACTCCTCTTGAGAGCTGTGGCCTCACTTGTACTTCGTGATCCCCTGATTTCTGTCTGTTCCTCCCACAGATAAGTGCCACTGGGGGCCTGTCCTTTTGTGCTTCCCACTGTGTCTCCCATGTTGAGCCCAGTCCTGGAGGATGCATGGAGGGAAGCAAAGAGAACAGAGCTTGATTGTTTGTAAAGGGCATAAGGGAACCAGAAAAGGAAGGGCGGGCAAGCTTTAGATACGTTTCTGGGTCCTGGTTTGAAGGAGAGTTTGTAGGTAAGGAAGGGGAGGGATAATGGGTGGAGGAAAGGCTAGGGAGGCCCAGCGCTTGGTACTAAGACCCCAGGGGAAAGGTCTGTATTTGTCTAACCCACATATACAGACCCCAGGCTTTACCTTACACATCCTCTCCAGGTGTACCTCCATTGTAAACATAAGGCCAGGGACCCACCTGAGTGGGCAGCGTAGCTTCAGTGGCAGACAGTACCAAACCCTCTGGTTTTACACCTTGCAAACAGGAGGGAAAAGCCCCAGGCATTCCTGGGTGCATCACCTTTGGAGATGGGCAGAGAAGCAGCTCATCCTTCAGGTAATTATCCAGCATCCACTCTACAGATGACCTCCTTCCAAATTGTGGCTCTAGCTCAGAATCCTACCCCTGAGCATTTCTCTTTACGTAAATGGACTGTGCTGACTGGTCCTAGTCTGTGTTCATTGTCAATGTCTTGGGCCTGGGCTTGACCATCAATGTTAATAAACTTGCTAACAACAACTCTTAACACTCAGGCCTTTACTGAGTGTAAAGGCCTGTCAATGAACCGGTCAATTGGTGTCTTATTTAATCTACATGACCACCCTGCGAATGTAGCATGATGAACCTTAAATGCAGCAAGGGGTACTGGTGGGAGGGAAGGGTTGGGTGTTTGCTTCTCCAGGTGATCAGGTCAGCTGGGCCTGAGTTCTTGGGCAGCAAAGCAGAGCAGTATCTAATCTAATTGTCATTTGGGTGCTGGTTGGTTAAGCTCGTTGGGCCCCGAACCCTGCTTGGGACCAGCCACTGCCCAGGGGGTCATCCTCAGCTGGGAACAGGCTGGGCGATGGATTTTCTTGTCTTGCTGTCTTCCTTCTAAGGTGTTGGCAGAGTCCACAGGCACATGGTGAAGGGCTCCATCTAAGCCTCAGGAAAAAGTGAAGCTTGTATTGCCTTCTCTCAACTTTGGTTGGGAAACCATTTTGGACTGGAGGGTGATGTCTGGGGCTTCCGTGCAGGCTGGCCCTGAGATTGGCATTTCAGAAAGTATCTCTGCAACTCACCTTTGCCCCTTCGACCCAGCCAGGGCCCTTCCTATGCTGGCAGCTGGGTCAGCCCTCTGAGGAGGAGGTAAGCATGTGCGCAGATCAGTCTGCTCCAATGGGGCTACCTGGGGCTATTGAGCTGAGTAGGATAGAGCTTTTGGTGCTGTGAAAAGATACGTAAGATCTTCCTGTGGCTTCCTAACTTACTTAGAAAAACATCCAAATTTGTACATCAGCCTTAAAGGCCATATGTGATCTGGTCCCTGCCTGCCTGTCTGATGTCTGACTACTCCGAGCCATTTTAGCCTTGCTGCTTTGTGCCTGCCCTGGGCCTTGGTACCTGCTGTCCCTGCATTTAAAATACCTAGTCCAGATATGTCTGTTCCTTCCTGTCATTCACTCTGAACACCCCCCACCCCTACCCCCAGTCTACAGTAGCACTCCCCCCTCTGCACACCATAACCCATTGTATCATCATTCTACTTATCACTGTCTGGTATTATTTCCATCTATTATGTATTACCTTCCACATTTGCTGTGTTTTCCCTCTTCTTGCTCCCACCCCATGGCAGGAATTTGCCATGTTGTTTATTGTTAGAAACAGAGACTACAAAGCACCAGGCATGTGTTAGGTCCTCCATGGGTATTTTTGGATTGAATAAATCGAATATTTCTTTACAAGGGATGTAATTACTTTGTCTAAGAGAAAAACGTAGGAAAAGCAATTGTTGCAATGTGAAACTCAGCATTTCTTGTCTTTGTATTTTTTTTTTTTTTTTAATGCAGGATCTACTGTCCCTGCCATACAGCCTGGTCGAGGGTCAGGTAAGTACTCTTTTGGACCTGACTTAAGTTTTTTGTTTAAGTCGGGTGAAAAAGAAGGAGGTGAAAAGTTTCATGAACTCTGTAACTGTGAAAAACCCAGCCCGGCCATGTAGGGGTGTGGCTAAGGAGAGGAGCGGGAATTGCCAGGGTGAGTAACCAAGAGTTTCCTCAAGCTCCCTTCTCAGTTGGAGGGGCTCCTAAGCATAACAGGCACATATGTGCCATCAGGCACAGGACAGCACTCCAGTCCTGTGCCTGAAGCAGACATCTATAATCAACCACAGCACAATTCAACCCTCATGCAGAGCAGTCTTTGCCAGTGGATCAGGGTAGGCTGGTGACATTGAGCCTACTTGGCACAGTGGATGAACAAGCTCTAGAAATGAAGCAAGTTTTGCCAGGGTGCGGGTGGGTAAGTGGTTAGAGGGTCTCATATTAGAGATGATGAGAGTGGTAGTGAGGATGGAAGCCATGCCCCTGCCTCTGTTGCGTTGTTCAGCTTTCAGGGCGGAGGAGGGAAGCCACATCTTCTGGCATCACACATTTTTACTAGTGTCGGAGCCACTGGAGCTTGGCCATGTAAGAATATAATTGAACCAAACGGATCTATACCTCGGAGCAATGCGTTTTTTTTCATTGATTCTGACTCCACATTATTGTTGCTTAATGAGGAGCTAATGTAACTTCTAATGAAGCCACATGGCCCTTGGATAGATGAAGTAAGGTTTTATTTCCCTCATGACACTGTATCCTCTCTTCAATTAAAACCCGGGAAGAAAAATTAATACAAATGTAAGATTTTTTTTTTCCCTTTCTAAGATTAGTATCAAGATAGTGGCTTTTTATTACACATGTAAATTTCTTGTGTGATGGAAACTGGGGAGAAGCATGGCTGGCCCTTGAGTGGCCTGGAGGTGATGTCAGTGCTCAAGGAGGCTGAATCTATGGTCTCTGTCATTGGAGTGGTGATGAGAGCATGCTCCGTGCTCCCTTGTTCCTTCTCAGCCTGCAGGTGTCACTGCCCATTGGAGATCCTCCACAGACTCTTGCTGGTAGCTGCCAGTTATGGGTAGAAGAATTTGAAAAATTAAAAGTAATTTACTGAGGAAAAATACACATAAAATAGCCATTTTTATGTGAACAATTTAGTGGCATTTGGGACATTCCTAGTGTGGTCAACTGCTGCCCCTAAGCATTTTCATCACCCAAAAGGGAACCATGTTAGCAGTCACGCCCTGTTTCCCTCCCAAGCCCCGACGACCACTTTCTGTCTCTATGGATTTGCATGTTCTGGACATTTCATATGAATGGAATCATACAGTATGTGGCCTTTAGCGATTGGTTTCTTTCACCGAGCATAACATTTACAACATCCATCCCTGTTGCATCATGTATCAGTTCTTTCTTGTTCCTCTGATGGCTGAGTAACAATCCATCATAGGGATATGCTCCATTTGTCGATCCACTCGTCTGTTGGTGAGTATTTTGGCTTATTGTGCACAGTGCTGCTGTGAACATGCATTTACAAATATTCGAAGTCCTGTTTTTAATTGTTTTGGGTGGATACCTAGGAGTAGAATTGCAGGGTCATAGAATAATTTTGTGTTTAACTTTCGAAGAACTGCCAAACTCCTTTGAAGCCCGGCAGGCTGCTCTAGGGGCCATGTTTTCAACCACCATGCTGTCCTGCCCTTGGGGGTGTTGTCCCTGGTTAGCACGTTCTAGTCTGTGCACAGTACTGGGGAAAAAGGGTGGAAAGGACAGGGAAGGGCAGGCAGGTTCCTCTCACCTCAAGGGACGAAATGTATCATTCCTGGGCAACCTGTCCAGTGAGTTTGCTCGTCTCTGATTTACCCTCTTTTTCCATTGGGCATCTTGACCTCTAAACTTTGGACGGTCTATGCAGTTGCTGAGTCATTTGATAGAGTCAGTTTGTTGATAGGTTGGTTGACTGAGTTACTTAATTCTCTCTGTCTCTTTCTCTCTTTGTATAGATATATATAAAACTTAGTGCTGACAAAGTCAACTTGACAAACGAATACCGATTCATTGGGCATCAGCTGTGAGTTCTTTGATAACATTTGGGTCAGCCTCACCCTCCATGGCACCTAGGCAGGCTAGGTCTCATCAGCCCTCTTGCTACCATGGTGGGCAGAAGCCCAGAGAGATGAGGTAACTTGACCACAGTCCCACAGCTTGTAACTGGCAGAGCTGGGATTTGAACCTCGGTCTGTGCATTTCCACACTGTGGTTTCTTCCTGCTTTGCCTGCTGGTTCCTCCAGACTCCTCTAGGCATCAACATTTTCCATACTAGTGTGCAGTGATTTGTTGTTTTCTAAATACCTCACTACCGGTGTGTCTGCTGAACCCACGTAGCCCCCAGAGCATCTTGGGGTGCTCTGAAGTTCTTGTTGGTCCTGAGAAAATGGGAATTCGTGTTGTGGCAGCAGTGATTTGTTCTTCTTTATTGCTAGTGGTTTACTAACCAGTGTGTGGAAAAACAGATTATCTGGTTTTGATGGTCAACGTGGTGGTGTTTTGTTTTGTTTTTTTTTTTTTAACTGACAGTGCATCCTTGCCTTGTCAATACTTGAGTGATGGGGGTGAGGTCTGGATCTGTTGTGTGGAGTTGTTCATCCTTCTTCTCTTGCAGAGGGATGCTCCACAAAACAGGAAGGGAAGGTCCAGATCCCTAGCTTCTCTGGCAGCCGAGGAAGCTGGAGGCAGATGCTTCTCTGGTGAGAAAGGTGACATAGACAGGTAGGTCCCACCCACACGGAGTCCTTGGCTCCCCAGATACCAAGCAGTTAAACGTTCTTCCTGGAAAGTAACTTCCTGGAGCCTCAAATGCTTCCCCAGGTCCCCCTCTCCTGAGGGTGATAAAGCATGGGGGGGGAGCTGGGGCATATTTACACCTGCTCCGTGCACAATCTTCAATGGCAGTAATTCTCTGACCTTTTAAAATGGATAAATCTCCCTGGCAGTGGTGTATTTCTAAAGCTTAGCTCAGAGTGGGGGTGGGGGGTGGGGTTGAGGCACTGGCAGACATGGCCAGACCTAGAGAAGACTGATTAGCCCCAAGGGGATCTGTTCTAGAAACCTGCCACACCTATGGTGGTTTGGGTAGAAAAGTATGCTTTTGGGCAGAGTTTGAGTCCTTTCGCTACCTCCCAGATGGATGAAAGCAGGCAGGCTGTTTTTCAGATTGCAGAGGATTTATTCCTTTGATCACCTGTCTTCGTCTGTCTCTGAGTTCTGATGGATGCTCTGTTCTCATGTCTGTGTTATTCGCCGTCACAGGGAACACGGGGCAAGAATCTTATTATCACCGGTTCTTTAACTCCCTTCCACCATCACCAGGGAGAATAATAACTGTGTGTTTGGCTGTTGCCTTACTTTTATTCTCCGTTCCTTCCTTCTCCCTCCTGAGCTCCCAACCAAGGGGTGTGGGAGAGCCTGAAGAGAAAGGCCTGGCACTTCTCAGACACCTACTGTGTGCAGGTGTACCCTGACGAGGAAGGCTGTTGTTAAACCCATTTGTGTGTGGAAAACCTCTTGTCCAGAGAAGTAAATAACCTTCCCAGGTCACCCAACTCACTGAGGCCAGGACAAGGATTAAAATCAAGGTCTTAGTGACTGTGGAGTATTTGCTGTTTCTGATGCTGCCTCTAGAATAGGGAGTGGCAGTGTGGATGTTCAGTCGAGTCTCTTCCCAATGCCTGGGCTCCTTATTTCTCCTGATGGTGCCTGTCTAGACTGGATCTCACATCCTTCCATCAGCTGTTTGTAAATTCACAGCACCTTCCCTGTTAGAGAGGCTGGGACTGGCTTCCCAGGGATCATTTCCTAACAGAAGGAATGCTCTTTGCTGCTCAGTAAGTGTCACTTCATAATTACCAGTGTAATTAGAGTAGGATTTACCATCTGAGCCTCTGTGGAAGCTGCAAGTCTGCCTGTATAGGTAGTTCTGGCTTTAGAAGTGTGTTTGACTACCTAAGGAACCCTTGGCATCCTTAGGGCTGCTGCATACCCACAGGGAGTCACTTCTCAGACTATTCAGGCAGATCCAGAGGCTTCCCATGGTTTTAAGAATAATGCCCAAACACTCTGGCAAGGAGCTGGATCCCAGGCACATTTCTGACCTGGCCTCCATAGTCTCCTGCTCCTGGAGGCTCTCAGATCTCATGCCACCTTCTTTAAGGAGCCTCTGGTGAGTAGCCAAAGTATCAACACCTCCTGCCCCAAACATGCCCTTTTCTGTCTATCTTACCTTCTTCATGGCACACAGCATGATCTGAAATAATAATCTTGTTCTCATGTGTATTTTCTTGACTCCCTCTTACTAAAATACAAGCTCCTCAAGAATCAGGTCCTGCTCATTTTTCTTCCCATGTCTAATTGAATGCAAGCCTGAGACCTTAGCTGACACCTTGTTACTCCTGTTGCATTTTACCATATCCCATTGTTTATCATCATGCCTCTGTTTTAATTACTTGGTCTACTTACTCCTTTTTCCTTTGTGTATGGAGGAAGCCTGTAATAATCCTAATAAGAAGCACTTTATCTTTTTATTCCATTAGATCTCCGGTGCCTGATAAAGAGTTGATTCTCAATGCACATTGCACAGATGGATGGATGGATGAGCGAATGAATGGATAGGTGGGTGGGTGAGTGGGTTGACTGATGGATGGATAAATGGGCAAGTCTGGCTGAATTTTCCTGAGATACCATTTGGACACTTGTAATGGTGTGCTCTCTGTCTTACAAACCTTATTAATTTACAGTGCAGAAGCCTTGGTTACTTTATTTGGATGGGTTGGTTAGGGTTTCCCAGAGCTGCTATATTCCTGTCAGCTTCTCTTGGTATTGGTCAAAGTCTGTACGTTATCTATTTTGAGCCCTTGTCATTTGGCTCACAAAGGCTGTTGGCTAGCATTGGTTATGGATTGAAGGTTTTTTGGATATAAAATGGCCATGTGGAGCTTGGTTAATGCTTTCTGCCTTGGGTTTTTCTGAAATCAATGCTGCTTTCTATCTTTCTCTGGTTCTCATAAGCCTAGACACATCCGTTCATTGTTACTGTTTTTTAATTTACTTATGTTGCAAGTATCTCTTGGAAGTAGATTACGGATGGATCTTGTTTATTTACCCAGTGTCCTAGCTTTTTCATAGAGGAATTCAGTGTATTTGTCATAATATACATGTTTGATCAACTCTCATTAAAAAAATTCATTAAAAAGAACTTTTCTTTCTGCTTAATGTATTTTCTGTCTTCTTGGTTCTGCAGATTCTGTTTGATTTGCTTTTATCTTACCCGCTGATTTGAAAGGTAGGAATCCTGTTACTAATTCTACATGTGGTTGCCCTTCACTTCATTGAGAAGGATGCTGTAACCCTTGTGTCTGGTAGTCAAGGTCAAGAATGAAATGCTATCTTTAACTCCATCCATGCAAGATGAGAAAGTTGAGTTCACCTGCACTTGGCCTTTGTCTGTGAATTCTTCTGTCTTCACAGCCTTTGGCCCTGTAATCGAGACCTTCAGAGCCAGCTTAATGTCCCTAAGTTATAATTTTGATGTCATCATAGTAATGGGTAGCGTTTGTGGAGGGGTTAATATATAATGGGCATTGTGCTAAGCACCGGATACAGAATTTCTCACCTAATCTTCTGGACAACCCAAGGAGGAACTATCCTTTGCCTTCACTTCTAGATGGTGAAAGTGAGTCTTTGGGGTTTTGTAACTTGCCCCAGGTCACACATTTGAGTGCGTGGCAGAGCCATTAGTACTTGGAACTGACGCTAGCTCTTAACCGCGGCTGTTTTGTTCACTGTCAGAAATGACTGCTGCCAGCTGTAGGTGGCTTTGGAAATGTATTTACACCCGGCAGTTCATCAGGGCTCTTACCTGCTCTGTTTCCACCCACAGCGCTCCTTTCTTGAAATAGATTTAGGTTATCGACCGCACACTTCTAGACCGGTACCTCCCACATTTCAAGGTGTCGAGAGAGCCCCTGGGGGTGCTTGTTAAAATGCAGAATCTGATTGAGTAAGTCTGGAGTGAGGCCTGAGATGCTGCATTTTTTACAAGCTTCCAGGTGATGCTGATGCTACCAGTCTGAATGCCTTTGTGTGATAGCAAGATTCTAGATGACTCCAGATTACTCCAGAACGTAATCACTCTAAGTGGCCTTGTTTTTATTGTTGCTCTAGTTCATTACTCTTGAGTGCAGTGGTTAAGCAAATGGACCCTGAAGACAACTGTCCTGATGGAAATCCCAGCCCTGCTACTGTCTCACTGGGATAACCGGTCTCATTGGATTGCTGTAGGGTTTAAGCAAAGTAAGATAAATGAAGTGTTTAGATCAGTGACTGGCACACGCTGAGGGCAAGATTCATGCTTGGTATTGTTCCTAGCCCTACTGAAGATTTACCTCTCTCTCTGCTCTCCCAGCTCTTTCCCCAGCCTGTGGGATTTCTACAGACCCTGTCCTTAATCTCTGGGTTCTTCCCATTGTTTCTATATGAATCCTTTGCTCAAGATGGCTGGAGTTTTACCTCTTACATGCAGCCCTCCTGGTTAGCCTTTGTCTAGTTCCCCCCAGCCAGTCTTGTAAAAAATGTCAGCCTCTCTACCTAGCTGCAAGAGTACATAATGAATTTTTGTAAGTGACATTTTTTGTGTATATGGATTTGAAAAATACACTTTGATTTGGCTATTTGGGATTAGGGGCAAGTCCCTTGGGGACAATTTTAGTAAGAACAGAATGCTGCTTTTGAGCTACTCTGCAGGACTACTTCCTGAGTAGGTTGCACAGGCTTAGGTTCAAAAGAGAATTAGCTAGGGTAATAGAGGTTTAGAGGCCATTGGGTAGGGAGGGAAATGGAAGAAGAGAGAAGACAGAAAGCATCTGTCACCTGGAGGAAAACTTTGGAGAAGGATCAGAGATTTTTAAAAGGAATTGTCTCAAAGTTGTGCAGTGCCCTGTAAAACAGTTTCCTCCATCCCGTTAGCCTCTGAACTGTTTAGCAAAGTGTCCCATCTTTTGGTTAGTGTTTTATGGTGTTGACTGTTGTGGGGGTTGATGATGAAGTACTAGGTATGGTCTTCAGGTAAGTATGGGAGGGGGACTGTTGATGTGTTGGCAGCTGATCTATAGTGAGGTGGGACTCAGATGTGGTCTTTTTGAAAACCTCCAAGATGATTCCAGCATATATCCAAGGTTGGGGACCACTGACTTCGAGCTGTGTGCCTTGTGTTCATTGTGTAGGGTGTTCATAATGTTAGGACCCCAGAGCTGTTTCTGTTTTGAATTATTTAATGTTTTATGTATGTATTATGTATGTTTATTTTGGAGAGTGAGAGAGAGTGAGCATGAGTGGGGGGAGGGGCAGAGAGAGACAGAGAGAATCCAAAGCAGGTTCCAGGTTCACAGAGCCCAACGTGCAGCTCGAACTCAGGAAATGTGAGAACATGACCTGAGCCAAAGTGGGACACTGACTGAGCCACCCAGGTGCCACCCTACTACCTGCTACCCCTCTCTCCCCACTCTGAGCTGTTTTTTAAGGAAAGTGGTGGTCATATTACTATGGCCATGTAAGTTTGGAAAACAAAGCTAACTACGTTTGTTCACTGCAGGGTTTATCAACACCTTTGATATGCTGATAACACATTTTGACTGTACAACCTTTTTGAGGAATCTCTCAACATCATGTGGGTACTTGATGGCTACTTTTTATCTGCAAGTCCTAGAGCCAATCCCCACCCCCCAAGCAAAACAAAACAAAAACAAAAACAAAACAACAAAACAAAAAAACCTACCATACTTTAACTTTGGTGGAGGATTTGATGATGATAGTGGGTCCTGGTAAAGGAGATACTGATTTTGATTATGATTTTCTCATGACCAAGCAAAGACTCAAAGGACTAGCAAAGAAATTCTCAGCCCCCCCTCATGGGGGCAGGCTGTCTTCCCTACCAGGTGGCCCAGACTGTCATTTCCAATTTGGGAAACGGTCTTACTTTGCATAAGTGATTGAAGTAATTGCACTGGCTGTTGCTCTTAATCTACAAGATGCTGAGTAGGGATGGGGCATCTAATGGGGTTAGTTCTGATTTTTTTTCTAGATCATTTTGGATGCACAGTCTCTGTCAGTGCTCATCCTAATTGCAAGCATCCTAATTGCAAGGGAGCTGGGGCACATATTCTCCAAACTCTCACCCTTTTCAATGGCCTTGTGTGTCAGGGTGGATTCCTCACGGCTCCTTCTCTTGTGGATGCCTCACAGTTTCTGACTGCAGAAAGGGCTCCCTAGACATGCAAACCTGCACAACGATGTGTAGTGTCACTGAAGGGCATTTCTGGCTAAGGCACTAAGGTCTTTCCCCAGCCATTTAGTGTGACTTCTTTGTCAGCTCAGGCAGACAGGATGTGATGGAGAGCTCCCCTCACCCAACCCCAAATTTGCTTCTCCTTGCTTCTCACTGCACATCATGGTGGCTAGCTTGGCCTACCCACTTTTAGGGAGCCATTCTTGTTGGCTTCAACAGCTCAGTAGGAAGGGAATAAGGAATGCATAGCCCATAGAACTGAAATTCTGCATCCCCCACCTCCCTTGGAGGAGCAGGTGACAGAAGAGGCAGCCAAACATTCCTGATTCCACAGCCAAATGTTACCCTCTCCCTGGGGGCTCAGCTTGGCGGAGTAAATTTCAGAGCCTTGGCTTTTTTTTCATCCCAATTTAGGTTAGACTAGCGAACGGAGTTTGATTTTCTAAAAGTGGGGCGGGTGGTGTTCACACTGTCCGAGCCGACAGAGTTTTGGAGTGGGCCAATGGAGAAAGAGGGAAAGCTTAGCGTTTATGGGGTTGTGTGCTCCCGGCGGCTGAGTTCCTGGTGTGCCTTCCAGTAATGGGTAATAAATGTGCAGCTATTTAATTTGGAGTCAGAGCAACAGCATTATCGATTACCTGGAACGTCTAAAGCTCTAGACAGTGAAAATCCCTTGCATGGAGAAGCATGTCTGTAGCAAATCCATTGAGCATTTAAAGTTAAACAGGCACACATAAAACATACGTAAAGTAATTCTGATTGGCCTTACGGATGCTGGAGTAGAGGTGCTATTCCTCTCTGAGATGCCAGCCCCAGATTCAGATGTGCAGAAGGAAGAAGCAGCAGTGCATCTGCTTATCTGCTCTTCTCCACCCTGTGCTGTGCTTTGGGAGGCTTCTTAGTGTAGACCATAGCACTAGGCTCTATTGCCCACTGGCTGCTGGTTGAGTTTGGGCAGTAGGGAGTCACAGCAGGTTGTAGGAGAAGGGAGGAGAGGGCAGGGCATTTATAGACCCTGCTTCCTCCTATGGGCTGCTGCATTCCTAAACGAAGATGTCAGGCAAGCCTCTCTGTCTGTACTCAGGTTCAGAGATGGTGGCGGAACCTGGAATCTCAGCGTTACTAGCCCCAGAGCGCTGTATTCTCTTTTGTAGTGCTCATATCCTTTGCCCACACTTAAATATGTAGTCCCTTTTGTAAATTCCTCTCATCCATTCCTTCCTGGGACCCTGGCTCATACAATGGACAAGACAGTCTATCACATAAGGATGGAGTCATGCTTTAAGTGCCACTTTTTCAGAGAGCCCTCCCTGACCTCTGTTATTACAGAGTCTATTTGACTTCCTTCCTGACACTTACCAAATGTTGGTGCTGTCATGTGATTCCCTTCTTGGTGTGTTTCTTGCTCCTCTCCTGTCCTAGAACACGGACTCTCAGCACAGAAAAGTTAGGTGACTTGCCCAAGGTCACACAGCTAGGGGGCAGTAGAGATGTAGTTTGAACCCAGATCTCTCTGATTCCAAAGTACCCCCTCCCAGAGCTGTGCTAAGAGGCTGGGCTTCATATGAGGTACTCTTTCCCTAGAGTACCCATTACCTGTATTCATGGTGGACAGAGAAAGCTTGGGTTTCCTAAAACATTGCTGGAACCCAAAGCTGCTTCCTCTTTTGCGCCAGGCATTTTGCTCCAATGCAGAGTCAGACAGTGGTCCTCAACGTCCTGGGTTTTTGCCTTCCTGTTGGCCTTTCTCCATCTTCGATCTCAGTCACCAACAGGTCAGGACCTTGACCTGTGTCCATAGGTCATTCTTTCGCCAGTCAGAGATGGTTTCCATGCTCGAGCCTGCTGTGTCCCAGGGCCACTGAGAAGCTCAGGTGGCAGGGCTCTCCTCAGAGATAGGAGCTATCTCAGATTCACAGAGTGGCTTGTGATCTGGGTTTCTTTTCAATGGGAGATACACAAAGAAGTCCCTGCCGAGCTCTCTGGAATCACTAATGATGTGTGTTGAAGTGTTTGACCATGGGTTGAAGCTGATAGGGGATTTTCTCCTAATCTCTCTCAAAGGTCTCAAGGAAGATGAGATAAAAGCACACACATACCTCTTACACACCCCCAAACACCTCACCTATCTCTACCTCATTTGTATATAGAAAACAGGTTCCACAGTCTGCCTTTTCCAAAATACAAGTATGAAGAAAACAAAAGAAAATTCCATGATCCCATCACCTAGACGACTCATGCTGACATTAAAAATTAACTTAATTAGCCAGTTCAAATGGGACAGAAAGCTACCAAGTGCCTCATTCCCCCATCCCTCAGCCCAGTCTGTCCTCCTTCCCAATGGCTTTTTGAATTTCTTCTAGAAAAATCATCTATGGCTATGCTAGTGTGTGACTGTATATATGCAGCCTTAAACATAGAAACCAAAGTGGTCACATAAGTGGTAACTTGTCTTTTCCTTTTTTATCTTGGAGCTCTGTCCATAGCAGCACAAAGAGAGTTTTATTCCTTTATTTGTGGTGACTACATAATATGTTATCATATGGATGTATCATGATTTGTTTGTTCTTGACAGGTTGTTGCCACTGATATGCTCTTAAAAGCAATATTTCAGTGAACATCATTGTGCATATATCTTGTCATATTTTTCAAGGAAATCTATGTAGAATATATCCTTGAAGGTGGAACAGATCGATCAAAGGTATGAGTGTTTTAAATTTCAATAGATATTGCTAAATTACCTTCATGATGGTTGGAGCCACATACATGATCACATTATTGAATACCCGTGCGTGATACCCCACACAACTATATTAATTCTAAAAATATTCAAAGACTCTGACTGTTGGAAGTGGAGGAGTTAGTTTGTTCTTTTTCCTTTTTTTTTTTTTTTAAACCATGCACCTGAGTATTGTTAAATGTTTATTTTTGAGAGACAGGCAGAGCACAAGTGGGGGAAGGAGCAGAGAGACAGGGACACACAGAATCCAAAGCAGGCTCTAGGTTCTGAGCTGTCAGCACAAAGCCCAACATGGGGCTCAAACTCATGGACTGTGAGATCATGACTTGAGCCGAAATCAGACGCCCAACTGACTGAGCTACCCAGGCAGGCGCCCCTGTTATTCTTTATATTGACACTGGTGCTCTCTACCTCTGTGGTGGCATTTTTCATGGCGAATTGATTTTTTTTTTCTCATTTCCCCATTAAACTGGTGCCCTCTAAGGCAGGATCAGTGCCTTAAATTCAGCATCCTTCCCCAACATAGTAATTAGCTTATAGTTGACAGTCATACTTGTGTGCCACAATCTTTTAACTGTTTTGTCTCCTGTAACAACAGCCATGGGAACACATTCTCAGCTCTCAAGTATATTATTACCACCCAACTGTGTGCCTTTTTTCTTGGTCATGGCCATTTGCTATGTCCTGGGAAAGGAAGGTACTATGAACCTCGTTTGGACTAAAATTTCTATGTCAGCCTTTGTGTTACTTTGCTCATGCTGCTGTAACAAATTAATCACACATTGGGCACCTTAAAGAACAGAAATGCATTTTTTTACAATTCTGGAGGCTGGAATTCTGAGATCAAGACTTGCATGGTTGTTTTCTTCTGAGGCCCCTCTCCTTGGCTTGTAGACAACCTTCTTCTTCCTGTGTCCTCATATTGTCTTGCCTCTGTGTGTCAGTGTGCTAATCTCCTCTCTAATGAGGATACCAGTCAAGTTGGATTAGGGCTCACCCATTGACCTCGTTTAACATTAATTACCTCTGTAGAGACCCTGTCTCTAAACCTAATCACACCTAACCTCTAATGAGGTACTAGGGGCTAGGACTACAATGTGTGAATTTTCGAGGGGCACAACTCAGCCCCTAACAGCCTCCTCTGAGGTGCTGATGGCAGGGACCCCATTCCAGTAAGGGTCCTGCACTGGCAACTTTCATTGTGGTGAGTCACATGATAAACCTGTGGGACACCCCTTCTCACCATCATGATGACTTTTCCAATCTCTTTCAGAGACCCAGGACTTAAAAGACAGGTGAGGTGAGGTCCAGGTGAACCATAAAGTGTGTGGGGCAGCGTATGTTGGACCTTATTTCTCAGGCTGTGGACACAGGTGACTTCTTCATGCCTAGAACTCCCATGTGCTCAAAGTGTCGTCTATTTCATTCTGTACTTGAAAGCAAGGAATTTGCCTTCAGGCCGAGGAGATGATGGGCAGACGTGTGATTGGTTGCTTCTCCTATCTCTCGGAGCAAGCACATCCAGGGCTGGCTGATGAGGTGTGACTTGTCATGGGCAAAGCCCATGGAGGAAAGGAAGCCAGGGCTGCTGACAAAACTCAGGGTGTGAGCCAGGAAGGAAGACCAAGCAGGCAATTGATTCAAATCTAATTTTCCATGCTACTGCTGATGGATTATAGGCAGTGCTTGAAGTGCTGTGTGTACCCAGAATCTGAGGCCACACCTAGGTTCATAAAGAATGTCTTGATTGATTTAGGGTGCCAGCCAAGGGCACAGGGCAGAATTTGGGGGCATACGTGCCATCCCCGCTTGAAATGTGTCGCTGTAGGGCACAAAGCAGGCTGTCCTGGCCTGTACTATCCTAGAAGCCTTTGGATGAATGGCTTTTCCTGGGGGTGAGGAGTGCAGTTTTGGGCTTAGTTTGCTTCTTGGATAAGGGATATTTTCAAGGTCCTGACAGGCAAACAAAAAAGTGATAATCTTTGCTCTTTAGCAGCTGTAAGCAGCTTATGGAGGAGAAGACCATTTTCTGATGCCTTGCTTTTAAAATTTCTCTGAAAGGTGACCCTGTAGAACTGATATATCAATCATCAATCAGTCAACAAAACTGGCAACACCCAAGTCTCATAGTTATAACCCCAGAAAGAGCCTTCATGTCTGTGGCCCAAGGTAGGGGAGTCCTTAAAATATGTTACAAAGCATGATGGGAGTGATGAAAATAGGTTTATTGTGACAGTTCACCATCCCTTATAACTTGGGGTTCTGCAGATATAGTCCCCTTTTTTTCTGAGTCCTTCTAGAAGCACTGATAGCAGGGTGGGAAGCATGATGTATGTGCCAGCAATGCTCTTGGCAGACATCATTAAGTCCATCAGGATGCGCTTGGTCACTGCTGATCTCTTATCACCACTCTTTGTCCCAGGTTTGGATCCAGATGCCCCTAGAGGAAGCCTTGCTTGACTGATCCCACAAGACATTGCCTCTGCCCCCTGTCCGCATTTATAGCACAGTGGAGTTGCTTTAGATTCCCAAGGCTCCTTCCCAATCTAATTGTCTCCAGTTTGCACACCCTTCAGATCTCATCTTGGAGACTGACAGCTTCTTGTCTGTATGGTTATCCTGGCTGTCAGCCTCCATGTTTGGCAGTGAGAAATGCAGTGAACCTTGCTACTTCTGGATATGCCAATTTGTCTTTCATAATGCTCCAGACAGGATCAGAGCTGAAGTTTTCCTTCTGATCTGATAAAGCGAAGGCCTATTGTGTTAATACAAATATGGATGAGCCTCGGGTCATGATCTCACGGTTTCGTGAGTTTGAGCCCCACGTTGGGGTCTGTGTTGACACTGCAGGGCCTGCTTGGGATTCTCTTCCTCTCTTTCTGCCACTCCACCACTCTGTTGCTACTATTAGTTATCTACTGCTGAATAACAAATGACCCCCAAACCTTGCAACTTAAAAAAAAATTTGCTATCTCACAGTTTCTGTGGGTCAGGAGTTGCACAGTGCCTTAGGTGAGGTTCTGCATCACCATGTCTCATGGGCTGCAATTACCATGTCAGCTGGAACTGTAGTCCCCTTGGGGCTTGGCTGGGGAGGGTCTGTGTCTAGATTCACACACAAGGCTGGTTGGATTGGGAGCCTCAGGTCTTTTCTGGATGCTGTCTGGAGACATTAGTTCCTTGACACATGGGCCTCTCCACAGGGCATCTCCTAGGTTATCAGCTTTCCTTAGTGAGAACAAATCAGTGAGAGAGGACACCAAGACAGAAGCTGCAGGTTTTTTTTGCAACCTAACCTGGAATGACATCTCATTGCTTCTGCTGTATTCCTTTCATTAGAAGCAAATCAGTAAGTTCAGCCCACACTTGCAGGGATTATACAAGGGGTTTATACCAGGAGGCAGGGCCATCTTGCAGGTTTCTTGCTGTAATTAGAGTATAAAATGAAGTGCTTAGTAATAATGACAGTATTAGAGAAATTAAGCACATATCAAATGCCTGGTACCATAATCAGCTACTTAAGTGGATTTTAAGATTGATTCCTCATTATAACTCAAGGAGGGGGGTGCCACTGTCTCTGTTTGACACGTAAAGAAACTGAGGCTTACAGAGGCTAAGTAACTTGCCCAGGCTGTCTGACTCTGGAACCTGGGTTATTGACCATGAGGCTCCATTGTCCTTGAACTACTTCTAGGGGTTTTCTGAGACACTGTAAGATCTTCACAAGTGCCTATGAATGTGCTTCCAGTGTGGGAAGACAAGAATGAACAAGGGTTGGGGACTGACCTAGAATTTGCTTTTAGGCTGCTTTATTGTCACTTAACGCTGTAACTTTAGTGATGTCATTACCCTCTTGGACCTCATTTTCTCTCTCTGGAAAACGGAGATGATCGTGGTTCCTGTGTTACAGGATTGTGAGGACTGAAAGAGGCAGCGCATATACAGTTCCCAGTTCTTAGTGGGAATCCCATATAAGCTAGTTTCCCTTCTCCTTGTTTCCTGATAATTTATTCTAATTCTGACAATTCTTTTTTATCCCCTGAAGCACTTCCCCTAAGAACTGCTTTATTCCCGTCATTCTTTAAAGTAATAACACTTAAAACTCTTTAAAAATGCTGTGCGACGCAGACTGCCTTCCCCCTGGGAAGTCCCAGTGATGGAGACTTGACTGTAGGGCTGTCAGAGTGATTGAGGCTAACTTTGGGTTCCATCCAGGGTCATCCTACTTCCTGAAAATGCCCATGATGGAGAGAGAGCATTTGGAGAGAGGAACAAGGGGCTTTGTGAAACTTCTTGTTCTCCATCTGACCTCCAGCTTGGATGTCTTGTGTTTGACTGAGGGGAGAGGAGCCAGGGGACCATTGAGAGCTTGCATTCCTAGCAGACATCAGTATTCAGCCCCATCACTGTGTAGAGTGAACAGTTTTAAGTGTGGACTCCCTGGCATGGGCAGACGGGGAAGCTGGAGGAAAGAAGGTTTGGGCAGATGGCAGCAGGTGCTTGGAATGCCCAACTGCCAGTTATCTGTCAGGTCTTCTTGATTTGGAGGAAACTGTGCTCTGCTCAGGGAAGTGCCTGGAGTGTCTCTGTCTTCCCCAATCGGTCTGTCAGCTTGTTCTCTCTCTCCCCGTCTGTCTCTCATTCTCTCTCTTTGTCCCCATGTGTGTGTGAATGTGAGTACCCTTCTGGTTTTACTTGGATTGGTCCCAGGAGATAGAGGAGACAATGGCCAGGACTCTATACCCTTCTCATTTTTAAGCATGAACCAAGCATTGGTAAGACTCAGGTATTTTTTTTCTTTTAACTTAAATTTTTCTTAAATGGGTGCTGAGGACTTAAGAAAAAAATCCCTAACTCCTTTACTTGGCTTGATAAACCCAGGAAGGTCAGAACCCCTTTTATTTTGTCTGCCTTGTCTCATACGTCATTCTCTTTACCCCAACATTCTTGGCTCAGTGGACATTTGGGTCCACAAAGTGCCTCCAGGTGTCTGTACAGGCTTATTCTCTTTAGGATGCTTTTTCCTAACTTCTCCCTATCCCTTCACTGTTAAAATTCCTGCTCATGATTCGGTTCTCAGGGTAGGTGTCCCTTCCTTAAGGGAAGCCTTCCTGGAGTTTTCCAGCTAGGTCAGTCTCCACATTACATGCTATCCAAGCTTTCTGTGTCTATCTCCCTTCCCCTTCCCCCTGCATGGAGCACATTGAAGCTATGACTGTAATTACCTGTCTGGTGTCCAACTGCCCCCCTGGGCTGAAGGCTTACTGAAGTTGGAGGTAACCACCATCTAGTTCTCTACTATTTCTTGAGTTCTTAGCACAGTTCTTGAGGAGGAGAAGTTGCTCATTTGTTTAACTGAGTTGAGGGAATGAGGTGGAAAAACAGAGGGGAGGAAGGAGCCAAAGAGGGTATGAGAGTTAAAGATCTTAAAGGACCTGACAGCATGGACTACCTCTGGGCCACTAAGAATGAGGTGGTCTTGGGCCCTTTACTCTCCCCTAGAGACTCAGGTCTGGAATGGCTGGGCCCTGTTCCTGTTGTGGGAGGTTTAGAGACTGTGTTCCAGGGGAAATGGAGGCATTAGAGCCTGCATTACTGTCCCTGGGATTGTCTTGTGTGCTTGGGGCAATGCCTATGGATTCTAAGGAGCAAGACTGGAGTAATAGTTATGAGCTCCAATATCTTGGAAGACATATCTACCTTGCAGGCAAGTGAAGTTTTCTCACACCTCTCCTGTCCTCAGTGTGCTGTTTCTTTGGTACACATTATCCCCTTGAAACGAGGACAGTGATAATGGGGATGGTGATAATGGTGATGGTGATGATAATGGAGGTTGATGGGGATGATGATGGAAATGGTGATGATAGTAGTGATGTGGATGATAATGGATGACATTGGTGATAGAATAGCCAAAACTCAAGTGCTGATTTACATGTCTGTACTCTGCCAAGCACTTCAAACACATTATCTCATTTGGTCCTTGCAAGGATATTTTCTGGTAGTGTGCATTTCTGGCATTGTTTACATTTTCATAAATGATGACACTACAATCCAGAGTGGCCACCTAACTTGCCTGAAGTCACACTGTTAGGAATTGGTAGATCTAGGCCTGATTTCCATGTCTGTAGGCAGAATAGGAAGAAGGTTGGGGGCATTTTTGCGTTATGGATTCCATGTTACTGTGACAGCCTCACAGTTTTATTTTTCCCCTGACTTCCCCATCCTCTCCCTTGACTGTGCTCAACTCTGTGCTTAAGGTGAATGGTCAGGGACCATGGGGGAAGTTGAGAGTTGTTAGCTTTCCTGGGAGGAAGACGGAAGACAAGGAATTCAGAATAAATATCCTTAATGCCCAAGGCTTGCCCTGGAGGGCTGGGATCTGAGACAGGGGCTTAAATTCTAATACAGCCAAGTGAGTTAAAAGCCCAGTTCTGAAATGAAGCAGACTTGGGTTCAAATCCAACTTGTAGCACTAATTGCCTCTGTGACCTTGGCAAGATGAGGTCCTTGTCTTTTGATGCAATTTCCTTGTCTGTAAAATTGGGGCATTGGTGCCTACTCAGAGGGCTGCCATGCCATGTAGTAAGTCGTTACATAATAGCTGGTATTACTTTTACTGCTATTATTACCTCATGAGGTCACAGCTGCCCAAGGAGGGGGAAGCAACATACCATGAACTGTATAGTGTACAAGGTGCCTGACAAAGGGATTGCCCTTGGCTCTTGTATCAATCCTGTAAGATCGGTGATTGCCCTGTGAAATACATGGCTCTCCAAGAGGTCAGGTAGCTTTCTGAAGGTCATGCAGCTAATGAAGTGCCAGAGACGGGATGTGGAACTCAGTCGGAACTCCCAAGCGGTCGTCTTGTCTCCACCAAGTCTTTGCGTTCCAGGGAGCTGCCAACTTTCTTGGCACGGCAGGTGCTGAACCCTAGGACATCTCACGGCTCAGAGCATCTGGAAGGAAGTCAGACTCAGGCCTGGGCCATTATTTCCAACTTTTGTCAATCTTGGTGCTGCCAACAGGCTTGACCTCGGCCACCACGTCTAGGATCAGAAGTCCATGAGCTGCAGCCCCTGGCCTGGCATGAACTTGTTCCCAGCTTCTCCATGTAGCAGAGCTGGGTGGATTTAGAAGGTGGATTCCTACACCTCTCTGTGATCACTTAGTACTGTGTGGAAGAGGAGCAGAGGGGACCCTCTGTATTGTCTCATTCACTTGGTAGATATAATGGCTACCGATTACATTCTAGGTCAGACACCATGACCTGGTGGTATCACCTCCTCCTTTCACAGGACAGGAAATAGAGGTTAAGTGCTTGGTTCCAGGTCACCCATGGCACTTCTAGGACTTGGAGCTAGGTCACCCTGACGTGTAGCCACAGTGCCTCTCTCTGTGAGCAGAGAGAAGGGCCCTGTGAACCCAGCACTGCTATCCTGAGCCTTCTTCCAGGTGAAATTGCTTTGAGATGCTGAGAGCTTCCGAGAATGGACTCTCCAGGCTGCTGTGGTGCTGAACTGAGGGCTGGTGGAGGGGAGTGTGGCCGGGCCCTGCCCGGCCTCCTCCAACCGCTCTGGCCTGTGAGCTCAGAGTGACTGCTACTCTTCAGGCAGCCCTGAAACTTCAGGCAGCGTGGCCAGCCAGATTGCAGTTTGAGCCTGGAGAGCAGAGTTCATGGGGCTGCTGCGCCCCCTGCAGGCCATGGACTGGCGGTGCATCCACCTCTGCACTGTAAGTTTTGATTTTTAATAAACTTTATTTAAAAATTAAAGTATAATATACATAAATAAAAGCAGCCAATCTCAAGAGTGCTACTTGATGAGTTAAAACAGAGTGAATATATCTGGGACATCAGCACCCCATAGCCACCCACCCCAGCACTGACTTCAATGCCATAGGGTAACTTTGCTCATTTTGAACGTTCTATAAATGGAATCATACAGAATGCATTTTTTTAGATACTCTTTTGCCCACAAGAAATGCATCCATACAGGGGTGCCTGGGTGGCTTAGTTGATTGGGCGACCGACTTCGGCTCAGGTCATGATCGCACAGTTCGTGAGTAGGAGCCCCATGTCTCGCTTTGTGCTGACAGCTCAGAGCCTGGAGCCTACTTCAGATTCTGTGTCTACCCCTCTCTCTACCCCTCCCCTGCTCATGCTCTGTGTCTGTCTCTCAATAATAAATAAACCTTAAAAAAAAAGCATCCATACACTTAACAAATGATGTGTACTAGAATGTTTATGACAGCACTCCTAGTAGCCCTAAATCATTGGCAGAGTGGTTAAAATCATTGTAGTATATTTATACAAATGGAACTCATACAGCGATGAGAATAGATGAGCAACTGCTATGTACAGCTACTCCAGTGAATCCAAATTCCGCTTGGCATCTGCATGTCTTGCGGACATGTCCCAGGAACTGTCCTGGCAGCCCAGAGCTAGACCTTGAGAGGAGTGCCCAGGATGTTCTCAAACTGCTGTTGAGGGTGCAGCCAATTCTGTATGTGAGCTGGCCCCTGAGGACTCTCTTGCACTATAAACATCCTGCAGCCCAGTTTTTCTCAAGTCTAGGGCAAATCAGAACCACCTGTGGAGCTGTAAAAAACAAAAAACACAAATGAACGTGTATGTGAATGTCTGTGCCCCATCCACAGAGATTCTGAGCTAATTGGTCTGGGTAGGGTCCCAAACATTGGTTATGTTTTTTAAAACAGCTTCCCGGGGCGCCTGGGTGGCGCAGTCGGTTAAGCGTCTGACTTCAGCCAGGTCACGATCTCGCAGTCCGTGAGTTCGAGCCCTGCGTCAGGCTCTGGGCTGATGGCTCAGAGCCTGGAGCCTGCTTCCGATTCTGTGTCTCCCTCTCTCTCTGCCCCTCCCCCGTTCATGCTCTGTCTCTCTCTGTCCCAAAAATAAATAAAAAAACGTTGAAAAAAAAATTTTAAAACAGCTTCCCTGGTGATTCTAATATGTGGCCAGAATTGACAATTTCAGTGTGGTTTCAGGCCCTGTAGCATCAGCATCATCTGTGAGCTGGTTGCAACTGCAGATTCCTGGGCTCCATCTCAGACCTTCTGACGCAGAAACTCTGTGTGGAGTTTAGGGATCTGTTTCCATGAGCTCTCCGTGGGGTGCTACTGCACAATCAAGTTGGAGAACCCCTGCCTCACCCCCTTTTCTCTCTGCAGATAACAAGGGTTTCAGCAATGATTTGCTGGATGAGAGGAATTCAGAGATAGGTAATTGTGTTTCCGATTATCATTAAAACCTTTAATACCCATCTATTTTACGTCTGTTCATTTAATAATTCCTATGTGTCAGGCCTGGTGCTTGGTGGTAGATGTGACCTCATGGAGTTTGTGGTCTAACGAGGGAAGACAGACTGTCACAAAAGGATGGAATTGGAATAAAAAGCAAAGTACGCAGTGCTAAGAGTGCTTGGCTGAAGTGGGAAGCACCAGGCAGGTCTTCTCTGAAGGATGCAATCTTAGCTGAGAACAAAAAATGAAGAGGATTTAATTGAGTGAAACTAGAACAGAGAACACTTTAAGCAGAGAGAGTATAACATTTGCAAAGGTCCTGTGGCCAGAGGGACACACCTTTGTGGTTTTGATCAAATGGGTGAGCCATTTGGATGAAATGACATTCATCTTCTCCCAGTAAACTATCAACTATACAAGTGAGGTAGGGACTTGGCACTTACCCTCTGACCTTCAAGCAGTGACCTTTAAGGGAGGGGATAGCTGATCTTGATAGTCTTGAAATTCACTGTGGTATCCTGTTCACTTTTGTCAACTCTGTAGCCTGGATCAGGGATTGGCATACTATGGCTCATGGGCCATGTCTGGTCCATTGCCTGTTTTTGAAACACAGCCATGCCAGTTGATTTGTGTATTTTCTAAGGCTTCTTTCATGGTTTAATAGCAGAGTTGAGTATGTGTGACAAAGGCTCTATAGCCCTATAGAAGGAATGTCTTGCCTCTTAGCCTAGATGATTCCCCAAGACTTAGCTTTCAGTGTTGCCCCAGTCTTCTTCAAGGCAAAACCTTTCCTCCCTGTTTTTCCTCCTTTTGCAATAAGAACTATCTGTAACTTAAGGTGTGAGGACTTAGAAGGAACTGACTTCTACCTTGAAGCACAAACAAACAAAAAGAAGAAAAAACAAAAACCATTGCCTCCATCAACTGAGCAAAACTTGGCAAATCCCTACCCTGGTTGGTTTCCCAGTGCTGATTGAGTTACTGGAATTTTTTCCATGGACGCCCGGGTTGGGTAAATGTAATAAGGGCTGAGAGTGATGACAATACTGATCTAGGGAGATTGATAGATCAGCCAGGATTTCTCCCCGATGAGGCCATGCTGGGTATTGATGCAGCAATATGTTTGCCTGCTCTGCTTATTAAAGTTTAATGTTTGAAAACTTCTCTTTTGCCTTCTCTCCGATATCTTCTCAAACACACGAGGTAACCACACTAGAGACTGATTAAATCTTTGTTTTTTGCACCAGACTTTGAGGGAAGGTGTTTCTGCAATGGTTAGCCAAAATATGAAATTAATCACCCTGTCTCATTTGTGGCGTTTCCAAAGACACAGTGGAAGAGGAAAGAAAAACAAAGAAAATAGAGGGATTTCGAAGGGCAGAGATAAACCGGCTTCTTGTGGGGTTTTGAGAAGAATTGAGTGAGGTGATTGACTGCATTGCATGGTGGGGCGGGAGATAGGGCTCCAGTACAACAACAGCTTGTTGTGTTCTCAATTCTTGGTTATGTGCCATGGTGTCCCAAGGCAGAGGGATGAGTCCTTGTCAGAGGTCCAAAAGGGGGCAGAGTCTGAACTCTGAATATGCTTTCTTCCCAGACAGTTCTCTGCCATCTCATTGGTGAATCTTGTCCTCGTCAAGTACCTTGATCCCCAAATCCAGACCTTGGGATGCTAGTCTTGCCAGTAGAACCTGCAGAATGTGTGACCTTGAGCAGACAGTTGAGTTGGGTGGCAAAAGGAGTCGTCATTGACCTGTGTCAGGGAAAGCATGACAGAGTTGAGTGTTAGAAGGATCATAGCTTTCTTTACACATGCACAGAATTTGGCAGTGATGAATTACTCTCGGGGTGTTGATGGATCTTGGGTAGGTGCCCAAGATCTGAGTCTGAGAATCCCTATTTTGGAGTGCATGGGAGCACTTATGATGAGGGCTGAGGGCAATGGGATGAGGGACTTAGTGGACAGGAGGTCTTTGCCATGCCTCTCCACCTCCCCGCCCCCACCCCATCACTGAGATTTCTTGGAGGTGGCATGTTCCTCGGCCTGTGGGCCAATGGCAGACGAGGCACATTGACTTGGTAGTCAGTGGGCATGTTTGGGTTGGTGTTATGGGGTTATGAATAGTAAAAATGGAGTTGACAGTGATGAAAGCTGCCTTGTTTGTGGTGCATTTGGAATTAGATGCTTTCTCAGTCCTTTTGGGCTGCCATAAGAAAAATACCATAGACTGGTTGAGTTAGGAACAACAGACATTTATTTGTTACTGTTCTGGAGGCACCAGCAGACTTGGTGAAGGTGAGAGTCTGGTTCATAGATGGTGTCTTCTCATTGTGTATTCCCATGGTGGAAGGGCTGAGGGACCTCTCTGGGTCCCTTTTATAAGGCTGCTGGTCCCACTAATGCGGGCTCTGCTTTTGTGACCTAATCACTTCCCCAAAGTATCACCTCTTAATGCTATCACCTTGGGGGGTAAGGATTCCGACGTAGGAGATTGGGGGAATGGAAGGACAGAAACATTTGGTTCACTGCAGATACCCAGTAGCTTTTGCTCACTGGGCATCTGGGGTAGACCAGTCAAAAGACTTCAGAAAAGAAGATAGTGGGGAAAGGTGATTAAAAGCCCCACTGGCAAATATGGTCCCAGATGCACCCCTCTCCCTGCCTTGTTCATTTTGCTCCAGACATAATCATAGTCTCCTAGCTCTTTGTAGGCATCTCTGCTTATTCTGTCTTCCCTAGCTTCCTCCGTCTGGCTCCTTCTCACCATTCAGTCTGGTTTCAAGTAGCCCCATCTGCAAGAGGTCTCCCCATCTATTCTGGCCTCTCTGGTCACACGGCATTTCACCATCCTGTATATTTTCTTAATCTCACATATCACAATCTGTCATTCTGCTACTTCTAGTTCCTCCTGATGGGTATGTGCAAACAAATGAGGATCTATCTTGTTTACTGCTTTTGACCACAGGCCTGGTGCAGAGAGAGCACCCAGTATGGGAGTGAGAAGGAGCAGGGGTTGCTTTTGGGGGAAGTGGTTTTGCTTTGAACTCCCTGCATTGCCAGAGAGTTTGGTGGTTATTACATCTTTATTTGCAATTGGCTGTCTCATCCCTGTGTTGCAATTCATTTCTAGTTAGAGATCATTTTCAATTAAAAAGCGCATAAACCAAAGCCAAAGCGCTAATACATTTCTGCTCAGTAGAAAGACCCAGATCATGGATTTTATCATTTGCCACCATTGATTTTCCATGAGTAATAATTACATTTTATACACAACATCTGCACTAAATGATATTTATATGTGCAATTATCTGGAGTAACTTTTAATGTTAAAATATATATTTTTTCAGGGAGGGGGATGTTGAGTAAATTGAATTTTTTACTTTTGTCATTGCTTTTTATACAGACAATGCTCATTCTCATATGAAATAATAATTTAGCAATCAGAGCCCGAAATGGTTTTATAAATGAAGTTTGAATTGACATTTCTACCAGCTGGGATGGTAATTTTCAGCTTTCACCGGGGTTGGTGAATTTAGATCCACTCTTGAAATTTACTTTGCTCTTATTATCTTTGAAATCCTCTGGGGTTTTTACTCAGATAACACAGGCACTTCTCTCATCATGCTGGGTATTGTCCCTGCTGTGAAGTTCTTGGCAAATCTCCCTGCTCTTTAGCTCGGCATTCAAGTCCTCTTGCAATGGACACTTTTTTTGTATGGATGCAAAAAATACTTGTTGTGCCTCACCTACATACCACGTGTTCCGTGTGCTGGGAATTGAAATGTGAGGGAGACAGATTTCCTGTCCTTTTCTTGCAACTTGTAGTATAGATGGGGAGACCGACAATTATGAAGTAAATCTAAGTCAGAGATAGTAGACAGTTTCTGTTAATTGGCCCAAGAGAAGCAGAGTGATGAAATAGTTGAGGGGGGAGGATGCTTTGGGTAGGTAGATGATTGATGAAAGCCTCTTCCAGAAGGTAGCATTTCTGAGGAAAAGAGAGTAGTAGGGTGTGTGGAGTGAGTGAGCATGGGGACGAACAGCCAGAGGCCAGACCTTGGAGAGCACCAAAAGTCTCGTTAAGGGGACTGAATTGTAAGAGCAGAGGGTGGGGGGAGGGATTTAGTTGGTGGTGGTGGTGGTGGGTGAATGTTAGTCATTGTTCAATTTGTTTAATTTGTGATGTTAGAAGGTCACACTAGTCCTATTGCAGAATGACAAAGGTTGTGTGTGTGTGTGTGGGGGGGGGAGTGGCGGGAGGCGGGGGAGATGTGGCACCAGGGAGCTCATTTGTGAGGCTTTGGCTTTTGTTTGGGCAGGAGATGGTGGTAACTTGGACAACACTGTAGACAGTGGGGATGGAAAGAAGTGGATGCATTTGAGAAATGAATAATCATATATTTTTTAAACTTTTAAAATTAAAAAAAAAATTTTTTTTTTAACATTTATTTATTTTTGAGTCAGAGAGAGACAGAGCATGAACGGGGGAGGGGCAGAGAGAGAGGGAGACACAGAATGGAAGCAGGCTCCAGGCTCTGAGCCATCAGCCCAGAGCCTGACACGGGGCTCGAACTCACGGACCGCGAGATCGTGATCTGAGCCGAAGTCGGACACTCAACTGACTGAGCCACCCAGGTGCCCCAAACTTTTTAAATTTTTATTAGAGAGAGAGAGAGAGAGAGAGAGAGAGAGAGAGAAAACACGAGTGGGGGAGGGGCAGAGAGAGAGGGAGACACAGAATCTGAAGCAGGCGCCAAGCTCTGAGCTGTAGACACCGAGCCTGACTTGGGGCTCAAACTCATGAACCATGAGATCATGACCTGAGCCAAAGTTGGGTGCTCAACCAACTGAGCCACCCAGGTGTCCTTGAATAATCATATATTCAACTTGATATTCTCTTCTGACAGGTGGTCCCAGCAGATGATACACATCATCCCATATGGGATCATGGGTCTCATGCCCCACATTCTCTGTGTTCCCCATGGCTTCTTCCCCACCTGTTGTCCTTGGCTTCAGAATCTCTCTTCCATGAAGCCTCTGGACATGGTGGGTCTGGTGGCCCCTTTGTCTCTCATGTGCTAAGTTAGTGGTTTTCAGTGTTGGTGTGTGCAGTAGCTCCTGAGAAGCTTAATGTAAGGCAGTTTCTAGAACATCATCTTCTGGGGATTCTTGTTTACTGTGTCTTCCCTGGGGGCCAGGGTCTGACTTTTCACAAGCATTTCAAGTGATGCTGATGCTGGCAGCTCAGTCTGGATCTGTTCTGTCTTCTATCATGTCAGTCGATTTTTCTCTTCTGTTATAGATTATAAGCTCTCCAAGGGTAGAACCAGGTCATATTTCATGTTTACAACCCCCCAGTGCCTGTGCCCAATGCTGTACATGGAAGAGGTACTCACATATCTTTAATATTTTGGATAGAAAATCCAAGAGAAATGACCACTCTTGGTTGTGTGGCTATTCTGCCTGTCCTGGCACAGTTGGAATCACTCTCTTCCCCTTTGCTGGACTTAATTTGCCCAGGTCTTAGATTCCTGCCTCCTTCTGCTTGACAAGACTTAATGATTGTTCAGGTCCCCATTTGAAAGTTAACTCTTCATTGGTGGACAATCAGAGGCTTAGAGAAACTGGATCACTTGACCAAGGCCCCAGGATTACACAGGGCAAGGTGAAAATTAGAACCTTGGAATGCTCTATTGGAATGCTCTAGTGGAATATCTGCCTCCAAGATCCACCCTCCTAACGGCCATTCACCATTTCATTCTGTGTCGTAGCAAATATTTATTGCATGCCTATGATGGTGCCATGTACCAATCTTTTGCTGTCTCCTGTATCTCTCTCCCTATCCTCACAGATCCTCACATGGATTTGTCCTCATGGGGGGAAGAGAGTAGGTCTGTTCCCTCAAGTATCAACCCTTCAAATGTTGGCAGGCAGCTCTTCCCTGAGTTCTTCACCTTTGGCCATATGACATGTCATGACTTTGTTCTTTGCCACCCTGGACGCCTTCCCAGACACACCCTCTTCAGCCAATGTCCAGTGTCCCTCTGAGTGTGGACCCACCTTTGGATGCTCTTGGTCTGATGCCATCAGGGCAGAGTGGGGACTGTCAGCACCTGGCAGGGTAGCCCTTCATTCCATGAGCTCCTGAGGCAGTAACTTCTTTTCCACACAGCTGATTCACAGACTTGCTGCTCTACCAAAGCCAGCTTCCATCCTGTAGTTAGGAGTTGACTTTCAGATTGCGTTTTTTGCTCTGTCTTTTCTATCTGCTCCTTCCCAACTCTTGAGGAAATAGACTGTAAGGACAAGGAATGGGTCACTAAGGGAAGTTCTATCTCATTCACCAGCCATCATAATTTTTAATACTTCTTAACAACATTTTCTTGCAACATTACGTGAACATTATAAAAGAAAACAGGATCATCCATTTTCCACCCAGCCAAGCAGGCTCCCATGTTTCTAAATCAATAAACAACAGAAGAACTCTATGTTCACCCTGTCCATCAAGTGAAAGGGCTGGTGAAGAGGGGAGGGAGAGAGGCAGGGTAAACCTTGCATATTAAGAAGGTTGTTTCTGGAAGCAGATAGGGCTGGGTTCAAACCCCAGGCTGGCTTTGGCTAAGTTACTTACCCCCTCAGAGCCTAGGTTTTCTCATCTGTGAAATGCAGGCAATAATAACATCTCCCTCTTAAGTTTCTGAAGTATTAAATGAGACGGTGCATGCAAATCTTTGAACAGAGTGTGTGCTACATGGTCACTGCTCTATGAATGTCCATCTGATGACGGTCATTATTGGGAGAGGCAGACAGGTGATCAGTGGGGTAATCAGAAGGAGGCTGTGGGCTTAGCTCAGCCAGCACAGGTAACCAAAGGGGGCTTCTCAGAGGAGGGGGTGAATGAAATGGTACAGAGGGCAGCAGTGTGGGCAGAGGGATCAGAACATCCTCAAGGCATCAAGAGAGATGGGGACACTCTTCAGTCCCATGGGATTAGAGAGCTGGTTCTTCTTTCCATTTTGTGTGTCCAGTGGATGGAACCCCTCTAGGGGAGGAATGGGCAGAAGGCTCTTGAGTATTTTTCACCACCCTAGTCTGAGGCTATGGGAAGCCTTCCATCTCAGATCTTGGACTTTGGCCCTTGGTGCCCCATTTCTCCCCTGAAGGGCCTTGCTCTTTCTATCGAGGTCTGGCTGGAGACATGCCTTGTGTTGCAGCTGCTGTAGGTGGCAGCAGAAGCCTGACAAAGCCCATCTTTTTTTAGGGCAGCGAGAGGGGAGGAAATGTAATCAGGACCTGGTAGCCTCCAGCCTCTGTTATCTCCAGAGTGGTTAGACGAGCTGAGGGGGTTAGAGCAGGCGGCAACCATATTAACAGAATTCTCTATTGAGTTACAGCCTTTCTGCAGACATCTGCGGAGTCTGCAGTGTGCCAGAGCCTGTCCCCGAGAGTTGGATCTTTATCAGATCGACTTCTCTTGGCTCCAGACTTCCCTGCCTCAGGGGACCCTGAGAAATAGCCAGGGCAGGGAGACCAGGGTACAGATGCTGAGATGGATTAAGACCTTGACAGACCTAGTCCCAGAAAAGATGATTCCTTGCTGTAGGCCACTCACTGAAAGGCAACAAAGTCTGTTCTTGCCCATGACAGTTGCTTCAATTATTTTTATTTAGAAGTGTCAAGTACACATATCTCTTGTAAATTTTTTTCTCCTTCTTCCCTGGTGCCCCATGGAAGTGTTTAAACCACCTATCAGTCAGGGGCAGTACATCCCAGTGGTTAAGAGCACAGGCTCTTAAGTGCCGTTTGGTGCTGTGTGCCTTTGAGCAAGAGAATTAACCCCTCTGTGCTGCAGTTTCCTCCTCTGTGAGGTATCTCCTATGCCTTCGCTCTTATTTTTGTTCTTACAGGAGGATCTGAGAGAAGCTTTGGTTTTCTGGACAGAAGACGTGCGCCTATGGGAAATTGTTGCCCACTCCCACCCTGCTAACTCTCTTTCTTGTTTTTGTAGCAACATTGAGATCTTAATTCACATACCATACAATTCACCCACTTACAGTGTACAAGTCTATACAACCATCGCCTCAATCAATTTGAGAACATTTTCATCACCCTCAAAAGAAACATCCCCAAGCCACTCATCTACTTTCTGTCTCTGTGGATTTGCCTATTCTGGACATTTCATAGGAAAAAAAAACCTCTTTCCTTCTTTGGTAGGGTCAGCTCTGACCCTCCTCCCCATCCTGTTTGGAGGCTGTCTCCCCAGCCCCCTCATGTGATCCAGAGGGGATGGTGGTGGAGAGAACCTGCCAGCCAGGCCTCGTTGCTCACAGCACAAGCAGCTTGGCTCCAGATTACTCATTTCAAACTCAATTTGTGACTCTGCCAAGAGCAGCAGAATCCCCGGAGCATGTAACCCGATTACTCCCACCCCCATCCCGGGCTCTGGAGCCTGGAGCACACAGCAGGCAGCCTCCCAGGACTGACAGCTGACCAGCGAGCCAGGGCCTGACAGGAGCCTGCTGGGCCTCTGACTCTGCTTGGAAGCACCTGCCCAGCCTGGCCCCAGCTCCTGGATAACAAGGACAGCCTTGGCTTTTGTCTTTAGGCTTCTGAGACAGTTTGCTATGGTGGGGCCAATGGTCCTGACTGTTATGACAACGAGCTTGGCCAGACTCATAGTCCACATCAGCATGATTCTAGAAATGCCTCCATTCAGGTTCTGGGCCTGAGCAGGCTCTGGGTTAAGCCTTCTATGTGCGTGGTTCTTTGTGGAACCCCAGCACTGTGTGTATTACAAGACAGAGGACCCTGTGGGGCCTGCATGAAGTAAGCCAGGCACAGACAGACAAGAGCAAGTGCACCATCTCTGTCTGTCTGTACTGGGTACGGACACTGAGAAGGTGTTAACTTGGGTAACCTTCCCCACAACTATATGGGGAAAGAACAGTGATGGGCTGCCCTTGCAGATGAGGATGCTGTGGCCAAGTTGGAGCTCAGGTGAAGCCAGACATTGTGACTGAAGATACATGCTGACTGTAGCAAAGACAGAAGGAAGCCATTTCTGTGAAATGTCCAGAGTGGGCCAATCCATAGAGGCAGCATGTAAATCAGTGGTTACCAGGGACTGGGGGTGATGGGGCATTTGGGAGGTGATAGCTAAAGGGTACAGGGTTTCTTTTGGGGGGTGACAGTGTTGTAAAATTGTGCTGATGGTTGCATAACTGTGTGAATACACTAAAAACCATAGAATCATAACTTTAGATGGATAAATTGTATGGTATGTGAATGATATCACAAACCTTTTGACGAAGAAAGGAATTGATGTGGCAGGCTGCAGGCTACATAAACTTATGTTACCACCCTTTATATCCAAGTTAAAACCTAAAATTTTTCATCCTCCTATTTAATGCAAGGATCATTGGGGGTAACCCTGAACTGTATATGGCAGGAAGCATTGAGTCAATGTCTTTTGTCTGTCATTTCAGATGCCAGCTTCGTATTTCTACAGGGTGGGGATGGTCTAGGGTGGTCTGCATCCATGCAGTTGGTACTTGAGTAGCATTTGCAGTCCGAGATTCTAGGGGTGATCTGTGTGGGTTGGCAGAGATGCACAGCCTCCTGTCCTTTCTCCTGTACCTGTTGCCCTTAGAGTGGTCTAACTTTGGGGAGAAGCGTGCACACAACCAGACTTGGGTACTGTGCTGAGTGCTACCTCACCTGCGTGGGCCCCTGCATCTGATTTTGCAGAGAGAGTGCCTGTCACATTTTAGTCTTGAATTGTATAACACAAGGCTTCCTTGCAAGAAGGGTAAGAGACAAGAAAAACCCATTCCACCACACTTTTGAAGCCCTTGTTTTTTGAGAGGCTGGTTCAGGATTCCCTGCAAGGGGCCGGTGCATCTTCCCAGAGTACCGTCCAGGGGTTTGGGTGTGATACTAGAGGGGCTGAAGCCTCAGTCTTCCAGGACATATCTGCCAGCAAATCAAATTACCACATCACCCGTTGGTGTGCTGGAGACCTTTTCTTAGGCTCCCTTTCTCCTCTGGCCTTGACTGTGTTTCCCAGAGCTGTGTGCTTTCCAGTTGGGGAATGAGGGAATATGTTGCCTGAATTACAGGCTGGCTCTAGGAGTCCTGGATCCTGAAAACCCACCACGAAGGACAATGAAGAGCTCTGCCCTTGTTTTTTGAACCCACACTGCTTGATGTATTAGTACTCTGTAGACCTGGCTCTGAAATCAGTGCTGTCTTCTCCAGCGTGCTGGGACCCTAAGCCCTCTCATGTCAACCTTCCTGCATTCAGACAGCATCTGCACAATGTGTTTGGGCAGCATGTGGATAAAGAAGATGCTGGTAGTGGTAGGCACAGAGATGCAGGATGGATGGATGCTGCTCATAGACCCTCTGCTGATCTCTTCCTGTCTCTGTCCTTTTCTATCCCCCTGCACTCCATCTCTCCTCCTCCCTCCCCCAGTGCTCTGGACCATTCTTTCTTGGTTTCATCCGAGTCATCCAAGCCCAGGTAGGTGAAGCCAGACGAGAGGAAAACAAACAAATTAGGAATGTCCCTAATGCAAAATGAATATAAATAAGTGTGCAGAGGCTTCTGCTTACCCACTGATTACTCAGACACTGCTCCAGAGGCATAGCTGGCCTAGCTCAGCTCCATGGAAGTTAATGATAAATTAAGCCTATTAATCACCCCAGGCAGTAGGGCCAGCCTGAGCATACCCTGGTAGGAGATGATGCAGCAAGAAGGGAAGCGGGGGTGCCTTACAGCGTTGTTGGGGTGAGACAGATTGTTGGTCTCTAACGTGCTCTTTGTTAAAGTGTTAACAAGTTCTACCCAGTCTGTACTGTTTGATACCATTGCATATTCCAGAAGCTGTCCATCTCAGGAGGAGGGCCTAAACCCTTCCATAACTAGAGATTACTTTATCATCTTCACACCCTCGCTTTGCATTCCCCCATCACCTGCCACAATCTGGCCTCCTCTGTGTTCTTAGGTGGAACTTCGAGTAAAAGTTCCCTTTCTGAGACTGCCAGATCAAAAGTCTTGTTCCTTTCTCCAGCTCTTTGTTTTCTTCATAGTACGTCCCTGGACTGGGCTGCCTGGGTTCAAGTCCTTGTTCTTAGATTAGTTGTGTGTAAGTGCTCTGTGCCTCAGTTTCCCTGTATTTAAAGGGGGATTGATACGTAGCTACCTCACAGAGTTGTCGCGAGGAGGAAGAATGCACATTCACATTAAGTGTTTAGAATGGCACCTGGTACAGAGTAAGCAGGGTTACCTGCTGCAGCTCTTACCACCATGACTTTTTACTCTTCCTTTCCTTATTGTGCATCCCATTTGCTGTGGTCAGAAATAACCTCCTTCCTTTGTTGGTGTTGTCTGTTAGTGTTTTCCCCGGCAGAATGTAAGCTGCATGAGAGCAAGGATTGTCTTGTATCTGCCCGTCCTACACCCTCAGTTTCTCCATCAGTGGGAAGCACATGTGGGTGCCCAGTAAACGTGTGGTGAATGAATGCGCCACGAATTGGTGGGAATGGGAGTGAAGGGGCAACTTCCTGGGGGCTGGGGTTGGCAGGGAGACCTATGTGCTCGGTTTTGGGCTATGAAGATGGTATTTGATGTGGGTCGAATTGTGTCCCCCAAAATGATATGTTGAAGTCCTAATCCCCCGTACCTGTGCACGTTGCCTTATTTGGAAATAGGATCTTTGCAAATGTAGTCAACTTAAGATGAGGTCATACTGGATTAGGGTGGGCCCTGATCCAGTGACTGTTGTCCTTATTAGAAGAGGAAACTTGGACACAGACACATAGGGAAGATAGCCATATGGAGATGAAGGCAGACACTGGAGTGATGCATCCATAAGGCCAAGGATTTCTGGGACCCAGGGGCATGCAGGAAGAGGCAAGGAAAGATTCTTAGAGCCTTCAGAGAAAACATAGCCTTGATGACGTCCCGACTCTAGACTTGAGTCACCCAGAACTGTAAAAGCATGAATTTCTGTTGTTTCAGGCCATCAGGTTTGTGGTGACCTGTCTTGACAGGGCATTTTAGTTAGTTTTCAATTGCTATGTAACAACATATAATACAAAATTAAGAGTTTAATACAACACACCTTTATTATCTCATAGTTTGTGTGGGCCAGGATCTAGGCATAGCTTAGCTGGTTCTCTACTTTCAAATCTCCCAGGTTTCAATCAGGGTGTCAGCTGAGGTCTTGACTGGGCAGAGTTCTCTCCCCTGTGGCTCTAAGACTGAAAGCCTCAGTTCTGGACTGGTGTTGGCCAGAGGCCACCCTCCGATTCTTCCACTCCCACTTGGCTACTAGCTTCATCAGAGCCAGCAAGGGTGAGTCTCCAGCAAGGTGGATGTTGTGATACTCATGTAGCCTAATGACTTTTGTCATGTTCTGTTTATAAAGAGATCACAGGTTCTGCCCGCACTGAAGGGAGAGGAATCCACAGAGCATGTCCACCAGGAGCTGAGGACCATGGGGCACCTCAGAGTGTGTCCCCCACAGTCAGAATGGCAAAGTGAGAGCTGGTTATACCACTGGCATCTGTTGGCATTGTGTTCCTTGTGGTCAAGCTGACTTGGAGGTAGTTCCTATGGCAACCAGCAGACCTGGGGATCCTTTCATGTCCCTCGGGCCATGGGGATTTTCTCTCAGTGACACCTTTACTCAATCAAATTGAGCACAGCTGTATCTAAGGCACTGGAATTATGGCAGGAAGCAGAAATGGGTTGATTTTTCCACTCTCATGGTCTTAGAGTTCAGTGTGAGATTTAGATAGTAAATAACTGCATGCCTCCCAGTGGATGGTTACCCAGTGGGATTTGTGCTTTGATGTCCAAATGCAGGGTGGTGCAAAAGCGGGAAGCCTTGGGGTCTGATGTGGTCCTGGGCAATGAGGATAGAATGTGGCACTTCCTGTGAGTGATGAGAAGGTTATCGGGGCCCTCTGTTGTATTCCCTGCAGCCTGCTGTTTTTTTTTTTTTTTTTAATTTTTTTTCAACGTTTTTTATTTATTTTTGGGACAGAGAGAGACAGAGCATGAACAGGGGAGGGGCAGAGAGAGAGGGAGACACAGAATCGGAAACAGGCTCCAGGCTCCGAGCCATCAGCCCAGAGCCTGACGCGGGGCTCGAACTCACGGACCGCGAGATCGTGACCTGGCCGAAGTCGGACGCTTAACCGACTGCGCCACCCAGGCGCCCCTGCAGCCTGCTGTTTTTAAGGAAAGGGCTTTACCTGTTTTTCATTGATGATGGTGGTCTCCAGTGCCAAGCACTGTGTCTGGCTCATGGTTGGTACTGAAGGATCTATGTTGGTTAAATGAGCACAGAGAGTGAAGAGGGACAGTGGAATGAGAGGTGGTAGCTAGGGTCCAGATGGTTCAGATAGACCATGCTAAACTTTGTCCTTTACTCAAAGAGCAGTGGGGAGCCCCTCGGATGTTCTCCCCAGTCTCCAGAAGAGGGACATCTTTGAAATGCATTTCCAGTAATCATTGTGGGTGTCAGGTGGACAGGGAGTTGGAGGGCATGAGGGGATGCCAAGAGAGCAGATAGTTAAGGGGGACTGGTAGGGCCTGGTGATACATACATGGACAGGAGCAGATGGGTCCAAGAGATGTTTTTGGAGGTAAAAGGAAGAGGGATCAGGAGTGGATATGTAAGTGAGTGGATGAGAAAGAAGGATCCGGGTGGCATCTAGTAGACTGTCATCATTTGGGCATGTCCCTTGAAGCCGAAGGTTATCGTTCAATTTCTTTGCTATTAGTGGGTGGTCACATGGTGTCAGGACACAAGTACATTGATGTTTAAAGTTCAGCTCCACCCTTCACAGGGTGTGCTGCTAAAACTTGGGATGTTCCATTGGCTTTCTTGTGGAATGGACCTAAAATGCCTGCTTTGAGGACCACTGGGAAGATCCATGACTGTCAAAGGAGTGAAAACACCTGGCACATGGCTTGGCACAGGGTGGGTGGAGGTTGAATGTACTAGCTGTGTGACGTCTTCTTGACTCCGTTGCCTCATGGCTAAAATGGGGTCTGTTACTCTATTACAGCAGAACAGACCAACTCAGAACTTGGTGTGAAGTGCCAGTCACTTATTACTCATGCACCTGTGGCTTACCTGGTGACTTGGCTTCTTACTGCAGGTCTGTGAGTCAGCCAGCATAGTGCTCCTAGTGCCCCTCATCCTCCTGGGATCAGTGGGATAGGCAGGACTGTTGTTCTCATAGGGTTGGCAGGGTGGCTGCAAGAGGCAAGTGAAAGCATCTGGAGTCTTCAAGGCCTAGCCTTCGAACCAGCACATTGGTCAAACATTATTCAGGGTGTTTATGTGAGAGTATTTCTGATGAGACTGATGTTTAAATTAGTAGACACGAGGAAAACAGATTGTCCTCCATATGAGGGTGGACTTCATCCAATCAGTTGAAGGCCTGAATAAGAAGTAATTTGCCAGCTGATAGCCCTCAGATTTCTTCTGCAACATTGGCTTTTTCTGCCTCCTGGCATTCAAGTCCCTTCTTCTGGTTACATGCACCACTAGGACACCCTGCAGATTTTGGATTTACCAATCTCCCTAACTGCACTGGCCAATTCCTTATAATAAATCTGTTTTGATGTAGATATACATGTATATCTCTTACTGGCTCTTTCTCTGGAGAACACTGACTAATATAAGTGAACAATGAGTTACAACATGCAAAGCTCTTAAAACCCTGCCTGGCACTTAATAAATGACCCATATAAACTAGGGGGTCTCTGCCTCAGCACTGTTGTCACCTTAGGCCAAATAATTCTTTATTATGGGGGGGCTGTCTTGTGCTCTGTAGGATGTTGAGCTGCATCCCTGGCCTCTACCCATGAGATTCCAGTAGCACCCCCTAGGCATGGCAACCAAAAATGTCTGCAGACACTGCCCAATGTCCCCTGACTGAGAACCACTAGTATAAAGGTTAGTTGTTACTGTTACATGGATGACTGTATGTTGTATAGTCCCTATGACTGTTATTTTTCTTTTGTTTTTTCACTTGAGTCACTTCTGTGTATGGATTTTGGAAGGAAGGAGAGTCACAGCATGACACCGTCAGCCAGGAAAAAAACAGTGCCGTTCATTTTTGCCAATTGACTTCAAAGGAATTGGAAAGTTACAAAGAGCTCAGCCTAAGCACTGGCTCCTGAAAGTTTCTTTGGAAAAACAGTTAGGCAGTTCTTGTCACAAGCAGCAGTGGCTACATTTTAAACAATGGCATGGGCTGAACAGAAATGCACTATCTTGGCTTTTGGTGCAAGAGACGTGAAGCTTTTGGTCTCTTTACTTGATGTTTTCTGGAGAGATCCTAAGTGAGTGACTTTATTTTCCTTGCCATGTAAAAAGGTTTTCATTTTGTTCTCTTTCTCATACACACATACATGCACACAAACACACACCCTATGAACAGTTAATATCCTTGTGAGATAGGTCCCAATTTCATCCCCATTTTACAGGTGAAGAACCTGAGGCTCAGAGAGGTACAGCAACTAGCCTAGAGTGGCACAGCTAGTAACCGAGGCAGTCAGGATTCAACCCTGCTGGTCTGATTCTTTTGTCCAACCTCCTAAACACAATGCAGTGCTTGATCAAGGTGAATCTGATTACATCCCCAAAGGTCTCAGAATTGCAGGGTGGGGGAGACCAGAAAATTTAACTGAGTTGTCACTCCCCTAACTGTGTGGAGTAGATCCTGAATGAAGTGTATAAAGCACCAGGTATTAAAGTTTATGAGTCTATTAATCCATAGCTTTGGAGGAATTAAAGTTTCATATTGATGATAAACCTCCCCTAATAAAATGTAAGGGAAGCAGGAATAAATCTGATTTCAAAGGACCCCAAACCACTTAAACAATTGTATGCAAGATGGATGTGTATGGCAGTGAGGGGGTGATACGTCTTGTCCGGTGGAGGGTACTTTCGTAAAGAGGTTTTTGCTTCTGCTAAGTGGTGGAGATAAAATGATGGATGTGTGCTATTGATTTCATGGGAGTCTGCATGAGGGTGAGCACAGCTGGAGGAGAAGCCCATGTTGCAGCTGAACGCTGCTGAATATGCATTTAGGAGGAGAGGAGGCAAAACGCATTTCGGGTGGCCAATTTCATCAAATAGAGAAAAGCTGGCAAATATACGGCAATCAATCTCCCTCCCTCTCTTTTCTTGTCTGTCTCCCTCTTTTCCTTCTCCCTCCCTCCCTTTCTTATTTTTGTCGGTGGAGAAGTCCCAATGGGAGCAGGTGAGCTATAGGATGTTGGTTTAAACACAGCCCTGGATTAGAATCCAGGCTTTGTCATTTATTTTCTCTGTGACCTTGGGCAATTTACTTAATCTTTGTGGGTCTTGGTTTATTTCTTCTTTTTTTTTTTTTTGACAAACCATTTGTTGTAGAAAAGCTTTATATGAACAGAAAAGTTGCAAAGGTAGTACAGCAAATTCCAATATACTCTGCACCCACCCAGCTTCTGCTACTGTTAATTTTACATTACTGTGGTATATTTGTTAAAGTTATTGTATCAGGATTGATGCATTGTTATTAACCGTGTCTGCAGTTTATTGGGCTTGCTGTGTTTTGCCTGGTTTCTGTTCTAGAACCCCATCCCAGACCTCAGGTTACATAGGGTTGTCATGTGATCCTAAGCTGCTCTAGACTGATGGTCTCTCAGACTGTCCTTTTTTTTTTAATGATCTTGACGGTTTTGAGGAGGACCTGTGAGGTACCTTACAGAATGTCCCTCAGTTGGGATCTGTTTGATGAGTCTCTCCTGATGAGGCTGAGGTTCTGGGTCTGGGAGAGGATGACCACAGACGTAAAGAGCTATTCTCATCACATCATATCAAGGAGACAAGCCATCAACATGAGTTGTAACTGCTGATGTCAACCCTGGTCTCCTGGCTGAGGTGCTTTTGTGAGTTGCTCTTTTCTGCCCTTCCCCTACTGTGGTCTTCGGGAGGAAATTGCTGTGTCAACTTGTACTTAAGGAGTGGGCAGTGATGATCCTGTTCATGGATGGTGGATTTCTTCCTTAAGGGATAGCTTTCCATTCTCCCACATTTATTTATTTATTTATTCAATTATTTATTTACATCAATATGGACTCATGGATATTTATCTTATGCTTTGAGTTATAATCCAGTAGTACGTTATTTGTTTTGTTACTCAAACAGTTCCAGCTTCACCTGGGCCTTAGTTTTTTGAAAGACTTATTTTCATAGGGAATAAATCGGATAATGACAGCTGAGAGTACAGTGAGGTAGGTGAGTGGAAGGAAATTAAAGAGAGTGCCAAAAAGCACCATAATCAAGATAAATAATACATTAATGCAATATTTGAAACACATGAAAATGAATGAAACAAAATTCATGATGAGCAAAATGTCAAATCAAGTGTCATTTCAAATCAAGAACAGGACCCATAATGTATGTAAATTGTTTAACCAGGTACCTGGTATTTAGTACATATTTAAGAGCATTTAGTAGATTAATTCTGTCGGTTCATATGGATGTGCTAGTACATCATTGGTTACTTTCTCAATAATTTGGGTAAAAAGCTACCCTAAAACTTGGTGGCTTCAAATAATCAGTGTTGGTTTAACTCACAAGTCTGTGGTTCAGCTGGGGGCTCTGCTGGCTTGCCCAGGTGGCCTTGTGTGTCTGGGGGTCAACTGTCCATCTGTTGGCTGGTCTTGCATGGCCTCATCTGGAATGCCCATGGTGGCTTGCCTTTGCCCCCATGTCTCTCATCCTTCCGCTGGGGCAAGCGGGCCTGTCTGGGTATGTCTTTGTCATGGTGATGGCAGAGAGTAAGAGAGTATGTGCACACAAGCAAAGCCTTTTGAGGTCCACGCTCGGAATGGTACATCATTATTTCTGCTCCCTTGTGCTGGGCAAAGCAAGTCAAAATGGTAGCTCAGATTCCAGGGGCAAGGGGCAGTAATATCCAGCTGGTCACTGAGAGGAACACAGATCACATGGCCAAGGGCATGGCATGGATACAGGGAGAGGAGTGAAGAACTGGGGCCATTCGTGCCATCACCACAGCCAGGAGCTGTTTTAGGTGCCTGGGGAAGCATCAGGGGACAAAACAGACCCAAATCTCTGCCCTTGGGGAGCTCATATGACAAGGCAATGATGATGACATTGGTGATAAAGAAGACATAACTTAATTCTGTCTCTCAGAAGGCCTGTGGCGACTGTCGGCTCCATGTGGACACATGGGGGTGGTTCTGGCACCGTTCTGTGCAGCAGTCGGCCCTCAAAGGGGCCCCAGAAGCCAATGTAGAGCTGCACTGTTCACTGTTGGCTGTGGGTGGCAGGATCAAGTCCAGGGAAGGAATCCAGCCTCTAGGAAATAGGTGGGAGAGATGCGTTGTTCTTCCAGGGGCCTTCGATCTTATTTATCCACTTCTAAACTAAAATCAAATCAACAGCTCTTACCTTTGCAAGATGGAGGCTGTTTTAATTGAGATATTGGAAGATGTATTTCTTTAATTTTTCCCTAATGGAAAATCCTTAGGCTTGATCAATTTGGGTCAGTTTGAAGCACTTGCTGCTATAAATGAAGTTCATCTAAGGTTACTCATGTTAAAGATCAATATCCAATAGTTGGGGGGAAGTGTGGCAAGTTCTGCTATAGAGAAGTTCTGTGAAGAAGAGAGATTTTCTGGCTCAGGAAAAGGGCCAGGCCACTTAGCCTTCTAATATGTGAGTAACTCGGCCCTGTTGCTCAAGTGGCTTCTCAGACACAGTGCTGGGCACTTGTGCATGCCTGGTCTCACTTAATCCTCATTACAGCCTCATTACACCTGGGGTGTGTCACTGAGACTATGAGTGACAGAGCCAGGATTTGAGCCCAGGTTCTCATCCACTACATTGCCTCCCTGAGAGCTGTTTGCTGATGTCGCGGGGGCTAGCTGAGTGTGTGCTTCCACTCCAGGGGTGGTCAGCAAAGATTACTGACTGGGCATGGGTGGCAATCTGAGCTTTTTATCTGATCTCTGTACAGAGCTGTGAAATCAGGTCAACCTATCTTCCACCATTTCTAATCTTAAAATATTTCCTGTCTCTAACTGCTTCCTGCCTCCCGTCACTTCCTCTCTTCATTCCTTACTCGTTGGCCTTGGATAAGTTAGTTGACCTCTCGGAGCCCTGGCTTTTGGATTAAGAAGCAAAATACCTATGTTTCAGAGTAACAGACTTAAATATCATGAATGTGAACTTGCCTACTCAGGATGGTAATTTTCTTCTCCCCTTTCTCAGTAAACACTCAGGAAGTCTTGATTCCTCTCCTGACTTTCCTTCTTTCTGGTTCTTTTCCTCAAAAATCTCCTGGGAAAGTTGGTGCATGATAATGATGAGATGAATGTGAAGATATAGGAAACAAGGAGAAGGCCATGGAAAGAACATTCGGGTCACCAGGGACAGAAACCTCAGTCTGGCTCAAGTTGAAGGGGTTGGTTGAAAGGAGATAGGTGCATCTCACAGCAGGTTTCCTGGGACTGGAGCTGGGATCTGGGAAATCAGCAGCATTACACAGCCAGCCTCAGCCCCTTATCAGGCTGTGTGGACTGTAATCCCTGCTTCTCTCCACTCAGCCACTTCATTCTCCTCTAGCTACAGACCGGCTCCCTCTACTCACTCATCCATCTGTAAGCTGCCCTTGATGGCTTCTCCCAAATGGTGGCTTATTCTCTGAGTTTGCAGGATCTTTCAGCTTGGTTTACAGTAGATTTTTGGCTCAATATCTCAATATATTGATTCCAAAATCTCAGAAGAGCGGATCTGGTCTGTATTTGAAGACCTATCCAATCCTGGTCCAATTAGCTGTGAGTGATGGTTCTGCCTCTACCAGGGTCTGATAGAGTGAATTCTCTAAGAGGTGTGATTAGGGAGCTAATGCCTGGCATTTCCAATATATTTGACTTACTGCAAACTCAACAAGAGAATGAGAAACAGATCACAAATAGGTCAAGAAGGACTGCCTCTCTTTCCTCACTTCCTTTTAGTTCATTTAGTAAATCTCATCCATGGGCTTAAGAACTGGAGAACAGTGCTGGATAGTGCATTTCTTAAGCTTGAACATTGTATACTTGGTGGCCTTTAATGGGAAAAAATTCTTGTGGAGCCCCAGTATTAATTTATATTAATGTTAAGCTTAAATTAATATTTAAGAAGTATACACATAAAACTACTTATAAATGCCTTATGCTTATTACTCTTACACAGATGTAAAACTAAAATTTATAAATTAAGTACAAACAAACCTATAAAACCAGTAAAATCCAAATTAGCAACATAAATTTAATGTGATGGATGATGGTCCTTGGCTGAAATGAAATCATTTCTCATAAAGTGCATTGGGGTTTGACTGCTGGAGTATGGGTTCTTTGGAATTAGATGTGCTGGACTACTGTTTGCCATATGAGAACCCTACTCATCCATGACTTTTTCTTTCAAAATGACCTTTTCTTGCCCTTCACCTTGATCTTCGTCATGAATGTGTTAAGATCACCTCTGTTCTTTCTCATCAGCTCAAGACTGTTCAAGGTGTGCCACTGGGCACCAAGGAGATTGTAAGCACAACCACAAATGCTTAACATGCAGTAGGATGAACTAATTAGGGAAGTCAACTAGGTGATGCAGAAAGTGCATGCATTGAGTTTGAACAGATGACCTTTCAAATTAAAATGTAAAGTAATTAAAATTTTAAAATTTCCCAGGAAACTCATAAATCGACAAGGATATGTCCATGCTGGAACCCCAGGACAGTACTTAGACTAGTTGCTTAGATGAGTGGATTCTGATTCTATCTCTGTTGTCCTCTAGAGGTACAACCTTCTATTTCTTGATCTCCTCACGGGTGAAGCAAGGCTTCCTGGCCTACATAAAACACAAGCCTATGGTAAGGGATACCTAAGACAGAGTGTCTGAAATTGCATTGAAAATCACTAATTCAAGTGTGGTGGTTATGAGTCAAACTGTTCCTAATTTCATATATTGATGTCCGAACCCCCAGTGCCTCAGAATGTGAGTGTATTTGAAGATAAGACCTTTTAAAGAGGTATTAAGGTAAAATGAGGTCATATGAGTGGGCCCTAATCCAATACAACTAGTGTCTAAGTGGAGATTAGGATACAGAAATGCACAGAAGGAAACCACGTAGGAGAAAACAGCCAGCCACAAACCAAGGAGAGAAGCTTTGAGGGAAGTCAGTGCTGCTGACACTTTGATCTTAGACTTCTAGCCACCTGAACTGTGAGAAGATAAATTTCTGGTGTTTAAGCACCCCGTCTGTGGTGCTTTGTTACGGCAGCCCTAGCAAATTCACACAGTGGCAAAATTGGAAGGTACAAAGTACCGACAAATTGGTTAGCAGATGACTCAAGTTAGGGTGCCAGCAGGGTTGTTTCCCATGCTCTAGGGCAGTTCTTTTCCTGTTCGGATTTTACTTTCTCTGAGACGGGGGAGGTATATAGGTGCCTCTTTTATTATTGTGGAGATGGGGGGGCAGATATGTGCACTTACACCTCATTGATTAAAAAAAAAAAAGCTATTAAATACCCCAGATTTTTTATCTATTGATAGGACAGCCTGGGTGACTTGGTTTCCAAATATTTGGTAACCTACTTATTCTGTTGAGTTTCATTTCATATCATGTCATTTATTCACTTGACAGTTCTTTACTGAGCCCCTACTCTGAACTAGGCACTGTGATGAGTAAATGCTGTATAGTGGTGAACAAGGCCTATATGGCTCTGTCCTCATGGAACTTAAAATCTATTGGAAGCAGATATTAAAGGGGTAAACTAATAAATACACAATTATACAGTGTAGGCTATGTTGTGAAGTATCACAAATAGGATGTTATAAAGATGATGGAAGAGTGTGGAGAGCAGCATTCCAGGCAGAAGTAATTGCCAAGGTATAAGGAGGGAAAGGTCAGGGTGAGAGCAGTACATGAAGGGGAAAAGACAGGAGAAGCAGAGTGTGGGGTTGATTCACCTCGGATCTTGTACGCTAGGATAGAGATTTTGGATCTCTTAGCTATTAGAATTTTTTGAGCTGTAAGTAGCAAAAATCTCAACCTGAAATGGCTTAAACAATAAGGAGATGGATACTTTTTCTTAAGAATCAATCCCCAGTCAGGGCAATGGGGCTGACTCTTTCTGGTAGCTATCTCAACTCCCATCTTCTTAGCTATTTTCCAGATGTGAGTGTTTGTGTGATCCACTTCTGGCCAATGAGGTGGAAATGAAACTGCTCTGGAGTTTGCAAGAAACCTTTTGCACTGTTCTCTCCTCTAATTATTATGATTATGATTATGATTATTAACCTGGACTGGGATGAGATGGCTAGAGCTACAGCAGTCCTCTTGTGACCTTGAGGGAAAAAGGTCATGGGGTATATTGTGTTCTTGATCATGTCTATTTGCTCCCTCTCCTACAAGGATTGCTACACTCTCTTCTTTGTCCTATAGGAGGAGCATGCCTCCCCTGTTCATTTACAGATATGACCACATGACTTTGGCTAATAGAATGTGAGCATAAATGATGTTTGATGGTCTGAGCAGATACCTTAAATGCATTTGGGTACTTGAACTCAGCCTCTGGTTGGAATTCCCTCAGTAAAATGGGCATTGCCCATGTGGAGTCTGGTCCTTTGATCTGGGTCCTGGAAGGAAGTCACATGGGGCAGAGCCACAGCAGCTGCAGCCAATGTACCCCTTGAGTAGGTCATGCATATTGTTGAAGGCCACTGAGATTTGGGGCTCATCTGTTTAGCAAACTGACTAATTGAAATCAACGGGATACCTGACCAGCTCCTTGTTTCTGGAATTCTTATTCCAGAGACAAATAAACCACTATCTGTTTAAACTACTGTAATTGGGTTTTCTGGCCAACAGCATTTCTGAGGAAGGTGAGGAGTTACAGGGTTGGTTGACTCAGAAGCCAGTGGAATCACCAGGGCCCCAGCTCCTTTGAGCTTTCCATCTGTCATGCCTAGTGTATTCTCAAGCTAAGTACGTTCAAGTCTGCAAGTCTGTATAATTACCATCTCGGGTCTAAGCAATCTATGGAGGCTCAAAAAGTCCTGAAAAAAAAAAACCGAAACGATTGTATCCATACACAACTATTTTAGGGTCTACAATTATTTCTTAGAAGCCCCCAGCAGACTTCTCTCTCCCTCCTACCCACCTGCCACCACAAGGTCTCATTAACCAGAACTGGTTAAATGCCCATTCCTAAACCTATCATTTAGGTTCAAAAGTCAGGCCACCCTGCTTAGGCAGATTACCATTTCCCCAAGTCACATGGGGACAAGTAGACACCAGAAAGCAACTGAGGCTCCACCAGCATGGAAGGGAAATTTGTCACTGGATGAGCAAGCAAGAGAGTCTGTTAGAGATCTTTTCTGAAGCCATTTTTCACCCCAAGACTGGTTTGGGGTTTTCTATTTCCTTTTCTCAAAATACAATCTTATTTCAGAGTGTACTGCAATGCTGTCACTTAATGTTGTGTCTATTACCCCAGGAAGTTCACATTTTATCTCCCTGTGTCCCTAGCATTTGTCCAGAGCCGGGCAGATAGCAGGTGGCTAGTAAATGCTGAGGTGGATGGTTGGAGGTGGTGACCCACTGAAGGTGTCAGAGTGTGGAGAGCTGGATGGGAAAAAAATGGCTAGGTTGTAGGATGAGCATAGTGACAGCCTCACTTCTTTTTCCTAGAACCCAGATTTAGTGGAGTGGGTAGGGTTCAAGAAATGTTTGTTGAGTGAATGTATGCTGGAGGCAGCCAAATCCTCTGGAGTCAGCATTCTGTTTCCTTCACTTTGAAGGAGTTAAACCCGTGGAAGTGTTAAGATCTGGGTTCCAATCTTGATTCTTCCCCTTCTTTGTTGTGTATCATGAGCAAGTCCATTTATCTCCTTGAACCTTTTTATTTATCTGTAAAATGGGGCTAATAACAGATCCTTATGTCAATGTTGTAATGTGCCTGAAGCATTTTACATACATAAAGTGTGGTGGGAACACAATTAGTGAAGCACGTTTTCCCCATTCACTTCCTGTGGGTTGGACAGAGGATATGGATGTGGGGAGGGAACGAGTTGCAGAGCCCCCTGGAGGACAAAGGGTCCTATTGCGTCCACCCTGACCCTGCTGAACTGCGGAGGTTAAGAGCCCTTAGCATCCCCCAACTCTTTCTGCCCCGGGGACAAGACAGATGGTCTTCAAATGTGCTTTCTATTTAAAGCTAGATGATCCACAGACACCCCATAAAGTGTGCCATTTGTAATTCAAAGGGCTTGTGTTTGAGAAAGTGCCAAATTCCTTCTGCCAGCCCCACAGGTTGGAGCAATGATGTGCTCTGGAAGAATCTATTTAAAGAAAACGAAATGTGAGATGCTCGATCGTTAGGAGCTGAAACAAAGCCTGATCTTGTCAGGTCCAGAGAATCTGCACTCTGTGTCCCAAACCATGATAACCTGAGCAGAGTGTAGATGTCTGTCCATGGGTGTGACCAGAAGGGAGCCACACTCCCTACCATTCCTTTCTGTCAAGCATTGCCCTCAGTAGGCTCTTTGAAAATTCTCTGGGGAGGGACAACCCAGTAAGTCACTTAAAAATGTGTGAATTTCGTATTTAATTGGAGACTTGGTCCATCAGGATTTCTTGGGGGGCGTCTGAGTATTCAGGAGCCCTGAGTGGAGGTGAAGGGGATAAAGGGTTGTTTTCATTTCAGCAAAGCCTCTCCTCTCCTGTAAAAGTTTGGTTGTAGCTGCTCTTCTTTTGGTCCCGCAAACTTGCTGTCCTTCCTTGAGACCTTTGCATATATATGGCTCCACCTGCCAGGCGTGAGCATTCCTCCTTTTCACTTCATTAATTCCTATTTATCATTCTGATTTCAGACCTTTCATCATTTCCTCTGGACAAAATAAGAGGTTAGCAAATGTGCCCAAAGTCCTACAACCAATCAGATTTGGATTCCCCTTCACACAGCCTGATTTCAAAGCCCACAACCTTAATCGTAATGACAGGCTTGCTAACCACAAACGTGTTACGGATGCTTCCTGCACACTGGGCACTTCTCTCATTTCCCTGACTGACAAATCCCCTTCTCTGTCTTCTCTTCCCGCTCCATGGGGGCATTTCCACCAGACACCTTATCTTAGTTGTAATTTCAAATTCTTTTGTATGATTCTTTGATAATGTCTGTCTTCTCTAACAAAGCATAATAATAGGGTGAGGAATTTGCTCCTTCTCTATACTGCTTCCCCAGTGCCTAATATGTAAGTCTTCAGTAAATATGTTGACTGAGTAAAATGGAAAGAGGGTTGGAATGTTCTCAGGGAAGAGTGGCTTTCATGGAGAACTCCCAAGGTGGCCCAGTCCTGGCCTTCTTCCTTGCAGGGTCAGGGACTTGGATCGCTATCCCTCATTTGAGCAGACTTGGGGATTAATAATCAGCCCTGACATTTATTTAGTGCTTCTGAGATTTACATGAACGATTTCACTTGTTTCACACAGCAACCCAACAAGAGGGCTACTAATTACTCTGATTTTATAGTGAAGGAAACAGAGAGGGTAAAAGGCTTAGGTAAAGTCACACAGGAAGGGGGGAGCTCGGGTTCACAATCAGACAGGCTGGCTCCAGAGCCCATGCCTTAAATCTTACAGGGCTTCCCATTAATGCATACACTAAGTGCTGACTTTTTAATATTAATGCTCAATAGGACATAAAAGGTCCAAGCCTTGCCTGTTGACTTGAAGGCAAGCCTCACCATAAACCAAATAGTCAAGTGAAGTCTGCTTAGGAAGCATGACCACAGAGAGAGGGGAACTGATGTCAAGACTGATGCTTGGGGACAGTGCGACTGTGACAGTGTGCTGTGCAGTGTGGGTGGACCCACCCGTAGTAGTGGACCGGTGTCACAGGTGAAGCACACTGACTCCTGGGCAGTGTGTGGGTAGATGCTACCAGTCTCTCTGTTTCTCTTTCCTGTGTCTCCCTGGCTGCTCAGGCTTCTGTCTGCCTTCAGGGAGGCTGAGGCCACAGTCTGAATCTAAGTAAGCCACATGGCTTGGGAACTCCTCTGTCTTGGAAGTGACTCTACTTATCTCTCTGACCTGATATTTGTGTCCTGATTTTATAATTAATCTTTCAGAAGGAAGCTTTAATTTCTCTAGTTTCCAGAGTCTTCCCTGCCCTAAACAACTAGATCTATCTCGTTCCCCTTTTTTGAAGCTCAGAGAGGCTGGGTAATTTTCCCAAGGCCACACAGCCAAGAGGGAAGAGCAGTCACCCAAACTTCGGTCTGTTCACTTGCAGAGTCTGAACACCTAACCTCCAGCTATACCCTTCTCTCTTCCCCAAGATAAACCTACATTTTATAAAGCACATGACCGAGTGCCTGATCTGTGTCTGTATGTGTCTGAGCCACAGATGTGAGAGGGCTGCAGGACATCCAGGTCCTCTAAGTAGCTCCCAGTCTCTTGTGGAGTCTTCATACCTTGGTGTTTGGAGCTTCAAGAGACCTCATTGTCATGAGCCTTTGGGTTGTGTTTTTGATACCCCAGGTAACAAGGTGGGGTTATCTGAGAAAATATTAGTTATCAGTTTAATTGTAAAGCTTAGAGGTTCCCTTGAGAGCATGTACAGTGACTGCTACCTTTATGAGGAATTTTATGACTCTGAATTGCCTGTCAGGATGTTTAAACAGCCCCTTGGAGCATCTAATAGCACCCTCATAGTCATTACCCACCACTAATGGGTGCTGAGCTTTCCAAACACCTATTTACTGCATGGATTTAGTCATCCTGGAGGACCCATTTCTGATTAAATAATACATGATTTTAAAATGTCTAAGTACAGTATGCATGCCCAAGGCTGTACTTCTGGGTCCTAAGGTTCTCCGGCTATAGACATTCCCATGGAACTTCCTTGTTGGGGACCTACAGCAGTATTTCTCTTTGTCAGGGGTTTGAAGCTTCAGTATCTATCCATTTGCCTTGGTGGAGTGAGTGTAGGAACTGCAGGTTCCTGCGCTCCACCCTCGAGATTGACTCAGTAGGTCTGAGATGGGGAATGCGCATTTTTAAGAAGCATACCCAAGTGATGAGTCCATGAATATTTATGACACACCTACCTTGTGTCAGGCTGTGTACTCAGTAGCGGGACTGTATCTGAGAACAGAGCAGACCGGATTGCTACCTGCCTGACACTTAGTACCTAGAGGGGACACAATTATAGGGCAAAGCAATCTGTGATTTCCCCCAGAAGTTTTTGGTTTCTTTTTTTCCTTCTCTCGTCTGATCCTTTATACTCTACTTTTGTAATTATTACACTGAAATTTTATTCTAGTTTGGTTGCATGCAGCCAGAGACACTGGCTCCCGACCTCCTTCTTGCTTGTGCCAAAGACCCCACTCCCTCTCATCAGCCCGTTATGATTTTTCAACCATGTCCTGTGGAAGAGAAGACTCCCTCAGGCTGTGCAGATGTTTGCAACTTGTCTCACCTTTTAAGGCCCCAACTATAAAATCATAACTTACCTGCCTACAGGTGCATGACCTTGAGGCCCTTTTGTTATGATTTGAGTTGTGCCCCCAGAATTCATATGCTGAAGTCTTAACCCCCAAGTACTTGGGAATATAGCCTTATGTGGAAATAAGGTCAGTGCAGGTGTATTTAAGATGAAGTCATATTGGAGTAGGGTGGGCCCCTAGCCCCATATGACTGGTGTCCTTATAAAAGGGAAAATTTGGACACAGGGAGAATACCACATGAAGATTGGAGCTATTTGGCCACAAGCCACAAATCACCAAAGATTGTCAGAAAACTTCCAGAAGCTAGGAGAGAGGCCTAGAACAGACCCTTCCCACATGGCCCTCAGAACCCTGCTGACACTTTGCTTTTGGAGTTGTGGCCTCCAGAACCATGATGCAGTTACATTTCTGTCAGGGTACCCAGTTTGTGACACTTCATTACAGCACCCCTAGAAAACTAATAGATGCTTTGAGCCTTAAGATTATTTATTTATTTATTTATTTTTTGAGAGAGAGTGAGACTGTGCATGTGTGCAGATGAGGAGAGGGAAGGAGAATTTTAAGCAGACTCCATGCCCAGCACTGAGCCCAGCAGGGGCTTGACCTCATGACCCTAAGATCATGACTTGACACTTCATCAACTGAGCCACCCAGGCACCTCAGGATTTTTGAATCTTAAAAGTCTTACTCCCAGCAGTCCAAGAGACTGGCCCCATGTGCCTACCTACACCATGCTCAGGTCTGTAGCAAGACCACATCCTAATGTAGTAATAATGAAGATGATTATAACAACCTTATTCTCCATTATTGACCACTTTTATTGTATCTTTTGCTTCTCTCATCTATTGATCTTACTGACCCTGTGAGTAAAGCCTCTAGAATATGTTTTCCAATATGCAATTGAGGTTCAGAGATATGAAGTGACTTGCCCAATGTCAAATAGCTAATAAGTGGGATGGGAGGGCAGATCACTTGACTTTAAGGCACAGATTTAACCACTACCCTATAAAGCCCGAACTCTACTATAAATACTGATGTTTAGAAGGAATTGCTCTCTAAGGCAGGGCTTCTTAACATCAACATTAGGGACATTGCAGCTCAAATAATTGTTTGCTGTGGAGTGCGACTGCGCATTATAGAACATTTAGCAGCATCCTTGGCCTCTATAGCAAACTGTCCCATCCCCAGGTGTAACAACCAAAAATGTTGCCAAAGAGTGCTAAATGTCCCGTAGGGGCAACATTGTCCCCAGATGTGAACCACTGCTGGACAGGTTGTGTCTTTTTAAATCACAGCCCAATTGGTCCAGAAAAAGCATTGTTAGGGAAGCTTGCTCAGAAGAGGGTTTCTCCACCTTGAGTAAAAAATGCTGTCCATGTGGGCAAGAACCTGTTAATCAGCACACTGCAGGCTCTGGGGTGAGCTGTAGCTCCAGCAAAAAAGGAAGGGAAAAACAGGGATTGAACGGTCAATTTGGGTTAACATTTGTCCGTGTTGCAATAGATCTTTAAAGTGTGGAGGAAGAGAACTGGGAATTCGCCTAGACCTGGAATAGGGGAAATATGATTGTTTTCAGCTCACTATTCACTTCTTAAGTACCTTTTGGCAAGGGACAATGGTGAGAGGCTTTAAGAGCTGTATTTGAGTCTTGGCTCTGCCGCATCTTAAGGTAGCATCTCAGAGGCTCAGTTTTCTCAGCTGTGTGGTAGGATTAACAACACCACACACCTTATAGCGTTGTTGTGAGGATTAAGTGAATTGATGATAATTAAGGTGCTTAAGGCATTGCCAGGCACAACTTAAGAGCTCATCAAATATGTAGCCTTTATAAGGTCTCATTTCCAGTACTGCGGCTGGGATATAGGGACACAGCAAGTTGTTCTTGGTCTGGGTTTCAACCTCAGAACTACTGACATGTGGGACTAGATAATTCTCTCTGGTGGGGGCTATCCTGTGACTTGTAGGATATTGAGAGTGTCCCTGGCCTCTACCCACTAGATTGCCAGTGGCACTCTATTCCTGTAGTTGTGACAACCAAAGGTGTCTCTGGACATTGCCAGATGTTCCTATGTGGGCCAAACTGCCCTTAGTTGAGAGGCACTATTGGAGATCATACGTTCCTGCAGGACTTCCTACTCAGCGTCAGCATCTCTTGGAAGCTTGTTAGAAATGCAGAATCTCAAGCCCTGTCTCAGACTTACTGACCAGAACCTGCATTTCAATAAGATCCCAAGGTGACTCACAGGCATATTAAGGCTTAAGGAGCAGGGCTTTAGGGAACTAACCCACAGGCTACTGCACGGAGTGGGTGCTGTGTGAGTTGAGTGAATGAATTGTGGCTAAAACAAAACTTTTTCCCTTAATACTCTTAGAGTCATTGAGCTCCGAGCTTGCTAGCTCACGCACAGGTCTGAGATTAGTGCTTTACTGAAAGTCATATACCCAGAAACCCTAGTTCCATCGTGCCCTCTTGGATCAGGTGAGTTGGGGTAGTGGGTGGTGGAGCAGACGGAGGCAGCTCTGGGCAGTTAGGACATGTGCCCAGTGTACTCCCAGCCTCCGAGGGGTTTCTGCCCTTTCCCTCTCCATGTAGACACCATGATATAGATAGTCTGGGATAGGGACCTGGAATCAGTGTTTTCAAAGGTTTCCCAGATCATTACAGTGCTGCTGAAAAGCTAAAGCGTCAATTATGTCCTGTCATTTTTTTTTTTAAGTTTGTGTTGCAATGCATTTATCAGAGAGCTCATTGGAAGTAGCTTCAGACGTAGTAGCTTCATAATTTTTCTTATTTTTCCCCTGAAAGTGCAGCAAGGGTGAATGGAGCAAGAGAAGGCACTGTTTCTCATGGTGGAGTAGGAGATGGAATAAGAAAGGGGAGTGGGCACATTGAGAAGGTTGATAAGCACTCTTTGTTGTGGGCCAGGAGCTGGCCACTCTGAATTGGTGGACATCCCAGTTCACAAAGCCCCTTTTGCAAGCCTTAAGTCTGAAATGTCAAGCACAATTGCAGAGATGGAACGTTAATGCTTTGAGAAAAAAGCATCGTATTTTAACAGGGCTTGTGATACCTGCTGAGCCAATTCCAAAGGAAATATGCCTTAATAAATACTCTTGCTGGTGGTAATGAGAATGAGGCTTCAGTGTGGATAATATCACGGGGGAGGAGAGGATGAGCGGCAGGTAGACTGAGAGAGGCTCCCTGCTTAGGAACCCATTTTCCTGTTGGTGGTGTGTGTGCACGTGTGTGTGTTCCAGAGATGCACAGAACATTTAAAGTCTGAGCACACTCCATGACAACTTCACATAGAGGCTTGGATGAAATCCCTCCTGGGCCCCAGTAGCCATCTCAGCATGGATGAGGTATTATCAACTCCTGATGAAGATTGATTTTAAAATAACTGGGTTCTCGAAGATCCTAATTCTGGAAATCAATTAGATTAATTGGCCTTGTAAAACGACCGTGTGGAATGTGTTTCAAGGTTACTGGGGAAATTCTGAACCCATCAGAGTGATTAGCTTGCAGAGTATGATGTGGCCTGTGCTGTTGGTGTGTTTGATTTGGTATACAGTGTGGCTGTGCAGTGGAGCTCGGGTACCTTCTCCCGAGATGAAGTGGGAAGGGGTGTTCATCAGAGCTCTTCAATGCAAGTGACAGAGTGACTCAGGGTGATTTAAGGAGAACAGGAATTGTCGAGATGTCGATGAGGAGCCCACACAATCAGAGTCCATGTAGCCAGGATCATTGCCTCAAAATCACACTCCTGAACTACCCACATGCAATAGGGAATTTCTGAAACACAAGAAGGAGGCTACAGGTGCTATGTGGCCACAATGACAAACTTTGTAGTAGAATAGACATTCATTCATTTACTGAGAAAATAAAATATTTGTTGAGCCAGTTCTATGTGCTTGGGAAATCACAGTGAACAAAACAGAAATAATTACCTTTTGTAGGGCTTGTATTCTATTGAGAAGAGACGAAAGAATAAGAGCTGGGTTGACAAATATGGTAGCCACTAGCCAGATAATTAAATTCAATTTTATTAAATTTTACTTAATTGAAATTAAAGTTAAACATCCATTTCCTTAGTCACATAAGCCACAGCAAAAACAATTTTAATGTTAATTTATTTTTGAGAGAGACAGACACACTGTGTGAGCGGGGGAAGGGCAGAGAGAGACGGAGACACAGACTCTGAAGCAGGCTCCAGGATCCGAGCTGTCAGCACAGAGCCTGACATGGGGCTGGAACCCACAAACAATGAGATCATGACCTGAGCTGAAGTCAGATGCTTAATCAACTTGGCCACCCAGGTGCCCCAGCCACATTTTAAATGTTCAAGAGCCTGGGGCACCTGAGTGGCTCAGTCAGTTAAGTGTCCAGCTTCAGCTCAGGTTATAATCTCACAGTTCCTGCAGTCAAACCTGCTTCCAATCTTCTGTCTCCCTTTCTCTCTGTCCCTCCCCTGGTAATGCGCATGCTCTCTCTCTCTCTCTCTCTCTCTCTCTCTCTCTCTCTCTCAAAAATATACATTAAAGTGTTCAAGAGCCACCCAGGGCTACTGGCTATTCTGTTAGACAGCTCATGACGACAAAGTCCAAAATCTCATCAAATCACACCCACTCATCTAAATTATCCAGATTCAGGATGGCGGAGGCTTTGGGTATGATTCATCCTGGGGCACAATTTCTTTCCGTCTGTGGACCTGTGAAACTGAAGAAAGGTAGTTTACCCCCAAAATACAGTGTTGGGGCAGGTTTGAGATAACATTGTGGTTCAAAATAGAAGAAAAATCGACGGTCCAAGAGAGTTGGGAGACGTAAGCAGTTCAGAAAACCAGCCAAGAGAATTCTGTAAGGTGTGGTCCTATGGGTAATCCTTTGATTTGCAGCTCCAGCCCCTGGGTCATCCTTGCTTCTTCATATAAGTTTGCATGTGTTTTGCAATTGAATAGTGTTATCAGTCTGTTTTTTGATTATAGATTTTGGGGGACTGACAGCTTTCTTTGATTTTGCACTCCCCTTTTCAGTCCAAGCTGGCAGTGTTTCTGTCCATAGAAGTTTCTCAAGAACTTTGTGCATGTCCCAAAGTTCATTACATTAGGTAAGAGGCTTGTCCATAGATATTTCTAAGATAATTTCTAATTTTGGCTTCTGCTGAGATCGCTGAACAGGTCTCTGAGTCATAACTGTAATCTCTTCAAAGAGGTTTTTTTGGGGGTAACTGAATAGTTTGATACTTCAGTTTTCCTGATAAATTAGCAAAAGGTTGTGCAGCCACACCCTTGGATTTTCTCTAGAGCACCCTTTCCAGACAGTGCATCTCTTATATTTACCATCTTTTGCCATCTGGGCAGGCTTAGAAGTTTCCAGATAATCTAGTCCTGCTTCTTTTTTGCTTAACAGTCCATTTGTTTCTTTCCACTCAAAGTTTACAATAAGCATCAAGAAAGAAATACCTTCTTCCTGGCTGTAAACCAAAAGGCATTCCCAGCCTCTAGAAGCCACTGCATTCCTTGGTTTATGGCCTCCATCTTCAGACAGAGGAATGACTGATATGGTTCTTCTCTCTTGACTCTTCTCTGATCCAGCTGGGAAAGAGTTTCAGCTTTTAAGGACCCTTAATTAGACTAAACTCAGTTGAATAATCCAGGATAATCTCCTAAACTACAGGTCCATTCCCTTAATCACATCTATAAAGTCTCTTTTGCTGTGTAAGGTTACATATTCACAGGTTCTAGAGATTAGGGTATACAGATCTTTTTTGGGAGTCCTCATTCTGTCTGCCTCAAGAGTTATATATACAGATTTACACTCAATGAGAGAGGTAGGACCCTCAGATAATCTGTTCAAATTAAGAGCCACAAAAATACAAAGAATGTCTTCATATCTTTGGTGACACATCAACCTGGGGCTCTGGAGCAGACCTGTCCCAGTCCCACAGATAGAAAGCTGTGGTTGACTGGGGCAGGGACATTTGTGAAAACACTGATAACCAGAATATCTGCTCTAGGAGGAGGGAGTGAAGGCATAAAGCATAGGGGTTGTGAGCCTGAACTTGTCAGGTAGGTATGGATTCAAATGCCAAGTGGATTCAAGTCCACTTGACTTTGAACAAGTTTTGAGCCTTGGTTTTCTCATCTGTAAAATGGGGATAATGAAAACACCTATGTCAAGAGTAACTGTTAGGAGTAGACTCCACAGAATAAAACCACACAAAGCCTTGAATACTATGTCTACTGCACACAGATGGCTTTCTGAGAGACCTTGAAGAGGTTGGCAGATGTATGCTGATCTTTGACATGCTCCCCAGGACAGACCAGATCTAGCCTTTCAGGCTTCCATTGCCTTCCAGGGAGCTCATAATCCTAAGACACCATACTGGTTCCAGGTGTGTGGTTTGGATGAACAGTGGGAAGTGATGGAAGAAAAATGGGTCTTGGAGAGGGATTTTGGCTTCAGTCCTGAGGGACAGTGTGGGGGAATCACTCTCTATTCCTACTACTTGTTTTTAAATCTGTTGTAGGGGAGTGGTGGAAACCATTGATTTACAAATAGGAGATTATGAGAGTTTTTCCATGTTTGAATTTTTTCCCTCCAAATTATGGTCTTACGTCTGGGACAGTGGGGAGGAACCTAAGTAAAACCAAACTTTGAATTCTGCTTAGATACATATTTTAAGCATTATGATCTTGCAACTTGGATTTGTAATTGGAAGAGTGATATGGAATCTTTAATAGGAATTTGTTTCAATCACAAGGGAACTTAGGAAGTAATATTTAAGAGGTAAATAAGCATTTTTAATGCATATTTCAAGGAGTATTTTGGCTTTAACAGGATAAATTTACTTTTGATTAGAGAAAGTACATTTTAGCATTTAACCAAGATCAGAGTATTAAATTAATACACAGATTTTTCTCTCTTCCAATTTCTGCCAATCTTCTTGAATGGAGAGTAATTATTTTTCTAAAGCTAAGAGACAGATAAGGATGAAGGTGTTAAAAAGCAAGAGTGCTGAACAGGGAAGCAAAGGAAGCCGAAGGCTTTTTAAAAAGGATCTAAGGTCTTAGATATTCTTTGGCACTGCCGAAACACCAGTTTGTTTATGCCCTCGAGCATAGAATTCTCCAAACTATTGACTCTACCTGCAGGCTCTTTATAGCCAAGCACAGGAGAAGGGAGGTGGAAATTTCCATGTTCAAACATCTTTAGAAAGATATTAGCATAAATAAGTTAAACTGCTTTTATTAACACTAAAAAAAAAAAACTTTTCAGAGATGATGTGTATTGTGAAATGTTAGGAGTGGGACAAAGTAGCCAAAAATTTCCCAACTTACTAGACCATAGACTTTGATATATTTGTTGGTTTGTCGTGTGGTACACTGATGGAATGTTTCAGAGCTTAAGTTTGAGGAACAATTCACATTTCTGTATGTAAATTTCACTGAGGTTAAAAGGAGTGCTTTAGTAGCACCTAAAGAATCCACACTAATTGTGTTACAGTGACATTTCTTAAACTGTTGCTTAACGAACCACCTATATCAGAATCACCTGAAGGGTTTGTTAAAAATCCAGAGCCCTGAGTCTGATTTTACATCTGTTGTCTAAGAAACTTTGAGGCTAACATCCTGGATGCTGAACTGAACTGTGGGTCACCAGCATCAGCATTGCCTGGGAGCTTCTTAGAATGTGGAGTCTCAAACCCATCCCAGGCCTACAGGCATCTCTGATTGTGCATTTTTTAAATTTTTTTTTTTTTTAATGTTTTTTATTTATTTTTGGGACAGACAGAGACAGAGCATGTACGGGGGAGGGGCAGAGAGAGAGGGAGACACAGAATCGGAAACAGGCTCCAGGCTCCGAGCCATCAGCCCAGAGCCCGACGCGGGGCTCGAACTCACGGACCGCGAGATCGTGACCTGGCTGAAGTCGGACGCTTAACCGACTGCGCCACCCAGGCGCCCCTGATTGTGCATTTTTAAGAAGATCCCTAGGTGGCTGGTATGTGCACTCAAAGTGAGAAGCCCTCAAGTGGAAAATAAGGCATCTCATTTTACTTAGGTATTTATATTCCTTTATATCTTGCTCTAATCATGTGTTTTTAAATAAAAGGTATTTGATTATAGAGTTCTGTTTTAGTTGAAATCATAATTAAAGGGATATATAGGATGACCTCTTTCTTCCTTTACTACTCTGTGGCAGGCATTGTTGTTCAGATTAGGGACCTATTTAAAGACAGCATTGTTATTGCTGTCAGTGTATACTGACTTCATTCAAACCGCCCAAGGAAAAGAGCCTCTTGAGGACTAGTCCTACTCCCAATTTATGGACATGATGATAACTGTCGGATCCAGAGTATGGAATGTCTGTCAGGAGTAATTGACTGCATGTAGCTTAATTCCACCTCCTCTTCCATTCCATCCTTGAAATGCTTGTAGTCACCTCGGTTTAATAACTCAGATATTGATTTTACTGAATATAGCCACCTTGCATGTCAGTCTGGGAAAACAATGAAAGAACAGATTTTGAGTGGACAAAAAGACCACCCAATACTTTCACTGTTGTTTACAAATGCATTGATTTTTTTTTTTTTTTTTTTTTTTTTTTTTAGCAAGGGGAGCCAAAACTGTCAGTTTGAATACTAGTTTCATGAGTTTTTGAGTAAGTAGGCCACAATTATTCTTTATTTCTTTGTAGGTGTTAAAATTTGATACTTCGCCATCCATGCTAATGGATGATAAGACAGGGTCCCATAAGGTTCAATGTCTGCTCAGTGAGTGACCCATTCCAGAAAACCTAATCTGGCAGTTAAAAAATCATTTTAGGAGTTATTCGTAAGGATTAGAGGGAACTGTACCTGGTGCTCCCCCATGGCTAAGAATAATACCTGTCTCTACCATCAAGAATGACAGTTTTCATAGTTCACGAGACATTGGCTGGTGTTCAGAAGCCTTCTGTCTCAGTGGTAGGGAATTATCAGCCGGAGACTGAATATAGCTCTGCTCCTATCTAATAGATGTTCACAGTAAGACCTGAAGGGATCAGATTGTTTCCCAGTAATGTTACTGCATCCCAGAACAAATCTCAAGAGTATAAGAACTGGGGGGTCTGGCTGGCTCAGGGGGTAGGGCGTGTGACTCTTGACCTTGAGATTGTGAGTTCAAGTCCCAGTTAGGCGTGGAGCCTATTTAAAAGAAAAAAAATTTTTAAAAATCTGTAAGAATATAAAAATGTCCAGCTCAAGCAAATTGTAAAGAATCTTGAAAACCTAAAAGGAGGAGAAAAATTAATCAGTTGAAATCCATATGGAACTGACACAGATGTTAGAATTAGTGGAGAAGGATGTGTTTACATAATTAGAAAAATGGAGGACATAAGAAGACCCAAATCAAAACTCTAAAGATAGAAATCTATGAGAAAGGGAAGCATATGCCCACATAGATATGCAAGAACATTCATGGTAATTTTATTTGTAATTGCCAAATACTAAATAATCCAGTAGATGGAGAATCAATTTGTGGCACAATCATCCAATGGAATACTGTTGAGCAATAAAAGGAATGAACTATTTGTATGTGCAATAACATGGATGAATCTCAGAAGCTTTATGCTGAGTGCAAGATGCCAGAGAAAAAAATAATGCATACTGTATGATCCCATTTATATGAATTGTAAAAATATAAAGCAATCTATAGGGACAGAATGCAGATCATTGGTTGACTGGGGACAGGAGTTGGGGGTGGGAGGGATGGATAACACAGGGGCACAAGGATACTTTTGGAGCTGTAGGTATATCGCTGCCTTGAGCGTGGTGATGGTTTCATGGTTGTGTGTGTATGTGTGTGTATAAATGGACACACACACATCTCATGAATCAGGTGAGAATCCACCAGGAGAAAGATAGAAGGCCCACATGGGTGCTTCTGCCAAATGAAATGCCTTCTACACTGTGTGTACATCTTCTGTTTGCTTTTTATGAAAATTGTCTTGGCTGGTAGCACATGGAGGGTGATATCACTTAATATGGTTCTGAAATAGTTCATAACAATTTGGGCAGGCTGCAAAGCCGAATTTTGTGGATCCTGTCCTGAAAAGGGAGATGATCCTGCAGGAACCCAGCTTTGGGGGATTAACTCTTGAGCATCCCACTGCATTTGCTTTCTCCTCTGCTTGCATATCTCCTGCGGTTGTCCCTGAGGTGCCTATAAGCAACTGGAAAAATTACTGAGAAGGAACAGAAATGCAATCAGTATTTGGCAGAGCCTGGGAGATCCACCTTTCTGGCTGCAGACATTTCTATCTTGTTATTCCACTCTCTGAGCTTGACCATTCTGGGGTGAGCTCTGCTCTCTCTGCTGGTCCCTCACTCATAACTGTGCTTATGGTTACCCCCAATAACTGTGGTCTGAATGGTAATAGTGATCAGAAGAAAATTGTACATTATCACAGTGTAGATAAGTAATGGGCAGAGGAAATCTATCTTGGAGGTGGTTCTGTTTGGCGAAGTTACATTTAATGGTTAAAAATACTTGGGAATGAACACCTTGGTGGAGGGAGCTTATGCAGAAAGATGCAAATAGGTGCAGATGTGATAAATTAGAAGATGATGCAGTCAGTTCTGCTGTAAGTGACATTTGTGTTCCTAAAAGTCACTGCACTGTGCTCAATTGCATGGTAAAACCACGTAGGAAAAAATGGTGTTGGAGCAAATGATTAAAAAAGTTCATCAGTGGGACATGTAAAAAAAGATAGAAACCTGATAAGAATGGTAGCAAGTTTCACACACGTTAAATGGCTAAGAAATACGTGTCCTGAAAGCATGTCACACTTTACCTTGCAAAAGACCTGAAGCTTGGTGTGGTGAAAGTGAGCATTGGAAGGATTCGAATTGGTGAGTAACTGAGGATGATGAACGAGTGTGTGTGTGTGTGTGTGTGTGTGCACGCGCGTGTGTGTGTGCGTGTGTGCACACACCCTTGTGTTGTGCATACTTCTAAGTGTCTTGGTTCAGCTGGTTACAGCTTTCTTCGTTCACCTCATGCTCCTCACAGACAGAATCATGCATAAGCAAATGCAAAATATGTGTTATGCTCAAATTGTTCCCTAATGTAACAGTCACATTGGAACAAATTCACATTTTCAAAACAAGCGTTATTGTAGACCTGAGTGTGTCAGGGGAGAGAGAGAGAGTGTCTGGAGGAGAATTTGAAAGGAGTGTTGGGGGAGGACAGTGACCGAGGTTATATGGGAAAGAGTCTAGAGTAGTACTGAGCCTTCAGATCATAAGAACAACGAGTTGTGGTACCTGTACTTTGTTGTGCTGCTGTCAACGAGCCAGGAGATGGTGAGCCCCCACTTCCTTGTCTATCCTGCCAGAATTGCTGCATGGGAGGGACCAGAAGGGACAGCTCATTCTTTTAATGGTGCTGTGAGTTGACCTGGGCTCTCATTACTGTTCTGTCAGTCCCACCTGCCACCAGACAGTGTGGTGGCTCCCCAGAGGAAAGGGTAAGAAAGGGAGCTCACTGGTGATCCGGAACTGAAAGAGTTGTGTGGAAACATGGTTCTCAGATGTTGTTATTTCAAATTTGTGACATTAAAAAAAGCATACCTTGGGGCGCCTGGGTGGCTCAGTCGGTTAAGCTTCCGACTTCAGCTCAGGTCACGATCTCACGTTCTGTGAGTTCAAGCCCTGCGTCGGGCTCTGGGCAGAGCCTGGAGCCTGCTTCCAGTTCTGTGTCTCCCTCTCTCTCTGCCCCTCCCCTGTTCATGCTCTGTCTCTCTCTGTCTCAAAATAAATAAACGTTTAAAAAAAATTAAAAAATTACCCAAATCTGTGACCTAATGTTGCTAAATCAATCAACAAACATTTACTGACTTACTGTGTACCCAAGTATGTACCAGGTACCATTCCAGGCACTTCTGATATGTTAGCAAATAAAGCAGACAAAAATGTCTGTTCCTGTGGAGTTTTATTCTAATAGTAGAGTCAGACAAAGGATGTTTTGTTTCTCCCAATAAGGACATAAAAAATTTTAAATTAGCAATAACAATAAAAACTCATGCTTTCATTAAAAAAAATAATGAAGTCACCTGTATTTTCAAAAGGTATTGTTTTGCCAAATGCACGGGGTTGACATAATTTCAGAATGAAGGGCTGGTCTTTCCAGAAAGTGTTATATCCACATGTAGATATTTGGAAACCACCGCTGCAGAATAAGGAAGGGTAAGCCATAAGAAGACCCCTGGTGTGCATCTTATTTCTGGCCTCGCTCTCAGAACTAAGCTTTGCCTTTTGCATATTAAAAAGCTCAGAGAGCTGTTGTGGTCCATCAGTTGCAGCACCCCTGGGTTAAACTGTACTCCTAAAATATTCACCCATGGTCCTCATTTGTTGGATGTTTTGTCTTGCCATCCTTGCCTCAATTTCCCTTCTGACGTCTTGAGAGTTGAGGGTGTTTTTTCTTTGGTTTTGGTCAGTGGCTTTAACTCCATCACAAAGGTCATGGTTTCTTCTGGCAAGCATGTTCCTTCCCCATTGTCCCAGGCTGGAAATTCAACAAGGGCTATTTCCAAGACATGGTATAAGAGATGTGGTTCCCTGGGCCTTGAAGAGTATTAAGCTTTAAAAAATGTTTTTAGTGTTTGTTTTTGAGAGAGAGAGAGAGAGAGAGAGAAAGGGGGAGGGGGAGATGCAGAATCCAAAGCAGGTTCCAGGCTCTGAGCTGTCAACACAGAGCCTGAGGTGGGGCTTGAATTCAGGAACTGCAAGATCATGACCTGAGCGGAAGTCGGATGCCACCTAGGCTCCCCTGAAGAGTGTTAATCTTAGGGGCAAATGTTTATGGTAACAGATTGTGTTGGGCCAGCCTGACAATTCAATCCCAGAAGATAGGAATACTCACATTGTCTTTAACATATTTTTATATTGTTGAGCTCTTTGTTTTATTCCCCACCCCTGCTTTATTGAAATATAATTGACCTATAATTTGCTCTTTCTGTCTATTTGTGACTGTGGGGTTCTCTGAAGTGTGGGGCACAGACTAGAAGTCCCTCTTGGTTGGGTCTAAGGGAAGTATTGCCTATATTTTTACCTCCTGCTCCAAACTCCTCCACTGCAAGTGCAGTGGTTTCAATTCAAGGGGTAGAATAGAATTAGTAGGAGGGGTCTTGAAAGTTGCTGTGATTTTGGAGCTTGTTGTGTATTTGTGAGAGATTCTGGGGTTGGGCTTGCCCTAGGGTATGCTGTCTATGAGGTAGGCTTCATTTGCAGGCCAATAAATTGTCCGATTCTCTAAGTAAAATGGTATGTTGAATTTTCAATCTCAGGATCTCATGTAGTAGAGGCATAGCTGTGGAAATGGATGTTACATAAAACAGTATGTAGCACAATGTTGGGAATATGGGCTTTTAGTCCTGGATGGGTAGACAGATGAATGAAGGAAAACAGTAATTCTGGTTACCTCTAGAATTACTTTGGGTCTGATGTTTTATTGCTATTTAACAGTAAAGAGTATACTCAGATCCCCACACTTCCTGATTCTTGATCCCACAGAATATAGGTTGAAGGGGACAATGGTTTGTAGTCCAGCGAAGGATGATGTGAGAATAAACAATATAGATGAAGAACCACCCTGAAGACAGAGGTGCTCTTTTTGGGTCCTTTCTCTTACTGTGTTGGGTGTGTTGGTAATAAATGGATGCAGTGGGAAAACCAACATGAAATCAGCCTAAATCAGTGGATATATGTATAGGATGGGACTGAGGAAAACTCCCCCTAAAGGCACAGTGGGACCCCTGGGCAAATGGGACCTTACTTTTGAGCTGCCCACTTTATCCCCTCTTCTGTTGTCAAGGGGACTAGTTAAGGCCATGGCAAGCTCATCCGCATGGTTTGAGACTTGGAAGAAGGGGGCCATATATAAGTGCTAAATGGAGTGGTCTTAATTTTCATACTAGAATTATTAAGCCTTTGTACCTTTTTAGTGCTGTGAAAAAAGATTCCTAGTGGTAGGTCTTAGGTAGTGAGTGTTGAGGGTTTGGAAGCTTTTGACTAGGTATGGACATACCCTTGGGCTACCTTCCTCTTTTCCCCTGTTAGGATTTATGCCTAAGCCCAAGTGTTAGAATTAATTTGGGAAATATGAACACATGTTAAAGGATACATTTCCCTCTCGTGCTTACGTAGGTAGAGTCCTCATATTAGTAACACAGGCTTTGCTTTGCCTAAACAATAAATTCAAGCCTGCCATCTACAGAGAGCATTATCAAAAGGATCTCAGTATAAATGGTGACATTCATGACTGGCTGTGGTGGGGGATCGCCCACCCTCCCCTGTAGCTGCTGAAATTGAGCTGTCAGATGAGGAAGATGAAATGCTACTTTGTTCTATGGCTTGAGCTCCCAGAGGCAACGTTTCCAGGTCATTTGACATTAGTTCAGAGAATGGGAAAGTATTTATCTTTTTTTATTTTTCTCTAAAACTTAAAAAAAAAATGTTTTTTGTTTGTTGGTAAGTAGGAAATGACAGCCTCTTCAGGACAGCTGCCTGCATGTTTGAGGGGAGATGTTTACCATGGTGGCAGGTGGTGCTCAGAGAGAAGCCGGCTCTATGCCTCCTGGGAGTATCAGGCACTGTGTTCTGAGCATCAACCCTGAAGTACCTTTCATACTGATAACATTGAAAGCAGTGTTTCCTAAAGAGTGTTCCTTGGGATATTAGTTGCACAAGATGCTCCAGGGAAAGAAGGATGCCATGAAAAATTAGGTTTTTTTTGTGGCCAAATAAGTTTGAGAAATACTACCTATTATATTTATCTGTCTCCTGTGGACACACATCCATATTAGTGTTCTAAGGCTCCGAGGACTCCTATAGGCAAGAAACCTGTTCATCTTTGGTTAAGCTAGAATTTCCCAAATTTATTTGATTTTTTTTGAAATTTTCAAAAAGATTGGCAAATAGAAACTCAAAGTTAGACATTCTACAAGGCCCAGATATGAGAAATCCAATGATGAGTAAGGAAGCTGGACCTGTAGTAGCCTCATTGAGCTTATAGATAAATAATAAACAGGTAACAAACCAGTGAATAATTGTACATTGTGATACATGATATGAATGCATAAGCAGGGAGCTCTAGTGTGGAATAGTGGCGGGGGGTGGATCTGATGGAGGCCAGGGAGGGCCACTTCAAGAAGACAACTTGTAGTTGAGAAGCAAAGCATGACAAGGAGACAGCCATGTAAATTACGGGAGAAAGAGATGGGAATCATGGACAAAGGCCCTGGAGTATCACCCCCTCTTTGTTCTAAAAAACACCATTTGCTTTGGTAAACTATCTTGTGACCAGAGAAGCTCCTAAGCTACTTACAAAGGGACTGGTACACAGTATACCATCTAAGTAGAATTGGTCCCCTTCCTTCCCTTCTCAAGGGGATTCTCAACATGGCCATCAAGAAAGATCGTGGTCTTGAGCAAACTCCATCGCTCTGTTCGTGCATCATCTCAGACTTGCTCAGCAGTGTGTGAGGTGTGACTCTGATGTTGTTGGTCCCCAGACAGTGGAAAGGGTCTGAGGGTCTGTTTTTGTAGCTCTCTGGCCAAAGTCCCCAGTTCACATCAACCTGTACAATTTGGAATCCATTGGAGGAGAAATAACACAGGTGGACAGGTGTGAGATCTCTAGAGTAGGAGTTCTCAGACATTAGTGTATGAAAAAGACACCTGGAAAATTTGTTAACATGCAGAGTCCATGGGGCCCCCCCTCAACCTTATTCCCAAGTCTTACTTGGGATGGAGACTTACTGATTTGCCCCACAACCCACACCTTATTCTGGTCTGGGCTTGTTGAGGCACACTGTGTATATTTTTTGATTTATAAACTCTTTTAGTTACATCTTAGGGGCCATAGTAAACTTTGATTTAGACACCATTTCTTTTGTAATCTAGTGTTGCTGTGATCCCCCAAATCTGAAATATGGCAGCTGGTGGTATAATAAATCAGGAAGCAGACTTATTTATGTGTTCTTAAAACAAGAAAAACAAGGCCACAGAGTTTCAGCGGGAAAATAAAACCCACACCACTGAGAAGCCCCATCAGGTTGGGGCTTGGTCTTCTGGGGCATTGGTCCACACCTTGAACCTGGTTCAATTCAAAAGAGAATTCTCCAGCTGTGATCTTAAGTCTTTGCTTTTCCTGGAAGTTGCTCTTTCAGTTCTCTCCTTTTTTTCCCTCTGTGGGATATAAATAGACTCTTGTCTTGTTCCTAAGAAGAAACATTCTCCTTTACCCAGAATCTCATTCTTGCTACTCATCTTTTCTTGCACAACCATAAAACTCTTCAGTGTTGACCACCCTTGTCATACTGCTTCAGGAGTAAGCCAGCTTTTTGATATAGCTTCCAAGCCTCTGTGTAGACTAGCCCTGTTTACCTCTCTAGGTTGGCATCTTAAACTCTCTTGCTTGCTGTACTCCAGCTATATTTAAATCCTTTGATTCTGCCATCTTCCCATGTTGTGATTTTAACAGGATCTCTTTGTGTCTAGATGATCATGTTTGTTTATTGCCCGTTTCTTTTGTCTAGAATGAAAGCTAGTGAATTTAGGAATCTGGTCTGTCTTGTTCCTTGCTATATTCCAAGCATCAAAAATAGTACTTATGTAAATGGCTAATAAATGTTTATTTAAATGCATAACTTCCTTCTCTTTCTTCTGGGTATTTGCATATGCTGTTTCATTTGCCTGACAATTTCTTCTCTCATCCCTTCCATATGCACACTTTACCTGCTAACTCCTACACATCCTTAAATTCTCAGCTCATATGCCTCTTTATTCAGGAAGCACTTTGTCATTGCCTCCAGGAAGGATGACTTGACTTCCCAAGTTTGTACTGTGTATTCCCGGAGTACTTATCACACTATTTTACAGTTACCCATTTATTTGTTTTATTTCTGTGTGGACTGTAAGCTCTAGGAGGGTGGGGGTCAGATTCCTGTATGCCTTGGAATCTAAGCCTCCCTCCCATGAGGTGTGACATTGTGCCTGGTAGGTGTGCGGTAAACATTTATTGAATAAGCGATTTTTCCCCCCTCTCTCTTCTCTCATTTTTACCAAACATCTTCCTTTAAATGTGGCCTATACTCCTGGTCTTCTTTTGTCTCATTCTACTGCAAGCAGCATGTTGGGCCTGTGCATTCCATGCTGCCAAACCCAGCAGATTGTCTGTAGCCCTCATTTTATTTGTCCTCCCTGTGGCATCTAATACTGCCAACCTGTCCTCCTTGACACTCTGTCTCTAATGGTAAAACCATGGTGCCCACGTCCTGCTGCAAGATGCAGTGCAATGAGGAGGTGTTGGGCTGGCAGATAACAGAGAGCTTGGGCTGTCTGGGAAACTCCTGTAGCATGAGGAAGGAATAGTGCTGACACCTCATGCAAAGAAAGGGGCTTTGGTTTCATAAAGTCTGTTTAAAAAATAATTTTGGGGTTTATAAAAACACTATAACCATCTGAATCCTTAGGAAAGGAAGGGTAGAAAAGTGGATAAAAGTGGCTTGCTGCCGGATCTTTAGTCCTTGGGAGGGGACTTAGACATGAATATTTCAAAGAGATCATGAACATTTTACTCTATGGCCCAAGGTCAAAATTGAAAAATTCTTAATTCTGTATTTTGAATACCAGATAGTGGGAGACAGACCTATTCCTCCTTTCCTGCCTTCTAGACACTTCTGGAGCACGTCTGTTTAACAGAGGCATTCTAACTCAATTAGTTGGAAGAAAAAGTACAAAAGAAAGCCATTATGCAAATGTCAGGCCATGTGAAAAACCAAGAAAACGGTAACAATATAAGCTGTTGAATACATTTCGAATTCAATTTTAATATTGGACCTTTGGGAGTTCTTGGGTGGCTCAGTCGTTTACGTGTCCGACTTTGGCTAAGGTCATGATCTCATGGTTCATGAATTCGAGCCCTGGGTCATGCTCTGTGCTGACAGCTCGGAGCCTGGAGCCTGCTTCAGATTCTGTGTCTCCCTCTGCCCCTCCCCTGCTCTTACTCTGGGTCTCTCTCTCAAAAATAAAAACATTAGGGGCGCCTGGGTGGCGCAGTCGGTTAAGCGGCCGACTTCAGCCAGGTCACGATCTCGCGGTCCGTGAGTTCGAGCCCCGCGTCAGGCTCTGGGCTGATGGCTCGGAGCCTGGAGCCTGTTTCCGATTCTGTGTCTCCCTCTCTCTCTGCCCCTCCCCCGTTCATGCTCTGTCTCTCTCTGTCCCAAAAATAAATAAAAAACGTTGAAAAAAAAATTTTAAAAAATAAATAAAAACATTAAAAAAAATAAAAGTTAAAAAAAGTAAGACCTTTGTAAGATCATTATTACCAATAATATGCCCTTATGCTCTTGATTCTTTTATCTCTAAGAGGGTCCCCAGTCCTCTCTGCTGGACCTCTGCTCCCCTTTTCTGGGGTGGGAGGTTACTTGCTCTACCCTCATAGGTATTTTAGTAGAAAAAACAATTTTTTTTCCAAACGTGTCCCATCTGTTGGGAAAATTGAGCCCACCCTATATAATTCTTTCTAAGGACTCATTCCACCTATCATTTGTTCACTCATTAATTTATTCACTCATCACCACTCAGTATGGTGCTATGGATATAAGGACTGGGAAGATGGTCTTTTATTGGCTTTTATTTTCAGAATAAAAAGCTTTGAAATGCCCAGCACTAATTTTGTCTCTAGCTCAAAAGCAAAGTTCTTCTTGAGCTCATGGCAAGGTTAGAATGACCTCTCATCATTCAGGAAAAAGAAAGATTTGATTGAACAGATTTATTTCTGTTCTATCCAAGTTTATTTCCGAGGACACCATCCGTGGCCAAGTGTGGTAATTGGGGATCTGCAGTGATATGTCAAGTAGGACCGGAGGCTCTAGCAATTCTACTTTGAGTCTGTGAAGGCTGCCTTTTTCCTAGATACTGCAACTGCCAGGGTCAGGACTCCATGAAAGAACCTCTTGGTCTTGTCACCTTTGGTTATACAGTAGACCCAGGCTCTGATGCTAGATTCTGCCAGGAGCCACTGTGAGATCAGCAGAATGTATAGAGCAATTTCTTGGGTTAGGAGGAGAGGAAATGGAGACAATGGTGGTAGGGGAGAAAACCTCAGGGGGAGACACTCTGGCACCCCTGGCCTCATTTTCCCTGGGCAGATAAGAGGGTCCTCAAACTTACACGTGTTTGGGAATCTTCCTCAACCTACCAGAGAGCTGATCTAGCAGACAGCTGACTACATTCCCTTGTTGTTGTTGTGGCTGCCTCTCTGCTATAGCTTTTTGCTTTTTAAGTAACATTTTCATTGAGATATAATTCACATGCCATATAATTCATCCACATAGGAGTACAATTCAGTGGTTTCCAGTATATGCACTGAATTGTGCAAGCACCATCACAGTAGTTGAAGAACATTTCTGTCAATCACAAGAGAAACCTGTACATTTAGCAGTCACCTTCCATTTCTCACCCCCTCCCTAGCCTCTGGAAACCACTAATATTCTGTCTGTCTCCTACAATTTATAATTGTGTGTTCACTTGTTTGTTTTTACTTCCTGTCACTGACACGAGACTGTGAGCTTGATGTGGGTAGAAGCGAATCTGTTTTATCCACCAAAGTACACAGCACACCTCTGTCTAGTAGAGAGTTTCTTCTCCAACCTCGCCCTGTACCATGTCACCTCTGCTACTTGATAATGTTCACTACCTGGATTAATTTTTATCCCCACCCCCCGAATTTGTCCTTCTAGCTCTCTTGTTGGATTATCTCACTTCTTAGGAAGAAAACATAATATATTTTACTTGAATAACATGTCTGTATTCTTTTTCCAGCTTTATTGAAACATAAATGACATATAACATTGTGTAAGCTTAAGGTGTGTAGAGTGTATGAGTATATGTAGGTGTATTGTGTGTGTGTGTATATATGTATATATTTATATATATGAGTATGTGTGTGTGTGTATATATATATATATATATATATATATATATAGAGAGAGAGAGAGAGAGAGAGAGAGAGAGAGAGGGAGAGATAAAGATTGTCACAGCAAGGTTAGTTAGCACATCTATCACCGCACATAGTTACAGTTTCTTGTGTGTGTTGTGAGAACTTTTCAGAAGTCTTAGGAACTTTGAAATACAAAGTACAGTACTGCTATGTATAATTCCTGTGCTGTACATTATATCCCCAGAGCTTATTCATCTTGTAACTGGAAGTTTGTACCCTTTGACCACCTTTGCCCATTTCTCCCACCTTCTGTGTGTTCTTGGATGGATGGAAATGTCTCTTTCCAGTGGTATGGGCTTTTTCTTCTTATTTCTTTCTCATAAGGAAATGAGTCCTTGTTCTCAACTCTGGGTTTATTCTCTCCTTTCTGTGTCCTATGAAGTCACCTGTGGGTTTGCCAAAAGTAAAAGGTGCAATCCCAGCTACCTGTCCCTTAAAGAGTAGATTTATTATTTACAACCCCAAGATGATTTGTTATAAGATGCAAACCATACATTTTGGACATAGGGCAGGGTCAAGTATACAGTAAATTTTGGGACTCCTATCCAGCGTTCTTCTCCAGCTACTGTACAGTCATCCTGGTCATTTCACCTCTTAAATAGAAGGCAGGTATCCTGCTGATGAGCTACAATTAGATAAGATCATGGCCTTGCAAGCCACAACCAGTTTCTTATATGAATTGGTTATTTAGCTTCTTCAGGTTAAGGGATGGCACTTGAAAGGGTCACATTCACCCACACATTGTTGTGTTAGGACATAGACAGCAGTGGCTCTGCCCATTGGCTGTAAGCAGGAAGCAGTGGTGATGTCGGGAAAATGAGACCACTTGTGTTTTGTTATTGTGACTGAGATACTGAGTGGGAAAGAAACACCTCCCTTATATTTTGCTGAGCTGTCTCTACCTCCTTTATATTTTGCTGAGCTACCTCCATGATATTCTGGGATTCAGAAGGAAACATGGGATGCGCGTGCGTCTGTGTGTATGTGTGTGTGTACAAACCACTTTGCATTAGATTTTGGAAGTCCATTTTCCTCCTTTGCTTCATGACAGTCTGTGAAGATGGTAGAGTAAGTGGCTTGGAATCTCTTCTTTAAGCTGTCCCGAGGTAGTTTCCAACAGCCAGTCAGTTCAGGTTGGTGTGGAAATGGGAAATAGGATAACTCGTGGGGTGGGGGCCTTAATCCAGCCAAACCTGCTCTTGCTCTTTCCCAGTTACTTCCAGTTTTTATACTGATGTTCATATGTCAGCCTACTTGGACTGCGTTTTGTCAGCTCTCCAGTTACCTTTCACTCATTAGGAGGATACACAATAGACACATGATCAAACACGTAAATACCCATTCGCAGATAGATGGCACGGTAAGCAAAGACTATTATGTGTGAGGTGTGTGATGGCATTGACTTTAGATGAAGTGGCTACAAATGAACATTTTGAAGATGGAGTTTAATATGCTGCTGACGCTCTCCTTCTGGTTATATTTGTTCCTGGCTGATTTCTTGATACTGGCTGACTTTTGTTATTTATTTATTTATTTATTTATTTATTTATTTATTTATTTATTTTTGGTAACTTCATTTCCTAGACATTTCAGAAAAGCAAGAATAAAACAAAGATCAACCGCAATATGGATAAACCGCTTGGATAGCTTGAGAGTATTTTGAAACTGTTTGTTTTTTGTTGAGTATTAGATAGGGAGACACTCACAAATGAGCCACAAGAGAATTCACCTGCAGACACTCCACATTGACTCACTCCCTTCTTGTGTATTTAATCAAATAGCAGTGTAATAAATTAGCAGAGATTCGTTTGGACACCAAATACCAAGTTGTTCTCCTATGTGACCTGGATTGATTTCTGTGTGTCGCAATTCATGAGAAGGAAGTGGCTTCACCGCTGGGAGTCCAAATGCTCTAACACATTTCTATTCTCACTTTTGCTTTAACCAGCATTGGACATTTGGCTTTCTGCCTTAGATGGTAAGCCTCACAATTAGTGGGACTGGAAATGCCAAACAAAGGCCCTTAGATGGATTGGATTTCCCGGAACAGAAAGGCCTTGTGAGCAGCTGTTGGGAGCCAGATGGAGCCTGTACCCAGGAGAGGACGGATGGGACATCTAACTGCATCCCATACCCCATGTTCTTGCAGATATATGGACACACATGTCCCCAGGCTGCATCACTTTGGAGTACTTGTGAGTTATAGCACACTTGTCAGATTAAATCGTGATGTTAATAGCTAACATATATCGAGTCTTTACGATGTGCCAAGCATTCCTCTCAGTGCATTACAAGTAGTAACTCATTTAATCTGTACAATCACCCCATGAGGTAGGTATCAGTATAGTCTCCACTTGATAGACAGGAAAAATGAGGCACCCAAATGGCAAGTAACCTTTCCAAGGCTCTATAGTGAGGTGGCGATGGATCAGGTCTTTAAAACTAGGCTTTATACAAAGAATGAGGTCGATTTCTAGGACTTTAAATAGAGAGGAAAGTAGCTCAAACCATAGCAGTGGAATATTCAGATCAATAGTAGGAAAACCTATTGGATAGAGGGGCTCTGCCCACATTTAGATACAGTCACCATTGAAACCACCCTCATCACAACACTGTCATCACAGTGTTTTGTTTTTTAATTTGTTGTCACTGCGGGTGGAGAGAGAGCAGGTAGCACCTCCAGGGCCATGGGGATAAATGCATACTACTTTGGAATTTGAGAGTTGTGCATGTGATCGTGTAGGGATGGCTGAGGGTCATGGCTGTCAGCTTTGCCGTCAGTAGTGGGCTGACGCATTTTGGACACATTGCACGTTCTCCTGCAGTTCCTTCTCTTCCCACCATTGTCTTCTCTGCTATGCCTCCTCCCTCATCCAGACTCTTCTCCTATCATCCTCTCTGCTCAGGGATGGTCTTAGAACCCAAATTTTGAAGTTGATAATTAAGATGTTTATTTTTTCACTAATCCTGCTAAATGGCTCAGCTCGGTTTGGAAACTCATGGCACCTCTTGTTCATGTGTCCTCATGAAGGTTGAAACCTCTCTCCTGGTTTCAATCACTGGTCAGTCAGGGTAGAATATCTCTGGAGCTTGACTGTCCCCAGCATAGGTGTCCTTGGAGGTCACTGAATGGGCTTTGAAAACAGACCAGTTTGAAACTTGATTCTGATTTGGTCTCACCTGGAGTGAGTCACTTACATTGATTGATTTTCTGATTATTTCTCTACAAAATGGAAGCTTTTGGTAAGGATTAATAAGGCTTAATATTTCTCTTGAGTGCAGTGTATATTCTGGCTATTGTACTAGGAACTTAAATTTACCATCTCATTGGATTTTTAGAAAAACTCCATGAGGCAGGGTGCTTAACCAATCCCGTTTCACAGGTGAGAAGATGGAGGTGTAGAGAAGATTAAATCCAGTGCCCAAGGTCACTTAAATGGTGGAACTTGGAGTATGTGTGACTCCAAACCATGTCTCTTAACCACTGAGCATGACAGCGTGGGTGTGATATTCAATGAATGCGTTTCTTTTTTCCATTCCTCATGCCCCCTCTGTATGATTTTTCTTTTGGGCATCCTGATGTGGGGATGAGAAATAAGGATTATTTTTATCCTCTAACTTCCTTGACATGATTCTTTCTGTTTGAATACATTGGGGTTCACTCTGTACTGTCCCTAGTAAAAGAACAAGACGTGATGTCAGTCATATTTCCAATCTCATAAAGATTAAATACCGAGATGGGTGGGAACTCGGCAGTTAAGTGAACATTTCCACAGGAGAAATGGGGTTTAAACTTTATCAGCCTTTTCATAGCACCAACAGGAAGTGACATTCACAAAGGAACATTTTATAGGGCATGGGAATACAACACCTGGTCAGGCATCTCCTTACCTGCCAAACAGCACAAGCAGGCATCAGAGGACTTTTATTGCCTCTATTAGTTGTTACTTACTCTCTGTTATTTTCTTCTAACCCCAAGTTTCCTATATAGCTGGGTTTGTAGCAAGAGATTCTCTGCTGTCCTCTATACTGTTTTCAAGCCCAGCAATTAATTTATGACTATTATTCTAAATTCACTTTCTGTTATATTATTTAAATCCTTTTTGATCAGTTCATTGGCTGTTGTTATTTCCTGGAGATTCTTTTGAGGGGAATTCTTCCGTTTGGTCATTTTGGATAGTCCCTGGAGTGGTGCGGACCTGCAGGGCACTTCCCCTGTGCTGTGGTGTATACCTGGAGTTGGTGGGCGGAGCCGCAGTCAGACCCGATGTCTGCCCCCAGCCCACCGATGGGGCCACAGTCAGACTGGTGTGTGCCTTCTCTTCCCCTCTACTAGGGGCGGGATTCACTGTGGGGTGGCGTGGCCCGTCTGGGCTACTTGCATACTGCCAGGCTTGTGGTGCTGGGGATCTGGCGTATTAGCTGGGGTGGGTAGGCAAGGTGCACGGGGGCAGGAGGGGCAGGCTTAGCTTGCTTCTCCTTAGGTGATCCACTTCAGGAGGGGCCCTGTGGCAGTGGGAGGGAGTCAGACCTGCTGCCGGAGGGTTGGCTCCGCAGAAGCACAGCGTTGGCCTCTATAGCTGGGTTTGTATATGGCATACCCGATGGGTGTGAACCAGAAGGTCTGATATAGAATCCTGGCTTTGTTCTTTATTAGCTGTGTGCCTCAACCTCCCATTTCCTTATCTGTAAAGTGGGGATAATAATCATGGTTTTGAGGTTGAAGTGTGAATTAGTAAATGTCAGGTCCTTAGAATAGTTCGCAGTCCCTGGTAAGAAGAGTTCAATAAAGGTCAGCCATTTGGCCATTCTGAATGCTTAATCACTGGTCAGGCCAGCTTAGTCCCCAATAGGTACACTAATGTTGGAAATTAAAAGCAGTTCATATATTATGCTGATGAAATACCCTGGAGACCCTTAAAAGAATACAGGTCAGTTAGTTCAGAACTCTATGCATTAGATATCAACTAGCAGAGAGCTTATTCCTTTTGACCCAGGGGTGAGGTGGCTTATCTTCAACTTTGATAATAAGGTACTGGACCCTTTCTTCTTTGTAATAGAAGTATTACAAAGCAAAACATGTGACTCTCTCATGGTGTAGCCCAAGGGTTTGTGCTCTTTACTATGTGGTGACTTAAATCAGTGATTGGTTCCGGAGGGGTGCGGTGTCTGGGTGGCTCAGTCACTTGAGTGTCTGACTCTTGGTTTTGGCTCAGGTCATGATCTCATGGTTTGTGAGTTTGAGCCTTGAGTCCAGCCCCATGTCAGTCTCTGGACTGACAGTGCAGAGCCTGCTTGGGTTTCTCTCTCTGTCTCTTTTTACAACCCTACCCCTCCCCCCCGACTTGTGCTCACTCTCTCTCAAAATTAATAAACTTAAAATAAATCAGTGATTGGGTGGGAATGGCATGGCTTAATCCAAAAGGTTCCATGGAAAGCCAGGACTCTTTAATCAAGTCCACCTTGTATCAGGTGAGGGAGACTTGAACATGGCTCAGAAGCTCCTCAGGATTTCTGGGGAGCACCCAGTCATTTATTATTCATATATTTCTGTAATATTTATTGAGTAGATACTGTGTTCCCAGTGCTTTTGCAGGCAGTCTGGACACAGCAGTGAATGTGAGAGACAAAAAAGTCTGTGACCTCATGGAGTTTATATTCTATGGCAGGATTTTTCACTCTTGACACTTTTAACATTTTGGGCCATGATTTTGTGTTACAGGAGGTGGTTCTGTACATCGATGGGTATTAAGCAGCATTATTGGTCTCTAGCTACTAGATGCCAGTAGCAACCCCTGCCTCAGTTGTGGCCACCAAAATCTCCCCAGGTGTTGCCAAAGGGCCCCTGATGAATGGGTAGCAAACCATCTATGTTTGAGATTTATTCTTCTATGGGGAGGGAGATGATACTCTGTAAAGCGGAGGATAATCTATGAGACAACTACCCAGGGGAGAGACGGGGTGCCTGGGGAATGGGGTTGGCTGTTTCATGGAAGGTGGTCAAGCAAAGTCTCCCTGAGGTGATATCTGAGCCAAGACAGAGGAGAGGGAGTGAGCCCTGAGAACATCTGGGGCCAGAGATGTTGGGCAGAAGCAGCGGCAGGTGCAGAAGAATGTGTTTGTAATGGAATTATGGGAAATAAACCCGTTGACCCAATCAAAGGAGGGACGTGGAGCTTCAGAGCACAGTGAGGTGGGGCTTTAATCAAGTTCTTGCCGGAGCCGGTGTCTGATGGTCAAGCACACTCGGGGCAGTTACAGTGGACAGTTTATTTCCTAGCATGCAAGTCCCTTTCCTGGTTCCTCCTCAGCTGAATACTACAGTCTTACCCAGATGTCGCCTATGTCCACCTAAGACAAAAAGTAGTCTGATTAGAACAAGTGGACATTCCCTGAGATAATGCAGAGACTTTCAGTCCCTCCTCCCTTTGTTCTTTGCTGCATGCTCATTGCAAAGCCCACAAAAATAAGCCCACAAAATGGAGGCAGGGAAGAAGAACCAGGGAGTGAAGTGTCTAATGGCTTGGGACTCCATTGTGGGTGGTGGGGTTCCGATATATTTCCAATAGGTTGTCAACCTACTGTTAACTAGATAGCACAGCTTTTATTTGACATTACTAAAAATGAATCATCTCCCTTATTTCTCACAGAATGAGAAAGAGGAAAAGGCAGTTGGGGGATGAGGGGAGGAGGCCAGGTAGATAATGGTGGTAAGGGCTGGAGCCAGGTAGCCTTGTAAGGCTCTTCCTCTGAGGGAAAGGGGAGGTGTTAAAGCCTTTAGGCAGAAGAGTGGCATGACCTGACTTCTTTCCATGAAGGATGCCCTGACCATATGTGCAATGGCAGACTCAGGGAGGGTATTGAGAAGGCTGTTGGAATGATGATGGTCCAGACCATGGTGGTAGACAGGGAGATGGCAAGAAGTGTGGGGCTCTGGTTGTGTTTTGAGGGTCAAGCTGGATGCTTAGGATTTGCTGATGGATTGGCAATGTGGCGAGAGAAAGAGAGGCCTCAGGGATGACTTTCAGGAATTTGGAGTGGACAGTAAATAAAGGGAGGGTCACAGATTCCTGGGGTGGGGGAGGGGTGCACCTGTGGGAAATACCCTGTCCCCAGCCTTGGGTGGGGTGGTGACAACCATAAAAGTGGTTCCTCATTGAACGGAGCTATCTCCTCCCCTACAGGCATCATAATCCCATTTCATGCTCATTAAAATGGAGGTTCCTGAGCCCCATCCAAATACATGGAATCTGAATGAATGGGGGTGGAGCCTGGAAAACTGCATTTTAGTGTAAATTCTAGGGGATGCTCCAGGAATGAATCTTTTCTTCCTCTGTCTGGGTTTCTCTCTGGGCCCAAATCTTGACCCCTGTGTTTTCCTTCCCCTCTCCCCTCCCAGGCATCTCCTAAGGCTCCGCTGTCTCTGAAATAGGCCTACCCTATGCCACACTGGGTCTATCTTTCAGCTCCTTCATTTTGCCCCTGATGCCATTCCTCTCATGAGATCTTCTGGTTTTAGTCTGTTTTGGGTGGAAGGTTTAGGAACTTCAACAGGCAGATTTGTAATCTTAGAATCCTAGAATTTTGCACCTATAGGGGACTCCTGAGGGCATGGAGATCCTCTATTTCATCTTTTTTACAGGTGAGGAAACTAAGCCTCAGAAAGCAAAGTAACTTTGTCCAGTCTGACCCAACAATAACACTGCTAATCACCCTTGCCTAAGAAACATATGATCTGATCATGTTGCATCAGAATCTCTAGCCTTCCAGTGCTCTGTGAAGGATTTTCACGCCCCCATTGAACCTGTCTTGCCACATCTCCATAGTTGCTTTTGTTTTTTAACGTAAGAAAAAATGGTATGTGATTCACATTGAGTGTCCATGCTTCTGTAACTGCTCCCCATTTCTGTCCCAATACCTCTGGGAGCTCTGTTTTAGGGAAATGGGGTGGGGGGCGCTTTCGGCAAACTCTTGGAAGTCGTTATTTCATTTTCTCATTTTGTAAGAAAGTGTTGGCTCCAGAAGGGGAAGCTTCACAAAGCCAGAAGTGAGCTGCAGAGATGGTGGCAGCCCAACCACTGAGCCGTGAGCCTGGCTCTTCAAATCCTGCTGCTTGATAAATAGTGTGCTAAATGGATTTTGGCCCTGTCCCCCTGACTAACCAGATAACAAATGGATACTTTAACAACTTTGTGATAATAAGGGTCATTCACCTTGTGGTACAACAGCCTCTGCTGAGGGATTTCGCATTGGGATTGTTTTATTTCCTTGGGAGCATATTTGCTTTGAGAAGGGGACATCTTTTCTCACAGTTGTGAGACTTCTTTTACTCTAAAAACATTCTAAATTGCTCTCTCTGAATAGTCTCTTAATTTTAATTCTGAGAAATCACATATTGAGGAATAGGTGAAATGAAGGAAAAGTAAACCATCAAGGTCATCATCAGCATTATCCTCATTGACATCGTTATCAACAACACAGCCACCATTTATTGAGTTAACTTGTCTTTCATATGCTCTCAGGTGATCGTCCTCACAGCTCACTGTCAGGCAGGTACCACTTGGCTCATTTTATGGATGATACTCCTAGACTGCAGAAAAGTGAAATTCCTTGTTTGAAGCTGTCCAAGTCTGTCTGGGAAATGGAAATTTTGGTACCACATTCCCTGGCAACTCTCTTCCTACCTAATGGGAATGAAACACACGTCCCACATCCACTAGGTTTGGAGGTAGCTATCTCAGAGATAAAGATTCCAGAGGCACATGGAGAAGTCAGAAGAGCTGCATTGTGTAGACCTACCCAATAAATAATCACTTCACCTTCATTGATCTAACTGGGCCAACCACCTTCCTGTCAAAGTAGGAGGAGAAGATCATGATGTCTCCATTTGATAGGGGATGTAACCTCTGCCTGAGTCGGAATGACAGGCCAGAGAATACCCCGATGCCTCATCTTCCCTCATTTTTAATAATAGCATCAAAAGCTCCCATTTATATGAAATTTGGAGCAAATGGATCACCAGTGTTTGCACTTTAGAGTGAGGCTATCTGCTCCTTTGGGCTGGGACTGCTTGGGTGTGAGGGCTTTGCAGCAATTTCTTCTTCTTTTCTTTTAATTTTTTAAATGTTTATTCTTGAGAGAGAGAGAGAGAGAGAGAGAGAGAGAGAGAGAGAGAGAATGAATCTGAAGCAGGCTTGAGGCTCTGAGCTGTCAGCACATAGCCCGATGTGGGGCTTGAACTCCCTAACCAAGAGATCATGACCTTAGCTGAAGTCAGATGTTTAACCAACTGAGCCACCCAGGCGCCCCAGCAATTTCTTCTTTTGATGGACTTTTCCCTTTTCTCTCCCACTGCTTGTTTTTCTATTGATTCCAGAGTCCACATCCACCAAGAAAAGTAGTTAAAAAAAGTTAAAGTGAAAAGCCTCCATCCATCTTTTCAAGGGAGGAACTAAAAAAAAAAATTTGTTCATTTTTCAGTACTGCAAGCAGCTTAACTGGATAGTGATAATTTCCCAGATGAATCTTATAAAGATGTGCATCCTGGCCTCTTTCTCTGAAAGATCCTGATGATATTTTCATTAACAGGAGGTAGGAGAAGTGCCAAAGTCAGTTTCAGGTTGGTTTTGGAGATACTGCACATATGCTGACTCATTTATCTCTTCGGTACTTCTCGCTTCTCCATCATGAAGAGTTCCCATCAGAGTTTTTTTCTTAAAGGTACACCTTCTGGGTTGGACATGTCAGCAAGCTGCCCTTTGCTAAAAGGAGATGAGGTGTGCAGTTGCAGAGTTCACGGGGAATAAGAAGCTGAAGTATCTGAGTGCTATAGAACTAAATAAAGGGAAGAGATTTTTCAGAGCATTATTGATTGGATGCTGAGGAGTTATTACGTTCTAAGAATGGCTTATTACACCACTTGGGCCATGATTAAAGAGGAGTTAAACCACGGATATCCATTGGGAGCCATTTCTATGGTTTAGAGCCCTCTGCCGAGGCTCTTGTCCTCCCAGTGATGCTGTCCTTTCTCCCCACTCCCCCAGTCCCTCACCTCCAGCTTCTCTGACAGAAGACACTGTCAGGACATTTTCCAAGTTGGTTTATCTCTCTTAATTGAACACCCCTAGGAGCCCTGTGTGGAATGTCTTTATCAAATCACACATTTCCCCAAGTTAAACCAAACTGTTTTCCACGAGAAAAGAGCAGTGTAATTATTTCATGAAGATCTGAGAACAAGCAGACTTGGGATGTAACAAGCCTCCTGTCAGGCTGATTGGCTCTGTAACTAACAGCTTCCACCCTGTGCAGCTAAATCATGGTTTTCCTTCAGATTGGGGGTGCACAGAGGTATGAACCTATTTGGGGGATGGCTTACCCCAACATTGTTATGTGAAAACAGTGAGGAGTTTCACTAGCTAGAATTTAAATGAGAAAAATGGTGCCTTATACGTATCCATATGATTAGCACTCATGAACCCTTTGCACATCCTCACTTTGAAATGGATCATCTGATGTACTGTGCCTTGAACATGGAAAGTGCCCCATAAATGGTTTTAATGACTGTTTTATTACTACAGGTTTGCAGTCCCCTGAGGCCAGGTGTGGTTTGGAGCTCATCATTTTTCAGACTTTAGGAAGGCTATCAGTTGTCCCTGCGATCCATTACATCACGCCTCCAGTGGGACCTGGGGCAACACTCCATAATCAAACACATTAATATTTCTGCAAGAAAGCCAATATCCATACTAAGCGGGATAAATAAATATCATTAGACTGATGAATGGCTGTTCTTTACTGTCAAATATTGGAGGTTTCTTTTGGTTCAGCCTAATATAGGGAATCTTCTATTAGGGGACTTTTTTGCCACCAGATGAATCTAAGTTAGATGCAAGCCAGGAGGTTTTGGGTTTTGAAATTTCTGATGGATGACTTAGACTTATGCTTGCTCTCATTTTATCAGAAGGCATGTTGGCCTCTGTTCTTTCTGGTAACCAAATGTCACTTGCTGGAGTGTGTGTGTGTGTGTGTGTGTGTGTGCACACGTGCGTGCGCATAAGCGTGTGGAAAAGAGGGTGGAAGAGAGAGAGAGAGATCTGTTTCTGTTCCCTCATCCCTCTTGCATCTCATAAAGGACCTTGGACCCCAAACCCCGCCAGGAAAACCCCATCCATGGTTTGACATTTAGAAGTTTATTGACTGGAATGAAAGAATTGTCAATTTTAAAACATGAAAAGCCACTGGGAGATGAGGTGCTTTCTGCAAATATTCCCGCACAGCGATTCTGGGCATGGGGGGCGGGGAGGGTGGGGGGAAGAAAAAGGAGGAAAGAAAGAAAAGGCTGCCTTGTTGTTTTATTAATTTAGTTCTGACAGCTGTTAGTTCTGAGGCCTTCATGGTTCTCAGCAGATACTAAACAAATCCTGAGGAACCCCTCTGTGAAGCACCAATAATGAGCCATGTAGAAAATGGAGGTTAAATGGATATGAGACTCCACAGGGCCAGGTTGTTTCCAACCCCTCAGCCCCAGAGGTTCAAGCGCATGGAGCACACGCATCTCTAATTCTCCAGCGAGGTCAACATGGAGCTCTTCATCTTCTTCTCCAGCTCAGGGAACAGCACAACCAGCTGCCCACGTGTTCCTATAGAAGCTGGGGAGTCCTCCTTTCCTCCCCTCCCTCAATCTCCATACCCTTGAATTCTTCTGTTCTAGGAAGTCATTCCCTCAACACCTTATCCTCCACATCTCTCCTTTCATCTATAGCATCAGGATTCTTGGATCCTCCTTGCAGCCTTCTACTGTGTTCACCCATCCACTCCTGCACCCCTCAAGTCCAAAGTGGTTTTCCAAACACCTCTGATCTTGTTCCAACACCCTGCTGCTCTCCAAGAATGGTCAAAGTTCTTAGCATGGCCTCTAAGACCCTGATCCTGTGACTTGTTTATCCTGCTCTTTCTGCTGCCATACGGGCACTGGTTTGATCTCTTAAATGCCAGCTTAGGGCCTTCGCCTGAGTTGCCCGCCTCTGCCAGGATTGCTTCCAGCCCCACTTTTTCTACCACCTTTGATCATCTTTCAGATATTGATGTGCCACCCTGGACTTTTCCTTTGATGGCACCTATCATACTTACAAGTACCCAACTTCGTAATTACTTCCTTAGTATCTTCCACAACAGACTTTTAAGCCCCGGGAGGGCAGGGAGTGTGCTGCTTTTCTTCACAGCGGTCTTGCTGGGTCTAGCACAGTGCCGGTTCATGGGGGAACCCTAGCAACATTCAGGTAAGTGAAGGCTGAGCCCAGAGAGGCAGGGAATGTGGGCTTGCTTTTCTGGGTTCCCAGGAACATTGACTGATTGGATTCCACTCTGATATGGGAGCAGCTGCAGGGACTGATTGGTAATGGAGCTTGTGGGAAAACATCCCCAGCTGCGTGGGTCTCAGCTTTGCCTGGCACTCTTTCTTTGGGATGAGTGCCCACTGAGCTTGCAGATCTTCTCAAGGACTGAGAGAAGTGCCTCCTTCTCCCCATGGTGGTTTAGACTTCCCCCCTTAATCATGCCCGATGCCATGCTGCCAGTACGGCGGGCGTTAGACCAAGGCCAGGGCTGCTCGGCTGGCTTGCTGCCTCCAGCTGGTCCTGCTTCAACACTCGTTATTCTCTTAGGGAGGCTCTTGGCTTCCAAACATCTGCTTTATGTGGGTCTTGAGCCGCCCCCCCGCCAAGTGTGCCATCTTCGGGGAGCAGGTGGAAATGTTACCTTCCATGATGTCTGATGCTGCCCCGACTTTGCTCTTGGGGCAGTGCCTCCTGATCCCACTGCTGGCCAACAGGTTGGGGGACAACTACACTCTGGTTTAATTAAAGGTAAATTGGTGGGATTCCAGCCAAGGGCAGCCCAGAGGCAGGAAGCTGTTGAGCAGATGGCATTACATTTATGTCATAACCCATCTTAATGATCCCATTCCTCAAAGGACAGAGCATGGAACATTATACATGGAGGCAAGTCCTTCCCTGTCACTTCCCAGTCTTGCAGGGGTGAGAACAGACCAGAGTTTTTCCTGGGACCAGCCAAGCAAGGGGTATTTCCCTTTATTTCAACTTCTCCTCTGAGGAGGTCTGCAGGTTGGGATGATGCACGAATATCAGCATGGGCAGTGCTAGGATGGATTTTTTTTTTTTAATGAGATGGAAAGGGTCATCTGTCTTCCTAAGTAAGGTCAAATCCCCATGCTAACAACCCTCAGATTTCATTTGACTGGACCTAGAGGAGGACGGGGAAGGGCTGTCAGGGACTTGGGTTGGCACTTTCCTGACAGAAATGAAAATAGGGACTAAAGCATGAGTTTGATTAAAAATGCTGATTCAGACTGTGTACCTCCTATGCGCTAGGGATTGTGCTAGGTTCTGTGAGGAACAGAAATAGGGTTCAGACGCAGGTCCTACCTCAAGCAGTTTGTACTCATTAGGAAGAATAATCCATTTGCATGATTAAACGCTTGTTCTTTCCACATAGGTGTGTTGAGTACTTGGTGTGTGCCACTGGTGCCTATGCTGGGGGTAGAACAAAGCATTCATGGGACATGGATGGGACACAGTTATGTGGGGGCGACCATCATCCTGTTATAATCCTGGCATTATCAAATAATGCCAATAACTAATACAACGGAATACTCACAAGCTTTAGGAAGTGCCACAATGTACACAGTGCTGTAAGGGTATGTCACAGGGGTTCCTTACTTAGTGTGGTACATTGCAGAAGGCTTCCTGGAGGAGGTGTTTGAATTGCAGACCTAAACGGTCTCATTTGTAAGATGAGCTAATATCACTGATAATATAATTGTCACATTTATTGGTACGTGCCAGGCTCTGTTCTCCGACCTTTACACGCAGTAACTCATTGACCCTCACGGCAGCCCTGTGGAAAAGGTGCTGTTATTACCCCCGTACATAGGAGTTCCAGTAGCAGAAGGCAACTAAAGACCTTCCCGTGTTGGGGCAATAGCAGGTACAGCTGGAGCTCAGAGTGAGAGAGGGTGAGGTGAGGAGGAAGAGGATGAAGGGTGAGCAGGGGGCAGACCACATGCAAGGCCTGGAGGGCTCAGGTAAGGCGTTTGGACGACTTAGGAACAGAGAGAAGCCGCTGAGCGATAGGAAGCAATGTGTGCTTCAGGAAAGGAACTGAGGGCGTTCTAATGCAGTCAGTGTAGTTGAAAGTAAAGCTGAGAAACTCATTTGGGGTTTATGCACGACACGGGGATTACATTTAAGCAGCAGTTGTTCCGAACAGGAGGCGGCTTCTAATTGCAGTTGTTCGGCATCGAATCCACATTCAAACTTGCAATTATTTCCCTGTTAAAAGAGCTGACGGTTCCCTCTTCCGCAGGGAGGCAGTCTCAAGAGAGCCCTAATCCTGGGGACTTGGCTTACACCCGGGTCCCCCGAGTATCAGACCACATTCCCACGGAGTTGTTCCTGTTGGCGGGCCACAGGGACAGACAGGACGCGGGGCACAGGATAGAAACAGCTGATGAGGCGGAAGGGCATCTAGATGGATGCATCTAGAGCAGCTTAGTGGAAGGAGGCCATGGCACAGCTTAGCCTAGTCACTATCTCACCTTCTACATAGGGCCAGCAGAAAACATTAACAATTGTCACAAATTGAGGAATTGATGTGCTCTTATCCCCACCACCACCCTCTTGAAGATGAGGACACAGAGAAGAAAGAACCCGCTACAGTCACATGCCACATCAAGAGCAGAGCTTACATTCGAAGCCAGGCTGATCTGAGTACAGAGCACAGTGTCTTAACCTCTACACTGTGTTATGTCTCAGGTTGGTGGGAATTCCTGGAAGAAGCGGTGGCTCGTTAAGCCCCAAGTGTCTCTTGAGAGACTCAGAAAGAGGAGCAGGGACTATAGTCACACACACACTCTTCCCTTAGCAGCTACGTGTCCTTGGGCAATTTGCTTACCCTGTCTGGGCCTCATTTGTAAGATGAGCTAATATCATTCACAATATGATTGTCGCATTTATTGGCACGTGCCAGGCTCTATCCTCAGACCTTTACACACAGTACCTCTTTTACCTTCATGGCAGCCCTGTGGAAAAGGTGCTGTTACTATCCCCATTTTATCAGAAGAGGAAACTGAGGCATAGAGAGATTACATGACATGTGCCAGGTCACACAGCTGGGGAGAGGTCCAGTCTGTCTCCTGAGTCACTTAGGTTGTTACAGAGACCAAACGACGTGTTTCACCCACAATTCTTGCCACAAAATGCCACGTACACAGTAAAAGCCAATACATAGGTTAGGGACATCCACGAATGCTGTTGAACCACTTTGGACTCGGTTTATTTTTTGTGAAATGGGATGATAACAGTTAACAATTCACTAGATTTTTATGATTGTCTGATTTAACATCCTCCTATGATAAAGCTATTATCTCCATTCTACAGATGGGAGAGCAAAGGCTCAGGGAGGTGGAGTGAGTTGTTCAAGGTCATGCATTGATTAAAAAATAGAGCAAGATCTCCAATGCTGGGCTGCCTGTCTCTAGAACCCACTCTCTTAGCCTGTGCAGTGTAGTGATTCTCTGGTTGGTGCCCTCTTTCATTGCAGATACTTGTCTCTAGGATTGTCTCAGGGCTGCCGTAGGCATTGCTGGTTTCATTGAGTTAGGTCCACATCCCTCTAATCAGCCTGCCCAGTGCCCCGTTCTTCAACTATCTCATTTCTGCATAAATGGCCCGTGGTGTCATGTGGGTCACTGACAACTCCTCTCTCAGGAACCCTGAAGAAATCCTGAGCAGATTGGATAAAAAGCCCTTGTCAGACATCCTAATTTTAGTGTTCTCCCTCGTGATTCCATTCAGGAAGTATTTATTTAACACTTCACTTGTTTTGCCATTCTCCCCGACTTCATCTTGCAAAAGCTCCTGTAATAACCCATGTCTCCTTCACCAGCCCCATGCTGTTCTCGTCCTTGGAAAAACTTGAGTGCTGTGTTCAGCATCTCGAGCCAGAAAAATGTCCGAGTTTCATCGTGCATCACTAATGCCCTCTTTTATCTCCATGCCGCATCTCCTAGCATTTTTGCAGAGACGTCTGTATGTCCTGCTTTCCCTTGTCTCGTTACATCTCTTTCAGACATTGTTGCCTATGTGCAAATGGACATTTTTTTGTGTGTGTGTGCTTTAAGTTTCCTTGCAAGGGCACAGTGATGAAGTGGTATTTCTCTCCCAGAGTGGTTTTTTACCATGCCTCTCAAGCTTCTATCTTCAAAAATACCCCTCACATGGCAGCATGGCCAGGTGGGCTGCTCCCTCCTGAGTGAGTATCCTCCCTCAGGTGTCACATGCCATCCATGCCCCCACAGATGGGCTGGTAGGCCATACTTAACTGCACCTCACTCACAACATGAGGATGAAATTCTCATTGTGTGTGTGGGGGACCACATTTCTGCTATCACTCATGCTTGTTTCTTGATTCAGTGAATTGGTAACTCTATTAGACATTCCTGATACAGACTCTATTAATTTTAATGGCTTTTGAGATTAATAGAGAAGGCAACTTCTCTTGATTGTATAGATGTATGTCGAAGTCTGTGGTTTCATATATGTATTTTTGTTTGGAAAAAGATATGGTCAACTCACCAAAAAAATGGACAAAGGGATAGAGGTTTGGGTTGGTTGGGATTTATTTCGTCTTTTAAAACCATTGGGGTAAAATTAACATGAAATTAACCATTTTGAAGTGAACGACTGAGTGGCATTTAGTGCATTGACAATATCGTATAACAGTCATCTCTATCTAGTTCCGAAATACATGCATCTTCCCAAACAAAACCCTGTATCCACAAAGCTTTATTCCCTATTCTCTCCTCTTCCTAGTGCCTTGAAACCATTAGTTTACTTTTTCTGTCTCTATAGCCCTCATGCCCGTGTGATAGTACAATATGAGGCCTTTTATATCTGGCTTATTTCACTTAATTTGTTTTCAAGGTTAACCTGTGTTGCAGCCTGAATCAGAACCTCATTCCTTTCTATGGCTGAATCTTAGTCTACCGCATGGATAGACCACATTTTGCCTATTCATTCATCTGTTGATGGACATTTGGATTGTTTCTACTTTTTGGCTCTGGGGTTTTTGAACTTTGCAGACATTGTCCCAGATCCAAGCACTTAGCTATTTTCTTTGTGAATATCCTAGGCCTTGATCCACTTGCCTGTCTTTGGAGAGAGCATTTGGAGGTATAGGAGCTGCCATGGTAAATGAGAACTGCAGGATCTCATGGCAGGGAATCTGGCAGTACTACATGCAGATGTCCTGCTGCCTGGTGGGCTGACCTTGACTCAAAAGACAGCTCCCTCCAGGACAAAGACAACGTTTACCCAGGGCTTAGACCAGTGGTTCACAGTCTGCCTGTACATGTCATCACTTGGGGAGATTTAAGAATTATCAAAGCTTTTGCTTCAACTCCAGAGAGTCTGACTTGATTTGTGTGGTATCGAGTCCTGGCATTTTTTGTTTGTGTGTTGACTCGGTTAAATAGAGGCCCTCAAAACCTGTGTCCCAGTCTTAACCCCCTGCAGGAGCTGGGAGAGAAAACTGAAAGTATGTATGACCTGTCCCACTATTGCTTATGTGTAAGCCACATGACCAAGCCACTTTAGTATAAGACATTGTTCAAAAGTGACCACACACACACACACACACACACAGTGATCACACAGCCTAAAGAATGGTAGAAAATAGGGGCGCCTGGGTGGCGCAGTCGGTTAAGCATCCGACTTCAGCCAGGTCACTATCTCGCGGTCCGTGAGTTCGAGCCCCACGTCAGGCTCTGGGCCGATGGCTCAGAGCCTGGAGCCTGTTTCTGATTCTGTGTCTCCCTCTCTCTCTGCCCCTCCCCCGTTCATGCTCTGTCTCTCTCTGTCCCAAAAATAAATAAAAAACGTTGAAAAAAAAATTAAAAAAAAAAAAAAAAGAATGGTAGAAAATATTTGCAAATGATACATCCAGTCAGGCTCTTGTACCTAAAATATACAAAGAACTCTTAAAGCTCAATTATTAAAAGACAACCCAGTTTAAAAATGGGTAAAGGATCTGAAAAGACAGTTCTCTGAGGAAGATAAACACATGGCCCACAAGCACATGGAAAGATGCTGGGCCATATTAGTCATCAGCGAAATGCAAACCAAAACCACAATCCAGTTCCACTTGACATCCAGTAAGGTGGCTAGAATAAAAAACACAGGTAATAACAAGTGTTGATGAGTATATGGAGAAATTGGGACCCTCACACCCTGCTGGTAGGAATGTAAAATGGTGCAGACCCTGTGGAAAACACTGTGGTGTTGCCTTGAACAATTAAACATACAGTTACCACGGGGCCGACAACTCCTTTATTCCTATATACTCCTAGGTGTATACTTGAGAAAATGGAAAACATATGTTCACACAAAAATGCATACACAAGTGTTTGTAGCAGCGTTATTCATAACAGCCAAAGGCAGAAACAACCCAAATGTCCATCAAAAGATTAGTGGATAAACAAAATGTGGTTTAGCCATATAGTGTAATATTTTTTAGCCATAAAAAGGAATGAAGTTCTGATATGTGCTACAATTTGGATCAACCATGACAGCATTATGCCAGTCACAAGACCGTGTGTTGTATGAGTACTTTTTTTTTTAATTTTTTTTTTCAACGTTTTTTATTTATTTTTGGGACAGAGAGAGACAGAGCATGAATGGGGGAGGGGCAGAGAGAGAGGGAGACACAGAATCGGAAACAGGCTCCAGGCTCCGAGCCATCGGCCCAGAGCCTGACGCGGGGCTCGAACTCACGGACCGCGAGATCGTGACCTGGCTGAAGTCGGACGCTTAACCGACTGCGCCACCCAGGCGCCCCTGTATGAGTACTTTTATACTAAATGTCCAGAATAGGCAAATTGATAGAGACAGTAGATTAATGGTCATCTAGGGCTAGAGCGGGATATGGAGGGGTAAAGGGTGATGATTAAATGGGATTTTTTTTAGGTGATGAAATATTCTAAAAATGACCCTGGTGACAGTTGCACATATCTGTGAATACACTAAAAACCAGTGAATTGTACATTTTAAATGAATTATATGTTGTGTGAATTTTATCATAATAAAACTCTTAAAAAGTGAGTGGGAACTATGGCCCAGGGCCTAAGCCCTTTTCAGCTTCTGCCAATTAATTAGCTGTGTGATTCTACATTGAAGTACATAGTAAATGCTCAATTAACTGTGGCTTTGCTTTTCTGGCATTATATTTTAGGAGGTCCAGGCATCTTGTCTGTAGCTGTATTAGAGTTACCATTGCCAGATGTGGGCTGCTGAGTGTCTCCATGACCGAGTGACATGTCTAAGGACCGTAGTCCTCAATGCATCCCCACGTAAACATTGGCCAACACTGTGTTCAGTGACATGGGAGCCTGGAAGTGTGTTTAAGTGAGAATGACATAACCAATTTATACTTGAAGATAATCCCAGTGGTACGGAATAGAGGAGGGTGAGCGGGGGAGAGAATAGGGCCAGGGAGGCCTTGGTGGAAGCCACTGTAGAGAATGTGATCTGAGTTCAGGCATGGGCACTAGGGGATGCATCTCACAGGTAGGACACTACAGCCTGGGAGCAGATTAGATGGACAGGTAGGATTACAGGGTTGGCTTTTGCAGAAATGGAGAGAGGATGGTTTGGGACCACCTGGATATATCTTGAAAACTAAATACTGCATAAGGACGTAGGTCAGGTGAGGCCAGGGCTGGGGTGGTTCATGTGGGTCAGGATGGGGCGAAACAATGAATTCCTGATGAGAGAGGTCCAGAAGATGGACTTCCCCAGTCTCCTGGGTCCTGGTCTGCCAGTGAAAAGCTGCTGGCCCCATTCTGTGATCTCTTCACGGATGGTTTTGTGGGGTGGTGGAGGCAATGGGAACGTGTGATGGAAAGGCCTCGTTCACTCACAGGGTGTGCGAGAGAAAGCCTAGTGTGCTACAATTTCCTGCCTGAGGTTCTGGGGTTTGTGTGACACTTCGACCATGGGGCCATGGAAACCAGGAAGCACTGTGGTCTGGGGGACAGCACAATGGCTTTGGATGCAGGGGTTCCAGGGTTCAGACCTGGAACTGCCTTCTCGGTTAAGCTGTGCAACCTTGGGTGAGTTGTTTAACCTTCCTTAGACCAGTTTACTTGTCCATTAGTTGAAGATGGGAGTTCCCTGTTTCTAGAAATGGGTAACATCATTGCTTCTGTCTTCTGGATAAAGGATCTCTGACAGTAAGTGTGAAGTATCTTGTCCAGAGTCATGGGGCTCACAAGTGGAACAAAGATGGTTTACACACTGGCGGTCAGCCTGTTTTCTTAACTGTCACACTAGCCTGTCTGTTGATAAAGAGTAGCTACATAAACTTGGCCGCTTAGACCACGGTGTCTAAATTTTGGGAAACTCCACAACAGACTGGGTTGAAGAATCCTGTAAGATCAGTCTTCCTCATTTTACTTATTTTACAGATGCAGACTCTGAGGCTCAGGGAGGTTAAGTACTTTCCCAGAGTCACACAGCAAATCAGCCAGACTCCTGCCTTGAACCCAACTGTACCTGACCCCCTGTTGTGGCTCTCTTTCCACTTTCCTGCCTTGACCTGCAGAGGGTCATTTTGCTGAACCTGTTAACCCTCTCCTTTCCAAATTCATACTCCATGCTATTAGGCCACGGGCCCAGGGTCTCCCCTGGTGCTGCTCTGACTGATGTGAAACTCAGTTTTCCGTAGCTTCATCTATTGATGCCTTAGACAACAGCCTAGTGTTGGAGAGAAGTCTGCATGTTACAAAAAAGGGCAGCAGGTGTTATTTGGGCTAAATTGACCTTGAAATTGATTTCTTTATTTTATGACTTACTGAGAGGAGATTAATACTTTTTTTTTCCTGCAGTCTGAAACAATTTACATGGTAATAGAAGGCATAGTCAGTCAAATAAATTGCTGGAAGTGGTCGTGTTCCAAGGGAAAAAAAATACAGAGCTTACTCACATTGATTTCTTTGCCCTGGGGAGAAGCAGAGATTTTAACATCTGGGAATAGGGAGCTAAATTTTATCTCTCATTTTAAAAGCAGAGGACTGAAGAGCTTAATCTGACATTTACACGGAATTTTCTAAGTTGGGGGAAACCAGGGAGCCGACTTACTTGCTGAAGGTAACTGGCATTTTCTCAGAAGGACTCTGTGATCTGGGGGTGTCAGGTAGGGCCTAGATGACATTTTCGGAAGATGGGCCTTGGGAAGTTGGATGCCTCCTTGCCTTCCTACTGGGCACTGGCAGGGATTGGTGGCATTGGGAAGCTGGTGATGCCACGTCTTTTCCTAGAACCAAGTGGTGCTGCCGAGGGACGATGTGAGTGGAGATCCTGCTGCCAGATTTCTGGGCTCTGCCGTGTGGCTATCCTACCCAGGGACGGGATTTGATTACAGCCGGAGCACCAGTTAGTGTACATGGATGGGTGGCATTTCTGATTGTGTTGGGATGGGTTCTTAGACTACACCTCTGGGCTCAGCAGGAAAACTCAGTGCTCCATTAGTACTGCCTGCCCTGAGAACACAAGGGGCAAGTGTAGTGTGCCACATACTTGAACTTCACAGTAAAAACCCTTAAAATATCCCCTCCCCCCATGCCATCGTTTCTGCATTCACAGCACACTGGCAGGGTTCTTGTCCTCCAAAGCAACCCCCAAGTCATTTACATTATGTGAGCTAACTTTTTTTTTTTCCAGACAATAGCAAGAAATGAATCCCTACCCAAAGGGTTCTGCTAGAAATGCCTTATGTCATGACACTAAATTGTTTTCTTTGAAAAAAAAAATTTAAGGTAGAATAAAAATTGTTCATCAAAAATACATGCCCAGAATATACAAGAGTCAGAAGTGTAAAATCCCTACTTCCCTTCTATTCCATTCTGCTCAGCCAACTTGCTCCTATCTCCAAAATTAGCCATTTATTTTTACCAGTTTCTTATCTATCTTCCAGAGATTTCAGTGCATACAGTATATATGCATATAATCTTAAAACAAAGAACAGATTGTAGCATACTATATGAACCACTCTGCATTTTACTGTTTTTCTCTATCATTCCATATCTAGCTGCCTCATTATCTTTTCTGAGGTTTTCTGGATGCACCATAACTGATGTAGTTGGTCTCTGAATAATGGAAATTTATGTTGCTCCCAATATTTTGTAATTAAAAAGAAATGCTTCAGTGCATATCTTTGGCATTGGCCATTTTCCACATGTGCAGACATTCCATAGCAGAAATTCCAAGAAATGGAAACTATCCCTTTGTTCAGTGAGTTACATTTTTTTCACCTTGTCCTTTGTCTTATACTTTATGGTCTTTTTTTTTAATTTTTTTTTTTTTATTTACTTTTGAGAAACAGAGTCAGACAAAGCGTGAGCGGGGGAGGGGCAGAGAGAGAAGGAGACATTGAGTCTGAAGTAGGCTCCAGGCTCTGAGCAAGCTGTCAGCCTAGAGCCTGATGCTGGGCTCGAACCCATGAACTGTGAGAACGTGACCTGAGCCAAAGTCGGACGCTCAACCAACTGAGCCACCCAGGTGCCCCAATGGTCTTATTTTTTTTTTTATGCAGAACATCTGATTTGAAAATTTTTATTCATTTTTTTTTTATGGCTTTTGGGTTTGGGTCATAATTAGAAAGGTCTTCAGCTCTCTGAGATGATAAAAATCTACATGATTTGATTATGTTAGGTCCTCCAGTTGGTTCAGCCATTCAGAAGTTATTCTGATTTTTTGCCTGGGCAAATGCAGCCTCCATGGTAAGGTGGACTTGCCTATTATCTGTGATCACCTAGGGCCCATGGTCTGGCCTTGTCAGCTTCTCACCCTGCCCTTTGTCTCCCAGAATCCAGACTTCTCCAGGAGTCTCACACTTCTGTAGTCGGGACATGTTTGGGTACCATGGGCCTGGACATTTAGAAAACTGACCTCACCTGTCTTTCACAACTAGGGTCCCTGCAGGTCTTACTGGATCCATCTTTAGGAACCCGCCATGCCTCCAAACCCCAGCACAACTTCTGTCCATTAGCTGTGGTCTTGGCCTTCTGTTTATCTGAGTTCTGTTTAAATGACTTTAAAAGTCATGTCTGTGCAAACAGTGTCACATTCAAATGCTGTCTGTCACGGCTCTTTGGGAACTCACACCAGTTCATGCCAAATCCTCTATAGGGTGATGCCAAATGGCCCCATGGGGCTCTCTTGCTTGGTCATTGTTTAAACTGGCTGAGTCCTCACGGTTGGTGATCCGTGTCCCAGCTTTTGAAATCTGCCAACCAAGACACAAGAGGGCATGAATTCCAAGGGCAGAATACTGGACTTCAAGGGCAGGAATGAGGTCCAGGGAAGGGGTCCACTGCACTTGGGACAAAGGAAAAAGAGATGGGCAGCAACTCTGGGTTGCTTAGGGTCCTACTCAGTGATGTGTTAAGGGGAAGAGAGAGATCTTCTCCTTCTTAATGAAAAATTTTCATTACGATGCACCAGGTTGAGTCACAAGATACAGAAGTTTATTATAAGGACTCAAGGAGACAAGTGAGGCTTTCTGGAAACCAGAACAATGTCAGACAGCCCTGCTGCCTCCCCTCTTTTGGAGAGTTCTTCCTTCTCTGTTGTCTGCTTCTGGGTTAGAACCCACTTAGGTGCTTGTCACTGTTTCCAAGGTGAGGATGCAAACAGGCACAGGGAACTGGGTGTAGTTAGCTGCTTTGTTCAGGATAACACAGGGACTGTGTAAAAAAGGGTGGGGGGCTGCCAGTTAGTATGGAGCAGACACAATAACAGAGTATGAAAGGGTCTAATGGTATCAGAAGTCCTCTGAGGACAGTGGGCTGAGTTGGTGCCATTCCCACCTCTTAGGGGTGAAGGCTCCAGACTAACGAACGTGAGGTGGAAATACCACAAGGAGGGATCCTCAGCTAAGTAGGAGACTGGGCAGCTGGCTGCTGGAAGGGGCTTGGGAGGTGAGGAAGGAGTCAAGAGAAGGAGGCAAGTCTCTAGAGGGGACAGCTGGATAGGAGTTGCTCAGGTGAGGGTTCCCAGATAAGATCCTACTTGAGTGTAAGGGTCTCTTTCTAGGCCTGGGGACTCTTATCACTGTGGCAGGAACAGCTCACCTAGGGCCTCCCCTCTCCTTTCTTCTGGTCAGCTTCCTCTGGAAGGCTTAGATTTGGCTGAAGCCACACTTGACCTTCCTGTAGTAATGGCTGCTACGGAGCCAAGAGTGGCTTTGAATACAAGTGCTTTGGACTTCAGGAGCCCAGAGACTTTCTCCATGTGTCTTGGTCCCTATTCCTGAAAGAGACTCTGTAGTTGGTGCATCCCTTGACCAGCTGGAAGTAGGCAGGGGGGTTGGGTCCCTTTCAAAGAAAGGACCACACAGACCCCAGGGGATCTGTAACACTTGGAACTTGTCCGTTAGGTGAGATCTGTTATAGGCCTGAACTCCACTCAAGCATAGCTTCTATTTGCCTCTATAGAAAATGGGACCAAGAGACAAGGAAGAAAAAATAGCCATTTTCAGACAATAGACATTTGTCAAGGCAGAATAAGTACATCTGTCTGCAAAATCATGCTTTTGGCAACATCTTCCTCCTCTCTCCCCTCTAAGGCTGCTGCTTTAGGCGGTTGCTGGAAGGCGAGAGGCATAATTTGTGTTTAAATCCATCCTTCCCTCCCTCCCTGAATTCGTTAATCACTTCAGTAATGGGTGGGTGGCATGGGGACCATCTCCCATGCAGAGGAAGGAGGGGTCCAAGCACCGTTTTGGTCTTGTGGTTGCTGCATTTTTCCATGACCAATGTCTTTGGCAAAACTGCAATAAAGGGAAATACTGAGAGGTTTTCCTTTTGTCGGTGTGTGTAAACTATTGACAGAACTCTGTTCATGGGTCTAAGTAACTTGTGGCTAGTACAGGAGAGTAGACAGCTTCTTCTCTCTCTCTTCCTGTCTTTCTTCCTCTGTCTCTCTTGATACCTTTCTATATCTCTGTCTCCCTCGTTTGTGTGTGAATGCACACATACCTCTCTCTCTGCCCAGGAGGTTTAAGAGGTGACTCCAGGTCAAACCCCACTGACATGGAGTTAACAACAATTTGGAGCTTGAGGGTTGGATGTTGATGGACTGTAACTATGTGCTCCCATGTGCTCCCATGGCTCCCATGTGCTATGCCTCACGGAGAAGTGGGAAAGGTGTCAGGGGAAAATACAACAGCACAGTGAATATCCATCCCTTCACATCTGGGTCTAAGCTCTGGTTTCACTGCACCCCTGCCCAGGTACTTCAGACAGGTTCTCAGCCTCTTTGTGATTCTGTGCCCATAGCACGGGGCTGGGATGGAGACCTGCTTCTGATAACCTTGTGAGGGTTAAAGAACGAAGTACATGCAGAGCATTAGGCACACAGCAGTGCAGGTGCTCCAGGAACAGGAGCTGTTGCGGGGGAGGGAGGGGGCAGGGGAGGGCGTGGGAGGGCACGGGATGAGGCTGTGGAAAGTCAGCCTGGACCAGTCATGAGGCGGCAGGGTGCAGCCCTCAGGCTGGGGCAGGGGGGGGAATATCCAGTCCTAGAGAAGAGTCTAGACCATTGCTGCCTAATAGAGATGTCTGGAGAACCACACATGTAATTTAATATTTTCTAGTAGCCACATTAAAAAGTAAAAAGAAACAGATGAAATTAATTATAATAATATATTTTATTTTAAATATTCACAATATATTTATATATTTAAATACAACATACTTTATTTTAATATACTATTAAATATAATTTTGATGTGAAATCAATATACAAATATTAATGGGATATTAATATTAATGAGGCATTTTACAATCAATTTATTTTTTTCATTAGTGTCTTCAAAATCCAGCAGGTAGTACATACTTCTAGCACATTTCAGCTCACATTAGTTGTAGGTGCCTAGTAGTGGCTGCTGTGTTGGGCAGGGCAGGTCTAAACACCTCCCACCTCCCACTCCAGGAGGGGGTTGGAAGGAGAGAGAGAGAGAAAGCAAGTGGGATGACTAAAAATGGTGAGAGACCATGGGTCATGCTAAACTGGGCTACTCCAAATTGGAATTTTGTCTTCAATGTGGGTTCCTCCACCTGTCTTTGTTTTTGTTTTTGCCAGGACTACAAATGTGAGAACTCAGTCCCCCTCTCCAGTGCCAGGAACAGTCCACAAGACTCAGTAAGTAGAAGCATTTTGCTGAACGCATTAGATTTAGAAACCGCTTTTGCATCCTTTTCGGCCTCCTTGCTCTCCATCATCAATCACCAGGACTGGTTTTTACCTGAAACTGATCTTGCTGGAGAAGTAACTGGGTTTGAGGGGAATAAATGTTCCCAGGCACTCACAGAATTTCTATTAGGAAGCACCTGGGGCCGGAGTCTCAGTCTGTGTTACAAGATAGGAAAGCTGAGTTCTCCCCTCAGAGAAGAGCCAGGCCCATTTGGGGGGACACATCTGGGGCAACAGCGACAGGTAGAGGGGCCATGGGCTGGTCTTTTTGCTTCTTGATGTGGAGACAGACCCCAGGGTGATGAGAAATGGAGGGATTATCCCCATAGGAATGTTGATGAGTGCTTTGAAGCCCCATGTCCTGGTACAAGGTTTGGGTTATTAGGACATAGGACTGTTGCTGGTGCTAGATGTGGATTTCTATGCTCCCTCCACATGTCATCCAGGCATACAGGGGGCAGGGACACTCCCTGTAACTGCAATTCCCAAAACACTCCTGCTCGTCCTCTCTGGGATGTGAGAACTGTGTGGTACGGTCCGAAAGTGTGTTAGGTTTGTTTGTCGCTGGTGACTATGAGATGATTTCAAAGGGCTCATAGACCTTTGTTGTTGTTGCTTTGTATTAGTCACGATGTGTTTAGTTTGACTGTTGTCTTCATGGCAAGCAATGCTGGCTTTCTATTTATGGTAATGACGTGAAATGTCTTTAGAAAATATTTTTTAAAGACATGAGTTGACTTAGAAAAGAGTATGGACTAAGTTTAGAGGTAATGATAATGTAGATATGGCAAGATATTGTGGTGATGATAAGAGCATGGCTGGGAGTAAATTCTTTTATCAAAAGATTTCATGGGGCACCTGGGTGGCTTAGTTGGTTAAGTGTCTGACTTCAGCTCAGGTCATGATCTTGTGGTTTATGAGATTGAGCCCCACATTGGGCTCCGTGCTGACAGCTCAGAGCCTGGAACCTGCTTTAGACTCTGTGTCTCCCTCTCTCTCTGCCTCTCCCCTACTCACCCGCTCTCTCTCTCTCCATCTCAAAAACAAATAACATTAAAAAAAATTTAAAAAGATATTCACATGACCTTGGGCAACATCTGTGTGTGATCTCTTGTTGGTGTGCCCCCCCCCCTCCCCACTTAGGACCCAGTCTGTGCTGATACTTGGTGCATACTAGACATTCGAAGGACCCACTTCTTGGCTTCTATCTGTTCCTCCCAAATGACTTTTGAGGCTAGGTTTTTACAATAAACTCATTGCTGGATCACCTGAAAGAAGGGGTCACCAGTGATGCCAAATGGAGGAGGAAGAAGAGGAAACATGATGAGAAATGACCACCACACAGCTAGCTGTCTTGTCCCACTTTGCATTTGACCAAGTGTTTGATCTCTGTGCTGATTCAGTCCCCTCAATGACCCCATCACGTAAGTGCTGGTCCTGTCTTCATTTTGTGGATGAGGAAACCAAAGCTTGAGTGAAGTAGAGAATATGTCCAACATCACACAGCCTGGACTCCCTCTCTGTTGCACTGCGTCAATGTCCACAACTCCACATCAAGTCTCTGTGGTAGTCTCCCCATTGTGTAGATGGGGAAATGATTGCTAGACCACGAAAGTGTATTTTATCTCTTGGCACATAGAAAAGTACTCTAGACTTTAGTGGTTTAAAAGGACAAACATTATCTCACAGTTTCTGGGGTCAGGAATTTGGGAGTGGCTTAGATGGGTGGTTCTGGCTCAGGGTCTCTAAAGAACTGGCATCACCATCATCCTCAGGCTTGAGTGGGGCTTCAGCTCCTCCTATGGAGACTCTCCATAGAGTTGTTTGGGTGTCCTCATGACACGGCCCTCTAGGAGGAATAGAGAGCAAGGCAGAATCCCTGACACCTTTTATGACCTATCCTCAGAGGTCACATGCTCTCACTTCTACTGTATTCTGTTACTCATGCAAACCATCCACGATGAAATTGTTGTAGGGGGCTACACACAAATGTAGATACCCAGAGGAGGGATCATTGGGGGGCATTGTGGAGGCTGAGTACCACACTCCTCATGATCTTAGAAATAACTGTGTGTTTTATGGCACACAGGAGTCTAGTAACCTCACATGAAGCCTGTGGAAAGAAAACATAAATATAGCAAACCCATTTTGCAGGTGAGAAAATGGAGCATGGAACAGGGAAGTGACTTACAAGTCTTGAAGCTGGTTATGCTGTGCAGGAACTTTTAAAGAGAAAGATGAAAGCATGTGGAGAAACCTCCCCCTATCCACTTTAATGCTCGTTATCCACAGTAGGACTAAAGGTGTCTGAGATCTCTCCATTTGCCAGGATCCTAGAAGAGCACCCCTGCCCCCCTGGATTTTCAATTTTGTTGGATTGGGTTGGATATTCTCTGGCCCTTAGCCCCACCTCATTAAAGCTGATGGGTGGTCTCTACTGGAAGTAAAGATGGTATCCTGTTTCTTTTTCTACTGGAAGCTGAGGAGTTTTAGAGGTTTTCTGAGGTCAGCAACCCTAACCCACCCCTTCTTCCCTACCTCTGACCTTCGTAGTACTGCCATTCTGGGTCCTTCTGGCTGGAATCCATGGATCAGTCTCCCAGCCTAATGTGTCACAGGTAGAAGGAGTCATTTTTTGTGATTTTTGGTTCGTGGCAACATGTGGTGACCGATGATTCCATCTCACGTGTTTGAAAGCATAAAACATGTTTAGTCTTTGATGAAGTAATCACACTTGTAGGAATTTACACCTTGGCGATGAATGTGTGAATGCAAGAAGCTGTGTTTGTATATTTGTTGAGGGATGCTTGTATTAGCAAAAAATAATAATAAAGATATGGCCTCAATAGCCATCAATAAGGAATTGTTTAAGTAAATTACATGCATCCATAAAGTCCAAGCCAAGCTGCTGCTAGAATTTTGTGGTGAAGATTTATGTTTATGGACTTGGAAACATGCTCATGACATATTGTTGAGTGAGAAATACAGCATATATCATATGACTCCAATTATGTGCAATTATATTCATATATCTCCCTGTCTCTGAATGCAGAGAGAGGTGTCAGAAAGGCAGATGGGGAATTGAACTAAATTGGTAGTTTTGCATTTTTCTTTGGACTCTTGCAGTTTTATTTATTTATTTTTTACAGTGAGTGGTAATTTTCCTTGATAATAGTAAGAGTAGTAGTAGTAGTCATGATATTGATAGTGACTATTTATAAAATGAAGAAGTGAGTCTTAGGCTTTAAGTGAGGTGCCCAGGGCAGTTGATGACATTTTATTAAAGTTTTATTTTTAGTTGTCATAGAAATGCTGCAGTCCCTTTGGAAGAGTGAAAATGGGGCTCAGAAGACTGAACCAGGGCCTGGAGACAGACTTTCTTGTCCTTGGCTGCCCCAGGGGCCAGAAAGTCTCAGGCTTTGGCATCTTGCCACCACTTCTACTCACTGCCCTGCCCTGTGTTGCCACACAGTTTCCCCAGTTCTGACCTCCAGCTTTCCAGTTGGGAAAGCCTCCCAGAAAGAGCCTTTCTTGGATACAGCAGATGTGACTCACTTGTGTCCAGAGTCCAGGACATAACAATAATGATAGCATTATTGGGCACCTACGAGGTACCTGGCATTGTGCTGAGTGTATCAAATGCATGATCTCATTGATACCTAGAACAGCCCACCAAAGGAAGAACTTTCCCTAGCCCCATTTCCACAGGTGAAGACCAGCCTCAGAGTCAAGTGTCTTGCTCAGAGTCTCATAGCTAATGGGTGGTATATGTGGGACTCAATCTGGATTTGACTGTTGCCCGAGCTGAGTTGCACCGAGGCCACCCGCTTCTGTTTAATGGTGCAAGGAACATTTCTGGGAAGATCTTAGATGTAGGGATGATTCTCAAGTCAGCAGGGAAGGTGAACATCCTACCTGGTCAAAGCTACTTGTCTTTGCTTAGGTATCAGATGAAATGGTTATGTTGAGGTGATATGCTGGAGGCCTAACATACACCTGTCTTTAAATATCGGGGTCATTTGTAGTCCAATAGTCACATGATGGGAAGCACTTGGAAAATGAGGCTAAGAAACTTGCAGATTTACACTCCATTCTGGGGTTCACTCTGGAGTGAGTGTGTCCTAAAATGGATGGAAGTGACCCTGCTCCAGCATGAAGAACACTACTACTCTTTTCTCTTTCTTGATCATACTGGAGGCCTAGTTCAGTTAAGTGTCAGAGTCCAAGTTTCTACTTTGTTCTCCTTCATTCCAGAGATGCATTTCATAACGTCTCTATTCCTCTGTCACAGAAATATACTATATTCATTTTCTTCTGTACAAAAAATTGCAGAAACTTAGCTTAAAGTAACATCTGTTTATTATCTCAGTTAGCATATATCAAAGGTCTGTGGACAAGCATGGTTGGGTCCTCTTCTCAGAGTCTCCCAAGGCTGCATTTAAGATGGCAGCTGGAGCTGGGGTCTCATCTGGAGCTTGGGGTCCTCCTCTGAGTTCAACTGGTTGTTGGAAGAATTAATTTCCTTGCTGTTGCAGGATGGAGGATGTATGCTTATAGAAGCTTCCTACACTTCCTTGCCACATAGCCCTCTCTGTAGGCAGTTCACATGATGGCAGCATAATTTTTCAAGGCCAGCAGGAGAATCTATTTGGGCATGCTAGCAGGATGGAGTGCTACGTATATATGTCATCATATAATCACGCACGAGGCATTCCATCAAATTTTCTGTCAGAGGCAAGTCATGGGTCCTGCCCCCACTCTTGGGGAGGGATGATCCATGGCATAAACCTGGTCTTTCCACCCCAGATACTTGCTCATCAAAGTCTTGAGACAAATCTAGCTTTCTCTTGGTCTTTGGGCCAAGTGCTCTACTCCAGCATCTTTCCGTGCAGCATCCTCCTCTTCCTCCCCAAGTAAAGGGCTCATAGCTCCCCCAGGCCACAGTCCCCCCATCATTGCTGGACTCTACAGCATTCCTGACACCCATCTCTCTGGGTGTCTTCCTCCCCATTTGTATTCTGTGGGACACTCCCTGCTGCAGCCACCACAGCAAATGAATATTTAATGGAATGCTGCCACCTTTTGGAATTTAGCAAAAGTGATCAGTATTGTTTAGAGGGGTGGATGTGAAGCTCTTGGAAGAAAACACAGTCCTGTTTCCTTGTACACACCCCAGCATACACACACACACACACACACACACACACACACACACACACACACACACACGTGCACATGCACACATGCGCTCACCCAGCCTGTATTTCCACTGGGGACTGACTAAGGTTTGATGCAAGATTCCAGAAGGAAAAAAAAAAGGAGCCAGTTTCTTCTTGAGGCAGGTTTGTTCGTCATTTATGCTCTGGTTCATAATCACTGTGAGCGCTGACAGTCCTGTGCCGTTTCACACTCCAAGAGGCAGCAGAATGTATGAGCAAGAGCCTTGGTGCATTGGGTTGGATTTCGTCCCTGGTTCTGCCTCCAGCCCTCCAAGGATTTCAGCTTCCTTATCTACCTTCCCAATGGGGGGTCTACCAGGCTCTTTTGGCTCTCAACCTCCTGATTGCAGGTTGTGATGTCTGTAAGCAGGTATGGGAAGTAGGTAACACCACATTTATAGGTGCCAAATAGGAGTGGTGCTCAGGCTATTTCTTTCCTCAGAAAGAAAGACTTAGTCATGATTAGTAGTTAGGGGACAGTGGCAGCGTGAGTGCCATCCCAATGCCAGGTATCTCATGGAGACACAGTAGCCAACACAGAACTGCCCGCTCCCCTGCATCCCCCACTGCTTTCCTTCCTGTGTATTCAAAGGCTTCACCATCCTCCTGTCCCCCAGCATCCTTTTTATTTCCCTAGCTTACTCCCAGTCTGAAGTCACCAAAGTTTGTCCATTCTCCCTTGGCATATCCTTAGTGGACCCACTGCTCTGGTTCACGCCCTTGTTATGGCACGTCTGGATTATACAACCAGCTCTAACCAGTCCTCTGCTTTGGACTTTGCCTTCTTCAGTTAGCAGCCTCATATGCTTGACCATGACTCTCCTTTTGAGCATGCTTCAGTAGCTCTGTGCGATCTGAGAATAGAGTGCAAACTCCTCTGATTCCAAGCCTGACATTTGGACCCCATCTTGCACTCCTCCAGTCCTGGTCTCCCTGACTGGGCACCCTTCCTTAGATTATCACCTCTGCTCCACTTCCCCCACTGAAGCCTGACTGCAAAAGTTCCTAATCATCCATCAAGATCAATCAGAAAAGTGTTGTTCAAAGATTTTCCCCAAGTCCTTCTGTTCTATTGAGTTATTGCATCCCCTGGATACCCTCTGCCTTCCCTTCCTCCCTTCCCTCCTCACCTCCTTCTTTCTCACTTCTCCTTCTCATCTATCCCTCCCTTCACTCGCCTCTCTTAAACTCTTGTACTCACTACTGAGAGTCAGAAGATACAAAAGTGAAGTAGACCCAGACCCTACCTTCAAGGGGCTTGCAGTGATGACGAAATAAAACCATGAATAAAAGAAACCTATAATTGAGGCACAATCTGATTGCTTTAGTGGAGGCAGAATACAGAATTTGGTGGTGGCACAAATAGGTGGTCAGAGAAGGCTCCATGGAGGAAGTGTCACTTAGAGTTGTGAAGGACAAGGGGGATCCTCACAGCAGTTGCAGGGGCAGGGATTTTAGGTAGAAGGACTGCCACGGGCATGGACTTTAGTCTGACTCAGATTCTAGAGGAGGGGGCGTTAGAGAAATAGGCATGCCTCGGTGCTTCGTGATGGGCAGGAGTTGAGTTTTTGCTGTGATTGGTGTGGGGCTACAGAAGGGTTTTAAGCTGGTGATTGCCTTGATCCGATTTGCATTTTAGACAGATCTCCCTGGGACCTGGCTTAGGAGCTGAGTGACTGGAGGAAGCCTTGGTTCCTCTTGGGCATTTTTCACTCCTCCGACCCCCTGGAGCAGGCCTCCGGAGCAGAGGGGTCACCAGCTCGGCGCCCAGGCTTCCAGGCTTCCAGGCACGCTCTGCTTCTCATTGCTAATATGCCTTTCTATAGCATCTGCTCGGCAGAAAACCAAGTGTGGGGACGAGATAACAGCATTAAGAGCAGAAGGACAAAGCTGATACTCAGGGCAGTGAGACATGGAGGCTTAAATTCTTTCCCTTCAAAATGTCGCACATGATTTTGGCCACGTGGTCCTGATTAAAGCAAGCCAGGCTTGCCAGGATGAAATGCTAAGTGGTGCTCGTGACCCCGGGCACAGTGAGTGCAGAGGTCTGCTGCTCTGATGAGTATCCCTGCCCTTCCTCCCCACTGCTTTCTGCCAGATAAAAGAAGGAAATCTATTTAGTGATTTTTTCCAAATCCCTGAGGATGGCTATGCCCCCTGGAGACACAGTGATACTGACAGGTTTCCAATGTTAGCATCCAACTTGAGGTTGGGAGTGGGGGTCTTCTCCCTCCCTCCTGAGGGAGTGTCTCAAATACAGTGGACACTCAATGAATACTTGTTAACAAAATTAATGAGTGGAAGAATCAGTCTTATTGATTTGGAGCACCCCAAAAGGCTTCTTCATGCCTCTCCCAAAGTCAGTACTACCTCTCCCCAACTACGCTCCTGACTTTATTATGAAAGATCGATTTTACTCATTCATGAACTTCACCTAAGCCCCAACAGTACATGTTCATCAGCCTTCTTTCCTACAGCATCATCCCCAGGACATCCAGCTATGTTCCTGCATGTATCAGTCGTTTCTCCTCTTGAAATTGTTGAATAGTATTTCATTGTTTACCTTTGCCATCATTCTCTGGAATTCTTGATGAGCATTTGGGTTGCTTTCAGTTTGGGGGGTATGTGCACTTGTGTATCCATTGTTTGGTGGAAAGATTCATCCATTTCTCTCGGGAAGATGCCAAGGATGTATTTGTGTGGTCACATAATAGAGACGTGTTTAGTTTTAGTAGATGTTACCCCCACATTTTCCACAGTAGTTGTATACATTACCACTCCCACAATGAAAGCATATGAATCTCCCTTGTATGTTAAGCCCTTTAAATGCATATGTCGTGAATTGTCACAACATCCTGGGAGGCAGGTGCGATTATTACTACCCTCATTCAGAGGGGTACACCATGGATCTGCTAACATGGCAAAGGTCATGTAGGTACTCAGTGATGGTGGGGACCTGATGCAAGGATGCTTCCAGAATGGCAGCAGGTCTTAAACACAGTATACTGTGGATTCTGGACAAGCAGCTCTGCCATGGAGAGGCCAGAGGGGGTGTGGTGGAGTGGTTGTGTGCACAGACTTGTGAACCAGACTGGACCCCCAGCTCTTCTTCTTCCTTCTTGTGTAAGCCCAGACAAGTATTTGGACCTCTTGGTGCCACACTTTTCACATTTGTAAAATGGAGTTGATGAATCAGGTTGTTGTGGGCATTAAATGTATTAACGTAGGTAGAGCCTTAGGAAATGTTAACTCATTAGTATTTCAGCTCTGCCCAGTTTGAGTGCTGAACTTAACTCCTTGGGGAAGAGGGCTGTCTTTCAGCCGGCTCTAAAAATTTTCAGATAGGCTACATGATTCTCCCCCCTTCCCCTACCCTCAGAAGGGAGCTGCCTCTCCTGATGAAATCTGGAATCTAATTTTGAGCCCCGAGCATTGGTTTCACAAAGCCTGCTGGGGTGCAGCCTGACTGGTCCCTTCTGAAATGAGTCTCTGCTCTTTACTGCCCCTAATAAGAAATGTGGTCTGTTTGCTCAGGGTTTTACCCTTTATAGAAATGGTCGGATTCCTTTCTTCTCCGCATCTCCATTCCACAAATCCATGCCAAATATTGATGTTTGATAACTACAAATATCACACATAGCTTTTAATCAAGAGAGACGGAGGGAAGATAAGGGGAGTAAATACATCTCTGTAAGGTAGTTCAATATTCTCAGTAACGATTTTACGAAGAAACAAAATAAGTGGGAGGAAGAGGGGAGGGCTCGGTGATATGTGTCAGGATGGGGTGGACCACCTGGAACATGCTGGACCATGCCTGGGCCCGTGCTCCCAGCCTGTGGCTTGGATTTAAGTTAGATGTTCATTACCCGAATTGGTAGATGGTATCTCATTTTACAGAAAGGAGAGATCTATTTTAAATGTGAATTTCCAATATGCCATCAGTCTATTCCATTACTAGCAAAATACATCGAGCCAAATTCTGTCCTCTGTTGTCGCTTGTCTGAGATGGGTGTGGAATGTGAATGCCTGCCATCCTCTACTCGAGGCAGAAGTCAGCCTGCTGGAGACTGAGTGGAGGTCAGCGCCAGACTTCAGGCCACCAAGATTCTGTTTCCTTCGTATGGGGACAAAGGGCAATAGTCTGATCCTGGAAGGTTGGTAGGTGTTAAGCATTGAGACATACTTGCCCAGGGTTATTCCAGACCAGAACTTGGTCAAACCAAGTGATACCTCATGATCTGAATCCAAAGCCCATCCACAAGGTGGCCTCCAACAGCTCACTGCAACCCGAGACCCATCTCAGTGCCTGTGTGTTGTAGGAGCTCAGGACCTTCTGAGTGAGTGAATGAGTGAGTGAATGAATTGGTGAGCCTGTCTTTCCACCAACATCATTGTTACTGTTTTGTTTGGCTCCTACTTTGGCTTTTCTCACCCTTCATTAGTCTTTTGCTTTGTATTTTGATGTTCTCAACCTTTTATAATTGATAAAAATGATCAGTCTCAGAAACCAATGTCAACAAAAACTAGTGATCCACCCACCTATCCACCCATCTATTCATCCACTCATTTGCTCATTCATCAATCTATCTGTTTACTCATTTACCCATCCAATATTGGGCACCTGCCATGCGTCAGACCCCACGTGGCTGCTTTCCTTGTAATGGTAAGCCCAGACGCACCTGGCTTATCTTCCTAGAGCTTACAGTCCAGTGGGAGGCGGATTAAGTATACTAGAGGATAATCCTACCTAGAGGATATCTATAAGCAGAGATAAGTGTTCCATAAGGAGGAACACGGCTCTGGGACAGCCTATTACAAGGAAACCTGGCCCAGATGGTAGGTATGTCTGAGGTTTTCCCAGGAGGAGACTCATAAGCTGAGGTCTTATGGCAAGGGCAGTGAGTAGAGGATTTCAGGCAGAGGGGCAGTGTGTGCAAATATCCTATGGCCACATTATTTCCAGGCACTCTCAGAGGTCAACTAGAGTGGCTTAAGATCAGAGAAGGATCGGGGGTGGGGGGTGGTGGGAAATATTCTAGATGAGGTCTAAAGGGTTGACGGGATAGGTGGCAGCCCACGTTGTGAAGTCCCAGGCCATAGGAAGGATATTGATCTTTATCCCAAAGCAATGGAAGATTTTGAATGGTTTTGAAGGAGGTGATCTGATTTGCTTTTTGTGAAGATCCCTCTGGTTCCTTTGAGGGTCCTTGGCTGGAGGAGGGGAAGAATTTCAGAGGCCATGAGATGGAAAAAAGCTGGTGGCATGGCAGTGGTCGGCCTCCTTCAGGCTTGAGCAGGATCTCTACCTGCCATCCAGGTGGACCTCCTTCGAAAGTCTCAGGACACTCATAGGTTCACAGTACATTTGCACTTGCACAGTTGAAGGTGGGTTCCCCAACATAAGTCTTCCAGGTTCTTGGCAAAGGGAGCATAAATAGACGTATTTCTGTGTAACGGCTGTAGCCTTACCCCCACCCCACCCTGGACACACAGAGATCTGCTTGCTTTCATAGCTGCCCAGCACGCTGATGGTACCAGGTCACAGCCCAGGATATGAATCCCAGAGGCTGAGGTTATGTTGTGTAAAACTAGGAGGAGAGATGAGGGAAGGATGGAGGTGTAAAAATTAGGGATTTTCGTTATTAGATGTCTGCGAGCTGATAGTGACACCAGAATGTCAGATCCACGTCATGGGTCCAGTTTGGATTATCATTTTGTGGGAGGAAGTGATCTGGTGCTCGGACCACAGTGGAACTGTGTTTATGGGGCCTGAGATCCAGGAGGAGGATTGGGAGAGTCCTTGATACCCGAGTGCTTCTTTGAACGTCTCCAAGTTAGAATTCTGGCCTTACCCTTATTTTACTCCCCAAATCAAAGTAGGTGATTTTTTTCCCTAGCTACTGTCAGATAAGTGGATTCATGGATGGGCATCTGAAATCCTTCTTTCCGATCCCTTTGTCTCCCATCTCCCCCTGCAGGGTTCCAGCCACCATCCACTCCCAAGAGTTTGACCTTTAAGGAGACTGTGGGAGGGAGTGTCAAATCCTATAGAAGCCCTGAGGAGAAAGTCCAGCCTCTTTCTCACTAAGATCAGCCACCTCTTTCGGAAAATTCTTAAATATTCTCATTCCTACCAGGTCTCTTTGCTGTCTTAACAAAGATTCTCTCTGTTTGGGAATTGGGGGGTCCGATGGGGGGCCCTTTTCTGTTACATGCAGCCTGGGACTCGCACTTTGTTTTCAACAACTGGGACTGCAAACATTTTTAAACCAGAAGAAAAAAACAAATTTGCGCATGGGTTAAAAACAAACTCCATCTCCCTCCAGGCCCCCCTTGGGGATTGTGCAGGAGGGCTCTGGACAGGTGGGGGGAAATTTCAATGCAACTTTCATCTTTCTGGTTTTCCTGCCTGAGTCCACAGGGATTTCATAAACATTATGTTGCTCAATTTCGGTTCAATGGCACGGAGTCGTTCCAATGTGTTCTAATTACTCAGACATAAATGATTTCTGGTGCACTTTAAATGATTTCGGATGCACTTTTGTCTATCAAGCTGCTGATTTATAACTCCCTGGGACTTTGATGTTGTGCTTCATTGATTTCTTTTAAGGCTCTTCAGAGGTATATTTATTATAGGCGATACATTTCCCTGTTCATTTGCTCCATAATTCTGAAACACTCTCATTTTCCACTTGTCAACACTCCATCCCTACCCCCTGCGCTTATGCTGTCCCAATAACAAGACACATTTATTGAGTGCTTGCTGAATGCAGAACCCGGTAGTAGATGTTATTGGGTTAGTGGAGTTACACAAATAAAGCGTGCGTGTGCGCGCGCGCACAGACACACACACACACACACACACACACACACACACACACTTCTTCCAATGGCATCCTTGTCATTTAGACAAAGGGACAACATACACAGAGACTCAGTGATGTGACAGAAGGGAAAGAACACAGGGAGGCCCCTGGGGTTAGTCCATGAGCTGTGAAGGATACCTGGTAGAGAAGGATGACAGGTGGATGGGGTCAAAACTTTGTGTCCAGATCCTTGCAGTGATGGTCCATGGGAGTGGTGCTTTGCCAAGGCAGCTGGTTTTGGTCCTGAGGATGTGGGAGTCCCAGCCTGGTCCTATTCTCATGGGTTTCTAGCTTACCACTTAATGTTCTCTTGAGCCTTAGTTTTCTCATCTGTAAAATGGAGCAATCCTGTCTTGTTGGTTAGGCACTGTGGATTGTGCACTTGGTATGGGCTAGGCAGATCCATGTTGTGTGGGACCTGAAACTTTATCAGTTTGGGCAGGGGCTTTTAGAAAATCTCTGATTCTGAATGCCTGGCTGGGTCTCTGCCCCACAGTGAAGCCACTAGAGTTAGTGCTGGTGTCTACAATGCCTTTTTTTTTTTTTTTAAGTTTATTTATTTATTTTGAGAGGAGCGGGGAGGGAAGAGGAGAAAAAGTGGGACAGGGGGCAGAGAGACAAGGAAAGAGAGAGAATCCCAAGCAGGCTCTGAGCTGTCAGTACAGAACCCAGTTCAGGCTTCAAGCTCAGGAACTGTGAAATCATGACCTGAACAGAGTCAGACGCTTAACTGACTGAGCCACCCAGGTGCCCCAATGCTTTTTAAGCCCTGGACTTCCTTTCTTCCCACACTATTTGTTGCATGAATGTGCGGTGTGTAAAACAGATAATGGTGGAGCTTCTGTGATTGGGAACCTTTTCTTTATCCCTGAGACTGGACTCTCAGGCATCTTCAGGGAAAGTGTTCTGTAACTGCTTGTGAGGTGGAGTCAGGATCTGAACTCAGTCCCCCTGCCCACTCTGGGCAGTGTCTCTGGGATTGTCTAAAAAGCAAGCTCTGTGTTGAGAGTGACAGCTCAGACTTACTTCATTGGTGGTTCTCTCCACCACCACAGGTCTCCTGTGCTGGCTTCAGGCGTCCTTCAGTGACAGGACCTTTCCCTTTCCTGATGTGCGAGCTTCAGGTTCTTGCCGCTGAGAACCTGGGGAAAGGACAATGAGGAATATGCGCCACCTAGTGACCATTTGCTGGAGCTGCCACTCTGAGTGTGGCCTCTGGGAGGAATCTTTATCTCTGGACAAGGATGAGTCTGGGGATGATGGTCATCAAGGTCCTGTTGCTGTGTTTTAAGAGGGTGTGGCTCAGATCTGCAACTTCCTGCATTAGAGCAGGAGTGACTCATGTCAGACTGTCCTTGATTCTCCCGTGGAGACTCTGTCACTGTGAATATGAGCTGCCAGAGAAGTGACTGCCTCCCTTTCTCTTTTCCCCTTCACCATCATCGTCCTTCCTCCCCTCTCTGTTTCTACCTCTTCCCTCCCTCCCTCCCTCCCTCCCTCCCTCCTATTCTTCCCTTTTTTCCCCCTCAAATCCTCCTCTTCCCTTTTTTCCCCTCAAATCCTTGTTTCAGGTGTTCTTCTCCCCCTCTTCCCTCTCCTCTCTTCTCCACCGTTCCCTCCCCACCCTGCCTCTTCTCTTCCTTCTCCCTCCCCCCACCCTCACTCTCCCTTTCTCCTTGTACTCTTCCTCCCTTCTTCCTTCCCTCCCCTCTTCTCCTCCTTACTTTGGTTCAGCCAGCCTTTCTTTAACTAAATAAATATTTTTGGTGGTTCTGTTATTTGGCCCAGGAAGGATGTGGGGCAGTTGCTGAGTTACATAGAGCTAGGCCATGAGTCCCAGCTGTGGATGGTGAGGGGTTGAGCCCGCCTGCCTGCTTTTCTTTCTTCTTTCCTCCGTGCATTTGTGTATTCATGCATGCATTCATTCACTTATTCACGAGTGCCTGCACAGATTCAATGAAAACATTTTAAGGCCAACTATGTGTCAAGCATTGACACAGACCTCACTCTGTCTTTAACCCCTGGGCATTTAGCACACACCGTCCTCTTCATTGTCTGCCTGGAAAGTTACTACTCACTTTCAGAACCCAGTCAAACATTGCCCAAACATTGCAGACTAAAATGTGAGGCTCACTCCTCCCACCCATTAGACCTGGGAGATCTTTCTGAGAGCTTTTCTTTCAGTCTCTTTACAGCCCAGCTCACAGGTGCCCAGCAATCAAAGCCAACCTTTCACAGAGTCCAAATTCCTGAAGCTGGTGATTGTCTGCCTGGGACTCTTTGTTCTTCAGTGATTATACTTGTTCCCCTCCCTGAGCGTATCCTGTACACAATTGCATCCTTAGACATCCAAAAATCTTAGCATTGACAGCATGCAGAAACTAGATGAACATGTCTTCTGTATTCCTGGGTACTACCAATCCTGTTGTAAAAGAGTTTTCTTTATTCCTACGGATTAAATGAAAATGAGGACTTTGTCCTGGATGTCTTATGTTCTGTTTGGGTTTTGCTTTGATTCTCTTCCTCTATATTCCCAAATTAATGTTGGGAATGGGGAAGGTAGGTTTGCAGTTTTGTTATCCTAGAGTACAGGTCAGGTAGCCCATTATAAAAGGAGACAGAAAGGATGATGGGAATGTCTATATGTCAGGTGGTAACATCTCACAAGGTTATCTGTGGCATTGTGGAAGATACCACTCTTGCCTGAGGATATCACCCAAACCATCAGGGCCTGAGCTCTGGTATGTAGTAGGTACTCAACAAAGGGTTGGCAATTTTACAGAATCAAGATTTAACTTCCATGTTATAAAGGGCAAATGTTAAGTGTACAGTCCATGAATTTTTACATGTGCATACTTCTGGGATGCCACCACCCAGATCAAGAAACAAAACATTTTCAAGCACCTCAAATTTTCCCCTGTGCCCCTTCGAGCCAGAACCACCCTCATCCAGAGCCCCCACTACTCCGCTCACTTCCTCTTTAGATCAGTTTTGTCTCCTTTGGAACTTGATAAAAATGGAATCTTGACTTAATTCACTCAACATCATGCCCATGAGAATCATCCATCTTGCAGAGGCTGACAGATTTGATCTTGCTTGTTGAATGAGTCTTCCACACATTGGCTCCACACATTCCACACATCTCTTAGGGGTTGAGTTGAAGCTTGCTAATGGGGGAGAATCAGGATAGTTTATTTTTGAGAGCTTGCTTCTTTTTACCTTTAATGTGGATTTTGTTGAGTCCCAGCACCTGGGTGTATTGGCTGCCACACCCAGTTTCTCATTGCTGCAAGGCCAGATTGTGGGCCCTAAGAACCCAGTGTGGGGCATTGGGTCACCAATGAACACTAGCTCCTCAAATTACTTGCTCCACATGGTTTCAGGGAGCTTGAGCTATTGAGAAGGCATCTAGCTGTCACCCATGGACAAGACATGATATCTAATGTATTTTCAGCCACTGTACTTTGTACCTGATTTGCAGCAGTGCAGGGACCTCAAGGAAGGTGACTGGTTTATGAGCCATCCCAAGGGGTCACCTGTGAAGCCTTAGCTCTGAGGGTGTGTTCATTCATGGAGAATACCATTGGCCCCACTGAGGAGTCTGTGGTATGCCCAGTGACATGCCTCCAGGCTTCTGCTGCAAACACTAGGGTGGGGTTACTACCCAGGGACAGATGGCCTAAATTCCTGGACAGGAAGTGTCCACAGAGGGACATGTTCAACACAAGATTAACAGGCTCTGGAGGGGAGGCTTGGGGACCTGGGGCTTGGACTAGATTGCTTTTCGAGGTAAGCTCTTGATTTCATGACCTCATCTCTTGCCCCAACCCAGGGACTTCACTCACAATCCAGGTTGTTAACACGGAGAGATCTTATCCTGTTAGCCTTTCACTCGAAAGAAATTGGATTGAAAATCTCGCCAGACTGCCTCCGGACAGAGCTTTTCCATCAGCTGTGAATGTTGCTTTCCTTCACACACCAATAGCTGGTGACAGAAGGGGGGCATCACTCTCTGCCTGGGCTGCTGTCAGAAACTTTTGGAGAGGGATCCCTACTGGGAACTTGCTGCCTTGACCCATGGCAAGACCTGAGAAAGTCATTTCCCCTCTACGTACCTGGGCTCACCTCCATTACATGTGCTTGTCCCTTAACAGATTCTCATGGAGATGGTCACACCTGAGCAAGTCACTTGCGAACATGGGGATTCAAACCCTTCTCCAAGTATCCTGGGGGCCTCAGGGAGGGGTTTGCCTACTCTCCTACCCCCATTATTTTTCCCATGCCCATCCTGCTTTTTATTAAATCTCTACACAGTGTGGTAGATTCCTGGGGTACATTAAAACAAACAAATGATGGAACTTGCCTAAATACCTGAGCTCATGACATTTTCTGAGTTGGCTCCCACATTCTCACTGGCCTGGTTGGCTCTCCTGATCCAGTAAAAAGTAGCAATGTTTCAAGCAGGAAAATGATGCCCAAGCCCCGCCTCTCTGGACATCACAGACTTGGGAGGAGCAAGTTGGATTTTATCCACCTGGTGGCCTGAGGGTGGCTTGGTTTGGCTGCCATGTTCCAGCAACCTGCAGAGCACCTAAGGTTTCTGAGCAGTTACTGTAGCCCAGGCCTGGGGCTGGGTGGTTTGTGTTCATTTTTGTTTGCTCACGTTATTCGTGTGTTATCGCCATTCTCTGGATGAGAAGACTGAGCCCTGGCGACATCTGACATGACCAACCTGAATTCAGGTTTGCCTGACTGCTAAATTGGCTCCCTTACCCACCTCACCGCCTGCCTCCTTGGATGTAGTAGCTAATGTATACCGAGGGCTTTTCTTTTCCAAATGCTGTATTCGTTTTCTCAGGTTGCCATAACAAAGTAGCCCAGACTGGGTGGCTCAAAAAACAGAAATAGGTTTTCTCACAGCTCTGGAGGGTAGAATCTGAGATGGAGGTGTTGGCGGGGCTGGGTTCTTCTGAGGCCTCTCTCCTCGGTTCTTCTGAGGCCTCTCTCGTACTGCAGACGGCTGTCTTCCCCTGTGTCTTCACCTCATCTTCCCTCTGTACGTGTCTGTGTCCTAATCATCTCTTCTTACAAGAACTGCAGTCCTGCTGGATTAGGACCACCCTAAAGGCCTCTTTTTAACTTGATTACCTCTTTAAGGACACTATCTCTATGTATAGTCCCATTCTGAGGGCCTGGGGGGTTAGAACTTTAACATGTGACTTTTAGAGGGACATGAAATTCAGCCCATAACAAATGCTTTGCATTCAATTCATTTAATCTTGAAAACATGCCGTGGATTGGATATCGTGTCGATCACACTGAATTGATGAGGAAAGGGAGGCACAGAGTGGAATACAGACTCTGGCCAGACTCAGTGTATGTTTCCCTACCCCAGTGTTATGTATAAAGATTCTTACACCCCATATCAACTCAGTGTGTAAAGAATAATTTAGGAAGGGGGAGGATCTAGAAAACACCATGTTGGAGAGGTTACTCCATGCTAAGGGCTATCCTCCACCTCTGCTGAGAAGGGATTGGGCATTAACTCCAAAACCATGTAAGGCCGTTATCCAGGAATTGTATTAGGATTTTATACAAACGTATATATATATATCCAGGTACCTATTTATGCACCTGAGTGTTCTTGTTTTTGTGCATAGGGGTGAGGCACAGAGGTGCACACCATGGAAACTTAAGACTCAGCAGCTACCAAGAACTCCTGGTCCAGGGGTTTATGAGGTCCAGGGGTTTATGAAGTTTATGAAGAATAAACTTCTCAGAAGTTTATTCCTCATAATTCTAGGGGCTGGGAGTATGAAATCAAGATGTCACAGGGTTTCTTCTCACCACGTCCAGTGTCTGGTGGGAAGGGTGGAGTTCTTGTAACAACTAAGACTGTGGTCACGTGTTGAAGATAAACATGGCCATGGGGAAATAAAATTATCTGGGTCATCTGAAATTTTTCTGGAAGCACATGGATCTCAATTTCCCGAATTAGTCTTTTATTCCTGAAAAGTCAATCTTAAAAAATAAAGCCATATGCAAATTAAGTTTCCCCTAAAGTTCTAAGCAATGTTTTCTAGTTTACTGACTCTATTGGCTTTGATGTTCCACAGTGAGAGCTGACTTGAAGTCCTAGGGTGGCAATTCTTCATGGTATATAAAGGCTTTTATTTATTTATTTTTTAAAAACATACTTATTGAGATATAATTCATAGGCTCTACAACTCATCCACTTGGAGTATACAATTGAATGGTCTTGAATATATTTACAGAGTTTTGTAACCATCACCACAATCAACTCAAGAAAATTTTCGTCACCCCCAAAAAGAAATCTCGCATAAAAGCTTTTGAAGACCATTCGTACAAAACCCCATGAGAAGAGCAGAGTGGACAGTTTGCACTCCACTTTTAAGATGGGCAAGCAAAGGCTCGTGGAGTTTAAGGATTGGTGAAAGAAGCTTAGGAGACATTTCTCAGTCCTTTTTAATATTGGAAGTAAGTTCCTAAAAACAAGGATTTGGAGTCTCTGAGTTCCTAGGGCTTCTTAAGCTCAGGCTTCCGTCCCTTACCCCTGACCTGGAAGGCACAAGGACAGTGGCAGAGACTGCCTGTGTGGGTAATGGGTTCAGACCTCCAGCTGCTCCCTGAAAGGGTGTCCTTATGCCATCTTGCATATACTGCATATGGGTTGGCTTGCACACAGCTGCCAATGCAGGGTGACAGGGCCTGGAGCTTGCCTCAGGGGACACTTCAGAGACCTTGTCATTGAGTGCCAGGTGGCACTGCAGCGCTCTTATTGTGGGACAGAGGGACAGAGAGAGTTGATTGCTGAATGGCTCTGGGAAAGGAAACAGGCCTTTTGATGATTAGGAGCCTGACCAGTAGGGTAATCCCTAACCAAACAGCAAAATGCTCAGGCATCCACAGGTATTCTGCCCTGATTTGGGACCGTGTGACTGAGAATGACTGTGGGGCCAGAGAGCCTGGCACAAGAGATTATTAGCTATCAGCTATCACGGGCTACTCCAGATTATATTTTAAGTGGGATTCAGGGATACTACATATACTACCCTGAAGTGTACCAAAGCTTAGAAATTTGCATTTAAGCCATCCTTTCTTTTCTTACTGAAGTGCCCCCCCCCTTACTATCATTATTAGCTAATGTCCACCAGGAGATAAGGCCTATAGGGCAGGATGTCTTGTCAGTATCCCCTTACCTAGAGCAGTTCCTGCACATGTGCAGGCACAGGACATGTATGTGGAATGAATGAGGCAATGGATTTTCTGTGTGGTCCCCAGTGTCAGGTGCACTGTACTTGGATCCTCATTGCAGTTCTCATATGAGACTGGCCCAGAGAGGTAGAGGAACTAGCCACATGGCTTACAGCTCACCAGTGGTGTGGTTGGGATTTGAACTTGAGCAGTGTCAAGCCTAATGACTGTGCGATCCTTCCTGGTATGGATTTACTTTGTAACTTCTTGTGTCCTTCACTGTATTCTGTACAAAAAGAATTATTCGGTTAATAAATCTGCTTTATTTACCATTGGCACAACTGGCTCTGCTCTCATGGAGTTACAGTGTTGTGGGAAGCAGAGAAACAATCTGTAGTTGAGCCAGGATATCTGAGACTTTGGATTAGTCAACTCGGAAGCCATCACAAAGAACCACAGACTGGGTGCTTAAACAACAGAAGTTTATTCCTCATAATTCTAGGGGCTGCGAGTGTGAAATCAAGATGTCACAGGGTTTCTTCTCACCGTTTTCTCACGTGGTTTTCCTTCAGGGTGTATCTGCAACCTAATATCTCTTTATAAGGACAGCAGTCATATTGGATTAGGGTCATATTGGGTCACCCTAATGACCTCATTTTATCTTAATTACCTCTTTAAAGCCCTTATTGCCAAATATAATAATATGCCCAGGTACTGGGGGTTAGGACTTCAACATAGAAATTTGGGGGGGTGGGCGCAAGTCAGCCTATAACAGACCCTAAACACAAAGATTCAGGAATCTTCTAACTTCTCTCAAATTCTAGGGACCCTGAGCCCCTATCCTTCTCATGGGAGTCAGATGTCAAATCCTAATATGAGCTCACAAATTCACCAGTTCTAACCAGCTGGTTATGCTCAGATGCTTAGGTGGAAATGAGTTCCCCTGTTTTTTTAATGGTGTATCTTGTGAATTGGACAGAAGTTTCAAACAAGTTAAAAAAAGAAAACAGAAAACCTCAGATCTCTTGGTCTTAGCTCCCTTCTAAGCACATTTGAGCAATCATTTTATCAAAAACTTTTTTTTCCATAAGAAAGAATTTTGCTTAATTGGGTCTCATTTCTGTTCTCCCCCTAAAACAACCAAACGTCTACATTTCTGTTGGGATTGAAAGCCCCAATCAGTTCAGATAAACCAGTTTCCTTTTAAATTATGATCTTGGAGGAAATAATGATCTAACTTACTTTTCGTTAATTACTTTTAGGTGAATTAGACATCCCAGCTTTGCAGTTCCTGATTTCCTCAGAAGTATTTAAGCCCTCAAATCTATTTAAACCTTTTCTTTTACTCAAATTAAGATGCTGAAAAATTCTACTATTAGAAATAATTCAGGTTTTTTTTTTAATTCAGCTATGTGGGTTTTTAATTTTAAATAATTTGAGCTGAAAATGATCATATCATATCCCATGTAGTGGCACCAAAGTAATATTTTCCCCTCAAAATGTTCCTGTATTATTGGTGTGTCAGATTTAGTAAACAAAAAAATAGGACAGAGAGGTTATGAATAATGTCACCAGGTAGAATTAGAAAACATAAACCAAATTGTGGACTCCACAGATAGTAATTATGCCTTTAACCATAGTAATCATGGTGTGAGTGTGTGTGTATATGGTATGTCTCTGTGTCTTTGTATCTCCAAGAAAAAAATCAGTTGTAAAGTACAGAAAGTACTATAGCTTTGAGCCCAAAGAATAGAAATAAAAATTTTTTATACGAAACAATTCTAAACCTTCTGAAGTAAAGAAACAAGTTCATAAATAAGTATATTTATTGTTTAAAAACAATTAAGGGGCGCCTGGGTGGCTCAGTCGGTTGAGCGTTCGACTTCAGCTCAGGTCATGATCTCGTGGTCTGTGAGTTCAAGCCCTGCATTGGGCTCTGTGCTGACAGCTCAGAGCCTGGAGCCTGCCTCAGATTCTGTGTCTCCCTCTCTCTCTGCCCCTCCCCTGCTCATGCTCTGTCTCAAAAATAAATAAAAATATTAAAAAAAACAATTATAAGGTTTATTTTTGAGAGAGAGCGAGCATGAGCATGGGAGGGGCAGAGGGAGGGAGACACAGAATCTGAAGCAGCTCCAGGCTCCAAGCTGTCAGCAGCACAGAGCCCAATGTGGGGCTCAAACCCCCAAGTCATGAGATCATGACTTGAGCTGAAGTCAGGTGCTTAACCAGCTGAGCCACCCAGGCACCCCATAATAAGTATATCTGGAAGGGAATTAATATTCCACAAGAGAAGCACATAATTAAAACTTTAGGCAAGTGGCCAAAGCAGTACTTAAAGGCGTTCTCATAGCCTTAGATTTTACCGTCTTTTTTGTCATCTGAGAAATTCTTTGTATCTTCAGTATTAGGTGAAGTAGTTAATGTAAGGGTGGTGGAATTGCTGCCTCTGCCACCACCACCTCAATCAGTAAGAACTCTGTACAGTTAGGGTTTCAGTGCTTGTAAAAGTTGAGTATTTGGCACAGAGTAACTTGTCTTAACATCAAATAGTCTATTGAGAAATATAGTGCAGTCCAGTGTCCCAATTAAGTACTTAGGGGATAACAGAACCCAAGAATTTAAGTCCTTTCTACTATGCAAATGGTGGTCCTATCTGTGATGCCACTTATCATAGACTAAATGTTTATCCTCTTTTTTCCTTTATTTCTGTTCTTTATTGATCCCTCTGGATCCTGGGCATATTACCCATTGGGAACCAAAACAGAAGGAGCCCCTGAGTTCTGGAAAAAAAGGAACCATTGATCTACTTTAGTTCCTATGATCTGGACTAAGGAATGGCCCCTTGAGGCCAGGCAAGTAGTAGTCAAACTCTAGGAAAGATTCTGAATCCAAGGCTTGAAGTCGCTGGTGTATTGCTTGTCTTTATTCCCAAGGAGAGCAGATACTCTTTAAGAACTTTGAGTTAAGATATCTGGGATAAATGATAGAGGGAACCTTGTTATTATTGTGCTTGGTAGCAAGCCAGGGCCAACAGAGCAGCCTTTAGTTTCTCATCTATTAAATTTTCTGACCACTGCATTCCAGATCCACAAGAATTGCCAAATATGAGCAGCTTCATGGCTAAAATGAGATCCCACAGGCCCATGTTATTCCTTTGTTTGCTTGTTTGTTTATATATTTGTATGTTTCAAGTTTTTTCTTAAATTCTAATTACTTACAGCCGCCTGGGTGGCTCAGTCGGTTAAGTGTCTGACTTTGGCTCAGGTCATGATCTCTTGGCTCAGTGTTGGGCCGTGTGCTGACAGCTCAGAGCCTGGAGCCTGCTTCAGATTCTGTGTCTCCCTCTCTCTCTGCCCTTCCCCAGCTCATGCTCTCTCTGTCTCTCCCTCTCTCTCAAGAATAAATAAACATTAAAAAATTAAAAAAAAAATTCCATTTACTTAAAATACAGTGTAATAATGGTTTGAGGGGTACAATCTTGTGATTCACCACTTACATACAAGAGCCAGTGCTCATCACAACAAGTGCCCGTCTTAATACCTATTATCTACTTATTCCATCCTCCCACCCACCTTATTTTGTTTGAATTCATGTTCTCTATGGGTTGTAATGAGTCCTATGGCACCTGACCAGTACATAAGCTGAGTCAGATCATGTCAAAAGTACCTTCTAGCTTTGTGAGGATAGCAAGTTATGGCTGATGCCAGTTGTCACCAGAGTAAACTGTGAGTAATTTAATGCCTTTCTAATGATGCTACCTAGGCCCCAAGCACTCATCACACAGTAAACAAATGTACTGGAGTAGCAGTAAATACTAAATAGAAAAGAGACACTGATGCTCCAAAGGGAACAATCCCATTTGTTCTCCACTCATAATGTGTTGAAAGTACAAGGCTAGAAGATTCAGGTTCGTGATGGTTGCCACTTGGACCATTATTCAACCCAGAAGTGATCCTGGAAGGCCTTCTCTCTTTTCCCATTCCCCAGTATTTTAGGGATATAACAGGGGGATAATAAATATTTTATCACCCATAGGATTTGGATTCTAGTCATTCCAAATGGATATAGCAACTAAACAGAACAGACTCTGCTATTAACCTTGTATATGTGCCAGGGTGATCTGTGCCATTGTATCTTTAGACTTTGTCTACAAATTCTCAGACAGTTCAACAGACTCAAAGCCACAGTCCAAAGAGAGATGCATAGGCCATTAAAGCCCTGGAAAACTCAGTAACAAGAGAAGATAGGGGCCACTTTAAGAACCAAAGTCTGAGACTCCGGTTCAGTTGAGAGTCAATGCCACAGTGCCCTCCTTGTTCATGTAAATAATCTTGCCCTTGGCACCTGCCTGGAGTCCTAGTATGACAGTGGTTCCCCTGAGCTTTAGTTTGCCCGTTCTGACCTCCCTTCCTTCTAGCTTAAGGTTGCATTTACCCAGCTGTCTATTATAGCAGGCAGACCTGGGCCCATTGTGTAGCCCTTTGTGTTGAGTTGGAGGTAAGAGTCAAGGTTAAAAAAAGGGCAGATTTTGGGGCCCATTAAAATTGGTGTCAAATCTTGACTTCTTACCAAGTTACCTTCAAGTCTCACTTTCTAAATCTTAATGAGCATGAAATTATCTTGTGGTGATGTAGGGAGATTCAGTGAGTTAATGGTTAGGAGGCATTTAACTCTTAGTAGCCCTCAGTGCCTGATAATTGTTAGGTGGTCAGGGATAAGATTTCTGTCTGTCCTAATGGCAAGTCAGTGAAGACCTCTCTCTTCCCCTACATGTCCATTCCTCAGAAGTCATTTGAGACTCCGAGGCTCGGGGATATGGTACCTTCTGTTGGAGAAGAGAATGAGGGGAAGGCATACAGACTTTAGACATTGCTCCCCACCATGTAACTAATAATTACCGTATTCACAAAAGCTTGTCAGCTTCTGTTCACAGGTCACCTCAGGACCTTAATAGCATTGGTGGGTGACTTGTGTGACACACAAGAGGGGCTTGGGTCTTTAGTTGTTGGTGTCAATACCTTGATCAGCCAGCATTTCCCAGAGATAGATACACTTTTTAATGCTTTTCTATCCTGATGAAGGACATGGACTTGACATTCAAATCTAGGCAGGATCTGGGGAGCCGACCCTTCTCGCTTTGTGGCTTTAATTGTTGGAAGAAAGGCAACAAGGGAGATTGAATGTGTGGGTGAGGAAGTCATATCAGAGAGGAGCACTATGAGCTTTAAATTTCTTAGTGGTTGGTGTTTAACAACCAAATATGGTTTTTAGATGGTTTCTGATGTTTTTTTTCTCCATCTATAGCAAAACAGCTGCATAATGGCAACAGTTGACATTTAAGAGTGGGAAAGTAGGGTGGTGAAGTTATTTCCTCTGGAAAGGTCACACTTGCATCTGGAGGTTGACCATGACAAATGGCCAAACCAGTTTCCAGAACTATGAACATAGATACTTGGGGGTACTGCATCTGTGTTTAAAAAATAAAGTAAACAAAACTCAAGTGGTCATTGACTGTAGATCAGAATTTGCTCTGATGAAGTGATGATGTTGAAGACAATGACAATGTTGATGATAAGTATTATTGGCTAGACTCTCTGAGGCCCTTTCTGATTCCTGCCTTTGATTTAAAAGTCATTCTTCTGTGTACCCATTGCAGCTTTTACTTTGTTTCTATTACATGTAATTTATCAAACACTACTGTGACCACCTGCTTTCATGTTTCCCACTCTCTAGAATGGGGCTACTTGATAATCTCCCTTCTTTCTTCTTTATACTTAGTATTGGGCTTACTGAATATTTTTTTGAAAGAAACGTTCAGAATCTGCTGAAAGTAAATTGTTGTTTGGATAAACTTTTCTCTTGATGAGACAGTTATACTAAAGCATGTCCCAGTGCAGGATCATTTCCTGTGATAGACTGTGTGGTGGCCCATTAGTGCCAGGTAAAGGACAGGCAGACAGGTGATAGGACATTCTACATTGCAAAGAAGGGCTAAGCTTTCACATGTTTGTTATCTGTAAGCTTTTGTGCAGACATCTCAAAGGGGGATTGGATGCCTGAGATTTCTTTTCCAATCCTACTTAAGTTAGGGAGCTGAGGAAGGTATAGAGATGCCAGAGGAAGGGTCTTGTTATGTGTGCCCAGGTGTCTCTTCATAAAGGACACAGAATGCAGGTCAGCCACTTACTGTGGTACCTGTCACATGTACACAGTTAAACCAATATTATTGTCATAATTATTATTTTTATGTTAGGGAAGATGTCATGAGACAACTCAACTGGCTGTAGTCTTATGCTTGAGAACAGGGAAGGATTTGGGAGTCAGACCTGCTTGGTTCCACATCATTGTGTCCCTTGGCAAATCACTTTACTGGAGCTATTTCCTGGTCAATATTTCTTTACCCTCTGTGAGATGGAGAAAATTAAACCTACTTAACATTTTGGTGAGGGTCAAATTAAACAGAGGAAAAGTGCCGAGCATAGCAACAACTCAGTAAATGAGGGCCATCATTTTTGTTGTTGCTATTGTTATTGTTTTATTATTCAACAAAACAAGGGTTTGGTGTCTTTAAGGAAAAGTTGGATTTTGGTGTCACACATAATGGTGGTGATTCATTTAGAAGTAACAATCACCTCCAGTTTCTGTCCACAAGCCACCTAACCTCGCCTGTATTTATTTTGTCTTGTGTTTTCAGGGCCCCTAAGGGAACAGTGGGTGGGGTGAAGGTAGTAAGCACCACAACTGTGACTTAGTGAGCGCTTACTATATGGCAGATGCTGTGCTAGTATTCGATAAGCATGATCTTGAATCAGTCCTCACAAAATCCCTGTGAGGTAAGTACTATTATTATCCTTCTTTAGTAGAAGAGAAAATTGATGGGGCGCCTGGGTGGCGCAGTCGGTTAAGCGCCCGACTTCAGCCAGGTCACGATCTCGCGGTCTGTGAGTTCGAGCCCCGCGTCAGGCTCTGGGCTGATGGCTCGGAGCCTGGAGCCTGTTTCCGATTCTGTGTCTCCCTCTCTCTCTGCCCCTCCCCCGTTCATGCTCTCTCTCTGTCCCAAAAATAAATAAAAAACGTTGGAAAAAAAAATTAAAAAAAAAAGAAGAGAAAATTGAGGTGCAGAGTAGTAAAATGACTTCCTCACATATATTTAGAAAAATGGAATGCTGGGATTTGGATCTAGATCATTCCATTTCAGGGTTTTCAAACTTATATACTGGATGTCAGTTAAAATTTCTTGAAACTATCACTACTCTCTCTCTGGAACCACATACTTGTGGTTTCTTTTCTTATTCCAAAGCATAGATAGATGCATTTTTGATGGCCAGTTTCTTAGCATTAGCGGTCCCAAGAGTGTAATGGTGAGTGTTCTCTCTACTGCCACCTAGGGGGCTTGAACTTCAGTAAGCCACGTGGCCATTTCTGAGGTCCAACTTTGAAGTGATTCATTCTTTACCTTTTAATAAATGAACAATTTGGGCTTTTGCACGCTGGTGTTGCTCGCTCAGTTTTGGCAAAGTCTGCAATTTTGTCCTTAGAGCAGTGTTAGTGCAATTATTTGACTATTTGATTCCACTTTTGTTCTTAATATTTTACCAAGTGTGGAAAACAGGCAAATTAAAATGTTCATACAAGTGGATACAAAGCAGGGATCTCAAATAGAGTTGAGACCAAAAAAAGGGACTATTTCATTTTAATTGCATACTTACTGGATTTAAAGTAATTAATCATTTAGAATTGCAAAAAGGGGAAAACAAAATTAAAGAACTTGTACAAAAATGCTAAGTATATTTTATCAAATACTTAAGTGTGATTAAAGATACAGATTCATCCTTTCCATAATTGAGTGTAAGTCAGAATGTTTTTAGTCATGGAAACAACTCCAAATCATTGAAGCCTAGAGGAATTGACTGGCTTAGACAGTTGGGAAGGGTCCTCGGTCATTCACAGAGTTAAGGAAGAGTTGGGATGGAGAGCCAGGAGTCAGGGCCATGATGCCCCATCTGTTTTTTATTTCTGTTCATTTCTGATTGGCTTCATTCTGTAGACAGACTCTTTACAATAGCATAGATGGTGTGGAAGACATCCACCAGCTTCTTGGCTTTATAACCTCATATTTAGCAACACCAGAGGAAAGAGAATCTTCTATTCACAGCATTTATGTATCAGTCCCAGGACAGATTCTGATTGGCTCTCCTTGGGTGATACACCTACTCCTCTACCAATCACTGTGTCCTGAGTAAGAGAGTTACCATGATTAATCAGGACAGGGTCTCATGATCACTCCTGTGATCAGGAAGGCCTAGAGTCTGTTATAGGAAGAAGGGAAATGGAGGGACAACATGCCAGGCAGCCCAAACAGTGCTCACCACAGTCCATCCATCACTGAACCATATTCCCTTCCCATCTTTATTTAATTTTTCACTTTTGACTGTTGTGTGTGCAGTTTTATGCTACCTAAAACAAAAGGACCTCTTGTACTGGTGGTCAGCCATCTGACAGAATCCTAAGATATTCAGCTGTATCCACCTCACCGAATAAATTCAATAAATAATTTACATTCTGCACAAGGATCATACAAATAGTTTTGGCATGGTGGAAATTTGTATCTTTGCAGCCCATCCCTCTCTTTCAATGTGGTTCCCTAGGCAGCAAAGTAGCCACGTCTGTTTTGAACACCTGGTGGCCTTAATCCCTCAAGGAGTTATGCTGTAAGCTAAAGAGAATGAAAATGGGTTGGGGACTGGAGGGGCTTTGTTGAGTAGAGCCTTCTGGCTTTGAGTGACAAACGTGTTGAGATGTGAAGGAGAGAAATATGTATCCCATACAGATTTGTTTTCCATGTAAATACGTGTTTTAGCCTCAAACTTTGTGGCATCTTATTATGCAGGTAACTTAGTCATTGACATGCATACCATTTGCATTTCCCCCCTTCTTTGCCAAAAGTGCAGAGACTGTAACTTGACCAAATTACATGTCCTGGGTGCACAAACAGAATGTGCCTTCTTGGGGAGCATTTGTAAATACCAAGGGATAGATCCAACCAGAGTAGAACATGGGTCTTACTGACGTTTAACCTTAGAATTTTCTAGAGGATTTTATCCTCTTTGATTGCTAGCATGCAGCCCATTTCACATGCTGTAGACACCTCAGTCAGGCGTGTCTGAGGCTGGGAATGTAGAGGTCACATTCAAAATATTTAATATCCAATTAGGTGTGGACATTGACAAATCAGAATGGTTGCTAGCCAAAGTACTAGGATAGGATCTGAGGACCTTCCCTGTGCTAGACATAAACTTCAGTTGCTGGATCATAAAGAGCTCAGGAGGGTGATCCCAGGGCCATTTGGAAAGGTATGGCAAGATATCAATGATTTACCAACTAGTCTCACTACTCTGGTACACATGGGCTGACAAGCAGCTCTTGTAGACGTGTAGGCATATGGACCTAGCGGAGTTCTTGGTAGACTTGACACTGTACCCTGGGGGAGCTGATTACAGAGCCCTGGGCAACAGACCAGGCAAGACCGCAGGGTTCCCTTCCAGAGCCTCTCTTGCTTGTTTTCATTTTCAAATGGGAATTTGATTTAGGACCGGCCTTTGGTTTCTCCGAGACCTAGGAAGTAAACATTTCTCATTCTCAAAACCCACAAATTAATCATTTTTGCAAATCAGAGCTGAGCTCTGAGCCTCTGACCAGGAGGCCTGAGCCCGCTGGCCTCGGGAGCCTGGATTTGCCAGCGTGCGCTGCTAATGCATATGCATTTGTTCTTCTTGTGGGAGCTCAGGCCCTGCAGGCTTCAAGGGGTGACGCTCTGCTCACTAATCATAATGCAATATCAGTGTTTTCTGCAAATCCCCTTATTATCTCTGCATCATTAGCAGTTTCTGAGCTTGTCTACAACTAATTTCACAGTGAATCTTATTTCTACCCGATATTTTAAATAAGCTATCATGCCGGGCAGCAGCTGACACGCTGCTGAGAAAGAAGCAAATCAACCTAAAGCGGGCTTTCAAATAGCCTGTAACAATTAAGCTTTAGGTCATCATTCAAGGTGGGAGAATGTGGCAAGTTTCTAGAACAGTCCCTGCCTCTGACCTCAATTTATTTAGCCATTCCTTTGTCATTAGAGAGGTGATCTTTAGAGCCAGGTTTTCAGGGGTCTCATTCCTGTTCCGCTACTGTTGACCCTTAGCATATGAAATAATATTGCTGTGCCTCAGATAATAAAATGACAATATCTACTCATAGAACTATAATGGGCTCAATGACTGAATGTTTATAAAGCATTTAATGTATTGTACCTAATATATTGAGCACCTAGTTTGTGTTCCATAAATACAGTTTTTATTCTTTTTCATTCATTTATGAACTATTCAGTGAATGACCCTTTTGTGCCTTGTACCATACAAGGCATTGACAACATTTGGCCACTTTCCAGTTCTGGTCAACCCAGTAGTTCACCGAGGAAGCTGAAGAACACTGTGAGGGTGGAAAGAGATGAATACATCCAGGCAGCAATAAGAGAGAACTCATGTTCCTATGTTGAAGAACTTTCTGTCCCTAGTTGTATGGTGAGGAAAAAGTTCAACTGGGTTTATATCCTCTCAGGGTTCTAGGAACTTCTCCCACCCCTTAGCTATGGCCAACTGCCATCCCTTGGAGAAAATGCCACCATTTCTTTGGCTGATTGTGAAATCTTTTTGAGAAGGTACCTAGGAGTCCAGTTTTCTGAAGTGTTTCCACTCTGAAGATGTAGAAAGTCCAAGGCTTTTCTATCCTTTGGCCAAAATGGACACTTCCCTTCACCTACACCCTCACCCCTGCCCCTAATATGAGAGCTCCTTTTCTAAATAACTGAAGACAAAAAGGAATTAATCACAGCAAGTATTATGGAGGATTTCCTATTCTTAAATACATTGCTAAGTGTGGTATGTATATGATTATTTAATATACCCTATAGCCCTGTGGAGGCAGCACAATTATTACTGCCATTTTATAGCTAAAAAGACAGGGGCTTGGAGAGGTAGTGTCCCTTGCCTCCAACCACCCAGATAGTAGACATTTTGATTCTGTCACCACTATCCTACCCCTCCCCATGGTCTGGCTTTGACTGAAGTTACTAGAGGTTGTTTGATCAGGGTGGTTGGTAAGGTGGTTTATGAGCAAAGAGCCCAGACATAGGGATGGCTGCCTGGTGAATAGCCATCCTGATTTTGTAGACTAGAGTTTATAGGGCTTCCCGTCCATTTTCTTTCACCTCTGCCTGCTGCTGCCTAGAATAATTGCTCTGCCACACCCCCTGTTCCTCTCAATATACATACTGCTCCCCTGCAAGTGATCCAGAATGGTGTCTTTCAGGTCTAAAGGAGATACGGGAAGGTGGGATTGTAGGACTGAGATTGTGTCTCCATCTACCTTCCCACTCCTATAGCATCCAGTTTTAATAAATTTTTAATTCTCTGTAGATTCTAAATGGGGAACATTAGAGTGGGAAAAGAAGGGAGCTGATTTTCCGTTTATTGTCTGTCTCATGGATACTGGCTTTTTGTGTCATAAAGCTTCAGTAGGACACTGTGAGTTCCAGAGGCATCCAAGGAGGAGACAGAAACAGAATTCGGTAATAGGCTGAAAGTGGACTCAGATAAAGCAGGAAGTGCTTTGACACTTTTGGTTCCTCTTCACAATATCTTTCTTCTATGTATAGCAAAATCCTATACATCCTATAAAACTCAAATGTCGCCTTCTTTATGATGTGCTCCTTGATTTCTACAAAAAGTGCCATTCGTACCTCCAGCAGGTCATTGTGGAGGAAGGAGTAACATACTCCTTCAGAAGAAATGGGCCTCTGAAGAATTCTGAGCTTAGTTCTTATCCCTTACAGACACTTCCCTTCTCTCCCTCCTCTACTTACCCCTGTGAGATTCCTAGGTTGTTCTTGACTGGGAGTTGTGTTCTGATGGTATCTAACTCAGAATGGGCTTTCACCAGCCCCTTGGTCCTTTCCTTGGCTTGATATGACAGTGAATATTCTAGAATTGTGTGTGTACACACTTAAGCATGTGTATTCAGGAAGTGCCCTCATTAAGTGCATAGTTGGGTGTACAAAGATCTATAGAAAGGCTGGAACTTCAGATATCTAAGCTGTTATTCTCACAAGCATGACTCTATGGGTAGATCTTATTCACAGATGTATTTCATTTGCTTGCAGAGTTTTAACAAACTCTTTGATTTAACAAACTCATTTTAACAAAATCTAGACTGACTTGTCACTGTTTTGAAACCAGGAAGTTTAACAAGGGTCTCAATTTGTAGCCTTTCTTGGGAAATCAGAAGGTATCACTGGGTTTGTATCCCAACATGACACTAGTCAACTGGAATTGAGTAGCAGCTGCCCCCTTCAGAAAGGAGATGAGTTTTGTTTACCACAGTCTCCACTTCTTATTGCTTCCTCAGCACCAAGTATCAGGGTCATTTTCCGTTTGTTATCACTGTAATGCTGCCATCTTTGTGTGTCTTGCTTCACTCATGCATGTGGCCTGTCAGGCACTTGAGTGGAGCCAGATGACTATGCTTACTTTGATGTTTGGCAGAGTGTAGGCATGGTCTCACATTCCCTGGGTTGATGTCATTCTGTTCTCCTCATTATTGTCAATTCATTCATCTTTGTGTCTTTGAAGCTTCACAGTATTTGGTTATGAGCTATTTCTGCTAAGGCAAGACACATGCTAAGCAGACAAACTAAGCATCTCTTTCACCCTCCCTGTGCAGAGCCTTGCTTTCCGATCAGGGGTGTTCACCAGGTATTTGACCCTTTTTCCCATGGTGCTAGGTGCTGCATCTGACATTGATCATGTGGCCCACATTTGCTATATACAGAGCCCAGGGAAATAGGGAGAATACGAAGGGTCCTTTTGTAGCAGCCAAGGAGCAGATATGGCCCCTTGTCCAGGTGTCGAGGCCCCTTCCTCAACACTGAGATGGACTGCTTCACTCTCTGAAGAATCTACACAAATGAAAGGGTTTATTTTGCAGAAAAGTTCAGTTTATCAGCTCCAAGTTACTGAATCAGGGGAGAGAGGGTATTGAAGCTTTTGCATATACACACATGCGCATGCATATGCACACCTGGGAAATTGTGTGCGAGTTATTAGACTGTGTTCTAAGGGCCGAGCATTACAAGGGTGGCTGGTGGGGGTAATGGGGAATTGGGTGGGGGGAGGATCACAGAGTCTCTGATTTCATGGAGAATGAATTCTCGCAAGGAAAAACAAGTAATAAACTAAATAAACAGATATATGATGTAATGTCAGACGGTGGAGAATTCTATGAAGAACAGTGGGGTGGGGGAGCGTTAGGGGACACTTGTTAAGATAATGGTGAACAGGAAGGTGTCTCTGAAGAGGTGGCATTTATGCAGGTCCTTGCACAGGGCTGCTGTGCCATCAAACTTCTGGTGACACCATTCATATTGTAGGCTAGAGTTAGGCCATGAGAGGTGCCATTTGTGTTGACAGCCACGTGAATGGTGCCCTCTAGGAGCAGATGTCTTGGGGAATGCTTGTTGTGTTTGCAGAACAGCAAGAAAGCCAGAAACTGAGTGAGGGGGTAGGTCCTGCCTGAGAGGTGTCCAGGAGTCTGTTCATGAGGTTTTTTAAAGACCACAGCATCTCCAACTTTAATGTGCACATCAATCTCCCAGGGACTTTGCTAAAATACAGATTCTGGTTCAGCAGGTCTGTGGCAAGGCTCTAGGGTTCTGCATTACCAATGAGTTCCCAGGGGATGCTGAGGTCTGTGTCTTGACCTCACTTTGAGGAGCAAGGCTGGGGGCCATGGTTCAGACTTAGGGAAAGCCACTGGGAGGGTCTCAGGCTGGTAGTTTATTCTGCCTGGCGGAAGAATCTTTTGCTTCACAGTCCAAGTGCTCATTGAATCAGTCCATAAGGGAGTATTTTTGATCCCTTCACTGCCCAAGCAGGCAAAGGGAGGCTGCTGGGAGAGATAAGGAAAGGTTTATTTGTGTAGCTACTCGAACTCGGGGCTGTTTATAGTCGATGAATATCTGTCTTTAAGCAGCTGTGTGAATTATCTGAAATACATGAAAGCAATCCATTTGAGATCAAAATCCTTAATTCCAGACCTTTCCAGGTTGATACGTCTTAAAAGAGGGAGGTTTGGTAACATTGTTGAACATTAATTAGGTAACACTTGTGCAGGACTTGGAGGATGAAAAGCCTTCTGTGTGTAAGTGCTTGGGAGCGTGGCTGTGAAACGGTGCAATCTGAGCCTGGGATTGAAATGAAAATTTCACATAAGCAAGTGCTCGTCCCCATCAGGTGCGGTGATTGGAGATTGTGCAAGTTTGAATGTGCCTAGCCGCCCCCCTTCTCCCCAGCAGCACAGCCTCAAATCCTGCTGAATAGAAACCAGCATGCAGATGAATGGGGAATTTACTAGAGGTAATTACAGAAGGAGGGAGGGAGGCCCCATGTGCTCCCTGGTGGTGGTGGTGGGGGGGTGTCTTTCTTTTTCCTTGTCACAAAGAACAGTTTTTCTCTGATGGTATTCTTGTAGCTTGTGTTCTCCCCAGGACTTGGTTAGCGGATGTACTAGTGGGAAGGTGCTTCTGGATACCATGTGTGGACCCTAGCTCCATTCAGAAGCACAGGCTCCTTACCCCACTCACCTGTCCCCATCCATGTGCCTACCTGGTCTTCCTTTTTGATTCCTGCCAGGGCTGGTCCATTCCCAAGAGAAAAGTGAATGGAGCTCCAGGGATAGGGCTTCCATGCTGCCCTGTGAATACCCTTCCCTGGTGAGGCCCACTGCAATGCCATGCCAGACCTGATGCCCAAGGCAGGGCATCTACTGCCTTTTCCAGGAGGGATTTCTTAGAGTCCTGGAAGGAAGTGAAGAGGTTATGTCTTCATGTTAGTATTTGATCTGTTCCCTCTTCTGCAGATGATGTAACATGAGGAGGTACTCTGTTACCTTCAAAAAAATCTCAGCAAAAACCCTATATCCTGGGTGAATGCTTTGGTCCCCACTGCCGTCGTAGATATGACAACAAAACAAAACACAGTGGAATCAGGATAGCAAGGAAACTTGCTTAAAGTTGTATGGTCAATGAGCAGTAGAGTCCTGCCATTAACCCAAAAGTGCCTCTCTGCAAAAATGACTGTGCCTGCTTGGCTATTCTTGGTCATCTTTTTGCCAGGACATTGTTGGTCTCTGCTCATTTTCTTGGGCACTCAGAAAGGTGGCCGAGCCTCATGGAATAGTTCCTTCTCACTGCCTGTGTGCATGTGGACTTGGCCCCGCATTCCCCAGAACACAAGAAGACATACTAACATCACCAAGCTGGGTTGCCCAGAGTTGTTGAGATGCTGTGTGCTTGGACTCACAAACTCTGACTTGGAATATTCAGAAGTCAACCTTAAATCAGTTAAGGCAGTGAATATCTCTTGATTTGTTGTCAAGCACTGTTTTTTTTTTTAATTTTTAATGTTTATTTATTTTTGAGAGATGGGGAGAGACAAAGTGTGAGCGGGGGAGGGGCAGAGAGAGAGAGAGAGTGAGACACAGAATATGAAGCAGGCTCCAGGCTCTGATCTGTCAGCACAGAGCCAGACGTGGGGCTCGAACCCATGAACCGTGAGATCATGACCTGAGCTGAAGTTGGATGTTTAACCGACTGAGCCACCCAGGTGTCCCTCAAGCACTGTGAATTACAGCAAGGTATTTTTAGGTACAGAGTACCCTGGTAGCCCTTAGGTTATGATTTGATGTCCCATTGTCTGTTTGACCCACAGCTTGAGTCTTCTCAAATGGGGATGATGGCACCCTCTCCTTTATGTATTCTTCTACCAATTCCAGACTCTTCATTCCACAGATGCTGGTGGCAGAAGGTTTCCAGCCACTGGCATCCCTGAATCACAGGTTAAGCCAATAAGGTGCCAGCCATGAGAAGGGATTCACATGGAACCAAGCTCAGCCTGCATGCACGTAAACAATATGAATAAAAATTAACTTAAAAATCTTTTCTCCCTCCTTAACAATGACATTATACCAATGGGGCCACTTAATTTCTTACATTTGTACCTTTTCAAAAGGGCCCGCTGTTTTACGATGTCAAATGTGACCTTTACAACAAAACGTGCAAACTGCGTTGTACACAGAGGACTCTTCGAAGCTAGTAATTTTCATGATGCAAATTTCAGAGCAGAATGAGCCCATTAACCAAATTAGCAATTCATAAAAGCAAAAGTTCATGGTCAGGAAACAATCGCGTCTTTTCATAAGGTATAATTTTAGCCCATTGTAGAGTTAAAGTGTGTTTTTTTTTCCCTTAAAAAAAGTAAATTAAGGCTGTAATTAAATAGGTTAAAGCTATATATGAAAGAGAATACAGTTTATGTGCAGGAAAGTGAATTAGTGATTCATAAGCAACCAAAGATCCTTGATAAGGGCATAGTAGTGTTACTACGAATGCGAATGAGTGATTTTGACCGTTGTGGGAAGGAAACACCCATGGCGGTAGTGGTGGAAGAAGGGAGAATTTTATAGGGCATGTTAAAGGCTCTTGGGTTAGATTCAGGTTGAGATTACATTCTATACAGTGGAGGCAAATTTCCAACTTATAGTCCGTAACTACCCGTGTGACACACTCCAAGGACATGAGGCGGGAGGTTTAACCAAGATGCTTCCGTTTTCAGGAACACAACTGAAGCAGGTGGGGCTGGGAAATAAGACACTGGAAATGTTTATGATCCTTTGTCTTTTCCTCCCAAAACTGGAAGGATAAAATGCTATCCATCTCACAGCCTCATTTTGATGATTAACTGAAATTATGTACACGGAAAGCTCCATGTGTGGCTGAATAATATTCCATTGCATGTTTGTGCCACTTTTTGTTTGTCCACTCATCAGTTGATAGACATTTGGTTTGTTTCTACCTTTTAACTATGGTGAACAATTCTGCTCTGAATATTTGTTTATAAGTTTTTGTTCCAACACCTGTTTTCAATCGTTTGGGATAGACACCTAGGGAGAACCAAGTACTGACACGCACCACAACACCCATAAACCTTGGAAACATAATGCTAAGTGGAAGAACCCAGACACAAAAGCTCACATATTCTGTGATTCTGTTTACGTTGTGTCCAGAATAGGTAAATCTTTGGAGACAGAAACCAGATGAGTGGTTGCCAAGACAGGGGAATGGCACATGAGTGCTAATGGGCACAGGATTTCTTCTCAGATTGATGAAAATGTTCAGACACTAGATAGAGGTGATGCTTGCACAACACCAAGTATGCTAAATGCCACTGAATTGTTCACTTGAAAATGGTTAATTTAATGTTTGGGTGCATTTCTATGTTTTGTGATTTTTACCTCAGTTAAAAGAAAAATCCCCACATGAATGGGACCAGGCTTAACGAGTTGGCTTATTGACGTGTTGTGAACTTCCTTGGGACAGATCCTTTGTTGGCTTTATTTTGAAATCCCTGCTTCTCAGTACAGTGCTTGTCGACTTGTAGACTCTTGGCGAATAGCTCCAACCACCACACTAGGTACCTGGCATTTGGCACATGTGACATGCTGGTTATTGAGCCAGACCCTGCTCAAGAGTGAGGAGATGGAGAGTCTTTTCTCCTAGTTCCTGGGTGCTTTAATCAGTAAGAAGGGAGCTTGCAGAGGGGGCACTTGCCATGCCAGAGGGTTGCAAGTAGGCGGGAAGGGTCACGTCAGAGGTCTGGGCAGACAAGGGGAGCCCAGGGTGATGGCAGAAAGACTGCATGGAGAAAGAGAGGGGAGGATGCACATATAGGTTGATTCCTCTGAGCTACGCTTCATTAGCCTGCACTCCCCTTCTAAGAAACCTTAAGTGTTCTTAAATGTTTATGGTGTGTGTGCACGTGCACGCATGCATGCGTTTAACATGTCATTGGACAGAATCAGGCCTTTAGGAATCCCAGTCATATTAGTGTTACACAAGCACCATTTCATTGAATACAATCCTCCCTGGGTTTGTAAATAAAAATAGTGGGGTATAGGGAGGTTAGGTCATTTGCCCAGGGTGACACAGCTTGGTCATGGCACAGCTGGGATTTAATCACATTACACTACCTCAGGTGAAATTGGATTTTAGAAACATCAGAAATCCCCCTTTACTCTTAAATGTGCTGTAATTGCCACAATTAAATATGAGTCTTCAGTTTCAAGTTGTTTCTTCATCTGCAAAATATGAGTTCTCTTGTGTGCTTTGCAGGGTTGTTATGAAGTCATAGATTATTGGACATAGATTATTGAATGCTTGGGGCACACAGTTGGTGCTCAACAGGTGTTGGTCTTTCCTCTGACACCCCATCCCCCTCTCCTTTCCTGACCCCCACTTCTCCTGTACTGGGGGAATAGGGAAAGAAGAGAGAATACACTCCAGTAAGAGAGTTGGTTCTTTGGTTGTTTGGTGCTTTCCTTCCTACCCTAATAACAAGAATCTGAAGGCCCAGGTTCAAGATCAAGTCCCTACCCGCACCAGCCACAGGGCCTGGTAGAAATTGCTTGGGTTCCCTGAGCTTCTGTTTTCACATTAGGCAATGGGGATAACAACCCCACCTCCTCAGGTGGGGCATTTCAAAACCAAAGTAAGAAATGATTGCAAAAGTTCTCAGAAAACACTCAAGTACTATGTCTCTGTGCTGTGCTCTGCCAGAAAGGGAGAAAGTAGAGGGAAATACAGGGTTTCATCTGGGCCAGTGGTTCTCACCTGAGGGTGATTTTGCCCCCAGGAGAACACTTGGCAATGTCCGGGTCACAACTGGGGGTGATGTGCTACTGACGTTGAGTGGGTGGAGGCTGGGGATACTGCTAGATATCCTACAGTGCACAGGACAACTCCTTACAGTGAAGAACCATCCTGCCTATAAGTGTCCACACTGCTGAGGTTAAAAGACTGATCTAGAAAGGAGAAAATAATACATGGAGCTTCAGACAGGAAACCATGGAGGGTATAGAGTCAGCTTTTCTTTTGTATACATGCACCCCCCTTTTTTCACATTAAAAATCCTAGATGTAGCTTAAAGGTAAACAAAAACATAAAGAAAATGGAAAATGAAACTATAATCTCATCACCCCAAATTAGTAGTTATCTCTCTCCTAATATTTTCTTATTAAAAATTTTTTAATGTTTGTTTTTGAGAGGGAGAGAGAGACAGAGTGTGTGTGAGTGGGAAAGGGACAGAGAGACGGGGGGAGACACAGAGTCCGAAGCAGGTTCCAGGCTCTGAGCTCTCAGCACAGAGCCCAAAGCAGGGCTCGAACCCACAAACCATGAGATCATGACTTGACCCCAGGTCGGACGCTTAACTGACTGAGCGACCCAGGTTCCCCTCTCCTGATATTTTTAGTGAAATTTTAAAAATCACAAGTAAGCTACCCTCATCATCTCTCTTTTTCATTTCCCTTTATTTCTCTAGAGATGCAGCCTCTACATGAGTTTGCATTTTCTGTTAAGTTTTTTGTACTTTACAAATACCAGTATCCACAAACAAATTGTGTGGATTTACATTTTACCTCCAACAAATGGACAGGTGCCACATGCAACTTGGTTTCTTCACTCAACAGTTGTTTGTGTGGACCACATGTGGGTGGGTGGGGTTGGATATAATCTGGGTCCTTCTAGTCTGGTTGAGTAGACTTCAGTAAAACATAGCCTGTCATGATGTGCTGATTATAGGGGAAAGTGAATTGCAGCACAGGAGGGTGGTGCTCACGTTCCTGAGAATGGTCTCTAGTTCGGTACCTTCCAATGTGGAAGGTAAGCCCAGGAGAATAGTTGAGGGTAGATGCTATGCAAATACCACACCTCTTTCTGTGCTCAACATTGGCCATCTGGGCTGCTTAAGTAAACACAGGCTTTGAAGGCAAGCTGAGGTCCTTATGGGTGAGCTGCCACATTATTTTTCCTCTCAGCAACCTTTGTGGTTTGGGCAGGGACTTCACAGCCTCCAGCCCTGCACTTGGGGTGAAATATTCTCACGATAAGAATCTCAATCTTAGCTGTACAAACAGACCACTGCTTGGGCCAGAGAGGTTGACACTGAGAGCGCCACACGATGTGAAGTGCCTTTTCTGGGCTTTCTGGCCACACTCGTCACCCTCTTCAGAGGCAGCGGTGGCTGTGGAGGTTTTGGGGAGAGGGAGGGCACCCTGTTGAGTGGCACCTTCATCATCCTGCACTTGGTGGAGGAGAGGCGAGGTGAATGTTGAGTCTGTACTTTTTAGAGACAGAGATAGAAAATAAAGCAGCCGCTTCCTGCTATTAAACGGGAGTGTGATTAGTTATAGGAAAATCAATTCATTCTTTGGCTTTGGGGAAAGCTTTTAAGTGTGAAAGGGGATGCTAATCCCCTGGGAAATGATTTTTAAGCAAAACTGCCTTAGTTCTGCCAGCTGCTTAGATAAACACCAGAGGGGAGGGGAAGGCTTTCGTCTCCATGTAACAGGGGCTCCAGAGGAGGCTTCTCTCCTCCCTCCTTCCCTCCATCCCTCCATCCTTTTCTTCCTTCCTCCCTCACACATTTATCGAGTGCTCACTATGCACCTCAATAGCAGGTAGAAATGGTATTTGTTTTCCTGGAAGATGGGGCAGTAAGACAGGAGTGGCAGTAGAGACAGAAACTCGGCGAGTAAATGGTGTATAGAGAATGCCTTAGGGCAGTCTTGAGTGTTGTGTCTCCACCTCCCTCCTCTCTTCTATTCTGTTACCCCCTCCTGTCTGCTAAGAAAAAGCTTACCTGGTTTTTCTTTCCTTCAAGGCCCTCCTCTGCTTCCACTTTTCTCTCTTCTTTCCATTCCTTTGCTTTCTCCCCCTTTTCCTGGGGGAAAATCTTAGCATCTTGATGACTATCCCTGAAATGACCTTCAGAGTGTTGATTGGACACAGGGAAGCCCCTCTGTAGTTCACCCCATGCAGTGACACACAGAATTCTGCCCCCTAGCTACTCCCAGAGCTGCAGCACTCAAAGCATAGATTCTCCTTAGGATTTGTATCAATCTCTGCCCTCTCAGGGCTGTCAGGGGACAGCATTCCTTTGGGAGAAAGAATACCCTTTGTTCTGTCCTACGTGTGACCTTGTTTAGCACCACTCACGTCCTGGTTCTCCATCAAAGGTGCCGTGTCCCAGTGTCCACCTGTGAGCCATTTCAGCCTGCCTGCATCTACACTGTCCTCCATCTTTAATGACTTCCTCTCTGGATGTACATAGGGACTGCTTGTTACATAATTTCTTCTAATCAATCTTGCTCAAACTTAAGCTTCATTTACATATCAGTGAAAGGGTATAATGATAACAAAATATTTTTAATAATGATGATGATATTTGTAGAGCTAACATAGCCCAAGAGATCGCTAGCCATCAGATACTATGTAGCACTTCATATATTTGATCTTATTTAATCTTTACAACAATCTCATAAGGTAGCTGCTATCATCAACCCTTCTTTTACAGCTGGGAAAACAGGCTCAGTGAGATTAGCTGGCGTGCCCAGAGGAGCAGACCTGGGAGGTGTCTGCAAATTTGTAGGACCACAAAGCCTCTGCACTTACCTACTGGCCTTCCTACCTCTGTGGCATAGTGGGAACAATGGAGAGACCTGCATGTTACAGGAGGCTAAGAATAGTTGCTCTTACTTTTCAGCAGAGTCTTCACTCAGCAATGAGTGACAAGGAGTCATGACAAGATCGTATTTGTGTAACCTTTTTTTACTTTGCCAAGACTGTACGATTTTGACCTGCTCTAGGCTCTCCCACTCAGCCACCCATATGTAGAAACTTAGCTGGGACTGGTGGGTGCAGACACCCACCTATGTGGGAGGTGCACTGTGTCCCTTTCAGGGATGTATGAAGGCAAGAATGTGGAATTTGGGATCAGACAGACTGGAACCTAAATGCCTACCACTTCCTAGCTGTAGGAGTTTGGATAGATTATGGGTCTTGTTTTCCTGGCTCAGTTATCTCATATGCAAAAGACTTTCAAGTTACAGGCTGACTGCAAGGATTGGTGGATTATGAAGTATAATGTACCTGGCACATAGGTGGTTGGCATCCATCACCCCTATCCTTTCTTAAGGCAAGAGTGAATGGGGGCACCTGAGTGAGTCAATTAGTCAAGCCTCCAGCTCTTTATTTCTGCTCAGGTTGTGATCTCAAGGTCATGGGATCAAGTCCCACGTCAGGCTCTGTGTTGAGCATGGAGCCTGCTTGGAATTCTCTTTCTCCCTCTCCCTCATTCATGCCCTCTCTCTCTATCAAAATAAATAAATGTTAAAAAAAAAAAAAAGAGTGAATGGTAGTCCTCCTCCCAGGCTGTTCTCGGCCCCATCCTGTGCATCCTGAGCTCGCTTGTGTGAAGCTGGGGGTTACTGGAGCTATGTGTTGGGCTTGAGGTGACTGCCTCCTGATTGCTTCCTTCGTGCATCCCTTCCCTTTTGCTGCCTCGTATGTAGCTGCCCTTCTCTCTTTGGAGTGCTTGACTTCAGGGGCAGGTGCCAACTATGAGAGATACTATTCATTTTCCAAAAGTGCTTAGAGTTGTTCATTTTCACAGGCCAGGGCTGGGGTGGCTCAAGCCCAGCCGGTCTTCCTACAGCCACTGAGTCCAGGCCATATGTGCCCTCTCGGAAAGGATGCTGAGTTCAGGAGGCTGTGCGAGCCTCAGCCAAAGCCAGCAGGCAGGAGGGCTTCTCTCAGCTCCTGAAGGCGGAGGAGATAAATCTGGTGTCTGCTCATCTATCTTCCTTTTCACTTTGTGGATGTTCTGAGATCCCATCTGGTTGGTCACTTACTCAGCAGGGTGGGCAGGTGGGGGCCCAGCTGGTATGAGCTTTTGGTTGATGAGCCTCATGTCAAGAGTTGGACACCTGCAGTGAAAAATGCCTAGACTTTACAGTCAGGCACATCAGAGTCAAATCCTAGCTCCTACCAGGCTCTTGCTGTGTCACTCTAGAGAAGTCAGTTTATTCACTGGGCTTCAGTCTCCTCATCTGTAAAGTGGACTCACAATTACTACGTCTAAGGATTGACTATCCATTGAGATAATACATATAAAGTGCTTCAAGCTGTTCTTGGGCCCACAATCAGTGGTACAGGGGAGCCTGCCCATATCAACTTCTGAGAGCTTACTGTTAAATTTTTTTTTTTAGGAATCTTGCAAGCTGGTGTTAAACCATTGTTGCTTGAACTTGGTCATGTGTAGTGGGAGTATTTATACCTTGGAAATCAGCAAACACTACACATCAGGGCACCCCCAGCCTCCCCAGAGCCATACAACTGCACATGGAGGTTGCTGAAGGAATGTTGTTTCTTTTCTTTTTCCATCTTAGCTGTGTTCTCTTCTCCAATACAGAACCATCTCCAAAGACTCAAAGCACAGATACTTGTGGGCCAGTGTGGCCTATACTGGATGTGAAAACACATTGTTCCTTTCCCACCCAGCCCCACTAAGACTCTCAAAGTCCCAGGTGCTTTCGTATTTCCCTTAGAATTTGCCATGACAGCTTGGGGCTGATGCAGTCTAGGTCCCCTAGGATCCTACTTCCTGGTGATATGTGTCTCTCCCTCTCCCACCCCGACTCTTCTGGCTTACAGTACATCCTACCTTTATTTATAGTCTCCCAGAGGGTAAAAAGTGTCTGTTCCAGTTGCAGTCCCCTTTCAGAACCTGGGACAGCTCTTCCCAGCTGGTAGAGGCTGTCCAGCTGTGGAATCTATATTGCACTGCCCTGAAGTCCAGCCTGCGCCGCCTGCCCCAGATCAACCTCTTCAGATCCACGTGAGAATGCACTTACTGGGTCCTGTCCCTCTCCACATCTAGTAGAAAAATCTAAGGGCAGGGCTGGCAGATGGTGCCATCTTCAAATGTGACCCATTTGATTCATATCTGGGATTTAGTTTCCATGAGGGTAGCATTTGCACACCCTCTTAACCCCAGGCTCAGTACAATGCCTGGGACAATGACTAGAACAATTTTTTACTCTCATAAATACTTGAACTGATGAATAATAGTGTGCAATTCATTTGTCCTCTTTTAGTAAACCTTTAGGGAGAAAAGAAGAGGGAATGTCCCTTGAGAAGTGTGGTTGTGTGGTTCGAACCTGCAGTAGGTTGTGGCATTTTCCTTTCCACTATGTTAGTGTCATGCTCTTCCACAGACTCAGGCTTTTGTGGAACTTTTCAGAAAAAAAAAAAGATCCCAATAATTCCTTTCCCAGGCGCTCAGAGATCTCCCCACCACCACAATAAGTGGTGCTCTGTGTTCTGTTCCAAAGTTCAGGCTAAAAAACATGAAGGGAAAAACAAATCCCATTTACTTTGAGTTATTTAATAACCAACTTAATTCACTAGGAACGATCCTGATAATATGTGGATAAGAGCTACAATTTCATTGAGTGATTATTTTGGGCCATACTCAGTGCTAAGGTTTCTATATGAAAATGTTAGTTTTCATAGCACTCTGTGGTTAACATAATCATTGTCTTTTTACACAACAGGAAGGTGTGGTCCAGAGAAGTGAACTATTCAAGCTCATTTAGTTAAGGAGAAGCATAATCCATGCTTGTGCGCATTTACTCTTATGTCAGAGCCTGGCTATTTAACTGTTACCATAACTTGCCTTTCAGCTTCCTTGGCATCTTGAAGACATTATCAGTCATCCATAGACAATCTGGTTACCCAGCACTTGGGACCTATAAGTTTTTGTCCAGTCCAATGACTGTATCTGGTATTGGGGAGAATTACATTAACTGAGTATCTACCACGTGCCAGGCACCAACCTCAGCACTTTGACACTCTGTTGCCTCATTTATTATTATTTTTTAAAATTTAGTTTGAGAGAGACATTGCAAGCAGGGGAGGGGTGGGGGGGGGCAAAAGAGAGAATCCCAAGCAGTCTCTGCACTGTCAGTGCAGATCCCCGTGTGGGGCTCTAACTCATGAACCAAATTATGAGGTCATGACCTGAGCCGAAATCAAGAGTTGGACGCCTCACCGACTAAGCCACCCAGGGGGCCCCTCTGCTGCCTCTTTTAGTTCTCCCTGTAATACTTACTTTAAGGACTACTTTATACATTGTCCAGGTGGGAAAATGGAGGCTTCTAGAATTTAAATAACTTGTACAAGTTTACATAGCAGACAAGAGTTAGAGCCAGGGTATTTATCAACAGTTGATTGACTGTCAGTACTTTTTGTGCCTTTTTTTGTCATCTAAGAATATTCTTAAACTGCCTACTCTTGTGAAGGGATAAAATATGTGATAGGCTTAAAAGAAGCAGCAATAGGGTATAAATAATGCCTGATATGGGTGTTAAACCAATGGAAATAGGTGTAATAGATTGAATATGTATTTAATTGCTGCCACATGCTAGGCATTAAAGTGAGTTAATAAACACTGGCTATGTGGATAGAAGAGCAAGGAATTTAGTTAAATTCCAGAAGATGAATTCTGGACTCCTGTTTCTCAAAGTGTTGGCAGGTTGAAAGGGATTTCAGAACTCCAGTTTTCCATCTCATGTGGAGTCCCTTTTACAATGTCCGAAGACCTCGGATGAATACTTCATATGATGGGAAACTCACCATATTCCAATATTTCTCAGATAATTTTTTAAAAAATGTTTTACTTTATTTTTGAGAGAGAAAGAGAGAAAGAGAGTGTGCACAGGGGAGGGGTAGAGAGAGAGAGGGGGACACAGAATCTGAAGCAGTATCCAGGTTCCGAGCTCTCAGCACAGAGCCTGACCTGGGGCTCGAACCCAGGGACTGTGAAATTGTGACTTGAGCCAAAGTCGAACACTTAACCGACTGAGCCACCAAGGCACCCCCAAGATAGCTTTATAATGTGAGAAGGGTCACCCACACAGTGTGTCTTAGGGCCTCTCCTGTAACTCTTTTCCCTGGCTCCCAGGCTTCGAGCTCCACAATAGCCCATATTATAGCTGTCTTGATCTCCACTATTGTGCTAGGGATGGACACAGGGCCTGGCTCATATTAGGTACTCAAAAAGTATCTGTTAAGCAGATGAATGGTCGGATAATAAATGGTCCTGGTTCTATCCTGAAAACCCAGAGTAAATTTGGTATTTCTTTCCTATGCTAGTCCTTTAAGCATTTTGGGCTAGAAATCACATCTTCATCAGGATACTCTTCTATTAACTGTTATTTTATGCTTGGAGTGGTGTGGGGAAAGGGTAGTTATGGCATAGTACTTTTTATATGCCAGTTGTGTTATCCACTTTCGTATATAATTTCATCCCATCCTGCCAGCATCTCCGTGAGATAGAGGTAGTGTGGTGATCACTCTTGTACAGGTGAGAATAACCGGCATGTTGAGAGTTTGGATGTCACCCAAGACTGCATATAGCTGAGTCAGGTTATCAACTCATGCATGTCAGTAATCCTTTTAATACTCCTCAATAAGCAGGGTTTGTGTTCACCTGAAACTTGGGCATTGCCCAACATTTGATATAAGTCTGGGAAACTCAGGTCTTGAATTTGCTACCCTAAGAGTTGGAAAGAAAGCATGAATAACAAGGGGTCTGCATTACCTAAAATGACATGGTTTCTATAATTATGGAAATTACTGTTTGTGATAAAAATGTCAGGTCAAGGACTATCAATAGGAAAATGTGTTCCATGAATCTTTTCAATATGGACTTCTTGATAGCTTTTACCCGTTTCATGGGGTAAGATTGGTGGGTGTAGAAAAGCTAGTCAGGAGTCCCATTGTGTCAGAGTGGAAAGACCTCAAAAGTTGAAAACATTCTCCTGCTGCTTGGGATTGGAGGTTGATTGAGGCTTTTTTATGAACACATCTGGCAGGAAGTGGCATCTGTAGCAACAGCTGGCTGGAAAAAGACTGAGGATGGGTAGGGCTAGGTTCAGTAATGAATGATGATTTAAATTCCTACCCAGAATTTTCCAAAGTGAGTCTTGCTGTAACTACAGAGGGAGCAGTTGGGTGAGGAGCTGTATGGTTGTCTTTTGGACATTAAAGTGTGCAACTGTGTGTCCTTTTAAAGCTTTGCAGGCAAATGAAATGGGTGTGCCTTTTGTGCTTTTTCCACATCTCACAGACACAGCACAATCCTTGAGAGAGTTGAAGGTTGAGGGTGGGATTTAACAACAGATTCTAGGAACTTGAGAGTACACCTAAGCCTTAGGCTTGCAGGCAGTATAAATTAGTAGGAGGCGCCATTGAAGTCCCCATATTATTTTCTGTTTCTCCTTGGAACTACTTTGCACACTGGGAATTACTTTAAAAATATATGTAATTATTGACTAAGTATCTTTCCAATCTAGTAGCTCTAGATTATGAGCTCTAGGAGGAAAAGAATGGTGTCCAACATGTCTGTCTTGTTCACCATGTGTCATCAGCAACTTTTATTGTTGAGCTTGTAGAGTGTGCTTATTGAGTGATTGGGAACCAGTGTTGTAGGGTAATGAATAATATCAGTTACTATCAATATCAAAAATATTAACATGAATCATTTGGGGCTTGGGACAAACTGGATTCATATCTTTGCTTCACTCCTTGTAAGATTCATGTGCTTACGTAAATCATTTTGACTTTGAGGTCTTTAGCAACTTACTTTGTAAAATATGAGCAGTAATACTTGCCTTAAAGTGTTGTTGTGAAAGCTGAAAGGAATCATCCATCTTAAGCACTTAGCACAATGGCTAATGCACAGTTGAAATTGTTATTTGCTTTTAATATGATCATTATTGTTGGTATGGTTCACAACTCTCTTACACTCATTTAAGAGAACTGGTTGGGAGAAAGTTGGATTATATTTTAAGCCACCTTACTGAGGTATGATTGACATACAAAAAGGTGTATATGTTTATATAAGTTGATGAGTGTGGAGATCACTACACACCTGTAAAAGTATCACTGCAAGCTATACCTTAAACTTATCTATCACCTCCAAAAATTTCCTCCCACTTTTATGGATGATCATGATGATGATGATGACACAACATAAGATCTACAGCTCCTACAGCCATCACTCAATATGTATGGTTTGCATCTCCTAGTAGAGTAACTGTTTGCTAATTTTTTTTGGAGGGATGGCCTGGTTGAGTTGTAGACCTCTGGTTTCAAGCTCTATATGGTCTTAGAACCCTCTTTCCCAACAGCAGAAATTAATAGCTACCATATAAGCTGTTACTGTACAACAAACCCTTTGTGATCTTTTTTATCCTTAATCCATGTGACAAGATAGTGAGGTGGATTTTACTATCATCATTTTACAAAGGAAAAAGTTGAGGCTAGAGTGAATAAAATACAGTCGCAGGGCCCGTCAGTGGTGGTGGGAAAAGAACGTGAGCTCAGACAGTCTGACTCGAGTCTGGAATATTGATCAGTACACATACGGTTCATCTGTCACATAGAAATACTCAGCATTTATTTGTTGAATAAAGGAGGGAATATCTTGAGACTTGTAGATTCTTGATCCTATTTCATCATCTAGAATCTAGGGCAGAGCCAGAGAGGACATCTGCTATGGGGCTACAAGTCCCTTGGTCACAGAAGCTGTGTCAAGATTCACCCAACAAGGGGAGTGGTGAGAGGAGATAAGGAAATGCCAACAGACCTGGGATGTTTTATGGTCTTTAGCTGTTAGGGAACTTAGGCAAACAACCTGCTAGGGGGCTAAGACCCCAAGACTAAGGGGTCACTTAGAGATGAAAGGTATCCTGACAGAGGCAGAGCAAATTTCTTAATACAATCCAAGTTTGGGGCTGAAACAAGCAAGGGGAGTCAGGTTGTATGACCTGAATGTGAACCTTGAATAACTATCTTCTACGGTCATCATCTGACTTTGACATCAGATTGGGACACTTGATTTCCTTGAGGGATTTAGCCTGATGCTTCTTAACTTTGGAAAACTGCAGTGAGTTTCCAGATCAATTTACTCTGTGGAGGGGCCCTCCATTCTCTGCCTTTCCTTCACCAGAGCAGAGTTTGACCATGAGTATTGTGTGGAGGGTGATTCAGGGCACCAGTACAAAACTGGGAAAGCCAACTGGCTGTTTTAACTGAGGGGGTCAGGGTGCACCTATAATAAATACTCAAAAGATAAAGATTTATCTGTCCATCCATCTATCCATCTACACATTTACCCATCTACTCACCTCCTCATCATTCCATACAACTATCTGTCATCCAAGAAATATTTATTGATGTTTCTGTATAGTTACCATGCTGAGACCTGGGGATACAGAGAGAACATCAGGAACATGGTCTCCTGGCCTTAGAAAGTTTATGGTTTTAGGGAGGGAGGCTCTGTTGCTCCTGTTGGTCTTGTATCTTTATTTATTTCAGGCTTGAAACCCTCTTTGTTACATAATAGGGACCAAGAGATCTATGTTGAATGGGTGAAGGAACAAACCACATAGATACTGTTGAAAGAATGCACGTTCAGGAGAAGAGGAAGCACAGCCCAGTTAGGGAAGCAGGGCGCATGAGGCTAGGAAGGAAAGGAGACAGCAGTTTATAGCCACAGGCTGGCAGGGCTAGGAAGGCAGAGACAAGTTCAGAGGGGGAACCTTAGGGTCAGAAATAGATCTTTGTCCAAATGACTGTGTCTTGAAGATTAACCACTGCCGAGATTCTTGAAGGTTGGGGATGAGACATTTTTAACCCGGGGGTCCAGGGATAGAATTCAAGGAGTCTGTGACCTGGGATGTGAAAAAAGGACATATTTATTTGCTTTCACTTTAACTGGTAAGTTAGCATCTTCATTTACGAATGTAGACAACAAAGTGCAATGGTTTTTTAACAGAATCTGTGACTGTCACCTATCGAATCATACATCTTTTCATATCACATTACAGTTGTTGCTGATATCCCCAAATATTATTTATGCTCATCACTCACTACTTTGAAATTATGGTTGTTATTAGGTCTGCTGCTAGATCTTTTTATTCAATGCATTAATAAAGAGACTGGTCTCTTGCCAAATCACAAGTTTGTTTTAAAAATATTTTGGTAACTCTATTGCAATACTATTGACGCTGTTTGTAGTCCTGTGTGTCCTGTTTTTATGAATTTAAAAACATTCTGAGAGGGGGTGCATAGTCTTTGGTTTAATCCCTGTGATTTATTAATTTATAACTGGAAGTTTGTACCTCTTAATCCCCTTCACCTATTTTCCCCGTACCCTCCCCCACCCCCTTGATAACCAGCAGTTTATTCTCTGTGTTTATGAGTCTGTTTGCATAGTCTTCATTAAACCAAAATGGAGGTTCAAGGCGCACACACACACACAAGTTTAAGAACTTCAGATTTAGATACAAATGCCTTCTTATGCATTGAGAACTCACGACTCAGGTCGTTTGGGAGTGCTGGATTATTAAGGTCAGGAAAATGATGTTAAGAGCCCAGGTCTTTTGCTTGACTAACTGGTGTTAATGGTACTCCCAAGTGCCCCATTAAGAGAGAGTAATTTGATGCAAGCTCTTGACTCCCTTTGAGTCTTTATGACCAGGAAAACCTCACCAGGTTGTCCTCACTGCCCCACTGGTGGTCTTCCCATTGACAAGTAAGGAAACTTTGGCTCATCATTTCACAACTAGAACCTAGAGGGAGATAATACCCTCCAGATGCTTGTACCAGACTTCCGAATTTATTACCATTTCAACATGAGTAATGAATGCCATGTGTTGTGCGATGTGTTCTTTTAAGTTTATTAAATCACCCGGGTGCTATTCCAATTGGGTGTTTTTATCATCTCTTGAAGAGATATGAAATTTATGGTTGCAGTTTGCTCTATTTAGATAATTTTTACACGTTTCTCCCTGCATGGCTCATTATTTTGTTTTTGTATTTGCCATAGAAGTAAAGTGTTTAAAATAACTAGTTTAGAGCTAAGCTGATGAAACAGATCCATAAATTGGGTCATGAATGATCCTTAAAGGTGCCTGCTATGCCTGAGAGGTAAGACCAAGCAGGCTGAATGGTGAGTAAGGTAGTACCCTCCAGGACAGAGGACTAGATGGGAATGAGTGTCCCAATGTAGAGCCTGAAGGATTCTGACCTGGCTTTAGATGTTGCTGTGTATGCAGATAGAAGGTGAATTGTCAGCACATCCAGGAGAGAGTCCTGTCTCTCCAAGAATGGCTCTAAATAGGGTTGAGGAGGTAAGTGCCATGTTGAATTAGTCCCAAGCTTTTTCTTACATGGCCAGGATCCCTGGGTCAATGGCATGTCCATCCAGTTATCCATTCACTTTACACCTGCCATTTTTCTTGTGAGATTTAGAAGAGAAAAACTAAAAGGTCTCCTCTTTTCCTTTACCATGCCTCTTCATGACTCAAAATAAAATATATTTTTTCATTATTATTAAGCATTGAGTTTAAAAATATATAATGAATGAACCATAAAATGTATGATATATACCCACCACCCAGATCCAACACCTGCGAACATTTTGCCACCTTTTTGTCCACATATATGTGTATGAAAATGTGTGTGCATGTGCATGTTTTGTGTGTACATGAGCCGTAGTAAATTGTAGATATCAACCTCAAAACCTTCAGCCTGTATCTTCTAAGAATAAAAAAAATTCTGTTCATAATCAAAACTTGCACACACCCGAGAAATAATTGGCAAAAATTTCCTAATGTTGTCTAAAATACAGTAAATATTCAGATTTTCCCAGTTCCCCCAAATATGCTTTTATTTATTTATTTATTTATTTATTTATTTTTTAACGTTTATTTTTGAGACAGAGAGAGACAGAGCACTAACGGGGGAGGGTCAGAGAGGGGAGACACAGAATCGGAAGCAGGCTCCAGGCTCTGAGCGGTCAGCACAGAGCCCGATGTGGGGCTCGAACTCACGGACCATGAGATCATGACCTGAGCCGAAGTCGGACGCTTAACCGACTGAGCCACCCAGGCGCCCCCCAAATATGCTTTTAAACACCCCTTCAAACACTGGGATTCCAGCAAAGTTTACACATTCCATTGGACTGTTATACCTTTGAGTTTCTTTAAATCTAAAGCAAGAGTTCTCAACCGTTTTGGTTTTGAGATCCCTTTACAGTCTTAAAAATACTGAAGAGCTTTTGTTCATATGGATTATATCTGCTGATAGTTACTGTGTTAGAAATTTGAAACTGAAAACTTTTGGAAATGCAGGAATGCGTGACTCCATATTCCATTATCTGATACAGCAATGATACCATCACACCTCCAGTAATCTCTGGAAAAGCCCACTGTACACTCACAAGAGGTGGGAACGAAGAAGGCAAATAATATGATAGTGTAGCTGTGAAATAGTTTTTGTTTCGCAAAACCCTTAAAAGAGTCTTGGGGACCTGGACTACACTTTGAAAACTGCTGACCTAGAGTGATTTCTTAAATGTTTTATTTTCTGCCAGTTTTTTTTCCCCTTAAGAAATTTGTTAATGAAAATGTAAACCATGAAAACTAAAGAATTGTGTGGAATTCTTTGGATCTTTGTGATAAGTCAAGAGTGACCCAGAAAGCAGTGTGATGTGATTAAGAGAGCTAGTGCTGGTTGGAACTGGGCAGGCATGTTCAGCACCCTGCCCCACCACTTCTGAGCTGTGTAGCGCCCCTTTGCCTTAGTTTCCTCCTTTGTAAAATGAGGATAGTAACACCTGTCTCACCCTTGTGTTGCGAGAATTACAGAAAAAATGTATATTGTGTGGCTAAGACCGTGCCTGGTACATAGTAAACGCTTAATGACTGTTATTACCTATAGCAGTGGTTTTCAATGGGAGTGATTTTGCATGTAGCCTGCGTGTGTGTGTGCGCGCGCACACACACACACACACACACACACACACACACACACACACTGAGGACTTTTGGCAACGTCTAGAGATATTTTTGTTGATCACAAAGAAGGAAGGGGATGTGCTACTGGCATCGAGTAAGTAGAGGCCAGGTGTCTTAGTCGTTTTGGACTGTTACATCGTAATACCTTACTTCCCACAGTCAGGAGGCTGGGAAGTCCAAGATCAAGGTACTGGCAGATTTGATGTCTGGTGAGGGCCTGCTTCCTGGTTCATAGACAGCCGTATTCTCCCTATGTGCTCACATGGTAGAAGAGGTGAGGGAGCTCTCTGGGGCCTCTCCTATAGGAGCATTAATCCCCTTCATTAGGGCTCCACCCTCATAACTTAATCATCTGATAATGACCCTACCTACTGATACCATCAGCATGAGGGGTAGGTTTCAACATGTGAATTATTGAGGGGGGAGGAATACAAACATGTGGTCTCTAACACCAGTGATGGTGCTAAACATCCTAAGATGCTCGAGAAAGCCTCCCCACAACAGAATTACGCATCCCCAAATGCCAGTAACATGGAGGTTGCAAAATCCCTACTCACAGCCAGTTAAAATGGGTTTAGTGAAGTTAATCATCAGAGAGAGCTTGGGAGATGCATTCTAATTTTTAATGCTAGTGTCCTGTACAGTTTATGTGTGGATTGTACTCAACAGTTACTAAGCCCTTACTCAGTGTAAGGCACTATGCTAGGTGCTGTAGGGGAAACAGCTGTGTGGAAGATTGGGTGGCAAAGCAGTGTAAAACTGTTGGAAAGCATCATATTCTGGGTCCCCTCATCGGTTTTTATATTAGTCACTCAGCTTCCCCCATCACAGACATTCAGGAGGCAAATGTGGGTCCTAAAGTTGGTAGCTGGAACTTGGTAGGAAAGCTGCCTCCAGCTCCTTCCACGTTTTGTTATGAGTGAAGCAAGGTATTAGTAAATGAGGCAGTAGACCTCTGTAGGGACCAGTCAGTGCTCAGGACATTCCAGGTGCTGTAAAGTTCCTTGGCTGCCTGAGACCACAGACATTCATGGTGCACTGCCTTCTGCCCCAGATGCCTTCCCTTCTTGCTTTCATCTTGTCTGTGTGCCTCTTGTCAGGGCTGTCCTGTCTGCTTTTTTTTTTGTTTTGGTGGTTGACGTTGAAGTAGTAAAATCTTAAAGGAACCGCATCTCTTGGCTCAGGGTTTCTTGAGCAATGCTGTATTCTGGAATGAGTTGTGATTGCCTTAAAAATAAACAGATTCGAGTTATTCTTCCCAGCGATTTTTTTGCAAGACCCACTAATCTTAATGTTAATCTCCAATAGGGCTTCTTGTATTTAAGGTGAAGAACCTGTGACTTGGTCCCAGAAAACGTGCTGGCATTTGGTCCTCGTGTTCCACATTCCTTTTTCTTTTTTCTAAGTCCTAGATCCCATAGAAGAGTAATGCTGCTTCCCGTTGAAAATCTTCCTCTGGTTTCTCACGTTCTTCATAACAAAGAAAGTCCCAAAGCCTCTTCCTAACATATAAGGCTCTTCCCACTCCTGTCCTTGCCCACCTCTTTCTCATCATCCCTGCTCTCTCCCAGGTCATTGTGCTCTAGCTGCATTGATCTCCTTTTATCTCCTCGAACAAACTGTTTTCTTTGTCAGAACTTGACACCTGCAAACTGTCCCCTCTGCCTTAAACACCCTGCCTCTTGCTTTCCAGGCAGCCGGTTCCTTCTCCTTAAGCTTTAAATCCATCCCATCAGACAGGCTGTCTCTGACCTCTTTACTGGTCACATACCACCTCCTTCCTTCCACTTTTAGCAAGGATTATAATTGACAAAATATTTGGGATGGGGTGTTTGTGGTCTTGGCAACCAGCTGGTGCCACGGGGGTGGTGAGCCATTGGTGACTACCCTGTTCCCAGCACCTGATTCAGTGTTTGGCATATCATTGGTACTTTGTGAATTTTTAGTGGATGAATGAGTGAATATAAGAATGGGTACATGACTAGGCTTTGTCTAGCTGTTGTCATGTATTTCCTAAATGCCACTGATCTTAGAACAGAGCCTAGAAAACTCAGGATGAGAGGAAAGAGAGGTCTGCTCTATCCTCTTAGGCCTTCACATTTTTCCTGGGCCTGACTGCTTTCAGAGGCCTCATTCCACATGCCTGCTAAAGCTAGGCATAGCCATGCAACGCCCTCAGAGCCCACAGAAGTGTGGGTCAGTGTCAGCAGGCCTTGGTTTCTCAGAGGCATCTGCCGAAAGCAGTTATTGGCACAAGTGTGTTGAGAGAGTAGTAGAGCAGAGGAGATGTCAAAGGGTGAATGGGATAATCAGGCCCTAGCCATCAAAACTGCCACCCACTCAAGTCTGTCAGATTCTACAAGAGAAATCTTCCAGACCGTGTCAGCTTCTTCACATGTTTAATGGCAGAGAAAGGATGCACCCAAGGGATGCTTGTGGCACCAGTGCCAGTTGACTCGAGCCCTTCTAAGCCTGACTGGGAATACCCAGTGTGGGGATATTTAGGCCATTTGGAAGAGTGGCAGCTGGAGAGAAGGGCAAGGAAGCTCTATCAGAGTATGAGTTCTGATTAAGTTCCCAGTGTGTGAAATAAATGCCTGAATGACCCTCATTATCCCATTTGCCTTCTCATTTCTTTTCTGTGGGTACTCATGAAATGAAGCAAAGGCCTTGTCATCCCTTGGCACAGTAAACAGAGCTCATTGGAGTCTTCTGTAATATTGCATACTGTTTCCATGACAAGGCATATTGCTGCATTCATGACATTAATGTTATTCCATGGATCTCTCAGGTATCATACGAGAGCCTGGGGAAGAGAACAGTGGACAAGACAGAGCAGATTTGTCCCTTTGGAGCCTACATGTCAATAGGGACAGATGGGGACAATATGTTAATTAAAGTCATCACTAAACAAGATACTTACAGACTGTGATGAATTCCAAGGAAGACGGCAATGGGTGCTATGACGGGAGTGGCCTGGGGGTGGGTTGGGGATGTCTACTTTAGATAGGCGAGGAGTGATGTAGCTGGGAACCTCAAGGAGGAGTTTTAACCTACATCTCTCTTCCCACTTGTTAACTTTTTTTCTGAGTAAAGAATAGGTCTTTATGTCTCCTGTTTTAAGTCAAAGAGAAACTATTTGAAAATATCAGGGTGGCCGATGATGTTCATGAGCCAACCCAGGGTCCTTCACTGATCTCAGGTGGACCAGTCTTGATTTCACCTTCTTGGTCCACATGGAATAAACCTTTCTCAGCTCTGTGGACCATCCTAAGTGTTTCCTTCTATCCTTTTATCAAACACACATGGATAAAATGGAGAAAAGTCTACAAATGTGTGGCCCTGGGGGTGTGGCAGCTTCTTTGCACAGCTGTTCTGACTGTTCCCCTCCCCAAAAAGCTAAATTGAGGTTGATAAAGATGCCTGTGCCTCCATTTACTTTCAGGACAAATCATTGCTGACATTAACAAAGTAACAGCATTTGGCTTTATTAATTCACCCCTCTGTTTTTGTGGTTCTTATTTGTTTTGTTTTGATTTGGTTTCATTAACAGTTGCTTTAAACTTTCATAATTACTGTATTTTTTTTTAGGTTTATTTTATACCCATCCCCACCCACCAAAAGACTGAGTTGAAAGGAAGCTTGACTTAGTTACTTACTCTTGCTTACTTTCTAATACTTACTTTTAAGGTTATATATTTTCCTCTGAGAACTACTTTGGCTATACCCTGTCACATTTGCTCTGCAAACCCTTATCATTAGATTCTCCATAATTTGTAATTTCCATTTTGATTTTCTCTTTTAAAGTGTGATTTTAAATTATGAAGTATACATATGGTTTGGGGGGCCCATTTTGGGTTATTTACTTTTAATTTTATAGGATTGATGGAGTAATTGTGGTCCATTAACTATCAACTTAAAATTTTGAGATTTTCTTTGTGGTCTGGTACACAGTCAGATTTTAAAATGTGTACTTAAGATCATATGTAGTCTGTATTTTTTGGGTTGATCAGATGTTATATAGCTTTTCTTATTTTTCTGCTTGATGTATGGCTTTCTTTTAATTTGTCTTCTCAAGTTGGTGTTTCTGTGGAAAAGCCCTATTAGTATTATTTTCTTGCTTAGCCTTAGCACTAAGCCAGAAATTACGAAGTAGCAAGAAGAAAAAGAAATAACCCCTTCATCACTTCTCCAGGTTAGTCAAGGGGATTGTGTCTGCTAATGAGACTTTAAAGTGAATTGGGGGCTGAGCTTATGGATGCAGTGAAACAGCCTGTGGCAAGGACATCTCTGTGGAGTCTGAGCGATCCGTGTCTGGACCACATTCAGGGGATGGCAGCAGTTGCATTAGTTGGCTTTATAATGAGACATTTCTAGAAATACAGCTCTTTGTGCACCACGCAGGGGTGGGGGGCATTCTAGCAACCACATCATCAACCAGTACATTTTTAAAAAAGGACTTTTAAAAAGGACTCAGAAAAATATAAAATTAAGGTCATCTCTGAGGTCTTTGCTAAGCTGAATAAACCTTGAAGCACAAGTTGTATCTTTTTCCCAAGCTTAACATAGAGCTTTAGAGATCTGTGAGAAAGAACAGCACTTTGAACATAAGGCTTGATTGGTAGCATAAAGCACTGGAGGTGGTTCTAATAACCACCAGGGCTGCTGGAAAGTACTTCTGGAGTAATCAGTGACACAATCATACATTTCCAGGCTTCTCTGCAATCCCTTATCTGGTAGCATAAACAGGCTAGATCTAGGCTGGATCGTTTTCCTCTTGAGATAAAACTGTAGCCTACAAGGGCTTTGGGGAAGTGACAGGTCAGTGGGTATGTGTAATTCTTCATTTAACTGAACCAGCACCCTCTCCCTCTCCTCTCCACTGTCCTAGAGATGTCACTGTTCTTACTTTGTGTGTGACAGTGCTTTTAACAGCAGGCACCTCCTCTCTTCCATCCCACTTCTGTTTTACATGCCTGTTTGGAGGTAGTTCACCATTATGTGGGAAATGTGTCTGTCTGGTCTAAAGTCACTGGACTCGTAGCAGATGGAACACACTTTTGACCCCTTTGGTGTTAGCTTCTCCTTGGCTTGTTTATCTCATTCAATTGCTCTGGGGCTGGTTGCCCATGCTGTTGGTAGGGGAAGTATTACCATAATTAGACAGTGTTATTTATTAATCAGGATTCTCCCCAGTAACAGAACGATAAGATAGATATACACACACATTCATTATAAAGAATTGGTTCATGTAACTATAAAGGCTGAGAAATCCCAAGATCTGCATCTGACAAGCTGGAGACCCAGTAGAGTCGATGGTGTAGTTGTAGTCTGAGTCCAAAGGCATGAGAACCAGGAGAGCTGATGGTGTAAGATTCAGTCCGAGTTTGAAGGCAGGAGAAGACAAGTGTCCCAGCTTGAAGACAGGCAGAGAGAGCAAATTTTCCCTTATTCAGCCTTTTTAAAAAATCAAAATATAATTAACATACAAGGTTATGTTAGTTTCAGTTGTACAACATAAAGATTCAACAATGATACACATTACTCAATGCTCACCGTGTCATTACCATACCACTTTATTACAGTATTATTGACTTTATTTTCTATGTTGTAGTTTTTCATCTCTGTGACTTACTTTATAACTGGAAATGTAGACCTCTTAATTCCCCTTAGTCAGCTTTTTTCTTCTCCTTAGATCTTCAGTGGACCTAGTGAGTCCTAGCCACACTGGAGAAGGCAATCTGCTTTACTCATTCTACAAATTAATATGTTAATCTCATCAAGAAACACCTGCACAGGGGCACCTGGGTGGCTCAGTAGATTAAGCTTCTGATTCTTGGTTTCAACTCAGCTCATGATCTCACAATTTTGTGAGTTTGAGCCCCATGTGGGGCTCTGCTGACAGTGTGGACCTGCTTGGGATTCTTTGTCTCCCTCTCTCTCTGCCCCTCCCCCCACTTGCACTGTCTCTGTCTCTCTCAAAAGAAATAAATAAATTAAAAAAAAATAACAACTGCACAGATGCACCCTGAATAATGTTTAACCAAATATCTGGTGGCTTTTTGCCCAGTCAAGTTGACACATGAAAATAAGCATCATAGCTACATATGGAGTATTCATGATATGTTACAAAATTTAAATTGAAACAATCCTTACCCAGGCACTCAATCCATTAGTATTGTCTGAGTAACCACATAGAATAGTTGAATAACAACAAAGTCTCAACTCAAAACTAAATAAAAACAAAATGTTATCTCACAAAGCTGAAAATTCCACAGGGTATATCTGTCTTTCCTATTAGGCATGATGGGATCCCGATCCTCTAATGATATTTCAAAGAATCAGCCCTTAAATTCTTTCTTGTGTTTCAGCTTCATTTTCAGACAGGCTCTCTCAGTGGAATTATGGCCACCAGCAGCTTCTGTATTACTGCCTTTGCCCATCCAGCAGTAAGGTGGAAGCTGAATTTCTGCAAAAGCCATGTTGCTTATGTTCCTTGGGTTAGCCTGGGTCACAGATCTATGCCTAAATCAGACCTGTTAAAGAGGGTTCAGTAAGGTGACTGGTTGAGGTAAAACCAGGGGGAGAGAGCGTGAGGAAGGGATGACTCTTGAGTAGAAACTTAGGATATCAAAACTAGAAGTTAAACATAGAATTACCGTATGATCTGGCAAATACATATCTAAGTTCAGAGGTCCACAAAAAGACTTGCACGTGAATGTTTATAGCAGCACAACTCATAATAGCCGAATGTCCATCAGCTGATTAATTTTTTTTTAACATTTATTCATTTTGGAGAGACAGAGTGCAAGCAGGGCTGGGGCAGAGAGAGACACACACACACACACACACACACACACACACACACACACACACAGAATCTGAGGCAGGCTCCAGGCTCTGAGCTGTCAGCACAGAGCCCGACGCAGGGCTGGAACTCATGAACCGTGAGATCATGACCTGAGTCGAAGTCAGATGCTTAACTGACTGAGCCACCCAGGCACCTTTCCATCAGCTGATTACTAGATAAACAAAATGTGGCCTATCCATACAGTGAATTGTTATTCAGACACCAAAAGTAATGAAGTATTAATATATGCAACAAGGTGAATGAACCTTGAAAACATTACACGTGAATGAAAGAAGCCAGACATAAAAGGCCAAATGTTGTGTATGATTCCCTTTATCAAGTATCCAGATGGGCAAATCCAGACACATATTCATAGACACAAAGCAGATACATGGTTTTTAGGGATTGGTAAGAACTGCTTATGGGATGTGAGGTTTCCTTTTTTTAAAACATTAAAGTGTAGGGGCGCCTGGGTGGCTCAGTCGGTTGGGCGGGCGACTTCAGCTCAGGTCACGATCTCGCGGTCCGTGAGTTCGAGCCCCGCGTCGGGCTCTGGGCTGATGGCTCAGAGCCTGGAGCCTGTTTCCGATTCTGTGTCTCCCTCTCTCTGCCCCTCCCCTGTTCATGCTCTGTCTCTCTCTGTCCCAAAAAAATAAAATAAAACGTTAAAAAAAATTTAAAACATTAAAGTGTAATTAACATACAGTGTCATATTTGTTTTAAGTATACCATATAATGATTGAACCATTATTCAGTGTTCATCATGGTGAGGGTACTCTTAGTGAAACCTTGCCATTTGCAACATCGTGGACGGACCTAGAAGGTATAATGCTAAGTGAAATAAGTCAGAGAAAGATGCATACCGTATGATTTCGCTCAGAGGTTGGATTTAAGAAACGAACAAAGAAAAAAAGACACCAACAAAAAACCAGACTCTTAAATACAGAGACCAAACTGGTGGTTGTCAGGGGAGATGTGGGTGGGATGGGTGAACTTGGTGAGACTTCTTTTTGGGCAATGAAAATGTTCTGAAACTACATGGTGGTAAGGGTTGTACAACATGGTGAATGTACTAAATGTCACCAATGGTAAATTTTATGTTGTATTTCACCACAATAAAGGTAGTACATAATAATCCATTTTGAATTAAAAAGAAAAACTAGAGGAAGCGAAATAGGAATGCTGAGTGGGTAAAATCGTTCTGTAGCCCACATCCATAGGGAGCTCATCAAGATCAAAAGCAACACCAACGAAACCAGTGATTATGGGGTGAGGAACGGAAGGTGTAGAATCATATATGCATACACCTCTCAAGTCACAAGGCTTAATTTTCATTTTTAAGTTTCTGCCTTTTGATACTGTCTGAGGCCCTGGGCATCTATGGAAGAAGCAGCTGTCTATCCCTCATTACCATGTGTATCCTAGACTCTCACAAAATTCCTTTCTTTTTTCTTCAAACAATTTAGAGTCCTGGGCACCTCAGACGGGTGTCTGTCTTATCATTTCAACCATATGAGTCTGTTGTGTTTGTATTATGTGCCTGGTATTTTCTTTTTTTTTAATTTTTTAAATTTTATTATTATTTTTTTAACATTTACTTAATCTTTGAGAGAAAGAGAGCACAAGCAGGAGAGGGGCAGAGAGACAGGGAGACACAGAACTGGAGGCAGGCTCCAGGCTCCGAGCTTTCAGCACAGAGCCCAATGCGGGGCTTGAACTCACAAGTGGTGAGATCATGCCCGAGCCAGTCAGGTGCTCAACCGACTGAGCCACCCAGGTGCCCCTGTGCCTGGTATTTTCTTAGGCCTGGGTATGTTTTTATGGTAAATTTAATAAGCACACTGGATTACTATTTACTATGTGCCAGGATCTCTGCTAAATATTTTTTTCATTGGATTCTCACAGCAGCCCTGAGCAGTGGGTACTATTATTACCTACCCTTTACAGATGAGAAAACTGAGGCTCAGAAAAAGCTTACGGAAATGGCCCAGCTAAATGGCAGAGGCAGGATTCAAAATGTACAGCCCCCTGATGCCAAAATCCCTGCTGTAAACCATCCAACATAGTAAACGAGGACATCAGCAAATACTGGATGCTCTTAGCTCAACGCAAACCAGAGAAGCATCCATTAGAAAGCACAAATTACACCATCTTGCTGTCTTCTGTGGATTCCCTATTTATAGAGTGCCCAGTGGATGCTTTTTCTAACTTAAGCTAGAAGGTTTTCTTTGAAAGTTTCAATCTGCAACTTAAAAGCAAAGCAAGAGAAGAAAAGAGCTGGGAGTGCACTTCACCCAAAGCTGTTCTGAAATCTGAGAGCAAGGACACAGGAGGAGAAAGATTATCATCTTATTAGCGTAGGAGGATAAAGATGATCGGGCAGGGATGCTCCATTATTTATAGGAATCCAGCTCTTTTCTATACACTTCACTGAGGCATTTGATATATTTATGCTGGAGATTAACACTGATGTTATTTTCTTTAATGTCTGTTTTTAGTGTATGCGATGCATGTTGGCATTGAGGAAATTCAGCCAGAGGAGAAAAACAATAGTATTAATTAGGAATGTCAGTCATGGGTGTTATGAAATTCAAAACTGCCAAGTTTCTGGAGCATTTAGTGGTAATTATAATAGACTGTGGAGACAAGCTGTTCTTTGTTTCCTATACAGAAATGCACAGTTTGATGGGAAAGTGATCAAAGTGCTCATACAAACCCGTGTGAAAGAGTGTCTCTCTCTTGCCCTGTTATTTTTAGGACTCTATGCTTTTGCTAATTCAGAGCTGCCCAGGGAGAGGAGACCATCAGTGAATATAAGGCCCCTTGTCTTTTATAATTTAAAATTGCTATTTAATATTTTCCAGTATCTCCACACAAGTTGGAGAGAGAGAGAGAGAGAGAGAGAGAGAGAGTGAGTGTGTGTGTGGGGGGGTGGGGGCGTGGTGGTAAATGATACCATCCACCAGCCTGGAAGTGTATTCAGATTTAAATCAGAGCCATAGCCTTTTTCCAGGTAAAGTCACACATTTAATCAATTTTCCCTCAAAGTAATGAATAATTAAAACCCTTTCTCTGTTCTTTGGATAACCCAGTTAAATAGGTAGAGAGATTTGCATTTTTGAGAATTGTAATAAAAGGGTCACCACTTCCCTGGATTTTCTAAGGTTTCTGGTTAGAGGTTTATGTTTCCTGATTTGTTTGGGGAGTATTCCTATTAACCCAGGGGCAGAGAATAGAACCTAGGGATGTAAGGATTCTAATGCAGGTATCCTGATTTCATGTATTACCTTATATGAGCCTTAGAATGGCCCCTTGAAACCATCTAGGGAGATCCCAGCCCACCCAGCGAGGAGACTCAGTTGCAGAGATCAAGAAAGTTGCCCAAGGTTATTCAGATACTGGTGGTCAGGAGGGCCTCTGACTTCATGGCTGGTGCTATCTGTATTTAACTTCACCGCTTCCTGCCATTTGCATGTGCAAATGTCTGTTATGCTGAACCTGTTAACTCTGGCTTTGATAACACTTGCTTCTTAATGGACAAGAACTCCTCTCTAAAAAGGACCCAACTTGTAGGTAATGGCTAATTGTGTCACATTTTCTACAAGACTGATATTTTACGTGATTCAAAGAAAAAAAAAATCAAATGGGACCCAAAGAGTAAGTTCTCTTTTTCCAGGAAAGAGCATAACAGTGAGAGACCCAGAATCATCTGTCTCTGATCCTTTTTTTTTTTTTTTCCTATAACCACCCCTCCATTAGCTGGCGATAATGATATGAAGAGGAAAAAAATTTGAGCTGTTGTTGGTTTGCCTGTAATTTCTGGGACTTACAAGAAGTCCAGGTAAATTCAGTGGTATTTGATGGTGCCAGCCAGATGTGAGAAATAAAGGAGGTACGAGAAGTTCTTTGCCATATGTGCATCTCTGGCTTTTCATTTTAAATAATTAGGAGCAGGTCTTTCTTCATTCTGAACGTTTTCAGAAATAATTGGGGAGCTTGGGGTTGAGCCAGTAATTGCTCGGATGTGTGCTGCCCATGGACCAGCCTCCACTCCAGGACTGGTACGACAGTGGAAATGCACCCCCCACCCCCAGCAGTTTGGAAGAATGTCTAGAGCATCTCTGCATCCTTTGGAAAAGCAGGGCACGTTTTCCTGCTGACACACACAAGCCTTATAATTTAGCATTAGAAAAGAAAAATGGTTTAGAACAAGAAAATATATTTAGAGCTCATTATTCAAGTAGGAGTCACAGAGAAGGGGCAAGGACGGAGCCAGTCAACAAGAAACAGCTCACATTACAGGGTCAGAAGGAAGCATGTGCCTGGCACCCAGAAGCCAGGCAGGAAACTGTTTCAAGGGCGACAGGGTCAGTATCAAGGTCAGGAATCAGTAAGAGAAGGTGCACTAGGTTGCCATCTCTTTCTGAGTAAGCCGTTTTCAAGACTCGGTCCACAACTTCTCCCTTGCCTATCCTCTCCTTTCCCTGGCTCCCAGCAAAGGTCAGTTCACAGTGAATTCCCATGTTCTAGCCCCAAGAAGGCTACTGCTTGGCATCCAAATATTGGCACTGCTATCAGGGAGGCCAGAAGTAGCTGTTCCATCAAATGGAAGGGAGTCTGTGAGGCAATTGTTCTGACTCGGCAACCTTCATGTCTGCCTCTGGGTGGAAGGCCACATCTGCAGTCCACCCCCGCCCCCCACACACACACACATACCCGGCCCCATTTTCCACTTGCATTTCTTTGCTTGCTAGCTACCTGCTATGCCAACCTACCAACCATTGGTCTCTACCCCTCAGTATTCTACCACGTTATACATAAACATTACAAAGTATGTCTTGATCATTCTTGACCACACTCTTGGGCTTGCAGCCCTTTTCCGTGTTGCCTAAGACTTGTTAGCACTGCCCTGTTTAGCGTTTGGCTTGTGTTAGCTGCTTTGGCCTACCGCTTTTCTTTTTTCCATCAAGACTGGTTTTAATAAAGAAGAGGGAATAAGGAAACCTCATGTGTCTCAATACATCCAGGGGAAAAAGAAGAAGAACTAATGCTTACTGAATACCTACTGCGTGCCAGGAATTATGCTAGTTGATTTGTAAATATCACTGCAATTCAGTAATTATTTCTTGCTTATGCATTATATGTCCAGTGCTGTTCTAGGATGTGGTTATAGAGTGGAAGACAAGGAAAATACATTCAATTATCATAATTCTTAGAGTCTAGAAGGGGGACATGTAGTTAAGAAGGAATTACGAGCATAATAGGTGTTCTACAAGGAGAAGCGTAGGGTATAGTGAAAATCTTCATGGTGAAAAGCAACTAGATTTAACCTGATTTAGGGGCCAGGGAAGGTGTTTCTGAGTAACTGATACTTATGCTAAGCCTCAAAGGATGAACATGATTTCTCTCTCATGTAATCTCCACTTTCCTCTCAAATGGATATAACTTTCATGTCTATCTTGCAAGTGGGGGAACTGAAGTTTAGTGATATATGGTACCAGATAGTGATGGATCCAAGATTCAGTCTCAGGTTTGTTTGACTCCAGAAGCCACGTCTTTTCCATCAGGTTCTGGTTCTTCCTGGGGCTTTTTCATGTCAAAAAATCTTGATGAAGGGACTTAAAAAGCAGAAGTAGAGGGGGGCTTTCTGACAGTGCTCAGGTTGTGCTTGCTCAGGACTGAAAGTGTCTCCTGGTGTGCACAGAACATGATAGAGTGGCGTAGACATCAACTTTGGATTCAGATCTTGTTTGGTGACTTTTGTAAATCTGCAATTTTTGGTACTCCATTTCTCCATCCCTACGGTGAAAACTTTTTTTTGATCTGCTTCAAAGATCTAATATGTGCCAGGCTATGATACATGGTAGGTGTTTGAAAACAGCACATCTTTGTGTCCTAAGGAACAAGGAGGGGGATGCCCAGCCCATGAGGCTCTCCTCTTTGGAAGAGGCCATTTACTGCAGAGTCGTTTCTGGGCTTCGGGCTAAACGTGTTTGTGCTGAAAAAGATAGAAGCATCTCTTTGGGTTTTCAGCCAGGCGGCCACAGATGTGGACAATAGAGAACTCAGCTCACGTGCCCACTGGGAAGAAGACAATCGCTCCCCCAAACACAGCTGCCTCCTTCTCAATTGGACCCAACTTCGCCAGATAATGGAAACACAGAAAACAAGGCACGGGAAAAACGAGCTGTTTATGTTTAAACATGGCAATCGAACCTCAACACTAAGCCTTCTTGGATGGCATCCGTGTGGCTGTGGGGCCCAGCCTATGGATTTCCAAGACTGTGCTGCAGCCCACCTGTCAGGGGGAGATGGATGATTAATGACACCTGTTCCAGATGTCCTCTGTCCTTGGGGATGAGGCGTGTGCAAACACTTTGCCTCCTCTCCACTTTTCCTCTAGCAGCTCCTGGTAGTTGCAGACATGGCTTGGCAATAGAGGAGGGAGTATGGAGTTCTTGTTGAATGCAGTTTTAGGAGACAAACCCCTGTTTCCAGGAACAACATCTGTGCCTGAAGGCTCTGTGGGCTAAGCCTTGTCCATAAAGCAAGCCATGATGGAGATCATCTTCAGGAAAAAGACATCATTCCTTTCTTTCTTGATTTTTTATTTTTTTTTTAAACGTTTATTCATTTTTGAGACACAGAGAGCATGAGCGGGGAAGGGGCAGAGAGAGGGAGACACAGAATCTGAAGCAGGCTTCAGGCTCTGAGCTGTCAGCACAGAGCCTGACGTGGAGCTTGAACCCATGAACTGTGAGATCATGACCTGAGCTGAAGTAGGACGCTCAACCGACTGAGTCACCCAGGTGCCCCTAAAGACAGCATTCCTTTCTACTCATCTATTAACCCATCTGTCTGTTTAACCATCCACCCACTTAACTAGACATCCAGCCATCTTTTATTTATTAAAGTGACATTTATTGAACAATTATTGTGTACCCATCACCATACATTATACATATTTTACCTATAACTTAGGGACAAGTTAAGAGCTAAGGGCACTCTGGGACTAGACAGCCTGAGTTGGAATCCCAAATCTCCCTCTTATCGTTACTTGACCTTGAGCACACTGCTTAACCTCCTGGAGATTCCATTTCCTGATATTTAAAATTCAAATACCAGCTCACAAGGCTCTTGTAATGATCAAATGAGATCGTGCCTGAAAGTGCCTATTACTGGCCACATCATAATGTTAAGTAAATGTTAGTATTGTGATTAAAAATTTTTTTTATTGAGGTACAGTTGACATATATTAGTTTCAGAAATATAACAACATGATTCAATACTTGTATATGCTTCAAAATGATTGCCACAATAAATCTAAAGTGTCCATCATTGGGTAGATGGATAAAGAAAAAGTAGTGTATAGACACAAACAATGGAATACTATGCAGCCCTAAAAAGAATGAAATCTTGCCATTTGTGACAACGTGGTTCCACCTTGAGGGTTATTAATGCTAAGTAAAATAAGTCAGAGAAACACAAATAAAGTAAGATCTCACATGAGGAATCTTTTATTTTTAAAAATTTTAATTCCAGTATGGTTAATATACAGTGTTACATTAGTTTCCAGTGTATAATGTAGTGATTCAATACTTTGATGCCTCACCTGGTGCTTATCACAACAGGTGCACCCTTTAATCCCCATCACCTAGTTCACCTTTCCCCCTACCCCCTCCCCTCTGGTAATCATCAGTTTGTTTCTTTGTTTCTTTTTCCTTTGCTTATTAGTTTTGTTTTTTAAATTCTACATATGAGTGAAATCATATACTCGTCTTTATCTGACTTATCTTGTGCAGCATTATACTCTTTGGCTCCATCTATGTCATTGCAAATGGCAAGATTTCATCCTTTTTATGGCTGAATAATATTTTGTTTGTGTTGTGTATATGTATATATACACACACCCCCATCAACCCTCAGTTTTTTTCTCAGTATTTAAGAGTCTCTTATGGTTTGCCTCCCACCCTCTCTGTAACTTCTCCCCCTTTTCCCTCCCCCATGGTTCTCTGTTAAGTTTCTCAGGATCCACCTATGAGTGAAGCTTCCATAATTTGACTATTATAAATAATACTACAATAAACATAGGGGTGTATGTATCCCTTTGAATTAGTATTTTTGTATTTTTTTAAGATTTTTAAGTAATCTCTACATCCAATGTGGGGCTCAAACTTACAACCCCAAGATCTAGTCACATGCTCTACTGACTGAGCCAGCCAGGTTTTTTTTTGCTTTTTGCAAAAATGCATTTTTGCATTTTGGGGGTAAATACCCAGTACTGTGATTCCTGGATCGCAGAATAGTTCTGTTTTTAATTTTATGAGGAACCTCCATGCTGTTTTCCACAGTGACTGCACCAGTTTGCATTCCCACCAATAGTGCAGGAGGGTTTCTTTTTCTCCATATCCTCACCAACGGTTGTTGTTTATTCTGTTTTTTAGTTTAGCCATTCTGACAGGTGTGAAGTAATAGCTCATTGTAGTTTTGATGTGCATTTCCCTGATGATGAATGATGTTGAGCATCTTTTCATGTATCTATTGGCCATCTGGATGTCTTGTTTGGAGAAATGTCTGTTTGTGTCTTCTGCCCAGTTTTTAATTGGATCATTTGTTTTTTCAGGTGTTGATTTGTATAAGTTCTTTATTTTGGATACTGACCCTTTATTGGATATGTCATTATTGAATATCTTCTCTCATTTTGTAGGTTGGCTTTTAATTTATTTCCTTTACTGTGCAGAAGCTTTTAACTTTGATGTAGTCCCAATAGTTTATTTTTGTTTTTATTTCCCTTGCCTTAGGATGTATCTAGAAAAATGTTGCTATGGCTGATGTCAGAGAAATTACTGTTTGTGTTCTCTTCTAGGGTTTTATGGCTTGGGGTCTCAATTTTAGGTCTTTAATCCATTTTGAGTTTATTTTTGTGTATGGTGTGAGAAAGTGGTCCAGTTTCATTGTTTTGCAAGTAGCTGACCAGTTTTCCCAGCACCTTTTGTTGACGAGACTGTCTTCCCCCCCCCCCCCCCCGGATATTCTTCCTGCTTTGTCAAATATTAATTGACCATATAATTGTGGGGGTTTTTTTCCACTGGGTTTTCTATTTTGTTGTGTTGCTCTATGTGTCTGTTTTTGTGCTCATACCATGCTGTTTTGATTACTACAGCTTTGTAATATAACTTGGAGAGTGGAATTGTGATACCTCAAGCTTTTCTTTTCTTGTTTAAAAATTTTTTTATGTTTATTTGGTTTTGAGAGACAGAGAGAGGCAGATGGAGAAGGAGAGAGGAGGGAGGGGAAGAAGAGAGGGAGACACAGAATCTAAAAGCAGGCTCCAGGCTCTGAACTATTAGCACAGAGCCCAACATGGGGCTTGAACCTATGAGCCCTGAGATCATGACCTGAGCCGAAGTCAGACACTTAACTGACTGAGCCACCCAGGAACCCCTCCAGCTTTTCTTTTCTTTTTCAGAATTGCTTTGGCTATTTAGAGTCTTTTGTGGTTCCATATAAATTTTAGGATTGTTTATTCTAGTTCTGTGAAATATTTTGTTGGTATTTTTTTTAATTAAACATAATTTATAGTCAAATTGGTTTCCATACAACACCCAGTGCTCATCCCAACAGGTGCCCTCCTCAGTGCCCATCACCCCTTTTCCCCTGTCCCCCACCCCCCCCATCAACCCTCAGTCTTTTCTCATTTAAGAGTCTTCTATGGTTTGCCTCCCTCCCTCTCTGTAACTCTCCCCCCTCTTCCCCTCCCCCATGGTTTTCTGTTAAGTTTCTCAGGATCCACCTACGAGTGAAAACATATGGTATCTGTCTTTCACTGCCTGGCTTATTTCTCTTAGCATAATAACCTCCATTTCCATCAGCGATGCTACAAATGGCCATATTTCATTCTTTCTCATTGCCAAGTAGTATTCTGTTGTATATATAAACCACATCTTCTTTATCCATTTGTCAGTTGTTGGACATTTAGGCTTTTTCCATCATTTGGCTCTTGTTGAAAGTGCTGCTATAAATTTTGGGGTACAATTGCCCCTATGCATCAGAACTCCTGTATCCCTTGGGTAAATTTCTAGCAGTGCTATCACTAGGTCATAGGGTAGATCTATTTTTAATTTTTTGAGGAACCTCCACACTGTTTTCCAGAGTGACTGCACCAGTTTGCATTCCCAGTATTTTGATAGTGATTGCATTAAATCTGTAGATTGCTTTGGGTAGTATAGACATTTTAACAGTATTTCTTCTTCCAATCCATGAGCATGGAATGTCTTTCCATTTCACTGTGTTGTCTTCAATTTCTTTCATTAGTGTTTTTTAGCCTTTAGAGCACAGGTCTTTCATCTATTGGTTTAGTTTTATTCCTAGGTGTCTTATTATTTTTGGTGCAATTGCAAATGGGATTGTTTTCTTAATTTTCTTTCTGTTGTTCCATTATTCTGCACAATGATATTGTATCCTGTGACTTAACCGAATTCGGTGTTCAGTTTTAGCAGTGTTTTTTTGGTGGAATCTTTAAGGTTTTCTATGGTGTCGTCTGCAAGTAGTGAGTTTTACTTCTTCGTTACCAATTTGGATGCCTTTTATTTCTTTTTGTTGTGTGATTGCTGTGGCTAAGGACTTCCAGTACTACATTGAATAAAAGGGGTGAAAGGGGAACATTCTTGTTCCTGACCTTAGTAGGAAAGCTCCTAGTTTTTCCCCATTGAGTATGACGTTCACTGTGAGGTTTTCATATACAGCCTTGATTACATTGAGGTATGTGAAATCTCTTATATTTAAACATACACATTCATGAGATATCAGAGTTGGGTCTCACCTGACAAACATGTGTTAAAGAAGTATCTCATTTTTTCTTTTTCTTTACAAAATACCAGATTTGCCTACTTCCAGTTGCCCATCCTGCCAGTGTAGTGGGAAATACCAGCTCATTTGTTTTTGAAACAAAGTCAAATGGCTAGTAGGGGGAAGCATCAGAAGTTGAACACAGGTGTCTCAATTTGCCCACTACAGTGGCTTCTCATGGATAAATGACAGCTAGCAGTGTGGCGCTTTGCTGTCCTGCTGAAAAGGACAGAGATGCCCCTTCCCTCTAGGCTGTTGAATGGGCATCACCAGAAAGAAGATAGTTGCAAACAAAATATTCTCACATAGGAAGTCGAGGTTCTAGTATAAAATCTACCTGCATGTTCATGTTTCAGTAAAACTGAGTTTTGTTTTTGGGGCAATGAGGGCTAGTAAAAGGAGTCAAAGAAATGTTGGGGGAAAAGTGAGCTTCTCAGGGTTCATATTTGTAGTGGACACTTCAACACACTGGGTCCAGGGAAAAGATGGCATAAATGGGCTCATTGGACAATCAGGCTGAGGGGTGATGCACAGATCACCTACTACTCATCTGCCTCTCCCATAGTGTGTTTATTTGAAGTCAGAGTTGACAGAAATTAGTTGAACACATATATATGGAGTATCTATTATGAGCCAGGGATTCTCTTAGCTGCTGTGAATACAACCGAGAACCATGCATGTATATTCTTTGGATTCATGGAATGAACATGCAGTGCAAAGAGAGCTTGTAACCCAGGCTCTCAGTCGAGTCTGGAACAAGGGTATCTCTGAGTTCACAGGGTGAGTAGCAGCAAACTAGGGGAAGAACGTTCTGGATGGGAAGTTGCACGTGCAGAGGCTCGGTAGTGAAGGACACACTGTGTTCTGTTGGAATGTAAAAGGGACTTGTGAAGATGTGGTATGGATGTGAGGGAGATGGAGGAATAAATGAAGCAAGGGAGGTCGGAGGTCTTCAGGGAGCTGTGTCATTATCTTTAAGGATCATTCGCTGAAGTAAGAAGAGACATGCATGGTGGAAGTTCACATGTGTGTACATTTGATCAGTACATCTTTCTGAAGAGCTCCTTTACTTAATAAACAAATCTCTGTCAGATACTGTCATTTGTAACCAAGAACCCTGATCAATCCAGGAAGTAAACAGATCAAAGTCTATCCTGGAGCAGGGGTGGGGGGATGGGAATGTGAGACTCATGATTATCTTTCTGACATTTTAAGTCAAATAGTGCCCAATAGTCAAATAAACTCAAATAGAGAGTCCTGTCCTGAATGATCACCTAGTTAATACTGCTTACTTCTGGGTGCTTGAATTGCTCAGGAGCTTGTTAGCCATTGTGGACACATGAGAACCTCAGCTAAGGTCTTTGCCCCTCCTCTGGTACTTCCTACTGCCTATTTTCTTTGAAGAAATGCTGCCTAGAATTTGTCTGCATTTGTGTTCTCACATGAAGGTGGTGGCGATATGTTCAGGTTGTTAAATCCACTCTGGGTCAACCCCCTGTTCCAGCATTATTAGAGCTGTTTCTCAACACCCTCCCTTTCTGTGCTCATTTGGAAATCCAGCTCACGAGTGAGGGTGGACAGATTCCTGGGAAAGAGCGATGGCTTAATTAATGGTAATGGGAAAGATGTAGGTGCCTCGGTGATTGGAGCTCTGTGAATGCAGAAGTGGATGGAAGGCTGAGATGCAAAATAGGATAATTGAACTGTTAGCTGAACTGGAATTTAGCAGTTAATCACTTTTATGAAACCTGCATCTCAATTCATTACTCCATTTATGCCTTGTTGCAATACAGCACTGTTCAGCTAATTGGTAAACAGGAGCCAGGCAGAGGACCCAGAAAGGGCAAGGCTATCAAAGGTACTATGGTATTTTCCATGAGTGCACATCTCCATTCAGGCCAGCCAGGAGTTGTCTGTTAGCCTCCTACTCTTTCTCAGAAGCAGAAACTAAATAGCACTAAACAACATAGCGGAGTCATGCTCCTACACCGCAGACGGCGTTGCTGACCGTAAGTTGTGTTTCTTGACGTTCTCTACCCAATTAATGGTATGGTGAGTAAGACGGTAGATTGGAGCCAGGACTCCACCGTAGATGCCTGTGTGACATTAGGCAAACTAATTCCTCCTCTGAACCTCCCTCCTCAGGTCCTCAGGGGCGTTCCAGTGAAGATTATATGAAATACACTTCATACCGAGAGCAAAGTGTGTGGTACAGTGCCTGGTATTTAGTTTGTGTTTAGTCAGTGCTAGATCTTACTGTTATCTTGAACTTAGAAATCATTTGTTGTTTTTATTATTTTTTTTAACATTTATTTATTATTGAGAGAGACAGAGCATGAGCATGGGAGGGGCAGAGAGAGAGAGAGGGAGACACAGAATCTGAAGCAGGCTCCAGGCTCTGAGCCGTCAGCACAGAGCCTGATGTGGGGCTCGAACTCACTGCAAGATCATGACCTGAGCCGAAGTCAGATGCCCAACTGACTGAGCCACCCAGGCGCCCCAATCGTTTGTTGTTTTTAGAGTAAGAAGCTGATGGATTAAGTAGAAGTTTATGAACAACAACGGTGAAAAAGAAAGACTGTCTAGGAACAAAGGAAGCTATGAAGCTCGTATGCTTTGAATGGGAGGTGTGAATACAGGACATCATTAAGGAACTTTTCATTGTTTGGAGTGGGGTGCTTAATGAAAATAGGGCCCAATTCTGCTGGAGTTTAGTTTAGTTTTGTTTATTTTGTTGGCTTGATGGAGGAATTAAGAAGTCTCATCTGAAAAAAAAATCTTCATTTTGGAGCTGAGACCCTTATAATCCAGTATCCTAGTTAATCTTCCTGTCTAATTTCAGAGAATCCTCTCTCTTGCCTAGGACCCAGACATGGGGAACCACTGGAAGCTAAAATAGACACAAATCTATCCAAGTGTAGTCCAAGTGCAGGACTCCACCGTATACTTGGAATCTTCCTTCCTCTTCAATGACTATGACTTTCTTACTGAGTCAAGCTACAGGTTTTTGGTTCCCTTGCAAATACACATCTATTCTATCACAACAGACAGTTCTCTTGGAGGCATGGATTTGGCAATCATGAGTGGAGGAGGTAGGAGTTGGGGGGGGTGGATAAGAGGGAAAGTGCTGAGAATGAAAAAAAGATTCTGAGGACATAATCTTAGAAAATGTGAACTCTTAGAGGTCATCAAAAGCATTGAACTCTTGTGAAAAACATTTTGAGACTTTGAGAGAAGATGCTGACATTAAGGTGGTTCATTCATTCTCCTATTTAACCAGTGTTTACTGAGAACTTGCTATGCCCCAGGCATAGTTCTAAACACTAGACATGGAGTAGTCAACAAAGCATAAAGGGTCCCTGCCTCTAGAGATTGCATTCATGGGGTAATCAGAATATGAAATTAATAACTATAAATAAGATAAACTTGAAGTATTATAAATGCTGTTGAAGGAAATAGGGTGAAGTGATGATGAGTTCCTAGGGAGGGCATCTTAGATAAGGGGGTCAGGAAAGACCTTTCTGACCAGGTAAGATTTGATCTGGGACAGATAGGATTAAAAAGATCCAATGACACAAAGAACAGGGGGGATGTTTCAGGCAGTATTACGAACACGTACAAAGATCCTGAGGTAGAAATGAGCCCAAAGGCTCACTTGGCTGAAGAAGAGAGTATGAATGGTCTCAGATGGGTCTGGAGAGGATAGTACCTAGAAGGCAATGGTAAGGAGTTAGAATATTTTCCTATGTGCATTGGAATGCATCAACACATCTTCCCCTTGTTGAAATGCATGAGGACTGGGTCTAGAGGGCTGTTATACATTAACTCATGTAGGACACAGTCATAGTTTGGTTTCAGATTACTGTTTCATGTCAGGCACTGGGGTATACGACACTGAAAGCTATTAATGTAAATTAATGATTGCTCCTGCTGGCTTTGTTACAGTTTACTCCAATGAGGGATTAATAAATGCATCATGCCTTGCAAATTTGCATCTATTAAAACCTTACCAACATGGGGGCACCATTGATTCCCTTTGGGGGTCTTAGAATAAAAAAATATAACAGCACACAGCTGCTGCAACTAGTGTTCGATATAAACTGGGTAAAATGAGATAATCGATGGAAAAGCACTTTGAAAAAAGAGACTCACTCTGTAATTATCGGGTGGTGCTGGAGATAAGAAAGATTCGATTGGCTAGTCACAGTCTCAGTACCTCTGACACATACTTGCAGTGCAAGAGATTACCATGTGTTAATCCTTGAGTCATGCTAGGAGATTTCATAAATGGAATTACTTTTAATCCTGATAATGCTGGCAGGTAGGTATTATCCCCATTTTACAGATCATGCAACTGAGTTTGATAATAAGATAAACAATTGGCCAAAGTCTCGTGGCTGGGAATAGGAAGAACATGAGTTTTTGTCAAAGGTTGTCTGACTGTAACAACACTACATTGAAAGAGAGGTGTCTAAATCCTTGGCAGCCACACATTGAGTTGATGGAAGGGTTTGAGAGGTCCCTGAATTTTCCTCACAAGAACTGACAACCAGATACATGAAATATATTGCTGCTTTTTCTTTAAAAGTGATAACTTCACATTTCAAAGACTGGCTGCAGTAAAAAACGACTGGTGAAATGTAGAGCCATGCAACTGAGAGATGTGGGCGTGAGCCTGGGCTCTGCCTCTTGGTGAAATTGTGACTGTGGACAAATTATTTAACCTCTTTGGGACTCTGCTCATTCATTAATAAAAATGGGAATAATAGGAATGCTTACCTCTTAGGGTTGTTGTAAGGATTTACTGAGATATAAAGCATGGAAATTGGTTAGTACTATGCCTGGTGTGTAATAAGCTCTCACTAAAAGTTACCTATTACTTTTCTCATCCCTGAGGGTTTTGAACAATATTAATATGGAGAAAGCAAATTTGTAGTTGCAACTGCAATGTGAGCCACCGTTTTGTTGGAAGAAGCCAGGAAATATTTTTTATTTTGCTGAAGTCTAGAAAATATTAATGAAGTCTCAGATTCTTTGAACCTGACTTTCTCTACCTTGGGTGCAAATTTGAATCACTTGGAATTTTTGAAAGATACTAGGGGTCTTTCTGTAGAGATTCTGACTTGGTCTGGGTTGGAGCTTCGGCATCAATGTCTTTGAAAACACCCTGGGTTGAGAACCACTGTATTCTATTGGCTGTGGAGTTCAAAGGTCATGGGGTACATCCCTCTCCACCAGACTTGACTTGAGTTGAGACTGATTGATGATACCACAGTGGTGTACATCTCCCACATGGTGACACTTCTCCCCTCTTTTAGAGTCATTGACTATTATAGGAATGTGTGTGTATGTCTTCAGGACTAGCCTCATACAAACATGTAACTTTGTTTGGTTTCTTTCAAGCATCCCAAAGAAGGACACCTATTTATAAAAATGACCCTGCTGCTTAGTGAAGTGACTTCTGGATGTGTTTTAAATGGGACACAAAGTTGGGAGTAATTTAGCCCTTTATATCAGCTTCTTCCTCTGTAGGGAACTACTGAAGCTATCACACTGTATTTCAGATATATCGCCTCCCACTACCATGAAGTGTATCAAAATGAATGCTTGGCTGGTATATCCGAGCCCTGTCCTGAGTTGTTTATATTTATTTCTGTTTTAGGGATGCTCAGGTGTATTTGATTCCCTGGGTTGTGATTCAAATGAGTCTTTAAAATATTTTTATGTGATACTGTACTTGAGTTCCAGGCATCACTGAGCCCCAGAGCATGGGGCAGTGACAGTTTATGTGATTTCCCAGTTACAGGTAGACTGAGCCCTTAATGAATAGGGGTGGGCAGCCAGCCTTATCCTTGGTTTTATTAGGATCCAGTGTAAAGTGTATGTGATAGAAACTGTTGTGATTCTCTCCCAGCTGAGATGAATTGGTCTCATAAGCAGACACAGAGAAAGAAGAAAAGAAGTATGTGTATGGGTTGATGTGGCTTTAGCAGATCAGCAGCAATCAGAACCATGTAGGTTGGATAACTATATATTGCAGCTCCAAGAGGAAGATATCACCAACCTGTTAAGGACATCATTGGCTTTTTGATTGGACACCCAGAAATTGATGCACTGCCTTTGGCTCTATTATGTTTTCAAACTTTAATTAAGTTTATACCTCTCCCACCTGGACCTCATAAATAGTTAGCCTCCAAGTAAGTCATTTGTCATGGAAGGACTCTTATGAGTAGATTCATCTTCCAAACAACATTATTATTGCCCAAAGTCCTGCCTTAAATCCATCAACGCAATACAAGCTTGAGTGCCTTACTCAATTTTGACATGTTATCCCAAGGGGTTATTTTCTGATGGGCTAGTGGCTAATTCATTAAGTTATCACAAGATAGAAGAATTTAGATACATTATTAGCTTTTAAAATGATACAACTGGTGATTACAGAGAATTAAATTGAACTTAAGTGTTTTTTTTTTTTCCTGCATAAGTTAATCCATTCTCATTTATAAAAAGGCAAGCTTTTGGCCCAAGCTGAGGTCATCTCAGACTGTATCTAAAGACATCCTGGGGGTGGAGGGGAGGGAGGTGGTTTCTTCCTCAAGGCCTGGGACTGAGGATTTGCATCCTCTTTTTAAGAGAGAAACAGAATGTGAGTTGGGGAGGAGCAAAAGAGAGGGAGACACAGAATCTGAAGCAGGCTCCAGAATCTGAGCTATTAGTAAAGAGCCCGATGCGGGGCTTGAGCCCATGAAGCACGAGGTTATGACCTGAGCCAAAGTTGGAAGCTTAACTGAGTGAGCCACCCAGGCACCCCTGCATCCTCTTTGAGAAATAAATTAGTAGAATCTAGCAAATCTGTAAATGTACATCCTAGGATATGAAAATTGTGCCTGTAATCATGTGCCTTGGACAAACTCTTTTCACATGTACGTGAAGAGATAGGTACAAGGATGTTTGCAGCAGCATTGTTTGTAATGGCTGAGATTTGTAAATAGCCTAAATGCCCATCAATGGAGGCATGGATAAGGAAAATGCAGTGTATTTATGTGATAGACTATAATGCATCAGTTAGGAATACAGGTGGTTTGTTTTTTTAATGTAATTTGGCGCTTTGATTCCTTGTATCAAAATGGACAGGCTCAAACACAACTTTGAAGAAAGCAAATGGAATAAACTGTTTGTGTGAATTTTTGACTGTATGTACAAAGCAACACTGGATATGGAATCATATCAGCAGAAGGATACACATTGAGCTACCTGGGGAGGCGCTTTGGGTAAGGGAAAATAAGACTGGGCACCATGGTGTTATTATTATTTGTAACTGTAATAATTACAAATTATTAAAAGAAGAGGGACGCCTGGGTGGCTCAGTCAGTTGAGCGTCTGACTTGGCTCAGGTCATGATCTTATAGCCTGTGAGTTCAAGCCCCACGTCAGGCACTGTGCTGACAGCTCAGAGCCTGGAGCCTGCTTCGGATTCTGTGTCTCCCTCTGTCTCTGCTTCTCCTCTGCTTGCACTGTCTTTCAAAAATAAGTTAACATTAAAAAAAAAATTTTTTTAAGACTGGGAAGAAATTATGACAAAATATAAATATTTGTATATTGGGATGGTAGGAGTGTTTTCTCCATTATTATTTGCATTTTTAAAAGTTATCCAAGGAAGATAAAAAGAGGGCTTTCTTGGGAGCAGAAAGGGAAAGTACAGTTAGAGTCAAACCTGGAGTCTGCAAGGTGATGATCTGTCTTCTATACCTCCAGGGAAAGATTCCAGCTTGCTCTATTCAAGGGGCCATTGAGGGATTACTCACCAGTGGGTCTCCTTTCTTGACTTGTGATTATCCACTGAAGAATTTGGTCTTGGTATTTAAGCAGTTTTCTTTTTCTAAGGGTCACACGAGTTGATTCTTCTTGCTGTATATAGATTTTCAAAAAGTGTGTAAGAAGATCCATTACTATAGTTTTTAAAAAATAAAATTTATTGTCAAATTGGTTTCCATACAACACCCAGTGCTCATCCCAACAAGTGCTCTCCTCCCTGCCCATCACCCACTTTCCCCTCTCCCTCACCTACCTTAGTTTGTTCTCAGTCCTTAAGAGTCTCTTATGGTTTGCCTCTCTCCCTCTCTGTAACTTTTTTTCCCCCTTCTCCTCCCCCATGGTCTTCTGTTAAGTTTTTCAAGACCCACATATGAGTGAAAACATATGGTATCTGTCTTTCTCTGCCTGGCTTATTTCACTTAGCATAATATCCTCCATTCCATCGACATTACTGCAAATGGCCAGATTTCATTCTTTCTCATTGCCAAGTAGTATTCCATTGTATATATAAACCACATCTTCTTTAGCCATTTGTCAGTTGTGGCTAAAATGAACAAAACAGGAGACGATAGATCCTGGTGAGGATGCAGAGAAATGGGAACCCTTTTGCACTGCTGGTGGGAATGCAAATTGGTGCAGCCGCTCTGGAAAACAGTGTGGAGATTCCTCAAAAAATTAAAAATAGAACTACCCTGTGACCCACCAATAGCACTGCTAGGAAGCTACCCAAAGGATACAGGAGTGCTGATGCATAAGGGCACTTGTACCCCAATGTTTACAGCAGCACTTTTAACAATAGCCAAATTAAGGATAGAGCCTAAATATCCATTACTCTGAATAAAAACAATACTTAGGGCAATGGGCGGGGGGGGGGGGTATGTGTCTTCAGAAGGTAAGTTTTCAGTTGCTGTTTGATAAACTCGCTAGCCTTCTCCCAGTACTTTTTCTTTTGCCACTGGTTCACAGTCCTCCTGGGACAGACCTCTGACTGCAGAAATGTGGCCAGGAAATGGAAAGCAGATGCTTGTTCCTTCTGATGAGATGGCACCATTTTAGTCTCTTGTTTAGGGAATTCCAACCAGCATTGTTTTTGGCACCTGAACACTGAACATTTAGTCTAGGCATGATGTGATTGTGACTTCAATCACAAGCATGAGAATGAGGGAGGAGTAAAGCCAGTATTAGATTTTAGACTTTAGTTAGGGTGGGGCTACCTGTTGCCTTTGTAATTTTCACTGGTGCCATGAGTGAGATGGGAGCCAGAGAGGCAGATAGGACTGAGGGTCTGAGAGGATTCCAAGAGAACAATCCATCACCCCAGTGCTTTTCCCTGGTCTCTTTTCCTTGGTACCAGTGACATCCCATCCCTATGTTATTGACACTTGGAACACGCTGCCAAAGTTATTTTCCAAAATGTCACAGATTTGGAGTTAGATATTCATTCAGGTATTAATTTCATTGTTATTTACTGACTACTCATCATGGGATGGACCTTGAGCTAGCTGCTCAGGTGCAAAGAAAGAATCTTACTCTGATAATACTCCCAGTACAGTAAAACAGAGAGGAAATTAAGATTGTAATGCCTGCTTAATAGGAGTTGAACAACACGTACAAAAGCCTGAGACTAGAGACCATGGTGCCTCCATGAAACTCAAGAGTGTTCAGCATAGTGCAGTGTGGATAAAGGGAGACAGATGCAGATAGAATAAGCTGCCTCCAGTCCCCTCCTCTTCAATCCGATGTGTGATCTTGGGTCATTTAACTTCTCAGCATTCTCAGCTATAGAATGGAGTACTGATAATTACCCCCAAAGACCATTCCAAGTATTAAATGAGGAAGCAAAGATAAAGAGCCGTTTTGAAAGCTATGTTCAGACTCTTTGGTACCGTTACACAGATTGAGTGGAACCAACATAAAAGTTACCCTGAAGTTCACATTGGTGACATTGGCTTCCCTGAAAGACATGTTTGAGAAAGTATTATCATGTCACTGTTAACTCAGTATCCCCCTCTGCTGACCAGCTATCCCAGTTTGCCTGGTACTGCCCCGTTTTAGCATTGAAAGTTCTATATCTAGGAACCCCCCTCATTTGCATGCAAACTGGGACATTTTGTCACACTGATCCTCACTAATGGTTCCACTTCAGATTCTAAATTATCTAGTATCTCTGGTCTCAATGTTGAGTGCACATTTTATATTTTAAACAATTACATTGGATTGTGGTAGGCATCCTCTACTGGCTTCAGAGACAAAGCTGTCTCTACTTTGTGCCTTGAAAGAAATGTATACTGGTTTGGTTTTTTTACCTAAAGGCATAGTTGAAGCATTTTCTTCTATTTCTCTGCAAGGGTCCAAGTTTTAGTAAAAAATATACTTTGAGAAATCAATACAAGATTTGATCCAACCAGGTCAAGCTCTCCAGCTGACCTGATCTTAATGTATTGTGAAAAGTATTTCTATTTGTTAAACTCTTAGAGGTCCAAGCAAAAGCTGCAAGAAATGGTGTTTAGATATGAAAGAAAGGGAGCTCGGAAGGCTAAATTTAGATAACACCTGAGTCGCTTTCCTGCTAAGTAGAATTTAATAGAGGTGCATCTCTGCAATCTTCATATGTGTTTGGCATGACAATTTATTTTGTTTGTCAGGAATGAATTCTTAAGGAAAAAAATCTTTTTGAATTGTAACAAGAATTTCATATCAATGAGGGCCATTTGATTTAAAGGCTACTCATTTTCCATACCAAGGGATAATTTATGTTTGGTGCAAAGCTGGTTGCCCTTGCTTTGCTGGGCAGAATTCTTGAATACATTTCGTCCTCTTAAAACATGTATTCTGTGTGTGAGAATCCAGGGAGGTGATTTCTGCAGTTCCTAAATGCTCAACTATGTCCTTTATTCTCCAGCTCTGAGATATTGTAGCTGATGAGCCCAAACATGAACTGGTCTGCATGGGTCACACTAAAGAGAAATGTATTACCTTCCCAGTGGCTCACGTGTAATTAATGCAACACTGTGGGCTACAAAATGGCAAAGACTAAATTAAAGATGACCCAGGCAAAATGGAAACTTTATTAGAGAATTGTTAGGATATACTTGGTAACCTGAGGAGGTAGAGTGGAGCATCTGGGTGTCAGAGAAAATCAGAACTAGAGACTTAACAATTTCTAGGATCTTATTTTCCTGTCTCTCATCTCTGCTTCTCTTGGTTTGTGACTTGCAGTATCTCTTCCCGTAGACCAATAATGGGGATATGGCAGCAAACTCTAGAGGCTCAAACCTTATATTTCCACCTACCAGAGATGGACCCTGTTTCTTGCCTTGATAACTACTCAAAAAAGCTCAGAGGTAGGATTTTCTTTGAACTGTCTTGGGTCAAGTACTCTGCTTTGAATCAACACACTATGGTCTAGAAGGCTTGGCTACGTGACTCAAACATGGCCACCCACTCAGGTGTCAGGGTCATACCCAGAGAACTGGAATTTCAGGGAGGACAGTTATTCCAGGCAGTGTTGACTATAGTGTTCATTAGTCATTTCTCATCTCAGTGCCATCACTTATAGTCGTAAGGCTTTGAGCAAATCATTTACCATAATCATTACTATTGGTAATGTGTGTATCATAATATCAACCATACATGGTTGTGATGGTTACAAATCCATAAATGATTTATATTCAGAGCATAGTACTGTATATAGCATAGGAGGCAATTGGCAAATGGCACCTGCGATTGTAAAAGTGGTGAATTGAGTGATGGGGATAAGGAGAGGGGGGGAAATAGCATTAGCTACCTGTTTAAATTTCTGTGGAATCTTTTTAAAAAAATTTTTAATGTTTGTTTATTTTTGAGAGAGATAGACAAAGAGCATGAGTGGCGGGGGGGTGGGGGAGGAAGCAGCACAGAGAGAGAGGCAGACACAGAATCCACAGCAGGCTCCAGTCTCTGAGCTGTCAAGCACAGAGCTTGACGCAGGGCTCGAACCCCCAAACTGTGAGGTCATGACCTGAGCCGAAGTTGGACATTTAACCAACTGAGCCACCCAGATGCCCCAAATTTCCGTGGAATTTTAAAGATTGTCTAGCATATAGGAAAAGTTGAGCTAAGCTGAATAGGTCTTATTTGGCCCTTATTTCATTGCTCCTTGCCCTCTGCAAAGACCAGAGGCCTATTAGCACAAAGATCTCTTATAGAATTTTTGTGTTATGGTCACATTCATTCATTCACTCATTCTTACATTAAATATTTTTGAACTGTTATGTCCTAAGAACTTTTTTCAGGACAGGATATATGATAGAGAATGGCACCAGCAAGGTCTGTTTCCTCTTGCAGCAGTCACTTTTGTGGGCATCCAGACAAATAAAACTGATGGGGCAAATCAATAAGTTAACTATATATTATGTTAATAAGGAAGGAAATAAGCTGGGTGATGTGGGAATGATGGAATGGGATGGGATGGTCGAGAGAGGTCTCTCTGAAGAATTGACGCTGTTACTCAGAGCATGGAAAGCAGCAGCAGCTCTGCAGGGAGTGAGAGGGAGGTTGTTCCTGGACCAGAGGGGAGTCTTGGCAGAAGCTTTGCAGAGGAAAAGACCTGGAAATGCTTGATGAAACTAAAGGAGAGCTGGACATAGTAAAAAAAAGAGAAACATAGCCCTGAGAGGTCACTGAGGTCATCTCAGGTAAGGTAGATTGTTTCTCCCTGAAAGTCTTAGCTCTCACTTAATGGTGTCATCTCTGTAACCAATTATAAGCTGTATGTTGAGCGAGATCGTACTTCACCCAAATGCATGTTTTTGTGCTCACAGCATTGCTAATACCAATGAAATTCTTTTACATTATAGAGGAAATCTCCTAACAGGAACACTCCTCAGTATAGAACTCCCAACAGTCTGTGATGGTCTTAAGAAGGTGGTGGGGCATTGTCTGCCCATCTCGTGGGTCTCAGGCAAATGTGCATACAGCTCTCCAAATGCTACAGTCAGTACATACCACACAGTGTTGTGAGAATCAGATAAAACAATAAATGTAACCTCCTTGGCACAGTGCTTGGCATGAAGAAGGCACTCAAGTAAATATAGCTATCACTACTGTCATTTATTTTATTTTATTTTTAAATTTTTTTTGTTTTTTTTTTAACGTTTTATTTATTTTTGAGACAGAGAGAGACAGAGCATGAACGGGGGAGGGGCAAAGAGAGAGGGAGACACAGAATCGGAAGCAGGCTCCAGGCTCCGAGCCATCAACCCAGAGCCCTACGCGGGGCTCGAACTCACGGACCGCGAGATCGTGACCTGAGCTGAAGTCACCCGCCCAACCGACTGAGCCACCCAGGCGCCCCACCAATATGCTTTTAAAAAAAATGCTCCCTTCAGAATTAGAAAGATTTGAGGACAGTGACTTGGTTTTGCTTCTCTTTGCATCCCAAAAGCTTAGCAGAAGGCCTGGTTCATAACTGGCATTTATTTATACATGTGATTTGAATGGATGGATGGATAAAGAAAATGGATTGTAGGAGGGCATCTATCTCTAAGAAGTCATCTTCCCTGGAACTGATGCAGATTTTGACAGCATCCAGGTTGAGGTTTTCTCATAAAGTACACAGGACACTTCTGTTTGGCATGCCTATGCTTTATTTCCCTTAATGACAATGGCACCCTGATTTTTCTTTGGGGAACCGCCGTACCCAGGAGGTGGCAGTTTTATATAGAACGGTAAAGTAGTCCCTTACTTCCAAAGGAGTGAGGGCAAGTCACCCAACACAGGTCAATCATGCTCTTTTTTCCAGAATCAAATCTTGATTTGTCACAGAGATAGAGAATAGAATGAGCTTATTTACCTGACTCGCTCTCAGGGACGCTATCCAAAGTACCAACTCCCTGGATTTCCAGCACTGATGCAAACTTCTTCAATTCTCTGGACTTTTTGATATTCCTCCAGTAACTTGTGTTTGCCTAATCTCTATAGTGACTTTCTGTGGCTGCAACCAAAGGACGCTGAGTGATGAAAGAAGTTTGGGATGTCTGTCATGAAGCAGAAACACTGCCTCTAGCACACAAGGCTCTGGGAAGCTGGTGGTCCCTTCATGATCTGTGTTGGTGGGAGATGCATCACGGTGTGGCCTGGGCCATACAGTTTGAGATCAGTGCTCTCCTAAGGGATGTGCACATTGGAATTATTCTGCCAAAGTGTGAGACCAGCCAGGCAGACTGTGATCATAGGAACATTAATTTGTCTCCAAAAAGGGGAAAACATGCTTTAGTGAATTTGAAAGGTAAACAATAGATAGCAGAATGTTATATAATACTCTCTGGTGACCATGTTAACTCAGGTTTCTTCTAATTAGTGAAATGAAACAATTATAGCATCTGAAATTTTCTTCAGTAGGAGTGTTACATTTTTTTGTGTGCATTAACACACATTGGTCTCACAGACCTGTGTGTGGCTGAGTCCCCCAGGAAGGCACTTACAGTAGGTCCTTTGACCTGCTGGGGTCTCCTAGGACTGATGTTTCCAGGCTGGAATCTGGGTATTCCTTACTGGACAAAGTGGCATTGGACAGAATTTCCTGTAAATTGAACCACCATTTATTCAACCACTCCATGCTGGGCAGTGTTCAGATATGAAAAGACTTTGGTGGATAGGAGGTGTGATGGAAAGACTCTAAGGTGACCCCAATAATTCATGCCTTTGTATAATCCTCTCCCTTTGAGTTTGGGTAGGACCTGTGACTTGATTCTAACTAATAGAATACCACAAAAGTAATGAGATGAGATGTCACTTTCTTCATTGCATTTATATATAAATATATATCATATATGTGTATATATATTCATGTGTGTACATCTATATATTCATGTATACACATTTGATTCTCATTTGATAGCTATGCCCTATAAAGTTGCCATACTTTATAAATATGTATGTCATACTTGTATGCACATACATTCATAATATATGTATACATATGTATATGCACATGTTTTTTGTATGTTCCCTATGGAACAGTGGTTCTATTTACTGATTCAGTGTTCCCAGTGGGAAAAAAATATATGGTATGCAAATACATGTTTTTCTAACATAAAATATTAAATCCCGAAAATAATTCATCTAGAAGATTGTTTCTCTATTTTATAAAGTAGAATATGGGGTTTATAGGTCTTAAGTGACTTGTCTGAAGCCACACCACTAAGTGGTACCAGGGTTGGAATTTAAACCCCATCCAGCTGGCCTCAAAACCAGAGCTCTTTGCACTGCACTGAACTGCCATTTACCGTCTCTGTCTTCTGGTCACCTCTACAGGAGGGCTGGAACAGGAAGGCCGAGTATCACCTGTTCTACCTCAGCAGGGAATGTGTGTTGGGTAACTCACATTTTTCCTGCTGTGTGTACTTTTGCACAAACTTCACCAGAAACACTTCAGTATTGATTTGGAGGCTATAAATAAATTTTAGCAAGTAGGCTAATTCACAAATACTGCATACACGAGTAATGAAGATCGGCTCTGTGAGTGTGTGAGCCTGCATGTCACTGCTAGTAGGTGCATAGAGAATCTCCTATTGCTGCCTTTGATGAAGGAAACTGCCATTTTGTGAGAGGCACCTTTGGAAAAGTCCTCATGGCAAGAAACTTGAGGCAACCTCTAGCAGCTGAGGGTGGTCTCTGAGCAGTAGCCAGCAAGAAAAAGGAACCTCAGTCCTAGACTTGCAAGGAGATGAATTCTGATGACCTGAGGGTGTCTTTCCCCCTCCTGATCCAGAGATAGTAAAAGATGAGTGGGTGTTGTTTTAAGGTTTTGAGTTTGTGATAGTTTGTTATGCAGCAATAGAAAAGTAATGCAGGAAGTAAGTGCTTACACATTCCTGAATGGAGACCAGAATCCCTGGTTGAGGAACTCATCTCCTTAAGTGTGATAGCTGCTTGTTGAGTAGGCAAACTGGCAGGTATGGTGGGGTCATCAGGACTCCAGAGGGTATCTGGAAGCTGAGAAATAAAGAAGTGAGGCTACACCTGAAAGACCAGGTAAACAAAGGAGATGCCAAAGCTAAAACAGTGGCACAAGCATTCTATTATCTGAGAGGACAGAAGTAGGTAGGTTCTTAAAAGTATTAATGCAGCTTCATAAATGTCTAGACTCACTAACTAATTCACTCTTTCCTCAGCTGTCCCTGACCCTGGAATATCACGTCAGGGCATTTTAAGTGTTGGAAAGTTTTTAGATCCCTGTGAAGGCAGTATTCTGGTTGCCATGGGAGAGAGCTGAGTGGACAGACGTGGGTGTAGTGCATCCTGGTGTGAATTGTTAAGCACATCAACCCTTCTGATACCAGCCGTCCCCTTAGATGATAAATCTCCTCCCTTCTGCCAGTGGGCACTGTAACCCTTTCCTGACACTAATTTCATAAGGAGGGGATGATGGCTGTGGGGTAATGAGGCTTGGAAACCTTCCAAACTGTAGACTTGTGCATTAAGAGAAAATGATTTTCAGTTTACAATTGGTGTGATTCTAATTTATTTAAACACACACACACAGAAAAAAAAATAAGCTGTAACTGCATCAAAAGGTTACAATGGATATGCCTACATGGAGGATATGGGAATGAATTTTACTTATTTGTTTTTCACTTACTCCTTTTTGTCCTACACAACTACTTGTGAAACAACAAAAGGTTAAAAAACTCATTATTATTGGGGAAAAGAGAAAATTCTCTTTTAGAGGTCAGACCCGTCTTTCAATCATGCTGCCACGGACAGTGGGTGGTGATGGATTTAAGTGTGGGCGTTTGCAAAGGATGCAACAGACATTCTGGTTTCAGAACTTTTGGTGCCACTGAAATTAAATAATCGTAAATGTCACCTTCAGTGACTCCCTCTTGCCTTCCCTATTCACGCTAAAGCCCGAAGGTTTGTTTCCCTTTGCCTAGAATGTTCTCTTCTCCCTTCTTAAAAACGGTGACGTCTTTCTTTTCAGTGCCACCTTAAATATTAGCTCTCTCTGAAAGCTCTCCTCACCCCAAAGAGGTTGGGGGTTCGGTTAGGGGAAGCTCCTCTGTGCTCCTCAATCCTCCACCCTATTACACATTGCACACCCTGGCATTGCCTGTTTTCCCCAGTTAGAGTAGATATCTTTGGTATCTATTACCAGTGTCGACCATAGAGCTTGAGGGCACAGAGTAAAGTGCTCAGTAAGTGAGATAAATTTGAGCTTGGCTCTTGTTTTGCCTCAGAGTTGAAAATGGAGCCCAGCTGTGCTTGGCTCACAAGTAACCCTAATAGGGTGGGAACGAACATTGTGTTAACCCAAAATGTGTGGCCAGGGATTTTGCATTCTGCATTTTTCATGCCCTAACTGGGGTGTGCAAGCAAGCCTGAGGGGTAATGATTTACCAACCTCATTTTCCAAGACTGTTATCCTTCATTTTGACACACTATTAAAATCATTTAATTATCACTATTTTGCCTTGTCATTATGGAGCCACTGTGATCCATTATTTAGGGTTTTCAGATTTTCTGCCTTTCACCCACTAGGCGTAGGGGCAGAGGTTGAGATTTCCTGTGCAGTTTAGTTTCTGTAACTTCATGAACATAGACTTCACTGTACTCTAGCTTTTCCTGTTCTGCAAATACTTTAAGATCATCACTTGGGTCCTTGGGTAGCTCAGCCCATTGAGCATCCTACTCTTGGTTTTGGCTCCAGTCATGATCTCGCAGTTCGTGGGTTTGAGCCCCACTTGGGGCTCTGCGCTGATGGTGCAGAGCCTTCTCAGGATTCTCTCTCTCTCTTTCTGCCCCTCCCCTGCTCGTTCCCCCTCCCTTCCTCCCTCCCTCCTTCCCTCTCTCTCTTTCTGCCCTTCCCCTGCTCATTCTCCTTCCCTCCCTCCCTTTGTCTCTCTCTCATTCTCAAAACAAACTATAAAAAAATTTTAAAGACCATCACTGCCCTAGGACTTAGGTTTTCTGTTCGTAGTGAGCTCTCACCCAAGGGCTTTGCTGAATCATTTTGAAATGATACCTTTTAGAGATGCTGACCCTGACTCTTGATGTACATTAGACCACTCACACCCACCTCCCCTCATTATTATCACACCACTCTGCTCTTCTGTTTTTCTAATTTTAAGTGTAATATGTATGTATTTTTTGTCAATAAATTTGGAAACAGCAGTGCATAAAGGTCACCTGTAATAATCCTACCCTCTTGGTATTAACGATAGTAACATATTTGGGGTGTTTTTTTTCCTATGTTTTCCCATGCACTTAAATTTGTGTGTGTGTGGTAGAAATTTTCAAACACATCGAAGAGAGCTTAATAGGTTCCCACACACCCACCACCCAACTCCAACAATCGTCAAATATGCATATATCAAGGTGAATAGTTAATAGGGAAAGGTACTTTATGGAAGAGTCACAGCAAAAACAGCAGGCAGGATGGTAAGTCACATAGAAACCCCCAGAAATCACTAGGAAATCACTGTGTTGCAGCTCCTAATGAAATAATAGAGTTAGGCAATAATAACCAATAACTACTAAAACCACTAATTGAAAGGATGATGGTGACACTACCCAAATCCACTGTTGAACCATTAAATTAGTAAAATTGGGAAAACCAGAGGTTATGTACTTCCTTATAAGATGCAATAGGTAATACCCAGTACCACCCACAATGTCTTGCTAACAAGAAAATAAATTGCACCTGAATCAATAAAGCTTTTAGCTCTAATTGACAGTTATAGGAAATATGAGATTAGAGAGAAATGTTAAACATGTTTTTAGATTTGAATGAAAACATTGAAACCCAGAAAATGGGAAATCCTAGCAGAAAATGATAGAGAATAATGTAGTGAACCTCCTGTACCCACCTTCTAGCATTATCACATCTTAAATATATTTTATATTTGCTTCTTAATTTGTAAATATATATATTTTTAAGTGTGATCCATTGAAGCCCCTGGGTACCGGTCCCCATTCCCATTTTTTCCTTGGCTCCTTGAATTGTTATTCCCATAGATATTTTCTAAATATTTATGAATCCACAAAGTACGATATCCCATGCATCTTTTTTAGTCAACATTGTGTTTTGATTTATCTATATTTTTACATGTAACTCTAGTTTATTCAATTTATGTTTTGTATAATACTTGCCTGTATGACTATACCACAATTTGTTACCCATTCTCATATTGATGGACTTGGAGGTTATTTTGTACTTTTGCATGTAAGGCTATGATACAGATTCATGAACTTGCCTCCTTGTACTTAGCTTAAATATGTAGACATGAAATTTCATGGTCGGAGGGTATGTCCACCTTCACGTTTACCAGATGTTCCAAAGTCCACACTACTCTTAATCCTTTGCACCTCTATATGAATTTCAAGCATGCTGGGTTAAAATCTGATGGAAAATTATTATGATTTTGGTATGAATTGCATTGAACTTGAACATTTATCGGAGAAGGATTTACTTTATGATCTTGTTTTCTTGATGAGTTTTGTGTAGGTCTCACCATTTTTGAGGACTCCTTTCATGTCTGTCAAATATATATGTATATAAAATGTATACATTTAAATTATTTGTGCATACCTTTTCTTTTTCTCTCTATAAAATATATTTTTATATTTAATACAGAAATTTATCTCTTGCTACCTTACAGGTTTTTGTACCATGTTAATGGGATATATTTTTCCTCATATAATTTTGAACTGTTTATTTTGTTTCTGGAAATAATGATGCTACTGATTTTTATAAACATATAAAGATCTTTATTCAGCAATATTGCTATATCCTTAATAATGCTAATAACTTGGTTGTAGATCTCCGTGGGTATTTTGTTATCCATATAATTTGTCAAGACTGTGTTAGCTCCACCTTTTCAATGTAATTAAATAGATGAGATATATAAGTATATAGGACTATAGATGCTATAATTACATACTATATATTAATATAATTATAATATGTAATTCTACCAATTAACATACTATTTTTATTTTTTTGACACAGCATTTATTTTCTGTTGCATTAGCTGGAAGACTGAACGAGCTGTGATGAGTAAAAGCAGTGACTGTAGGCTTTTCTTGTCCCTGATATTGGTGGGAATCCATATATAGTTTCTCCTTTAAGCATGATCATTATAATAGATTTTGATAAATAACTTTATTGGGTTAGAAAAGTTCTGTACTGTATTTTGTTAGCTAAGAATCTTTATAATGAACAGGCATTAAATTTTATAAAATGCCTGTTCTGCATCAATTGTTATAATTATATGCTTTCCCCCTTATCTTTTAATGCAGTGTATTACCCTAATAGGAGTTCTGATTTTGAGTCATTATTGGATTCTTGGGATAAACCCTATTTGATCATGATGTATTATTATTTTTAGACCTTGATGAATCTAATTTTATAGTGCTGTATTTGAGATTTTTTACATCTACATTGATAAGTGAGAATGGTTTATAATTTTCTCTTTTTATGCTGTCCTTGTTAGATTTTGTTACTAAGGTGATGCTACCCTCATTAAGTGAGTCATGACTTTCTTTTTATATTTTTTGAAAAAAATTATATCAGGCAGAAGATTATCTGTTCCTTGAAAATTTGGAAAAAAATTTTTTTTGCCTTTAGAGTGAGCATATTAGACAGGAGAAGCAACTTTGATCACCACTTCTATTTCTTTTATGGTTACTGGCTTACTGTTGTTTCTCTATTTTTCTTGAGTCAACTTGAGTAATTTATTTTTTTTCTAGAAAACTATACCTGTAATATACTTTTTTGTTTAGTAGCACATATAGCTTACTCTTTTGATTTTAAAAATATATCTTACAGAAAAACCATATGACCCAGAAATTCAACTCCTGGGTACATACTCCAAATATTTGAAAACAGGTGTTCAAAGAAAAACTTGTACGAGAATGTTCAAAGGAGCCTGTTTGCAATAGCCAAAAGGTGAAAATAACCAGTATCCATCATCCACTAATGAATGGAAAGATGAAACATATTATATCCATCAATAGAAAATCATTTCTCCATAAAAGTAAATAAAGTATTGATACATGCTACAACATGAATGAGCCTTGACAACATGATGAGGAATGAAAAAAAAAAAACAAACCAGACACAAAAGGTCACATACTGTATGATTCCATTTATATGAAATGTCCACAATTGGCAAATCCAGAGAGACAGAAAGCAAAAAGTGTCATTAGGATTTTGAAAGGGATTGCATTGAATCTATAGATCACTTAGGGTAATAGGGACATTTTCATCATGTAAAGTCGTCTAGTTCATGAGTACAGCATGGTCTTTTAAAAAGCAAATTTATTTACATGTGTTATGATACAGATACATTTAGACTTTTATAAAGCGTGTAATTTTATTTTTGTTCACCATATTTTCCCTTTACTTTTTTTTTTTCTCATATATCTCTTTCTTTTGGATCAGTCGAGTTTACTTTATTTCCTCTACATTGGTTTGGAAACAATAGATGGTACCACTTCTTAGTGCAGTAGTTCTCAACAGGGGGCAGTTTTGCCCCCAGGGAGACATATGGCAATATCTTGAGACAAAGTTAGTTGTCAGCTAGGGGGTAGAGTGTTCTATTGGCCTCCAGTGGATAGAGGCCAAGGCTGCTGCTAAACATCCAACAATGCACCAGACAGCCCTCCACCACCAGAATTATCCAACTGAAACATCACTAGTGCCGAGTTTGAGAAACGGGCAGTGGTACCATGGCATGAATGTTACCTGGCATTATTTGTCCATTCTGTTTTTATTAATTGGAATTTTAGTTCATCTTTTTTGAAATCGTTATTTGTAGTCAACATTTAAAATAGATTGCCAGCATATTTTATCAACTTCTGGGCTTAACTTTGTTTCTTACGTTCCTCTGTATTTATTATCTTTATTCTGATACCCACACTGACAGTTCTTTTGGCGAGTATTTGTGGATGGTAAATTCTCTTATCTTAGCCTCTCTATATCTGAAAATGTCCTTGTGTTGCCTTCGCTCCTGAATAGTAGATTGTCTTCATTCACTTCTGGGACTCCTACTTGATGCTTGCTGGAGCTTTTCAATCAGTCATTCTTATCACTTGTTTGCCCTCCTTTTTAAGCTCTTTGTCTCTCTCTAGTGACTTCTGGGTGAATTCTTCAGTGTCATCCTTCCCGTGATCCTCATTTGGCTCCTATACCCATCTATGAACTTATCATGGGCTGGCCAGACGTAGGTCACATATTCATTCCTGGACTTGGGAATGGGTTTGGTCCAATCCGCAGAGGTTGAGAGTAAGCAACAGAAGTAGGACTCTTCAAAGAAAAATAAAAGGATGCTACTAATTTTCAAAAGGGGAATGGCACTGGGCAGGCAAACCCAGGAGATGTTTCCTGCAAATACGCTGTCTTCTTGATCTGGATTTTCTTCTTTTTGCTGCCTCTCATCCCCATTTCTCTTGCCCTAACGAGCCTAGGAAACTTTATTCATTGTCGAAGATCCTAATGAATCATTCTTGGCTCCGTGTGATTTGTCTCTTGCACTGCATTATTGGCTAATTGTCTGTCTCCCCTGCCAGACTATGTGCTGTCAGCACCAGAGCTATGTCTTCTCCACACTTAGAGCCAAAATTGGGCAAAGGAAGAACTTGAGCTCCAAAGTGATATAAACAAACACAAAAAGAAATCATGTAAAAGCTTATTATTTTTGCAAAGTTAAGGGGCTTCATAGAGGAAAGCTTCATTATGCTCATGCTTGCCCTAAAAGCATGTTCTATAGCTAGGCTTGTAGAGATCGCAGAAATCCCCCATCCTGTATGTACAGTGGGCAGAGAATCTTTTGATCGCCATTTCTCTAGACCAATATATTATCTGCAACATTCTTGAAAAATAGGTTGTTTAGAGCTTTTTTTTCTTTCAGACCATTTCAGCCCTCCTGGAACTTAGGTTTAAATTCCAATTTTAATAATCCTAGCTTCTGTTTTTTATCTACCACAAAGATCTGTAAGTTCCTTTGAACAACAGGAGAATGGAGACCTCTGTCTTCTTTGGTGCTGTTCTTTCAGTGTCTAGAACAATGCCTGGCAAAGAGCAGGAACATGTTGACTGAGTGAATAGAAATGAAAATTTCTATCAAAGTCATGAATAGTTAATCGGTGAGAAGGATGTAGGAAATTGGCAGAGAAGTCCTCAACACTTAGCTCAACTAGCAAGGAAACAAAAGGTTAATTGGTGTGCAGACCCCTGAGTATTCAAACCATTCTGCCCTAGTATCCTTGGAGAGGAACGGATTGGGAGAGGGTTCTAAACCTCCCTGCTTACTTCTGTACTTTTTTGAGATTTATTTTAACAATAAGCTTCGGTAACCTCAGTACATGTTAATGGTGAGACCATGGGTATCATCCAACCCATTTGTAAAATGGGGATACTAAGGATGTTGATCTTTTAAAGACTGGGGTGGGGGTACAGAATGAGATGAATGAACATGTTGCATGGGACCCGGCATGCAGTGAACTCTGTACTCGTATTTTAGAACTGAGCTCAGTAAATGTTCTTGTTTATAGATAGCCCTACCTGTAACCAAATGAGTGGTCTTGGTGATTGCTTTCATTTTACTGTGTCTATTATAGTTTGACAGGCTTCATTATGCCTCATGATCTTCAGTATCTTCAAGTTGCCCCTCTATTAGGTCATTCAGTAAGTATTTCTTAAAGGTATCCCATGTGCAAGGACCAGGTAGTAGGGAGACAGTGATGAAAAGTATACACCTAGTCCTTGCTCTCAAGGCATTTACAGTCTCAGGTGTGAGAGAAAGAGGAAACAATCAGACCTGTAAGTGTTTAAAATTTTTTTTTTTTCAATGTTTTTTATTTATTTTTTGGGACAGAGAGAGACAGAGCATGAACGGGGGAGGGGCAGAGAGAGAGGGAGACACAGAATGGGAAACAGGCTCCAGGCTCCGAGCCATCAGCCCAGAGCCTGACGCGGGGCTCAAACTCACGGACCGCGAGATCGTGACCTGGCTGAAGTCGGACGCTTAACCGACTGCGCCACCCAGGCGCCCCAGACCTGTAAGTGTTTAATTACAACTTGCTGCATGTTATGAAGGAAGGGTACAAAGTACTATGAGGACACACACGGGGGCATTGGGAAAAGGCTTTCTGGAAGGTATGACACTGAGGGTAAATCTTTTGGAAATCTGTGTAGGAGTTGGCCAAGAAAAGAGAGAAGAGAAAAGCTTGTTTGTTTCACTGGTGAGCCGACAGAAGGACAGGACAACCGGAGCCCAGAGAGCAAGGAGGAGAGGTGACACCAGGTGAAGCCAGGGGCAAGTCTTGTGGGCTGCCCTTTATGTATCATCGTAAGGGTTTTGATCTTTATCCTGTGATCTATTTGAAGATTTTAAGTCAGATACCAGTAAAGATATTTTAGTGCATTTGTTAAGATCATAGATTCTGAAGCCAGGATGCTTAGATCTGGGTTCCAGCTTAGTTACTGAGCAAGTTACTTAACTTTTTGATCCTCTGTTTTCTCATCCATAAAATGGGGATAGCAAAAGTCCTTATATCATAGGGTTGCACTGTGTGTGTGTGTGTGTATATAAAATATGTGCAGGAATGTGCATGTATTGTATATGATACATATATACATCATATGGTATGTATATCATATATGATAAGAGGCTATAATCATCCCCATTTTATGCATGGTGTGCATGTGGGGGGTGCTTAGAAAGGTGCTTCATATACTTGAAATTCTACAGAGATTTAACCTATCACTCTATGAGCTATTACTGTTATTATTTTGCTCAGATGAAACCCTCTGAAATCCTTACATAGGAGCTCAAATCTATTCTATCTTTGGAGATAAAAAGCAATCACATTGTGCTCTTGGGTTTGTCAAGACAGATTTTTCAGGGGGTGGGGAGCCTGCCTTGTAGTTTCTTTCTCATTAGCTACATCAAGCAGCTCTTTGGGCCAGTAAAGAGGAGCTGGAACTGTCTCCTGAGGTCATCTGATGGGTCCCCAGAGGAGAGGAGGCTAAGTCTCAACTCCTGCACAGGTATTTAGTTCTCTAGCTAGAGGAGGGCAGGAACCACAGTTAGTTGCAGAAGCTATTGAATGAAAAAAAAACCACTCATAATTTATATCAAACTTGTGCAAAGAGAAGGCCAAATCATTTCCGTGTTTTTCTGGAGGAACTCTGGTGGCTAATCCATCACTAGAAGGTAGAAATGAAATACTTGCTGCTTATCTCCCAGAGAAGAGTTGCACACAGAGAGGCCCCCGGGGTCTGGGGGTTGCCATGACACACAGGGAGTGGTGGGGTGTGATTTATTAGCATGTGCACAGCTCTCTTGGCTTTTTGTCCTTTGAGCAGTGCTGGGAGCCAACCAAGCCCAGCTACTTTGCATACTAATAAAGATTGGTGCATGTAATTATTCAGCAGTCACACCGTTATTCCTCAGAGATAAATCATCCCTGGTTTATTTACCCTTCTTCCCTCAAGTTATTTTAAGTTGCCTTTAACGCACCACATCTCAAGTTGAGAGGAAGTACCAACTACTTTAGTTTTTAAGACATTCTAGGTAGCAAAGATTCCATTTGACTGCATCTATATTTTTGAAGGGCCCTGCCAGCACCAGCACCAACCCCCTCCTTCCTCTTCTGGGATCAGTTATCCTGTGTGCATGTGGAAACATGGTGAGAGAGGCCAGTGCCACGACTCCATTTTGGCACATCCTGGGGGAGTTGGAATCAGGACTGAGACCTATTAGCTTCTACTCCTTGAGGGATGTATTACCCATCTTCAACCAAAAAGTAATGAGAATGAGGCTCCTGTCTCCAAAGACACTCATGGACCACCTCTTCACTCATCCTGTTTATTTGTCCAGCTTTACTTTTGCATCCACATATGTAAACACCTACATTGTATGCCATTAAGGAAAAGGCCAACCTCCATTAGCAGAGATAAAATAGGATAAATCCCTTGATTTATACAGCCATTGATCTTAGTCCTGAAAGGCCATCTTCTGTCATGCTTTGTATTATTTCCATAATCACCCAAACCAATAAATCATTTCCTACTGGATATCTTGGCTTTTGAGAATGTCTATAACCAGCAAATAATTAACATTAGTACATAGGTTTGTTTGTTTTTTTGTTTGTATTTTTTTGACTAGTGGCAAAGAAAAAAAATGGAAAGGAGGCAATCAATGTGGGGTCACTAAGTGAGCAGTGAGAGGGAGGTGAAGCTTGATTTGTATGATCTCTGGCCATTTGAACAAAAGGAGGAAGGGGAACTAAAGTGGTTTGGGAGCTTTTAGGAACAGACAAAATCATGTTATCATCCTCCTGGAATGCAGTGACCAAATCCTTTCCAGTTTACTAACCAAAGTATGGAAAGTGCCTAGAACAGTTTGGTGGGAACATAGTGGAACCCCAATAAATGTTTGTTCAATGAATGAATTCAACATTTTGCATATTTTCTTTAAAAAATTTTTTTTAATATTTATTTTTGAGAGAGAGAGATTGTGTAAGTGGGGGAGGGGCAAAGAGAGAGGGAGACACAGAATCTGAGGCAGGCTCCAGGCTCTGAGCTCTCAGCACGGAGCCTGACGTGGGGCTTGAACTCACGAACTGTGAGATCATGACCTGAGCCAAAGTCAGATGCTTAACCGACTGAGCCACCCAGGTGCCCCAGCATCTTGCATATTTTCTTTATGCTCATATCCTGCTTAGAACTTTCCACAAAATAAGAAAATGCACACAGATGCATTTCTTTGTAGTCAGTTTAAGTATGTCTCCTAATGTATGTCTGTGAACATGGAGGTAGAAATACAGCCCAGACCAAGGTGATCTCAAGGTGCCCATTCCCTCCAATCTCCTACCAGTCTTGATTGTCCTTTAGCAGAAAACCTGGCCTTTGATTTCCCTGGTGTTCTCCCTTCGTTTGTGCTAGGTGAGTCATGATGGAGACATGATTTAAAACATAGCCTGAGTGGGAGGGAGCTGATCATTAAAAATGTATTTTCTCTGGGAGTTTGTTTTTAAAACTTTGGGCAAGAAAATATGTAGAGGAATGTTTGGCTTTTAATAATTAAATCTTGCATTGTTTTAATTTTCTCCAGAGTATCTCTCTGGAGGAAAATAAAGTTGCAAATCCAATATTTATGTCTTTCCTAAAGCATTGGTTGCCAAATGAAATGAGTTTTGCTATTTTTTTTCCTTGATGGTTGATTTGTCTCCAGAGGGCTCCCTTTTGAATTTGCAGGAAGGGTTTAATGTTCCATGAGAGTGGGGAGGAATCACTGGAACAGGAGGCAAGAGGGTGTGGGTGTTCTTGGTTTTAGGAGGATGTGGGATTTAGAGTGTGGTCCTGCACCCCCTGCCCACTCCACAGGTTGCTGGCAACTTTCCTTACCTCAGTCCACTTAACACACAGGCCATTTTCATCAGGGAGCAGAAGCCTAGCATCCTGTGCAAAATCAATTATTTGTCTGACTGCTTTAGGCAACTTCTCCCTCCCACCTCCAGCAGCCTTGACCATAAGGGGGTGTTTAGACGTGTGAGATGTGAAAAATATCCAGCACACTGAACCAAGATTTGGGTTTTCTAATACCCTTCCCTTCTCAGGCAACACAAACCTCCTCATTGGGTATTTTCCATTAAGCTTACAACAGTAGGACCCACACCTGTTAAGTATCTCCAACTGAGCCAAGCCCTGTTAAGCCAAGAGAGGAAGGCAGGGACCAGGCTACTCTTCTGTGTACAGTTCGAACTTCTTGGCTCTTTTGCCACTGTTTCAGGGGAAGACTAGCTTCTTTAACTGCTGCTTGTGATGTGTTTGACTTTCCAAGTCAATTGTTCTTTAAAGACCTTGAGATGGGGAGTGCATCCTCACAAACATAGGGCATCTCATGCTTTTCATGGGGAATATTAGTGTCCTGCTCATAAAAGCAGTTGAACCTGGATGAGGTTTAGTAACCACAGAAGATGCTAGGTCCTACCTGGATATGTAACACCTCTGTTTGCCATCTGCAAGGACCCCAGACAGTAATTGAGAAGGGCAAGTATTATGCCTTACTCTAACACTCTGGCTACAAATGCAGTGTTTAAAAGCACAGTTTTTAAACACTCCAGGGAATATACAGCTGGCATTTAGTGCAGCTTTATGGTTTACCACTGTTGCATCCTTGGGTGGAAACTTTAACTTCTGTGAGCATCAATAGCTTCATCCTTTAAGTAGGAATGATACCGTATCTTATTGGGTTTCTGTGAGGATTGAGAAAACCTATGTAAAGAACATGGCATAGTATTTGGTAGTAAGAAGACATTCAACAGAGATTTGTTAGAAAGAAAGTATAGTAGCATTTAACAATGTCATTGGGACCAGATGGACCTGGGTTTGAATTCCAACTCTACTACTTGATACTATTTACAGCCTTGGGAATGTTATTTCTAAGCTTCAGTCCTGTAGTCTGAAGTACGGGCACTGATGCTCACCTCAGAAGGATTTGTAAGGATTAAATTTGGCAATATATCCAAGGTGCCCATGGCAAATTATTGTTTTTGTTGTTGTCGAAAGAAGAAATGGATAATAGAGGCTGGCTGCTGTCCAGACCCATCAAACCCTAGGTTGTTTTCTGTTCTTTGGTCCCTTCCTGGAATCTTTTCTTTACTAAAAACCCAAAGTGGTCAAATTGGAACTGGATGTATGGAGAGAGACACGTGTTCTCTTTTGCATTGTCTGACTTCGTTCATTCATCTCCCTTCATTCATATATTCATTTTAACTTGATTCACTCAAAAAATACGTTTAAAAAGATCCAGATGGGGTCTCAGGCACTATCCAGTATATTGGAGATGAAGGACAGAAAGATCTTAAGCTTCTATGTATAGAAATTGTTTTGAAAGTCTAATAAAAGGCATGGCTTTCCTCTCAAGCATCGAGGCAGGAGAAAAGAATTTATGTAGACATTTAGTTTATAATTTTAAGCCCTTAAAAGACCCACATGGATCCAGCTTGATCTGCGCCTTGTATCTTGTTTGATTTCCTTGTATCTGCTATTCTTACGGAAATAGTGTCCCACTTCTTTAAGAGGCTGACCTCCCAATCCACTTCAGCTATATGTCTTCCAGTTTCCAGGAATTGGCATACTTCATGAACCCCTCCTTCCATCCAGCACACAGACACATACTCCCCACTTCCCCAGACACAAAGACCACCAATTGTTGCATGGTTCAGTGTTATATATGACACGTTTGGGTAATAAGCATCTATTTGGGGTATATTCAAGCTGAGCCCAAGGAGGATCAGTTCTCTCTGGAAGACTAATAATATGTGGAGACAAGAGGTTTGTGAGTTTCTAATGTCTGAAAGAAACATGTCTGGGGCGCCTGGGTGGCTCAGTCGGTTAAGCGGCCGACTTCGGCTCAGGTCATGATCTCGCACTCCGTGAGTTCGAGCCCCGCGTCGGGCTCTGTGCTGACAGCTCAGAGCCTGGGGCCTGTTTCGGATTCTGTGTCTCCCTCTCTCTGACCCACCCCCATTCATGCTCTGTCTCTCTCTGTCTCAAAAATAAATAAACTTAAAAAAAAAAAAAAAAAAGAAACATGTCTGTCATTACTGATAATGAACCAAGCTCTTGTGGAAGGAGAACCATGGTAGATTTTGAAATCAGCTCCTACCTATAATGTGGGTGTTCAACCTCATAATGGATTCCATGTCAGTACATCCTGTTTTTTGCTCAAGTTGAGTTTCTGTCGCTTGCAACCCATACAGCCTTGCTGAACATAGTCCCATCAAACTTCAGGCTCCAGTGAGAGATAGAGTAGAGAATGTGCTTTTATGGCTCAGCAGAATCAGGGTCATGATGGGAGGGGGCACAGCATGGTATGGCAGCATAGAGGAATGCTTCCTTACTCAGGAATTCCGTGAAGAGTGGCTACATTGTGTCCTTGAGGAAGAGTGAGGACCAGTTCTTCTGCTCTTTGGTGAGCAGGCGTTATGCATGATTCTGACCTGATGGAGCTGGACCACCTGGCCTAGTCACACTGGCAGAATAAAGGGAATTTAAAACAGATTCTCATGGTAGGAGGTTTTATCATTCACTTTCTTTCACCTCCCAAAGCATACTAGGGTGAGTGTGCAGTAAGACAAATGGCAGCTCCTGGCCTGTGTATGTCGATCACAGCGTTCATCCATCTCCCGTTTTCTCAGGCCCCCTCCTGACACTTCCTGTTTAACAGCAGGCCTCATTAGCTACTTGTGTCAGGCACCTTTCCCGCTGCCTTCTCCCAAAGGAAAATGTTGTCTTCTTCATTCAGGAGTCGAAATCTGACGCTAGATATCCCCTGCACATATACAACATCCACTTAATGAGACCCTTAAACTAGCAGCTCCCATTTACAAAGCTGCTACTGTGTTGGGACATGTTACCAGGTTCCTTAAATACCTCATCTGCTTTATTCTTCATAGTGGCCCTGAGAGGTGGGTGGCATTGCCCTTGGTTGCCAAAGAGCACCTAAGGGGTCAAGGTACTTGACCAAGAGGCTTCAGGTCTCTGACTCAAGCTGAGTCACCATATTCACACCATAGTTGATGCACTGGAGGGCAATGATCTTTTTAGCAACCAGGGTATCTTTAGAACCTGAGAAAGCTCATGGCACATTACTGACTCTCAGGAACTATATGCTGGACAGATGAAACTTAGAAGTATCCACAGATGCATATGAGAGGTGATAGGAAAGATCTCTTTTGAGACCATGAGTTTAGAGTCAAGGGTTGTGTGATAGCTGATTTGCCACTTGATCAATGAGGAAACTGAGTCCTGAAAGAATGGGTTGGGTAGCCCAGTGTCACACTGTGTAAGTGTTGGGGTGAGGCTTGGTGTCCATGCTTTTTTCTGTTGCTTCCACTGTAGTCTGTGTTGGAGGTGGGGAGATGACCATCTTCTTCTGCCTGTGTTCTTGGTATGTCCCCTTCATCTGTCTGCTTTCCAGGCTGAAAGGTTGAGGGCCTCAAAGTGGAGAGGAGACTTTGCTGGGCTGTTGCTCCTGTGATAACACAAGTCACAATACTGCCCTAATTGCCTGTATTATAAGCATGGCAGGCCTGGCACATGGGTCCTCTCAGGGCAACTCTCCAATTAATCTTTTCTTCTCTGATTAAAGCTTGTATCCTGCATTTGTTGTGGTTGGGAGTGTTTGTGTGCAGGATGTTTTAAAGAGTTCTGTGTAGAGAGTAAGTGGAGGAATTTGGGGTTAACCATGCTGACATTATCTCAGACATGATCACTTCATGGTCCGGAACATCTCAAACAATATGGAACCCATTACCGGCTCTGTGTCTCTGGGGAGACCGGGCATTTGCTGGGCTGGTTGCTGCTGCTTACAAGACCTGAAAGGGTCAGAAAGGGTTGGAGACACCTCTGTATCTTGCCACAAGCAAGGAAAATATTGACTTACGCTGTGTATTAAGTTTCCTTCGTTAATCAAATACATATTTATTGTGAACCCACCCTGCCCCAGGTCTTGTGTCTAGAGCTGGGGTACAGTTGGAGCACAAAGAAATATGCCCCTGGCCTCCTGGGGCATTTGATCTGGAAGGAGAGACAGTGAGTAATCAAATTATCACAGTAATGAGTTCATAATTGCAGACTAAGATACATTCTCTGGAGGCATGGGACAGTTTATTAATTTGATTTAGTAAACACTTACATAGCACTTACTCTATGCATGACATTATTTTAAATACTTTGATAATAGTAACTAATTTAATTTCCATAATAACCCCATGAGGTATATATTAGTATTAATTATTATCTACATTGTACAAATGAGGAAACTGAGGTGCACAGAGGTTAAGTAAGTTGTCCAAGTTCATATAGCCAGTAAGTGGTGAGGCTGGGATTTACACCCATCCAGTCTTGATCCATAATTCATTCTCTTAACCACTCAGGATATAAAATCTCTGCTGAGAGTGTGTTCCAGAAGAATCTGTCTCTGCCTGGGTTTTGGACAGGCTTCCTTGCAGAGACACTTAGGGTGAGGTTTGAAGGAGGAGGAGGAGACGTTAGCTAAACAAATAGGGAAATTTCAGGTGAAAGGAACAGCGTTGCAAAGGCCCTGTGGTTGGAGGAGACTGGAAGATGACCAGTAAAGCTTGGTGTGAGATGAAACCAGGGAGAAAAGCTGAGGCCACATCTCACAGGGCCCATCAAAGGTCTTACTAAGGATTGTTTAGGTCTTTATTCTCAGGAACATGGGAAAGCCTTGAAAGATGGTAAGCTGTCAGATTTGATTCCTAAGAAAGGTTGCTGTAAATCTGGATGTCTACATGTATCTCAAGGACCTGGCATGTTGGAGACCTTCAGAAGAATGATGACAATAATAGTCAATTAATGGTCAATTAATTGCCTTTTCCCATGACTTTGAGCACTTATCAGGAGAGAAGAGAGGAGGAAGGGCATGTGGGAACTCTCAGCTAATAATCATTAGTTAGATGCCACTGTTTTAGGGGCTTTTCATCATATACTATCTTGTGTAATTCACAACAACCGTGTGAGTTAGGCATTGACCCCATGTCACAGATTAGGAAATGGGGGATCAGGTAAATTGCCCCAAGGTCACACAGGTCACAAATAGCAGAGTCTAGAGTTCAACCCAGGTCATGTGGCTTCAAGAAAACCAGTGGTTAGTTATCTAAAGAAATCCCCGATTCTCTCTGGTCTCAATTCCCAGACTTTAATGTGATTCTCTTTGGCAGAAGCATTTAGCTGTCTACCCAACTGCTGTACCCCCACCTTGTGCATCTGTAGAATTCCAGTTGCTTTAGAATATTGGACGCTCATGTTCTCTGGTGGAGGCAAGACCCTGCCCCGCCCCGTCAGCTGTATCTTGGTTGATCTCTAAGGCCGTTCTTGTTAATAACATGCTAGTATTAAGAATAGTGGGTGTGACTTTATTCTGGCTGATGATAAGTGAGGGAAAGTCTGCTGGATGAAGGGACAGGGAAAGGTTTTCCTGGTTTTAGGGAAGACCTCACAGCCTCTCTGTAGTTGAATTGACCAACTGTGAATCAGCCTGCCTCTGAATTCCTTACTGTGTGTCATAAGTTTTTTGCTTGCTTAAGCCATTGTACGAATTGTATCATGCCTCGAGGCCACAAGTATCCTAAATTATACACCCCCTCTTGGATTTCTTGTCAGTGGCCAATAGGGAGGCAGGAGAGGAAAAGGAGCAAGGTGATGAGGGAAGGGAATGAGGCAAGGATTTAGACTAGAAGAGATGCAGGGGGCTTTAAAAGCTCTTCTTGCCCTTTGAACTGTAGGGGTTGGTGGCACTTGCCCGTGTCTTTCCCGCCACTTTTGATGTAAAATGGTGCTTTCCTTACCTGAGCTAATCTGGGCTTTGGTTCCCTAAATTCCCCATCTTGCTCCCACTTTGTCCCAGGCAGGTTGCTCTGTCTACAAAGGAAGCCTCTTTTAAGGTTCTGAAAGCTGACACTGGTTGATCTGGAAATTTCCAGATCTTTGATTCCTTTAAAGGGCATGTTCTCTAAGGAGCTGTGAGGAATGCTCTCAGCTCGGCAGTGTAAGAATTTACAGATAAAGTCACTCCGTTTCCTTGTGGCCTCTGAAGACATGAGGAATAAAGACAAAGCATCCCAGAGGAACTCATCATATACTATGATCCTAACATCTGGGAAAATGAGTTGGTTTCACCCAGGTCATCAAGGGGCTGAAACACTGAGGGCTTGACCACTTGGACAGCTAGGACACGTATGTCCATTTTAGATGAGGTACCAAAGACTCCAGTCTGTGCTGAGCTCCTTGTTGGCAGTCAGGGGGAAGCCCATAGTGTCCATACCATTACACTCTTTTTGGGGTACCCAGGTGAGATGGCAAAGCCTGTGGAAGTCCTCAGATGTGTGAGCAATAAACTCGTACAGTTGAAGGTCACTGAGGTTTCGGTGTTTATGATAGTATTACTGTGGCAACAAATAACAGACATAGAATATGTCAACAATTATCACATTGGTTAACACCAATTTTGGTTTGGCATCTCTGCAAAAGCGGGCAAGGAAATGATAACAAAATCAATAGTGATAATGATGATGATGCAATATACATACTGCACTAAGTGGACTTATCACAATCGTAACAGGAGCTCCACTAGATGGAAACTATTGTTGCCTCTGCCCTACAGACATGAGAACTGAGGCTTGGGTTGGTGGGCAGAGAGCCCAAAGTTGTATAACTAGCAGGCATCTCAGTGCCTTGAGCATCAAACACAGCAGTAGCCATAGAGTCAGTGCTCGCCTGTCTGTTGGTTGAATAAATATATTTCAAATTGTGTTTAGTTGAATAAGCCTGGAGCAGATAAAAGTAAAATAGTACATCTGCCTTAAGTGAACATAAACGAGAAGGATAATGTTTCCTACTTCTCTAATCGTTAGCGTATGCGGTCTCTTTGTGCGGTGAACCCTAAATACCTAACATTTATCCAGTTTGTTTCTTTCCGTGGTAATGCATTAACACTAACCATGAAGTTACTGTTACAAACAAGAAAACACACCCTGTTGGGTGTGTTTTTAAACAACCCTATAAATCAGGTTTGCCTTATTTCAAAATCTAATTCAATTACAGAGAACCTATACCTTGTGGACGATTAAACTGTAAATTGTGGGTGTCCACTGGGTGATTAGATTACTAAATATGTTCCCTGCCATAACTTACCTCTGTCCCTTTTGTATATTGTCTATGCCTACTCAAGGATAGGAACATTTCAGCAGACATGCACCACATTGAAGGATATTTATGGTGCATTTCAAACTTGGAATATCTTCTTCAAGGGGATACCAATGCATCATGCAAACTCTCATGACTTATTTGGCTTCTCTAAGTGGAAAAGTCCACTACCCAGAGCTCTCTTTTTCTTTTGCCACTGCTCAGGTATTGGAACACAGAATTGTGAAATGTGACCTTTCTTGTTTTCCACAAAAATAATCTCTGTGCTGTCTGTTCTAGGTCAAAGCAGGAAGGCTAAAGGCCTTGCCTTCTCTGTGATGAGTTTCTCAGGAGAGCAGGCAATCCGCTGAGGTTAGGAGTCTTTGAGATGCTGCGTCTGCATTAGAAGCCTACAGCAGTGATAGGAATGCTGGTCACCAGGGCTTCCTTTGGCCCAAAGCAAACAGCAAAGCATAGGGGTTTGATTTCATGCACTGACTCATTGTTCGTTTAACACATATTTATTGAGTGGTGCAATATGTCAAAGCCACTTAAGAACCATAACTACATCGCTGTTTGTCTAGCTCTTCACAGCTTATAAAGCAACTTTCTAATAATTCTCTCATTTGCTCCTCATAAAAATCTCATAAAGTAGGCAGGGTAGGAACACTCATAGTACGTTTAAATTGCCAGTGATGATACTGGGCATTAATTTAGCAATTACTACATACCAGGGATTACATTAAGCGCTTCACATATGTTGTCTCATTTAAGTTTCAAAAAAATCCTTTGAAGTGGGTACTATTGTAGGGCTCCTTTTTTTTTTTTTTTCATATGAAGAAACTGAGATTCAAGGAAGCTCAGGGGTTTGTCCATGATTACACAACTAATAAGAGGCAGATCTTGAATTCAGACCTGGGCTCTCTGCCCTCCAGATGTCCATGCCTTTAATCCCTGAGTGTCTTGTCTCCCGGCACCTGAGCTTGGATTTACTGTCTTCCGGTGTGGCTCTTCCATTGACGTTGGGCCATTCTAAGGGATCCATTCTAGCTTTAAGGAGGTGTATTAGTGGCAGAAAACTCTTAACTCCTGAGATTGCACCTGTTCTCTTGTTCAGCCATTAGAAATTAGAAATCCTGGGGCGCCTGGGTGGCGCAGTCGGTTAAGCGTCCGACTTCAGCCAGGTCACAATCTCGCGGTCTGTGAGTTTGAGCCCCGCGTCAGGCTCTGGGTTGATGGCTCGGAGCCTGGAGCCTGTTTCCGATTCTGTGTCTCCCTCTCTCTCTGCCCCTCCCCCGTTCATGCTCTGTCTCTCTCTGTCCCAAAAATAAAAAAAAAAAAAAAAAAAAAAGTTGAAAAAAAAAATTAAAAAAAAAAAAAAAAAAAAAGAAATTAGAAATCCTGGAGGAGGTACTCTCGCTGAGAATGTTGGAGAGTCCAGTAAAAGAACCTAATTTTCTCAGACTTTGATGAGTCCAGCAAAAAAAACCCCAAAAACTCAATAATAATAATTTGAAATCTCTTCTAGTTTCTTAATTTGGTTTTTGTTTTCAAAAGGGATTTCTTGTGTGACACAGACTGTCGTTACTCTATCCACGTTTATCCACGCACTTCCACTTTTGTTTGCATAGCCCTATAAGGGGATCTTTCCATTAATTTGGAGGTTTGAGGTAACTACTACTAATAGTAATTTTTCATTTTGGAAAGAGTTCTACTCAACCTCCCCCATCAGTATTTTATCTGATTTCTTCAACCATTAAGTTAAAGTAGATATTTGTAACCATCTGTCTATAGATGGAAAACTCAGGAAGATGGGATTTTTTATTTGAGGCATGTATGTCTCCCCTTGTGGTAAGTTGACCATAATGCTTTACTACCTGGTATGGTATTATGCATCCATACCTGCCATGGATTCACTGGCAGAATGGACTTCTTCACCTCTTGACTTTGAGTTTGGTCATTTGAGCTGCTCTGGCCAAGGGGATGTTAGCCAATGTGATCCAAACGTAGGGTATAAAGTTTCTTATGCAGTGAGCTTGCCCTTATGCCCCTCTGTCGTTGTCATACCCCTGCCCCTCACACTCCCCGGGTAGCTGCTGTCCTTTTAGCTTGGGCCCCACAGGCTCAATCTGTCTTCACAGAGACCAAATCTAGCCCTGTTATTAAGCACACATGTGGAGCACACATGAACCAAACCTGAAAGGAGAAGGCAGGCCCAGCCGATCTCTGGTTTGAAGCAGAGACACCCAGCTGAGACCAACTTAGATGATTCAGTCTGTAAACAAGCCATAGGCCTATGCTCGTAAATGAATGCTATATTAAGCCGCTGTGGTTTGGGTTGGTTTATTGCGTAGCATCATTGTGACTATAGCTAACTGATACACTCTCATTAGATACGAGCTCCATGAAGGCTGAACTGTGTTTATTCCCCTTTATCTCCAATGTGAAACACAGGGCCTGGAATAGAAACCAAATTAAGTACAATTATTCTTAAATGCATGGAGCTTAAATCAAGGCATATTTGGCTTTGACGACATGTAGTAATGGTGTTAAAGCCTTCTGGCATCATGGCCATCATATGGGTAGTGAAGATAACATTCTTCCTAAGATTTTCAGGTTTGGATAAGATCAGGTATATAAGTGACTTCATGTGGTAAGCACTCAGTAAAAGTTAGCTTTTATGAGCGTGTCCCCAAGTAATATTTGTTGAATACATTTCACCCATTTAAAGTATACAATCCAGAGGCACCTGGCTGGCTCAGTGGGTACAGCATGACACTTTTCTTGTTGTTATTGTTAAATATTTATTTATTTTGAGAGAGAAATAGCATGCATGCAAAAGCAGGGGAGGGACAGAGAATGAGGGAGAAAGAAAATTCCAAGCAGGCTCCATTCTGTCAGCATAGAGCCTGACATGGGACTCGATCCCACAAACCATGAGATCATGACCTGAACCCAAGTCAAGAGTCAGACGCTTAATCGACTGAACCACTCCAATAATGAGACCCTTGATGTCAGGGTTGTGAGTTCAAGCCCCATGTTGGGTGTAGAGATTACTTTAAAAAATTAAAAAAAAAAGTGCACAATCCAAAAGTTCTTAATACATCCACATGGTTGGACGGTATTACCACAATAATTTTAGAAGCTTTAATGATCCCCGAAAGAAATCCCATACCCAGTAAGCATACACTTAAACCCCTTTTTGACCTTCTCCCAACCTCGGGCATTCACTCATCTACTTTCTGTAGAATTGCCTATTCTTTATATTGCATATAAATACAATCATATAATAGGTGGCTTTTATGGCTGGATTCTTCCACGTAGTATAATGTTTTCAAGGTTTTTCCATGTTGTAGCATATATCAATACTTCATTACTTTTTATTGCTGTAAAATACTCTATAGTATGGATATACCACACTGTATCCATTTATTAGTTGATATATATTTAAGTGGTTTCTGCTTCTTGGCTGTAATGAATTATGCAACTATGAACATTTGTGCACAAATTTTTGCATGGACACATGCTTTCATTGCTGTTGCATATATATTTAGGAGTATAAATGTTAAGTCATACGGTGACTCTATTTTTGGAGGGAGTACCAAAGTGGCTACACCATTATACATTCTCATTTCCATTAGCAGTAAATGAGGGTTACAGTTTTTCCACATCTTTGCCAACACTTAGGATTTTTTTTTATTCTATCCAGTCTACTGCATGTAAAGTAGTATCCTGTTGTAGTTTTGATTTGCATTTTCACATGACTAAGAATATTGAAAATCTTTTCATGTTTTTACAGGTCATTTGTATATCTTCTATGGAGAAATATCTATTGAGATTAGTTTTAAATAACCCATTTTTAAACTGGGTTATTTATCTTTGAATATTGAGTTACAAAAATTCTTTATTTTCTGGGTACTAATCCTTTATCAGATTATGATTTTCAGATATTTTTTTCATATTTTTTTTAACTTTCGTGATCGTATCAGTTCCAGCATAAAAGTTTTAATTTCTGTTAATTTCCACTTACATAATTTTTCTTTTTGCTTTTATTATTGCATCTAACAAGACTTTGCCTAACCCGAGGTCATGAAAATTTACTCTTTCCTTCTAAGAGTTTTGTCATTTTACTTCTTCAATTCAGATCTGTGATGTATTTAAAAAAAAATTTTTTTTACATTTATTTATTTTTGAGAGACAGAGCACAAGTCGGTGAGGGGCAGAGAGAGGAGGAGACACAGTATCCGAAGCAGGCTCCAGGCTTCAAGCCATCAGCAAAGAGCCTGACGCGGGGCTCAAACTCACAAACCGCGAGATCATGACCTGAGCTGAAATCGGACACTTAGCCGACTGAGCCACCCAGGTGCCCCGAGATCTGTGATGTATTCTGAGTTAACTTTTGGGAGTTTGGTGAAAGGAGGTCGATTATTGGTTTTCATTTGATTATCCAGTGTTGTTTCAGTATCGTGGAAAAGACTATTCCTTCACCATTTGACACTCTAACAAAAATCCATTGATGGGAAACACAAGCAAGGGTTTACTTATGAATTCTCAGTTCTATTCCATTGATGTCTATGTATCGATGGTTAGGCCACTACCGTGTTGTGTTAATTACTGTAGCTTTGTAGAAAGGTTTGAATTTGGGGGATGTTAGCCCTCCAATTTTGTTCTTCATTTTCAAGATTATTTTGGCTATTCTGGCTGGGTCCATTGTATATCTTTGTGAATTTTAGGATCAGCTTGCCAACTTCAAAACGAAAAAGGCAGCTGTAAGTTTGATGGGGGTTGTGGTGAATCTGTAGGTCAGTTTAGAGGGGACTTTCCTCTTAGTTGTACTAAGTCGTCTAATCCATGCATGTGGGATGTCTTTTCATTTATTTAGGCCTTTTTAAATTTCTTTAAACAATGATTGATAGTTTTCATTGTAAACATTTTACACTTCTAAGTTTAATCCTAAGTATTTTATTCTTTTTAATGCTGTTACAGATGGAAATGTTTTTTAAATCTCATTTTCAGGTTTTTCACTGCTAACGTAAAGCAACTATTTTTTTGGATATTGATCTTGTATCATGCAACTTCATTGAACTTGCTTATTCTCTCTGTGTGTGTGTATCTTAGATTTATCTAGATGCCTGTATTTATTTTTCTTGACACAGTTGCTCTGGCTAGAACCTCCAGTATAATGTTGAATAGAAGTGGCCTGAGCTGATACCTTATCTTGTTCCTCATCTTAGGGAGAAAGCCTTTAGTCTTGAACAGTTCAGTATGATGTTAGTTGTGGGTTTTCATGGATTCTCTTTATCAGTGTGAGGAAATTCCCTTCTATTCCTAGAGCGTGGAGCATTTTTTTTCGTGAAAAGTTGTTGGGTTTTGTCAAACGCTTTTTCTGTGTCTGTCGAGTTGATAATGCTATTTTTGTTCTTATTATCTGCCCTCTCTTACTTGCTATGCTCATAATTGTCTAAGCTGTCCCAACCTCGCCCATGAGACCTTTGTGAAGGGCCTGCAGCTGGGGTGTGCCAACATTTAACAACCCCAAACAGAAGATCAAGTGCAAGGTTCACTGCTTTCAAAACCAGAAGTACAATTACAGATTTGATTTTATGCCTCCCCCCTTTTTGTGGGGTAAGCATTTCGGAGGCTTTAACAGTATGTGTTACCTTTTCGCTGCATAGACCGGGTTCTAAACAGAGGCCAGCCTGGTGGACTCACAGATCTGAGGTATTGGGATCTGTTAGCCAAGAGCCTTTAAAGAACCAGGTTTCTCTGCTGACATTCTGTCTTTTCCACAGTTAGATTGCATAATATAACCAAGTCCTATAAAATTAAAATCAAGTTTGAAATAAGGTTTGTTAATTACAGTATTTAACTGTTGTCGTTATTGTTTCCTTGGAGATTAATGAGGTGAGTTATTGTAACATAATTAGGCTACAGTGTATCTAATCTCTTACAAACCCTTGGCGATTCACTGTTGTTCTAGTATCGTTTGAAGGTTAATTTCACTTTGCTGGTATAGATTTGGCAATGTGCTGTCTATTGAAATATGTTTTTAATTATATTTGAAAGTCATTAGTCAAGGGCTCTTCTGGCTGTTCTGTAGATGCTTGCCAGGGAGAAATCCACATACAGTTAGACTCAACATGGTCATCCTTCCCCACCCCAGGTACCTCCAGGGGGATTCACCGCAACATGGTACATGCAACCTGATTTAGGCCTCAGTTTGGTCTCAGGCAGGTACGTTTATTGGAGGGTCTTTGGAAGAAGTCCCTACATGGCATTATGTCTGCAGGTCAGCATCCAAAGTGGACCGTTAGGTGACCTCACCCCTGCTATAGATTTTTTCAAGCACAGCTCTTTCCCACTTTAAGGCTTCATGGACACCATTCCATGCCTAGAATATTTCTTGCCTGGCTTACTTCTGCTCATTCCTCAGGTTTCAGCTTAAATATCACTCCTGGGCACCTGGGTGGCTCAGTTGATTTAGTGTCTGACTTCAGCTCATGTCATGATATCATGGTTTGTGAGCTCCAATCCAGCATCAGGCTCTCTGCTGTCAATGCCAAGCCCACTTTAGATCGTCTCTCTCCTTCTCTCTCTGCCCCTCCCCTACTTGCATGCGTTCTCTCTCTCTCTCAAAAATAAATAAACATAAAAAAATCACTCTTTCTGGGGTGCCTGGGTGGCTCAGTCGGTTAAGCAGCCAACTTTGTTGTAGGTCATGATCTCACAGTTCATGGGTTTGAGCCCCGCATTGGGCTCTGTGCAGACAGCTCAGAGCCTGGAGCCTGCTTCAGATTCTGTCTCTCCCTCCTTCTCTCTCTCTCTCTCTCTCTCTCTCTCTCTCTCTCTCTGTCCCTCCCCTGCTTGCACTATGTCTCTGTCTCTCTAAAATAAATAAACATTAAAAATTTTTAAATATATATCATTTCGTCTGAGGAATCTCCCAGGACCCACCGCTCCCTTCCACCCCTATCAACTCTTCCTTTTATCAGCTCTCATTTCACCCTGGGTTTTCCTGTGTGGAACTTATGACCATGTGTAATTGCACATGTTTTTACTTGATTATCTGTTTGATATTTCCCTCCTTACAAGACAGAGGCTCTGTTTGCTCACTGTCCTCTTTACAAGTGCATGGTACACACAGAAAGCTCTCAGGCGTGGTGGAATGAATTCATCAAGGACCGGCTTGCGGATCTCTGACAGCCTAACTGGCAAGAGATCCAGTCTCGACTTCACATCTCTTGCTTGCATCCCAGCTCCATTCATCCTGAGTGACTGGACCACTGCTCGCTTCACCCTTTCTCTGCCTCACTTCACTCATCTGCCACATGGGAGAAGCACATAGAATGAGATGGGTCACAAGGCAAATGTTCACCAAGGGTCATTTTCTCATTTGTCAGCGATGTGACTCGGGCTGGATGTGTCTGTCTGACTTCTGAGACCCACGATCTGAGACTGATCAGCTGGCCCACAAGAAGCTGTGGAAGAGACAATGGGGTTCGCTGCCCTGTGGTCCATGCAAGTCTGAGGCCTGGTGCTAGACTGGCCTTGTTCCATTGCTTTCTCTATAGCAAAGCAGCTCTTACGTGGACATCTTTTAAAATAGATACTGCTTACTACACTGTTTTAGAATGGCCATATTCAGAGGAGAATATTGGTGTTGATTGCTCCCAATGTTAGCAAAGCCATTTGTGTGTGTGTGTGTGTGTGTGTGTGTGTGTGTGTGTGTGTGTGTTTGTGTGCATGCGAACACACACACAAATGTCCATGTATGTGAATAGGTGTAGACTGCCTACCATGTGAATGTGTTTCTCTCCCCCACCCTGTTGTGGAAGGACAGAAAACTGTGTTTTTCATTGCAATCCTAAGTTTATAAACTTCTTTTTTAAAGGGCTTTATATAATTTGGATGAGCCATTTTTGGGAGCAGTGACCTAAGCAAAGGCCCAGAGACTGTAAAAGCTCTGAAAACAAGGCCTGTGCATAGGTAGTAGTCAGAGTCACTGGAGCCCTTGTCCACCCAAAGGTCCCAGTGGGATTAGGTCCATAGCTGGCTGTCCTGATGTTTGGGGAAGTGATGCTGGGGTGCAGACATGAGGCATCACTGCAGGAGCAAACTTGGACCTCCTCTGAGTCCCCCTGTCTCCATCTTCAGGGAGGCAAGATAGTGTGGTGGCTAAGAACTAGAACCTGGAATGCAGGGGGTTGAATCCTGGATCCCTGTCTCCTAGCTTTGAGAGCTTAGGGAAGTCATTCAACTTCTCGGAGCTTCAGTTCCCTTAGGTGCACTCCTCGTGGGAATCTTCTCCCTGTGTTCTGCCATCACAAAGAGTATTGGGTGGAATGACAGAGAGTGAGGGGAAAGGAAAGTTCACGTACCTACTAAGTGACAGTACGGCATCATACTTGATACTTTATATTCTTTGCCCATCCCCGTCCTGGAGAAAATAAAAGTTCTCTAGTGCTTACCTTGCCCTTGAGTCTTTCTGAGAAAGCTTCCCTTGAGTTTCACACGGAGTCCCTATGGTCTGTGCCGTGTACGTGGAGTGAAATCAGCATCATTAACGTGGCATTGCAAACAAAACATTTATAGGCTGGGTTTGGGAGAGACCATTGCACTGGGAGGTATCTTTGGTCAGTTCTGTACAATAAGCTTATTCCCTACTGGATGGCAAACCCCAGTCTGATCATTGCTCCCTTGGGAGATGCCAGAGTGGAGTGAGGGCAGATATCTCCAATATCGTCCCTAATACTTATGAGATATTTGGGGTATCTTCCATGATACCTGATACACATTGCAGAGAAGGATAGCATGTTGTTTAGTGAGCATTTTAGAAAAGTTCCTTGTGTTGTGAGCTCCCTTGCCTAAGATAAATCCCTATCTTCCAGGACCTCTTTGTGGGTCTCTCCTTTGAGCTATAAGAATGACCATATGATCTCCATTGTCCCCACACAAGGACACTTGGAGAGGCAGTTCAAGGTCCACAGTCATACAGCTGGCAAGTGGCAGAACCATTAAATTGCCTGTGGCTTGCTCACCTGTCAGGACCAGTGATGGAGCCAGTTGCCTTCACTGCCTGGCATAGAGCCTGTGCTTCCCAAGAATGGCACAACCAGGTGCCTTCTCCCTCATCAGGGCTGGCCTGGGATGCCAGGTCTCCAGGTTCTCAGCCTCTTGTCTGGCACCTGGCCTGATGAGGCTTCTGGGTTTAGTAAGTTATCTGCAGGTGGGACTTCATTCTCAGCCCTGGCTAACCACATACAAAATTACATCCCTGAGGCTGGCCAGCAGAAGATGACTGTCCTTAGAGGGAGACCTTCTATTCCATTGTCTTTTGACCAACCCCAAATCTTACTTTTCCCAACTTCGTTTGTATTTTCTCTACCTTTTTTTTTTTTTTGAAGAAGAAGAAGACTTTTTCTGCAGGTAAAACAGATTTTTTTTTTTCTGATTTAAACTCTTTGGGTCCCAGTTTAATTTCCCTTTGCTGATGTGCCATATTGGCCTTTGCAAATCAATCAGTTTTGTCAGACTAGATCAGATGCCTCCTTGAAATGCAGATAAATTGCCCATTATGGAACCATTGTCTCCCAATTCTGAGGTGTATTCAGAGAATTCAAACAGATTTGTCAGGCCTGACATTCTTTTCATGAGCCATGCTGTGACTTGCTCCGTCTAAATTAAATACTGCTAAATGGCCCCAGCTATCTAAACCTCCTCTCTGACTGGGACCTTGGATATCTTGCACCACCCCGCCATGGACAACAGCTCCTCTTTTGCCAAGGAAACCACCAGCAAGTCAGGACCCTGGCCTTCTTTGACCCACACTCTTTTGATTTGCATTGGCCCTATTTGTCAGGGAAGCCCCACCCGCTGAGGTCAGCCAGGGGCAAATCCTTTTCCATAGCAAGCCCAGAGAAAAGAGTGTCAGGCAGTTGCCTGTGGGGGTTCCTGATGAGCTGCTGCTGGCTATGTGCTGTTAACCCTCTTGCCTTCTCTCCCCTTCGAGCAAAGTTCCAAGGCTACCTTTAGTCTGCCTATCCGGACCTGAAATACCCCTTCCTGTGGATGCCCAGACACAATACCATCTTTCACCTTCAACTGATGGTGACAAACAGTGGCAGGGTGAACTTCAGCTTCACAGCCCTGGCTCCTGTCCACTGTCCCCATGGACAGGTGAAAACCCAGAAATCATCTCAGGACTTTTAGGATCTAGCTGTCGGACGAAAGGCTCAGGGAGGAAATGATATATGTTGAGAGCTTGCTATTGCTGAGAATGTAACCTACTGAACGTAGACTTTGGAGACTGGCCGACCCGAATCTGTCACTTACAAGCTGTGTGTCCTTGGGCAAGTGACTTAGGCTCTCTGAGCTTCAGTTTGTCAGGGATACTAGCACCTTCCATGGATAGATATATATATATATATATATATATATCTCCTATATATATGATAGGAAGTAGTATGTCTGTGGTCATTTTTCAATGATTTCTATTATGTGTCTTTCTATCCTCTGCAAGAAAAATAAGAAGGCACCACCATATCTCTCACATTGGCCTCAATCAGTGGCCCATTATCTCGTCTTTTCAGGTGTCTATTGGAAGCTCCTCTCTTGTGGACCTGAGAGCTTAATAAATCTAGAATCCTCCAACCTACATCAGTGAGCTGAGCATTCTCTTACAAAGACAGCCTCATTGCAGCCATGAACAGGGTAATATTTTCCCCTTTCTTCATATTCTAATGAATAAATGATATTCCCATTGGTTATTTATCTACTTTTAGAATTTGAATGGAATTCTGATAATTATGGCATTTCACCATTTGATGGGAAATTGGCACCTGCTGCATGGAGATAATAGCCCAATTCAGCATCTATGAAATATGGAATTTGCTGCTAATTCCTGTCTTGAAATTTGTAAATCATCAGTGGAGTTGGTTATTAAAATTCTGGAGTTGAAAGACCTGGGGCCAAGGGGGAGCAGCCCTTCTTCATTAAAATTATAGAAACTAACAGTGACTGACGGACTGAACACTCTTGGCCCGGGAAGGCTCATAGTCACTCAGGAGCAAGAAAGCTTCTTGGTAACATGATTATCCAGGAGGCTCAGCCTGCAGAATAGGAGCTAGCGGGCCTGGGTGCTTGTCAGAATTTGCAGAAATTAAGATGGTAGCAAGTCATAGACTGAAAGGCACAGGCTCTGGCGTCAAGCAGAGCATGGTTGGAACTCTAGCTGTGTTTGATTCAAGGCCTCTCTGAGCCTCTGTTCCTGCCCTGCTAAATTGAAAAAAAAATAATGCCCCTTTTCACAGTGAACTGCTTTCTGACCTTTAAATTAACCTAAGATCCAATCTCTATATTTCTCATGCATCTATTTAACAATTTACTACAAATCTCCTAAGTGCCAGACACTCTGTTGGAGGTTGGGGGTACCCTGGGGAGAACAGCAGGATTATTCTCTAACCTCATGGAGACTATTCATGAATGATGGGGCTTTAAGTCTTCAGCGATGTCTTTTTCACTGATCCTGCATGAATGCGAGACCCCAAAAAGAAAATGAACAAATCGTACCTTTCTCCCTGATTGAGGGGAATGCCTGCCTACAATTAGCACCTAGAAAATTGACTTGGGGAAAACTTTCTGGGACACTGGAAATACTCCATATTGTGATTGTGATAGAAATTTATACAACTGTGTTTGTCAAAACTCCTTAGACTGTACACTTCTTAAAAAGGTACAGTTTACTATAAGTAACTATAAAACTGACTTCTAAAACAAACCCCCCAAAATGTCCCTTTTTGAAATGAAACGGGTAGTGTGATATACTGTATTCACTTGCTAGACCTAAAGATTTCACTGACCAGAAATTCAGATTTAGGGAAACAAAATGGACTTGGGACTAACATTAGGTTTGTCATCTTAAACTTTGGCACATAAGAAAAAACAAACACTTGGAACTGCCACTGAATTACACAAAGGGCTCATAAACTCTGGGCTTCATGGGGGCTCGATCCTCATCTGGTGGCAGGAGAGTCGAGGAAGCCTGCCAGGGGAGCAAATTGTCATAGATACCCCTGTTTCCTACTAATTTGAAGATCAAATCCAGTATGCAAATGGTTTCTCTTGTCTCCAGCCCTAGAATTTCCTTCCAAGCAGCAATGTTGTCAGTGGAACAGCTGCAGCAAGGTGACTGTGGTTGTGCCTAGTGGATTTACCTGGCCTTGGTCAGGTCAAGGAATTCAGGCTTTAGTGCCCAGAAAGTGTTAGAACTCAGCACAGTCATTTAATACCTAAGGTCAGCCCTCATAATGTTACCCTTGTCTGCCTGCACAGACCACTATCCCTCTCTCCTGCTCTTTCTCTTCTCCTTCCTCCCTCTCTCTCTTCTCCTCCCTTCTCCCCTCTTTCTCATGCTCACCCTTCCTTCCAAACTCTATCCACACTCATCCTTCCCCAGACACTTTGGTGGGCTGTTTATAGCTGGAAGAAACTCCTGCTTCCTCAACCTCTGCTTGGTTTAATGTACTTCTCCTTGCCAGCTGGGACATGCTGGTTGGTGTCTTCTCAAGTCAAAGTCTATATGCTTTACTCCCCACTGAAACCTGATTTCCAGTGAGCCCCATGGAGACTTGCCATTGCAAAAGAAACCCTTGGTAAGGAAATGAGATAGCATCAGCTTTTGATCTTCAGCTGAATTCATAATCTTGCTTAAGTCCGTTGAGCTCAGAGCCAGGTGCACTTGCCTGACATTTTCCTCTTCGGTGCCAAGCATCCAAACTTGCGTGTGGGTGGCCCTGGGATGACTTTGTATCCTAACTTCTATCCTGGACAGTGAGGTCATCCCAGGCAAGGATGATGTACTCTTCTCTGCAACACCAGGGCTTAGCACAGGTTTTAGCATGTAGCAGACATGCAGCTGAACCTGGCTGAACCAAACTGGCCACAAAAGACGAAGGAAGAGAAAAGAAGCTGTCTCCAAGAAAGGTGCATCACGACAGAAGTATGTACAGTCCACAGTGGCGGGAATGGTGGGGGCCATTACTTATGGCGCCAGTGTCCAGTTTTCCTTTCTTCTTGGGTTTCCACACTCATGTTCTTGTGGCCACAGACAGACTGGCTTTCTCTACAAAATCCTGAGCAATCGTCTTTGAATAGCATCCTTATCCCAGTTTAACTAAAGGAAGGGCTCAGGGCAGTCCATAGTGTTGAGGAGATGCCTTCACACCTCTCCACACTTTATGGTTCCTATGGTTTTTACCCAAACCCTGGCAATGCTAGTCTAAACTCTGCAGAACAGAGCAGGTCTGTGCTCTGGCTCTGTTCTTCTCAATCCCACCTCAACTTCCTTCTAGCAGATAACAAAGACGTCCCATGGCCTTGGCATTAGAGACGTATCTTTCTCCTCTATAAGTGGCTTATTCTCTTCAAGATGCCTGGGTAGATCATTTCTTCCCTTCTCTGCCCCTCTGTGGTTTCCTTGTTGCTTCCACCTCAACCTTTCCCCTGCCCCGACTACTAAACACGCATGTCTGCTAGTTGAGTAGAGGAGGACCTACTTATGAGTGTAATGGGAACTTGCATGCAACTTGTTCTAGAAGCTGTGCCCATGTTCGTGTCACATGTGTGCACTACATGGGTGAAGGCATGGGTGAATGTTTGCTCTTTAAAGCTGGGATGTTATGGTGATCTTCCTGTGTGTAGAGGGAACAGTGCCAAGTGTGGTGGGCCTTATAGCCCACAGAGGGATTGTGACATCCACACTCTCCTTCATTCCTCTTAACTACCAGGTGTGATATAGGGGAAGGGCCATGTGGTTACCTGTAGTCCCATGGAGTGGCTCTTCACCCCTTTGCAGGAGCCTATTCACCCAGCACCCTGCTGTCCATTTCATGCAGGGCTGAAGTGAACTCAGCATCTAGAAGAGATGCTGGGACCTGTGTTTGGGGAAGTTTGGGGTCTAGGGCTTTGAAATACTGGGCTGCCTCCTTTGTTTCAGAATCAGACCTGTCACTAAGCAACACTCGCTGCGATCCTTCCCACTTTGCTAAAAGTGCACCAGAGTAGCACTGGGGGGAGGTGCGATTCAGCCACCCACAGCCATATGGGGCCACTTCTTGTCTCAGCTTCTGCTCCCTCCTCCCCCACACCCTTTCCTGCTTCCTGGTGAGAGAAGGACTTGACACTCTGCTTCCTAGGTGGTCTGGAGGGATCACAGGAGGGCATTGGATCACTGTGGGAAGAGTTCAAGATAAAGACCATGGAGGTTTTTAATTGTTTTTTTTTTTTAATTTATATTTTAAACAGCCTCTGTATCTCTCGGCTTTTTCCTGTGCCAGTATCTCTCTGACCGTCTGTCTCTGTCTCTTTCTGCCCCCTCCCCTCTCTCCATCTGCATGTGTCTGTCTCTCTGTGTCTCTGCCTTTCTCTCCATCTGTTTGTGTGTCTGTGAATCTGTCTTCCTGTCTCTTTTTCAATCGCTCTCTCTCCTTTCCCCCACCCTTCCTTCACTGTTTCCTTCTCCTCCTCAGTTTCTCTCTTTCTCTCTTTGATTCTGTCTTCATATCCCCACCCCCCCAACTCTCTTTTCTAAGACGCCTCCCTGGTGAAACAGGGCTGACATTAATGGGTACCTTGTAATTCCCATAATTTACATGGAGTCCAACATGGGTCCCCTTTCCTTTGGATGCCTAACTTCGGCAAGCAGTGTTACATCACACAAGATCTGTATCATTTAAAAAAAAAACTCTGGAAAAAAATGTTTTGGCTTAACATTACTTAGTCTCACCCATGCTCCACAATTTCCCACATTATCCTGCTCCTATTTGGCTAACTCTGTATCCTATTTTTTGAATGTCAGTAAATCTATGTTTCTCACTAAGTGAAGGGTGCTTGGAGTTCCTTCCTACCCAGAATTTCCCTTATTATAGAGCTCAAGCCAGTGATGATGGCTGTGGAACTCTGTGAATAAACTAAACACCATTGACTTGTACATTTTACATGGATGACCTAAGCTCTTAAAAAAAAAAAAAAAGACAACCCATAAATCTAAAGAAGGCATGAAGCACATTCCATTGTTTTCAGTCCAGCTTCAGAATTTTCATGAGGATATTTGAATTTGGGGGCTTCCACAGCATATGACCCAGAATTTATTTATGGCTTTTTGAAAACCTATCACAGTCAAATACCAGACATTAACTTCTGCTGAAATCAGCTGGCTGATCTAAACCTTGGCTTAGAGAGTTTTCATGAATATCACCGTTGCAACAGAAAGTGAGGGAAGATGGATGAACTCATGGTAGGATTGGCTTTCCATGGGTTTTCTACTCTTTGGGGCAAGAGAAGCTTACTCCTACTCATACCAGGTTTAGAGAAAGCTTCTCTTCGCCTTGCTTTCCAAACATCCTGAAATTTTTCTAACTGTTATCATGCCTTATTGTCCTTGGTTCAAGTAGATATTTTCTCCATTGGACTGTATGCTCCTTGAATGTCAGAATTCTCTCTCTTTTGCAGTCGGTAGATAAGAAATAATTGAGCAAGGGGAGAAGGAAGGAAGGACATGAATGAACAAATGAATTTAGAGGAACTTGGCATCCAATGTGGAAATTAAGGCTGGTCCCAATCAAGTATTTAACATCCAACATAAATTTGTTGAGCATATACACAGTGTTCTGTGTGTCTAACACTGTTCTCAGGTGCTGGGAGCCCAGCAACAACAAGACTGTCAAGGACCCCTGACACCTGGAGCTTGCATTCTAGGAGGGAAAAGAAACAGATGATAGAAATGAATCAGTAAATTGCAGGGACCATTAGAAGGTGATAAATGTTAGAGTAAAATGAAAAGTGAAGGGGTATTGGTGAAGAGGTGTGGCCATTTGGAAAACATTTTTCCTTGGTCCTTATCTGTCTGTAGGGAAATGGAACCTTAACTTGGAGACAAAACTGGAGAACTTTTCACAGGACAGAGACAGATACAATGACCATACTTTGGTGTTCATTGTGTACCCTAAGATGTCAAGCTAGGAATTCGTGGAGCACAAAGGAAGACAAGGGGCCTGGGATCACTATCCCTCTTGTAGAAAAGACAGCCTGAACTTGGGAGCTTGGCAGCCTGAGTTAAGACCCATTTTAGCACTCACCATTCCATCTTTTCAAGCCCAAGCCTTGGCACAGTAGAAAGGTAAAAATGATAAGAAAAACAAAGGGATGCAAGCCACAGCTATAGACAGAGGAGGTGGGATCAGGCTGAGCTGATGACAGGCCATAGGAGGGAGGGAGTGGCCAGCTGCAGGAAGTGCTGTTCAGTGCTGTTCAGCAGCTCTCTTTGAACTTGGTATTTTTCCACAGCAAACATAAGACCAAAGCTCGTTGGCAGTGGAGCCACATCCCGAGGGTGAGAGGGCAGAGCTGATGTGGGGAGCCAGGCTGGGAGGAAGCAAACACAAGGGGAGGAGGCTGACTTTCAGAACTTCACAGTCTGGGGGCTCCCTGGAGAGCCAGGGCCAGTGTTAATATTCACCAGGTGCCCTGGCAATCAATCATCAGAAGTCAGAGGAGAGCAGGGTAGGAGGTCGCCAAACATGGTGTGATCCCTGGAGATCCCAAAGGGGCTCTGCCAAACACATGTGCAGTGCAGACCCCAAGGCACGGCTGGCCACAGACAGTCCTTATCATGATGCTAATAGCATTAGCCAACACTTACAGAGGACTTGTCAGATACTGTGCAAAGAACATTAGGTGGATTATCTCATCCTCACAGCAAAACCATGAATCATTCTATCATTTAGGACTCACTTGGTTACAAGTGACCAAAAACCAAACCTCAAATGGTGAGAAGTAGATAGAAAATTTGTCAACTCATCCATGTGAAAAATCCAAGAGTATCTGGCTTCAGGTATGGTTGGATCCAGGGACTTAAACCCTGTTCCAGGTTTCAGTCTTTTTCCTGATCTCTTGATTCCTCTTCCCATTTCTTGGTACCATGTTCAGACAGGTTGTCGTGGTGGCGCTGGGGCTGCAGCTATTCAAGCCCATTTTCTTTTTTTCTTTCTTTCTTCTTTTTAATTAAATTCTTTTCGACTTTATTTGGGAGAGACCAGAGGAGGGGCAGAGAGAAAGGGAGATAGAGGATCCCAAGCGGGCTCACAAACTGTGGGATCATGACCTGAGCTGAAATCAAGAGTTGGATGCTTAACTGATTGAGGCACCCAGGCACTCCCCACATTCTTTCAGGGTGAAGTCCACAGAAAAGAAAGTATCTTTTCTTGTCCCCAAAGTTTGAATAAGTATCATGGCTTCTTACTGGCTTGGATGAGGGATCATGGACCCATCCTTGAAAAGATCACTGTGGCTGCAGGGATAGCTCTGTGTACCACCTACTACGCTGGAGGGAAGAGGGGATAAGCAATCATAATGTGTGGAAATGGGTGCTCAAATGAACATTAGGGCAGTACTGCAAATAGGTACTTAGCAAAAGTAGGTTAACGGGAGCAGGTGGGAGCAGGTGGTAAAACAATAAAGACGCTCATACTTTGGTTCCATTATCACCTCCATTTTGTATATGGGGAAACTGAGGCTTGGCAAGGTGGAGGCCCTTGTCCAAGCGAGTCAGTGGTGAAGCTGGGACAGCAGCCAGCATCGCCACTGGCCACCTCTGTTCAATTCCCTCCACAACCAGTGCCTCACCTCCTGCTGCTGACTCCGTCCTCTCCCTCTTTCCTGATCTGTCCTTGGACCTGCCAAGTCACTGCAAGACACCAGGTGAGTGTTAGTGTCGCCCTGAAGACAGCAGGAGTTGTCATGAGGCCACAGACCCATCAATCCTGTCAGGTCCAGAGAACCATTCCCAAGGCAAAGGGTCATTGATGGCATCATCTCTATCTTCTTTAATGCTAATTCCTTTTTTTTCCCCACGTCAACATAAAAATCATCTTAAATGTCCTCATTAAAGCAGATGTGATTTCTGACCACAGAACCATCAACTCAGCCTGGGAAAGACTTTCAGGGGAGAAAATGTTCTCTGAGCCACAATCACAATTCCGAGTGATTTAGAATATCAAGTTTGTATGATTTTTAATCATTAAAGGAGATATAAAAACATATTTTATACACAATCTTTTATCTTACACTTATTTTTATATTTCTCTATAACAATTTATTGCAATGCATATATCACCATTACATCAGACATTTATGGCTCCATTAAAATTCAATGCCACCATAAATTTGGGCCGGTTAAAGTGGTGACATTTGTAACAGCTTCCACAAGGACATATTTTATATTTAAAGTGAAACTTTGAGAAGAAACTTTGTTAAAGAAAAAAAAAACATGTAGGGTAGGAAAGGGATATAAGATTCTCCTGCTATCTAAAACACCTAATGCGTACCCTAATACTGCTGTATTAAGAAGCCAGACTTTTGCTAAGTACGAGGTGTGCTATTTCCAGCATTTAGGGATTAATGGAAATCATACGATAATGCTGTCATTGACGAGAGATACTCTGCTCTGCCCAATCCTTCAGCAACCTGAGACCTGGGACAATTTTGAAAGTAAGGGAAAATATTAAATCAGACTTTTAAACAATGCAGTGTCTATGTAGTGAGAGGTATTCTCATTTCGGAGTGTAAGGGTTTGTGGGGAGTGAGGATGAGGGGCTTATGTTTTTCTATCATTTGGTCCAAGATGGTGACTACTTCTTCTGGGAAATTCGAGGTTTCTCTTTTTTCCTCTCAATCCATCAGATGGTATTAGAGCAGCTTTTGTGAGCCCGATGCTTTTATAAATGATTTGAAAAAGTCTGAGGGGGGATCTATTTCTTGTGTGGAAGGGAATTTCTATACTCAGATGCTCTCAAGGGAAAGGAAGAGTCCTGATCACTTTTACATCGTCAGGATCCACAAAAATATCTAACACACAGTAGGTATCCAGTAGCATCTTGTGTTTGCCTCCTTGGTATGGTTGGACAGGGCATCTACATAGAAAGTTTTGGGTATTCAGTGTCCAGCTGGTCTTAACTGAGGGTACAGTTGTACACAACAGGTGTCCTAGATGACTTCAGAGAAAGGGAGTGTGAATGCCTGTATCACCTTGAGAAGGGTTCATGGAAGGATAGGGCTTTGGGTGTGTATGACCTGACACCCCATAAGTAGGACACAGGTAGTCTAGGCTGAACAAGTCTTGCGGGGGTGGGATGAAGGTGAAGGTGAGCTGACTGAGTCAGCTTCATGATCTGTGTAATAATACAGGCAACAAACTCTCATTGAGCCCAGGCTCTATCAGTCTTGGATGTGTGCTGTGCGTAACAATAAAGAGAGTGAAGGATTATTACCACTCACTAGCCTGGTCCTCTTCTAAATGCTCTTCTCAGATAAACTTATTTTAACGTTCCAACTCCCCGAAAGGTAGATATTCTTCTATGTCCTGGCTGGGCAGAATGGAGAAAGGGAGTAGACATGTGGGTTATAGATACATTCCCTGTTTCTTTAGTCGTGTCTCTGATCACCTGAGGAAATAGAAGCTAGAACATCTACATCTCAGGGGTAAGTTTAATTGAGGCATTGGGTGGGCAACTTTTGTTCTCAAAAGAGAGAGAGAACATCTACCAACTGATGCCACTTGTGGTTTGTAATCGAGTGCCAGCCGAGGCAATGCCAGCAAGAGTAGACAAACCAGAGGTTTCCTAAACCACATAGCACCTGTCCAGCACCCGTGCCCTGGGCACTCAATTTACATTTTCACAAGAAAACTGTGGTCATTTTTCCTGGGATTAGGTGACCCGGATATGAAGGAATCTCACTTTCTCTCTGATCCAGGCAGTTTAAGGAGCTCTCTCTGCAGGCTGTAATATTTAGGCTATGGTAGAGAAATGATAGATGAGACTGGGTGATTATAAAGTTTCATCCCAGCTCTAAAATTCACTGGTTCTGGGCATTATGCATATCACTTGCAAGTAATTAACATTAATAATGCCTTACATTTGTGAAGCCCTTATCTTTCTTTTTTCCCATAGAATTTTCATATCCATTATGTTATTTGACACTTCTGTGAAGCCAGTGTCAGATACCCTCTCCAATGAATAGAGAAGTTAATATGTCCAACATAGACTTTTGCTTAAATTCAAATAGATTTATACATAGTTGTCCTCGACCTCAGAGGAGATAGAGGCCACAGGGGGAAGGTGGACCATAATGTTCTCGATCCAGGCAGGGTGAATTCTGAGAGTCAGAGAGGGCAAGACACTTAGGAGAAATCACACAGATACAAGAGGGCAAAAGCCTTGCCTGCCCCAGGACTTTACTGAAAGTGAGGAACATTTGGTGTGGGTAGTAGCCCAGAAGAAGTGAAAAATAGCCTATCTGTATAATACAACTATTCTAACAGGAGGGGAAGAAAAACCCACAGAGACTCAAAATGGGTAGGGTTTATCTGTGATCCTAAACGTGTGAATATTAAAACCATTTGAAGGGCTCCCTTCCATTTTCTCCACTCACCGAGCTGTTGGACCCTCATAGTCATGGCACTGTGCTTTCCAGGAGATAGTTTGCTTCATGGGTCACAGAATCCTTTTCTCTAGAGAGAAAGTCCCCCAAATCAGGGATGAGCAGGCATTTTACAGAGGTTTCAGAAAAAGCTGGTAATGCAACTCTTTGAATTAAGTTTGGTAAGACAACCCTGTTAGACTGAAAAGGGGAAGTGATATGGATTTCATGAAATGATTAATTTAGACAAGTCTGGATATGGAATTTCAGACTTCCTATCCTCTACATTGGATCTATACAACTTTGAAATGCATATTGTATTTCAAAGTAAACTGAAAGAAATTGACAAGAAAGGAAAACTTGAACAGTGTTCAAAAAAGAGTGCAAATTGTGTGTGTGTGTGTGTGTTCACGCACTGGTATAACTCAGTCTTCACAATGTGCTTATTAAAAATCTAGAAATAAAGGTTTTAGTGCCATTATGTAGAACATTGAAGAGAAAAAAAATCTTCGTTGATATGAGTTGTCTACAAATTCTACACTTTGTACATTACTTGTTATTTTACTATTTAGTCTCAAAAATTTAGAATATAATTGTATAGAATTTAGATGTATTTTTCATTTGAGAAAGAGTTACAACTCTATTTCCATATGGCAGAGTCCTTCTCAGTATGTACAGAGGAATTGCTTCTTGTCCTAAGAGCTGTCTATAGGACCTGTCTCCTCATGGTGTGCTTGTCCTGGCCACTTAGAGCTGATGGTTAACTTTTAAGGAAATCTGCAAGTGACTTTATGTCATATTGGCAGCTTGAGCTTGGCCATAGTGGGAGTATTTACACCATAGAAACTAGAAAATGCTACAGATTGGTGATTTCCTCCCCTCAGAGATGTGGTTATTGAGCATTTACTAGAACACCATTGCTCTTTTCTATATAAGGTACCACTCCATTGTATCATTCAAGCTCGTTTAATTTGTATATCCATAAATAATTAGAGAACTGTTTTGAGGTCATAGCGTTTTACTGGGAAAATCAAAGACCTGAACCTTGGAGCAAAGTAAGAATAATATGGGATTCTCTCCTCCTTACCCATTAACCTTTAAGTCTAATGTCAGCATATAGACTTTATTTTTTGATTCCTTTTCCTAATGTAGCTTGATAGGTTTATTGAATGAGTTGATGTACAAGTGTTAATAATGCAAGACCACATGTATGGCACTTTATGGGAAACTTCTAGAAGAGTTTTGAGGGTGATCTTGGCCATATAACTATTTTAGTGGAGTTGGCATAATATGGTAGTTGAAAGCCAGGAAAGTTGATTTTGAACCTGTGATCTGCTACATACAAACTACTTAACATTTTTTAACCTCATCAATAAAATGAGGATAATAATGGTAACTTACCTCTAAAGTTGTTTTTAAATATGTTAATATATGTAACATTCTTAGTGTTTTCCCTTGTACCTGGCTAGTTCCAGGTATGTGTTAGCTATTATAAAATAGGGGGGTGTCTTAGTTGATGTCTCTGGCAGCTAAGTGAGGGTTAGATTGGAGTCAAGGCTGGGAGAGTCTCGGTTAGAAGTCTGTTGCTTTAGTCTAGCCTGATCCTTTTGAATGAATCATTGATGCAGTGTGGCTATTGGGTATTATGTAGACTAAGCCAGTGGCTTCTCTTGAAACTTCACCTATGAGCTAAAGAGCCTTTGTTGACCGTAAAAGAAGACCATTTCCCTTAGGAATTAATTTTATCAACCTATGTCCAATTCATTCAGAGGTGGAAGGGGTGATGAAGAGAGGAGAGGGATAGGAAACAGAGAGCAGGCAGATGCCAGACGTTGGAGGGTCTCCAAGGTCATGGTGAAAATTTGGCTATCATATTAAGCATAATGGGAAGCTATGAAAAAAAAATGAGGGAATTCTGTGCTAGTCACCAGGAGAGACACAAAAACAAAGGTGGTCATGGGGACTCACAGACCAGAAGGGTTCAAGCCCTCCCCTCTATCAGTTGTTATTTAATTTCTGTGAGCCCAGTTCTTACATCTTCCAGATGAGCAGAAACATCTTTTAGCCCTGTAGTGGATTGACTTGCAAAATGCCATGTGTGTGCCAGGTATGATAGGATAATTACAGAGACAGGGTACTTTCCTAGAGAAACTGTGGGACTTCTGTTGAAAAACTGGAAACCCTACAGAGAGGGCAGTGAGGAAAGATGAGCATGACTTCCCTGGTGCCTTTTCCCCTTGGAGTAGGTCATACATGACCTTGTTGGAGACCATCTTTGCTGTGGGGTTTGTTACATCTCCCAAATGCCCTGGCTGGTCTCTTACCTCCTTCCATATCCAGGCCCTGTCTCATGTCCTGGGGCCAATAATAAAGATAAATTTGAGAAGTAATGGATAAAGACCCAATCCTTGTAGAGCAATAAAATTTATCGTGGCTTAACTAATCTGGCACCCTTTATGCCTGCCGCCTGCCTTCCCAACCATCGAATGACTAATTGATAACTAATTTCCTCAATTTGTACTTCATTACTTATTGCAGCAGAAAAGCTTACACCTAACTCTATGAATCAAATATATTCCATGAAGTTAATGCAGATGTTACTTGCCAGAGTTCTTGGCAGATTGGCCAGCTTTGCAGAAAAAGTGGCTTCTTTTCAATGATAACACCTAACAGGTACAGAGTTTTCACTGTATGTCAGGAACTGAGCTAAGCATGTTCCATTTGTATAATCAGGAGTTGTGTCAGATGATAAAATAAATAAACCCTTCATTGTGTTAGCTTAGCACAACAGACATGTCTTTCTTGGGGCCTCTGAGTGGCTCAGTCAGTTAAGCATCCAACTCTTTGTTTATGCTCGGGTCATGATCTCAGGGTTCACGAGATCAAGCCCTGTGTTGGGCTCTGTGCTGAAGCAAGCAGCCTGCTTGGGATTCTCTGTCTTCCTCTCACTCTCTGCCCCTCCCTAGTTCATGAGCACACTCACACTCTTTCTCTCTCTCTTTTTCAAATAAACATTAAATTTTTTTTCTTCCTTTGTCGGTAGCAGTTTAATTCAGGTGGTCCTGGCTGACAAAGGATCAGGGAGCTTTGTTCCATGTGCTCATTCAGGTTGACTGAGATACAAAATGAGGACCCAGTTGATTGGGACTGTGCCACCATCACTGAATAGCTTCCCTTGGTGCTGATATGTTGCCGGCAGAGGGGGCAAAGAACATGGAGGAGCAAAGGTAGGAAGTTCTTCATGGGCTAGCCAGCAAGAATACATCCTTGCAACTCATATTTCATTGGTCCTAACTCAGTCGCAGTGAGCCAGGAAATGTAATATAGATGGGACCCAAGAGGAGATGGGTTTTGATAGTCACACATGTGATTTCATTTAATCCTTACAATGATGCTATGAGGTTGGTGATAATTCCCACTTTACAGATGAGGAAACTGAGGCTTAGAGAGGTTAAGTAACTTGTTGAAGGTCAAAGATCCTATAAGTGAAAGGGCAGTCTTCCATTCAAGTCGTTTGTCTGATTTTAAAGTCCATACTTTCAACCATTGTGCTAGACGACTTCTATTGGGTCTTAAGCAATGGGAAGCTCTGATGGTGAACTCTTCTCTATACTGTGGTCATCAGTACTGTAGCTGAACCTGATACACCATGAAGTTCTCTGCTTCAGGGTAAGCCCTTACCCCTGCCTGCAACATTAATCTTGTAGTGAAAGCAGAAACAGGACACCTTGTGAACTTTGAGAAACCCAGGTTTGGATGCCTCATGGTGTCCAGGTTCAGTGATACTGAATTCTGAGGCTGACTGCCCACATGTACTTTCTCTGTGGGAGGCACAGAGCAAATGTTAAACCGAGCCAGGAAAGACTCCACTAATTAAAGCTTTTCTGAACTCTCCTGTCCATTGGCTTTTTAACAAGTGATGCTATTAATCCTACATGTTCTTGATTTTTCATTTGTTTGTGCAGGGGGGTAAAGTTGAAGGCGATACAGTGGTATTTATCCTTGGAATAATGTTGCCATAGTTACCTCTCGACTTTATTATAACAGTGGTGCAATAATTGAAGCAGAGAGACCTGGAGATGGTCTCATAACTGTGAACCTGGTCCCCAGGATGGGCATGGAAAGCATCTCTTAGATTGGGGGAGAAAGAAGGGAGCTTGGCCTCAGCAATTAACCCCAAAACGCAGCACCGTGGTCCTATGTATTTGATGAGAGTGTTGCCTGGTGATGTCCAGAGTGAGCCATTTGTATGAAGTTGCTTTGTTTTCACATTGTTTTACAGTGACACTCTTAGAATGCAAGAATGTAGTGTCTCCATGGAAACTGGAAATGTACAAAATTAAGACCCAGAATAGGAAAGCTTCTGTGAGCACAGTTCTGCTGATCACTAATAAAGAAATGATGTGTTACAAGTACAAGGTTTTGGATGTCAGAAGAGACAGGGAATGATAAATTTGACATCCTAATCTAGCCAAGGACCTTTACTTTTTGGACATAGTGGAAAAAGGTTATGAATGCACGTCTAGGTAAAGTGTGGTCTGTCAGACAGGAGTAAGGCTCATTTAATACCTTATTGTGGGAAAGGGGCTGCTGACCCTCTGTGGAAAGTGAACTTTGACTCCACCTCTCTTTTGAGCTCATCCACAAAGGAAGTTAGTTGGACATGAGAGAGGAAGTGTGATACAATGGAAAGAACAGACTTAAATCTCAGCTCCTCTGTTTATCATATCATGACTTTGAGGAGATTTCTTGGGCTTGTGGAACCTCCATTTCCATGTTCATAAAATGGGGATACTAAGAGTGTATACCTTTCTGAAGTGTTGTAAGGATTGAAAGTGCACGCATACACTCTCCTTATAAACATATTCCAGCACCATCAGGTGTGTGTGTATATGTATGCATGTGCATACGTCTCTGTGCAGATATATCGTGTATGTATATGTGTGGGTGTTTGTGTGTGTATATACGTTATATATACACACACACATCATTTCCTTTCTTCACTTTCCCCAGATAGCATTATCAGTAGGGGTTCCCTAGCCTGAGTTCCTATATGTGAGAACAAGGTTGAGTTTAGAATGTCTGAACCTGCATAATGGCTTGAAGTCCACATACAGCCTACAGGATCACTGATGGAAATGTGAGGCCATCTCCAACTACAGATACTGTGTGTCTACATGGGGTTTGGTGAAGTCCTTAGGTGCATCTCTGTCCTGATGCTCCCACTTCCTTTGTGTCTCCTCCTCCTTGTCTCTCATGGTCCTGTGTAATCCTTGACCTTGCCTTGGCCCCCCTCCAGGCACACCTTCCACATTGGCTGAGATGCCATCCAATTATGTGAGGACATTCAAATACAGAAACTCTCAGTTTCTCCTGTGGTCTCTGCAGGTTCAGAATAATGTCAAGATTTGTACCTCTTCTTGTCTCTCTCCTTCTTAAAAAAATTAAAAATTTTAAAATTACTTTGCAATACGATTGACATACAAAAAGCTATACATATTTAATGTATACAACTTGATGAGTTTGGAAATAAGTACACATTGTGATACCATTACCACAATCTATGCCGTAAATATTTCCATCACCACCAAAAGATTCCTCCTGCCCCATTTGTAATTATTATTATTATTATTTTAATTATGATTAGTGATAAGAATACACCATAAGATATACTCTCAGAAAATATTTGACTGCATCATTTGATACTGTTAACTATAGGCTCTATGCTATACAGCAGCTCTCTAGGATTTAATCATCTTGCATAACTGAAACTTTATACCATTTGAGTACTACTTCTCTGTTTCCCCCGCCCCCGGCCCTTGGTGACCACCATTCTACTCACTGCTTCTATGAGTCTGTTTTAGATTTCTCATGTAAGTGGGATCATGCAGTATTTGACCGTCTGGGACTGGCTTATTTCACTTAGCATGCTTTCCTCCAGGTCTGTCCATGTTGTCACAGATGTTAGGATTTCCTTTTTTTCTAAGGCAGAATAATATTCTTTTGTACGAATATACCATGTATTGTTTACTCATCTGCTCACAGACACATGGATGGATTCCATATATTCTTGGCTATTATGAATAATGCCGCAGTGAACACGGGAGTACAGTAACTCTTTCAGATCCTGATTTCATTTCTTTTGAATATATACCCAGGAGTGGGATTGCTTGATCATATGGCAATTTTACTTTTTGTTTTTGAGGGACTTCTATACTGTTTTCCATAGTTGTCACACCAATTTGTAATTCCACCAGCAAAGCACAGGGTTCCCTTTTCTCCACGTTGTTACTAACAACCGTTAGGTCTCTCCATATGTGTGTGTGTGTGTGTGTGTGTCTAAATATAAAGTAACTGTTCTAACAGGTGTGTGATAGACAATGGGGTGTGTAATACCTCATTGCGGTTCTTAACGGCACAGAACTGAAAAGGCCTCCTTTCCTTCCAAGGTCAGTCACCTGCTGGATCTCTGTTTGGGTTGAACCAAAGCTCTCAGACTAATTTTCATCGTTGCCTGAATGCTCTTCAGGTTCCCACAGGCCTCTGCCTCTCTCTAAAGGGATTACAGTTGCCACTCTCTTATGGGTGATGTTTTTCTGATCTGCCCAGTCTCATTCAGGAAAAGGAAACAGTATTTCTTCCCGTTTTTGGCACATGGGGCAGTTCTCTTTCATCAACACAGGGAAGGCTTTGACACTTGTTGGGAATCTTTATCAAGTAGGTTTAACTTGCAATAGCCTGTGGTTTCACTGTTTAAAACTTTCACTCTCCCTTCTGCATATGCTTCTACTGCACCGAAAGTGTAGGTTTCTGTAATCTTACAGATTGTTATAAATGCCTTATGCTAAAACAACAACAACAGAAACAACAACCCTGAGTCAATATACTGAGTCATGTCATAATTGAGTAAATGTCAAGTAAATGGCAAAAATTTTTTTATCTAAGAAATATTTACTGAGTAGTGGTCCCATGTCATGTAATATACTATACTTTAGCAGAGTGACTCCTCCAGGTCTGCCTTGGGCTTTCACAGTTTCATCACTGAAAGTCCTATCTTCTGGGAGACCCCATAGTCCCAGGCAAACCAGGACCACAGGTTGTCCTCAGCTCCCCTGTCCTAAAGGATCCGAAGTCTAATAACACCCATCACTTCGACTCTTAAGAAACTGGAAGAGGAGCTCTAACAAGTAAACATCCACATATGTTTGTAGAAACGTTATTTATAACAACCAAATGATGAAAGCAACCTAAGTGTCCATCAGCAGCTAAAGACATGTTGAGACTGTGATCTGCCCATACAGTAGAATATTATTCAGCTACAAAAAAGGTATGGAGTACTGATACATGCTAGAACCTGAATGGACTTAACAAAACATCATGCTATTCAAAAGAAGCCAGATTTTAAAAGCCCACAGGTATGATTCCATTTATGTGAAGTATTCAGAATAGATAAATGCATAGAGAGAGAAAGTAGGTTAGTGGTTGCTGGGGCCCTTGAGGAGGGAAGAATGGGGACTGAGCACTTAATGAGAGCAGGGTTGGGGTGCCTGGACGGCTCATTGGTTAAGCGTCTGACTCTGGCTCAGGCCATGATCTCATGGTTCATGACTTCAAGGCCTGTGTTGGGGTCTGTGTTGACAGCTCAGAGCCTGGAGCCTGCTTTGGATTCTGCCTCTCCCTTTCTCTCTGCCCCAACCCATTCTCTGGCTGTCTCTCTCTTTCTCTGTCTCTCAAAAATAAATAAACCTTAGAAAAATGAGAGCAGGGTTACTTTTTGGGGCGATGAAAATTTTTTGGAACTAGGTGAAGGTGGTAGTTTCCACCACACTGTGAAATAGTGAAAGCCATCGAATTGTTCACTTTCAAATGGTTAATTTTATGTTATGTGAATTTTACTCAGTGAAGAGCAAGCTGATAAGCTATGCAGTGTGGTCAGTGATACAATGGCAGCCAGAAGAGGATGCCAGGGGCAAAAAGGATCCAATGGGCTAGCCAGTGAACTACAAGTACGACTTAGATCAGAGAAAACATGAAGGAGCAATATTCTCACCAGAAGGGAAAAGGCTTAAGTAGAAGGTGGGAATCAGGAGACATTTCATGCTGTTTGTTTTCTGGTATAATCATGCACATTTGTACATGTTAAAGCTACTTCTGAGGAGTATAATGGAATCCAAAAGCTGTGGTTGTCAGCAGGATATGCCTCAACTTCTGAAACGGTTCTTTAGGCACTCGGCTGTGACAAGAAAGATGTAGCCCTGCCATTTGATAGTTACTGTTTCCAAGTATTTCCTAGGGAATATGTTCTTATAGGCTCCTGAGATAGGTGCCTAGGTGGCTCAGTCAGGGCAGTGTTTGACCTTTGGTTTCAGCTCAGGTCATGATCTCGCAGTTCATGGGATGGAGCCCCTCCCTCACTTAGGTTCTCTCTCTCTCTCTCTCTCTCTCTCTCTCTCTCTCTCGTAGAAAATATTGAAAAATTATTTTTTTAATGTTTATTTATTTTTGAAGGAGTTAGAGGATGAGAGCAGAGGAGGGGCAGAGAGAGAGATACAGAATCCGAAGCAGGCTCCAGGTTCTGAGCTGTCAGCACAGAACCCGACGTGGGGTTCACACTCACTAGTCATGAGATCATGACCTGAGCCGAAGTCAGACCCTTAACTGAGCCATCCAGGCCCCCCGAAAAATTATTTTTAAAATGTGAGATGGCAGGTTCTCTGAGGAAACCATTCACTGTCACCACTGACTTGGTGCTGGGGCAAAACCCCACAGTAAGGACCTAAGCATCTCAGTTCTGACCCTTACACAGATTGTCCTAACATTTTACCTCAGAATCAAAGCATTGAACACCCCCAGAAGGCAGTAATGGGAACAAGCTTCAAAGCAGAGTTTGAATTTTGCTTTTGCTCTTTACCATGCCTGCTTGAGCGGGTTAACTCTCCAGGCTTTAGCACCATCGCCTGTAAAATGGGGATAATGATAGACCTGTTGTAATGATAAGTGTTTCCCCATGAAGCCCACAGTATATACTGTCTGGCAGATAACAAGCACTCAATAATTATTAATTTTCTCCATTCTTTCCTCTTCATCCTAGACTTAATTAAGACGTATCGTGGAAGCTGTGAATAAGCAATTCACAGGAAGGGAAATCTAAATGGCCAGTACACATGGAAAAATGTTCAGTCTGGGTAGCAACAAAGGACTGAAAAATGAAACAAGACATTATTTTTTTTTCCTACAAAATTACCTCCCTCCCCCCCCCCAAAAAAAAAAAAAAACCCGAAAAAGAAAAGTCGATGTTGCCAAGTATTTTGGGAGCCAGACCTTCTCCTACCAGGCTGGTAGGAGTACAACTTGGAACAACATTTTGGGGCACGATTTGGCAATAAGACAAATAAGCTTGTTTCAAATGCCTTAAATGCATGCCTGTGTTTGCACCCGGCAATTCCATCTCCAGAAATTTATCCTCGGGGAGTAATTAAGGATGTGCTCTCAAACTTAGCCACAGAAGCCACTCTATAAATAGTTGTTAAATGAAGGAGTGAGTGATGCTCGTCGCTGCGTTGTTTATAATAATGAAAATGCTAATAACAGGAAAAATCAAATAAATTATGGTCTGCCCATAAAATGGAATCCTCTGCAGCCATTAAATCTGATTTGGTAAACACATTTGGATAACTCTATCGTTTAAATAGGCCTGGGAAGGTATTTCTGATTCCTCGAGTGAGAAAATTATGTTAAACGACATATCGTATGGCTATAGCTTGTTTAAAAATATGTATCCATAAATAAGATGCGAAAGAAAAACTCTTGAGGGATATACAGCAGAACGTGAAAAGCAGTTATTGCTGAATGATGTGACACTGTGAATGTTTTTTATTTCCTTCTTTTTGCTTTTTGTATATTCTGAGCATGTACTATTTGCACATATTTTTTAAAAACTTAATGTTAAAATAGAGGGACTCGTTAGTATGGGGGTGGGTGGTTGGAAACCAAGATAAGAAAGTGGGACAGAAACGCGCTAGTCGGGGAACTGTGGGGCGTCTGGCTGGGTTAAAAGTGCAGCATGATTTGGGCAGCCTTTCATCTCCTCCAGTGTCATTTTAAGCTTTTTTTGACTGCACATCAACACTCTGAGACCTCCGGAGGCTTGGTTTGGCTGCAACCTGCTTAGAATGTGTCATGTCTGGGAAACACACACAAATGCTCTCCTTTGTCTTTGCTGCACATTGCTTGAATTGGCTGGGCTTGCGGGTGACTCACTCCCAGCCATTCTGTTGGTACCGGGAAGTCAGAGAGCGCGCCTTCCCTGGAGCTGTGAGGACTGCCTGGGCCTGTGTCCCAGAGGGGAGAGAGCCAGCTCTGGCCATGAGGAAAGCCCCTGGCCCAGGAGGCCCTTGGGGATGAAGGGGATGTATTTACCTTTTTTCTCCCCAGATTTTCACTGAGTAAATTGCTGTGATGGAACATAATTGCTTTTCATTTTATTTTTAAAAATTGCTGCCAAGGCAGTCTGCTTGCCTCCTGAAGTCAGCACAAATCTGAGAACACTTACTCCAGGGGAATATTTTTAAAACTTGGGTTTGAAAAGTGATTTACCCCCGACGATCAGCAGGTCGAGGTCCAGTAGACCACGGTAACTCAGTTGTACGTGAGACCCAGAGATTCACAGACGTCTTCGCTTCCTTTTATTCAGGTCTTTGCTCAAATGTTACCTCCAGAAAGAACTGTCTGTGCCATCTAAAATAGCACCTCCTTTTGTCATGTCTCCTGGATTTGTCTCCTCCCCACACCCCACCTCACATGATTTCTTTATTCATGTGTTTACTGTCTGTCTCCCGTAGCACATGCATGCACCTCAGCTATGCAAATACTGTATCGTAATCATTGCAGTATCCCCTGTGCTTAGAACTGGAACAGGTACAGAGTAGGTGCCCCATAAATATTTGACTTCATGAATGAGTGAGAAGGATGTGAGAGCCTTTTGCAAACTGGAAGATGTAGTGGAACAGAAAGATGTGGAGCAGGGTGGTTGCATTTAGGCCTCTAAACCCTCTAGCTCACCACCAATGCCATGTCACAGGGCGATTGACTGTCCCTAGGTTCTTATGGTTGTTGGAACACCAGCAGCATCTATCATGGAGTTTAGCCTCCATGCTAGGACGTTCCATTGGCCTTGGGTTTCCGTTTCCCTTGGTCAGAGCCCAAGCTGTTGGCTGCTCTGTTATGTGTCCACTACCCAGCTGGCTTCCACCACGCTATGAGGCTGAACTCTCTGGCATTGCAAACTAATCTCCACATCCCAGAAACAAAGGCAGTAACAGAAGTAACCCTTAGGGCTGGGAGACTCAGAGAATAGTAGACATCCCACTGAGGAGCAAATGTGTCTGCTACCTTGAAGATCCAGCATCCCATAACACTTAAACTCTCCTTTCCTGTTCTTTCCATTAGTGCCTGGAACTCTGGGAATGGGCATCCCTTACTCGCAGCAAAGTGCGAGCTGCGTGTACAGAGGCTGCATAATCAAACACCAGTCTGAGTGGCTTCGTTTCCTGATTCTGCAAACACAAGGCATTCCTCCTTCCTTGGGGCAAGTCCAATCCCTGTCATTTTGGGTTCTGTTGGGAAGTTCCATATTGCTCAGCATTTTTGCAGATTCATGGCAGCCACCTGCTAGAGAATAATTTCTTTAGTGAATTATATTAATTATCATATTCTGATAAGAGTTTTTAAATATGATTTTTTTCCCCAAAGGCACGGGCATTGAAATTTGACTTCTTCCCCTGCTGGAAAATAGCTGGTGGCTTTGTTGAACCAGGCCCTTTATAAAACCACATTTAGTTGCTTTGGGTTGGGGAGTACTCTGCTGTCAGGTATCACTGGCCCTTGCCTACTTGGATCTGAGCTGCACTAACCAGAGGTGAACATGTTCTTGGGGAGCAGACATATGAATTGAGCCCACATGTTTCAGTTGTGCCAAAAAGAGACTATCAGCAACCACCCAATCAAAGGCTTCCCAGTAATTAGTAAGAGATGCTTACAGGCACTTGTGGACAAGTTTGGAAAGACACCTGTAACATTTCCAATGCTTTTTGATTCACAAGACACATCATCAAGAATGCTGTGAATCTTAGTCTAACACCTACAGCTGAGTGGACTCAGGCAAAGGACCTTACCCTTCCCCAACAATGAGTGGGCAACGTGATATTATTTCATAAGGCTCTTATGGGAACTGAATGAGATACTATATGCCACATGGCCACTTCTTTGGCCTATATAAGTGTTCTGTAAACTTTAATGATACAAGCATGATGACGGTTATAATGAAAGTAGATGGAGCAGGTTGTATTCACCTTATTTGAGGGACAGAGACATTGGAGGCTATTGTTTTGGCAAAGAGGTTATTGTTTTGCCAAAGTCCAAGAGTACAGATGTGAGGATACTAAATTCAGGTCAGGTTATCCATATTGTATGTCCTGTGCCCTTCCCTTGGGCTTCCTACTAGGTTCCAAACTGCGGGCATCAATATGCGAAGGAAGGGCCCTTACCCCTGACCTGTCCATAGGTGTCCCCTTTCCCTTACATCTTTGGAGGGTCATAGAAGATAAAGCTATGTCCCCCTTCTGCCTGAGCGGTCCTTTACTTACTGTCCTTTCCCAGCAGTTCCCAACTTACTTAATCTCTCATTAGAGAGCCACTATCTCTAGACTCATCTAGTCTTTAAACATCTACTTATAATTCAGTCTGTACTACAGCTTGCAGATAATGAGTCCTCTACATGGAGTGCCCATCCTCTTATTGCAGAGTTTTGTTTGTTTTCCCGTCCATTTGTTTCTGGTGGTTGTTGTTGATTTCAAGCTGCAGAAACTTCTGTGTCAGTCATTTGTTCAAGGCAACACCCATCCTTTAAGACAGAGTCTTGTACACCTTGTTTGTTCCCTCTAGAGCCCCTGGAGATCTGGGCATTCATTTCTTTCTTTTTTTTTTTTTTTAATTTTTTTTTAACGTTTATTTATTTTGGAGACAGAGAGAGACAGAGCATGAAGGGGGGAGGGTCAGAGAGAGAGGGAGACACAGAATCCGAAACAGGCTCCAGGCTCTGAGCTGTCAGCACAGAGCCCGACGCGGGGCTCGAACTCACGGACCGCGAGATCATGACCTGAGCCGAAGTCAGCCGCTTAACCGACTGAGCCACCCAGGCACCCCTGGGCATTCATTTCTAACCACAGGTTGGAGGGGGAAGTGTTGGGTTGGTGGAAAGACTCTAGATGAAATCTGGAAACTTCAAGACAGCAGCTCATCTTATGTTCTTATGGCCCATGCTTTTCTTCTGAGTTTGGGGATAGATAAGATGGGGAACTCCTTGTGGATGTTGGTACTGAAAGGGGGGAGATTCTGTCCAGGTAGGTTTGGGATGGAATGCTGAAATCCATAACTGAGACTAGCTGAGCTATTTGAATGACAATTGGCAGCTGAGTTCCTGAATTGCTCATCAGCTGGGGGTGGGGGGAGGGGAGGATGGGTGAGGACACCAAGGTCCTATGGACTGAAAGGAGTGGAACATGGAGTGTGGGGAGACCTTACAGATATCACACTGAACTGGACCTGTCCCCATCTCACCTGCTTGGCCTCCAAACTCACATACATCTCTAGCTTCTTGCCATAGTTAACCAGCCTTCCAAGTATACAACAGAGATTGCTAGGGCACTTTAAATATCTTCCCCATTATATCTATAGGGTGGCTTTCCTCTTGACTCCTAAAAAGGCATAAATGAATCTTTTTATTTGGAAGGGAAAGCCTGTTTACTGTAATTAGGTATTTAAAGACGCTCATTGTCGTCTTTGCTGGACCTAATACTCAGTGGTATCACAATGAGAGCTTTCAGCCTTGTCGCCTCCTCCCTTCACCCAGCATTACTCTGAGGATTCCTACTTGTATTTCTCCTCAGTCCTTAAGCCTCATGACCATACTCTTGACCTAATGAAGTCCCATTAGTTTCTCTCTGCAGAGGAAAAAATATATATATTTGTTCCAGTTAGAAAAGGTTAGGAAACAGTCAGGCCACCCAGCAGAGTGAATGCACACCTCACCCAGCTATGCAATTATCCAAAAATAACCCATTTCCATTTGCAAGAGTAGACTGCATTTAAATAAGCATTCTCTTCAAATAAACTTTCATTAAGTCAGATTTCTCTATAGTGTGCATGCTTAATGAATGTGTGTGCGGCCGTGTGAGGTGTATAACGTTTACCTCCATGCTTAGTTTTTGGAACATAAACGAAGCTGAACTGTAATGAGATAAGTGAACGCATTTGGCAGGGATACCATTGACTTAACAAAGGAACACTGAAATGTGCATCAAATGGGGGTTGCCAAGGTATTTGAGGTTCTGAAGAAACGGATGCTAGAATTTCATAGGATACTCTAGGTCCCCCCGCCCCCCACACACATCTTATTAGAAACTCTGAATCCAACATGCTCTCCCTGTGAAGACCCCTTTAGATTACACTTTCTTCTACCCACCTCATGGCATCATTGGAAAGTGATACGTGGCTGACAGGAAGCATGGCTACAGGTGCAAAATGCAAAATACTATTTTTCTAGTGTTTTCAGCCCAAATGAAATACCGGCATGGATCCTGTTCGAAAGCTACCAGGTGGTAGCATTTATTTTGGCTGAAACTCTGCATAGTTGCCAAAATCTGCTCTTCTGTGCATTACTCTTGTGCAGATTTGAGTCTGCCTGCTGTGGAGGAAGCAGATGATTCTGGGCTTAGCCCACGTGGGTGCCATTGAAATGGGAGGTCAGGCTAGCCTCTGCTGCTTCCTGGGGTGCTTTATTAGAAAATGATTTTTATTGTGTCCAAATGGAGCCAACTCCATGGGACATAGGTATGAGATGCCTAGATGAGAAGCTAGATCAGACTGACCACCTCTGTTGTTGTTTTTTTCAACCTATTGTACTCAAGTGTTTTACATTTTCAAAGGAATGAAGTTAGAAAAGCCAGGAAGCAGGATAGAGATAGACAGGGTAGATGTCAGCAGAAAACCTGGTTGTAGAGCCTATAAACTACCATAAAAAGATCAGAGTCAATTAAATTGATGCAATAGGAGACAGAAGAGACATGAGGGACTGCATTCTAAATCTGACCTTTTCTGTGGATGTGTTACTGGTTGAACTGTGTCCTCTGAAAATCCCTGTTTTGAAGTCCTCAGAATGTGACCTTATTTAGAGATAGTGTCTTTATGGAGATTATTAGGTGAAAATTAGATCTTTGGGGTGGGCCCTAACCCAGTATGACGGGTGTCCTTATAAGAAGGGGAAATTAGGACACAGACACATATCGTAGGAAGACCATGTGAGGACACAGAAGAAGACAGCCATCTATAAGCCAAGGAAAGAGGCCTGTAACAGATTCTCCCTCCCAGCCTTCAGAAGGACCCAGCCCTGCTGACGCCCTCATCTCAGATTTCCCGCCTCCAGACTGGGAGGAAACACATGTCAGTTGTGTAAGCCCCTGTTTGTGATACTTTATTGTAGCAGTCCTAGAAAACGAATGCAGAATGTAGGCTGGAAAGAGATCTTAGAAGAAAATCAGGTTGTGAGTTATGTGCAAGTCCTGGATATTTGTTCTCTAGCTAAGGGATCAGATTACAGAGAGTTGACGTAGAAAGAAGTTGACCTACGAGCTTTACTGTGGAGGCACTGGAGGCTCTGGAAATTCCAAGAGTAAGAACAAATGAGTCTCTAGCCAGAGTTATATATGTGAGTCACAGTTTTAGTTTCATGTAGATTTTTTTTAAAGAGGAGTGTTAGATTTACAGAAAAGTTGAGAGGAAGGTACAGGGATTTGCCATACACTTCCTGTCTCCACACATGTGTAGCCTCCCCGACTCTCAACATTTTCCAATGTAGTGGGGCATTTGTTCCCATTAGTGAACTTACATTGATACATCATGAGTACCCAAAGTCCATAGTTTATATTAGGATTCACTCTTGATATACATTCTATGAGATTGTACAAATGTATAATGACATATATCTGTCATTATGACATCATCAGAGTATTTTCACTGCCTTAAAATCCTCTGTGCTCCACTTGTCCACTCCCCACCCCCCCCCCCCGCAACTGCTGATCTCTTTACTGTCTCCATAGTTTTGACTTTTCCAGAATATCCTATAGTTGGAATCACACAGTATATGAGCTTCTCAAGTTGGCTTCCTTTTTCTTAGTGATATACATTTAAGTCTCCTCCATGTCTTCTCATGGATCGATAGCTCATTTCTTTTTAGCACTGAATAATACTTCGTTGTCTCAATGTACCACAGTTTATTTATCCATTTACCTACCGAAGGGCATCTTGGTTGCTTCCAAGTTTTGGCAATCATGAATAAAGCTGCTACAAACATCCATGTGCAGGTTTTTGTGTGGACGTAAGTTTTCAACTCTTTTGGATAAATACCAAGGACTATGGTTGCTGGGTTGTATGGTGAGAGCATGTTTAGTTTTGTGAGAAACCGCCAAACTATCTTGCAAATCATTCAGCATTTGGTATTGTCAGTGTTCCAGATTTTGTCCATTCTGATGGGTTGTCCTATAGATGTGTGTCAGTATTATAAACAAACACATATACAATGGGTACACATGTTCAATAAATGTTCTGTAGTGTATAGTAAATATCAGCTCCTCTCTGGCTCTTTTCCATCGCCTTGTACAGCAAGATATTTCCAGCTTCTCCAACATATCCCAGTAGGTGGTGGACATCCACAACTAAGCAAATGACTTGTTTAATTATCCACTCACTAATCATCATCCATACACATCTCTAAGAGTGCCTACTATGTATCACAGCTTCAGGATGCTGTTAGAATTTCCTTTCCTGTATGCCAGAGGACCTAAAATTTATTTTAAAAATAACATCCCCTACCCCCATTTTACTGTAAAGAAATATCATATGAACGTGGAAATTCCAAAGTGCTTATAAAGTCTTGGTGCATGTGGTTTGATCCCAGAGTGGTAGAGTCTACATTCTCAACTCAGCTCAAGGTAGCTCATCTATTTCTGGGGTTTTCTGAGTACCCTACAGGGGACACAGCATCCTCCACTCCACTAGTTTCCCTCACCTACCATAGCTTCTCTCAACAAACCTCTCCTTCTCCAGCCCTCTTTTCTCCCAATTAATTCTCCATGCCCAGTATTATACCTGGGTCTTTCTTGGAGGAGAGAAGACAGACGGAGCTTGGAGGGGCACTGCATGGGAGGGTCTGATACAAGGCAGACCAGAATTATTCAACATTCAATTATAAGCTGTAAAAACAAAGTTGTCTTGTTTGGTTAGAGGTGAGGTTCTGAAACCAGGCCCACTGCGCTTGCCCAGTACCCACTGGACTGTGCATTATTTCTCTCCCTCCCTCCCTCCCCTCTGGCCAGCCACAGGAGTTTCAGTGTTGCCTCAGGGCTCTAGAAAATAAAGGGATAGGGGCGCCTGGGTGGCGCAGTCGGTTAAGCGTCCGACTTCGGCCAGGTCACGATCTCACGGTCCGTGAGTTCGAGCCCCGCGTCAGGCTCTGGGCTGATGGCTCGGAGCCTGGAGCCTGTTTCCGATTCTGTGTCTCCCTCTCTCTCTGCCCCTCCCCCGTTCATGCTCTGTCTCTCTCTGTCCCAAAAATAAATAAAAAACGTTGAAAAAAAAAATTTAAAAAAAAAAAAAAAAAAGAAAATAAAGGGATAAAACCAAGGGTCTGCTAGTCTGCATTCTTAGAGCTTGATGAAATACTGCAGATGCATTTGCTGCCAAGTCCAGAAATTTGAGGGTTTTAAAAAAAGAGAACAAGGATGTGTCAATTTCCAGATGAAGGAAAAATAATTCCTAATGGTGGAAACACAGGCATCCATGGGTGAAAGATTAGGGAGTGAGGGCCAGACCATTTTTCTTCCATTTTGGAGGTGCTGTTTTTTGACCTTGAGGTGCCCCTCTTCTTGTCTAGGTTGCTGTTTTTGCCTTCCCAGGATGAGCTCTCCATCACCTGGCCCAGCCTTCAGGGCAAAGAGCTCTTCAAAAGCCCAATGAATCTTAATAAAAAATGGAAATGGCTTTTCCCCTTCATTTTAATTAACATTATGTCTACATTTCTGGGATAATGGATAATTAAGTGAGTTCCCTTGGCATTACAATGTTCTTGGAAATAATTTATGGTTTCGTTTCACTATGTGAAGGCTGTTTGGGTTGGTGCTGAAGTTCCATCATAAATATTTCTGAGGAGTATTTGCACGTCGGTGATTTGTATTCACATGGCTGTGATACTCATTCTGGGGAAGTGTCTTATGTAATATTTTCTTACAGGCAATGCTTCCATTCTTTGCTTGCTTTCTAGGCACAGAGTTGTTTTCAGAATGTTGCCCTCAGATAGGCCTTAGACAGACTCTCAGTGGACCTTCTCAAATTGGTCTGGGCTTAAGAATAATAAAGGTTGATATTTATTGAATGCCCACTAATATGTGTCAGGGACTGTGCTAAAACATTTTGCATGCATTGTCTATATTCTGTCTTCATAATAAACCACTGGGCTAAGTGCTATTATTGTCATCCCCAGCTAAAAAGAGGCGGGACTGGGATTTGAACCCACATAGTCCGTTTATATCACCCATGGTGCCAAATGAACTCTTTATGCCACCCTTATGGAAATATTTGCAGGTATAGAGATGTGTCAACCCTCTGCCTCCAAAGTGATATTCTCCAGGAGACTTTTTGTGATGAAGAAAATGTTCTGTTAGAACTCTCCAATACAGTGGCCACTAGCTATGAATGGCTATTGAGCCCATGAAATAAGGCTGCTGTGATTGTGGAACTGAATTTAAAATTTGGTAATCAGGGGCGCCTGGGTGGCTCGGTCGGTTAAGCATCCGACTTTGGCTCAGGTCATGATCTCGCGGTCCGTGAGTTCGAGCCCCGCTTCGGGCTCTGTGCTGACAGCTCAGAGCCTGGAGCCTGTTTCAGATTCTGTGTCTCCCTCTCTCTGACCCTCCCCCGTTCATGCTCTGTGTCTGTCTCAAAAATAAATAAACGTTAAATTTTTTTTTTTTAATTTAGTAATCAATTAACCTTAGCTTCAAAACTCCATGCAGTTGTCAGCTGCCATATTGGGACAGCACAGCTTTAGAGCAAATGGTCTGTTCTTATGCAATATTCTGATCCCCACCTATTGCTGCTGTAACAAATTATCCAAACTACAATGTTGAAAAAAAAACCGCAGAAATGTATTACTTCACAGTTCTGGAGGTCAGAATTCATAAAATGAAGGTATGGGTGGGGCTGTGTTCCTTCTGGAGGCTCTAGAGAATGTGTTTCCTTGCTTTTTCTAGCTTCTAGAGCCCACTTGGAATTCTTGGCTCGTGGTCCCTTCCTCTGTCTTCAAAGTCAACATCAGAGCAACTTCAAATTTCTCATTCTGAGTTTCCTGCCTGCTTCGTCTAAGGACCCTTGTAATTATATTGGTGTACCTGGATGATCCATGATAATCTCTTCATCCATGATAATCATAAGATCCTTAACTGAGGCACATATGTGAAGTGCCCCCTTTTTAAAATGTTTATTTTTGAGAGAGAGTATGCATGTGCGCATGTTTGTGTGAGTGAGGGAGGCTCAGAGAAAGGGACAGAGGATCTGAAGCAGGCTCTGTGCTGACAACAGACAGCCCGATGCAGTGCTTGAACTCACCATGAAATTATGACCTGAGCCAAAGTCAGAAGCCCAACTGACTGAGCCATCCAGTGGGACATTAACTGACTGAACCACCCTGGTACCTCAAAGTCTCTTTTTTATATAAGGAGACGTATTGACAGGTTCGGGGATTGGGACCAGGACATCTTGTGGGGGGGCATTCTTTAGCCTCCTCTATTACCTATATATTCTTGTGGGGACATCATTTGGAGGGTAAGGGCACAGGCTCTGAATTTGCACTGACCTGAGTACAGAGCCCCACTTTGTCACTTACCCCCTGTGTAACTTGGCTTTGAGCAGTTTACTTATTTTTTCCAAGTCTCCATGAACTTCTCTTTAAAAGGAGGATAATGCTGACATGAACCTGATGAGTTATAAAAATGAATTGAGATGATGGTAGATGTTTACCACAGAGGGGAACATTCTGAGGAAGCCCTCAGAGTGGTTTGATGCTACCTCTTTTACTTAGTTTTTGTTACTCTTTGGTGCAGTGCTACACCCTTACTTTCCTACTTTGCTCCTTTAAAAAAATTCCCCCGGGGGTCAAAGAAATACAGAGATGTTGAGAGTTATGGTCATAAGTAGTAACTCTTCCATCCAAAGTGCTTTTTAAAAGGTGCTTTTATTTCACTTAATCGTACAACCACCATGAGAAGTAGAAATGGTAGCATTCTCATTTTGCAGAGGAAACAAAGGCTTATGTTTCTCAAGTTCCTGGACAGCAGAGGTAGGACACAAATACTTACCTACTGGTCTGGAGACTGACGCCCTTTCCACCTTTTCATACCTGCCTTCTCTTCTGTGTTGAAGTAAAGGAGGAGGAGAGTGTGTGCATTTATACAAGATGTGGAAAGAGAAATCAAGAAAGTGGGGGGGAGTAGCAATAATGCACTGGTTGTGAGTTGCTGGTCCAGTCACTCATGGATTCTAAAGACCTGAATTATGTTTTAATGTTTATTTATTTACTTTGAAAGAGAGAGAGGGAGAAAGAGAGAGTGTGCATGAGCGAGTGCGTGCACAAGTTGGGGAGGGCAGAGAGAGAATCCCAAGCAGACTCCGTGCTCAGCACAGAGCCCATTGAGGGGCTCATTCTCTTGAGCTGTGAGATCATGACCTGAGCTGAATCAAGAGTTCAGATACTTAACCGACTGAGCCACCCAGGGGCCCCAAGATCTGAAATTTTATGTATTTTTTGGGATATCTTTGAGCCTCATAGGACTGTGAAGATGTAACTGAGAGTTCTCCTGTGCTTACCAGATATGTCCCACACCCAGCAGGAGAGGCTTTCCACCTGGTTTGTTCCCTTATCAGCTGGATCATAGGCGCTCCGACTGGTCTTCAACCTGATGGGTGTCACCTCCCTGCCAGCCTGCTCAATTATTCTGACAAAGTAGGCACACTGTCCTATGGGAACAAGGGCCATCTCACACTCTTGTCAATATAGGGCCTATATCCTGGAGCCCCTGATGGTCCCCTGTGTTGTGAGTGCAACCTTCACGTGGTCCTGTGTGTTGTGCAGTGTCTTAGCTTTCCAGGGCTGTGAGTATATGTGACTGGCAAATGATGTTGGTCTCATCTGTCCACTGTGGGGTACTGTGTGTTAGGCTTTTTCATAGTATTTAGGGCAGAGGAGCCCACTTTTACCAGCAGGGTGAATAGGAGGTGATCAGAACAAGTCTCCTGAATGTGAGTTGTAACTGCCCACTCATTCGCTTAAAACTCAAGCCTTCCCAGTGCCTCAGTTTTTCCATCTCAAAAATAGAGCTATTACTCATATGCATCTCCTAGGATTCATATGGAACTTAAACAAAATATAGGTTTCAATATCAGGCATATATGGCACTCAGCAGTTTTCTTCACTTATTCATTCATCATTCCCTTATTTAGCCATATTTATTAAATTAATCACTTGTTTGTAGAGATGAAAAACTCTTATCAGAGAAACCAGGCTCTCAATTTTGAGTTTAGCTGATCATGCTATCACTGACTCCCTGGACATGAAGTCAAGATATTTCAAATTTTTAAAAATAGTTATTTATTCTTTGAAAGAGAGAAGGAGAGAATATGAGCAGGGGAGGGGCAGAGAGGGGCTGAGTTGCCAGCACAGAGCCTGATGTGGGGCTCGAACTCACGCACCTCGAGATCACGACCTGAGCCGAAGTCGGATGCTTAACTGGCTGAGTCACCCAAGCACCTCTGAAATCAACATATTTTAATAAATTCAGGGTGAATTTGAAAATAAATCGCATGCCTACTTTTCAAGAAACGACAGTAATTTGGCTTTCTGTCCTCCCCTTTGCCCCTTGCACAGACTCCTCTGAGCCTAGTCCCTCTGATAGCGTCTCCCTCTAAACTGCTCAATTTATCTTGAATTTAAACTGCAAAAAGTTAAGACATATATAGTTGTTAAACTTCCAAATGTGAGCGTTCCTCACCCCTGCATTTCCAACCCAGCACAAAAGCATTTTCATTAGATGATCACCCAAGCTGTAGCTGGTGTTATACAATTCCATTTGGCACATAAAAATGTATTTCTTTCTGACTGCATTATATTACCCTACTTATTGTACCATTTATCACATTGTGTGGGGTCCAGGCTCTCTTTTATTGAAACTACAGGATCAGATATCCATGTATCCACATATTCCTACATCTCTGCAGGGACTTTTCTGGAGAGAGTTGCTTCTTATGGATGCTGACAAGTTAAGCAGTCTTCCTTCTCTGTTCCCCTGGGTTAAGTGTAGATTCCATTGAAAATATATCCATCCTATAAAAGGGATGCCCCTCCCCCCGAATAGGATGATGGGATTGCATTGCCCCAGCATTTAGCATTGAATGTAGAATAATAGTCATTTTGAGTCCCGGTACAAGAAGCTTCCAGGCCTGAGTTCAAATGCCAGCTCTTGTGCTTCCCCACCCTGTGACCTTGGGTCAGTTTTCTAACTTGCCTGAACTTTAGTCTTTTCCTATGCAAAGTAAATGGAGGTGAGACTAGTACCAAACACACATGCTATTGAAGTGAATTAATGAGTGAAAATGTGTACATGTTTGGACGAGCATTGGGTACCTTACAAGTATGTTAGCCAGCATTTTAATTTTCTTTTGTGGTTTGCTATCATCTTCTGGTTCCTTCTTGGTAAAGGGAAGGATAGAGAGCATGAAATTAATTCTATTCATTCAATTATTTGTTGGTTCATCCAACATTTATTAAATGCCTGTTATCTATCATGTATGATACTAGGCATTGGGATGCAAAGCGATAAAAATGAATAAGACGTAGCCTCAGCCCTCAAAATGCTGAGTTTACTACAAAGACAGACATGTAAACGTTCACAAGCAAAACAGGCTGAATCCTGTCCTAATTCCCATCCCTTTCTGTGATCTGATATGCTCTTGAAAGGCTGCAAGTTTTCTGGGATTCTGCTATTAAATTGCTTGACTACAGTTTTAACAGGCAGCTCCTGAGAAAGACCTCCAAACTTGAAGTCAACAGACCCAATTTCACTTTACATCCTTACCCTTGACCAAATCACTCGTTTGCTTTTCCTTTTAAACCGGGAGTTAGTTACGCTATCCACTCAGGGCACTACACAGAGCAGCATCTATTACATCCAGAAAGTACTTTGCAAACTCTAAAGTGACAATTCTTATGGGAGAAGCAGAACACCCTCTCTCAGTCCCACTTGGGAGAGGTGGAGAATGTGTGATTAAACAAGTTAGAACCCTGGTGGGTATTTCTGTCTCCTTCTGTTAAACTTGGGTTTGGCAACTTTTAAAAACCTTCTTCTTGATTCTAAAACTAGGTCCTAAGGGAACCTGTAAGACAAGCTGTCAAACAGTAACTGAAAAGTTAGATAAAGTTAAGGAAGCTAAGAGGTGGGTGCTTTTCTGATGCTTCTTGCCTAAAGATAGAGAAAGAGGGAGGGGGGCTGTGCATCCAAGTGGGTAAAATGAAATCATGCAAAGTTTTAATTTGTGTGGAAGCATGAGTCTTGACCGTAGCTCCATTCTCTAGATTCTGAACCTGCTTGGAAAGTAAATTTCTCAGTAGGGTCACTATTACTAGGGTTGGGAACAGCAGGGCATTTCTTCATTAGACAGTTGAGTGTGCACGGTACATGCAGTAGTAGCCTCCTGTCAGTCATTGTGACGACATTAAATGCCCATACATATTTCCAGATGTTCTCTAGAGATGGCATTGGCAAGCTTTTTCTGTAAGATCCAAGTAGCAAATATTTTGGGCTTTGTCTTTTATACGGTCTCTGTTGCAACAACTCAACTCTGCGTTGTATTGTGAAAGCAGCCATAGACATATCAGCAAATGGGTGTGGCTATGTTCCAATAAAAATTTGTTTATTAAAAAAAAACTGGTGGAAGGCTGAAATTGGCTTGTTGGAGGACTCCTGTTCTAGGGAATTGTGCTACCCCACTGAAATTACCTTTCCTATACGGAGGAAACTGGGCAGAGAAGTGGGCTAGTTGTCCTGGATAGCACTGATAGTCAAAAAAGACGGCTTCCTCTTGGAGAGAAGAAGGAAGTGAAAAAATGGAAGGCTTTGTTTTGACTGTCCCCTTGAATTATGGTTTTCCACAGAAACAAGACCAATATGTAGGGAGATAGATTGAAAATGAGGTATTGGCTTGTATGGCTACTGAGGCTGAGAAGTCCCATGATGTGACATCTGCAATCTGGAGATCCAGGCAAGCTGGTAGTTAATTCAGTCTGAGTCTGAAGGCCTGAGAACCATGGAAGTCAATGGTATAAATTACAATCCTAGGGCAGAAGATGAGATGTCCCAGCTCAAGCCGGCAGAAGAGAGAGGGCAAGTCCTTCCTTCCTCTGACTTTTGTTCGCTTCAGGCCCCCAAAGGATTGGATGATGCCATCACCTTCAGGGAGGGCCCTATTCTGGATCTACTGTTTCAAATGTGTAATTTCTTCTGGAACATCCTCGTAGACACACCCAGAAATAATGTTTAGCCAAATATCTGGGCGTCCCCTGATCCAGCCAAGTTGATACATAAAATTAGCTGTCATACTTCCTGTACTATTTTTTAAATTGAGGCCTTGTTTACATACAATAAACATATAACTTATAGTGAAATCTCAAAAATACAGTTCAGTGAGTTTAGACAAAAACATACTTGTGTGACCGTCATCTAAACCTATCTGTAGGGCATTTTCCTCCCCTCAAGAAGGTATCTCATGCCCCTGGACAATCTAGGGTGCCCAGACCTGAGGTAACCACTGTTCGGATTTCTATCTCTATATATTAGTTGTGCCTGTTTCTCTACCTCATAAATTGGCATTATATATAGTTCAAACATCTTTTTTGTGTCTTGTTTTGACTTTTTCATTAGATAAAAGATGGGTATCAACAATAATATAAGAAAAATTGATTATAAAAATCACCCTAATCCCATCACCTGAAGAGCACATCTGTTTACATCATGGTAAATTATCCTCCAGATCTGACCCATGTGTGCACATCTTTTAATATAATTATTTTCAGACTTTACACACCATTTCCCCTGATTTTTTATTTAATGATACACTAGACACATTTTCCTTGTTTCCATGGAATTGCCTTAATGATTGTTTAGTGGTTGTCTAAGATTCGAGCTGCTGATGTGTTCAACCTTACCAAAACCTCCCCATCATGGAGAGAGGTAGTGCATCTAGGTACATTCTAAGGAGGCTGACCCCCTGGTCCAAATCCTGGCTGTGTGACTTGGTTGCTCATGTATGAGGTAGGAATCACCACAGGACTTCATAGGGTTGTTTTTAGGATTAAATGAGTTTCTCTGTGTTGAATACGCAGAACAATGTGTGGCACATAGTAAGCACTATCATTATTGGGCATGTACATTGTTATCCAGTTTTTTATAGATTGCATTGTCACAGATATTTTAAGTCCTATGGCTTTTAGCTTTTACTAAATTCTTCCTAAGATAAATTCCCAGGAGAAAAGTTAGAGAGATGGGATCTACAATGGCCCTTGTGCTTTCTACCTTCGTATGTTCTCTTCCCAATGAATGTATCACTTGCTCCTCATATGTGATAATCCTTCTATACTTCTCACATCCTGTAAACGACCAGGTTCTCCCAATAATGTCTCCAATTTCTTGAATAAATCTATCGGCAATATATTCTCACTGCCACTCCCTTGGCCCAGGCTAACATTATCTCTCTTCTGAGTTACTGAAACCACCTCTCACTTCCCTTCCCCGCATTCAGGCCCATCTGCTCCTGCCAGTTCCCCATTGGCTGAAGACCACTCCTCACAATAGGCTTGTCTGATGGTATCACCTACCTGTAAAGGTCCTACCACCCTTAGGATTCTCCAAACTCCTTGAAATAGTTTTCAGGACCCTTGTTGATTTAGATCCACTTACGTTAATCAATCTTCACACCACATATAACCCACCCTCCTTCTCCATTCTTCTCTCTGTCTTTCAAATGAAGCATGTTTTTCTCATCTTCATGGACTTCCCTTTTCCTCCTACTAGGCAAACTGCTGCTCAGCCTTGAGATCTCAGCTTGGCTCTTAGCTCTGGGGGAAACCCATCCTGGACCTCCCAAGTCCATGTTGGGGGCCCCTTTTGCTGTCTTTGATAATCCTCTCTTCTCTTACTCATGCAACTTTTGTGACTACTTGTTCATTGTGTATTTTTGCATCAAGGTGGGACCCTGTCTTTTTCCCTCCTGAATTCCTCATACCTAGTCCAGTGCCTAGAACACAGTAGGCCCTCAGTACATGTTTGTTAAAATAGTAAATGAAGGGATTTATTGATTTCAGGAGAGCTGTACCAGCTTACCACCAATGTAGTACATGCAGGCTTGATAGCATTGGGTGTTGTTGCTTTAGGAATATTTTCATTAATTTAGTTAGTCCAAAATGATACCTCCAGATTATTTTTAATTTGCATTTCTTAATCTATTAATAAAAAATGAATATTTTTTCAAAGACAGGGACCAAAATTTAAGGAAGGAGAAGTCTGAGACTAAGCTTCAGATTAACCCTCCCTACTCCACTCACTTGCTCATTCATTCATTCATTCAACAAACTTACACAGTTGCAGGTTGCGTACTAGGTTCTTAGGATTCAGGTTGCCAATGAAATAACCTCCTTCCCATAGGGAAGTCAAAATCAAGAGAGGAACTCAGATATCAAATAAATAATAGCCAGAAAGAGTAATGGGGACCATAATGAAGAGATAGTCAATGTGTTGGGACTTTAAGACTTGAGAAGATTCTGGAATACCCCTATGTTGAGAGCAGAGCTTAACTCCAGGGGTTCTGTTATTTACCCATGAAGATAACAGGGCTCCATGGATGATCCCTCCATTTGCTTCATAGTCTCCCCAACTGTCTCTCCCTTGGATGAAATTCAGTCTTCTTAGCATGTCCATTGCTCAATTCCCAAATCTGGACATTATGTTTAATGATGCTCCTCTCTTGCCTGGCTGGCCATACTCATGGAACCCCATTTCACATTTGACTAGCTTCATATCAGTGTCTTAATGAGATGACAGTGTGAAATTGGTATTTGGCCTCATCTGGGAATGATGGGAGAGAAGGAATGGGAAGGGGTCAGAAAGTCAGGATGAAACAAGAGGAGTTAGTGATATTTCTCTTTGTAAACAAGACCTTGTAGTGACTGTACAAGGCCTTTCATTGGGAGAAAAGGGAGCAAGTGTGTATACCAGTGGCACAACCATCTTGGATTCTGGGACCTGGATCTAGTGAATATCAGAGGTATTCTCCAACACACACAGAAGCTTCTCAGTGAGAAGTTACCTGTGAGTTTATGCCCTAGGAGATGTCATGTAATCCTCTCTATAAATCAGTCAGCAGAACAGTTAGGTTTTGGAATTTGGGGTGGGTTCACCATGACCATACTTATCCGGGACAGGATGGCAGTGTATAAACCTGTCTCATATCCTCAAAGCCTTTATGATTTAGGTGGGGAGACAGGATATACAACAAAGAAAAAATAAAATGATAAATAATTATATGTGAACCCTGAAGCAGAAGAAGATATATAAGAAGTTTGTGGATGGGGTGGTAGAGAGTGGGGTCTTGGAGAGTGGGGTTTGACAAAATTGAGAGAATGGTGAGGACAGCTCAGGAGAGGGTTACACCACCAGCACAGGGGTGCACGTTGACTAAGACTGTGATGTTCAAGGTTCAATGAAGATAACTTCCTGAGGACATCTGATGGAGTATGCACACTGGCGAGAGCTGGTAAGCAACATTGGAAAGGAACATTATGCCAGGATTGTAGCACTCAAACTCAGGACTTAGATGTGCTGTGGTAGGACATTGACTTCATTGAAGGAATTGGGCAGGGACTACAGGAGGTAGCACTGGGCTCAACCCCAAGATGTCTTGACTCTGAGCATCTGAAGAGGACATTCTTTCTATCCCTGTCAGGAGGGTAGGAAAGGAGCCACACTGCCTTGGTGTGTAGTGTGAAACAATCTTGGGAAGATTGTTTGTGAACCCCTATTCCCAGGTGGAAATTTAACTGCTCAAAATATGACACCCAGTTTGACCACACTCTGGGACTACAACTCAGGTCTCTGATGTTTGCCAGAAACTCACTATTTGCCCCAGACAGGGAGATGAATTGACTGAGTCTGTCAGCTCTTCTGTTTACAATCTGGATTTTAATTTTATTAATTATTGTCACCATTAGAGACATTTAGTGCAACAAAAGCATTTTTTTAGAGAACAGTTGTTTCCCTCTGTAAGAGCAAACATAAACCTTATTTACCAAACTGCCAACTTCATCAGCGAGTGTGAGACACACATGTGTGCATGCACAAACACAAACCGAGCCTCCTGAGAGCTATCCTGTGAGAGTCAAATGCTTTTTGTTCCACCCCTTCCCAGATTATAAGAAAAACAAAAAATATAAAAGTATAAGAGGCCCCAGAAGCAGTTTAGATCTGTGAGTATCCCCCATCCCGTTCCACCCCCATGTGCAGCGTTTTCCTGTGCTCCAGGAAAATAGAACTCTTATTGAAGACATCTACCCATGCCCACCACACATGGCAGAGGGCTTACAGCCAACCTGATCTGCTTGCAGCTGATGCTCATGTGACAGACTAGCAGTCCATGCTAGCCAAAAGTTTCAGAGTCCTGGTGCACAAATCTTTCTCGCTCTGCCTCGCTCTGCCTCGCTCTGCCTCGCTCTGCCTCGCTCTGCCTCGCTCTCACACAACAAGAAGTAGGAAGGCATATCTGTGTAAGGAGGACTCATCAGAATCTCTAATTAAATACATGGCAGCTGGTGAATTAAAGCATTTGTCTTAGCTCTACCATCCTATAATACTTTATAATCCTGAGAGTCCAAAGTATGAATTAATTATAATTTTTAAGAACCCAGGGAGCCAGCAGTGTAGAGGAGGGAGGAGTGGAAAAGGAGAAGCTATGGATGATGACAATAGATGATTGTGAAGAAGGGACAGAGCTGTCATTGTTTTCATTTAGAAGCTACTTTTAGGAAGTTTACAAGCCTACTTATTTGTACATCTTTATGTGAGTGAGTATGTATGTATGCAATACATGTGCATATATTCAGGGTCAAGTCTTAAGCACTTACTATCGGGCACCGAACAGAATCAGTTGATCAGCACTATGGCATCGTCAGTAGTGGCAGTACAAGCAGTAGTATGTTACAGCTACTGAGAGCTTGTTATGTGCTCTCTGTAGGCTGAGCATTTTCCCCTACCATATCTTTTTTTTTTTTTTCAACGTTTTTTATTTATTTTTGGGACAGAGAGAGACAGAGCATGAACGGGGGAGGGGCAGAGAGAGAGGGAGACACAGAATCGGAAACAGGCTCCAGGCTCCGAGCCATCAGCCCAGAGCCTGACGCGGGGCTCGAACTCACGGACCGCGAGATCGTGACCTGGCTGAAGTCGGACGCTTAACCGACTGCGCCACCCAGGCGCCCCTCCCCTACCATATCTTAAGATGCATGACTGTACTGTCTACATAGTTAGTATCACTCTTTCACCAGTGAGAAGACAGAAGTTCAGAAAGTTGAAATTATCTTCTCAAAGTCTTGTACAGCTCACAGGTGTTGGAGCCAGTACTCACTCCCAGGCTGACCTGATCCCAGAACCTCTTCTCCGAACCACCAGGCCAGCCTTCCTAAATTGACTATATACCAGGCCCTTTGCTAGGCGCCAAGATTGTAGAATTTAATAATAATAATTCTTACCCATAAGGAAAGGAGCCTGCCATTGAAGCTAGCTGAGGTTTGCTGCTGTAACAGGTAAATCTCTACTTCTGAGGGGTTTGGTGCAGGGGAAGTTTATCTCTCTCTCATGTAACATGTGACCACACACATGGGATGAGTGTTCGGTTCTTTGCAGTTATTTATGACCCAGTCTCCTACCACTCTCTGGTTCTTCATCTTTACCATCAGGCTTCCAGGAACAGGAGGCCAAGAGTGTCATGCAGACTTTGTATCAGCTAGGTTGGGGAGTGACCAGCAGTCCTTCCGCTTCTTGCTCCATCTACCCTAACTTAGTCACATGGCCATGTCTAGCTGCAAGGGAGGTTGGAAATGGAGCCTAGTGTGTCCCCAGGAAGGAGGGAAGAATGAGGTGTATTTGGGAAAGGATTCTAAGGAGAAATTCCTGAATTTAAAAAATGTTTATTTTTGAGAGAGAAAAAACACACGTAGAGGAGGGGCAGAGAGAAAGAGGGAGAGAGAATCCTAAGCAGGGTCCATGCTCATCACAGAGACTGATGTGGAGCTTGGACCCACAAACTGAGATCTTTAACTGAAGCAGAAATCAAGAGTCAGACTCGTAACCTACTGAGTCACCCACACAGGCCCCTCCCCACCCTGCATTTTTTTTTAATGTCATAGGTGCAGAGAAAGATGGAACTGTATGAACAGCTTTGTTTTTTGTCTGCTTTTCCTCCAGAAGTAGCAAGCTGAGTCTTTAAAAAGATGATGAAAAGAAAAGAAAATGACCCATAATTCCCACAAGTGCAATACACATGCAGTGAAAAGAACAATGCCCCTGGTGGTGTTAGGGGTTTGGGTTCACAACTTGGCCCTACTGGGGGAAAACATTTCTTACCTTCCTATGCCTTGGCTCCCTCCTTGGTGAAATAGAGACAATAGCACCTGCAACATGGATGCTGCCTGAAAATGAGAGGCAGGAAGACCAGTGGAATTCCTGGCAAATGTCATATCCCAGAATCATCAGCACTATCTTGGGGCAGCAAAAGGGTCTTCCAAAGTCTCTAGTTGCTCTCGGCACCCTGTGTTACTTTTACGGAAGTATATGCTGGATCTTCTTTCAACTTCTCACATACTGAGTCACCTAGATGATGGAATAGTGCATGCTTAAATAGCTCACTGAACTATATAACCAACTATTTTTTTAATTCTCTATTGCCTTAAAAAATGGGGCTTGGCCCCGTTTTAAAAAGTGATCAGAATGTTCATAATTGTATTATTTTAACAGACATCGTTAAGTCATGGCTTCCCAGGAGGCACTGTTGTAAGACCTTTACATGTAGTATCTCTTCTGTCCTCACAAAAACCTGCAGTCAGGGTCCTATTATTATTATCCCCACTTGGATATCAGCCATGAATGTTGAGTTTTGGTCTATCTTGTTCACTGCTCTACTTGTAGCACCCAAGACCGCGCTTGACATGGAGCAAGTGCTCAGAAGTTTGTGGGATGGATGGTTAGCTCTCCCATTTCCAGGAACGATGTGGCTGGGAGAACTTATGTGACTTGCCCATAGATACATAGCAGTAAGTACTAGAGCTACATCCAAATCCAGGTATTTCTGTCCCCAGACTTCATTCTGCAGAGCAGAAAATATTAGCCAAGGCAGGGGTTGGACCTTAGATATTCAAAATGAAGTGATCTCACAACCCCATGACACATTTGATTGATCAAAATACCCGTTGCTTGATTTCTACTTACAGGGATTTCGTTCTCTAGAAATGGAGAGGTAAGAAAAATGATGATTTCCACTGTAGCCCAAATGGTGACTTTGAATAAGACCAGCAAGTCGACTGAGCCCACCATCTGGATTTTGTGAGGTTGTCTCTGGGAGTCAAAGGTTGTCAGGACTTTCAGGACAACCTTGACACAGCTCTGCCCTCCTGGAGCCTGTTTTCCTCCTATGTAAAGCGTGCAACTTGGAAGGGACGATTTCTGAACCCTTACAGCTGGTTATCGTGGACAAGTAATTTAAAATCTTGGGATCCCAGTCTCAGGGCCTATGAAATAGACCATGGGGCAAGACTGTTGTTGAAGAAATGGCATTGTGTATACTCTTGGCACAGAGCAGCTTTTCCATAAATGGGCAGCACTGTTACTATTCCTGTTCTAACCATCTGTAGTCCTTTCCTAAGTTCTTTAGAATATATTGGAGGAACAGAACCACAACTATATATACTTCACGCTTTGTAAACCTCAGGCTGTTCAGGTGTCCTGAGAGTCACATTCCCCCCATGGGCCCCCTCTGTATTAGGCTGATCTCACTTTTCTTTGTGCAGCTCAACCTGTGGGAAGTGCGTAGAAAGGCAGTATCCCAGCTTGAGTGTGGCCCTGCTGTACAGAGTATTCCCTCTGGCTCCTCCCTGCTGGCCCTAGGCAGTCCTCCTATTTTCACTTCTCACTGACTGGCCTCTGAGAGAAACTTAGCTTAACCATGTTTGTTTCTGTCTTTTCTTGTTTTGTCAACATGCCATTGAGAAGGAAATGCAAACCTGAGCCTTGATTAGACATCTCCCCTGGTACGGATTTACCCTGATTTTCAATTCAGTAGGTGCTGGGGCACAGGCTTCCTGCCACTGAATGATGCTGCAGCCAGTATGGAACTGGCCAGGGTCCTGAAAGCGACACAAAGGTGCAAGTGGTGTTCCCTTTCTGGGAAGGCCTTTCCCTCCCCCTCCACCCCAGTCTCTCCCACTACTTAGCTACTCAAGATCAGCCCTCCAAGCTGAAATGTAGGATCTTGGGAAAATGCCAAGGATCCTAGGGGATCCTACTCACCAGGAGGGAGTTCTGCTCTTGGAGAGAGCCTGGATCTGTGTGTGTGCACATGCATGCAGACACACAAACTTCCTGGGAGACAGGAATCAGGATTCTAGCATTGATCCACACACCAAGCTGTGTGACACTGGGTGAGCCATTTAACCTCTCTGAGCTTTATTACCTCATATATGGGTAAAATAAAACCATGGGGTCTTGACCAAATCTGTTTTCTGAACTGCACTTTTTCCTCATATATATGATCATTTGTAGTTAAGGGAATGAGCATTTGAAATACCATTCTTGACACCCCATTCTATATGTGGTCTTGAGCGTACAATTAAACATTTCTGGGCTTTGGTTTCTTTGTCTATAAAATGAGATCATTTTGTGGAGCCTTACATGAAAATGTACAGAAAACACTTAAGAAATAGTCCTTCTTCCCCTTCCTTTTTCTTTATTCTCTTTTCCCTCCTTCCCTTCCATCTTTGCCTTCACCTCCTCCTTCTCTTCCTCCTTCCCCTACTATCTCTCCTCCTTTTCCAACATCATTATCATCATTGCCATCATCTCACCATGAGGTCAAATTGAATTATGTCCCTGAAAGTGCTGTGTCATCTATAAAATGTTTGAAATACCGAAATAGCTATGCTATAGGTTAGGCTTACCTTAAGTGAAACTCAGTGTCAGTGTGTGTGTGTGTGTGTGTGTGTGTGTGTGTGTGTGTGTGTGTGTGTTCATCGTTTTAGATTTGCTCACTAGAGGAGTACGGCTGTCGGGCAGGTCAAATGCTGTGTGTCAAGGCATGTGGTGAGGGAAATGAGTTTGCCTGTGGATGGGGGATCCACCTGGAGGAGTTGGGCAGCCCATCAAGGGTGGGGGGGAGGCAAGCAGAACACCTCAATGATGGCTTAAGAAACTTACAAATAAAGCTGAGATTCCTAATGTTTAATTTCAAGTGACTGAACATTAACATTTAATTAACTCCTGACTGCTAAACCAATATTAAATCTCGGCAGAGGCTAGTGGCATCTCCTAAGTATTAGCAGCCAAGAGGCTACAATCCTATCATGGTGACACATAGCAAGATGGAAGTTCACACGTCACATAGGATCTCAGTGTTCACCTCCTCTGTGTGCCTTTAGGTATCTATCTGGTTCTTGGAAAGCCAATAGGAATCAAATACAAATTGATATACTTTGCTTCAAACTCCAGCTTTACCTCTCCCTAGTTGTACAACTATTGGCCAAGCTTCTCAAATTATCTGATCTCATTTTCTCACTTAGAGGATGGGAAAGGTAATCCCTACCTTGTTGTGTTTATACATCAGTGCCAATAGATATAAAACACCTAACAAAAGACCTAACCCGTTGTTAAGGACTTCATGTTTCTGTCCCACCACCCAAATTCCTGCGCTAAAACCCTAACCCTACAGTGTGGAATGGTACTACCTAGGAGGTGAGGATTTTAAGAGACAGTTAGGTCTAGATGAGATCGTCAACGTGGAGCCCTGATGATGGAGTTAGTATCCCTTGAGAAAAGAAAAAACTGTTAAAGGACCCTCTGCTCTCTGCCATTTAAAAGGAAATTAAAGACCCCTCTGCTCTTTGCCATGTGAGGACATATTAAGAAGACAGCCATCTGCAAATCAGGAAGCACATCCTCATTAGATACCAGATATGCTAGTACTTTGATATTAAGGCTTCCCAGCTTCCAGAACTGCAAGAGATAACTGTTTGTTGCTGAAACCACCTAATCTATGGTATTTTTGTTGTAACCCAAATTGATTGAGATATCCATAAATGCAAGATACGATTCTGCTTCAGTTTTATTTCCCTTACCCCCTCTCACTCACTATGCCCAATTATACTGAGCTTCTTACTTCTTATTAAGGACAAGATCTATTCTACCTTGTTGTTTTCAACGTGTTTTTCCTTAAGCTTGGAATTCTTTCCCCTAACCCCAACCCCTGGCCATTTCTGTTGTAAGTCTCAGCAGAAATTCCACTTCTTCAAGAAAGTTTCTCTGGCCTTCTACGTAGATCAGTTTCCCCCATGAGATATGCCCATATCTCCCTCATTAAATCTGACTTTAAGCCTAATAGATATATAGTCCCATCTTTCCATTCGGCTTATGTCCAAGGGAAAAGCATTTGCTTCCTTTCATTGCCTTCAAAAGCCATTAGAGTCTCACAGTCTTTCTTGCATCCTTTAATGAGTTAGTTGTTTGTTTACTCTGCAAGTGCCAGGTCTGACAACGGTCACCACTTGCATCAATAATCCCCTCCTTTTCAAAGACTTTGACAGTGCAGTTGGCTTTTCACATTTGCATAGGGGTGAGCAATACATTCTAAGTGATCATAGAAGGGTACTGGAATTTGGCTGAGTTTGTCAAGGGAAGAGTTTTATCTCTGAAGGTGTGGTTGGGCTTTAGTGAGCTGTTCTGGATGGTCATAATCTGCCCATAGGCTGTGATCAGGAACAGTGATTTCCAACATCACGGGACCCACCAGCATCTGGAACAGGATTTTATTTTATTTTATTTTATTTTATTTTATTTATTTATTTTAATGTTTATTTATTTTTGAGACAGAGGGAGACAGCACGTGAATGGGGGAGGGGCAGAGAGAGAGGGAGACACAGAATCAGAAACAGTCTCCAGGCTCCGCGCTGTCAGCACAGAACCTGATGCGGGGCTTGAACCCATGAACCGTGAGATCATGACCTGAGCTGAAGCCGGACGCTTAACTGACCGAGCCACCCAGGAGCCCCGAGGAACAGGATTTTAAAATGCAAAGCTTTGGGGTGCCTGGATGGCTCAGTCAGTTGAGTGTTTCAACTCTTGATCTTGGCTTAGGTCATGATCTCATGGTTGTGGGATTGAACCCCTGCTTGGGATTCTCTCTCTCTCTCTCTCTCTCTCTCTCTCTCTCTCTCTCTCTCTCTCAATCCCCTATTCTCTCTCTTACCCCCTCTCAAAAGAAATAAACTTTATTTTAAAAAATAAACTAAAAATGTAAAGCTTTGGATCTATAAGGAAGTGGATACAGCCCACATGGAGTAGATTTCAGGACATGGAAGATGCAGACTTGCTGGGGAAAGGTTTCCCCTTTCCCCACAAGTAAAATCAGGGTTGGGTTTGTCAATCTAGCATCAGTAACTTCATCAGTCCACACTGATTGAGTGTCCACTCTGGACAGTGGATATGTGATGTAATCACTGGTCTACTTTGGGGTCAGAGACAAGAAGAGAAGCGGTGGCAGTTTCAAAAAATGAGCTGGGATGAGGCTGGAGAGGCAGATCCTAGGGGTGAGGCAGGGCTGTAGCAGGTGGTGTCTCCATATCCTGAGGAGGCAGAGGAGTATGACAACGTCATTGACCTTTCATGAGCACTAATTGTGTTCTACCTACTACACTGAGGGTTTATGATATAGCTGAGTCTCCAAGCACTTATTTGGTACTCTTACTCTACATGGGAGGCACTAATATTAACCCCATTTTACAGATGAGCAAACTGAGGCACAGAGAGGTTAAATAGTTTATTTATGGTCATCTACCTAGTAAGAGATGATGCCAAGATTCAAACCTAGTTGTTTGACTCCAGGCCTCATATGCTCTACATCTGTTATCTTTTGTTTCTTGTTTCCAGATTAATCTCCATATGGCCCTCTCATCATTCCTCAATTCATCATCATTCATTCATCAATTATTCACCCCTTCAGCAAATAGGTACTGACCATGTACTATATGTCCATGCCCAAGGTCTCTACCCTTCTAGGTGATACAATTAAACACATACATATGTAAAATAATTCGAAAAGATTACAGAATCTAGTAGCTGCCATAAAGAAAATTAAACCAGATTTTGTGACAAAGAACCATTGAGGGGGATTGTGGGGTCACCTTTATTTAGGGAGGTCGGGGTGGGGAACTCCTACAGTGATGACATTTATACCAAAACCTGTAGGGTAACAGGAGGCATTTATGCAAAAAGCCTATGAAAGAACATTCTCATTTCCCCATTTCTCTTTATTTGCTTTTGGGTTTCTGGGGGTAAAAACTGTATGTTGGGCTTTCATCAATGGTGTAGACTTTCAGGACATATTTGGGGCAGGCAGTCTCAGAAACATGCCTGTGTACATCCAGATCTTGGGATCTTCTTGTGAGTGCTCCTTAGAAGGTACTGTCTGCTGCTCCAGTTATACTCTTCCTATAACTGAGGATCTATTTCCTTGTTGTCTCGGTCATATTTGGCTTCCAAACCCCTATCTAGTCGGCTCCCCAGGGTGGCTCAACTCTGGGTCGTTGGGGACCAATTATGAAGCTGTCCTTTTGCCTTATTCACTGCTGAGCACAGCCATACGCTGACGCAGAAAATCCTAAATCCAATTAAGTGTTATTTGCTTGAAATATTTGAAAGAGCTAGCTTGGCCCATCTTCAAATATTTTGTTAGCTAATCAAAGCCAGATTGCGGTCAGAGGCCATATCTAAATTTATTAGGAAAATTAATAGACCATTTAGATTTTATTGGAATTAAGCTAAAATACGATAAGCAGTCACACCAGCAGATAGTCATTAATTATTACACTGACCTGTATGATGGGCTCATAATGAAATATTGACTTCTAGGTAAGTCATGAGGCCTCAGGACAAGCTCTAGAAGGGCGTCCTCACTCCATCTGCTTGAGGTTAATTAGATGGGACACAATAGAAGAGGCTTCCAGTAAATACACACTGTTCATTGTTTCAAGCAGCATTTATTGTTCATCTACTGTGTGCAATGTCCCAGGAATGTACAGAACAGACAGTCTGAGTTTGAATACTGGTTCCATTACTTCATAGCTGTGTGATTTGGGATATTTACTTCACTTCTGTGAATCTCCATTTCCTCATCTGAAAACAGGGATAACTGTGACTATGAGGGTTGATGTGAGAAGTCACGGAAATGATGATGTCCCTGTATATAGATTGTGCTGTGATTATGGTTATCTTTAGTAATATTGCAAAAATGCAGCTTTTGCCCTCAGATAGTTTAAAGAACAACTTATGATACAGCTGACCCTCCAAGCACAGTTGATTTCTTTCCACTGTGTGCCACGTACGTGTTACCTAGGGTCAGAGAAGACTTTGATGAGAAGGTGTTTGAGCTCCATTTTAAAGGATGAAAGGGTTTGTTTCCCTGGTATCCCAGGGATATGTGGCATTTCCAGGTAGACATAGCATAGGCAAAAGCATGGAGGCTTGAACAAGCTGGAAATTAATGGAACTTTACATAGTTTGGCATTATAAGGCAGGGGCAACACCATTAGATTATTATTAGGATAGTAAATATTGGAAGTTGGTATCAAATCACTTACCTTTATGCTTTTTTCCATGAAATGTGCATGTATCAAATAGCATTTATGAAGATGACTTTTCTGTTTCCTTTTCTACTTTGGCTGGATGTTTTGTTTTGCCCAATGGAGCCAAAGTAAACTCTTAAGTTTTTCCAGAGTCAAAATCATGATCAAGGTGTCTGACCTATGAGGTTTCTCCTGGTACCTGCTCTGTATTGGCATGGGATAAAATACTTCCTGGTGCACATGTGGTTGTGACCTGGAGTTTCACTTCACTGCCTGAGTCAGACAGACCTGGATTCAACTTCAGATGCTACTTACTTTCTGTGGGAATTAAGGTGAGCCTCCCTGAACCTCATATTCTCCATCTGCAAAAGGGAGGTTTCCAACAGCTACAGCATTGGGCTATGGACAGGATCATTGAAAAAAAAATCAAACAATATATATATAGCTCTTAGTATAAGCTCTCAGTATATTTACATATTCAACAAATGTTAGTTCCCAGAATAAAATGTGGTATGTTTAATTTTTTAAAATTAATTAAAAAAATAAGTAGGGGGAGTGTAGCTATATATGGGTGTTCTGTTTCATGTACTAAATATACATCTGGCTTCAGAAAATGAATATGCATTTCTCCAAAGATGTATATGCATGTCCCATTTCTTCTATTAAGTATATATGCCTGTTATATGTATATAATTTTATAAATATATAAGCTTAAGTATATAGATACCTATCTTACTTGTACACTGAGAGAAATACATAAGTAGAGGCCGTAGATATAGGAAGCTGTGGAATATGCCAGGTGATGGCCACACATGATGATCTGGTATAATGAATCCAACAGTGTGTTACTTGATTTTGGATTAGTCAAAAGTGCTGGGGGGCACTTGATCACAGACTCCATCTCATTTCTCCTGGATAACGGTGTTCACTATGATGGGTAGTGAACAAAGCAAAAGGAAGTGAAGAGAAAACTGGGGCAGGACCATGACTTGAAGGACATGGTGGAGGGAGGTGGGGGCTTGTGCCTTTATGTTGTGAAGGCTGCACCATCATCTTCCATATGCCCCGGAGCTGTGGTCAGGGTACAGGGCAGCCAGGGGCAGGGGGTGGAGGTTGTTGGGCAGTGGCAAGAGCTCCAGGGAGTAAAAAAAGTGGCCATCTGCCCTGGCCAACAGCTTGTGGGAAGTGTGGAGAAATGGGTGTGACCCCAGTGACTCAGGGCTTGACAGTGGCATATTACCTAGTTTCAGGGTGACTTTGCAGACACAGTGAAGGAGGGAAAAAATCAATTCTATTACTACTGCATTGTTGTTATTACAGACTGGAGTGACCAAGGTTTCTGTTCTCACCTGGGGCTCCTTGAATAGCAAATCAGGGCCTCATGGTGACCCAAGCAAGGAGGAGTTCCTGCCACTGTTGTTTTTTCTGGTTGATGCTGTTGAGTTCCTTTCTCAAGACAAAAGTAGAGACAAGCCTCTCTGCTTGAATGTATTAAAGAGCAAGGGAAGGAAACACCAGGAGGAAATGAGCTGTTGTTGAAAGACACCTTGCCACATGAGGACAGGAGGACAAATGGAGTCTACCCTGTTATATTTGGTATAGAGTCACTGAGAGTCTCTAGGAGGGAGACTTAAATGCATGGGTGAGACAGACAGTGAGGATATTCCACACGAGGAACTCTCTGATCACGGGATTGCTGATTTTGATAAAGACACAAATGAGTTAAAAATAGTCTGGTCCAGAGCGTGGACGGAAGCAGGCCTCCAGGTTCCTGGGCGCATGTGTGATAGAAATGCAGTGGGGCATTTTAATTAGATCCCTTTACCAGAACTCCTGACCTTCTGTGTAGCACATTAATGTATTTTACTAATTATAAATGCAATTAAAAAGTACTGAAATAAAATTAGGCTGATCTATCTAATTTACATTAAGCACTTTCAAATTATGCAGATTTTAAAGTCTCTCTCTCTCTGTCTCTCTTTTTTTCAATTTGGGTTTCAGGGTAAAATTGTCTGCATTAAAACAGCTGGAAAACAACCTTGTAGGAAAACAAATTTCTTTTCTGTGATTATTCTCAGTGTGTGAGTTAATTTTCAAGGCAGTAATATACTTAGCTGGCATCGAGCAGTGACTCATAAAGCAGAAGACATATGCATCTGGATGCAAGCATGGGAACACAGGTCCATGGGGGGATTGAGTGTGGTGTGGTTACTTTGGGGAATGAGGTTGAAAGGCTAACTAGGCAAAAAAATACTGACGTGATGGCCGCTAAACAGTTGAGATTTACAAAGAGTGAGATGTAATGGCAGGCATAATGTGCAGTTGATAGAGATGAACCATCTGGTGAGTTTATCCAACAACACAGGATTTTTTTTGCTCCTCTATGCTGACAGGCGAAGAGAGTGATCTGAGTGATGAAATTATTGCCTAGCATTATTAAAAATCAGGACATTCAATTTTGCTGGCTATGGAAGTTAGGTATGCAGAGCAGCTATATATTAGGTGGGGAAATGGAGCATAAAGGCTACAGTTGGACACTCTCTCCTCAGCCGCTGGTCGTGTATGCTTTTCTGCTGGAGCTGAGGAGAGAACCACTGTTCAGCATGGGTCTGCTGGAGGCTGCATTGGCCCAAGGAGGAGACCTTGACAGGGCCTCTTTACAGATTAAATCTGATCCGCAGGCTCCCTGGAAGCAGAGGTGTAATAAGCTCTTCTCCTGAGTTGCATATAAGCTCCTTAAAACGTTCCTGGCATGATATAACTCCCCTTTGCATGGTGTGCTCAATTTTATTTGCAGCCCAAACTTTGTCCTTTGAGCTCCCCATCAAAAGGAGGCCTAAAATAATCCCCCAAATTGGAGCTGTTGAGTTTGAGCAGGGAGAAGATTTCGAAAATCCTTTCTCCTCCCCAGCCCCCTTTTTTGACTCTAAAGAAGCCTTTCTACTCAGAGCCAGGGAACCAGTTTTGCTTACTCTGACAGGGAAGCCAAAGTGAGTTCCAATTTCCCATCATCTTTCCCAAAAGATGGTTGATTGTTGGACACTCAGACAGGTGCAGGAGATGAGTCTCCTTGTGTTTGGAAATCTCCCACTTTTACTACTTCCAGGGTAAAGTTATTCTCTGCCCCTCTATCCTTCAAGCCTCTGCCACTGTAAATTCATGCAGCAAGCAGTGCGATGGTGCTACTTGTAAATTCGTGGAAAGAAGGTATTAAGATCTTTCTCTCTAGGAGGAGCATGTCTAGACCAATGTGGATGACCAGATGCTAAATCAGAGGTAGATAGATTTTAGGGTTTTCTCTTCTCTGAGGACCCAGTCAATGGCTAGAATCAACTGTATGGGAATATAGCCAGTTTCCTCCCACCAAAAACTGAAAGAAATAACTTACCCCCCAGTCTTTCATTTCAATTCCATAGTACCCCTCGGCCACCTTGGCGTCAAGCAAAACTCCCATCGCCCTTTTCTTGGTTCCAGACTTTGTCCTTCTCTGACAAACACAGCTTCATGGGATCCTTTGTCCTATGTTATTCCCACCAGCTGTGGGGCCTTTAGTAAGTTTCTGAATTTCTCGCAGCTTCTGTTTTGGATAACAACACGTTGCAGTGAGCATTACAATGTCATGAACACGAGGCACAAGCGTCATGCCCAGCATTCATTCTCTCGCTTATCACATGATTATGGAGGTTCTCCCTGTGCCAGGCGCTGCTCAGCCCTGATGTATTATGGTTAATGAGTGCCCATCATGCCTTGGACATGGATGGTGGGCAGTGATTAAACATTTGATGAAATGGAACTGAATTAGTAAAGTGATAAAATTCTCCAAAGCTGTAGAGCTTCTACTGACACCATGTCAGATGCAGTATGAGTATTTCAAATTGAATAGCATGGGTTATTTGCCTCCTGGATGCTTGCCTCTCTAGGACTTCAGGTTCCACTATGATTACATTGCTTCAGTTACATGTGTAAGACTTCAAAAACGATTGTCATTTCCTCTCTTCTGCCTCACCTCTTATAATTCCCACCAGTAATCAAACTTCCATGCTTTTCATATGCTGCTCTCTGTCTGGAGTGATCTTGTTTATCCCAACTCACATAACTCATGTCCTTTCCTACTTGCCAAACTCCTGCTCATCCTTAAAAACCCAGCTCAGAAGTTTGTTCTGGTAAGTCCTATTCTCAGTACTTACAGATGACCTGCTCCATCCATTCTCCCAGTGGTCATATTATCCAAGTACATGTCTCTTTCTCTGTCTAGACTGATAGCTTCTTGAAGTCAAGGTCCTATGTCCAATTCATGTTCGTATTCTTCATGACGACCATATTGTCTGGAATTGAGTAATTGCTCAATAAATGCCAGTTGAGTGAAGAAATAAATGCATGAATTAATGTATGGTTGGATAGATGCATGTAGAGAGAGAAAGAGGTAAACATTTACATATGAATGGATGAATGGTTAGACGGATGTATGGACAGACAAATGAATTAATACACAAGTGAATGTATAGTCCTGGTTTAATGGTAGTAATGACAGTCTTTAAAGTCTGTAATCCCAAATGGCTTTGATTAGTGAAATAATAAAGCAGGGCTGTCCTGTTCATTGCTAAGGTTTGGACCCTGAGGGCAGGAAGTCTCCAGGGTATTTCATGAGTTAATAAATCTGAGGACAGATGAATATGTTCATATGTGCTGTGGACTCTAGGTATGAATTGCACTCCATCTGGTCAAGGGGGAGCTTGCCCTCTGTGGGCTGTATTGCCCCTTCCCATCCTGCTCTGCCCTTCCTTCCCTCCGTGTGTGCTGTGATAGCCAAGTCCTAATTAATTATGGTGGCCTTCCAGCAAGCTGGGCCTCGACACCAGGGTTTTCTCTGCAGCCACGGCTGCTGCTGCCCTAGCTTCTTGCCAAGCTCGCCCCCCGCACCGCCCCCCCCCAGACAAACATACTTAGCAGGTGTTTTCCTCACATTAATAATCAGAATTGACACATTCTAAATGAGGGCCTCCTTGTTGTGCAGGGCAGCTCTGATGGATATGTGGGGGAGTTGACGGCCCCTGAGAAATGTTTTTGCCATTACCAGCATTTCTCTGACAGGTTTTTAATAGTCCCACTAAAACTGCAGTATATTGGAAAATTTTGTAGACGAAGTGCAAAGGGCTGCTATGACTTGGAGGCTCTGGTCTGGAAAAATACTGTTAGAGGAACATGGAGTTCCTTGAATAAGGGTGCTCTTAGAAGAACCTGCAATGGTGTTGGGTTGGGCTGAAAGCTGGGGAGTGGGCAATTTGGCCAAGGGTCTTTGCGGAAACCTGGGCTGCCAGTCGCACTAAGTAGTGACTCTTGTGAGCTGTGGGATGAAGGACAACTGAGGCCATGGAATACAGCCTGGATTTAAACACTGGATTAGAGAGGGTCAAACAGGATGGGTTCATTCACTCACTCATTGTTGCATAAATTTTTTTAATAATCACTTATTTACCTCCAAGTCATGTGTCCCAAATAGAAGTGAGACTCTGAAAGTTCAAAATTATATTAACTAATTTATGGCCTCAAGCTGTTTAGGCAGATTTGAAGCCTGAGCCTCAGTTTCCTTGTCTCCAACATGAAGCTACTAATGCCTGTTTTTTTAGAATTTTATATGAGGGTTAGAGATCAAATGAATTAGACTCTTTGTAGGTCACGGTCCCTGCCAGAAACAGCTGACATGTACTAATGGGAAAATTGTGGTGAGTTTAGTATAGGATTGCTTATCAGAGGTGGGCAGGGCTAACAGAACAGAAGGTACAGCATCTTGGGGCTAGCAGCAGTAGAAAGCTCTTACCACTCCTTGGCCTCAAGGGGTCAGGGGGCTGTAGGACAGGCATTGGGCATTTGGGCATGAGCTGAAGTAAAGGGTCAGGTCATTGCCAACCTGCCTTCTAGTGGAGAGGCAGTCCAGAGAACAAATACTCTGATCCTTTTTTCTCACCCTCTGCTATCTTGGTGATGTGTCCCTTTGGCCAGACTCCAGAGGAGACCCATTGATACAGTCCATAAAGTTTAACCTTCCAGGGCACAGAGCAGGGTGAAGAGTATCCCCTCGGTGACATATGGGGAAGATCCATCCACAGCTAAACTCTTGGCAAGTCAGTTAATGGTCATTACTATGGGTATAAGGCACTAACGTCCCCATGGGGGATGTCCCCAAGGGTGTGACTGTTGTTAGTATTTCCAGCCTTATTATTTGCTAGCAGACTTGCTTCCTCCATTTTCTCACGTGCTTTCATTTTATCTCATTCTTCATGGACCACCAGAGAGAGGCCAACAGGTGGCAAGTCTGCTTTGCTTTCCAAGGGTTAAAATCAGGCCCTGAGAGTGAAATCAGCTATCCATAGTTCCTTAGGAAATCGGGTCCTTTCCAGGGACTGTAGTCAGTGGCAAAGACAGGATCTGAAAGATGAACAAACCTGATGATGCCCCAGGATAAGCTTTCCTAATTATTGATGGCAGCACCTGGATCACTGATGCCCTTTGGCTGGCTCACCTGTCAAGGAGCTGTCACTTAGGGACCCTCCTTACTTCTCAGCCCACCGACCCTCCAAAAGGCTCTATTTAAGCCTCTTGGGGCAAAGCAGTGAGCCTTTCCCACTGGAGAGGCAGGATCCCAAGGAAGAGACAGGATACCTGATAGAGAAGTGTATTTGCCAGGCCTCAGACAGAAGCTAGAGTTGCCCCCACAGCCCCACCAGCAACAAGTAACCCTGGCCTGGTGTGAAAGTTAGGTACCCAAGATTTGGTGTGAGCCCAGATGGCTCTTTCATTCATTTACTGGGTAACTTGTGCATGATGACTTAAACTCTCTGAGCCTCCTTTCTTTCCCATGAGATGCAGAGAGAGACAGAACTGACTTACGTTAATGTCCTGAGTTTTGAGATTGTTGTGGCCATTTGCTCCTTTCCCCTTCTTGGGCCTGCGGACTTCAGTTTCGTTTTCTCCCATCCTCAGTTTGGAGTTCCAATCACCCCAGCATCTCTTCCAGCACTTCTTTTGCCATTCTGCGGTGTCATGGGAAGGCCACGGGGCCAGGACCCCATGGGAGCTGGCACCCTTCCGGGTCATCTTTAGAAGCTGCCTGGATGAGAAAGATGGAGCTGGGTTTCTGGGCTAATTTCACTTGTTATTGAAATGGGTCATTACTGAGCACATTTGCACCATCAGAGAATCATTTGGGTGAAAACCAGTTTGCTAGTAGGACTCCTTGTCGTCTTTTTAAAAACTTCATTGTGTAGGTATATAAATGGGGACGGGGGCTGGGGGGAAGGAGCTGGGAGTCTAGAACAGTGCTTTTCAAACTTTAACAGGAATAGGTATCACCTGGGGATCTTGTTCTAGTGCAAGGCTAATTTAGTTGGTATGGAGAAGGACTGGAAATTCTGAATTTCTGATAACCTCCAAGGTGATGCCAGTGTTGCTGATCTGGACCATACTTTGAGGAGCTAGACCACTCAACACTTCTGGGAGTTACATTTGGTTGACACAGCACAGCCGATAAGGAGAACATTTTACATTGTAAACCTTATATATGGATTGTATATCTGGAGTCTTCCAGTTCTTTCAGTATCTTTCTTCTTTCTTGCTGTAACTCCTGAATACCTATCAGACTTGCTAGTTCTACAGCTGTGTCGTCACTGAGTTGGGTCCCTCTCAAAGTTCATATGTCAAAATCCTAGCCCCCAGTACCTGAGGATGTGACTGTATTTGGTAATGATATCTTTAAAGAGGTAATTAAGTTGAAATGCAGTCTTTGGGGTGGGCCCTAATCCAGTCCTAGAACTCCTGAACAGCTATGCTACTCTGCCTTCCATAATCCAACCTCAGAAACAGGGTCTATATCAAATACACTCAGGTTTCCATCCCCCTTGTTACTGAAGACTTCATAGTTAGCTGTTTAATATTGAGCTTCACCCCTGGGATCTCCCCAAGTCATGGGTATCTGTAAAAAAAGGCAGCGGTCACAAAGAATCACGTTGCCCTAGACTCAGAGTCTTTCCTCCTTAAAAATAATGGGGCGCCTGGGTGGCTCAGTCGGTTAAGTGTCCGACTTCAGCTCAGGTCATGATCTCGCGGTTTGTGAGTTCAAGCCCTGCATCAGGCTCTGTGCTGACAGCTCGGAGCCTGGAGCCTGGAGCCTGCTTTGGATTCTGTGTCTCACTCTCTGACCCTCCCTGCTCATGCTCTGTCTCTCTCTGTCTCAAAAATAAATAAAACATTAAAATAATAATAATAATAATAATAATAATAATAATAATGTTTTAAAGGCATAAATGACACTCAGAAAACTGCATGTTTACAGTGTAAAATTTGGTAAGTGTTTACATTTGCATATGCCTGTAAAACCATCATCACAACCAAGGACAATGAAAATATCCATCACTCCCAAGGGTTTTCTCCTGCCTCTTTACAGTTTCAGATTCCACTGCTATTTCCAACCTCCTCAGGCAACTATGGATCTGCTTTCTGATTTGTAGAATGATTTGCATTTTATAGAATTTTATGTACATGGAATCCTATGGTATATACTGTTTTGAAAACATTGAGATATAATTGACATACTACAGTATTCACCAATTATTCCTGTAGGGTGCAATGATTTTTTAGTAAACTTACAGAGTTATGCAGACATCACCATAGTGCAGTTCAGATTTGTCCATCACCCCAGAATATCCTGCTTGGAATCAGCCTCCTGGTCTCCCACCTCCAGCTCCAGGCAATTCCTGAAGCTCCAGGGGAAATAATGGTCTGTTTTCTGTCTCTATAACTTTGCCTTTTCTGGGTGTTTTACACAAATTGAATAAAAAGTATGTTGTATTTTGCATCTGACTTTTTCTACTTACTGCAATGGTTTTTGGGTTCACCCATGTGATTGCATGTGGCAATATTTCATTCTTTTAATTGTTGAGTAGTATTGTACTATATGGCTGTCCCACATTAATTTATCCATTCATCAATTGATCGACACTTGGTTTGTTTCCAGCTTGGAAGTATTACAAACATGCTGATGTGGACATTTGTATGCAAGTCTTTGGACATATGCTTTCCTTTCTCTTGGGTAAATATCTAGAATTGGAAAGTGTGGATCATTTGTAGGTAAATGTTTGAACTTTCTAAGAAACTGCTGAACTATTTTCCAACATGGTATACCGTTTACATGTCTACTAGCCTTGTATGGGAGTTCTAGTTCCTCACATCCTCATGGACATTTGGTATGAGTAGTCTTTTATTTTGGGAATTCTAATAGGTGTGTAGTGATATCTCATTGTGGTTTTTTTTTTTTTTCATTTCCATAATCAGTGATGCTGAGCATCTTTCACTTATTTATCATCTGTATATTGTCTTTGGTGAAGTTTCTGTTCAGATATTTTGCCCATTTTTTATTTGGGTTATTTTATTGAGATATTTTAGTTTTAAAATATTCATAACATAAAATTTGCCATTTTAATCATTTTACAACCTACAGTGCATTGGTATTGTTCATTGTTGTACAACCATCCCCACTATGGTTCCAGAACTTTTTCATCACCCAAAGCTCGGTACCCAGTAAGCAGTTAATCCTATTTCTTTCTCCCCACCAGGCCCTAACAACCACTGATCTGCTTTCTGTTGCTATGTGACCTGTCCATACAATGGAATATTATTCACCCATTAAAAAGGGAGCAAATACTGACACATTCTACAATATGGATGAACCTTGAACACACTAAGCTAAGTCAAAGAAGCCAGACCTAAAAAGTCACAGGTTATAGGATTCCGTTTATATTAAATTTCAAAATAGACAAATCTAATTATTGAATTGGAAGTGTTCTTTATATAATATTGATCCTTTATAAGCCATGTGATTTTCAAATAGCTCCTCCATGTTACAGAATTACATACCAGTTCTGAGGACTAAATGAGCTAATACATCAAGAACTTGGTATAGTGTCTGGCATAGACCAAGTGTTTGATATATTCCAGCTGTTGCTTGTATTTCATTATTTGGATCCTGTCTCATTGGGAATTTTAGTGATTTATTCTGACCCTGAGCTCAGTACAGAGCTCTTTGTGTATAGTTAAAGGTGCTTATTGCTAGGTCGTGTCCCTGGAATTATGGTAGATGGACTTTCAAGATTGATACATGGTAGGTTCTCAACTAATTTTTTGTTTACTTAAATTCAAGTGAGTTAGTATATAGTGTAGCATTGGTGTCAGGAACAGAATTTAGTGATTCATAACTTATGTTTAACACCCAGTGCTTATCCCAACAAGTCCCTCTTAAAATTCCCATCATCCATTTAGCCCATCCCCCCACCCACCTCCCCTCCAGCAATCCTCAGTTTGTTCCCTGTATTTAAGAGTCTTTTATGGTTTCCACACTTTCTGTTTTTATTTTATTTTATTTTTCTGTCTCTTCCCCTATGTTCATTCAAATAATTTTAAATGAAGTAGCCTAAAGTGAGTAGTAATGATAATGATAACACTGATAATGATAACACATTATTATTGTCATAATAATGATAATAGCAATGATAATTTTTAAAATGTCAATCACTAACCTTTTGTCCCCAAAATAACTGACCGGTCATTACTCTTGACAGAAGGCACATCCAGCCACGTAAAATCCCCTAGAGAGAAGGGGACCCCATAGTCCTTCCTCACTTCTTTGAATCTGTCAGGCTCTCACCTGCTCAGAACCACAGCTCAGGACTGTCCTCCTTTCTCAGTTTGAGCTGAAGTCTCTTTGGAAATTGTACAGCTGTTTCCTGGTATGCTATTTCTAATAGAGGGACTTTATTCCCTAAAAAGCCTTTAAAAGTGTGTTTGTTTGTTTAGAAGGTGGAGAAGAGAGCAGAGAGAGGGAGGGAGACAGAGAGTCCCAAGCCAGCTCCATGCTGTCAGCATGGAGCCTGATGTGGGGCTCTATCCCGTGAACCATGAGATCATGACCTGAGCCAAAATCAAGAGTAGGATGCTCAGCCGACTAAGCCACTTGAGTATCCCTAAAGCCTTTAATTTACACAAAGATCATTTCTCCTTTCCCCAAATCCCAACTTCACTAGCCTTCTTTTCTCAATAATATCCACAGCAACCACAATAACAACGAATGTAGGCACTGTGCACTTTGTTATCATTAAAAATATGGGGCTATTGGGTGGCTCAGTTGGTTAAGCATCTACTTCGGCTCAGCTCATGATCTGACAGTCCATGAGTTCAAGTCCCATATTGGGCTCTGTGCTGACAGCCCAGAGCCTGGAGCCTGCTTGGGATTCTGTGTCTCCCTCTTTGCCTGCCCCTTCCCTGATCTCTCTTTCTTTCTTTCTTTCTTTCTTTCTTTCTTTCTTTCTTTCTTTCTTTCTTTCTTTCTTTCTTTCTTTCTCTCTCTCTCTCTCTCTCTCTCTCTCTCTCTCTCTCTCAAAAAGAAATACCCATTTTGCAGATGAGGAAATCCAGTCCTAGAGATTGTTTAACTTGCTCAAGGTTGCACAGGCAGTGAATAATGGTGTGTGGGTGATTCCAAGGGCAGCTCCTTGTCTACAGTGGTGCTTAGTTCTTCTTTTATTCCTCACTTGCTTTCTGACTTCTTAATCTTGTGTAGGGCGCCTTTCGGTTCCCTTTCATGCCTGAAGCCTCTGGTTGGAGGACCTCAAGCACCTGGCCTGGGCCTTGGGCGTCCAAAGGTCTGGCTGCTCATCCACTCTGAACCACTTCTCAAGATTAGAACAGGGGCAGCTCTGTTAACTGAAATCTTAGCCGGGGTGCCTAAGAAAATCACCTGAAAAATGAGCATTCAGTCACTAATGGACCAAAACAAGGCCCAGATTCTTTTGGACCCCACTCAGAAAGTCCATCTTTCTCTCTTGGGAGGAGCCTGAAGAGAACAAAGTAGACTCTATTCCAGGAAAGAAGCCACAGCAGTTTCCACAGAGGCAAATAGAATCATTTTTCTTAGGTGTGTGAAGGTCCTCAAAGAGTGAGGTAATAGGTTTCTTTATTAAAAATTAATCTTCTTGTAAAACCATTGCAATACAATGCACTTTGATAAATCACCCCACGCTTCCGAGCACATTTATTATCCGTTCTCGGGAAACTGTGGAGCCCAGAGAAATTGGTGCTGCTGAGTGCACTGACGCTGTGCTCAGTAATGAACTCACGTGGGGGCAGGGGGTGGGGGCCTGGCACTGGGGACCAGGTCCTGGTCTGAAGTCTGCCAGGTGGCATGGATATTGCATGGGTATTACAGTTGGTTAGAATTTATTAAGACTAGTTGGATCTCACAGTTCCCGGTGTGTGGCCTTTGGGTCTTCTGTGTTGGGAAATGTTTAGTAGGTGGGACAGTAGTCTTGCTATGGCTGATGGGATTGTGTGAACCTCCAGTTCTTGATGTAGCTGCTCTGGGAATATGAGAAGCAGACCAACACTCATTGCCTCACCCTACACCTTCTTATAAGGATGCCCATCATCATACATCTCCATTTAGTTTCACTTGCTGCTTTCCTAGGCTTTTTCTGATGGGGTATTGGGAGCAGGTGGGGTCCTCATTGGCTGAAGTACCACAGTTTTCTCCATAAAAGAGACAAGACCGATTGCTTTCCTTCACCTGGAGGGTCAACTGGATCCCAAAACTATGCCCCTTGAACCTCAAATTTCATAGTCTCCACATTAAAGCAGCTCCTTTATCTCCTGTTAACCCTTTTCTATATATTTTTTATGTAAATATCCAGGAAAAGAAAGATGCCCTTTCATCCTATTTTTTCTTTCTTGGGAATCCAAGAAAAAAGTATTTTTTTTTCTCCAAGTTTCCCTCCCTCCCACGCAAATAAACACCCTGGACTTGAGAGATCCACCCACCTTTCTATACATCCCCCCCTACACACACACACACAACAAAAAAACAGATTCCAAATTCCATTTGGGGTTCAGTTGAGGACATCTTCTTTCCTGTACTTCCTCCCTGCTTTATAATCCAATTTGGGTTTCTGCAAGGATTGTGTGTGTGTGTGTGTGTGTGTGTGTGTACGTACGCATGTGTGCCTGTGTGTTGGAGGTATTTCTAGGAGCAGCTATTTTTCTATTACTGTTACTAAACAGGAGTGGAGAGCAGCTTGGGTCTTTGGGTTCATGCCCTTCTATCCTACCTCATTCTGTTAACATTTCTTTTTAAACTGAGCTTACTGACAAGCAGGTACAGATGGATAATGGAGTACTTACTGATATACCATTCGTGGCTAGAATTTCAGGCACTTGAGTTTTTACAGTGCCTGGCACAGAGTAAGTAATAGATAAATGCCTTTTGAATGAGTAAGAGAGTGAGAAAGTAATGGGAGAACAAGTGAGTAGGCCAAAATCTCATAGCTCAGGGTATAGGAGAAGTCTTGCTGATGTCTGGCAGGATGGCAAATCACCAAGCCCCTCAGTGAGAGAAGCCAGGCTGGAGAGGAGGGAGAGTGGGAGGGATGCAAGGCAGGCTCATCAAGATGGGGCTGGAGATTGAAGTAGGAGTCAGACAGCATTGGGTCTTGTGGGCCATAATAGGTATCTGTGTCTTTATCGTGAGAGCAGTGGGCACTTTGAAAAGCTTTAAGCAAGGGAATGATGGGTAAATATATTAAATAATCTTTATCATCATCCAGATCAGTAGTAGCAACAAATCATTAGAATTGTCACCATTGTTAGCAGTATTAGCAACTGCTGAACTGCTGCTGAGCCAGACTGCATATTCTGTGGTTTCTGTATCTAACTCAGTGATGCTTCTAGGCAATCCATACCATCATCTTGTGCATGCAGGGAAACTAAGACCCAGAGAAGGGAAGTGACTTCCCCAAGTAGGGGAGTCTGGTCCTGTAAGAAGTCATGCCATGCAAGTGCCTGCATCATATGGCTCTCAAATGCCACATATAAGGAGACACTGGTGGGCACTGGGTTCTGCTCTTGGGGGAGCTATAAATGACACAAGAGCTTCTGCCTTTCTTCACTTGATCAACAGATTGCTTGAACACCAATAGCATGTAAGGCACCATGCTAGACATCTTCAGAAGCCCTTTCCTGAAGCATATAGAACCTCTTGATTGGACATAATCCAAGTCCATCTCTAGAATATTTCCCCCTGCCAGGTTTGGGGAAGGAGCAGAAGAATAAGACAAGACCTTGTTTCAGAGAGCTGTGGGCATGGTAGGAAGAAGTCACAGAGTCATGACCGTGGAGGACATCAGGGAGCCATGGAAGACATCAGGGACTGTGACCTAGGACCACAGCTGGGTGCTGCCGCACGCAGTTGAATGTCCCCTGAGTGTTGCATCCCTGTATCCAAAAGGCACATACATCCCTTGTAACTTCTCACATGCAGCTCACACTCAGCAGGGTTCAGCAGAGACTCCTACTCTCATGTCCCCACTCTCAGTAATTGGTTCTCCATCCATCAGTCGCATCTCCCTCATTCCCACTATACAGTGGATGAAGCTGCCCATTCCATCATTAATTCCCTCTTGAAGCCCCAGGCCTCGTCTTTTTCCTTCCATTCCTGCCCTCCTTCTGCTTCCCCTCTCCTCTGCTTTCTCTCCATCCACAGGGTCACCGTCCTGCCCTGAGAATTTGCCAGTTTCCTCTGCCCAGAGCTGCTCTACCACCAGCCATGCTCTGCCTCTGTCCTAGTGTGATCTTTCAAAAGCATCAGTACATCTGGCCACTTCTGTATTTGAAACCATACAGAAGCTCTGCTTTGCCTGTAGAAAGCAGTGCACACTCTCTGTCTTGGAACACAAGGCTCTCCTGAGCCAGATGCTGGACCCCTGCCAGCCTTGTCTTTGGCCATTCACCCCTCCTGAGCCTGATGTTGCACTATGGCAGCACTCCTTGACGTATTACCAGGGTTGTGTCTCGTGCCTTGGCACATGTGGTTCCTTCTGCCTGGAATGCCCTTTCCATCTGCTGTGTCTGCCTGGTAAAGTAGTGCTCGTCCTTTAAGACTTGGCTTTAGTTTCTCTCAAAAGATATTTTCTGAGCGCTTTCTCCGTGTGGTAGATCCAGGCCTAGACAGGCCATGGAGCTACAGAAATGACTATGTTAGCTCCCTGGGCAGCTTTTTCCCTTAAATGTCACCTCCTGGGTTCATTCATGGCTCCATCAGGGAGGGTTGGTTCTTCTTTTTGTGTCTCCTGTTAGATCACACTCTGTTGAAGTGACTTGTTCAGAAGCCAGTGTGCCCTCTGGACTGGGAAGTCTGGCCTGATGTGACAGTATCCTAGTCTTCAGATAACTTTATGAAGTGCTTATCTGTAGGAGAACTGTGCATTTGGACAGTACCCATGCTTTCACATTGAATCTTTCTGCTAACTCTGTGAAGCAGGAAGTGGTTATTCCCATTTTACAGATGAAGGAGCCGGGGCTCACAGGATTAAAACACTTACCTGTAGTGAGTCCTCATTGAACAGCCTGACGCTGAAGTCTCTTTCCTTAACCACCTTGCCCTACTGCCGCCCTCAGCTTTATGTCTTCGGGAACTTACGTCAAACTGAGTACACAGATGTTTTCTAAAGGAATCTGATTGTGGTATAAACCAGAGAGGAGGGGAGGCAGGGGGAGCAGGTGGGTTGAGGAGGGGCCTTCCATGTGGGCCTGACTGGTAGCTGCACTATGCTTGGGGTGTTAGCATGCACCAGCATGAGTTCAGACTCATCAGGCTTTCATGCACCAGGGAGGGGAGCCATCCCCAAAGGCTTTTTTATCATAAGCCCCACAAATTTCTTCCATGGCTCCAGCTATATGCTTGCTGGTCAGTTATCAGAGGGCACCCGAAAATGAGCTTTGTACAGACGAACATTTTCCCTCCGAAAAAGAGATGTGAAATCATGCCTATGAAAAGCATTGCTGCCTCCTCCCAAATCGTTCTCTGTGACTCCAGCAGTGCCCTGGGTGACACTGTGCCCCTGTCTGTCTCCCAGGCTCTCTCAGACTCACAGGGCTTTAAATGGATCAGACAGTTAAACACGCCAGTCTAAGAAAAAAAAAAAACACCAGTCTACATCCAGCCCTCTCTTTGACAGCAATTTCTTAGACGAAAGCTTGATCCCAGTTTCAGGGAGTGCTGTCCCCTCTTTGAATGACAGTTTTCATACCCTTTGACCCGAGTCCCTTGTTGTTAGGGTGGTCCATCATCCACATGTGAGCCCACCTCTGCTGGGAAAGTGGGGAGGGCCCTTGCTGGCCCTTAGCCCCATGGAGGTGGGCTTCTCCCTTCTTTTTCCATAGACCCACTGCCAAGAGATGCTCCCATCAGGATTTCTGCAGCCTCCCTGCCCACAGTACAGCATGCCCACATCCAGACAAAGTCATCTCTCAGAGAAGATGATAGTTCCTTGCAGCTGACTAAGGCCATTTCCTGCTTATCTGGCTTAAGAGATAACACAGGAGCCATCTCAAGTGCTGGAGCCCAAGGGCATGGTCAGTCTGGACACCTTCCATCCCAGATTAGGCTAGGGAGTGGATTCCCCATCAGTCTCTTGGCATTATTGCTGCCAGACCACTTTACCCTCCAGGCCGGTTCTGGCCAGTTCAACCCAACAAACATTTGTTCATTATGGGAGGGGGTGGCACATAGTATAAATTGGTTAAGAGCATGTTCTCTAAAACCAGATTCCCAGGCTAGAGATTTTGGCTCCATACCTAATAATCTATGAGACCTTGGGCAAGTAATTGGGCCTCTTTGTCCCCAGTTCCTTCATTTTTAAAATGGAGTCAAAAATAGCTTTTCTATCACAAACTTGTTAGGGTTTAATGCAAGACATTAAAACACTTAGAACAAAACCTGGCCAAAGCAGTGTGCTTCTTCATCATATCATTCTCATTATTATTATTACAAGTAAGAGTCAACCCTGCACCTGGGTCAGAATTCTACCCTTTTGAGCGCATTTGAACCACTGGCATACCCATTGCTTTACACGCCCTGCCCCCTCCATTCACCATGGATCCTGGAGGGCCGTGGCAGCCCCTGGCACAGAGAGGGCAGTCAGGTGTTTGGACTGTGAGGGCATGAACATCCCTTCACTTGATTCTCATCTGCTGGCACATGACCTGGCACAGAGTAGGCATTGGATAACTATTTTGGAAGTGAGCTGAGGGCTTGCATATGTGAATTGATAAACACATGACTGATTACCATGTGGTGAGCATGTGACATAAAAGGTAGCTCCTGACTTCAGGGAAGTAACCACGTTACAGAGTTGTACACACATGTGGCACAGCACTGAAGTATTTTATCAGAACAGTATGAATTGCTTATCAGGAGCCTAACGCATGTCTGACACCATCCTGTACAGGATAGGAGTTAAGCTTTGGTGGCCACACTTTGGCTTTGAATCCAGGTTTTGCCCCTAACTAGTTATAGAAACTTGGGCAAGTTGCTTCAGCTGTCTGTGCCTGGGGGCTGGCAATGCTCGTCTCCATGGCAAGGAGTAAGAAGTCAAGATTCAGAATGATTCAATTCATTTTGTCAGGGTCATGGTGGTAGGAGGGGGAGGGCTCTGGAGTTGGAGCCATTATTTCCTGTTATTTCCAAGATCGGTAAGGGCCCTCTGAGATGCTGAATGAATAGGGACAGACTGTTGAGGAGGAAGGGCAGGGGGCTGCTTCCCTCTCTCATCTTTGAAGCATGTCACTCTTGCCAGAGAAGAGATTGTCTGTCTTCCTCCTTGACAGGGAGAACAAGTACCAGACAGTGTCCCGGAGTCTGGGGCAAAAGGCCATCTGGTGTCTCCATTTGTCTCAGAAAAGCCAGGGCACATTCCCAGGGCCCCAGTAATGCTCCCTCCATGCAGGGGTGACTTCAGGCTGGTCAGCAGCTTTCAGAGGTGATTGACACATGCAATTTCTCTCCTCCTGTCTGGCCGAGGTGTGAAGGGAAAATTGGATGTTGTTGAATAATTGAAAATGAAAATCCCTCCAAATTGATTCCTATGAAAACAAAATTGAGTTCCACAATTAAGCATCCTGCCTTTGCAGGGCATCTGAGGCCTCTGTCTTCTTAAGCTGTGGGCTCAGATGTGGCTTTTTCACATGATCCGTGCATGCTTGGAGTGTGGTGGTGGTTTTAGGGTTCTTAGGCCAGCTGTGCAGTTGGACGCATACAAACCCAGAGAATCACAAAAAGGTATTTTGAGGGCTTTCTGTCCCTAGTTCCTTGGTTCTTGAGGTGGGTTAGGGAAATTATCCTTTCTTGCTCTTCCCCTGGGGCACCCCAATGGCATAACTATACACTGTCCTGGCTTGTTTTCAGAAGGGACTTGGAAGCTGGCTCTGTCCCTCTGCCTCCTTCTCTAGGAGAGTGAATCTCTTGTTTCACTCCGTCAAACCCCGACATCATTACACTTTCCAATCCATGGCCTGGAGTGTTTCTCTAAGAACTTAGACTCCTGGAATATAATAGGCTTTTTACTTGGAGCTCATGGGTGGGATCAAGCAGGTCCATGAACTCAAATGTAAAAAAATTCTATCATTTTTTGAGTGTGCATTTTTTGGGTAGTGAAAAAAAAAACACATAAAATTTACCATTTTAACTAATGGAAGGTGTATAATTCAAGGGCATTAAATACATTCACAACATTGTGTAACCATCACCCCGTCTAGTTCTTTTTCATCACCCCAAGTAGAAACTGTCCATCAAACAGTCTACTCCCCATTCCCTCCTCCCATCTTCCCACCAGCACTTTTCACCTAACCTTTACCAGAAATTTATTATGCCCCTCAAATGTGAACTTCAGAAAAAAACCACAAGAACGTTAGCATTACCTATGACTCTATCAAGAATAGAAATCTCAGATATTTTCATACCACATTAAAATGCTACAGGTATCTGGAAAGCCCTTTATGGGGGCGCCTGGGTGGCTCAGTCGGTTGAGCGCCGACTTCGGCTCAGGTCACGATCTCGCGGTCCGTGAGTTCGAGCCCCGCATGGGGCCCCTGTGCTGACAGCTCAGAGCCCGGAGCCTGTTTCAGATTCTGTGTCTCCCTCTTTCTGACCCTCCCCCATTCATGCTCTGTCTCTCTCTGTCTCAAAAATGAATAAAAATGTTAAAAAAAAAAAAAAGAAAGCCCTTTATGACAGGAGTTGACAAATTTTTTTCTGTAAAGAGCAAGGTAGTAAATATTTTTGGTGTTGTGACCCATATGGTTGCTGTCTCAACTATTCAACTAGGCCTTTTAGTGTGAAAATAGCTAGATAGTATGTAAACAAATGGGAGTGGCTGTATTTCAATAAAACTTTATTTATAAAAACAAGTGGTAGGCCAGCTCGATCTGTGGACCACAGTTTGCTGACTCCTATTTTATGCTCATCTCTACCCTAAAGTTATTATAGTTATTAGACCACCACTAGATATTGTTACTTAAGGTGTCATTGAAAACGCCTGCATTGGGGTGCCTGGGTGGCGCAGTCAGTTAAGCGTCTGACTTCAGCTCAGGTCACGATCTCACTGTCCGTGAGTTCGAGCCCTGCGTGGGGCTCTGGGCTGATGGCTCAGAGCCTGGAGCCTGCTTCCGATTCTGTGTCTCCCTGCCCCTCCCCCGTTCATGCTCTGTCTCTCTCTGTCTCAAAAATAAACGTTAAAAAAAAAATTAAAAAAAAAAAAAAGAAAACGCCTGCATATAGTTCTATCACAAATCTTTGAGATATATATTTTAACATAAGTTCCCTTTATCATTTTATGTATATTATTTGTGCTTTATAAATGTTTAAAGTGATCATTAGGTTTCTTCTGACTTAGGAAGAAGTTCATTACACAAACAAGCTAAGAAGCCCCAAATCCTTAAGCAGTCGTCTAGGCAATTCTTGAATGTCTTTACAGCAGTGTTTCAGAAATGCTTTTCTAGCTGCTTCTTGCATACCTCCAATGGCATAGTGCCATCTACTTCCCAGGGAATTTCTTTTGCGGGCATCTCTGACTCTAAGAATATTCTTTCTCCTGTTGGGTCTGCGTCTGTCTCTTTTCTACATGTTGGTTCTGTTCTTAACCTCTTTAAAGTTACATAGGACAACTTAAATTCCTCTTCTGTACAATACTTGAAGACATTGTTCTGCTCACTACGTAAGTCCTCTTTCTCTTAGATCAAGAGTCAGCAAACTTCCTGGAAAGAGCCAGATAGTAACTATTTTAGGCTTCCAGGTCATGGTACTTTATCTTAATTACTCAACTCTTCTATAGTGTGAAAGCAGCCATATACAATATGAAAAAAAAAAAAAAAAAAGAATGTGGCTATGTTCCCATTAAATTTGAGTTGCCAACCCCTGCTTTAAATTAAAACCTCCCTTTTGCTATGTTCACCATCTTCCTCTGAACACATACCAGTGTGTCTGTGTGACTCTCTTCTCCATCTATCATCCATCTACACACCCACCCATTCATCCATCCTCTACCCACCTACCCAAATATCTATCTATCCATCCATTCATCCATCCACCCACCTGTCTACCTGTCCATCCACCCACCTGTCCATCAATGCATCCATTCATCCATATATATGGGAAGTAGTCATTTAGTTCATTATCAATAATTTATAATTACTAGCTATAGTAGATGTACAAGAGAAAAATAGGGCATTACAGACTAATGGTAGGTGGGATGACTACTTAGATGGTGTGATCAGCTCAGTTTTCTGAAAAAGTGACATCTTAGCCTGGAAATGAGGATGAAAAACGTACAGTCATGTGAAGGTGAGGAGTGGGACATTTCAGCACAGGGTGGAATATATGGGGGGGTGCCAGCACAGGGAAGACTGTGGTGTGACTATAGGCTAGATAGGAGAAAAAGGTGGTTGGATATATTAGCTATCCATTGCAGTGTAAAAATTACCTCCAACACTCGGTGGCTTAAAACAACATTTATTATCACACAGTTTGGTTGGGTCAGGAATCCAGGTGCAACTTAGGTGGGGCCTCTGTTTCAGGGTCTCTTACAGACTGCAATCAAAGCATGTCAGCTGAGGCAGCATCATCTCAAGGCTCATCTGAGGAAGGGTCAGGTCTCAAGCTCTCCCACCTTTGCTGTCTTCTATTCATTAGAAATAGGTCTGGAGGTCCAGCTCACATTCAAGGAGAGGGGACCACACAAAGGCATGAATTCCAGGAAGAAGGGATCACAAGGGAGCCTTAGAAGCTACCTACCATACTGGAGTATAGAGGATAGTGGGGAGACTGAGGCAGGGACCAATCTTGCAGAGATTTCTAAGCTGTAGCCAGGACTCAAAGTTTATCCTAACTATCACAGGAAGCTCCAGAATGGTTTTAAGCAGAGAGTCACATGATGAGCTGTGTGTTTGGAAAAGATCATTTTGACTGCTGAGTGAAGAATAGATTGAAGGGGCAAAGAGAGGAAGTGACAGGAACCAGTAGGAGGCTGGTTGAGGTCATCTGGGGAAGAAATAATGATGCCTTGGACCAGGGTGGTGGCAGTGGGGATGAAGGGATGGGGAAGGATATCAGTCTTATTTTGCAGGTAGAGCCTGGAGTCTGTTCTAATGAACTGCACATGAGGCAGTACTCAGTGGGCTTCTCTACCACTTCCTGCTCCCTTTGGTAGCACCCCCTGACCACTGTCTCTCTAAGCTCCTGTGCAGATCTGCTGTCCATAAGCCAGGCATTGACGCAAGAGAACAAAGACACTGCTAATGCTGTAAATCCTGGATCCAATTTATTTGTTATTTTCACTCATTTGAAATGCACCTGTTACCCCAAAGGCCTTTGAATGTTATCAACAGCAACTACGAATCAAAGAGAAATTGGAACCTTTTTGAAAAATCCTCAGTTGTTCAAAGGGGAAACAAACAGAAAAAAAAAGTTTTTTTTTTTTTCTTCCTTAGATGACTTATTGGCATAGATGGCCGGGCTCATGAAAGACCCTTAGGAGCAAGATTTGAGGATATTTGCCTTTCCTTTTCTCTTGATTCAATTTCCTTCGTTTGCTCAATATATTCAAATGGCCCTGACATTTCACTGCAGGGTTTTAAAAACATCAAACTGCCTCTTTCCTCCAGGCTAGGATTGTCCAGAACTCATCTCATGGGGTGCAAAGTCCATTTGTGAGTTGTGCCCAATATGGTGGCCTCTCAGGGTCTGATGTCACCTAGCTGAGTCTTGGGTTAGATACCTTTTGCTCAGCAATTGGGTGGAGTTGGTGAAACTTCATTATCCATGTTGTGGGTCAAGCCTTACTATACATTTTGTAATGAAGCTGGTGGTGGATACTGCTTCAACTCAGTCCCTAAGAGGGACTCAAGGGCATAAGGGAATCACTGAATTTCCAATTATTTGCTTTTCCTTTTTTTTTTTTTTTAACATTTATTTATTTTTGAGACAGAGAGAGAGCATGAACGGGGGAGCGTCAGAGAGAGGGAGACACAGAATCTGAAACAGGCTCCAGGCTCTGAGCTGTCAGCACAGAGCCCGACGCGGGGCTCAAACTCACGGACCGTGAGATCATGACCTAAGCCAAAGTCGGCTGCCCAACCGACTGAGCCACCCAGGTGCCCCTGCTTTTCCTTTTTTCATATAAAAATGAATGTGATTCTGTGAAAGCACAGTGTCTGTCATAGACTGGCAGCTGGAGGAGAGAGGGTTATATGGGACAAGGATTGTGGGGGACTGAGTTAGGTCTGGTCACCTTGGGAAGGTGGGGTTCAAGTCCCAGCAGGAGTGGTGCCTTCTAGCTCTGTTCAGGTGGGTGTCTGTGGGTCTGGTCCAGGAGATGAGGTGAGACCCCTGGGAAGATGACATACAGCAACTAGGATGATCTTTGAATCCAAATCAGATCACATTGATGCCTTCTCTGTGGGTCCCCACCCCATAAACTAATCACATCCTTTCCATGGCTGCACTGTGCCTATCTGGTCTTATGGCTGCCTGTCTCCCAAGCAGGCTTTGCTCTCCCTGCCATTCCCTGCGGCTCTAACAACGTTGACTTCTTCCAATGACCCAAGGTCAGTCCTGCCTAGTCCAGTCCCAGCTGTTGCCTCTGTACCCCACAGCACATAATGAGTGTTGTCTTGAGGCATTCAGGTCTCCTCTCACACCCTACTTCCTCAACCAAACCATCCAAGACTTTCCCATCTAAATGAGGCTCATACCTCCCACTCTGCCACATCCCTGTTTCATTGTGGCCCTTACCACCACATAAAATAATCTTTCAAATGTATTTGTTGGATAGTTGAACATCCATTTTCCTTACCCATAACAATACAAACACCTAAAATACTTCATGTGACATAGTAGGTGCTCGGTAAAAATTTAATGAAAGAAAAAAAAATTAAAAACAATGCATAAGCTCCTTTAGGTCAGGAACTCAGTCTTGTGTCCACTGCCTAATATGGGGTCTGGGGTATGGTAAACTCTCAAAAAACGTCTATCAAGTGTCTTAATCCTAGAAGTAAGTCATGCCCGTTTTGTTGAAGGAACACCCTGGCCATCAACAGGCTGCATTGCATTGAGGAGGCAGGCCTCAGCTAAGGGCTCAGGGAAGAACTGGGCACAGGAAGAGAAACAAGACTGGGTGGGCAGAAAGCCAGGTCACCTCGGTCAGGTATAACCTGAGAGGCCTAAGGGAGGTTGAATATCAGCACATATAGGTAAGTCAGATCCTACTCCAGACCCACCTAAACCTTAGGCAAAGGCAGTGAAGCTAGATCCAAGGTCTGTTGGTTAATGGATTGGGGAGGGTGAATCCACAGAAGGAAGGCTGAGGCAGGCATATTAATCTGCTACCTCATAGCTCTGTGGCCTTGGGCTAGCTTATTGGCATTTCTGTGCCTTAGTTATCTTAATGTAAAATTGAGATGAATGACAGTGCAGTTCTTGGGGCTGTTGTGAAGATTGGGCAGTATACAACACATGAAATGCTAAGGTCACCATCGGGCACATTGACAACATGTAGTACATGTTAGTTGTATTGTTATGTTTCTGATCGTACTATAATTCCATATTATTTGTATGTCTCTGCCATTAGCTTGTAAGCTCCATGAGGACACATGCCCATTCATGGGACTTTCTATGCAAACCTATCAAATATCTAGTGGCTTCTTAATTGGGGCATCATGGACTTAGCAGAGGGAGAAAGCTGGGTTCTTGGTCTTAGAAATAGAACAGGAAGAGGAGGTGCTCCAGAAGCTGACCTCTTATGGACTCCAGCTCTCTGGGAACACCACCAGAAATGGTATGCCTATGATAGTATATGGAAACCTTGCTGTAAATGATAGGTAGAAGACTCCTTAGTGGTTCTCTTGTTCAGGCACCTGCTATAATAATCTGACACCCGAGAAAGAGATTCTCTAATGATCCTTCTATCCCTCTTTGGACCACAGATGTTTTTGAGATTCTGGTGAAAGCTAAAGTCCTCCTTGAATGCATAAGCACAATTTTACGTTCAATTTCAGAGTATCCACAGAACTCAGAGTATGCCAAGTGGCAGGGGGGCATAGTCAAGGCAGGAACCTCAGTCTTGAGTTGTGGTCATTAACAAGTCTCACTGCCTTTGCCAGGTAGCTCACTCTGAAGAACAAAAAGGAGGTGATAGCTCTTTATGATTTGCTAATTCAACAAATATTTGTATTAATAAGTTGGTAGAATATTGGAAGCAAAGGATAAAGTCCATTCATATTCTTTCAATTATAGAGGTAACTTGGCTGATGCAATGTTACCTATTAAGAGACTCTTAGAGTGTCTCCTTTAATTGAAAGATAAGGATGATTTGTGATCAGTGAGTCAAGAACTGATGTCTCTTGTTCCTTGAAATGCTTGATGTTGGCAAATCTCTGTCTTGAGAGAAAGACGGAGAAGAGACAGGTGGTGGAAAGAAGTACAGGGGAAGGGGAAGAGAGATTTTGTTTCCTTTGTTTCTCAGCTTAGTTATCTGTCTTCCATGCAACCCCTCCTTATCCAAAATTATTATAATACTATAACTTTTTAAAGATTAGAATCTCTTATGTGTTTATGTAGAGGTAAAAAAATTCACACATATGCTTGCTAATCTCTCTCTCTGTAAACTGGAAAGGGGAGGATGGCATTTTGTGGCACAGGGTTGAAGTTCACTTTCTGAAATGTAAGTGACCTGCCCGACCCCAGGGGACAGGAAGTGCATCCTTTGCAGATAACTGCCTGACCTAGCCTTGAACACCCTACAAGACAGGACACCTGAGCCGAACATGGACTTCGTGCATGATAGCAAGTCGACACCACACAGGCGTGCGTCCCAGGCAGGAGAGTCTCACATCCAAGGACGTTGGGCAGAGGCAAGCAGAGCAGGGCACATGAGGACTGCTGCATACAGCCCCATGGAACCTATAAATGCATTGATCAGCTTTGTAGGAGACACTATCACACATCTTGTTCTGATTAATTCTGATGAGGAGGATTGGGGAAGCTTAGTGCAGAAACAGGGATTTGTGTACCTCAATCCTAGTACTGCCAGACTTTATGGGTATCAAAAATCTGGCTTGTTTGTTTATAAAAATTTATGTTCCTGAGGCCTGACTTGGATCTACTAAACCAGCATCTTCAGGGACAAGGCTCAGGAATCTGCCTTCCCAACAAACACCCTGGGGAATTTGGAGGCAGGTGGTCCTTTGAGAAATGCTGGACTAGATGATCTCCAAGGATACTTCTCTCTCAAGGTCTTATGAGGAAAAGAGTCTCGTCTTCCACCCCCATAAAATGTGTTTCCTGTCTCATCCATTTTAGTTCTTGATTAAACTCAATTTGGCGAGTTGTTAATATCTGATTACATATTCATCTTCTGTAGTATTTTTGTGGGGGACAATTGATGGAAAGCTCCTTGAGGAGACATGCCCATAGCTTCCCATCCTCCCATGGCACAGTCCCAGGAGAGACACTGGACCCAGCGTTTCTCCATGCCCCCTTGGGTGGTGGGGACACAGTGATGTCTGGGGAGGACTAGGGACATTAGGAGGCTGATGGTGCTTGGAGGAAGGCTCTGGGCTTCAAGTTGAGAACTCAGACTAGTCCCTGCCAGAAGTTAGAGTGTGAGGCAATTTAGCAAATTGTAGCTTGCAGCAGATGTTTAATTAGTCGTGAGGCTGTGGGATGACTGGAGTCTGAGGGATGGGAGGGCAGCTCCGTCTGCCTCTGCTGCCACTGCCGACAAGGGGGAGGTGGGCTCTGCAGCTGGGGGCAAGACCAGGCTGGAAGAGCCAGACCCTGGTCTGGAGAGCCAGGAAACCAGGAAACCAGGAAAGAAACACCAGGTGGGTGGAGCCCTGGGCTATGGGAGCTTGAGGGAGCTGAGAAGCTCAGTATGAGGGCATGGGCAGCTGCTGAGACTCTTTATCCCCATAGCTGGGGGGGGGGGGTCTCAGGCAGTTTTCCTCTGTACACACCCAGAAGACTTTTCTCAAGACATCCCAAATTGAGTTGTTTATCCTTAACCCTTGCTTGTTTTTCTTCCATGTTCCCTGTTTCAGTGAATGGAACTGTGATCCACTCTGCTACTTAGGACCCGTCCTTGATACTTTGCCTCCATGTACAGTTCATCACCAAGTCTGCCAATTCTATCTTCTAAACACATTGCAAACTCACCTCCCGTCTCTCCCTTCTTTGTGCCAGAATTTCTCAACCTTGGCACTTTGGCCATTTTGGGCTGGATAACTCTCTGTTGTGAGGGGCCATCTTGTGCACTGTAGGATGTTTGACTGCATCCCTGGCCTCCACCCACGAAATGTCAGTGGTACTTCCCCCCACATTGTGACAGCCTTAAATGTCTCCAGACATTGCCAAATGTTCCCCAGAGGGCAAAAGCGCCTGACTGAGAACATGGCTCTGCACCAACCCAGGCCACCTCTTTCTCTCCACTTATCTTTGCACCACCTTCCTGACTTGTGTCCCATTTCTATCCTTCGCCCAGTGCACCCTCCACAGTGAAGCCAAAGGGATGTGTCCCTGATGGAAATTGGATCATACGGTTCTCTTACCTACAATTTCCAGTGGCCCTGGTACCTCCAGAAGGGTCCATATTCCCTAATGTGATTTGGAGGTAATAGGAAGGACCTCTTACAGTAAGGACCCTATCCACACTTCTGGCCTCATCATCTACACGTGTCCATCTCACCCCCCTCTGCTTTAGCTCCACTGCACTACTACAATCTTCCCACTTGCCCCTTCAAACCCCTGCTTCTCCTTCCATGGAACCTTTGCACATGCTCATAGGATTCCAGGCTTACTGAACTTTTTTCGGTTTCTTGACGACACACATACTGCTCCCTCTGACTGAAACACCCTCAAGGATGTAGCCCCGAGTGTCCTGGAATAATGTAAGATGAAGGTTTCTCCAGCTGGAAGAATCCTTAGTGATCTTATTGGCCATGTGTTTTGTTCTTTGATCCGCATCTAAATCTGATCAGAGACCGCTTTCTCAAACATTACATAAGCCGCAGAATCGTAGTCACTTCCAGCCCCATTCCTCACATCTCCCTGGTCCCAGTCTGCCTTATTATTGGGGCAGGAAGGGCAGAAATGCCTTTTCAGGAAAGCGAACTGACTCATGCTCTATTCCTCCTGTGTCCTGGGAGGTTCCTGACAGAGTTGGAGTTTTCTGGATCTACTTCCATTCCCAGTTTAATTTCAAGGCTCCATGTGATTTCAAGTAGCTTGCCAGTCATTATTTTTGTAATATTGGCTTTCCCAGACGGACTTCTACAAGGGTAGGATAGACCATTCTTATCTTACCGATCACTTTATTCCTGGTGCTTACCATGGTGTCTGATATGGAGTATGTGCCCAATAAACACTGTCAAATTGATTGGAATGGAAGATTCTCTGGAAGGTAGGGGTAAAGCTCCTGGGGAAGACTGGCTCAGATTTCTACTTCAGAAAGAGACAAACACAGGCCTAACCAGCATTCATGATACCTGAACTCTGGTTCTGGGACTGGTGTTTACTTATTATGTGACACTGACCAAATCACTTTCTCTCTCTGGATCTCGGTTTCCTTATCTGGAAAATGGGAGCTTTGATCAGTGAATAACTACATTCCTTTCAGCTTTAGTATTGGTGAATGCTATTCATGAAGCAAGTACAACAAAGTCAGCCTCAGAGAACAGTAATCATAGTAATAGTTCATCTTGACTAAGCACCTTTTGCAGACGACCCCTCGAACTCACACCAGTCCTCTGAAGTGGTTCTTTTATTATTCCCATGTTAGACATGAGGCAAAGGAAGCCAGAGGAGCCATTCTCTCTACTCACGTTCAGTTAGGGAGGTGTGTTTCTCAGGAAAATTTGTACCTCAGGGGACAGATGACAACATTTGGAAAACATTTTTGGTTTCACAACTCAGCGGGGAGTGCTTCTATCATCTAATGGTAGGGGCCATCTATTGATAACCATAATTCCCAGGAGAGCCTCTGCAGCAAAGAATTATCTAGCCCCAAATGTCAACAGTGCCAAGATTGCAAAACCCTGACTTCAAGCTAGACTTGACTCAGATCAGCCAATTCTAGAGTCCATGTGCTATGCCACCACATTTCAACTGGCCTGATCCCCAGAAACATTTCTCTACCCTCTACTCAACACTTACAGGGAGAAAAAGTCTTTAAAAAATCAAAGAAAATTGAAACCAGAAATCTGATGTCCCTAACTGGGAGGGAAATAAGGGTTTTCTCGAGGACCTACTTTCTGTCCAAAGCCATTTTCTCAGTTTATGGCCATAATTCTCTCAGCCCCTCCCCATCCTGAGCCATTAAGCATCCTATTGGCGTTATCTGTTCCTGGCTCACCAGGTGAAAACTTCCTATAAGCACACCCACCCCCCTTGCTGCACACCAGTACAACTTAGAGAATAATTATCAAGTGCTTCATCACTCAACATACCCTGAACTACAAACAACACACCTGGCCAACACAACCAACAGTGCTTATCAATACTGACCCTGAGTGTTGCGCTCAACAAGAAGTTTGGAGTCAGGTTGTTCCAGGACTAGTTCAACAGAATCAAGAATCCAGACCTTGCTCCACAGTTTGGCTTTACCACCCTCAGCAACCACTTTCATCCTCATGTTGTTGGCCACCAAAGCTTTAGGCATCATGACCTCCCACTGAGTTTCAAGGCAGGAAGTGGATGAATGGAAGCTTTTTCTTCTTGCTGCTCTCTTTGTCTGAAGAATTGCTTTCTGAGAAGATGCCCTTACTGTCCATCCTCCTCTTACAGCTCATTGACTGGAAATCAGTCTCATGGTCACCCCTGGGGGCAATCATGACTGGGAAGCTAAGGCAGACAAGTGAGAAGGTATTTGGGTTGGCTATTGGCTAAACAGCTAATAAGTGTCTAGTCTGCGTCAGAGACTGTGTTAGACCCTGGGAATAGTAACCAAGGCACGCGTGGCCCATTGCTTGTCGTCCATCTAATATTTAACTCAGTAACACTCTTCCTCCTCAATTTCCCCACATTCAAAGTCAGTAGAGTCATTAGGTCCCCACTGTGTTTTAGAAATTGGCTTGGGCACTGTGTCATGTACCAGGTGACAAATATAGGACAGTTTTCTTGCATCTCAATTCTAGTCTCCTCTTGCCTTCCCCACCTCCCTGCAGCTCTGTCCTTACTTGAACCAGAGGCAGCACATCTGCACAGCAGTGAATCAGACAGCTCTTCTAAAGAGTCTGGAAGAACAAAGCCACTCCCAGAGAGGCCACCCACTCTCCCTGGTGTCTGATGGTGCATGGGATCAGGCTGGGGCTCCAGGATATGCTCTGCTCTGCTGAGTAAAAAGCCATCCCACACTGGCGGGTCTGAAGGTGACCTGGCTTTGCACCTCTTCCTCTCTCCTGTGCGTTAGGAATACCTGGAACACAGCTCTCGTTATGTTATCACAGTTTTTTACATGAACACACCTCTGGAAGAGAGGGCTTGGATGGAGGAACTGCTAGGATGAGAATCGGCTTCATATATGTGAGGGGATGTCATGGGTATGAAGACTTGGGTTAGTTAGAAGCGGGGGGCAGTGGTCAAAGTTACCTGGAAGTGTGTGTGTGTGGACAGAGAAGAGGGAAAGAGCCCTCTCACAGCAGATGGACCTGACCATCTACCTGGCGAGGTAGTGAGCTCCCCATCATGGAAAACATACTGCTGAACCGTAGAGCATCTGTCAGGGTTGCACTGGGCTGTCATATGCCTTCCTACAAATGAGGTATTGTGCCTCTCTTTCTTCTAAATGTCCTAGTCTCCTCCAGGCTCCTTTGCTGTTGTGGTGCAGTGAGCTTCCTGCCCTTGGAGTGCTCCTAAAGCTGGCCATTGTTCTTCAAGGATGCTATAGGGAGCATTTCACTAGTAGGTAAGGCCTTTTGAGAGTGTGTCTTTTTAAAACTGTTGTCTTCATTTGGCTCAGAAGCACATAAAATAGAAGGAAGAAAGCAGAAGGCTCTCTTCATGGAGGATGGTCTGCATGCCTTCCCTTTCCCTTCATCCTCCAGGTGCCACAGGGGTGGGGAGTGCTGCTGGGGAGCTGTGGACACTATATACCACTGTGTCTTTGCTCTGGGAGTCTCCCTCTTGAACCATGGACTTGGAGTGTCAGGTTCCTGGAGAGAGTTCTCCAGAGTGAAAAGGAAATGGAGCCTCTGAAATCAAGTTCAAACTTGTTAGAGGGAATCGTGTTGAAAAGGCGCCCCAAACATGTTAACTGCAGCTGTTCCTAGCACGGAGAGAATGCTGATGATTTTCCTGGCGAGATGCGGGAGATCATCATATGAGAAGTAGTTAAGCAATAATTTAACATTGTTGTTCCTCCGTAAGCTGATGCGAGCTGCTTCTGGCAGGAGGGTTTGGGAGAATTTTGTTTTCTCTGTGGGATATCACAAAGCCTTTCAATTTGATTTTCATTTAAATCTTTACATGTTTGGGGCGCCTGGGTGGCGCAGTCGGTTAAGCGTCCGACTTCAGCCAGGTCACGATCTCGCGGTCCGTGAGTTCGAGCCCCGCGTCAGGCTCTGGGCTGATGGCTCGGAGCCTGGAGCCTGTTTCCGATTCTGTGTCTCCCTCTCTCTCTGCCCCTCCCCCGTTCATGCTCTGTCTCTCTCTGTCCCAAAAATAAAATTAAAAAAAAAAAAATCTTTACATGTTTGGTTTAGGTGTTCATTTGTTCATTCATTCATTCAGTATACATTTATTTTATTTTAAAAATTGTTTACTGTAATTTATTGTTAAGTTGGCTAATATACAGTGTATTAAGTATACATTTTTTTAAGCCAAGGGATTGCCCAGATCTGTGCTAGGTACTGGGGTATTTAAAGATAGGAGTTAATGAAGTCTGTGTTTTTCCTTCAGAGAATTGATTGCTCTCTGGGGAAATGGACATCTAAGCAAGTGACCAGAATACAAAGGTTGGTCTTACAATAAGAGCTTGGTTGGATTCTACTTATTGAGCATCTCCTCTGTACCACACACCTTATCCACATCATTATTTTTAACAAATTATACCGAAGCCATTCCTTGAAGCAAAGTAGCCATTAGCATCTCTGTTCTCTAGATGAGAAAAGAGCGCTTCTGAGAGTTGAGATACCTTGCCCCAAGCTACACAGCTATAAGTAACAGAACTAAGATCCAAACCCGGGGCTGTCCTTCTCTGAAGCACTGGAGCCCACTCTACCACGTTGCCTCAGGCACAAACGAGAGAGAAAAATGCAATAGGAACAAACAGAAGCAGGGTACAAGCTCTGACAAGTGTGTCTGCATTGGATCCTGGAGGCTGAATTTAAGAATTTTGCCTTCAGAGATCAGGGGTGCTTTCCTAGGGAGAGGAACATAATATCTTGGGAAGGCTGCGATGAGGTGGGTGAGAACCTTGGGAGGGCACAAGATGGGAACCCCGTTTCTAGGCCTCCCAGTGATCTTGAGTTGGGTTTTCTGCCACAACAAAGGGATGCGAGTATGTGGCTCTTCCTAAGATGAAGGCCGACCATTTCAGAGAGCCAGGAACTTTAGCCATCACCCACCCTGACATCTGTACACCAAGCACCGTTACCATCAGTGTTAAAGTTTTTTATACACCTTACTTTGAAGTTTCCAACTTGGAACCTCCGCCCACACATGAGTGCAGAATTGCCAGCCAGAAATGATGCATACTGCATTTTAAAATCTGGTTGGTGTGGCTGATTACAGATGCTATTCTAAAGAGCCCTGGCATAAAGTTTCCTATCCCACAGGAGTCAAGCCTGGTCCCCAAAGTAATTGGCGTTGCATTATTGATAAAGATGTTGGGCCTACCATTGTGAGAACAATGGTTATCCACCTTCCTTCCTGACATCTGATTACTCCATGCAGCAACTCTGGTCACATTGGGCATGCGTGCAACTTTGGCGGCACAAATTCCTTCATTGACCGGCCACTTCAAAATGTGCTGTGTCCAAGGGAAAAAGGAAGGGGGAAAAATTAGCAGCACGTCAGTTTCAGAATATTTGTCCTGAATTAAAAAAAAAAGCGGACTTCTGTTCTCTTGTCCTTTCTCTGCCGTCTTAGAAATTGGATTAGTCATTATTAAACATTTTGAAGTGGAATAAAAAGAGGGAGAAGATTCCAAGGGCACATTGCGACTTTGATCTTAACAGAACCGTCATTGTCAGGAACCAACACAAAGGCGGTTTGCGTTACACATTGAGATCCTAGTAATTAGGGCCTTGTAATGACCCGTTCCAAAAAGAAACAGCTCTGTTCCTTATTTGCCATTAAGAACACCAAGAGTTTATTTGCAGAGAATTGGGTTTAATTCAATTAGCAGGAATTGTGAGGCATTCACAACACAAGGTATATTAGCCCAGCACTTCGTTTGTAATGAGACCCAAAAAGCATTTAGGGAAAGAAAAGCTAATTATCCGAGATTCTTTTTTTTTTTTTTCAATAACATGGAGTGTTTAGTCCAAATTTCAGAGGCCTGTATTCCCAAATCCCTTAAGCTTTAATTAATGATTAACAGAGCAGCAAGATGTGGAGAGGGACAGGAAAGCTTTGCCATGAAGTCAGTGCCAAAGGGTATTATTAATAACCCCCACCCTGAACCAGCACTTGACAGTTTACAAAGCGTTTCCACAACCATTATCTGCTCTGAATATTCATTTCCTTTTCCTTCTGGGCCAATTCTCCAGTGCTGGGAATATTTCTCCCCAGCCTGTCTTGAGTTTCAGCTCTGGGTTTGCATGTTAGAGCAAACCCTCAGCCATCATGACCATTTGCTTTAGGAGATGGACACACAAAACTACTGGCAAATGTGGATTCAGTTCTCATTTCCACCTTCATCCATGTGTATGACCTTGGGCATTTGCTGAACTTCTTCAAACTTAAGTTTTTCTTTTTCACCCCCATTTGTTACATTGCTGTCCAGTTTGGTGGCCACAGGCACATGTGGCTACTTAAAGGTTAGTGAATTAATTCAAATCGAAAAATCCCATTCCTCAGCCACACTGAGCACATTTCAAGGGTTCAGTAGCCACACATGGCTCCTGCATTGGAGTGCATGTCCATCACCACAGAGAGCTCTCTTGGTCTATGAAAAGGAAGGCACTATTCACCCTTTGAGAGAAATAGGGTGGGAATTTCATGAGAAAATGCACAGAGGAGGCATGTGGCTCATGGTGGACACTCAGTAATAGCATCTGGGATGAGGTAGAAGAGAAGTCGGGGAGAGGTAGGGGCACCCCTGTACTCTGCTCCTTCTGCCTTCCCATTCTAGACACGGTGGGAAATAATAATGGCGGAAGAGGCATGGAAGAGAAAGAAACTTTGGTTAAGCATGTCTTATGTGCTCTGTTATCTCAGTGTTCTGATTATAATGCAACAAGTATTTCTTCAGCGCCATCAGTCTCATTTGTTTCTGTCTGCCAAGTAGGGAAGACTTTCTGCCCCCCACTGGATAGGTACCAGATAGTTATCTGGAGAAATAGAGGCTCAGGCAGGTGAAGTAGTGGACCCAAGAGTGAGAAGACAGTTCATGATGGAGCCAGGGCATCCCCTGTCCTGACGACCAACAGGACCATTTTCCTCTCCACCGGCAGTCAGCCGCCTCCATTGGCAGAGTTCCAGCCTGCTCTTTTCTTTTCTCTTTTCTTTTCACTTTTTTGTAAACTTTTTTTTAAATGTTTATTTTTTTTAGAGAGGCAGAGACAGAGCATAAGGAGGGGCAGGGGCAGAGAGAGAGATGGAGACATAGAATCCAAAGTAGGCTCCAGGCTCCGTGGTGTCCACACAGAGCCCAACGCGGGGCTCACACTTACAAACCATGAGATCATGACCTGAGCCAAAGTCAGATGTTTAACCAACTGAGCCACCCAGGTGACCCTAAACTCTTTTTTTTAATGTTTGTTTATTTTTGAGAGAGAGAGAGAGAGAGAGGGAGGGAGGGAGAGGGAAGAAAGAGAATGGAGAAGGGAAAGGGCAGAGAGAGGGAGACACGGAATCCAAAGCAGGCTCCAGGCTCTGAGCTGTCAGTCCAGAGCCCAATACGGGGCTTGAACCACAACCTGTGAGATCATGACTGGAGCTGAAGTTGGATGCTTAACCAACAGAGCCCACCCAGGTGCCCCCAGCCTGTTCTTATTAAGGACTTGGCACTGGTGCTTCAGGTGGCCAAGGATATTTCTCTTCAGAGTCCTTGCACAATAAGTGGGTGTGAGGAAGCACATGGTCCCCTGAATGAGCTCTAGCAAATCCTCATAGCCTGCCTCACTGGGGATTGGGAATTTCCTTGAGAGCAGCTGTGGAAAAGGAATGCTTTTGCAAACAGCCCAGCCATGCACATCAACTGTACTAGTAGTTGATAAGTCAGTTAGTGCATTCAGACCCAGGCCACACAGAGCAGCCCTGACAGATGGTCATCAGTCTGTCTCCATCCCCATAGCCATGAACTGCACATCCTCAGAAGAGAAGAGGGACACAGCCTCCAGGAGGACGTTGACCCTTATAGCACGGGTAGGGAATCCTAGCACAGTTGTGCACAGGCCAGGTTGTTCTCTGAAAGTCATTTGAGGAATGAAATTGAATTTCGTGACCGGCTCAGGGAACCTCGTTGCACTGAGAAACACATGACTTTCAGGTGGGAAACACATTAGCATCATCTTGGCGAAGATGCTGGCACTGGGAGAAGTAGAGGGAGGGCACTTAATTGGGAACAGGCAATACCTGGCTTCCACTTCCAGCTCTGCAGCTAACTCATTGAATGGCCTTGAACAAGCCACATAGCCTTTGGGGCCTCACATTAATTATGTGTAAAAAGAAAAAAGACACTTTAAAGATCTAAAAATAGATGCTGGTAGCCATATAGGATTATGATGTATTCACAGATATTATAGGAGAGAGATTCATTTCCAGGTATTATAGGAGCTCCAGAAAAAGGACGCAGGCATTGGTGGACATTTCAGGACCTTACTGAAGCCTGAGATTTTACCTGACATGTGTTACAGGGCTGCCTAGGAGCTGGCGGGACAACACCGTGATGTTTGCCCATCAACTCTTTCTTGCTACTTCCAGAAAAGTGCTCAGAGCTGGCCAGGTTGACTTCAGTTCTACACCAAGTCTTCCGTCTGTGGCGTCTTGGGCCATTTCTTCTGTCACAGCTTAGTCTTCTTGTCCCATTGACAGGAGGCAGCCACCTCTTAGGGTTATCATGGGAGTCAATGAAATCGAGACCAATACAGCGCTTGGTTCAAAATAAATACTCAAACTACGTTAGCTCTTAGTATTGTTAACACAGTGCTTGTGATTGTCCAGGCACTGGGCTGCACTCTGGGGATACAAGATTAAATAAGGCATTATCTAGCCTACGAGGAGCTCACAGCCCAGTGCAATGGCTCTGACATTTTCTGGGAAAACCTTCTGAGAAGTAGATAAAAGCAATTGGTCTTCTACCCAGAAACACACACACACACACACACACACACACACACACACACACACACACAGTTTTAGGGTCAGGAACCACCAAAAGCCCGTAAACTTTATACTTTTTGGTTAAAAGACTAGTTTGCTTTGGAATTGTGGGTAAATTAATTTTTATACCCTGTGCAAGAATCACCATAATAACAAGAAAGCATTGGTTGCTGTTGGAGTCGGTAGGGCAAAGAAGTCTTCTGAAGCTGATGATTCTGGTTAAGAATGTTTAAAAAACAAACAGACTTTTTGGTTAGAATAAGTTGGGGTGGAAACAGGGCAGGAGCTCCAGGTATGAGAGGCCACAGTGTGGAATAGAGGACAAGGGGAGCAGGAAACACAGGTAAGGTCCTTGTTCTTCCGTCAAGAAGTGGGCAGGGTCTACTGCAGTCTCTGGAGGGCCAGAGATCAAAACATTTAACTTCTATTTCCAATTTAGCTTCCTATAACCTGGAGAAAAATGGAATGCCTTAATTCAGGGGTTACATGGATCTGGGCAATGGCAGGAATAAGGGTCACTGGGTGATTGATCCCACGGGGGCTCTTGTTGACTTATAGACAGGTCTGTGCACAGCATTCGTACTTAGGCAAGTCATTGAGCCCAAACGTGTCTGCCCCTCACCAGTGTCCCTGTCTTTGGTTGAATTCCTAGAAGCAGACCTCAAGATAAGGCTTATTTGGGAGGTGGCCCCAGGAAGCAGTTGGGGAAAGAAATGAGAGGGCAGTGAGGAGGCCAATGTGGGTATTTTAAGGAGTAGGTCACCCTGTGGGCAACTGGGGCTCAGTCCCAGCTGGACCTTTGGGTGGTGCTGCAGGGTTGTCTCAGGGTTGTCCCTCTCAGTGGAGGGATGGTTCCAGGACATTAGTTCTGACTAATGCCTGCTGTGTGCATGGAGAAGCATACTCCTGGGGTGAGAGAAAGCCACTGAGGCTGACAGGTGATGTGTGAAGACCTTGGTGTGGGAATAGCCAGAGGATACGTGTGAGGTATTGATGGATTTGCTGTCAACTTCTCTAGAAACTCATTTCCAGATGCCCAGTTTTTCCCAGACAGCCATCCCAAGTCCACACTCCAGGGCTTGTCTCAGTGGCCATGGCCTCTGATTTCCACCTGACATGGTTTTCAAGGCTGAGCTTTTCTGGGCCCTGAAACCGCCATGTGGAGAGCAGATGTGAGGTGCGGATGAGGCCCCCAGTTGTGACTGTCTGAAGAGGTTTTGCTCCTTCTTAGCACCCCCTCCTTACTCAGAGGATCGAGTAGTGTGTGTTCTGATGATTATTCATTAGCACCTCCCCAATGTGCCGCTTCCTGGCAGCTCCTGTGTGATCTTGTGCAGAGACCCTCTCCTCCCGAGTCTTTAGAGCTTAGAGTTGCACTGTCATTTGTTCTCGAGAAGTAAACACGGAGGTTTTTTGTTCCCCTCAAAGCTTTCCAGCTACTCCCAGTGCAGCCCAGCAGGAACCTGCTCCAAACTCAAACGGAATGTTATATATCGGATTTGTTTGCCTTTGCACATCATCTGCTCACAGATGTTTGTCCTTTGGCTTGTTTCTTTTTCTAATTAATTTTTGATTAAGTTTTGAAACACCTTCTGTCTCCACCAGTTTCTGCCACCACAGGTAATCCTATTTACTCTGAACCCAGCCTGGTGATCTGGGCTCTCCATGGCTCCACAATCTCAGTGGCTAATAGGAGATGGGGACTTTCAATTAACTGGTTAAGTGGTCTTATCCCTCTTATCCAGACAAGGGAGGAGGATGCTTGGACTAAGTGTGAGGGATGGAGAAAGGTGGATGAATCTGAGATATGTCTTAGAGGTAATGGGCAGGGGGAGGGTGGAAGAAAAGAGGGTCCACAAAGAAAATGGCACCATATTGTGGTGCATATTAAGAACATAGGTCGACTCACTCACTCCAAAGGATGCGAGTAACTTCATTATTTGGAATTATTTAGAGAAAGGAAGAAGAACAAGAATAGCAATTGCTAATACCCCGCGTTGGCACAAAGCATTGTGCTAGGCTTTTGAACATAGTAACAGCAGAAGTAGCATTGATGTATTATGACAACAAGCAATATTTGCTCCATCTTTACTCTGTACCAAGAACTATTCTAAATTCTTTATGTTTGTAACCACGTTTACTCCTTAAAGAGCCCTGTATGGTCCCCATTTAACAGATGAGGAAACTGAGGCACAGAGAGGGTAAGCTACTTACCCCAGCTTACACAGCTTAGTTCAGGCCAGGTCTGATACTGAACTCAGGCAGGTGACTCCAATGCCTGATCTCTTTTGTTTTCTTCATCCACCATCTCCCAAGGGTATGAGTTCAGGTTTGAGTCACCAGACATGGAAACAGCCAGTTCAGCCTGGGAAAGAAAGTGACCAAAGATGACTGGCTTTTCAGTGGTTGGGATGACAGGTATGCATCCTGGTTGGAGAATGATACTGGGTGCATTGCAATGAACTGTTGGAGGCTCACACGTCCTCTGAGCCAAATCAAGCCATGGCCACCTGGCACTCTTCTGTATCTGTGAATCCCAGCTTCCCTTTGCAAAGGGCACCCCCAGCCCACTTCCCCCATTCACATGCGTCCTTCATCCCTCCATTTTGCACACTTTGCTTGTGGACTGAACCTCAAAAATCATCCCAGTAATCCTGGACTCCTGCCAGATTCTATTATGGCAATAACTCCCCTGATAGTTAAATGATTCTGAATTGTGTTCCACACCAGGAATGAGGAATATCGGTGTCCATTCAGGTCAGTGCTAAAGATCATTGCCCAACTGGAAATGAGTTTCTCTTCCCAGGTGCCCAATGGGCACTGTGCCTTAACCTTCAAAGCCAGCAGAGGAGGTGGCTGCCCCGTATGGTGGTGTCACCCTCATCTTCCATTTAGCCTACAGACCTTTTACCAAGAGCCCCCCTACTCTTAATTTTCCTCTGTATGTTGTGGGAGGCATTGTTCACTCTGCCAGGGATGTCCTAAAATCTGCCATCCCTGCCAAAGAAGATGAAATACTCAGGGGTCACCATGCAGGACAAGGGAGTAAGAAAAGCAAGCAGTCAACAGCAGGCAATTACCAAGTTCTTCCTTAATCTTGAGATTGCAGTGGGCAGAGCAGAGATAAATTATGTCATCTCTGTGCAATCAAAGGTTCTGAGCATTCCTTCATGCTGTCGTTTTCATTTTGGCTCCGTAAGTACTGTGTCCTTTTAAAAAGAGTCATTGAACATGTGTACTCAAAGGTGACAGAGAAAGTGTAAGCTTGGGGTTCTGTGTTCAGTGCTCTAAAGGAATTGTTCGTTGCTGGGTGGATTGGTGAGGGAATGAGGCTGGATATAGTAGCCCAGGTGTAGTTTCTGAATGCTTTGAACATCATGTTTAGAGAGCAGGGGCTCTGTAATCAAACCCACCTGAAATGGCCTTTCCGCCACTTACTAGCCATACCTACCTTTCGGGTATAATTACTTCACCTGGGCATAAGACTCATTCTCTGTGACGAGAATTGAGATAATGTTTAAGAATACTGAGAACGTTTTTTTCCTTAATCCACAGCATAATCCTTAGTCAACTTTTTAATTTCATTATTAACAGTATTGTATAGGAAGCTTCCTGGCCTTCCAGAAGCATGTCAGTACGGGTCTCCAAACCTTTGCCCATGCTGCTACTTAGGAAGCCCACCCTCCTTTCCTTAGGTTTATTTCTCAAGAGGTGGAGCACAGATGGAATTCTTAGGCAGTGAGTACTGGGAGTGTTCTTTGGCTGAAACTGAGCCTCAACTTGACCCACAGGGAGTTCTGGAGTGTGAGTAGCGCTAGAGTTTTTGTATCTTGGAGCAAGTGAAACACACTTTTGCATGAATGTACCCATCAGTCATTGACTGCAGGCTGCTCCTGGGGAGAAAGGGGTCAGGGCATACCCTTTCTGGCATCTCTGGACAAAGTGTGGGTCTCCAGAGAAAGTGGCAGCTGTAAGCTTTGGCAACTAACACTCATAGCCCCTGGGGGATCGATGCAATGGACCATCGAAGGGATCTGGGTGGGGTCCCACCTTTCCTCTCCCAGTGCACGTCCACCCATCCTTCAAGACCTAGCTCTTTATCACCTCCTTTTAAGACCCCTTTCTCTCTTCCTTATGTTCTGCCCTTAATCTCTCTGCATCCATGAGCTGTTTCCCTATGGCCGCCTTGGTTATAGCACTTACCACACTGTAAGATAATTATATATTTACAAATCAGACCTGCCTCAGCAAAAGAGACCTCTTATGGGATGAGAGAGGACAGCCAATGAGGTATCAGTTGAATGAGGGCAGTGCAGCGAGGGACTGGGTACACTGAGGTGAGAGATGGAGTCTGAGACTCTCCATTTCAGGCCCTGCTTGTGTTTTGTGTCCTGGGGTTGGGCAACTCTAATCTTCTAGCCAGGCATGGGAATTGCCTGGGAATGGCCAGGGGGGATGATGGAAAGTCAAGAGATTGCACAGTTACATTTCCCAAAAGATTAGGGGTGGGAGTAAAACCTGGTGAATATGCTGGGCCTCTGGCCTGGGGTATGGCTTGCCCTGATCCTTGCTTCCTTAGCTTTGGCAGGAAGGGCCCCTGGCCTGATCACCTAACCTAATCACTTACTCTGCAATTGTGCCTGACAACACACAGCCTGCCTTGGGGATTCCCACTGACAATGGTGTGCCTCATCTGCAGCAACAAGGGCCCCTCCTTAGGGAGAGATGACATTGCAAAGGAGCCCCCAGAAAAGAGAGATCAGCAGCCTGGGCCTGGTCCCGCTTAAGAGAGAGAAAATAGGGATGTAAAGTCATGGGGTGGGCAGCAGAAAGGCAGGGTAGCATTCTGGCTAAAGGGTGCTGGGTTTCAAATTCTGGCTCTGAAGCTCACCAGCTGTGTTAACTAGCATGAGTTCTCTCACCCTTTGTTTCCATGTCTTTAAAATGGGGATTGTAATGGTATGGAATTTGAAGGTGAGTTGGAGGATCTGATGAGATTCTATAGGGTGTTTGGCCAGGAGCACTAGAACATTTGGGCCATACAATTCTTTGTTGTGGGTATTTATCCTGTGTTGTAGGGTATTTAGCAGCATTCCTGTCCTCAACCTACTCAGTGATAGTAACCCCTTCCTTTTCTGTGACAACAAAAATGTCTCCAGACATTGCCACATGTCCCTTCAGGGGAAATTATCTCTGGTTGAGAATCTCTGAGCTACTACAGGTTAAGGGCCTTAAAATAGAGCCTGGCACATTTTAAACATCCATATATTAGCTATGGGTATCAATATTCTCATTAGTATCCTCATCACCAGTAGTAATAGTACATATGAGGATATCACCAGTCCTCAAATCTCAGTCCTTTAACACAGTTTATTTTTTTTCTCTTATCTATTTAATTCAGGTGTCCCTGGTGGTCTGACAACCCTCCACAAGGTGATTCAGGGATCCAGGCTTCTTCCAGCTCACAGTGTTCCCTTCCTCTTAGCCTTAGAGGGCCCCAGAGATATTTAGGAATTCCTGGGTAAATATTCAGAAATGTATTCAGAAATGCCTGGAGAGAGGTGCACTTGCCTCATAAGCTCCTTGGATTGAAAGTGACTTGCAGCAGTGTTGGTCACATTCCATTGATGAGAATGAGTCACATGGCACCGTCTAGTTGCAAGGGAGCCTGGGAAATGTAGTCCCTGGCTGGGCAGCCATTTGCCAGTGAGAATTCCACATGATGGAACAAGAAACATGAATCTTTGGTGGACTTTTATTCATTTCTGTCATTTATTAGCTGAAAGATCTAGTGGTCCTGGTCATTCTTATACCTGCCTTTATGTGGCCCCTTTGTGTTGCCTTGCAGTTTTCATGACCATGTTCTACTCTTCTTGGGTCCAAAAACGGGACTTGGTTGGCATAGCACTCTCAGAATCTGTGGGACGGAAGGAGAAAAGGTTGGAAAGAGGCAAGAACCAAACTAGCTCTGGAGTTCACTGGTCCCCTAGGGATCTGGGAATCACCAATCCCTGGGGAAGATATCATTAGGAAAAGGAGTTCTTGTAAGGAGGGATATTCTCCTAGCAGAACTGGTCTGGGGAGAACCCCATCATTCATGGGATATATGTATACCAGCCCTTTGTTTCTGCCCTCATGTCACTGATTCAAAAGTTAGGATCTCAGGAGAGAGGGGGACAGTGCTTGGTCATGTGTATATCCTCGTTGTCCTGGGAGATTGAGAAGAAGCATCCAGCCTCAAGATCCTCAACCTTGTCTGCTCATCAGAGTCCTGGGAGAGCTTTAGTGAGTACCATTGGCCAGTACCCTCCCCACATCAACAAAATCAGGATGCCTGGGGCTAGATCCTGGACAAACAGCATTTTTGTCCTGCTTTCTGTGACTCCAAACTGCAGTCAGCATTAAGTGTGGAAAGGGCCGCCTCAATTCACCTCCTCAGTGAGACCACACAAGCATAGAGGAGAGGTGATTTCTCAGAATGGAAATTGAGATGTTTTTAAGAAAAGAGAAGAGGGGCGCCTGGGTGGCTCAGTCGGTTAAGCGTTCAACTTCAGCTCAGGTCAGGATTTCGCAGTCCGTGAGTTCGAGCCCCATGTCGGGCTGTGGGCTGATGGCTCAAAGCCTGGAGCCTGCTTCTGATTCTGTCTCTCCCTCTCTCTCTGCCCCTCCCCCATTCATGCTCTGTTTCTCTCTGTGTCTCAAAAATGAATAAACGTTAAAAAAAAAACATTTAAGAAAAGAGAAGAGATACTGGGAACCAAAAATGACAAGTGTTCATACACCCAGAATGTGCCTTGGGTGTGAATTGTGCCCTGCATTCCCTTCCCCAACATAAAAACATTCAAGATCAGTGTGTGCTTTCCTCAACCTCCACCTATTCCCTTACTCTTGTCCAGGTGTTATGCCCTCTCCCCTCTCCAAGCCTTATATGCATTTTCACAGAGGACAGAGTTAGGGCTTTTTAACCTGAGGGAAAGCATCACCAATTATGGGATTCCAGCCACCATGACCATGAAGAAAGGAGATACCGGGTGGAAAAGGAGGGAGTGAGGAGTCCAGGGATGTTTCCATAGCAATTCAAATTTTACCATAAGGGCTTTGGAAGGAAGGGCTATTACAGCTAGGGTACCACCTGTGCTGCTCTCCATCTGTGGCTGATGGTGAAGAAGGGAAGGGAATGGATTTGGAGTCAGGCCAATCTGAGCTCACATTCCTACCCTGACTCTTAATTGCTACATTGTCTGGAAAAGTTTCCTGACTTATCTGGGCTCTTAGGTCCTACAACATTGCTAAAAGGGTGATAATAACCCCTACCCAGCAGGCTTTGAAGACTGAATGAGGGAGTATAAACAAAACTCAAAGCACAGTGCCTGATACGTGAAGTGTAATACAAAACCAGTGTTAGGTCTGTCATTGTGCCATTTCGAATCACATAGCCTAGATCCTCTGTAGAATCACTAATCCCTGGGGGAAGATATTATTAGGAAAAGGGTAGAATATTTGAAAGTTTTGAAAGGATTGGCAGGAACTAGATGGCGTCTAAATAATAACTGTGTAATTTTTTTTTTTTTTTTTTTTACTGGAGAAAACTTGGAAAACACCAGAGAGAAAGAAGAAAATGAAATATCCAGTTTTACCTCCCAAAGAAAAACACTGCTAATTATTTTTGGGGAAATAATTATGAAAATTTCCCACATTTCTTATTCGTGTTTTAACATAATTGAAATCATGGGGTATATGTCATTTACATTCTGGGTTTTTTTTCCTTAATATATAAGCATTTTCCTGTGTTATTTCAAACTTTGCTTAAGCATCACTTCAACAGGAATACAGTAGTCCCTGAAAAGGGGATGACTCACTAAGGTGAGTCAATCCCCTGTTGTTAGGTACCTAGGTAGTTGCCATTACACAAATGTTACAAAGCATTCTTTTGTGCCACAAACTTTTGCTGTATTTCCAATGTGTGATTAGGAGAGATTCCCAGGAGCCAAGAGCTATTGGGTCAAAGAGAAAGAAGAGTTTTAAAAGATCTTTATATTTCCAGATTTCTGAGCTAAATTTGAAAACAGACCCATATAAGCCTTTTTAAACTTTGTAGCCTGACCTCAGAAAGCAACGGGCTCTCTGCAAGAGACACAGATGGCAGCAGCTTACCCCCAAAGATTATAGGATCTGGTGGGAATGGGCTCAGGAAGCCCCAGCATCCCCTCCTGACACGAGCCCAGCCTCCTATGTGCCTCATAATTAAGCTTCAGATAATGTTTGCAATCTCTCAGTGTTTTCCAGCACGTGTCAGGGTGACTGATGGGCTCGTCACAGCTCAGACAGCCATCATCGTAGTGCTGTAACTACTTTAACCTTCTTAACACACTAACTTCAAGGGCAAACCAAGGGTGGAGATTTGTCAGCCCCTTCCTGCTCAGCCTCCCTACCATGGACGGCCTTTTCCTTTCCTCTCCCTGCCCTCCATCCTCTTGCTGCTCTCAATATCATCCACAAGATAGACCTAAGGCAGTTGTTTAACACCATAAGTAAAACTATTCTTAGGTTACAAGCTGCCAGAATTTTGAAGCAAGTGCGTGTAAATATTTCATTTCTGACACTGAAAGTTATTAAGAGAAACCTTGTGCATTTTCTAGAAGAATTTTAAGAGACGTTTATTCATTGGGCATGTCTGGAGCCTGTGGAATTTGTTTGGGGGGGCTGTTGAATATCATCTGTGAATGGGTTCTTTCCTTTTTTACACTCACATTTAAAAATCTGGGCTGAGTTATGGTGCCTCAGTGGCTGGAACCAAGTCCTGGGCTAGAAGGGAGGAGAGGGATGGCAGGGAGAGAGGAAGCTGCTTGCTTTCAAAAATACCCCTTTGGGTAGTCTGTTCACCGGCTGTTCCATGAAGTGCAGTGAAGTTTAAAATACCAGGTGTTAGGATTGCTGCTGTTACAGTTGCTATACCAAACTCATTGAAATGACAGCCGTCTTATCTCCAATTCCAACTCCATACCAGACATACCCATGAATCCACACCAAAAAAGGCAGTGAGATAGAGTTTTGTGTCCATTTTCTGAATGAGGAAACTGAGGCTCAAAGAAGTGAAGTTACTTTCCCTTGGCCATGCACACAGATTGTAAATGGTAGAACAAGGATTTACAAAGCCCAGGGATTTCTGATTCCAGAGCAACCCATATACATTTTGCCAGCTGGAAATCAAATTGAGCTCACCGAACATCTTCACTTGACAGTAAATCTGGAGTATTGCATGTATAAATGCACAACGAACAGCACAGTGCATGTGGTTCTGTGAAAGGAATGATAAACCCACCATTTACTATGTGCCAGGGACCGTGTCAAGGGCTTTGAATGTATGTTTTTGGTTAATTCTTAAAATGATCTTACAAAAACACATTTTCTATTTTGTAAGTGTACAATTACAGGTTTGGAGAGGATAAGTACCTTTTCTTGTGATCATCTGTTGTTGTGTGTCAAAGTATCCTAAAACCTAGTGGCTCAAAACAGCATCCATTTATTATAGCTCAAGATTTTTTGAGTCTGAAATCCAGGCATGGTGTGCCAGACATGAATTGACTGAAATTTCTTGGTGGCATTCATCTGCCAGATGGAAAGCTTGGAGGGTCCAAGATGGCCTCTCTTATGTGGCTGGCACTTTGGCCAGGGAGGCTGGAAGTTTAGACTTACCTGGGACTCTCCATCACAGTGTCTCAATGTGGCTTCTCCCAGGGGCCTCCGGGTAGTTGAACCTCTGACATGGCATCTGGGGGCACTCAGAGAGGGTTGCCATGGATACTAGTGGAAGATGTCAGTATTTTATGGCTGAGCCCAGAACTGAAATAACATCCCTTCTGCTCTAGTCTGTGGGTCAAGGTAGTTTTAGAGCCCACTCATATTCATGGGTTGGGAACAAAGACCTCACCTCTCAGTGGAAGAAGTACCCAGGAACATTTGGCCAGTTTCAATCACTACATGTGCCCAAGATGACATATCTGGAAAGTGGTAGAAATAGGTATTGAACCCAGGACTTGACTCTACAACCAGCCTTAGAGTCCCTAGCATCCAGAGAATATGACCATTGCTGGTAGAGATGCCAGTGTTTACTATTTAAGAGATAACATAAAACCAACACCACCATGGGGAAGAGTTTCTCTGTTCCCAGTTTACTGAGAAGTAAACTCTCAGATGAGGGAAGTGACCTCACTGCCACTCAGCTGCTGAGTGGCAGGAGCCCCATTTGTCTTATTTCACAGCCCAAGCATGTTTCTGCTTCATTACTCTTTGACGATAGCACCTGAAGGTATTCTGTGTACACCAGTGAAAACAACCCAGAGACTCAGTGAGTTCAAGTAAAGAGTTGACTCAGTTTGGTGAAGAATTCAAAACTCGTTGCTGGCCCCATTGGTCAAGGTGACTGAAATGTTTCCTGTTATCCCAGAATAGATCCTTAAGATCATATCCGAATACAAAGGAGTGCTGAGCATCTCTTATATTTGAGAGAGGGCCAAACATAAGGGCTCAGATACCTCCTCAGGGCTCTTTCAGAGGAACAAGCTAGGTCTGCTATAGATACAGAAGGTCAGAGGATTCTAAGGAGAGAGAGAATGATCAGTGTCAACTTGGAGAAAAGCTGAATTCTGAGGGGATCTTTTGTAGATATTGGGGAGTGAGCAGTAAGACTGTGTGCTCATGCAGCTTCTTTGCTGATGGTCCCTTTCTGCTTATTCAAGCAGAGGGAGAAAATAAGAGAGTGGCTATGAAGGATGGGAACAGCTTTAGTCTCAGCTTTGGTCTCATGAACCAACCAGTGAGTTTCCTCAGTGTCAAGAGGATACCACAGAAGATCAGGGTTTGAGACACCTGGCTCGTGCACCCAAGAGGACCAGCTGCAAAGTGAGGGGAACTTAGCACCAAGAGACTGAATTATGCTCACAGAATTAATCATGAGGAGAAATTGGAAGAGATTGGACAGAGGTGGATTTTCTATCAGGGAACCATGCAGAGAGGTCTTGAGCAAGGCAGTGATGCAGTGAAGAGGTGTGGCCAGGCCTGCTGGCTCTGCTGTCCCTATTCTCCTCTTTGACATACAGACTGACGACATGTCCACACCCCCTTGCCATTGTATATGGCCACTTGACTGAGCTCTAGCCAGTAGAATGTGGGCTGCAATGCCTGACATTTCTGGGTCTGGTTCCTAAAGACCACCATTTTGCTCCTCCATATGTTTTCCTCCTCCTGGATGGCTAGTATGAAGATGACCATAGTGACCATGGAAGCCACATATTAAAGATGCAGAGCCTCTTTCAGCCTGAATCCCTGGATGATCATGTGGAGGAGAGCTGGCCTCTAATGTTCTTCCACCTGGGACTATTACGTGGGCAAGAAACGAATACCCATTGTGTCGAACCATTACACATTTGGTTCTATCTGTTGCTGCAGCTTCCGTGTCCCTAGCAAATATACGAGGCCTGCACCCATAATTTCCCCCCAAAATCCATTGTGCTCCCATGAAGGTATAGAGAATCATAGAGACCTGGGTTCAGTTCACTGCTGTACCAGAAAAGTAATTTGACTTATTTGGTCCTTTTCTAGATCCATTTAAAGTGAGCTTTATGCGTTGAATCAGCTAATAAATTATTTTGTGTCCTTAAGCTATTTAGAGTTGTTTCTATCCCATGCTATCAAAAAAGGCCTACCACTATCCTTGCAAAAGTAATAGAGTGGTACCCCAAAATGTTCAGCACAGAAGGTTGAATAGTTTGGAACAACAGAATCCCAGATGGTATTTGGGTATCTCAGACTCAGGTGCTTAGGAGACTAAGTGGGTATGCCTGAACAGTGATCTTCCCTCGAATCAATTAACTTAGTCCTGGTATCTACTCATCTGTGGGAAGACCTCGGAGGGAATCCATTATCTACATTGTGTGGGCATAATCCGTATATGGGTTTTGAAGACAGTTTTGAAGTCTGATCTGTGTTCAAACCCTGCCTCTGACACTCTATAGTGTGGAAGGGAGCTTAGCGTTCCAACCTCAGCTTCCCTGTCTGAAAATGTAGCAGGAGAGCCTGCTGCTAGAGTTGAGGTGAGGATCTCCAGGTAATCATGTATGTCAAGTTCCTAGCACAAGCAAGGAGGAAACCCTTAACATCAGCCTTTGCAATTTCAAACACTTACAGAGAAATGGAAGAAGAGGAAGGAAATGATTAAAGGATGGGAAATGGCTGGAACAAAGCTTTAAGGAGTGTCCTGCCGGGAGTTTCTGGCAAGCCTTCTGTGCCTTGTTAGGGTGCACTGAATGGCTCACCTCAAACATGGCTCTAATCATATCAGGCCCCACTGGAAACTCTCTGATGGCTGCTGCTGACAAGATAAAAGCCAAAAGCCTTCACCTGGCACTTACAGCCCCTACAGATGAGCCTCATTCATCCAGCTGGCTTCTGCAGTCCGTTCTAGGTGCCTGACATACCACAGCAGATCACAGACGGGCCCCTAGGTCTGTGGGTGCCACATTCCTGAATAAGCCCTGAGCTATGTGTGTTAGAAGTGAATCTAACATAATTAGGACTATAAAATCAACCTCCCCTCAGTGTAGTATCTAGAGGGTTCCAGTAACTTTCACCATTTGCTTCTTCTCTACTTACCTGATAGGTGGAATTATAAATCCTAAGTACTATTTGTCTCCATTTGGCCAAAAGCCACACCACTCCCTATCAATGACCATATGACCCAGTTCCTACTTTGTCATATGAATGGTGGAGAGAGTTGGGTTTAGTTCACTCTTCAGTGAGAGCAAGAAACTCAGCATATTTCTAAAGTCTTATTAATATTGAGGCACCATAAAGCTTTATTTTTATCCTATTTTATTTTTTTAATTTGTTTAATGTTTATTTATTTTTGAGAGAGAGGGAGTGAGTGCGAGTGGGGAAGGGGCAGAGAGAGAGAGGGAGACACAGAATCTGAAGCAGACTCTGGGCTTTGAGCTGTCAGCCCAGAACCTGATGTGGGGCTCAAACTCAGGAACCGTGAGATCATGACCTGAGCTGAAGTCAGAGGCTTAACTGACTGAGCCACCCAGGCACCCCAATTTTTTATCCTATCTTAAATTTATGTTTATTTTGGCAAGTAATATCTGGGTACATTCTCACTGAAAAAATTTCAAACAATTTGGAAAAAGAAAGTTCCCCACAACTTTTTTCAACCCATCAATTATCAGTCAAGTTCCAGTTTCTTCCTCAGAGGTAGACCTTTGTTAGCTTAATGAGTATTCCTCCTAGACATTTTTCAGACATATATCTATGTGCAGGGAGGCAGGGAGGAGATGAGGAATGTATAATGCATGTAGACTTGAGAGTTTTCTTTAGAGATTGGTACAATTTTGTGTCCTGTTCCCCATCTTTTCTTTTTCATTAATAGCATGTGCTGTCCAGTTTTTCATGTCAGAACACTACAAGAAACATAATATTCTAACTGTGTGTAATATTTTACAGTATGGATGTACCATAATTGGTTTGGCTTAGAGGATCATAAATTTGGAGTCCCCAACAGCTACATCCAGACTACATATGTGTTTTGTTTGGCCAGAACCATAGCTACCCTGTTTTAAATTAAATCCAATGGATTCAGGTAGAGTATGCAATCTCTGATTTCCACACAGGCCCCACCATTCCCTATTATCTTATAGGCAGCCCACTTTATACATTTTGATTACTTCCCTGACCCCTGCAGGCATTTGAGTATTCAAACTCAGTATTTTAGTCATTCTTTCATTTGTGGATGTTTAAAATTTTTTAGAAATGTATTGTTATCTTGAACAATGCTGCAGTCAATAGCCATATCGATGCCTCCCTCTATATATTTACCTAAGGTAGATGTAAGAATTGGATTTGCACAAAATCAGGAGACACACAGGTTAGGAGACACACTAAAATTATAAAGTGGAGAAAATCCAGGTCAGCTGAGAACTGTGTGGTCTAAGTGCTCCGTGAAGCATGGAGAGAGGCATACTGCTTAAGACCTGTAGCTGCTAAATATCATGCTCCCCTTTCATATTCCCACTGGTTTTTAGCAGGGAAATGCATGTCTCTGCAGGTGTACACACACACACACACACACACACACGCACACACGCATGCACACACACACAAGATTGTGTAGCATCCAGAGCATCTGTGGCAAATTGCTTGGGAATGAGCTCTTCTCCCAGCCCCAGTTCTGAAAGGGCTCCAGAGCAGAAGCCAGGAGCAGAGAGGCTCTGAGCTCTGACATTGATTACACCTTGGAGCGTTTCTCCAGGCCTGGCCCCTGGATTCATGGTTTGGCAAGCTTCAGGCCGTGGCTAATGGACTCTCTTGGCTGAGGTCATTTGAAGGCTGGCCTCCCATTTAGGAGGCTAATGATGCGTGAAGCTGCCCACTGGGCAGCAAGTAGCTCTGTCTGAGCTACTTCTGGGCCTGATGTTTAGATGAGGGCTAGACTTGATACCTTGAGGTGAGCGTGGGAGAGGTGCTGCTGGTAGCTGGGCCAATATGAGCTACAGGGACTGGTCAGCTAATTTAGGAAGACATAGATTCCTAAGCATTTTGTTGGAGTCACAACTGTGAGCTAGTATTGATCAATATCTTAGTGTGGGCTGCCATAACAAAATACCATAGCCTGGGTGGATTAAACAACAGAAAAATTTATTTCTCACAGTTCTGGAGACTGGAAGTCCAAGGTCAAGGTACCAGCAGAGTTGGTGTCTGGTGAAGGCTGTCTCCTTGGGTTACAAATGGCCTCCTCCTTTTTCTGTCCTCATATAGCCTTTCCTTAGTACATACAGGTGGAAAGAGAGAGGAAGGAAAGGGAAGCCAGCTCTTGGTGTCTCTTCTGATAAAGATACTAACGCCATCAAGAGGACCCAACCCTCGTGACCTCATCTAAATTGAATTATCACCCAAAGGCCCCATCCCCAACTATCATCACATAGGGGGGTTAGAGCTTCATGAGTTTTAGAGTGACATAATTCGGACCATAGCTGTCTGGTAGGAAAATATGGCTGAGTTTGGTCAAGTCAACCTTGGATATAAGATAGAAAGTTTCAAGATAGAAAGCAGAAAAAAAAAAATCCTGTGTGCCCCTGGAGAGGAGACCCTTATAGGCTTATATGAACAATGGTGGGTGGTGTTGGAATCAAATCCTTTGGTAGAGAATGGGCTGTGGGTAGGACCCTGAAAGTCCATATGATGTTATCTTGGGTTTTAATTTAATTTCCCCTACTTAATAACATTCTGGTCTTGGAAAAATTAACTTTTTAAAAATCTCATGTTATCATCTATGAAATGGGAATAAAAGTTGTCCTGGAGATTAAATGAGTCAGACAATAAATGTGAAGTTGGCACAATGCTTTCTTTTACAATATTTTGAGGCATTTTTAAAACAGAAAACTATATTTGCTGTAGTTTGTAGTTTTACTTTCCCATAGCACTGATTTGAAACTTTAAGCAAAAAAAAAAAAAAAAACCCTCAAAAATGTCTTCAATGCCTTTGCCTTTTCAATGTTCATTTAATCATTATCAGTGCATGGGCATTGCACACAGCCCTCCCCCTTTTTTTTTCTGGCAAGATGGTTATAATGTGTTGAAAATATTAATTATCTTCTTCACCTTATACACAGGACTAGAAAAACAAATCTTGTTGCTGTGCTTGGTAGAAGAAAAAGTCCCTTTGTGTGTGTGTGTGTGTGTGTGTGTCGCACTCATTGTCCCCTTGGGTCATAACAAATTATTGATGCCAGTTCCTTTAAAAAGACAATTAATCCAATTACCTTCTTGTTGAATCAATACTAATGTCTTTTTTTTTTTCTTTAACTTTCAGGTTTCGACAAGCCTGGCTGCCAGCAAAGCTGAGGTAGGAAATGTGGTTTTGCTATCTCTTTGGAGGACATTTTGATGTGGTTTTCTTCTGTGATGCAGTGAAATAGGTATCCTAGCTGTGATCTGCTCTGTGCAGTCTCCTGGTTGTTTGGATGGGGTGTTGTTAGTTGGCTAGTTTCCATGGTGCTGTGTTTGGGGTTGAAGAGGTATGCGCTGAGTAGTCCTGTAAAGGTGGTTTGTGGTTTCAAAGTCAGGTGTCCTGTTTGATTCTGTCTTGGTGACTTCAGAGTCTGTCTGTATGTACACATTATGATTCCAGCTCCATTAAGATAAGCCCTTGCTTTGGCAGCGAGACCTCCTTCTGTCTCTGTGCTCTTCTCCCATTTCCTCTCTCCTCTTCCTCTCCCTGCTCATCCTCTGAGGCACCAAGGGAACTGTGGCTGGTGCTGGTGATAAAAAAAGATACTGGTCAGAGGTCACCAGCAAGATGACCATCATTGGGACTTGTATGTGATGTCATTTAATGAGTATCTCCAAAATATATCCAGTGCCACAGGGCACTCAGGCTCCTAATCCCAAGTTATTGTGTGGGTAAAACAAGAAGCATTGACCTCAGCTCAGGAGCCTGGGTTCTTTGTGGCCTTGTGCATCACTGTAACTTCTGAGACTCACCCTCCTGGTGTGCCCAATGAGGATAATAACATCTCCTTTGGATCCATAACTTGGGTGTGGAGGCAGATTCTGTCATGGTTCTACAAAATGTAAGGGGAGACCATTGTCAAATAGTGGAAGCCCCAGGTGAATATCTGCATCCTTGGATGCGATAGTTTGGTGTGCAAAAGTTTTCCAGGAACTGATGTGCATTGGTGGTGTAAATGTTACTTTGGATGCCTAGTGAGGCAGATATTTGGGAAGCAGATCATTTGGAGGGTAATGGAGTGGGAAACAAAAAGAAGGGGTGGAGGTAAGGAGCCACTAGTATCACCTGCTTTCCATGATCTTGTTACCAATGACTCAAGCCAGTCATTTACCTCCCCAAACTTAGTTTCCTTGTTTTCAGAATGAGAATGATAATACACATCACATGAGGTTTTTGAGAGCATTAAAATGGCATTGGGAGTGTTTACTCTTTTAGTCTGCTGTAACTAGAAATCTACTTTTTGTGTATTCAGCATGAATATATGTAAGGCTTTACATGTATCATCTTATAAAATCCTTATGAAATCTTGTGATGTACACACTATTATAATCTTTATTTTACAGAGGATTAAATGGAGTCTCAGAAAACACAGTAGCTTTCCCAGTCATTCAACTAGTGAGTGATAGAGCCAGGATTCAAGGTGGGGTACAAAGTATTGGCTCTTAACTGCCATGCTATGTGTCTTTGTTCAGGCTGCTGTAACATGATCACATAGAATGGGTGGTTTAAACAGCAGGAACTAATTTCTCACAGTTATGAAGGTTGGGAAATCCAAGGTCAAAGTGCTGGCAGATCTGATGTCTGGTGAGGATGCTCTTCCTGGTTTGCAAGATAGCCACCTACTGGTTGTATCCTTGTGTGGCCAGAGAGCAGAGAGAGGAAGCAAGCTCTTCTGTCTCTTCTTAGAAGGGCACTAATCCCATTCATAAGGGCTTCACCCTTATGATCTGATCACTCACAAAGGCCCCACCTCCTAATACCATTGCACTGGAGGTTAGGATTTTAACCTATGAATTTTGGGAGGACACAAACATAAAATTCCCCAACACTACATAAACCTGGTGCATAGTGGGTGTTCAGTAAATGTTAGCAATGTCAATCCTTAAAGGCCAGTCCTGCTTTCTAGATCATACCCGAATGCCTGTCCAGCCTCTCTGGTCACCACCACGGACAGCTGCCTGTGTCTTGTGACCTTCTGTCTTGCATTCCCTTAAAGGGTCTCACATTTGTGTCCCATTTGGCGATTTAAAACAAACAACAATAAAAACACCTTTACATATGTTGTCCTTTTTCAATTTCGCAGAAATGGCATATGGGAAGATATTGTTCCTGCCATTTTCAGATTTAAAAATGAAGTTTTAATGATCTGGTAATTCCATGCCTACTTGTGTGCCCAAGAAAAATGAATGCTTATGCCCAGCAAAAAATGTCCACAGGAATTTTATCATAGTCAAAAACTGTAAACAAACCACATGTCCATTAATAGGACAATAGATAAATAAACTGTGGTATATCCATGCAATGAGTACAAGACAGTAATGAAAAAGAATTTTTATATATCTATGAAACAGCAATCTCAGAAACATGTTGAGTGAAAAAAATGAGAATGACAGATTACACTGTGATTTTATTAACATGCATTTAAAACCAGCACTCCTCTCTGGTGATAAAAGTTAACAATAGTAGTTACCTCTTGGAGGTGCTGACTGAGCAGAGGCTCAAGAGAAGTTCTTGGGATGATGGAGATACTCATCACCATTACCTGGATGTGGTTACACAGGTAACCAGCACATGTAGAATTTATAGAGCACCATGTTAAAATTATGCACTTTATAGTATGAAATTTGTATACCAAGAGGAGGAGGAAGAGGGGGAGAAAGGAAAGGAAAGAAAATACAAACATTAAAAATATAAAACAGGATAATGAAAAAAAAAGGATGATCAGGTGGAAAAGGTGGGATAAAAGTGTAGGAATGCTCAGCATATAGACAAAACTGTAGATCAAAAAAAGCCAAAATTCACTCACTCATCCCTCCCTTCCTTCCTTCCTTCCTTCCTTCCTTCCTTCCTTCCTTCCTTCCTTCCTTCCTTCCTTCCTTCCTTCCTTCCTTCCTTCCTTCCTTCCTTCCTTCCTTTTTGCTCCAGATTCTAATTCCCAGATGGAACAGGTTTTAAAAAACACATGAAACTTTTTCTTTCTCCTAACCATTGTTTCTAAGACTAAATTGTAATTGCTGTAACCTGAACATATTTTTTGCACTACTGCAGGGAAGTAACCTTTTATTAATTGAATTTCTAATGGCAATTCATCAAAGCGAGCGATCACCGTTATTTAATGCATGATCCATATTCATGGCATGTTCTGTTAGGTAAATAATAGTGGCTCTGGGAAGGTGCTTCTGTGAGGTCTTTTCCTTCTCAAATGACTTTCTTTTTTCCTAAGTACAGACAAACAGTTGTAATTGAAGCAGAACAAACCCCACCTGTGGAGGAGTCATTGGTTAAAGGGAGACAAGAAGAATTACAAACCCACAGAATCAGTGAGAATGAATGGCTTTGCCAGTTCCCTTTCTCTCTACAGATTGACAGTGAATATGTGAATAACGTTTGCTAAATCTGGACTTTGAAAACATGACAGCAAGCTGTTTGTGCCAATAATTTTTCATGGCATATGCCACTCCTCCCCGCACCACACACAGTTTTAATAAGATGGCACATGGACTATTGAGAAATGTTAAAACCCTGCAGAGGAAAGAGCTTTATCTTCTGACCAAATTCTGCCCAGCAATGTTTATGACAGCTGAAGAATTTATCTTAAATTCCCTCTGCTAGCCGCAAAGCACATGGCCCTTTGTCTCTGAGCAGCCTGTAAGAACCAAACTAAGATGTCACATACATAATATAACAGATAAATGGCCCAATTTCCATGTCCACATGATGAATGGAATGCAAGTTCAGCACACACATATTTGCACATTAATTGGCCCTGCATGGTTCCATTTTGTTCCTAAGTTGCTACTGTATGTCTCGTGGTCTCCTTCCCCTTCAGAATCATTAAGCTTGTTTTATCGCACAAATGCATACACATTTCCCCCCTATTTATCGTCACGCAGCTTGCCCTGCTGAGAGAGAACCAAGTAACCTGGGCATAGCCATCGGATTGCAAATGCCTACATCTGAGTTCTCTCCACCACCAACTGCACATTAACACAAAGATCTGAGACCCAGCCCCACAGTTGGTTATGCTGACAGGCAAACAAAGGAGGTTGCAAGCGAGGATGTTTGGGAAAAAAATCATTTCTATTCAGTTAGCAGTTGGTTTCTTGCCTCACCTTAATGATTTCCTGTTGATAATTTAATGGCAATATAAACCCAGTGGAGGGCCTCAATTTTGATAAATTGGCCTGCTCCTATTTCATGGCAAAGGAACCGGACTGAGATTGATTGATATTATAGTTTTGCCATCCCAAATAATTGCAGTGGCCAACAGTGCAGGTGGTAAAGCCCAGGGGCCTTCAGGAAACGTAGGTAGAACCTCCCTCCCACTAATCCTTTTTTCCATCCAGAAGGAAACTTTATCCCAGGCCAAGGAATCATTTATTTTTCCTGTCTCAACCCTGAGTCTCAGGGCTTCAGAGCCCTGTAAGCGCTCTGGCCCGTGTGGGGAGAAACCAGTACTTTGAAAAGGGACTGAGTTTCTTTGTGGGCAAAAGATCAATCCTGGCCATTTCAGGTCACCTGAGAAGCCAGAATATTTTATAAAGAAAAGCTGAGCTATTGCATGGACAAGGTTACAGTGCAAAGAACGCGAGCGTTGAAGTCTCTTCGATGGTGTATGAATCATGAGTCCACATCTTACAAGTCAGGTGCCTATGGTCAAGTCACTTGCCTGCCAGATAAGTTTCTCATCATTAAATTGGGGAAAATTAAACCACCCCAAAGATTGGTTTGAATTTTAGAGCTTGATGATCTATATGCATTGCCTAAGATAGTACCTGTCACAAAATAAATATTCAGCATTTATTATTTTATTTCCTCACACAACTCCTGTCTTTTATCTATTATATAAAGCAAGACAGTGTATCAATAAGCTCATTCAAAATTTACTTTGAGACCTGTAACTTTGAAAACTTGCAGTGAAGGTTTTGTACCATGGCTGACCCAGACCCTAGCCAAGCAGAAGTTTAGTTACATGGCTTAATTCATATTAGAGTTCATGGCCCCTTTCTCTCTACCAAAAACAAGATCCACTTGAAGATTAGCAACTTTCCAATGGGCACTCTTGGCCTTGTCTGATTTTACCTAATTACACTTTGATAGTCCTCCCTGTCCTTGAAGCCAGCTTAAAACAATATTTTACAGAACCTTAACAATCACCTGGCTTTAATTCAAGGGCCTAGAATTCTCAGTTGGAGATATTGTTGGCATGTTTTTAATTTGATGGATATTTAACTGACAGCATTTATATACTAGGCACAGCACTAGGCACTGGACACATATAGAACTTTGATGTGCAGTCACACCCGCAAAGAACACATGTTCCAAAGTGGGGTGGGAGGGTTATATCATAAATCCTATGGTCTCCATTGTTTTATGAGCACCAGAGTATTCACAAGAGTAAAACTCTCTCCTTAAGCTGTACTCCATATTTGGGAAGTTTTGAATCTGAGTTCAAATGTCAGTGAGTTAGATAGGAGCGAGGTATCTATGGAGGCTTCCCATATAAAGACTGGAGCCTTGAAAAGTAAATTAGGTCATCATCTAGTAAAGAAGAGTGGAGAACATGAGAAAAGGTACAGATGGGAAAGAGTTCGCATGGTCAAGGAATGAGCATTAAAGGGAGTGTGGGAGCAGCAAAGGAGAGTGGAAGTGATCATAGTGAACATGCAGAAACCAAGGCCAAGTATCCTCACGCAAGTCAAAGAGGAAGAGGTTACACGGAAGAGGTGAGGGCACTGAATAATTCACTAAGGTCAAGGAGAGTGAGCACTGGACTGATGGCACTGGGTTTGGCAAGTATACAATCCTCAGTGTTCTCAACAACAACCTTCCCATTGTAGGTCGTGGAAATAGAAGCTAGATTTGGTGGCTTAAGGAATAAATGGAAAGAGAAGACACATAAGCACAATATACACCAGCCTTTCAAGGGCCAAGTGATGGAGCCAAGCGAATGTAGCCTCTTTGATGTGAAGGAATTTTGAAGATGGCAGAGGCTTGGGTGTATTATAGCCCTGGAGGACAGGCCTCAGAGGTTATGAGGATAGGATCAGAGCATAGATGGGGTTTACCCACTGGTGGTGACCAAAGTATCCCTGAGGGTATGTGCTTGGATCCCCATTGTGTCACCAGGGCTCAGCACCTGTGCCAGAGAACTATGGCATTAATGGGACTGAAAAAAGGACATTTTCCCTCTGTGACATTGAGAAACAGAAAACGGAGAGTAAGTATGGATAAATTTGAAGGAAGAGAAATTGAAAGATGTTATGCCTGGAAGCTTTCATTGTCCCAGCGAATAGTAGGGGGAAATTTATGTGCTGAGAATAAGGGGAGCAGAGGTAAAATTGGTGGTTAAAGAGGAAAGATAGGCAGAAGGAGGGAACATGATGGTGGGAGGCTGATTGATTAGGGAGTTCTGTCTGGCAAATCAGCATGGGTAAGCATCTGAGCAGGAAGAGGAACAGGAACTGCCAGCAGCAGTACTGAGCACCGTGGCTGTCATTCACTACATGCGTAGCGAGTGCCAAGCACTGTGTTGTCTTCCCAACAGTCTTTAAAATGCATGTCACTGTCTATGTTGTACGGAGAAGGAAACCAACACTGAGCAGTGGTGTAGGCTGACCAAACTTAACCAAAGAATTAAACAGCAGGGCCAGTGTGTGAATCAGTCTGTCTCACTACAATGCTGGGATTGCTTCCATTGTGAACATAACTGTTGTGAGGATGTAGTGTGGAGTTCAAACCCCAGCTCCGTCATTTCTTATCTGTAGTCCCTGCTAGCGGCAAAACTCAGCGAAATTACTTAACCTTTGCATGTTTCATTTGTCTTCTCCATAGAATGAAGATAATTAAAGAATGAACCTTATAGCTTTTTTGTGAAGGTGAAAAGGCATAATATAGGGTATGGAAGGTAATTACCATATTACCTAATGCATAAATAGCTCTTAATATATTCCAGTCATCATAGTTGTTTTTGTTAGTATCATTGGGAGCTCATTCTAAGCCACAGTAGGAAATAGCAGAGGAGCCAGCTAGAACCAGTTTGTAGACTCTAAACCAAATGGAAGCATTAGTTCCAAAGCCTTCCAAAAACACCTTACTCCATGGAAATTAATTAAGGGTTCCTGGAAAAGGTGAGCAATTAAAAAATTCTCTTTCCATTAGTTTTATCAGAAAAAAAAATGGGTGTTTGTGGTTTTTGAGGATGAGTTAGAAGGATCTCATTATTTGCATGTTGCAATGAGTTAATGAAGAAAAGTAAGTAACCAAAGGGGAAAAAAAGCACATTTTATAGACCTTATATTATTAATTTAACCCTTACAAGAACCCTATGAAGTAAATACAATTACTATTTTCCTGTTTTACAGAGGAGCAAACTGAGGCTCAAGGTAGTTAGTTAAATGAGTCACAGAGGTAGCAGGAGGAGGATCAGGAATCACATCCATGACTGTTAGCTGAGGTGACAAGGAGGGGAAGGAGGGGAAGCTAGCAGTTACCTCTCATCTCTTGGAAGCAAAGTTTGGGCTTTTCAACTCTTGAGAGAAAAATCCAGTCTCTCCTCTTCTGAATTTTCTCTTCTTGCAAGCTTTCACAGCCGCAGCTCAACCAACCTCATTGACTCTCTGTTTTAAGATTTTGTGAGTGTTCTGTGATCACAAAACTCATTCCCACACCATGAATTATTTCGTACAGTTTTGACACCATTTATTTCCATAGCATTATACATTCCAACCTTCTGACTGTTTAAGATCAAAAGATGTGCTCCAGGCTCACATTTCACTCTCGCTCTCAGATGCAATCCACTAAATTGGACTGAACAGTGGAGGCTCCAGCCTGTCATAGTCTGTAATGTTGCATAATTCCAAGGGCTCAGCATGTTTTATCAATGGTGAAGGAGAAATGGGCTTAGCCACAGTGGGAGGGCTTCTGTGGAGGAGATAGGAGAAGGCTTGGAAATAGCAGCTGAAGGGCAGTGTTGGGATGTTCAGAAGCACCCCAGGGGGGGTAGGGAGTTCCACTGGTTGACTGTGGAAACGAAGGGCAAGGGCAAGGATTAACAAAGGGTCATTGATGAAGGAGGAGGTCCAAGTAGGCAACTACTTGGGTGTCTGGAACTGAGCAGACTTTGTGTACATTAGCAGATGGACCTCTTTGGAGTCCATGCATTAAGTCAACAAACTTAAAGAGCATCTACTATTCTATAGCTATACCTTTAAACCCTGGTCACTTAAAATCAGTAAGACATTTTCCTTCCCTGAAAGAGCCTGTAATCAAGTTTAATATGTGGATGGGTGAACAGATGTTTTTAGCAAAGTTCTAAAGTAGAGCAGGGATCACGGAGAGAGTGAACACATACATGGGATGATCAAGTCTCCTGGGACTCTCGAGAGACTTCCAGAAGAGGTGAGGCTTCCTTTCCCACCCATCCATGTGCCCTAGCTCTAAGATCATAATGAGGTATTGAAGACTCTATACCTGGGTACCACACTCTATGGCATATTTCAGTAATCTGGAACAAGTCTGAGAAGCAGCAAAGAGACTGCTCTGGGTTGACTATGTATGTGAGTAAGAGGAGAATTGGAAAGTCAGTTGGACATGTAGATTGGCATGTGATAATGGGACATTGGAAGGGACTCTTCATGATGATGATAATGGTAGGTGCTAGTGGTGGTGAGAACAGCCAACATGTGTTGAGTGCCCACTGTATGTGAGGGAGAGTGCCAAACATTTTACATGGACTACCTTGTTTGTTCCTTCCAATAAACTTGGGTGGATGAGTGTTAATATAACCTTCATGTAATGGGTGAGAAAAACAAGGCTCACAAGAGTTGATAAGATCCATCCAAGGCCATATGGCTAGTAGACAGAATTAGTACTTGCTTCTAGGCAACTTGCCTTCTGAACTAACAGCCCAGCTAAGATGGGGGAAGCAGACTTGAAAACCCCTTTGGGTTAAAGTCTGCATTGCTCAGCACAAACCTCTCATGACAAATGATGCTCACACACTTTGGAGAAACTTCATGACTGTGTCTGATTCTTGGCACTAATGTAGCTTGACTTGGGGCTGATATCTCACTTATCTGACCAGAATGACAATTAGGGGGGGAAAGAGTTATTGCTATTCCGGCTTCCTCTATTGAGCTATGAATAAATGATGATAGCTGTGAAATAGTGTGGTGTTTAGATCGTTTCTGGTAAATTAAAAAAAATAAAAATTGAACAAAGTGGTAATCCATGCAGCCATTTAAATGAGAGGAGTGGAACAAAATTAGTAAACTCTTTTAGTGTCTTTCTGGCCTTGTCATTCTAATGTAATTAGTCTGCAAAAATATTAATTAATACTCAAACAGCTGACACGTTTTACATGTTGATTTGGGATGTGTTAATTATGTTTTCTACTTTGCCCTGTTACTGTCCTCAGTAGCAGCATAGGCAGAATTCTGGTCCTAAGGCCCCCTCCTTACAGATTGGCAGCCACATAGATACTGAGAGCCCATGTGCAGTGCTAAGAGCTATTTGTACCTTTGGGAAGAAGGAGAGAAAATGCTGTCTAGAAATGTTACGTTAGTGGTTTTAGCTAACATGGGTGCTGACTGCAAACACAGTATCCCAAGAAGGTTTCTTGAGTTCCAATGAGTCAATGCTGTTCTGGGTCAGCAGGGTTTTCAGAGAGTAAGCCAAAGCTGGAAAGAGGGACTGCTGAGCATCTTTCCTTGAATTGCATTCAGTCCTCGTACTGGAATCTTCCCAGATCTTGCAAATGGATTGCATACACCTGTACCAGAGGAAGGTGCTGACTTTCTGGTGTGTGTCATGGCAGATCACCATTGCCATGATTAGGGGTTATCGTCCGTCGCTCTGTGGTTTTCTTAAACATCAGTCAGGAGAGGCTAGGCTGTGCTGAAGTCACAGGTGAAGCAGGAAGTCTCAGTGGCTTACCCATCAGAGACTTACTTCTCGCCCATGCTGCATGTGCAGTCAGCATTGGGTGACTCCATGGAGGGATCGACCAGCACAGTCTGCTTCTACCTGTGGCTGCATCGTGTCAACACACATCTCTGCCATCAGTGTGGCAGGGAGCTAAAGAGAACACATAATCTCTCTTGTGTTTTTCATCATCTTAGTACACAAATCAGATACATCACTTTCACCCACAGTCTGCCACCTAAAACTCATCCCACGGCACTTATTGCAAGGGGTCTGGGATATGTGCGGAGCACAGGAATATTCCATAAGAATTAAATGCCTGCCCCAGTGTGATAATGATGACGGTAATCATGTTGAGTGCCATCCCAACCATTGTGTTTTACCAAGCCCTGTACTGTGGCTACCTGCCAGGTACCTGTTTTGTACTTTCTTTCAACTCCCTGTCCTTCTTTTCATCATAAAGAAGAGGAAGGGGAAGATTGGTGGGGGTGGGGGTGAAACTTACTCATTTAGAGTCACACAGTCAGTAAGGGTCCAGCTAGGATTCAACTCAACACCAGAGCATCTGATGGTCTCCGTCTCCCAAAGTTTTTGGTAGCTTTCCCTGTGTGGCATTCTAGGAGGAGCAACCAGGAGCAGCCCTTAGTACACCAATGAGGACTCAGGGTAAGGGTTTGTCAAGTTTCTAAGGCATGAGGTGATTGCTGGCTCAAGTTTGTGCAGAACCTGTTACTTCGAGCCTGTGGATTCACATTGCTTATCATATTTGACTCTTGGAGTAATTTTATGGAGCATTTGGGAAGAATGTGGTTAGCTTCTGTTTATAGGCACAGGACCAGAGGGCTCAGAAGGACACATGTCAGAAGGCACCCTGGTAAACACGTCCCTGGACTCCTGAACCAGCCTCTGTGTGTGTATGAGATTGAGGGTCCTCAAGACCCTTGACCAGGGACCTGTTACCTTTTGGCATCTGGGGAGAACTATGGGCTTCTTTGCAGAATAAAGTCTTAAAATACATAATATAAAATACTTAAGATGACTAAGGAGACCATTTATATTGAAATGCATTTACTAAAATAATATGATCTAGCAAAATTGTTTTCTTTATAATGCATTAAGTAACAAGCAAGTCTAGTAATTACTATAATTTTGAAATAGCAATAACCATTATGTTTTGAGGTATCTGTGACAATTATAATGTAAAGTGACTAAAAAATCTGTTATTTCTGTCAGTGACAAAGTCACAGGTACTGGTATTACCACTGTGATTTCTTGTTCACGTTTATAATTAAAGGGAATGCTGGTAGAAATTTAGTTTTATTTTTCCTATCCAAGTTTGTGGCCCCACTGAGCTCTATCTAGGGGACTCCCTTGTGGGTCTTAGAAGCTTAAAAACCCAGTTCATCCTTGGCTCTGTTTTAGGATGGACCCAAGGTCATACTATGGAAAAGGTGAAGTTTGATTGTAAGACATCCACCCACTTATTCTTTCCCACCTTTGTCATGTTATCCAGGACCACTGCCTGGTTTTGACCCTCAGATCCTTCTTTCCCACCAGAGCACATGTGGCATTTCATAGGATCAGAGTTTATTAAAGGCTTAAATTTTTTTCAATACTAGATACTATGGTAACACTTTATACCTATTATTTTATTTAATTCTGGTATTCTATTGTTATACATATTTGACAGAAAGGAGTAATGATGGTTAACATTTATGAATACTACTATGCACTAGGCAGTCGTCTTCTCACAATTTATACACTAAAATAACAATGATTACTATAATAGCAGTTGTAGCAGCTTGGACTTATGTAGTACTCCCTAGCTGCCAGGCTTATTTTGTTCTAAGCATTTTGTACATTTAATTTAAATTATTCCAGACCACATTCCTTTCAGGTGAGTATTAGTTACTCCTATTTTACAGAATGGGAAGTAGGTGCAGAGAGATTTAAAAACTTGCCCAGAGTCACATAACTATGAAGCAAAGCCTTAAATCCAGATGTTCTGATTTTACAGTCCGTGAGATTAGCTAATAAATTCCACTGTTTTGATTTTACTTCATTAAATGCTCCTTAGGACAACTCCAGAAGTGGATGTAATGTTTGCCCCCATTTTATAGATCAGGCAGTTGAGGAACAGACTGATGAAGAAATTTAACTCGGAGCTGGCTTCATTCAGGTCAAAGATGGAGCAAGAGAAGGGCGCCTGGGTGGCTCAGTCGGTTGGGCATCCGACTTTGGCTCAGGTCATGATCTCACGGTTCATGGGTTCGAGCCATGCATCAGGCTCCGTGCTGACAGATCAGAGCCTGGATCCTGCTTCGGATTCTGTGTCTCCCTCTCTCTCTGTCCCTCCCCCCACCTCAAGCTCTATCTCTGTCTCTCTGAAAAATAAATAAACATTAAAGAAATTTTTTTTAAAGATGGAGCAAAAGATATTGCCGGTCATAGTCCAGGGAACTTTTATGGGCTATGCTTGGAAAAGTCATACATCACTTCTTCCCACCTTCCTTTGGTCAGAACTCAGTCATATGGTCCCAGTGAATTGCAAGGGAGGCTGGCTGTGAACCCTTAGGGGAAATGAATGGGTTTTGGTAAACTTGGAGTTGTCTCTACCACAGGCACTAAGCAAACCTCTATAAACTCATGCCTCATGTGGAGAATCCATCCACACCAGAAGCACGATTGGGGTGATGGATCTGGGGTGTGTAACCCATGCCTGATCCACAGTCCCCTGTGATTCCTGGACTCAAACTTTAGCTTGCCTTCTCTGAGGCACCAAGTTCCAGTGTTGTTCTTCAGAGTGGCCTGTAGGCTGAATTTGACACAAATACATTACTGCAAATTAGAGAACGTGAAAAATCTCATGCTGTGGGGATTTGGTCTCTGGGTCTATTTTTAAAAGTCATGAAGAGTCTGCAAATGGAGTATTGTCAAATAGAAAACAGATTAAAATGTATAATAGTTTATTACTATACATTTAAATGAATATTTAAAATGTAGTCTTAATTTTTTTTAAAGGAAAATGGTTGTTGGCTTTTTCCCCTTTTAGTATGGTTTGTATTTTTAATTTGAATGATTCAGCCCCTGCCTGAGGATCTTCTGCTCACAGTCTCCACATGTGGCCAGTTTACTGTCCCATGATTAGGCCCCCTGGGCAGGCGAGAGAAATGGATGGTTCATTCCTGTATCACTTGGTACCATGCACGATATTCCGTCTATTCTCAGCTATCTTGGGTTATAAATCATAGCCTCACTTTAATGATTTTTGTTTTGGAGGGAAGAGAAAAGATGGGGGAACAGAAACAACACAACATTTAAAAACACATTCTGGGGGCACCTGGGTAGCTCAGTCAGTTACGTGTCCAACTTCGGCTCAGGTCGTGATCTCGCCGTTCCTGAGTTCGAGCCCCACGTCGGGCTCTGTGCTGACAGCTCAGAGCCTGGAACCTGCTTTGAATTCTGTGTCTCCCTCTCTCTATGCCCCTCACCCACTCATGCTCTGTCTCTCTCTGTCTCTCAAAAATAAATAAACATTAAAAAACAAAACAAAATTTAAAAACACATTCTGGGGGTGCCTAGGTGGCTCAGTTGGTTAGGCATCTGACTTTGGCTCAGGTCATGATCTCACGGTTCATGGATTTGAGCCCCACATCGGGCTCTGCACTGACAGTGTGGAGCCTGCTTGGGTTCCTCTCCCTCTCCCTCTCTCTCTGTCCCTCATCTATTTATGCTTTCTCTCTCCCTCAAAAATAAACTTTAAAAAAGTAATAAAAAATACACATTCTTATATCAGATGTTTACAAAGTTATATGCATATTAAAATTGGAAAAATCTTCCCACACCCCAAAAGAGAAAGCACACCAATAAAACAACAGTAACAAAAGCACAGTTCTGTCCCTGATGATTCTCCAAGTATGAAACAAGGCTACTTGATGACCCTTGTCTTAGCATTCTGTCTTACTGCCCAGGTAAATAGGCTACTGCCAAGGAACATGCAGTCCCAGGTAGGGGTGACAGATACCCTCAGTCCCAGTGTGGTCTCTACTACTTGTTGTGAGTGAAGGATTTTACCACCAAGTGCTTCTGCTTCTGGAATCTGAAGCCTGTTTGTTTGAGGCTGATAGTGTGCCGGCTGGCTCTGACAAGCGTGGTGTTTTTGGGCTGGCCATGTACCCTGTTTCTTTCTTGTTCTGAGTAGCACGCCAGTCACATAAAGAAACTGGGTAAGAAAATCACTTTGATTAGTGACTTTCCTGTGGATGTACTTCTTTTCTTTCATATTCCACATTCTGAATATTTTATGAAAATGTTTCCCTTTCCAAGTGAGCTAATGCTGTGGTTTAAATAATACTACTGCAAAGTAGGAACCCTATTTCTCCCTTGAGGGATAACACATAATCTTACTGATGGGAAGAAATGGGCACAGTCGTGAAAAGCCATCGTGTTAAGCACTTGAACTCTGGGATCTGATTAACTTGGATGCGGTTTCCAGTCGTCTCATGACTTGGTGCATAAGCTAACATTTCAACTTCTCATCTACAAGACAGAGACAGTCATTGTCACTACCTAATGCTGTTGGATGAGGATTAAATGAGATAAAGCAATTACAGTATGGTTTACAGTGCCTGGCACATAGCAAGTTGTCAGTAAATAGTACCTCATTTTTACATTTAAGTAGCATCTCAGACAACTCCAGAGATTCCCTAAAGATCTCTTTCACCTCTTCCCACTCTGCTGGTGAATACTATCCGCTGAAACATTTCATTGTAACTCTGGGGATGAGAGAAATGGATGATTGCAAGGTATTAGTGAATGTTTTTGAGTCTGGTTTTACTTAGTGCCTGTGGTGAGGACAGCTCAAAGCTCACCAAAATGCATTCCTTTTTCTCTGTGGGTTCACAGCTAAACTACATTTGCCATCCTCCTTTGTGCTTCAGTGGGACCATGTGACTGAGTTCTGACCAATGGAAGATGGGCAGAAGTGATATCTAACTTTTCCAAGCATAGTCCATAAAAGTTCTCTAGATTATCACCGGCCTTCTCTCTTGTTCCATCTTTAAGCAGAATAAAGCTGACTCAAAGGCAAACTCCTTAACTTCTCTAGTCTCAGTTGCCTTATCTATAGATTTGAGTACTAATGGTCAGAGGAACAGTTACTAAGAAAGAGCTTGGTGGATGATGGGTGAGGTCCAGGTGTTATAAGAGCTCTCTGAGGAGTCTTTGGTACCTGGGAGGTAAAACGTGGCATCAGCTTGGGGAGAAAGTCTTTCTCCCATTTCACCATGCTCTGGTGCTCCCAGAGTCCCGTTAGCCTCTCCCATAAATAGCTAGGGTTCTGTGAGGGGAGCTAATTTCCCACTTGGGCCCTAAGGTGGGAGAACTCAAAATTGTTGCCTTGAGAGCCTGCATACAAATGATGCCCTGTTTTCTAAGTCTGGTCACTGAGGCCAGATGTTCTTTGGATCCTTTGTAGATGAGCATTTTCCAGATGGAGAGGCTTCCAGGCCTCTTAAACTTTCCCACTTATTCTAAGGCAGGGGTGTCAGTAACAGTTTCCCAGGCTCATACGTCTTCTTCCAGGTTCTTCTCTACCACCTCACTGATCTGCCACCATAAAGAGATTTCATACATCATTAAGAGAGATGTCATATACATCAACATAATGCTATGTTCTCACCCAGAAGGTCACATTAGTGTCCTGGAGGCTTTTTTAAAACTTCCAGTACATCCACATTTTTCCCCCTTAAATCATCCAATCTGCCATCTTGTGCCCCAAAAGGAAGTTGCCAGTCAAATGGCAACTTGCAAAATTAAGAAAAGCATCACACAAAATGTTAGCTAAAAATGTGAACTTTTGCAACTTAGGGAATGGAGTCAGGGGTGCACAGATAGATGCACATATATGTCCTGCTTTTTCAGAAGCTCCTTGCCCTCCCCAAAGTGACAGGCAGAGTGATTGGGATGTAGCTAATGTCCCCTAAAGGTCCTGGCTTGATTCAAGTTCTCCTTGTTCCCTTTCAGAATCTTCCCCGTGCTAATGTTTCCCAAAGAAATTTGTTTTGAAGCCAAAGTAAAGAAATAAATTATACTTACTCATGGAATTTGGAGGCAGGAAGTGATTTTCTTACTTACATGCTCATTGACAAACATTTACTGGGCATCTGCTTGGTACCAGATGCTCTGATGGGTCCTTTGGTCTTCTGTTCTGACCCCTGGTTATGGCTTTCAAGTTAGGTGCCTGAGGGTGGGGCTTATTAAATAGTCTTTGAGGGAAGTGCTCTAATGCACATGTGAACAGTACCTTCTGTGAACCCACCAGCAGAGGGAGTGACCCCACATTTCTATTCCACCAATTCCTATGTGTGATTTTTTTTCCTATACCCACCAATTCTCTGACACCAACTGGGTGTCTTACAATTTGCCCAGTTCTAAATCTACCTGGAGGTAGTGCCAGAGCCCGCAGGTGAAGGGTTTAGTCCTACAAGACTGCCCTCCCTCATTCAGATACTGATTGCAAGTCCAGATTGTCACCGGTGCTTCTGACCAACTGGCTGCAGATCAGAGGTTCCAATGACTTCTTCTTTGGGTTTGATTAGTTTGCTAGAGTGGCTTACAGAACTCAAGGAAACATTTTTCTTACTAGATCACCTGTTTATTATGAAAGGATATAACTCAGGAATGTCAAAAGGTAGTCATAGAGGGGAAGTTACGTGGGAAGGAGGTATGGGGCTTTCAAGCCCTCTCTGAGGTGGCCCCTCTCCCCACATCTTCATTGAGTTCTCTAACCCAGAGGCTCTCCAAAGTGTCCTTTGGGGTTTGTATGGGGGCTTCATTACATAGGCAAGACTGACTAAATCATTGACCATTGGTGATTGAACTCAATCTCCAGTCCTTCTCCTCCCAGGAGGTCTTGGGTGGGACTGCAAGTTCCAGACTTATAATCATATGGTTGGTTCCACTAGCAACCAACCTCCACCCCGAGGTGACCTAGGGCCTTTCCAAAAGCCATCTCATTAACATAAATAACAAAAGACACCTTCAAAAATTGCTGTCCACACTTAGGAAAGCATTTTAGGTGTTCTGTGCCAGGAATGCAAATACAGACAAAACACACATATTTTTTTATTATAAATCACAACATCACAGCCTGGCTCAGGACCCCTGGGTTCAGTCAGGGGTGATGGTTCATCTCCCTGAGTCCCAGACCAGAGCTCCTGGGTTCATGCCCCTCTTGAATGAGTTAACTTAAGTCTTTGCATCTCTCTTTCCTCATCTGTAAATTTGGGAGGATGGGTGTTTCTGAGCATCAAATTAATACATGTAAACTGCTGAGCCCCATGCCTGGAAGAATAAGGTTTACCGAATATTGGTTATTTCCAGTCAGGAGAGGAGTTCTGTCAAAAGAACCAGAAATAACATTTGGCTTATGTATCCTCTTAGAATCGTGGGGAAGCCTATTTTTTGTGGCTGTTTTATATAAAGCAACAATTCATATTTGGTCACCCCATGCAAATAAAAACTATTGGGTTGCTAACTGGAGAGTGATGCTTTATTCAGACCATTCATTCATTCATTCATTCATTCATTTATATGACCAATAATTCCCTTATTCTGTTGTTCCCCAATCTGGGCATTATTGACCCTTGGGACCAGATAATTCTGTCATGGAAGGCGGGTGGGGGCAGTCTGTGCACAGTAGAATGTTTACCAGCATCTCTGGTCTGTACCCACTAGATGCCAGTAGTATTTCCTTTCCCTTGGTTTTGACAATCAAAAGTATCTTCAGACATTGTCAAAAACTTGCCCTAGCTTGATAATTAGAACCTTAAGAGGACTTTAGAGACGACCCATTCAGAGAGCCTTTGTTCTGTAGAAGTCCCCCATATGAAGCAGCTCAGTCACCTCCTGGTAGCCTGGCCCCACACACCACAGCAGCTCTGGTTAGTGCAACAACCAGAGATGATGCAGCCCTTCTCCAGGTGTCCTGTAGGCCGTAAGAGTGCATTGCCTAGATGTCCACCTTGTGGTCCTCTCCCCTATTTCTGCAGAAGTGAAAATGTAGGCCCAGAGAAGGGGATCAGTCTACCCAGGTCCCCAGACCATGCAACTGAATTGTTGTGCCAGAATTCTGTTTGGTCCCAGTTCTTTGTGTTCTCCTGGCTGCAGACACTTTGCACACCTGGTATGTTACAAAGTTGGAGGGGTATGTAGCCAGTGACATGAGCTCAAATAAAATGGTGGCATTAAGATTTCTGGTGTTCTGAACAACAGAGCAAATACCACACACACACACACACACACACACACACACACACACCCCTCTCCAAACTTGTGCAAGACCTGCAAGGTCTTACAAGACTGGGTCCTGCTGCCCTGGGCAGCCTCATCTCAGGCCCATCTCCACTCATTCCCCAGATTCAGTGACCCTCTCACACACTCTCCTGTAGCAAAAGTTCTTCCCGCTTCAAGGTCTTTGTATAGTTTGCTCCCTAGAATGTCCCCTACCTGGTTTTCCACTTGGTTAGCTTTTCCTCATCCTTCCCCAGATGCCATTCCTATTAGTCCATTCCAAAGTAAGTGCCATCCATTATTTTATACGTGAAACTTAAAAAAGTATGGCTTATCACACTTTACATCTTTTTCCCTCATTTGTCTGCTCAAAAATGTGTTTTATTTCATGGCTGTGCCCTGAAAGTATAAACCCCATGATTAATGTCATGTGTTCCTGCCTTCAACGTTTAGCCCATAGTTGGTAAACACTTAATATCTGTTTAAAATGAATTAATAGAAATTTCAATTTCTATTAATTTAAAAATGAATTAGTAGAAAATGGAATGAGGGGACCTGGGTGGCTCAGTTGGTTAAGCATCTGACTCTTCATTTCAGCTCAGGTCATGATCTTGCAGTTTGGTTTGTGAGATTGAGCCCTGTGTTGCGCTCTGTGCTGACAGCATGGGGCCTTCTTGGAATTCTCTCTCTGCCTCTCTCTCTGCCTCACCTCTCAAAAATAAACAGAGACTTAAAAAAAGAGAAAACTGAATGAATGAATAAATGCACTTACACATCCTTGCCTAGGAACTCGGTGTGGTGGAGAATTCGAACTTCATGAGGTTTCCTGGCCGAGATGAGGATCCTTTCACTTTCCCTTCTGGGCTGTAAATGTCTCTTTGCTGGGAATAGTAACCAAAGCCCTGGATTGCTCAAGATTTGTTTGAATAAATTAATCCTCACACACGTTCAATAAAAAAAAATGCCGTAATGTATTCATTCATTACAAAAATTTCTATTAAGTACCTACTTGGTGCCAGACCCCATTCTGGGCACTGAGGAAGCCCTACAAACAGATTCCATGCATGTCCTCACAGAGGGACAGGCACACAATGACAGCTAGCAGAGAGCTAGCACAGAGCAGCACCAGGTGCTGGGGAAGCAGATCCTAGAGGGATCTTGCCAGTTGGGTTAGGGAAAGCCTCTCACAGGAATTTATGTTTAAACTGAAGCCTGAGAGATCAGCAAGTGTTGGCCAAAGATAGAAGCAGCAGCCTGTGTTAAACTGCTAACATGAATTTGAAAGAACTGAACCCATTTCAGAGTGGCCAGGGAGCAGAGAGCCAGGATACAGCCCCGAGTGAGTACTTAATGGAGAACAAAGGCCCCATAAATTGTGGCCAGTGTGATACAGCTGCTCCTTTCCCTGTATACCTTTTCAGAAGCTGCAAGGTGGCCCAGGACATGAAACAAAGGGCATGTTGACTGGAGCTCCTGAAAAGACTGTGAACTATAGATCTTGAGCCAACTATATAGTTCCCTTAGTCATAGGGGAGAGAGCACAAGCTTGCAGTTGAGAGCTGGCCCCAGACCCCAGCTGTGTGTCCTTGAGCAAGCTGCTTTCCCTCTCTAATCCTCTTATCCTCACCAATAAAGAATAACGACACAATGAGTGAACACGACGTCCAAACACTGGACAGGCTGTCCCTCCTGTGTCAGCCCCCTTTGTCCTCACCACCACACAGCACTCATTTTACAGGCAAGGAAACTGACGTGCTGAAGGTTAGTGATCTTGCCTTGAGGCCCCAGAACTAACATTGGAGGTGCTGGGGTTCACCCGCGTCTGTCTGCCTCAGGAAGCTGAACTGACAACCCTACGCCATGCTGTCGTTTAGGATTACTGAGAAAGTAAAATAATTCATTTGCCCAGCATTCTGTCTGGCACAAATTCAGGGAATATTATTGGACAGATGTGGGCTTTAATTCCATTTTTATCTCTTAACGTCTGTGTGATTCCTTCCGTTGCTTCATCTGTCTGGGCCTCAATTTTCCCATCTGCAAAATGGGAATGCGCTGAGATTCTATCTCATCTGATAGGAACATTTGGAGAGCACATAAGCAAGTCCCTTAGCACAGTGTCCTAGTAAGTGCTCAATACATGTCAACTCTAATTATTATTTGTTGTATCATAGGTGCTATACTAATGTGAAACCTTCCTCCTTCTCTTCCTGGGTTTCCCTCTTGGCACAGGCAATTCAGAAAGTGCAAGGCTCCTCATCTTTCTCATGCATTTGAGAGACCAGGGTGTCTCCGATATGAGGCAGTAACAGAAGCCAAGGGGAAGAGAAGCCATAGGAACTGTTTCCTTCCAGCGGATTGTGATGTGGGACCAAGTAGGGGGATGCCCTTGGTTTGGAGCTCTTTGTGTTTTTTTTCCCTAAAACAAGCGCCTTCCATGCCAAGCCATCTTTCCTGCACAACACTTTAATTTACATCTTTTAATAACTTGGGTTGCCATGGAAGCATTGGAATTCAGTTTTAAAATAGACAAACTAATTGTTTCAGTCAGTTTGGGTATTTGCTGTCAAGGAAACAGCCAGCTTCCCCCCATTGCTTAATTGGATGTATAAGGTGGCAAAATGGCACAGGGGTTCTTCCCACCCGATGGCTAAGCAGGGGAGGCACCATGAGGCATCCAAGGAAAGCCACCCAGTCCTGGCTGTGCACCTAGTAAGGAGAGGGTCTGCACTAATGTAGGGGGCCAATAGGGATGGAAGGAGTGTGGCATGTAAGGGCCATCGGAGGACACAGCTCCAGAAGCCAGAGCAGAGCACAGGGCTCAGGCCATTCTGAGAGCCAGGCATGGTTCTTCCAGCCTTGAATGGAGGCCCAGAGGTCCTCCCTTTTGTTCTGAGGGATTCTAGCAACAAAAATACTACCACCAAAACACATGGGCCTGGGACTGGAACCTACTTCCTCACTGAGGTTCATGAGTAGGCATGACTCTTTGATCCAGTGACAAATTTTCACTTACCTCCTTCTTTCTGCAAGATAGCTATGTGCCAGGCTCTGAGGGTCTAACTGATCCAGAGGGAATGTGGATTAATTCATTTAATCATTCAACAAATATTTATTGCATTCTTGTTAGGTGTATCGGAGAACATGCTCCTTGTCTGTTTTTGTGGAGCTGATATTCTAGCCGTAAAACAGACCATGAACAAGAAGAAAAATGGATTACGTGGGATGTCGAAAGCTAATATGTGGAATGTCAAAAGGAAAGAAAGTGGAACAGAGATCAAGGATTAGGAATTCAGAATTAATGATTTGTCTGGTTGGGCTTGCTTGAGAAAGTGAGGTCTGAGGAAAAGATTTGATAGAGGTGAGACCGTTAGCCAAGTGGGACCTTGATAATTAAGTATGATTAGGAGGGATTAAAAATTCCTCCTCTGGGGGCCCCTGGGTAGCTCTGTTGGTTAAGTGTCCAACTCTTGATCTCAGCTTAGGTCATGATCTCACAGTTTGTGGGTTCAATCCCCACACTGGGCTCCTTGCTGACAGAGTGGAGCCTGTTTGGGATTCTCTCTCCCTCTCTCTCTGCCCCTCCCCAGCTCACACATTCTGTCTCTCTCTCAAAATAAATAAATAAACTGTAAAAAAAATTCTTGCTCTGTTATTGGAGCAGATCTGAGTTGGAATTCGACTTTTCACTAGCCCCCAAACAATCTCTGCCTATGACAGCACCTCTTTAAGCCTTAATCTCCTCATCTCTGTACTGGGGATAGTGGTACTTTAAATGGTTAAGTGAGTTAATGTTTGTGAAATGCCTGGCATATCGTGAGAGTTACGGTGATGATGGTGTTTATGGTAAGGATGATGATAGGGCCCATAAACTGTGAGGAACAAGAAGTAAGAGATAGGTAGAGAGACACAGACCATTTATTATGAGATACATTAAGTGACAAGAGATAGACCAAGATTTTATGAAGCTCCAAAGAGGATCAGATCCACTCTATTAAAGACTTTCCAAAAGTGATTCCTATGCCAAATTCTGCAGAAAGGCAGGGGCTGTCTAGGTGCAGTGGGGAGGAAATAGTGTTCCAGTTTGGGGGAAAGCATGTGCAAAGGCCACGTGGGAAGAGAACATGGCCAAGGTCCATTGAATATGAAGCTGAGTGTGTGAAGGACCCAGTTGTCATGAGATGAGGTTGCCGATGTCAACAGATGCCTCGAGGCCTTAATAAGATGATCATCATGTAGCCCGACTTACCACAGTTTTCCAAGAAAGCCTCCCCGAGGACAGAGAAGAATGAGCAAGAATGCTCTGAGAGAAATGGGGTATTGAGGTGCCTGAAGTTCTCAGTGGCCCCGCCCAGTTGGAAACATCTTCCCAGTCTCCTGTGCCAATATCAAATGTATATGTGCACTTGATATTTTGTTCCATGTTATATCACATTTCTTTTAATATCAAATTGATATTCTAAATTACTTACCACGGACTTAAAGTAATGCTCCAGAAAGATGTCTACCCGACATAGTACTCCTGTTTAGAAGTGTAGTCTGCACTTGAATATGTGGAAGCCTTTGGAGGCTTTTAGATCATCTACAAATAGGGCCAGGTCTTTGTGTACAATGATTATATAGTTGGAGGGTGGAGAATTAAAGGAGAGGCAAGCCATAGGTTGAGACTGAGGCTGGGCCGCCCTGGTGGGTATTTGTACTCACTCCAGTGGAACGTGATGGTGGCCTAGATTATGGTCATGGCAGTAGTGGTACAGTGGAGGGATTACCACTGGGGATATGTTTTTATTTTTTATGTTTTTTTACATTTAATTTATTTTTGAGAGACAGAGCACAAGTGGGGGAGGAGCAGAGAGAGAAGGGGACACAGCATCTGAAGCAGGCTCCAGGCTCTGAGCTGTCAGCACAGAGCCCGAAGTGGGGCTCGAACTCACGGACTGTGAGATCATGAGCTGAGCCGAAGTCAGACGCTTCATCACCTGAGCCACCCAGCGCCCCTGGGGATATGTTTTTTAAATATGTTACCAGATCTGAATACAACCACAGTGGTCCATTTTGCAGGTGTTCCTTGTAATGACACACTGATTTACTTTTAGTCTTTTACTACACCTATTTAAAAATATGAGGTAGATGGATACAACAAAAATGAGATACAGAAATCACTCAAAAACATTATAAGAGTAAATATCCAAGATAGTTCTTCTATCCATCAGAGCACTGAATTTATTATCTCTGAGCTTCCCGGTAGCAAAGGCAAAATGAGAAACATATTGGGTCATATAACCTATATTGCATAGTGAGGTGAACACAAAGTTCATCTACAGGAGAGAACATCGCATAGGCACTAAACTCTGAGAGGGATCAATGACTTGTATCCATTTTTCAGGGTTATTTTATAATAGAAAAGCAATGTCTGCAACAAAAAGATTGCATCAACATTTCGTGCTCTCATCTGCTATAAATGCTGAGGTCATAGTGTTAAATCTTAACTTAGTTGAGGCAGTGTCATGGGGGGAGATAACATAATATGGTCCAGATGCCTGTCTTTCTAATTTAATACAAGACTAGAACTTAGAGAATCCCAAGAAATGGATGACCCACATGCCCATTAGATTATCTGTCTCAGATATTAGATTTCTCAGATAAGCTTCTGGAAGGAAGACCTGGATTTCAGTCAACTCATGGCTGGACTCTGTAATGAATGCCAACCTCTGTATCATTGAAGAAGAAAATGTATGTGCTTAAAAATACGGGGGCCAACGGAGTCTGCATCTTCCTTCTGAAATGAGAACTGGGCTGCTTAATCTTTATTCTTGTTGAACTGCAGAAGGAGCCAGCGTGGCCTGTTGTATAGATAAGGGTGTTGACATCAAGAAAACCTAGTCTGAACACATTTCTGCCACTAACACATTATGGGACTAAGATCAAGTTAGTTTATCTCTTGCAGACTCATTTATAACCTAGGATAAATGTGGGCATCTTCTAGGACTGTTAGGAGAATTAAATGGGTAACAGGTGTCAGACACCTAAAACAGAGCTCAGAACAGAGGCATTCAATGCATTATAAATATTACTATTATTTTAATTGCAAACCGAAAGCTGTTTTGCTGTTTAGCTGTTTTGCTAAATTTTAAAGCTGGTCTCAGAATGTTACTAAAGCCCAAGATGCACATTTCTAAATCCAAAAGAATGCACAAAGTGAGTCTGCCTTCCTGTGATTTCCTGCAGGAGGAGAACATGGAGGAAGGGGTAGCATTACACATGCAGTGTAAACCTTCCTGTCTTAGGTCCCCCAGAAGCAGAATCTGAGACCTGAGATGGGATTCTTGTTAGGAGATGTATGTGTGGGTGCTTTGTGGAGATGGGGAGTGAGAGAAGAATAAGGAAAATAAACGATGAAGCAGAAATGGGGATTCCATCAGAATCGAGTCTCAGACTGATTCCACAGGAGGCTCTGGAACAAATTATACCACAGAGTTGGTCCTTTCTTCCCATCTTGAGTCTAGAGAGACAAGCTTTTTGTACCCCCGAGCCTTGGCTGAAGTTTGCCTCCTGGAGTAGGGGGAGGGTAGGCTAGCCTTCCAGTGGAGGGGGTTTCCATGTGGAGAAGGGGATGTGTCAGTTACCATCAGCCAACACCCCAGCATCTGTGGGCTGGTGCTGTGGCAGGTAAAGAGGGCATGGGTGAGGCACCAACAATATCCACTACGCTTACTCAACATCACTTATTAGTTCCAATTTCCCATCCTGTTCATCAGCTGCCCAAATCACTCTTCTTTCTCTCTACACTCCTCCTTGGCAACCTACCTTACTCCTGTTCTTTAAGTCAAGTCTTCTTTCCTCTACCACCATTTAAACCTACTTGTCCCTTTTTATCATGGAACCCGTTATTCCATTCTGCCTTCTTCTTTTTGTGTCCTAATCCAGCCTCCTTAAAGGCTCATAGGTATTTAAACTTTAATATTTCCTGTTTTTATCATTACTATCTCCTGGGAAGTGTGTGGGTAGGATCAATGTTATTCTCAAAAAATCAGCTTTGAATCTACAAGAACACATGGGGAAAGATAGAGTAGCCACCCTCGAGGTTTGCTCCACTTAATTTCAAAGAGAAACTTTTGTGTGAGAACGACACGCTTCAGCACCTAGGAAATCAACAAGCCTCAGGAGGGCCAGTCTCTTGGCTGGTATAAGATGGGCAAACCTTTTCAACCCTACTGCAAGTTGCTCTGGAGACTCATTGGGTGCCCCCCAACGTTTGTTTTTTCAGTTTGGCGATAGCCGTATGTGAGAATATATCACCAGACAGCCTATAAATCGTACATTTTATTGCGATTCATTTGATTCTTCTCTCTGAGCAGACTGTTTTCACTCTGGAATTTTACAGGTTTGAGCTTTGTAGTTGCAAATGGTTTTTCATAGTTCCCCCAGAAGGCCAGAAGTTTAGGAAATAGCCTCTGTGTGTCATAGAGCAAGGTTCTAACTGGGCTACTGGAGAGGCAAGGGAGAGGTTGTGACTCTTGGTGTGTTTCTGAAAGGTCTGGTGGCCCTCTTGTTCAGATGCAAAACTAATCTAATTTCTCAAGCATTCTGGCCTAGAGAATGATCCTGGGGCCAGAGTCCATTGTCCCATTTGACCTTTTTAGAGGAGTGGCAATCATAATAGCCAAAGTGGTGGTGCTCTTTCTGGGCATCCACATGTAAAATCATATTTTATTCTCTACACAACATATGTGGGCTCTTTTCTTAACACTATTTTGCAGGTGAATAAATCAAGGCACAGAGATGGCCTCTCAGAGAGGTGTTTGCATGGTCATGCTTAAATCCTGGCAAGAGTTCCTTCAACAACGTTATTTAAGCTTATAATTTCACCCTCATTTTGGACAGTTTACTGATTAGTAACTGAGTTTTCTCCCTGCTTTCTACATTTCATGGGTGGGGGTTGGATCCTATCTCATTTTATTACTGTGGTGACCTCAGTTTCTAGCACGATAATAGGCAAATAGTAGATACTAAACATATTATTCATTGATTCATGAGTGAATACATCCAAATGTGAATGGAGAGCGTGGAGGAGAGAATGTTTTCTAAGCAAAGGAGTAAGAGAGACAGAGCACGTGCTCAAGAGCATGAAAGTGAGAGGGAACACTCTCCTCAACAGTTGCATTTCTGCAAAGAGATTTATTGCAGTAGATGTGAGTGAAGAGATGGAGATTCTATTTCCTCCGTTAGCTCTTTGGCCCTGCTCATCCCAACTGCCCTGCTCTGGCCTCAGGCAGCCCGTTCCTCATCCGTATTCTTTCCAGGCCATCCCTCCAGCCCAGTAATCTGTTTCTGTCCTTTCAAAAAGTTAATAGGACAAAAACAAATCACCGGTCTCCAGTAAGTCATGCAGGGTTCTTGGGGACCTAGCGGTCAGCTCTGAGAAGGACATGAGAGGAGTAGGCAGTGCTGGGAATGCCAAATCAGCCTTCTCTCCCTGGAAGGACACTGATGAAGCTGCAAAAGTCCCTCTCTAGGCCCCTGGGGCTCCATTCCGCAAATCTTAGCCTACATTGCTTAGATTACATGGGGAAATTAAAGATAAATCTTTCCCCAAAGAGGCAGACAATACAGTATTTCTATTCAGGAGGCACATGAGGTGCAGAGAGGCTGTTCTTGTATCAATAATCACTGCTGTCTGCCCCATAGATACTTGTCTCCTCATCTTCACTCCAGATCATAAGCCCTTCTTCACTCTTTCCTAGAATCACAAGACACAGGTTAAGTTCACATATCACATCCCCTCAGCCATATTTGTCTCCCTTAACCCTCTTAACCTACCATTTTCTGAAGGCTATCCGTGGGGGCCATTTCTTACCATCCGTCCTCTCCTGTCCATTGTCTTTGTTGTTTTTTAAAGGCAGGATCCTAATTCTTGCTCTTCGGAACAATTTTAGGCTTTGGCAATCTGATCCTCTTACTTCTGGACTCCCCCTTTAGAGTTCATCTTGCACTCTGTAACTGGATTGGCTTTCCAGGAGCTGAGCTGTGATGGCTTATAATCTAAGGATGGAACATAATTCTTAGCATGGCACTCAAGGCCCTCCACAGTCCTATCCCAGTTTATTTGTTCAGACGATTTGCTTCTAATTGCCCTTCACACCTGTGCTAGCTAGCTAGTATGGTAGCCATTAACTATCTGTGACCATTACACTTAAATAAAAATTAATTGAAAATAAAATTAGAAATTCAGGTATTTAGCCATGACAGCCCATTTCAATTGCTCAGTGGCCACATGGAGTTCATGACTACCATATTGGACTATAAGGATATAGGAATTTCCATTACCATGGAAATTTTTGTTGGGCGATGCTGTTTCACATGTCATAAGCCAGACCCAAATGAGACTCTTTGCTATCCTTTGTTCATATGCTCAGGTTTTCCACCTTAATACTTTGCTCATGGTCTCACCTTTATTGGAAATGCCTGCCCCAGTCTCTCCATTCTCAAACATTTTTTTAGGAAGCTTTCCTTGCTTCTCCACCTAGAAGTGACTTGCGCTACCTTTAAAGTCTCATAGACCCTAGTACTTCTGATGGTCCTTGTAACTTTTCATTGTTATTCATAGTTATACATGTCATAACGCCTATAACATGTACAGGGCTCAGTGGATATTTGTTGGATGAATGAATGCACTCCCGCTGTTGGACTATAAGCTCTGAATACTGACAAGTACCCATTATTTTTTGCCTACCATAAGTCAAGCATTATTCTGGGAAATATATTCATAGTGTCTCTGAACCTTGCAATAGCACTATTAAGTAAGAATTAATATTCCCATTTGGTAGATGAGTAAACTGATACTTACATATGCAGTACCCTATCCCAAGGTCCACAGTTGACAAATAGCAGAGCCAGAGTTTAAAATGAAGTCTGAATAACTCTAAGCCTCTGTTGTTCCATAGAGTTATACTGTGCTGCCTTTCTTTGAAGTGAGATTCCTTCATTTTACTATAGGGGCAGAAAAGTCTTCATAAAATTTTCTCCTACTCCTGCCTATCCTCTTCCCCTCTACTGGAAGCCTAGAGACTGGCACGTAGTTATTATATTTTAAACACTGAATGACAAACTTTTAAGTCACAAAGAGACTCTCAAGGTTCTGCCCACATGGAGTCTTAAGACTATGGATTCAGCTGTGCTGTTAAGTTTGCCCTTGGCTATTGTCATCTCAGGTAAGTTATCCTAAACTCCCCCACCCTCAGTATACACATGCACACCTTTCCAGCCCCCAACGTCAGACTCAGGGACCCCAGGCTTCTCTTGGAATGGCCTGAGCTGACTTTCTTCTATTAGATACAATTCTGTGTGCATATTTTAGGGGGAATTGTTTTCTCTCCTGGAAAGTACAGGCAAATCCCATCTAGTTTTTTTTTCAAAGAAGTCCCTGTCATTTAACACATGCCATAATAATCTCTACTCCACCTGTTTGTTCTTACAGCATATTTCTAGAATGCCCTTTCTCCCTCCTCCCACCCTTGTTTGTTTAAACATTGTTTTGAGAAGTTACTTTGACAAGTCATACCTGACTTCTCTGCCCTTCCTGGTGTTTCTATAGCATGGAGAATCTGCATTACACAAAGACACAAGTAGTTAGATGCTCATTTGCACAAGGGGGGCATTTATTAGACACACTTACTATATGTTCCTCTATCCCTTCTAGCTCATAAAATATCCCAAGCTCAATGGGACAGAGGTGATGGCAGGTGGATAGAAGGAAGTAGGGCGGGGCCAGACAGTCAAAAACACTGTCCATTTTACCTGTGAGACTTCAGAGGCTCAAAAGAGTGAATCTGTCTGTTCTAGGTCACCCTCTAGGAGTGAAACTTGTACTCAAACCCAGGTGTCTCACCCTATTTGATCACTTTGTCTTTCCTTCTTCTCCCTTCCCTCCCTACAAAAAAACACTAACTATCATATCTAGGCCAACGTAGACATTGCTCTGTCTCCCAGGAAGGATGCATCCTCCTGAATTCACTGGTCCTCATTGAGAGGAATCACAGGAAGACAGATTTGGGGACTTTGGGTGGTGAGCTGTGCATGTGCACTCCAGAGCTGGCACCCTCTCCCCTTGCTGAGGGAAGCTGTTGGAGGCACGTTTCCCTCTAAGCCAGGCATATGTCACCTTCGGGCAAAAGATGAGCTAATAGAATTGAGATGAATGTAATTGGCAGAAGGTCAGTGAGGGAGCTATGTGCGTCTGGAGCTTCCCGAAAAGGCCAGTGTGTTTCTTGCTCCCCTGTCTCGAGATTAGTATGCAGGTAAGGCAGATGGGCCTCAGCAGAGTAATTGGATCATTCGGAGATCGGCAATGCCTGGTGTATGTACAAAGCCTCAACAGTGATTAGATCCTGCCCGCTCATCTCGGCAAGCCTTGAAATTCTTCCCACTGTGAAAAACTAATTTTCTGTGGGAATTTATTAAATAAGAAATCTGCATGCCACTTTACCTTGTAAGTCAGGCCAGCAGAATACAAAGATTCCCCTCGACTTTGATGCATGTTCCTAGCAGAGACTTCTCCATCACTTGGGGAGAGGTGTTTAGGAGCTAGTTTAGTTTCAGGGCATGTGTATTTTTAAGTGTGTCCTCATGGCAAGAAATACGGGACCCCCAGCTGAAAGCCCATGATATGAGAGAATAACCAGGACAAACAGAATGCAGGGTGGGGTGGGGACGGGTGTGAAAAAGTCAGGCCCATGTTCTCCTTCCTTGTAATGGGCTAAATTGTGTGCCCCCTCCACCCCCATTTGTATGTTGAAACTCTAATCTCCAGTACCTCAGAGTGCAACCTTGTTTGGAAATAGTCTTTGCAGTTGTAATTAGTTAAGATGAGGCGATACTGGAGAAGGGTGGGCCCCTCATCCAGTATGACTAGTGTTCTTATAAAAAGGGGAAGTTTGGACACAGACAAAGGAAGAACACCATATACAGATGAAGTCAGAGATGGGGCTGATGCTTCGAGGAGGAACATCAATGATTGTCAGCAAACAATCAGAAGCTAGGAGAATCATGGAAGAGATTCTCTCTTCCATTGCTCAGAATAAACTGACCCTGCCAATACCTTTGTCTCCAACCTCTACTCCAGGACTGTGAGATAATACATTTCTATCAGGTAAGCCATCCAGTCCGTTAGGGCAGCCCTAGAAAACTACTACAAGGACAAAGATTCTTTTATATGGGAGTCTGGACACCTGGCTTCTGGTTTGTGCCTCCCTCCAGACATGAGTGTGTATGGCAGGCTGGGTTTCTGAAGCAGTAGGCTCTGAGATAATTAGTATGTGCAGGTTTATCAGGGTGGTCTCTAGGATTGGCACCTGTGGAGGGGGAATGACCCAGAGCAGGAATTATATATTTGAGCTGCAATGACATATCAAACAGAAGCCTAAGCTGACCCAGTGGGGAGTCTGGAAAATTGAATGACCATTCAGAACTGCCCCACATTGGAGTCAGAGATCTTTATACCCGAGCTGCCTCAGGAAGAGGGCATGAACTTCAGCAAGGTGGCTCTCCTCAGCTGAGGCAATCCCAAGAGAAGACAGAAAGCTGAGAGTTAGCTGCTTCCCACATTCCTGGAAGCTGGGGGTACAAATCCTTGATTCCTAAAGGGGGTCTGAGTGGCTCATTACAGCACCACAAGGCCTCATCTTGGTCAGATCTCTGGATGAGCAAATGCAAATGGTAAACCTTGCTGGGTGCTGAGGAAGGTGCTTTGTTGAATTATATTCTATCCAAAGGATGATTTCTTGATTTTGAGAGTTGAGTCACTTGGGAGAGTGAGTACTCCACCATTTGGGGGAATTCAAATAGAAGCTGTATGCCTTCCCAGGAGCATTAAAGACAAGAGCAGAAGCGGGGGACATATGCAGTTGGTAGACAGTTTGCACAATCCCTTAAGACTTGGAATCTTTGCAGACTATCGACCTGTAGTGGCCTCAGGGCAACATGAGTAGACCCAGTGATTTATGTGAGGAAACCTCATGCATTGAAAGAGGATGAGATTTAGAAGTAAAGAGTTCCTATCCTGCCTGGCTCTCTGTGCATGACCTTGAGCCAGGATCTCCACATTAAACGCCTCAGTCCACCCAAGTGTCAAGAGAAGAAATTAAACTAGACTAATGCTTTTCTATCTGAAACAATCCTCATAGAGCCTGGGTGCTTTCCTCCAGAACACATTGCACTTTTGTGATTATATAACAATTTGTGTGATGATACGATCCACATTGTCTCCTTTGTTGGGCTGCAGCTTATGGAGAGAAGGGACTTACCTTGTTTATATCGCAGGATTTTACATTCTACTATTTATTGAACATTAACACATGGCCAGACGTGAGGACTAATTGAGTCCTTCCAACAACCCCATGAGGTGGAACTCATTAGTCTCAAGAAACACTTGGGGAAACTGTATGAGGCCATGCCCAGTAAGTGGTAGAGTTTAGGCATGAACTCAGGCAGCCTTCTTCTTAATTACTCAGAGACTTCCTCCCAGGATCCTAAACTCATGGTGGAATATGGCAGAATCTTAGTTGCATTTTGGTGCACATATGAATGAAAACCAATTGGCCCCTTTATTAAAAAAAAAAAAAAAATCTCAAAGATACCAAATATTACATACATGAAAGTTCTGCTTGTGGAAGGGTATGGTCATTGCAACCACACCCCCATCCCAACAAGAGATGAGCTTCCTCTTCTCTTGCATATTACATAAGTGAAATTACCCGGGAGCCCAGTTCTGCAACCACCCCCATGCTGTAGGCATCTCTACCATCTGAGTTCTGTTTGGCAGTGTAGACGTGGGAGGGTGGCTGCTTTGGGTGGCTCATTCACCACCAATGGGATAAGGGTAGGGAGTAAATCTGGCCTTGGTAAGACGCCAGAGCATTGAAATCATCCATGACCTGTTTGTATTCCTTGTTAACCCCCTGAACTGCAGGGGGCTCATGAAGCCCTTCCTGTTCATTCACCTTGCATGGTCACCATATGTGCTCAGAATTAAAGGGAAGTAGAGTTGGTAGAAGCCTCTGTACAACCTGCATCTTCCTGCCCTTCAGGCCACTGTCTAGGGAGAAGTTCCACGGCGTGTCATATAGAGAGGGGCAGAAGAGGTTGACAGAGTTGCCACGAGATTAGGAGAGCTGGCTTGGCAATGAAAGAGAACTTGTAATGAGGAGAAAGTACCTGGCACCACGGAACCCCAACTCAGTGCACAGTCTAGGAGGTGCCAGAGTCTTCCTGGCTGGAAGACATCTCCCCTTCAGCTCAGAACAGTTAACTGAGTGAAGGTTAATTTGTCCATCAACTTGTGGTGACTGTGAGAGCCTTTTCTGCACACCAGAAGGGAGGAAACTGGCAGAGTAGGGAAGGTAGGGGGAAAGGTTCGAGAAGCCTGGAAGCTGGTTAATGGATTGAAGGAAAAGGATGTCATTGAGTCAGGGCTGGGCTAGCAAAGGAAGGAAAGGAACTGTCCAGGATAGCTTCCTGGTCAGAAGAGGAAAGGGCTTCCAGCCTCTAAGTTTGTCCCTCCATCAGTGCCCTGCTCCTGTCCTTACCACTGGGGTGCACAGCAACCCAACTTCCAGCTGGCAGCATTGACATCTCTGCCTGAGGATTTCTTTTTTTGGAGCCATTTATGTTCCTCTGTGTGCAGTGCAGGCTGGAAGTGCTGGCAAATTAACTCCCCCTGGAAGGGCTCCCTGTTCCATGACGGATGCAAGTTGGTGTCCAAATATCCCAGATCCCCCGCCTTGTGGGTAGGATAACTCTGACCTTGGCTCCCAGAATTCCCCAGTGGGATCAAGCTCCAACTCACCACAGTGGTAATCTGCCTAATAATGCAAACCCTGTCCCTTTCTCCACCTCGTTCACCTGCAGTCACCTCCCAAATAAACTACTTATGGCTGGATCTTTCACTCAGCATCTGCTTCTAGGGGAACAAAAGCTAAGATACCCTGTGCTTTGATTGATCCTGTTTAAGTTGAGGTGGTTAGCAAAAGGGGTTGTTACCCTTTGGGCTGGATGGAGACACCTTGTAGTGTATGACCTCACATTTGGACTCCACTACCTATTTCCACCCCAGAAGTACTTTTATCCTCTGTTTTGACTCCGGAGGATTTTCGCTGGATACTTATGGAAGATCTGAAGCACTAAAGTTCCTGCTCCCCTTATCTTATGCCACAGTCTTGTCTTCAGAGACCTCTTGCTGTTGCGATAAGCACAGCTTCCCTGGGGCCCCTTCCTAGTTTCTCACTCACCAGCCCCACAGCACTGAGCCCATGTTTATTTTCTTCCGTAAGAAAATGTTAGACAGCCAAGGAGTTGGCATGCATTGAGAGCCTTCAGTGCATCAGTCAGTGCGCTATGTGCATAATCACATTTAGATCTTCTGAGGGAGATACTGAGGCATCCATGTGGGGAGAGACTTGAATGCAACGAGAGTCTCTAAAATAAGGGTCCACCTACTCCTTTAGCCTCACCTCCCCACCCAGGTGCTACCTAGATTAGATTAGTGGAAAGAACAAGCATTTTTGAATGAGATAGATCTGAGCTCCAGACCCACTTGTGCCATTTGCTCACTTTGTAGCTCTGGCTAAGTTATTTAATCTGTTTCCTCATCTGTATAATGGGCACACTGACAATTGCATCTTAGGCAATTATAGTGGTTAAAGGAGGCAAGGCACATGAATTTCCTAGAACGGTTCTTAGCCTATAGTAAGTGCATAACAAATGTTAGCCATTGTTTTCACTTTGCATCCCATTGAAGTTCACACATGCAGCCATTTCTGGGGAGGAGTTGACCAGATGGCAGCTTTGCACTAATCACAGGTTAGGAGTCTACCCTGAGAACAGTGTCATTTGGGGACACATTGGAGACATCACTGATCCTCCAGCTCTGCCCGCCTCATTCCAGTCCCCTCCATGTCACAAAATTGCAGAAGGAAGATTCATCACAAGTTGAAGGATTTTCATGACAAAGTCGTTTTTCTGCTCATGACCCCTTGTTTTTATACAAGAACTTAGTAGGTATCTGGCAAAACATCAGCCACAACCCAGATAAAAGTATAATTATTTCCTATTTGCTTGCTGGGGTTTTCAAATCAGTGCAGTAATTTAAGCATGACTCTTGGAGGCTTACAAAAAGATGTTATGATTAGTTTTATCTCCTTTGTTAAGGAAAAATAATTACAGTGAAATAATTAGAGGCAGCAGAGTTGACACGAGATTAGGAGAGCTGGCTTGGCAATGAAAGTGAAGTTCTAATGAGGAGAAAGTATAACAAAGGGATGGGTCTACAGGGAAAGTGCCAGGAGCTTGTCCAGTTCTGGCCTCAGAACTCAGGGACAGAGAGGAAGCAGTACAGCTGGCTCAGTTACCACCTTCGTAACAGAATTAAACCACTCGGGCAAAGCACTGTCCTTGGTGTCACAAGACCCAAGTGTAAGTTCAGACTTAGCAATGCCAAGAGTGTGCCCTTAGACAAATCCCTCAGTAATTCCGAGCGATATTTAGTAGCTATGTGTTGGTTTCTTTTTCTTTGTCTAGAAGTGAGCTACATGGAGATATTATAGGGATAAAATGAGAATGACCTGGCTTAATAAGTAGAAAGCCACCCACATGCACATAACTGCCATCTTGTGTATCCCACAGTTACTTATTATAGTTTATTTACCACTCCCTTATCCTGTGAAATGGTTTGAAATTACACAGGTATGTGATCAGGTCCTTGCTCAAGAGCACCAATGTTCTCACTCTTCTGGCAACCTGGCGAAAATACCAAGGATTCTGCACTTGACTTTGTTAATGGCCGAGCGAAAGATAAAAATAATACCTAACATTGTGTTAGAACCTTCCATGTGCTGGGCACCAGGTTAAGGATTCTGAGTGTATTGACTCCATCTACCTTTATACCAATACTGAGAGGTGAACAGAATGGTAGATCCTTTTATATCCCACTCTTGTGTGGAAACCAAGATTAAGAGGCAGTAAGGAACTACTCATTTGTTCCTTGTAGCTGACCTTGCATTTGGCAGGATCAGGTTTCAAACAGATCAGGTCTGTTTGACACAGAGATGGAGGCATTAACTCCCAACTTCAGTGAGGTTTCTTGAGGACTTCGAAGCTTTTGTGTCATTTGGTGATGGTAGCCAGGAGGAAAGGAAACAACGGCTCTGAAATAATCCAAGAATAATGTAGGAAACTACCCTCAACCTGGGTTAGCAATGCCTAGATGTTCCCTTATGTATTAGTTATCTATACTAATAGATATAACACTAATACTAATACTATGTAATAAGTTATCACCAAACTTGTTTGGCTTAAAACAACAAATGTTTATTTTCCTACAGTATTTGTGGGTTGGGAATTAGGGAGTGGTTAACTGCGTGCCCCTGGCTTGAGGTCTGTCATGGGGCTGCAGTCTCATCTGAAGGCTGGGTTGGAGGACCCACTTCCAGGTTCAGTCAAATAGCTCTTGGCAGGCCTCAGAAGATCAGCCTCTAAGCTCCCCCATGTAGTTACTGGGCAGCCTCACAATGTGAACCTCTATATAGATTGCTTGAGTGTCCTCACAGCATGGTACCTGGTGATCTCAGAGAGAGAGAGACAGAGAAAGATTGAAAGACAGAGAAAAGAACCAGAGAGTTCCTAAGTTGGAAGCCACACTTTTTACAACCTAGTATTATAAGTGACATGCCATCCTATCGACTGATGAAAGGATAAAGAAGATGTGGTACATATACACCATGGAATATTAGCTACCAAAAAGAATGAAATCATGCCATTTGCAATAACGTGGATGGAGCTAGAATGTATTTTTTTAAATTTATTTTTGGGACAGAGAGAGACAGAGCATGAGCAAGGGAGGGGCAGAGAGAGAGGGAGACACAGAATCGGAAGCAGGCTCCAGTCTCTGAGCTGTCAGCACAGAGCCTGACACGGGGCTCGAACTCATGGACTGTGAGATCATGACCTGAGCTGAAGTCGGACGCCCAACCAACTGAGCCACCCAGGCGCCCCTGGAGCTAGAATGTATTATGCTAAGTGAAATAAGTCAGAGAAAGACAAATACCATATGGTTTCACTCATATTTGGAATTTAAGAAACAAAACAGATGAATGTATGGGAAGCAGGAGGCAGGGAAGAGGAGAGAGAGAAACCACAAGAGACTCTTAAAAATGGAGAACAAACTGACGTTCATGGGTGGAGGTGGGTGGGAGATGGACTAGACGGGTGATGGGTATTAAGGAGGGCACTGTTGTGATAAGCACTGGTGTTCAGTGTAAGTGATGAATCACTGAATTCTACTCCTGAAACCAGTATTGCACTGTATGTTAACTAACAAAAATTTAAATTAAAAATATATAAATTTTTAAGAAAGTGACATGCCATCATTTTTTCTGTATTCAGTTAATTAGAAATGAGTCATTATATTAAGTCTACATTTATGGGGAGGGGATTACTCAAGTCATGAAAACCAGAAGGTGGGTATCATTGGGGGTTGTCTCAGAGGCTGCCCACAGCACCGTTTTTTACTGCCCACTCTCTTTCCTTCCTCTATGTTTTAGAATAGAGATGGCTCATATTAGTGCATTCTCCATGTGTTCACAGATCCTAAGAGGACAAGATCATCACTGATCTGGCTTGTGTCTTTCCATTCCCATTCATTTGTTTCCATATAGTTTGTATAGAGTCAAGGTGACTCAACTGGCTATTGAATCTTTTCCTTGTTTTGGGATGCCACAACTGATTGGAGCAATCCAGAGACTAAAATACCAGTCACCACTTTAGTGATGTTCATTTACGCAATCAACAAACAACTGAGTACTTACTTATTCTTCAAGGGTAAAAAGAGGTAAGACCATCACGGTCCCTGCCTGTGTGGAGCTCACCTTCTAGTGGGAAGACTGATAATAAAGAAAAGTAAACAAATACTATACTTTTAGATTACACTAAGTGCTCTAAAGGAAATGTATAGGATGATACAATAAAGAGTAACATGGAAGAGCGACGTTTAGTATGTGGTCAGAAAAGTCTTCAGAAGGCAACCAACCTGACATATTACTGTTATGGGCCAAAAAAAAAAAAAATTGTGTGTACTTGTCTCTGTATGTGTATTACAAATCTATGATGATCATGTTGGTAATGATGATCCTTAGAGTTGTTCAGTACACTGCCCTGTGAACTGCACGTGGCATTTCTGGCAAAAGCTGTCTTACTCATTTTACCAGTCTTTTAAATTTTTTTTTTTCAACGTTTTTTATTTATTTTTGGGACAGAGAGAGACAGAGCATGAACGGGGGAGGGGCAGAGAGAGAGGGAGACACAGAATCGGAAACAGGCTCCAGGCTCCGAGCCATCAGCCCAGAGCCCGACGCGGGGCTCGAACTCACAGACCGCAGGATCGTGACCTGGCTGAAGTCGGATGCTTAACCGACTGCGCCACCCAGGCGCCCTCATTTTACCAGTCTTCAAAGCAGCTGATAATGCTTGTCCCTTGGTAGATGTGAGATTAGATTGTGCAGGTTCCTGCAGACTCTGTTAAGGATTTTAAGCTCGATCTTAAGTACAAATGGTAGACAATGAGCAGCTTAAAGCAAAAATCTGTGTCCAATAATCTGTGCAGCATCTGAACTGGGTCTCTGATACTTGGGCAATCAGAACAGATAAAAAGACTAATTTTCCTTCATCACCATTGTAGGTTAGGTGACTTTATTCATGACAGCCCTGATCATTCCTAATTCCCCACTCTGTTGTTGGGGGATGCTGTTCTCTTAGTTTCTGTCTTCCCGTCTCATTTTCTCTTCATTTCTTTCCCTTCCTCCTTTCCCCCGACTCTTCATTCATAAGAATAAGCTCAGAGAAAAATCTTAGGGAAGAGGTCTCTACTTGACCGTTATTTCTTCCTAAATTAGGCCATTTGCCATCAGCCTTAAGCCATTGTAGGAGCCTAGGGTGACCCTCCCCAACATTTTCCCTTTATAATTTAGAAGTGCTGAATCCCTCACTGCATCCTGGCCTTGTAACTAATTTCTAAGGAAGCGAGAGGATGATCTCCCAGGAGGGAAAGATAATTCTCGTTTTCCCTTCTCATAAGCTCCACAAGTGGTTGTCAGGTGAGAAAGCTGCCAGGTCAGCACCAGGCCCCCATGCTAAGCCGCTTATCACTGCCACCATGGCCGCCACTTTATTAGCTTAACTTCTCAGAGGCACAACTCCTGGATTGAGCTGGGAGAGAGTAGGAAATGACATCCTCTTAGCAAGAGAGAAAACTCTCTCACAGATGGGGAGAAGCAGGTTTAGCATTCCTGGACCACTCCTGCCCAGCAGCAGAACTCAGCTGTGTTCTCAACGGGGTCTCAGATGCAAGTGATTGGCCGCCTGCACCCCATGCTCCTAGGATGCCCCGGGGGGCCAGTGTTGAAGTGAGTTAGAAGGAATCTGATTTGTCTCCTTTCTCCCTTCCCCCCCATTCTGCCTGTGTTGCCTCACTTTAACTTGCTTTATAACCTGGAATTCATGGGCCAGTTTTCACTCCTCTTCTCCCACATTAGACAGTCCCTTCACTGAGCACCCACAGGGTGCCAGGCTCTCATTCAAACATGGGGAAATAGATCAAGCTTCTGCCCTTAAAAGAGTACACACTTCAGAGGAGAAGCTTACCAAAGGGCTTTCTTTTTTTAAAAAGTAATGATTGATAATCGTGTACTAGGTAATAATACGTGCGTTCAATGCTCACTGCTGGGCACTGTGCTAAGCGCTTTAAGTGCATCTTTCACTGAATCCTCCCAAATGCCTGAGAGGTTTGGGGCTTTGATGGCTCATTTGCATTTTATGAAGAAATGAATGGTTTCATATTCTGATTACTTTTCTCAAGATTAGCTAACTGGTCAGGACCTGACAATGATTCTAGTCAAAGAAGGTGGGAATCCGCAGATGGTTCTGACTCCACCTATGGGAGTCACGTTGGGCACTGGGAAGGGTTTAGGGTGGCTTTGCAGATTTCTGGAACTGGGTAATTGTGTCAGTAGAGAAATGATCATGTCCTTGGTCCATGCCATCATCCTCTCTCACCTGGACACCTGACATAACTTCCCCTTAATTCCCAGCCTGGTCCCTCAAATCTCTTTTCTTTATTTTTAATTTCTATTACTTTTTAATTGAAGGATAGTTTGCATACAATAGTATATTATTTTCAGGTTTATCACTAAATTTACTTTCTAATCCATTCTCAAAGTGTAGCCAGAATGATTTTTACAAAATGCATTTTGAATTGTGACACTTGCCTGTTTATTTTTTTTTTTATTTTTTTTTCAACGTTTTTTATTTATTTTTGGGACAGAGAGAGACAGAGCATGAACAGGGGAGGGGCAGAGAGAGAGGGAGACACGGAATCGGAAACAGGCTCCAGGCTCCGAGCCATCAGCCCAGAGCCTGACGCGGGGCTCGAACTCACGGACCGCGAGATCGTGACCTGGCTGAAGTCGGATGCTTAACTGACTGTGCCACCCAGGCGCCCCAACACTTGCCTGTTTAGAATCACTTCCCATTGCATAGCCTAGCCCTTGGTCATCTCCAATGTCACCTTGTCCCCTTGTCCCTTCTCCCTGCCCACCTCTGCCCTCCCTTCCTCACTCTCTTCTCTCTCTCCTTCTCTTCTAGCTTTACCAACTAATTCCCTTTCAGTTGCTTGGATATGACCCTCTTCCTTCTGCACGGGACTCTTGCATTACCTGTTCTTTCTGCCCATTACTCTGTCCCCACCCTACAGATCCTCCTCCTCATGCTTTAGAGCTCAGTTTGATCACCACCTTTTCAGAGGCCTGCCTTGACCAGATCAAATCCCATATCCCTATCACCCAGGACAGTCATCAGTAGCCTGCAGTCCTCTGTATCTCTTATCACAGTTGGAATTCTACCTTTTTCTCCAACAATGAACCATGGACAACTTGAGATCAGAGACTGTGCTTACCTAGTTCCACACTATCACCAGAAGCTGGCAGATAGTAGATGGTCACTTAAAGCCAGTTAAATGAATGAATGAGCCATATGCATTCCCCATCTTAAGATTAGTGCATTCAGTTTACCAAGATTTACTCAAGAATGTCATTGGAGCCATTGTGTTTGAGATTTTGAATACAGTGTACTCCCTGTCCTCAAGTTGATGACAGTCAAGGGAATGGAGTAGATGCACAACTATAGTGGTAAATGCAGCAAATGAAAACAAGGTAAGAAGCAGCACCTGGCTTTGCCTGGGAAGTCAGGGAGGCTTCTCATGCCAGGCATCTTTATCTCAGCCTCCCCGCGCTGGTGTTTCAGTAGGTGCCCAGAGGGGGAGGGCATTCAGGCAGAGCAAACAGTGGGTGCAGAGGAGGCATGGGAGAGCCTGGGAATGTGACCTTTGGGCAGGAATCACACGTGCACCTCATTTCCCAGTGCCAGAGAGGTGGGGCATTTTTAACCTACTGCCTCTCATCTGACTTCATGTAAGTACCTAGAAAATTAGCTCAGGTGTCTGTACGTGTCATCTGGATATGTAGAAATAATGTAGAAATTGCTGACACTTCAGTGAAATTTTATTAATTCCTGTTGCCCTGGTTAAATTATTAAAACCCCCTCTAAAATATCCTGGATTGGATGATAAGTTATGTAGTTACCCTATTGAAAGCCTGAAACAAAGATTGTAGCTTTTTTTTTTAAAGTGAGATGAAATCCACATAATATAAAATAAACTGTTTTAAGGTTAGTGGTATCTAATACATTCACAGTGATATGCAACTAATACCACTCTCTAGTTCCAAAACATTTTCATTACTTCAATGAGAAATCTTGTACACTAAGACACTCCCCATTCCCTCCTACCCCAAGCCCCTGGCAAACACTAATCTACTTTCTGCCTCTATGGATTTTTCCATCTGCATATTTCATCTAAATAGAATCCTATGATATTTGTCCTTTTTTGTCTGGCTTCTTTTACTTAGCATTATGTTTTCAAGTTTCTTTCATATTACAGCATGTATCAGCACTTCATTCTTTTTATGGCAACATAACATTCCATTGTGTGGATATTCCACATTTGGCTTATCCATTCATTAGTTGATGGACATTTGGGCTGTTACTAGCCTTTGGCTGTCATCAAGAGTGCTGCTATGAATATTTGTGTACGAGGATTTGTTTGAGAAAATGCTTTCAGTTCTTTTGGGTAATGCTAGGTCATACAGTAATTCTTTAACTTTTTGATAAACGAATCACTACTTTTTTTGTAACACTTATTCATTTTTGAGAGAGAGAGAGAGAGAGAGCACGAGCGAGTGGGGAGTGGCAGAGAGAGAGAGGGGGAGACACAGAATCCGAGGCAGGCTCCAGGCTCTGAGCTGTGAGCCCAGAGCCCTATGCGGGGCTTAAACTCACGAACCATGAGATCATGACCTGAGCCAAAGTTAGATGCTTAACAGACTGAGCCTCCCATGTACCCCAATCACAACTTTTTGAGTAACTGCCATACTGATCTTTACCTGGCTCCCTCATCCTTATCATGACATCAGAATGGGCAGATTCTGTCCTGCACTAGGAGGGAATATCCTTTTCAAGGGCAACTGAAAGCCCATGTCTGAGAAGGGGCCTAGTATGGAGATAAGGAGAATACTCAGGTAAGATCCAGGGCCTTTCCTGGGTAATTAGGCTGAGGTGGGATAAAGAATAAAATATTCTTCATGAGGACAATGTATGAAAACTCTTGCTGCAAACTATTATGATTTTCAAAACTGATTGCTGGGGCGCCTGGGTGGCTCAGTCGGTTAGACGTCCGACTTCGGCCCAGGTCACGATCTCACGGTCCGTGAGTTCGAGCCCCGCGTCGGGCTCTGGGCTGATGGCTCAGAGCCTGGAGCCTGCTTCTGATTCTGTGTCTCCCTCTCTCTCTGCCCCTCCCCCGTTCATGCTCTGTCTCACTCTGTCTCAAAAATAAATAAACGTTAAAAAAAAATTTAAAAAAAAAAAAAAGAAAAAAGAAAAAAAACTGATTGATAGGAAAAAATTAAAAAGGATACATCAAGGGGCGCCTGGGTGGCGCAGTCGGTCGAGCGTCCGACTTCAGCCAGGTCACGATCTCGCGGTCCGTGAGTTCGAGCCCCGCGTCGGGCTCTGGGCTGATGGCTCGGAGCCTGGAGCCTGTTTCCGATTCTGTGTCTCCCTCTGTCTCTGCCCCTCCCCCGTTCATGCTCTGTCTCTCTCTGTCCCAAAAATAAATAAAAAACGTTGGAAAAAAAAAAAAAAAAAAAAAACAAGCGTATTTAAAAAAAAAAAAAAAAAAGGATACATCAAAACAATGAGCTTAATGGAAAAGCATAAAAATTTTATGTCTAATGGAGTTGTATATTCATATTTGTGTGATGGCATGTGAATATGTACAATGCCAGAATGATGCATGAAGAATCTCTTCTTTTTTCCCTGTTTGATGGTGAGCAGGAGACCTCAGGGGTAACTGGAATCATCACTTCCAATCCACATTCTGTCTCTGACATGATAGCAGAAATTTACCTGAAACCCTCTAAATTCCATGCAATGCTATAAATATTGCTAAGTATCTCTTAGGATATAGGTATCATGCAAAGCATCTCAGAGAACAGAAAAGTCATAATAAGCAGTGGGGTTAGGGAAAGACCAAGAAGCAGGAATTTTGGTCCAGTTCCAGTTCATAATTGACTTTCAGGTGGCTTCTGATGTGACAGGGATCTTTTCCTGTCTCCTCTGCCCTCTCTAAGAGGATGTCTTTCTTTACCAATTCAAACGTTCAGATGCCATGCCCTCAGACAGCTTGCAATTTTTATATAAATCATTTATAGTGCAAGGTAGAACTTGATGAAAGGTAGAACCAAAATGCCCTTGTTGGGAGAGAGGAGAGAGGAGGAAGGGAGTGAGGGGAACATTCAGATGCACAAAGGATCTAATCTGACTTAGAAGGACCAGTGAAGGCATCAAAATGAAATTGTCTTTGAAATGGAGCAAGTCATTGATACTGATGAGACTATTGGTAATAGGAACTGTTTCCTGAAGGGTAATAATTAAGGGGGTGAGAAAAGTGGGAAAAGGAAGCATAGAAGGAAGGGGACAGAAGTTGCAGCACGTAAAAGAAAGCCAGCCAAGACAGACCTTGCCCTCTCCCTAGTCTTACTGAAGCAAGGAGAAAAAGGGAAAAGGAAGCATAGAAGAAAGGGAAAAAGGAAGCGGCCGGGAGACACAGCAGGTAGAAGAAAGTCAGCCAAGATACAACGTGCCCACTCTGTAGTCTTACTGGAGCAAGGAGCACACTGGAAGTTTCTGCCTGGCTCAGTAGAGAATAGTCTCCACCTACCATGCCCTACAAATGCTTCTGAGAGAGCCCACCTTCTCCCCATGCTGGACACAGGACCTAGGTGGGAGTACTCACCGTACAGAGTCCCCATTGCCCTCTGGCAGAAAGCTACTGCTGGCTTAGGTCGTTCCCCCCCATCTCCATCAGTAACCACCCACCCCCATGTAATTTATTTATCTATTCATTCTCTCTACCCAGATTTCCATAAACTCCTCCAACCCCATAGTGTATTCAGATGGAAATAAATGAGTTTAATTACTTAAAGTAAATTTGGAATTCAGGGGCGATGGCACTCCATTCTGCATGTGAGCCCAGCCACAGAAGGAAGTGTAAAATATTCAAGCCTTTGAAAGATTGCAACCACTGGGCTTGGCAGACACAGGCATGTTGCCTCCCTTCCTGGATGGGCTCCCGAGCTGAGTGGAAGAGATTGGCTCTTCATTCTTTCCTAGCTCTAGCTGGGGAGCAGGGACAGAGGCAGCCTTGGCCAGGATTCTCCCCTTCCCTCTTCCCAGAGGGCTCCTTGTGAGGCCTGGGCCGGCTTCCACATTAACCTCTCTAGGCTTGCTGGAGCAGCTGATAATTTCACTCTGCACCCAGTGATGCATGTAAGCCATCAGAAAATCTATAACCAGGCTGGGGGAAATGGCTGCTAAGGTCGTGGTAATGGGCCAGTTTAGGGGAGACTTCCAGGGAAGGGTAATTTACAATTTAAATAAGAAAAATAATAAACTCTAAATTAACAAAAGGAAGAATTCTGTGGCTTTGTAGGAGGAGGGCCTTTCTTTCTGAACTTCCCCTTCTATAAGTTACTAAACTGGTCTGAGAGCCTCCAGTGTGGCTCACGGGGGACTTTTGGCAGCCCTCAGAACAAGGCTGGGAGGGACCCCACTGAGAGAGAAGGAGGCTCTGGACAGCCAAATTGTAACAGGAACCTTCTGTATCATCCCAGCTCAGGCAAAGGCCTCGAGGGGGAGGGGTGTGCATGGGATCAGAGCATCTACCCTAATGTCCCACCTGAAGAGGATAACTGTGAATTCAGACCCAGATCCTCTGTCCCCAGAGTCAGTTCTTAATCATCATGACCTCCTATATTTCCCATAGGGACCCTCTGAGACCTCCCTGGTGTTCCCACCATCCTAGGAACATCCTGACTGTGTGAGTCTGTCTTAATGGTTTTTTTTACCAGGAGCTTATGACTAGAGATATTGTCCTCCTTCCCCAGGACTGTAGTGATTCTGTGAGTCCCAGGGATTGGGGGCAGGGCCAGTGTCTGGCTGGAAGGTTCTCCTTTGCAGGTACTAGGAACACGGTAAAGATGAGAGCTTTCTTTAGGCAAAACCACAAGGTATCCATGTTGGTGCCAGGGACCTTTTCTTTCTTCTCATGTATTCTTGGCTCTTTCAGCCATAAGTCTGGGGCTCTCCTGTCACCTGATGCCCATCAGCACAGACTCCCACTGAAGCTGGTCTTCCATACCGTCCTGCTGTTTTCCTGTCTCCTTGAAAACTTGCCTCTCCTGAGTACCAGCCATCAGACCCCACCCCCCACCATGGCAGGCAAACCTCTATGAGTTAAGGGTTACCCCCACAGTGCCTACGACCTGCACACGAATGTTCACAACAGCAGTGTTTACAAGATGGAAACAGCTCAAGTAATGAGTGGATAAACAGAATTGTGGGCTCTCAGGAGAATATTATTCAGCCATAAAATGGCACAAAGCTCTGATTCATGCTGCAACATGGATGAACCTTGAGAACGTGATGCTAAGGGAAAGAAACCAGACCCAAAAGTTCACATGTTATATGATTCCATTTCCAGAATAAGGAAATCTATGGACACAGAATGTAGATTAGTAGTTGCCTGAGGTGGGGAGGGGCAGTGGGGAGTGACTGCTGATGGGTATGGGTTTTCCTTTCTGGGCGATGAAAATGTTCAAGGCTTAAATGTACTAAATGCTAATGAATTCCATGCTTTAAAATGGTTAATTTTATGTTTTGTGTGTGTGTGGAGAGAGAGAGCGAGATGGAGGGAAGGAGAGAGAGAGAGAGAGAGAGAGAGAAGGGCCAGCATGTGAGCAGCAGGTTTCCGTCTCAGTTTCTCAGGTCTGCTCCACCCTTTACCCTGAAAGGCGAGCCTTAGGGCCTTCTGTGGTTGTGCATCAGCACAGACCTCCACACAGCTGTCTCTGCTGCCTCATCCCAACTCAGGCAGTGTTCACTCTTACAAATTAAAATTCTGAATCTGGTGAGCCAAACTCCTCTTTCCTTAGGTCATTCATAGAATATGCATCAGGCCTTCTCTACTTTCCCACCTGTTTTCTGCTCACCTGGGGAGCAGGGCTGTGAAACTGGGTGCCCTGCTCACTTGGGGTGGTATTCTAAGTTAATGAGCTGGGAATTGGACTAACAGAACAAAATTAAACTCTGATTAGATATCAGGTCTTTCCAAGCCATACAGTGTTCTCCTTCCTAGTGAAAGGAGAAGGCGAGAATGTGAGAACAGCATACCCTTTCCAAACCCCTGCTACTTGACATTTCATGTACATACAGTTAATCATATGACACTTCTGCAGGACGAGGTTTGTCAACTCTACTGCCGCTGCTTACCAACACCACACCTTGCACTAGAAATCTTATTTCTAAAATGCTCATGGCCAGTATAGTGGAGGAAGGCTGAGGTTTTTAACCAGGGCAAGGGGCCACCTCCCCAGGTTGTCTTTGGAAATGTGTGGTGAAAATTGGGGGTTTTACATGGACTAGGGGTGCTTTTGGAATTAAGTGTAGGGGGAGAAGGGTATAGGGATGCTAAAAATATTATGAAGAGCAAAAATGACCCACACAATAATTATCCCCTTCCAAAATGGCCGTAACCCCTATAAAAAAGAATGGCGGATTCTCCTGCACCTCTGATTCTAGCACTAGTCGTGTGACTGTGACCTTGGGTGAATCACTTAAACCTCACTCGTTTTATTTTTGTAATGGCTGTACCCACAGTATACAAATCAGATCTTTTGAGGTCTGCAAAAATTTTCATCCATGTTGTAGATTACTGACAGTGGTTTTTTTCTCTGAAAGGAGTCTATGGGTTCTTCAAGTTTGAGAAACTCAAGATAAATGGTAGTCTTATTTTTAACAACAATAATATGAAAGCAGTTATGGAGTGATTGCTTGTTTTATAAATCCTCAGAGCAGCCTCTTAAGTTAGATATTTTTATTAGTCCCAACTTGCAGAGGTGGTTTATACAATTTAGGCGAGCTAGTAGGCGGTGAGTTGGGATGTCAATATATGCAGTCACTCCATAGTCCAAACTCTTAGCCACCAAACCCATGTCCCCAAATTTGATTTTCCTCAACGTCTTCATTTATTTTTGCAGTATCCATATACCAGCATGATGTTAAGCTGTATTTTCATACACTAGCTCTATTATTCATGTAATATTTTAAAATTGACTTAATCTTAACTGAAACGTACTTAAATTGGAAGCTGTTATTTTTTTTTTGAAACACAAGGAAAACAAAACAGTGTTACGAAATTCTGTGCAGATTCATAATGTATATGCAAGTGTGTGGCTTGCCCTGTCTTTGTCAAAAGGGAAGAAAACAAAGTGTTAGGAATTAAAAATATTATATGTAACAAACTTAGACTTTTTGCTTGATGGATTCCAAAATATTGGGAAAAAATTAAATTTAAAAATAAAATTAAATCTAAAAAATAACAATAAAAATTCTTACCAGAGGTAGCAATTTGTTTATGCCATCTATAAGTGATCACCTACGAATGATCGAAAATCTTTTCCTTAAGTACCACTGATGGGAATCCCTATAATTTTCCATATCCATTCATGTACTTCTCAGCTATCAGATTCCAGCCCTCTAACTTTTTTATCATGCCCTGATTCCATTGTGGTTCAGCCCAATCAAAACAACCCAGCTGCCTCCTTGGCTGGCCTCAATCCCCATACTATAGACCGCCATTTTGGTCCCACAGTTGTCTGACCAGCTCCTTCCCACCCTGGCTTTGGAAGGTTAGAAGTCTTTTGTTTTTCCTCCTTTTCAATTACAAAAGCCTGTTTGAACAGCCTCTGTGACAGCTCATGTTCAAACAAGCTTTTGTAATTGAAAACAGAGCTTGCAATGTGGCTGCAGGGACGCTAGCCTCAAAAGGAGGAGATGCGGAGCAAGCTGTGAGCTGGTCCCCGAGGCCACTTTCAAAGTGTTTAAAGCTTCCTTCCAATTAAAAAAAAAAATGGAAAGAAAGAAAATCCTGTTTAAACACACAGTCCAGACTGATGGGCTTGGGTGACTGAAAATAGAGATTTGGACCCAGGGACAGGGTGTTGTCTTGGGAAGGAGTTGGTGGAGGGCATTGCTTCCTGCTGGGCATTTTCACCCATCCTTGGAGTCCCTCTTGCCATTATTTTAAGGGGTCTCTGAGGTTGAATGCACAGGTCTCTCCAGCTTCATTCAAGTTTATACCCACATTCAAGTTTATTCAACCTTCCTTCCCTCCTTCCTTCCCTCCTTCTTTCCTTCCTTCCTTCCTTCCTTCCTTCCTTCCTTCCTTCCTTCCTTCCTTCCTTCCTCCCTCCCTCCCTCCCTCCCTCCCTCCCTCCCTCCCTCCTTCTCTCTTTCCTTCTTTCTCTCTTTCTCTCTTTCTCTTCTCTCTCTCTTTAAGCTTTGCAAATGTAGTCATCAAGAGCAATGCTTCAGAAAAGAGAATTCCACCTGCATGACCTTGGATACTTAATTAACGTTTTTGGGACTGAGTTTCCTTCCCAGTGAAACAGCATCACGTTAGCGTTTGTCTTAGGAGATTGTTTTGAAGAGTAAAGGAGGTAATCTATTTAAATTACCTTTTACCACATTATAAGGCAAAGTGTCAGTGTGTGATAATGTTTAGTTTTTCTTACTGTTAATAGCAGTATTAATGGTAATAGGACAATTAAGTGAAATATTTTATAGTGGTTAAGGTTATAGATTTTGGTTTCAGATTGGTCCGGCCTAACCTGCATGAACCTCTGTTTCTTTTGTCTTAAGATGGAAATGATGGTATATCCCTGTCCTGCCACACACACAAACATACACATAACTATGTGCCCCACACCAGGATTGGGTGTGAACAGGACTAAGAACAGACCAAAGGGGCTAAGACCGGAAGATAGGTAGGTAGAAGAGTCAAGAAAAGGAAGAATTAACTTTTAATGAGTGTGGGAGAAGGTGGTAAGACGTGAAGCACAGGGTGCCATTTGAGCAGAGCACCACGAGGATGCATAGAGGCAATGGCAGTGTCATGGGTGGAGATGACCTCCCAGGAATGACTTGCATTTCAGTGTGGCTGGAGAATGGGCAGGAGAAGGGCACACATGTGGGGATGCAGGGTGAGAGGGTGGGCTAGAAGGGGGCCACAGGAGCATCCATGTTAGTCTTTTATTTTCCAGGGACAGAAACCCACCACCAAATAGCTTCCACCTGTTAAAAAACAAAACTCACCTAAGTAAACGTGAAGATCTAATTGTCTTTATTAATTGATTCCTGAATCAGGCAGCATACCACCGAGCAAGTAGAGAAGAGCTCCAAAGAGCTACAGAAGGGGAAAGGGTTTTAAAGGCAGGACAGGGAAGTCATCAACAGAAAAAAAGGGATTATTTCAGGGGAGGTCACCTTGCTCTGGGGACAAAAGGGTCTTAGAGGTGGATTACCTCAGCTTCCTTTGGAGGATGGAGAGTGCCTGTGTGACAGATTATCTTATTGGTGCTGACCAGAAAGTTCTTGAGTGAATGGTTAAGACATATTTCTGGCGGAGGTTGAAAGTATGATTAGGTTAGATACCAAGCCCGGATTTGGTGACTTGGCATAAATGATGCCGTTTTGGGCCTGTGGTTTTCTTTTTAACAAAAGGAAGAAGAATGAATGGATGGTGGGATGGATGGATGGATAGATAGACGAGTGAATGAATTAAATAAAAAGAGAAATAAGTTACTCTGTCCAAGGGTAGTCTGTCTGCAGGCTCAGTTCAATCAAAAGGCTCAAATGATATAATTAGGACTCTCCTCCCTTTGCGCGCAAGGCTGCTCTTCCGAACTGATTTCATTAGTAGGCTCCATCTCTGCACCCCTTCAACTCTAGGTACATCATCCTTACCGCTTATAGCTTCAGTGGAAAGAGAAAAAACACTCCTTTCTGGCAGCTTCTGCTAATCTGCCTTGGGTCAGCGTGGGTCATTTAGCCATCCAGGTACCAAGCACTGACACCGAGAAGAGAGGGCATTTTGAATTGACTAAATAAGCCTTACCTGCTCTTCATTACAACTGGACATTGAACCCTTGTCTGAACCACAGAGGCTTGAGTAAGGTGAGAACAGTTGCACAGGAGAGGAAATCAGGGGGCTGTTAACAGAGAAGGAAAGTGGTTTCCAGAAAAACCATAGGTGGCCACTGCAGCCTTGCTTGCCCAGCTCCATTTTGACTTGCTTATGTAGGCCATGGGGAGGGAGAGCATGTTAAATTTGTGAGCTGTCGAGTCTGAAAAAGAGATTAAAGACCCAAGATCAATCTGAGGCCATTAAAATGGTCCAAATGGCAGCTTTCAAGATCAAAGGGATCAGGCAGAGGGAGATCCAAGTTTTGTGGGGCCTGAAGATTATACAATTTGGTGCCTATTTGTGTTGGGCATAATTCTAAAATGGCCCACAGAGATTTCTCACCCCTGTCACGTACTGTGATGTCTACCTGCCTATTCCTTGGGACTGGGAATATGATGGATTTTAGTGCTGTGATTAGATTGCTGGCCTTAAGATAGGAAGATAATATGGCTGACCTAATCACAAGTCCATTAAAAGCAGAGAAGTTTCTCCAGTTGATTAGAAAGGAGGAGCTCAGATTTAACAAGGATTTGGTGCACTATCACCACCGTGAGGATGCAGGGGCCCATGTGGTAGGAGGGGACTACCTCAGTCTGAGGGGACTGAGAGCTTCCTCCAGCAGACAGCCTGAAAGGAAATAGGGCTTCAGTCCTACAGCCTTAAGGAACTGCATTGTGTGAGCAGCAAGAATGAGATTGGAAGCAAATTTTTCTCCCGTGCCTCCAGATAGGAGCTCAGCCTGGTCACCAGCTTGCTTTCAGCCTTCGAAGTCCCTAAGCAGAGACTCCAGCCACACCATGCCAGACTTATGCCCTGCAGAACTGTGAACTATAAACAGGTATTGTTTTAAGCCCCCAAGTTTGTGATAATTTGTTAGACGGGAATAGAAAACAAGCACACTCTCTCAAAGAGACAGAATTATGATTTTATTTTTTTTTTAATTTTTTTTTTTTCAACGTTTTTTATTTATTTTTGGGACAGAGAGAGACAGAGCATGAACGGGGGAGGGGCAGAGAGAGAGGGAGACACAGAATCGGAAACAGGCTCCAGGCTCGGAGCCATCAGCCCAGAGCCCGACGCGGGGCTCGAACTCACGGACCGCGAGATCGTGACCTGGCTGAAGTCGGCCGCTTAACCGACTGCGCCACCCAGGCGCCCCAATTATGATTTTAAAATTAGGTACAAGGGCCCCAGTAGCTCCATGGAAAATCCACCTCTGGGGTCCGATGTTGCTTTGACCATGTTTACCTGCAGTTCACATCTTTCCCAATTCTTCAGAAACATGAGATGGGGAAGAATTCATATATGCACTTCCTTTTGACCTCCGGAGTTCCGTTCTCCACATTTTGGGGCCATATTCCCCCACACCCTGCACTCCCCATCTCCATAATGCAGAGATGTTGCCAAGCCATTTGGTCCATTTCTCTTCTTGGCAAAGAAGAAAAAAAAAAATAAAGCTCTCAAAATTATTAGGTAATGATATCACTTTAAAAAGCGACACAATATTTTAACAGCATGATGCCACTTAGCTGTGGTTTAATAAAATGTAGGAAGTGTGGAGCCTGCCAAGCTGTGGCAGCGTTAGGTGGGGGCAGACAAACAGCTCGAAACTCACATCAGGAAAATTACTTTTTCTTCAAATGGAAACTTTTCAATTGCTTTCAAATAGCTGGAGCTGATGGAAATAATTTCCTTAGCACGTTTGCACATGCTGCCTGCGTCTTCTCCGCACGGTGCCGGGAGCTTCCTTAATAAAGATTGTCGCGAGGTTCTGATGTTGCCACGCTCTTGTTATTTAGAAAAGGCACCAAACCAAGTCAAGGGGAGTCAATTGATTACTAAATGCAATTCCTGTTTGGTGTCCCCGAGGCAAATGGAGGCCAGCGGGGGAGCATGTGTGTGCGTGTGTGGACACACATGTGAGCAATGGAGGCAGGGCTGCTCTGAAATGCAGCCTGATCCTCTGCCCCTTTGGGGAGGGATCTCTAGGGTAAGAGGGGCTGTCAGGATCAGGTGCCCGCACTTCACTGGTGGGCAGACTGAGGTTCAGGGAGGGAAATGACGACTTAGGTCCAGGCACACAGAAAACCAGAGATTGCCTAATCACTAACAGGGCCAAGCTACTGTTTTAGGTCTAGCAGACAGTTTTGTGTTTTTATAACATGCACAGGGAATTAGGTTTTGATCACTCCCCTCTGGACCTTCCTGCCCTGTATGCCATGTGGAGACTTGGAGTAGAGGATGAATGGCTTCAAGTGTTTGCAATAATGAGGTCTGAGAGACCTGATAGCTGTAAAGTAGTTGGTTTTTTTTTATTTTTTTAATAACAACCTAGCACGCACGGAACATAGGAAGTCACACTGAAGAATATGTTCCCATCCCCTTTCTCCCTCAGTCTGCCTTACCTTGTCGGAGAGAAAGGCTAAGATTGGTACAAATGTGGCTTTCACGCCTCTCCTGAGCTCACTAACTTCCCTTTATTACTACGAAGCACAGAGCCTTGCAAAGACAGCCGGACCTAGCTCATTATATTTATTGTATCCGTGGTATTTATTTTTATCATTACCTAATATTTATGGCAAGTGATATTGATTTTGCACTTGTGTAAGGCTTCCTTTTAAAATCCATTTCTTTAGTTTTTAAAAAAAGGGAGTCCATTTAACAAAATACATAAAGTATGGCAAGAATCCCAAGACTGGAGTGATGTCAAGAAATACTGACCTAGAGCATGATTCTCTTCCAGATCAGGCCGTTGAAGCCTGTAGTATGTACAAGACCCACCAAGTGTGTAAAAGGTTGAAGTTTAGTGAGGCCAACAGATCAGAAGACAATTGCCACTAAAAAAGATCACTTTGTTACTCACAGTTACCAAGAAGAGGGTTCAGCACAGACTCAAGACCTTTTGAAAGGAGGAAGGTCAAAGTATTTGTGAATGTGTTTTAAAACCACACACTGAGTGATGGAGCCATAGGGAATTGGAAAGGTTAAGTAGACTCCTTCATAAAGCCACCCGCCATACCCTGAGCACATGGACAGAGGGCATAGTTCCAGGTTAGCTCTGTGGTGGATTGCTTCACAGTTGGGCCGACTTGTGTGGAATCCTGACTCGAGAGCTTACTTGCTGTGTGACCATGAGCATGTTACTTACCCTCTCTGAGCTTCAATTTCCTTATTTGTGAAATGCGGCAGATTCCCTTTCCTTAAACAGATTGTTGAATCAAAGCGACAAGAACACAGTGAGTGCTAAGTAAATTTAAATTCCTTTGTTTTCCCTCTTCTGTGTCACCTGCCCACCCCAGTTTCCACACTGATTAGAGTTGCCTGTGATCATGAGGCATGATCCCAGGAAGCATTAAAATGGAGGAAGCATTACAAAGTATTGGACTTCTGAATGTATTCAAATAACCTTTGAGAAACCATCTTTACTTGTGAGACCTTAGTCAAGTCACTTCTCCTCTTGAACTGCAGTTAAATTCAGTGTTGGTCTTCATTTACCTTAATATTGAGGACCCAGTTTTCCAGGCATGCCCGAGGAACTTGGTATACACCTTCTCACCTGAGCCTCGTAACAGCTCCCAGACGCAGGTAGGAGGAAATGTAGGGTCAAGAGATCAGAGGAACCCTCCCAAAGTCAACCTCTGAGAAGCGATGGAGAGATGCCAGCCTGAGCCCAGACCAGTGGGGAGAGGCTGTGAGGTTTGTGGAATTTTAATGATGGATTGCTTTGAGAAATTATAATTCTTTAAAAATTCCAACCAGGGTCTCAGAAGAGCACCAAAAGGCCCCTTCAGGAAGCAATTAAAGTACCTGCCCCATAGTGGGAGCACTGGTGGTAAGTCAGCATTTTTCAGTAGAGCAGTTTCTAGGCCAGGAATCAGAGGGAAAATGAAATCATTCAAGTGGACGGAAGGAGAGATGAGCTCTTTGCTGGGGCCATAGTCAGGAGGGCTGGCAAGCATAGGACTTTGGCAGGAGGCTAAGCTGTATAATGTTTTGGCTTTGAATCAGGGCAGGAGGACCGCAGTCCCATGCCTGCCTTTTCACAAGGGGCAGTTAGTTGAAGAGGCTAGGGGTCTGGATTTGGAGTCAGGCTGCCTGGGTGTGAATCGCAGTTCTGCCACTTACCTGAGCGACCTTCCAGGTCTATTTCCTCATCTTTCCAGTAGGAGAAGTAATGCAGTTATCTCTCTGAGGATTGTTCTGAGAATTACGTGCATGCAAAGCCTCCTGGACATGGCCTGGCATGCGGCCATCTTCTATAAAATAGCATAAACAAACAGAAGGTATTTGAGTAAGACTTTCCTGGTGGTGTGGAGAAAGTCAGAATAATAGTGTAGTTTAAGAAAGTCAAAGGGCCTTGGGTTAAGAAATAAATATTTACTAAGGGTCTCACGAGAGCAGAAATTATGTTTATTTTACACATAATTGTTTCCGGTAAGAAGTCCAACACGTAATATGTGCTCAATTAGAAATTGCAGGGGCGCCTGGGTGGCGCAGTCGGTTAAGCGTCCGACTTCAGCCAGGTCACGATCTCGCGGTCCGTGAGTTCGAGCCCCGCGTCAGGCTCTGGGCTGATGGCTCGGAGCCTGGAGCCTGTTTCCAATTCTGTGTCTCCCTCTCTCTCTGCCCCTCCCCCGTTCATGCTCTGTCTCTCTCTGTCCCAAAAATAAATAAAAAACGTTGAAAAAAAAATTAAAAAAAAAGAAATTGCAGAAGTAGGATCTCCTGCTTATTTTAATTGAACTAGGCAGGAACTTTTCCACATGTCCCCATGCCCCCTCTCCCACACCCCAGGTGGAAACTAAAGCCCAGAGAGACTAAAAACCAAACACTTTCCAGGAGTTCATAGCTTCTCATTGGATCTCCAGTATGTTGCACTTCATGCAAAACAAAAGTGACTGGGACCTTTTGTGTGGAAACTCCAGAGAATCCTCTTTTCAGGCCTGGATCTACTCCAGAAAAATAAGGAAATGTCCTGGTATGGAGTTTTTACTCAATACTGGAAAAAAAGAAACAGCATTATTTTGGTATTTTTTTTCTAAATTAAATTGGACACTGAAACTTCAGCTTCCTGGGTGGAGGAAAATCAGAAATCAGTCATTGGCAGGGTTTCCTCCTTCTGTCCACTAGCTTATTTAAGAAACTTAGACCAGTTGAGGGCCCAGGAACCTGCCAGGCTTGGGAAGAGCACAGAGGGCTGATCCCTTGTCATCTGTCACTGCTATCTTTACTGTTTTTCCTTTGGATAGGCAGTATCCCTTCACATGCTCGTCCTTTATTACCCGGGCAGCGGATGGTGGGGCATGGGGGGGTGCTTGACTGCTCCAGAGGGGCTGCCAAACTCCACCCAAGGGGCATGGCCTGACCACAAGCTCAACATGGAGATTCTTGACCACTGTTCTTGAGCCTGTGTTCCTATCCTCTCATCAGAGATTTTACTGCCCCAGGGGGCCTGGACCTCAATGCCCAGACATATGTCCTCAGCAGGCCAGATCAATACCTTCAAATGCCCATACTAGTGTTTCTAGCTATAGCCTATGGATCACCTCCATTAGCATCATCCAGGGTAATTATTTAAAAGTGCCATTTCCCTGACCCCACTGCAGACTTACTCATATACATTTCTGTGGATATGTCCCAGGAATCCACAGTGCACTCCTCAGTTGATTCTTTTGCACATTGAAGTTTGAGAATTGTGGGTGTGTACCTACCTGTCAACACCAAGGCTTTCAGACCCTTCTTGGATTCACATACCCATAACTCAGAAACTGGTACTTGTCTGAGAGGAAAGAGAGCGGGAAATATTTCCATGTCATGAGAAAGTGAGACAAGGATTTTCTCAATCTGGCCACAGGATTAACTGAAATTTAGGGCACCCAGTGCCAGGAGAAGAGGGAAGAAGAGACCAGGACAAAGGACTAGGAGACCTTGAGTCTGGCTCATCTGTTACTAACCCTCTGGGTCACCTTGGCTAAGGCTCTTCTCTGCATCTTGGTTTATTTATCTGTGAAATGGAACTAATGAGGCATCCCCAGAAATCTGGGAAAGATTCCAAGGAGGATGACCTAGTAAAGCTGAATTTGTCAGCAACACTGTACCAGACAGAATTGCAAATTGTGCCTGAACGGGGCCCAATAGATCACCAGGTTTTACATCCATCCACTCACCTGTCTATTTGCCCATCTCTTCCTTCCTTCCTTCCTTCCTTCCTTCCTTCCTTCCTTCCTTCCTTCCTTCCTTCCTTCCTTCCTTCCTTCCTTCCTTCCTTCCTTCCTTCCTTCCCTCCCTCCCTCCCTTGCCTCCATCCCCACCCTTTCGGCTGTCTGTCCCTCCCTCCCTTCGCTCACTCCTTCCAGCCAGATGGCCAGCCAGCCATCTACCCACCCAGCCATCCACCAATATGTATTGAGTGTTCCCTCCATGCCAGACACATGGACATAGTAGTGAACAAGATTTAGTGCTTCTCCCGATGTACAAGACAACTATTGATCAAGTGATCCTAGCACTGAGTGAACAATTAGGAGATGGGAGTCTGAAGGAAAGAATTAGATGCAGTAGGAGTGTATAACAATGCAGCCCACATAGGCTGTACTCTTTGCTCTGTGTAAGTTTAATTTTACCCACCCATAATTAGGAATAAGTGAATAGCCATTGGTACAGTAGCTGTCAGGGGTTGTGAAAAAGCTTGAAGTCTGCTCGGGGGAGAGGAGAGGCAGTATCCATGTAAACATAGCACACAGTTATGTCAATACCTTCTTGCATTGTGCTCTTGTCATTCTACCAGTTTTGGTGGGCATGGCTTCGGGAGAGCCACTTCCAGCCCAGGCAGTAGTAGGTGTGGATGGACATCTGAAGATAGAGTATCTTTTCTTGGCAAAAGCATGTTGATGGTCTTGAGCTGCATTTCTCAATGGAGAAAGCAGGGCTTTGGACACAGTAAGATTGGATTCAAATCCCCATTCAACCTCTTGGCATCTATGTGAGCCAAGCCTCAGTTCTGACACCTGTAAAGTCAGAAGGAGGCAAGGAGGAGATCCATCTTTCTTTCTCTAACGTTGTGACTTCCAGAAAGCCCTTGAGAGAATAACATCCTTCCCTCCCTGAGATTCTTTTGGAAGGAGAGTCCAGCTTAATGGGGGTTTAAGTGCTGAGGAACAGGCCACATGTGCTCCTTGGTAGGCCATCCATCCTGGATGAGACATTTCTGGAGGGGTATTGACCCAGTTGTTACAGAATCGCTTATAGGCTGACCATGTGCCAGGAGGCAAGTGCCAGGACCCCTTCAAGGCTCCTGACTTTGCTGTTCACCTGCAGAGATGAGGACCGTCTCATCTCATCAGGTATGGTGCCCAGATATTGTATCGTGGGTTGTCATCACTGGGGATGAGGGGCAAGTTAGGATGTCAGTAACTGGACTTGGGATAGATGTGCTTTAAGGAATGAGATCCTGCTGCCTTTGGGGCATCGGCCATGATTGTCAAGGTCTGTGCTTTGCCCAGAGCTGATGATGATATTTGAACTTTGAGCATGGACCAGGCTTTGGGTTGAGACCTTTATCTTAATGACTTATCCTAATCTTCAATACCCTCTAAAATGGGTATGATTAGGGGCACCTGGGTGGCTCAGTCGGTTGAGTGTCTGACGTCGGCTCAGGTCATAATTTCGCGGTTCACAGGTTCGAGCCCCGCGTCAGGCTCTGTGCTGACAGCTCAGAGCCTGGAGCCTGTTTCAGATTCTGTGTCCCCCTCTCTCTCCACCCCACCCCTGCTTGTGCTCTGTCTCTCTGTGTCTTTCAAAAATGAATAAACATAAAATTAAAACAATAAAATGAGTATGATTATGACGCCTTCTTTATAGAGGAGAAACTAGTCCCTGGGGCCACAAAGTCAGGGGCAGAGCCAGGATCAGATCATTCAATCCTCTGCCACTCAGCACCCACAACTTCAGCTTCCCTGGATCTTGATGGGTTCAGTGGGCTATCCATTAAGGCTCCAGAATTCCCATCCTGGCTCCAACCTGTCTGGGCATTCTCATTCACTAGTTCCTGTGAAGTGTAATCTCTGAGTAAATATCCCTGAGCCCCTCAGATGGTGTGTGTGGAACAGGCCACCCTGTGCCATGGCTGAGAGAGGGATGGAGATGTCATAACCCTGCCTTTAAGTCCTAGTGTAAGAGAGTAGACTATGCACACTGGAGTCCCCACTGGGGCTGGACAGGAAGGGACCTGTTTTGTTTGCTTGTAGAGTGAGGGGGAGTCCATGTTCTATAATCAACTTTTTTAGCGACTCTCTGGTCCCTTTTTTCTTGACTTTGCAGATGGCACAGCCCTCACATTCTGGCAAGACGCAGTGCACACAGAAGACCCAACCTGGAGGGCCAGGCTCTGTCACATCAGACCTAGTGCCTCTGGCAAATGCCCAGGAGTCTCTAAATCTGTTTTCTCATGTCTAAAAGGGAGATAATAGTAGTACCTTCTTCACAGGATTGTTCAAGGCTTAAATAGAACAATGGATATGAGCATGTATTCATTGATTTACTCCTTCATTCATATTTTTTATTCACTCTCGGACATTTATTGAATGCCGACCGAGTGCCAAATGCACTAGTGGGCCTAGGGACTGAGCCATGAAAGCTCAGCCAAGGTCTCTGCTCTCATGGAACTTGCATTCTAGTGTGGGAGGCAGGCTGTGAATGTGGTTTTAAGAAATCAGGTATGGTAAGAGCATACTAAGAGACAGTTAAACAGCGTGCGGTGATGGTACCTGATGTAGACCGTTGGAGAGCCTGTCTGAGAAGCCAGCCCCTGAGCTGAGGAAGTTGTGAGGGCCATGCATTCCAGGTGGGAGAAACAGCAAGCCCAAAGTGCCAGGAGCAGGAATGCGTGTGGGTGTTCTGGAAGCAGAAGGGAGGCAGCAGGGGCAGAGCACAGTGGGTAAAGAGGAGGGTGGTATAAATGGCCGTCACATAACTCTCAGCTGGATCTCCCACCTGACAAACATGCGCCATAGTCACGGTTTCAGATGTTTTTATTGTTACTCTCACAGTCTTTCTTCTTTGTGGTGAATTTCCTACCATCCTGGGATAATGGGAATTGGGATCTCTGTGCTCGTTTTACTCTCTCAGTTTCTTAGGGGATTCCTCCACCTGGCAGTGCAGGGATGCACCTGCTTATTGCATTCTTCATGAAGGAAATGGAAGCCTAAGTTGCTTTTTAAATTTGCTAAAAGTACCTGTTGTAATTACCATGCCACCCGTAACAGGAGTTTATGTAATTATTAGTTTGAATGGCTCTGCTCATTATGGTATGAATTTTTAATTTGCAATTGCATTGCCAGATTCCTGATTGGATTCCCTTTTGACCGTGAAGCTGAGGACATATGTTCATACATTTTCATGGCTGAGACTCTTGAGTGAGAACCACTGCTGCTAAGAGAGGACTGGTATAGAAGGGTGATGGGTGGGGGGTGGTAGGTGAGTTTTGCAAGGAAGGATGTGCAGTAGGAAGGGAGCAGTGGCACCACTCTGCATAATGTGCTGTCAGGAAGCAGGCTTTGTCACACAGGGCAGGAAGGAGTCAGCTCTTGTGATACATTGAGCCTACGACACTGGGATGGCTGAGTTTTAGCTCTCAGGAAGGCTTTGGTGCCACTGGCGTGTACCATGGCTGGCCCTGCACTGGACGCTGACTTCTGTGATTTCAAGGAGACAAGGAGCCCAGGGATTTTGTAGGAAACATGTGCTTCTAGGCCCCTGACCACCTTCTTCCTCGGGTCTTTGGTCCAGGAGCAAGGGAAGTTTGTTTCCTAGGTAACTCCCCCTAAAACCTCAGAACTTGACCTTATTTGGAAATAGAGTCTTTGCAGATGTAATTAGTTAGTCAATAATGAGGTCAGACTGGATTAAGGTGGGCCCTAATCCAGTGACCTGTGTCATTATAAGAAGAGGGGCATTTGGAAACAGGGACACGCAGGGAAGAAAGCCACATGACCACAGAGGCAGAGACTGGAGTAATAGGTCTACAGACCAAGGAGTACCAAGGACCACTAGCAGCCCCCAGAAGCAAGGAAGAGGTACGGACTCAGTTCTCTCTCACAGCCTCCAGAAGGAACCAACCCTGTAGACACTTTGATTCTGGACTTACAGCCTCCAGAACTGTGAGAGAATCATTTCTGCTGTTTGAAGCCTCCTGGTTTGTGATAATCTGTTACAGAAGCCCTAGCAGACGGACACACCCTGGAAAATCAGATCATTAGAGCAGGGACAGTGCTGTTTTATGCACTTACACCCAGCACCTAATAGGAAGTCACATGTAACAAGCGTTTCAGTGATTGCTTATTATTTTGTTTGACATTTTCTCTTTCTCAGCATCAATCTCTTTCTATGTGTGTATGTCTAAGTGTGCCGTATACACACGTTATTTTTCTTTGTATAAACTACTTGAAAGTAATTGTAGACATTATGAGCAACATGTCATTCAAATACTTGAGTTTTTATGTTCTAAGAACAGGGGCAGTCTCCCACATAACCAGGATATTGTTATCAAACCTAAGAGAGGTGACATCAATACAATGATATAATCTAGTACATAGCTTATGTTATCCAGATTCCCTCAGTTGTCCCATAGACATTCTTTGCAGCTATGCATGATTTTTTTTTAAGACGCAGGATCCAATCAAAGATTCACACATTGCATTTGGTCATCATGTCTCTTCAGTCTCCTTTTTAATTAGAAGGGTCCACTTATTTTTTTGTTGTTGGTCTGTTACAACACTGACATTTTAGAAGAGCCAAAGTCAGCTATTTTGAATAATACTGCTTCCCAGAGTGTGGCCGTCAACCAGCCCCATCAGCATCCCCTGGTGTATTAGTCAAAGTTCTCTGGAGAAACACAACCACTACTCTGGATTTTGATTTTATCCTTCCCATTGTATAGGCTTAGTACACATTCATGTATCTTTAAAGATATGGGGAAAATACTGTTAGGACCTGCTTGTTTTCGAGTTTTACAAAAAAAAAAAGTATCTTTTTTGGTTTTTATTCCAGGTAACATTAGGCTCCTTGTAAGTATTGATGTTAATCCAGGCACCTGTAAATTATTCACTCTCAGAGCTACATGATATTCTGTTGTGTGACTCTCCCGCAATTTATTTCTCCCTTCTTCCACAAATGGACATTTGGGGCTTTCCTATTACTCATATCAGTAGTAGGAGAGTCCTGTGCACATGTGTGAGAGTTTCTCCAGGGCATGACTTCCCATACCTTCCTGACAGAATAATCCAAAACCTGTAGGAAAACTGTAGGGTGAGCAGGCCTTGGCCCCAGAGGATTTGTTTCTGCATTGGGGACCGGGAATGTTTTGCTTATTGGTTTCGGTTTCTTTTTACAAGTACTTCAGATATTAATATAATCATCAGGGAATTTTTTTTTTGGAAATACAGTGCCACCAGTTCTCAACCTGGCTGCATAGTAGCATCTCCTGGGGTGACTAAAAAAAAAAAAAAGTGTAATTATCCATGGCCCGGCCCTGGCCCCATAGATTCTGGTTTAATTGGTCCAGGATAGGTGTAGTTTAAAAGCTTATTGGGTGATTGTAATATGCAGTTAAGGCCAAGTGCCTGGGGCAGTGTTTCTCAGCTGGGGAGTAGTTTTGCTCCTCAGGTAGGGTTACCACCAAGTAAGACATAGGATGCCCAGTAAAAGTTGATTTTCAGATGATAATTTTTTTCTGTATAAGTGTGTCCTAAAGATTGCATGGGAATGCATACATTGAAAAGGATTTGTTGTTTATCTGAAATTCAACTTTAAACTGGTCAGACTTTATTTTTATTTGCTGCATCTGGCAGCATTACACCCAGGGCATGGTTGGCAATGTCTGGGTACATCTTTCCTTGTCACAACTAGAGTAGCAAATGCTACTGCCATCAAGTAGGTGGAGGCCAGGAAGCTGCCAATATCCTAAAGTGCACAGGGCAGACTCCCACAACAAAGGATTGCTCAGTCCCAGTGTCAGTAGCGCTGAGGTGGAGAAACGCTGCTCTTGTGTATATACTTCAGTTTTAATTTAATACTTCAGCTTGACAAATTCTTCACCACACTTGGTTGGCCATTGTCTCGTGGAAGGAAGGGGCTTCCTGGGCTTGGAACAGACGCCCCCCCCCGCCCCGCCCCCGCTCTTTGGGCTAAACTCACATCAGGAGAGATGCCACAGGCCCCTCAGAGCATCCTCTCTCTGCTCCAACTCTGGCCAGGAGGGGGCGGGAGCGAGATGTTGTGAGCAGGTGGTATCACTGTTCCTGGTTGAGCACTGTCATTGGACACTGCTGGGAAAGAAGCATTTAACCCAGCAGAAAATGATCTTGGGGAAGGTACGAAACAGGGAGTTTTTTCATCCTAATTTCATAGATGCTTGCAGAACCCTTGTATGGCATCTTGAGTCCTCCGTTATTAAAGCTGTTCTTAATTAAAGTGATTTATGACCTTCAAAGGGGCCAGGCTAGAAAGGGCATTGTTTTCCTGGTTCTAAGCAGAGTTTTTCAGCTTGAAGAAACATAATGAGGACTCACAAGTTAGCAGAGCCGTCAGTAATACCCCTAAACTCTCGGCAAACCCCTGATTGTATGTGCCACGAGCCATCATTTAATCTCTGCAACCCCAGAGCTCAGTTGAACTAGTCGCCGAGTTTTAAAATGCTTCCTCCTTCACCTCCTGTAGTCTCTTCACTTCTTAGCCTAGATTTCCAGCAAGTTGTGGAAGACTAGGGCATTCTCAGGATGGAGGTAGGGGAGCTAACTTGACACTTTAGGGAGGAAGTTGCTGTTTCCAAACAAATGGTCCCATTGGCCAGTGGGTTCTTGAAGAAGGAACTAATTCTTGATGAAGCAGCAACCCGAGAACACCTAATTCTTGATGAAGCAGCAACCCGAGAACACCAGCCTTTTTTGAGGTACCTGAAACTAACTGTATTTTCTCAGACATTTCTATCCTGGGAACTAGGGAGGAAATAAGAAAGAGACTTTTGAGAATAATAATGATGATAAAAATATCAATAGCTAAGCTTTATTGAACCCCTGTCATATGGTAAATGCTGTTAAAATAAATTTATGAGTCACTCTTTGGGTATTGTGATGGTTAATTTTGTCAGCTTGGCTGGGCCATGGGGGACTCAGACATTAGGTCAAACATTATGGGAGGGTGTTTTTAGATGACATTAGCATTTGAATTGGTAGACTGAGTTAAATATTTATGGGTGGGCCCTAATGTGGGTGGACCTTGCCCAATCAGCCTATATAGAACAAACAGCCTAAGTGGGGGCTCCTGTTTGCACTGAGACATCAGTCTTTTCGTAACTTTGAACTTGAACTGAAGAATTGGCCCTTTGTAGGTCTCAAGCCTGCCGAGCCAGACTGGTGTTTATACTTCTGGCCTATCCTCATGACCTTATGTAACCCTAGTTACCTCTCAGGAGCTCCATTTCCAAATATCATCACTTTGGGGGTTAGGGCTTCAACATGAATTTTGGGCAGTGGTGGGATACAAACATTAAATCCATAGCAACACCACATTCCATTTCTCTAGCAGCCATCCTTGTTGAGATAAAATTACAGGGATGTTTTCCAAGAGGAACATTCTTTGTTTTGGGGGTAGGGAAGGAGAAAACAGGAAAAATTTTCAAAAATCCAAAACAGTTTCTTTATTTAAACTTACAATGAAGGGGGGAAACCACACTGTAAACCTAAAGCATAAAAACACAATTGAGACTGGATTGAGCTTTAAGGATATGTAAGGAATGGCAAAATTCACTCAAAGATGCTTGCAGGTCCTAAAGAAACTGTCCTTGGCTTTCTCTCCTGTCTCTCTGCGTCAGGCTACCCGCAGGTGTTTTAGAATGAGAGAGACCCATGGGCTACTAAGCCTTTTTATCTATATTATTTCACTTAATTCTTACCGCCACTCATTTTTCAGTAAACACATTGACACTGAGTAGCAGAATATCATTTAATCTGTCCTATTTCATCTTACTACCAGCCCATGCTTCCATATGCCATTCTCCTTTTCCCCACATCAAAACTTAGCAAATATGGAGCTATGATGATGTCATCTTCAAATATATTCCCCACATATAGCTGTAACTATATTTGCAATTAAACTGTGTGCATTTCCACCCCCATTTTCCCCCTTGCCTTTTTTTAGAGTTAATCAAAGATTCATGCTTTTCATATAGAGCACTTATATCTTTCAGAATCTTCTAGCTCCTCATGAAGTATTGGGGGGGTTGAGAAGTTTCCTGGTTTCCCTGAAAGAGTTTTCAATCTCATAGACCTCCAGCCCCACCTCCTCCACTACCCTGTCACTGTTTATTAACCCCAACATGTTGAAAAGCCGAACATCCCTTTGATATAATCAGACCCTTTTATGCAGAAACGAAGCCAAGAGCCTCTTCTTCCCAACAGAGCAGCATTTCCTGGAACATGAAGATCAATGGTGTTGATAGACTGTTGATAAAGTGTTGCCCATAAGCCCATTAAACAGGATGTGAAACTGGAATTGTGGTCAGAAGCCCCATCCCCAGGTGGCCAGAAGCCAGGAGGGCGGAGAAAGCGAGAAAGCCACTTTCTTTGTGCTTTTCACATTCACAGCCCCAGGGTGGTCCTGAAAGAGGGGCAAGGAAGGTTGAGAAATGTCTTTTACAGAAAGCTTTTCTAGTTTTTCCCAACCTTCTGGCAAAAGTGGTCATTCATTCTTATTCATACCCTCTCCTTAAGAATTTTGGGCTTTTTTTCTTTTTGGGCACATTACATTTATTTTATTTAGCATCTCTTAAAACTTGTTTCAGAAAGTATGCTGAGCATTTTACATTAGGTGTTACATTTAATCATCTCAAGAATCCAATTGGTGGTTACTGTTTATTATTATTCCACATTTAACCTTTGTTGAAACTGGGGTGCTTGCATAGGCTTCAAAGTTACTGAGCAGCAGAGCCAGAATCTAAACTCAGGTGGTGGGACACAAATACTTAACTCCTATATCAAATTACATTTTTGGTTTGTTAGGTCTTCTGTTGTTTCCTAACCTTTGCTATTATGTTGGATTAACTTTAGTTGCATCCAATAGAAAGTCCAAATAAAAGTAACTTAAATAAGGTGGTCATTTATCTTTATTTGATGCAAAAGAGATCCAGAGGCAGTCTTTGGTTAGTATGGTGGTTCCGTGTATTTATTGGGGACCCAGCTCTCTGCTTCAAAATCTCTTGTGTGTGGCTGTACTCCTGATGGTACAAAGTAGCCTTTGGAGATCGAGCCATCACTTCTGTATTCCAGGCAGTAAGACAAATGAAGTGTCAAAGAAGGATGGGCCTCCTCCTTTTTATAAGACTTCCCTGGGGTCCCACATCATATTTCCACTCATATATCATGGGCTAAAACTTAGTCATAGCCATTCTTTAAATCTTTTGCAGGGCCCACATCCCATCAAGGCTGATGGCAGTAGTTTCCTAACTCATTTCCCTGGTGCCAGTCTTTTTTCTGTTCTAATTTTTATCCTGTCCTGCTATTAGGACAATTTTCTTTGAACAATGCTTTGTCATCCTAGTCCCCTGATCTGAAGCTTTCCATGAATCCTCTTTATCTGTAAGATTAAGTTTAAATTCCATTTCCTGCCAAAAATGCCTATTCAATTTCTCTTTATGTGTCATTTATATCCTCTTCTTCTTTCTTTCTACCATTGTTCCCTCTGACTTGAATGTTTTTACCTCATTGTCTCTATGGGTCTAGATCTCATGTTTCCTTTAATAACCTTTACAAATCCCACATCATTCATTTATTCGTCTGTTCATTCATTCCTTTATTCATTCATCACTGAACATAGGTTGTTCATTCACATAAAGCGCTCAGAACAGGGGCTAATAGAGAATAGAAGGTGACTGTTGTTATTATTACTGATAATAATAAAAATGTCAGTCATGTGGATAGTGTTCCCAACCTCCAGATTAGCAATTGTATCAAATCCCTTCTTGGATGTGAGGGCGATCTGGCTGCGACATCTGTCACCCCATTGATCGCCAGGGTTGATTCGGCTGATCTGGCCGGCTAGGCGGGTGTCCCCTTCCTCCCTCACTGCTCCATGTGCGTCCCTCCCGAAGCCGCGCGCTCGGTCGAACAGGATGACCTTCCCCGATAGAGGAGAACCGTTCTTCGGTCAAGGGTATATGAGTAGCCGCGCTCCCCTGCTAGAACCTCCAAACAAGCTCTCAAGGTCCATGTAGGAGAATGTAGGGTAGTCAAGCTTCCAAGACTCCAGACACATCCAAATGAGGTGCTGCACGTGGCAGTCTGCCTTTCTTAAAAAAAAAAAAAAAAATCCCTTCTTAGTAATCCAGAACCTAAGATGTGAGAAGTGAGATATTTTATTGATAATGATAATGATAGGTCCCCTTGAGAGAAAGAAATTATTGTTACCTGATAGAGCTTATCTTTGGGACTCCAGCCAGGGATCCAAGCCCAATATGCTCTTCTGATGCTTGGAAAGCAATTGCCTTCACTCTGGTCATGAATTGAGAAAGTGTTAGGTTAATAAGAATTACATTTAACTCATTTACAACTGCGTTATCATTAGTTGTAATATATGTGAGTTCACATTTGAAAAGGTACATCACAGCTTTAAAAAGTCTTTTACGATCTGCATGCTTAAGCACATTTTGGATGCCCACATCAGTCAGTGCAGGTTAGGTAATCCTACTGTAACAACCAAGTCCCAAATCCAAATGGCTTAGCACAGCAAAGGTTTAGTTTTTGCTCAAATTACTTGTCTATAGCGGGTTGGTAATGGGGTTGATCCAAGGTGACAGAGCTTTTATCCCCAGTATTGGTGGTTGCTTGGTCAGAGGGAGGAAAGAGAACTCTGGAGGGTTATACATCAGCGTTTAAACATCTTTTTATTTCTCCAGAGGCATTATTTAATGTTTATTTTTCCCTTTATTATTTTCTCTAGTTTATTCTTCATTACTAAAACTTACAAAATTTATAATTCTTGAATTCTGTGACCTCATTTCTAAGGTTTTCTAATGCTGACTTGTGTTGTTTTCCATATCTCATATCACTTTATTAATGCCTTTGGGCATGTTTTGAAATAGTTTGTTACAATATTGATATTATTTTTGACAGTATCTATCTGGCTTGCTTTTGTTATCTGTAGAGATTTTATTCTAATTTTCCTTCATTTTTTTTCTTTTAATAAATTTGTATGAGATATGCTTAGGATTCTTTTCTATTGCTCATTTTTTTTTTTTTTTTTAATTTATTTTTGGGACAGAGAGAGACAGAGCATGAACGGGGGAGGGGCAGAGAGAGGGAGACACAGAATCGGAAACAGGCTCCAGGCTCCGAGCCATCAGCCCAGAGCCTGACGCGGGGCTCGAACTCACGGACCGCGAGATCGTGACCTGGCTGAAGTCGGACGCTTAACCGACTGCGCCACCCAGGCGCCCTCTATTGCTCATTTTTTAAAAAAGCATATTTATTTCTTTGAAACAGAGTAAACAGGGTAGAGGCAGAGAGAGAGAATCCCAAGCAGGGTCTACACTGTCAGTCTGGAATAGATGAGGGGCTTGAACTCACAAACATGAGATCATGACCTGAGTTGAAATCCAGAGTTGGACGCTTAACTAACTGAGCCACCCAGGTGCCACTCTATTTCTCTCTCGTTTTGATGTGAGATTTTATTTCATGAAATTTTAGGAAGACTCATTTTAGGTGTCTTTTCTAAACTTCTTAAACCACCATCTTCTTTTTTCTACCTAGTTTTTAAAAACTTATGGCTTGCTATCTGTGATGACCTGGTTCTTTATTCCTCTTTCATTTTTTTCTGGAGTTTCTTCTTCCTTTATCTGTCACATCCAGCAATGTCTTCTCAGTGTGGGACAGTCTCAGAAGCAGCCCTAACTGGTCAGTTTTGGGGTTTACAGACACTGGGGTGCTTCGTCCCCTTCACATCTTACCAGGGATACATTGAACTCGCTCATCCACTATTGCATTGCGAATCATCCTCCGTAATTTCAGCTGCTGGTCTCAAGTCGACATTCACACATTCCAGTGACTGCCTGCTGTTCATATTGGGGTTCGCCTGTCACATGACCTGTTGTTTTCTTCTGCTTCCTCCCCAGGGGTACTGGTAGCATCCAATTGTTGGGGATGTTGATGGTTTGTCCCCACCTGCTTATATTTGGACATTCGCATATTTTATTGTCATAAACATTGTGTATTTTTTACTTTTATTAGTTCATTACTCTATTTTTAATGCGAGGATTTTGGAAGAATCAGAAATTAAACTGCTATTGATGATGCCATATTTCCAGAATTGTAAGTAATTTTAACTATATGTGTTTTAAAAATTTTTCAATGTTTTTATTTTTTGAGAGGGGTGGAGCACAAGTTGGGAGGGGCAGAGAGAGAAGGAGACAGAGAATCCAAAGCAGGCTCCAGGCCCTGAGCTGTCAGCTCAGAGCCGGACATGGGGTCAGACTCACCAGCTATGAGATCATGACTTGGGCCGAAGATGGTGACTTAAGTGACTGAGTCACCCAGGCACCCCAACTATGTGTTACTGATGGGGAATCTGAAACTCTAAAGGATAAATGGCTTGTGTGTGGCCATTCATCTGGGATTAAAACCAAGGCAGACTGCAGTATTGACTGTTAGGGTATATTGCTGCTACAGATAATGAACATTCTCTAGGTTTTAATCCAGAAACCTGTGCACACTAATCACATTCCAACCTTGACCAGTGAGTTGCTTAAGTATAAATAAGATAGAGACCTTGTCCTTGAGTAACTCTATAGTCTCTTGGAACATAGGCATAGAACCAACCAAGTCAAATTAGATCCTGCAAGCCTGTAATAAGAGCTAAAGCAGGATTAGAACCTGGATCATGTACACAAAATTATTGTGTTCTAGAACTCTTTCCTGTGTTTAGAGAAGGGACCCTATTACATTGACTTAAATAACAGTAATGATAGCAAAAACTTAATGTCCATGACTCCATAGCCACATTTTCATTTCACCAGCAACATATGCCTGCAGTTAGTGTTCATGTTCCTGTGTATCCATTTTTCGTTCTTTCTTAGAATTGATTGGGTCATATATGTGAGTACAGTCACTGTTATCAAACATGTGTTATCACTGTACCCTAAGCCACATACCCAGTTCAGTTTTATACCCAGATGTTTTTTCAGAACCATCTCGTCCACAAAGAGGCGTCTTTATCCTGGCTTGCTAAGAGTCAGTACCAAAGGAGGGTTCCTGTGTGAGGTGACAGCATGATGTTGTGCCTTTCCCCTTTATGTGTTTGTCTTCTCTATTCCATTGTCCAGATGTCCATTGGTTAAAACTGGTAGGCACAGTGCTGGCTCTGGGGAGGAGGCAGTGAACCAGACAGACAAAATACTTTTCCTTAAGGAATTTAAATCAAAATGGCCAGAATACAGACCTTTGGACATCTCTCTGAACGGATTGTGAGCCCAGGCAGTTAAGGCTTGCTTAGCAGTCCTCATCATGTGACAGGAAAATTGCTGGAAAGTTAACTTCAGCAAAAGGAGGCTCTGGGGTTCCTGCAGACCAGGCACGAGGGTGGAGAGCAGGAAATGTTTTGCTTGAGGACCCTTGATGTCAGGATGTTTCAAGGATGAAAAATGTGACTCAGTCTTTTTGTTCTGGTGTCAAATTATCTGCCACTCTGGGGTGTTCAGTGTATTAAGATGTAGAATCTTTGTGTTTAAAGAAAGCAAGGAACTAGAGTAGCATCTGAAGTTAGACTCTGATGGTACTGCTTTGGAGCCGTTGGATAAGTTACTTATTAAAATTATTTAAGCCAGGGTTCTCCTCACAGTAAAACGATAATGCTGTCTACCCTCAGTCAGAGTTTAAAAGAGTACATGAACTACCGCTGTAACCTGGAAAGCACTCTACGCCATTTTGAATTTATGTTTTAGATTTATCTTATTTTTGTTACTGTTTCTGTGATGGTTAAGTTTATGTGTCAACTTGTCTGGGCCACTGGGTGCCCAGATATTAGGCAAGCATTATTCTGAGTATTCCCATGAGAATGTTTTTGGGTGTGTTTAACATCTTTACAGGTGAACTGAAGAAAGCAAATTACTGTCTTTACAGTGGGCAGTGCTCATCCAATCAGTTGAAGGCCTGAGTGGTAAAAAAGATTGACTTTTCCCCAAGTAAGAAGGAATGACTATTGCCTACCTTCAAACTGGGGCAACGGCTTTTTGCCTGCCTTTGCACTAGAACTTAAACATTGGCTCTTCCTGGATTTTGAGCCTGCTGGCCTTTGGACTAGAACTACACCATTGGTTCTTCTGGTTCTCGGGCCTTTGGACTCAGATTGGAACTTACACCAGTGGCTCTCTGGGGCCTCCAGCTTGCTGACTGACTCTGCAGATCTTGGGACTTGTCAGCCCCCATAATTGCATGAGCCAACTCCTTAAAATAAGTCTCTAAGTATATGCATTCTATCGGTTCTGTTTCTCTGGAGAACCCTAATACAGTTGCTAAGTGGATTCTTAGAATAAATAGCATTTCCATAGGCCATAAATAGAAAACAAATTCCAGAATCAGCCTTAAAAGTAGACATTTAGCTGACTGTCAATGGGGCTTGACCTGAACAGCATGGATGGGTTTCTCTATTTTGAAATCTGCCTTTCATTATCCATCCATTGCCTGACAGTCCGCCAATTGTTCCCCCAAGCATTCTGGAGTTCCCTCTTAAAATGAGATTGCTTCTGGGAAACTGAAAGGACTTTGGCCTTCAGGGAAAATCTTTTAGCGAAGAGTAACCCTGCTGAAAGATGGCTGGATGAGATATGGCATCTAGAGTAACTGGCTTTAGGGAATTAGGCCCAGGACCAAGGGATAGCTGACTAAGAGATGGGAAGATGTCCTCATTACCGTTTGGCCCCCAGCTGGCTCAGGACCACTTATTCTGTACTGGTTCTCTAGTGACCTCCCAACACTGGGCTATCCCTTATTCTTAGCCTCTCTACTCTGGAGGGTCTGCTTTCTGTCACATTCGTAGCCATTTAGAAGAGGAGGTGGGTCTTGTTAAGGTCAGGCGTAGGGCAGGGTAAAGGTAAGAGTCAGAAGCTAAAAAATTTTAGCAGTCAAAGGCTTTGTTGGGAACTAAGGTCTCGGGCGAGGTTCCATGACTCAAGGAGAGAGAGAGAGGAGTCAGGGAAGTCCGCCGCCCAGGTGTGGTGGGGTAGGGCTTTTAAGCTGCAGCGGTTCTGGGTTTAGATCTGGGTGGGCCTTTTTCGGGCCAGGTGCTGTCGCTCGGTGATTGGTTGACCTTCAATTCGTTCTGGCGCGCTGCTTGGGGCTTTCCCTTAGGTTGGGCTGGCAAGATGGCCGTCCCCTCCACTGTGGTTCCAGGGACATCCTAACAGGTCTTGTCTTTAAGATCAGCTTGGAATGGTTGCAGAAAGTTTGTGCAACACTAACTATCCTTTCCCCAGCTCTTGCACTGATATAAACAAGGCTTTGAATGAGTCGTCATTCCCAGTGGCACTGTATATGTATAGAAAGTGAAAATTGGTAACACATACCTGCCTGGCAGGGTCTTGAACAGATCAGCTGCCCTGAAATACACATGTTGTATGGCAGTAGACTGAAGTCAACTGAATATCCCCTGTAAAGTGATGAGCCTAAGAATATTCTTTTCTACTTTATGACATTGGCAAACATGACTACCTATGCTTAGGTTTGGTGAGAGAACTTGACTCATTCTTAGAGATATTAGGCAGGTAAATGAAAGAAGGGGAGCATGGGAAAATGTTGGATGGACTCTAAGATGTACATATTGATTAAAACCTCATATGCCTCTGATGGTTTAGAGCAGCAAGGTTTACATCACAGATGAGCTCTCTCTTACCTGAACTCTGTTCATCAACTTGCTATTTTCTAAGGCATTGTTTCCTTAAAACTTATTATACTTAGTACAGTTTGCATTTTTGTGCATATGCCCCTTGCCACCCTCCTTTCTTCCTTCATTTGTAGCAAGAATGAGGGATCTGTCTTTTCCACTAGAATTACGTTCCATGCAGAGGGCTTATCCATTCTGAACCATCACTGTGTCTCTACCTTGCACATAGTAGGGCTCAGTAAATACTTGTTGATGGACAGATGAATGAATGGATGAATAGCATGGACCCCAGGTCATAATGGACTTATAATTTAATCATCAGCTTCACTGCTGACTGTGAAACCTTGGGTAAAATTAGTTGAACGTCTCTAATACCTAATTTCCTCACTTATAAAACAGGATTAATAGTAGCACCTACCTCACAGAGTTACAACTCAGGTAAAGTGAGATGTATGGGTATAAAGACTTTAGCCCAGTGACTGGAATAGAGGAAACTCTCAATCATTTTTGTCTCTATGGCCATTCTTACACCTCTGGTGTGCTAGCTACATTCCTTTTAGTTGTCAACTACTTCCGTTGTCCCTGATGTGCTGGGAACTGCAAAGAGGTGGAGGGGTAGAGTGTCAGAAGTAACTTGGTACGGGCTTATTTCCTTTCATAGAGAGAAACTCACCTGTTTAAAGGGGGTTCACCTCGGCCCATGTCTTACCTTTACTTAAAGACTTCATCACTCATAAGTGTTTATGTGTAGAGGAACTTTATCATTTAAAAGTAAAAACCAAAACTACACACAAAGAAGTTTTGTCTGTCCTTTTTTAATAAGTTAAGCCAAAACAACAACAAAAAAGTGCCTGTGATGCCTTTGTTGTTTAGTACTTAATAAATCATGGCACATAATTATGTTGATAAATTCCAACAGCCTAGCCGACTCCTCTTTCCTGATGCCAGCATGGGATGCCCCTGATAAATCAGTCTCGACTTCCTAACTGCATTGCTATCCTGGACGGGATCTGTTCCGTTCCTCCTTCTCAGTACGTTGGGGCAATACATCACCCAAGCCCTTCATCCTTCTTCCATATCATTAGAGCAACAGCTGGTTCTGATAATGCATTAATGTAATACATCAGGGAGCTGGGTGCCTGGCCACTGCATTACTCAAAAGCTAATGTGATGGGGAAGGAAAAAACCTAGTGTGCTGATAACTCCAAAAGTTGGGGTTTTGTTGTATAGTTTCAAGCTTGGCACTTGAAACTTGAGAGTCTAGATTTTCCCCTTTGCAATCTATTTCCACATGCTCTGCTAAGTTTGTTGTTGTTGTCGTTTTTTCTGGACCAGTTTTCTGAGTCCGGGAAGCTGCTTTATCTGTGATCTGTTGCATAGTTGAAGCCCTAAAGCCACTCTCGCTGCTCCCTGCCAATGTTTGAACAGCTCCTAGCATAATTTAAGGTCAACATCACAACACTCAGGGTTAGGCTCCAGGTTCTGCAGTTTGGGAGTGGTACTGCTTTGGGGAGGGCAGTTGTATGATTCAATAAGATGATGATATATGTCAAATGCTTGACACATAGTAGTAACTTATTCAAAAATAACTATTAATATTTGTCATTATTTTCCAGTCCAACATTCACCAAATGAGGTAACCCAAGAGCCTGTTGTTAACAAGTAGCGTAAAGGAAAAAAATAAAGAGTTTTATGGGCACTAACTAGGAAAACATTGGATTGAAAAAAAATCACATAGACTTCCTTACTGTAGGACTTATCAGTCTTTAATATGCTAAAGCAATTTATGTGTGTCCTAGAGAGGGATAGAACAAAGATTGCTTCCCAAACAATTTGGCTTTAAAACCCCCTTTTTAAGAGTGGGGGGAGTGAGGGGCACCTGGGTGGCTCAGTCCATTAAGTATCTGGCTCGATCTCATTTCAGATCTTGATATCAGTGTTGTGAGTTCACGCCTCACATTGGGCTCTGCACTGAGCACGAATCTTACCTAAAAAAAAAAAAAAAGAGTAAGGGGAGTGAGGCCCCACAGAATATCACTGGGGAGTTTGAATGTGATCCATTTCTCTTATTAAGGCCACTGGCGTCTTGGCCAAGACAATAAAGCAAACAGATGTAGAATGGGGCCAGAACTCAGGACTGTGGGAATTCAGATTCTTCTCTTCCTCCTATACCTGTGCTTCTCAAAGTGCAACCCTGTGATCACCTCTATCAGGATCACCCAGGGACGGGATGGTCAGGAACTGAGACTCGTGTGGGCACCTCAGACTTCTGCATCAGAATATCTAGTGTCACAGTGTAGGAATCCTAATGGCAACCAGTATCTCATGAAATAGTCTTGCAGACTGATGCCTGGGACACGCTCGATTAGACTGTGTTACGGGGGCCAAACCCGTGTTATTACACCTTCCGAAATCTCTGGGGACTTTGGAAAATGGTTGTTGCTTGTTCCTCACTGATCCCTCTGCAGGCCCTCGTGACTCTGGAGAAAGACTGTAACTCAGGAGAAATCTGGAGGCATCTGTGAGTTTTTACAGGCCAGCTCACCATGCAAATGCTTCCACAGAGACCCCTCCCTGCCCTCGGTGGTCAATGTGAGAGCCCTGTCCCTGTGAACCGTGGTAATTCTCCTCCAGGGAAACATGTGTGGGGAGATTAGTTTGAAATGGAGAGACATACTCCAAGCTCTGCCAAGTCACTCTGGGGAGAGCATGACAATGCTTTGGTTTCCATAGCGACCAGGTGACTGTAAGCTCACCTTTGGCCCTGGAAACAGCCTCCAGCTTCTGGGAACAACTGCAAGGCTGCTGCTTATTATGAGAAGGAAGAACACCAATGGAGAGGGTAAAAAAACAGGTGCCGTTTCAGAAATAGGCTCGGGGGCCAGTTCTGAACTGCAGGGAAGTTAGAAAAGAGTGTCCCAGCAAAGATGCTGAAGGTGCTGGACCTCCAGCCAAGAGACCAGGTGGATAGGGGCAGGCACCTCCCCTACCCTGGTCATCTGTGTTAGCAGTGTCACCATCAGATTTCAGTGCAACCCTCTTGACAACAACAGTGGACAGTTAACGTACGTTAGTTTGTTATTTCCTTCTTTGTGTTTCAAGGGAGGAAACATTCTTTCACTGTGGCACTAGTGACTGTTGAGAAGCTAACACCACAAGGGTTAATTAGCTGCACATCTACTGTGTGAAGGTGCTTTGTGTATATCACCCCCATTTAATCCTCGTATTCTTTAAGGTAAGTTTCCCAGTGATGAAATTAGGGCGCAGAGAGGTTCAGTTATGCTTCATGGTCATATGTACAGGTGGCAAGTGGGGGAGCTAGGTCTTGAACCAAGATGCAATGGGGCATTGAAAAGGGACTCTCGGAAAGTGTCTGATGAGCCACACCCACATACCTCTTTCCAGGAACTTTGAGTTCTTCCTCTCTGAACGGCAGGAAATTGCAGTCCCAGCCATCATATGCAATTCTCTTTATTTAGCTTGGGACATAAAGGTTGAGGGCTAAAAATCCTTTAATGTCTCCTCCCACCGTTCGCACCTCCCTGGCCAAATGATTGGCATCTCAAAATGGGCTTCTTCCCTCCAGCAGAATCTGTGACCAGGCCACCACTTGCAGAGGACTGGGATTCTGCAGGGCAGTCCAGATGGTAATGACTTCCCAGCCAGAGGGGACCCGGCCCTGCTGAAATTGGCTGGAAATGCAAATGGTATTGATGGGGTGGGGAGCCTCAGGGTGAAGGAGGTGACACTCATTCTGGTCTTGGAGTGATAGGAGACCTCAGAGCTGGTCCCAGTTTTTATCATCTCCTCATTGGGCAATGGGCAGTGATGCCTCTGTAGCCGTAGCTCTTTAATGGAGAGAACCGGAGTAGATCAGCATTTCTCAAAGTATGAGGGGTCTCAAGATATTTTAAAAAGACATTTGGGATAATTTTTGATGGGACACACACCTGGCATTAAATAACATTAAATAATATAATGAGAAAGTTTCATTTGCTTTCAGTTCTTCTGGGGGGTACGAAGGAGGAAATGGCATCGGGACACTCATATGTCTCTAACACCTCTTCAGTTCTTGGTAATGTCCCCTTTTAGGACCAGTGGGGACAGTCCTCAGACCCAGAGCTTTGGCAGGCAGTGACATCTCCTTGTAATTTAACTTGGTTTTGTCCTTGCTTTTTATAGCTATCTTCTACATTCGACAAGGTGAGTTTCCATTTCTGGAAGTGATTTTCATTTCTGGAAGTCCGTAAGTCAGCAGCATTCCTGCGGACTCATTGGAAACGTGAATCAGACCCCACCCCGGGCTACACACATGTTCACAGGATGTCCAAATGGTTCCTACGCTTTTGTGATAAGAACTGATAAAAGAGCTTCCTTTTTCTAGAAGCAATATTTAAGTAGAAGAAGTGGGCCAATTGAAGGAAACATGACAAATAATAGCATAGGTACAGCAACATTGTGGAGGGGCAACAGGAAGAGTGGGGGTTGGAGAAGTAGGTTAGAAATTAGAGCATGCAGTGGGAAAGCTGTGTCTGTACTGATTCTGGAGCCCTATCCCCTGGAGAGATTAGTTCTGTAGGTTGGGGATTGTGCCCCTGAATCTATATTTGGAGAAATTAAAAAAAAAAAAAAAAAAAAAAAAAAAGAAACAAAAACAAAACCTGCCCCTGAAATGTACAGTGAGGTATGGAAATTACTGGATTGGATTGTTTGTTTTCCCCGAAAGTCACATGTTGTTATTCTTTTTTTTTATTTTTTATTAAAAAAAATTTTTTTTAACGTTTATTTATTTTTGAGACATAGAGAGCATGAACGGAGGAGGGGCAGAGAGAGAGGGAGACACAGGATCGGAAGCAGGCTCCAGGCTCTGGGCCATCAGCCCAGAGCCTGACGCGGGGCTCGAACTCACGGACCGCGAGATCGTGACCTGGCTGAAGTCGGACGCTTAACCGACTGAGCCACCCAGGTGCCCCTACGTGTTGTTATTCTAATATACTGGTTCTCATCTAGAAGCCCCTCAAGGGATGTTTGACGATGTGTGAGGATGTTTTTGGTTGTCACAATTGGAAAGCTGCTCCTAGTGGGTAGAGGGTCTGGTGGATAGAGGTCAGAGAGGCTATTAAACATCCCATGGTGCACAGAAGAGCCCCCTACACAAAAAAATTATCCAGTCCCAACTGTTACTAGAGCCAAGGATGAGAAACTCTGGTCTAAAAAGATTTTTTGTGGGGCTCCTGGGTGGCTCGGTTGGTTAAACTTCCAACTTTGGCTCAGGTCATGATCTTATGGTCCGTGAGTTTGAGCCCTGCATTGGATTCTGTGCTGACAGCTCAGAGCCTGGAGCCTGCTTCAGATTCTGTGTCTCCCTCTCTCTCTGCCCCTGCCCTGCTTGTGCTCTCTCTCTCTCAGTCAAAAAATAAATAAACATTAAAATATTTTAAAAATATTTTTTGTTATTGAAGGTATTGAAGCACAGATCAGTGAAATGCCAGGTCACAAAACACCTCTGCTCCAAACATTTCAGTTTTTATCTCATGAAGCCTGGAAGCCAAGAGCCTTCCCCAGCATCAGACCCCTGAACCCCCTCTAAACTAATCATGTCATACTACTACCCTTACCCCAACACAATCAACTTAAGCCCCACCGGCCTCTGTGTTGTTTTGGAATAGTCCAAGTATACAGATATGTTTCTACCTCAGGACCTTTGCACATGAGTAAAAAAAAAAAAATCCCTCTTGTACCTAGAACATCTGTCCACAAATGGGCCTCTGGTCAAATCTCATCTCACCACTGAGACCTTTCCTGACCATCTTGTCTATTAAGCAATCCCTTCTTCATGTCCCTCTCCTCCTTTCCCTGTAATTTTTCCTTAGAGAACTGACCATCAGAACATATGTGTATTTCTTTACCCTCTACTAGAATATAATAAGTACCATGAATATGTACTCACTGTCTGGCAAATAAATGTTTTAAATGAACAAAATAAATGGATGGATACATAAATTGATGCCTCGATTGTAGTCCCAGAGGTCCACTGTCCAGTGGTGTCCCTCCATGCCTCAGTTTCCCCCTTTGTCAGGTGAGAAGGTTGTATAGATGCTCTCTAGGGTCCGTTCAGTGCTCATGTCTGCTGGTGTGGCTCCTGGATTGTCACCTGCATCCCCATCTCTCCGTTAACTGCCTACACCCTCCCCGTCTCTCCAGTTAACTGCCTGCACCCTCCCAGCGCCACCCTCCATTACCCCAGATGCCTTCTGTCAGAGCTGAGAGGCCTCTGGGAATTAGGGATGTCAGAACTCCTCAGAAAGTGGCAGATCCATTGTGTGAACCACTGAATTGGGTAATTAGGGAGGGTGGCACTTCAGTCGTTTTAAAAGCTTAGTGGGTGGGAAGAGGAACTGTTCCCTGATAGCTACTGCACATCCACTTCGAGGTAGAGCTTTTCCTTTGGAAAATCCAGTTTTGTCACCGAACAGTGCTTTATTGCTCTCCAAAGGACTGTGTGAAGAAAGGGGATACAGGCTGGAAGCCTGGCATTGACTCATGGACTCTTTGCTTTAACAGAGGATGAAGATGGGCTAGAAAGGAGGTTAACCTCCTAGCCCAGCTTAGGGACTGTACCACTCTTGGAGTAAAAAACACAAGCATCGTAGGCACGGATAAATTGTAAGCTCAAGGGCTTGTTCTTTATAACCAATTTCATTTCTGATCCTGAATTCTCTCATTCTGCTGGACTAAAGGCAACTTAACCTCCATCCTCCTTGGGGCTCTCCCACCCTGAGGGGGTCAAAAGGTTCAGAATTAGATTGGATTAGATGGTTTCTTGCACTTCTGAAGTTATGGATGTTCTAAAAAATGGTTTCTAACAGGGGCAAGGCTTGGGGTGGGGATGGGGACCAGGGTCTGGCTTTTTTAGCGTGCTCAGTCTTTCCACCTCCTCCCCCTCCTTCTTGGTCACCAAGCCATGGACATCTTTCTTGTGGAGGGGAGAATGGATGCCCCATTTCTTGCCTATTCTCCCAATACATTTGCCTCTCCCCCATTATATTGGGGTTAATGCTTTTAGAGACTAAAGACAGTTAAGGAAGTATCTGTGGTAATCATGACTCCCTGAAGCAATGAGCTACTTAAATGGAGGGAAAGAGGGGCGCCTGGGTGGCGCAGTCGGTTAAAGCGTCCGACTTCAGCCAGGTCACGATCTCGCGGTCCGTGAGTTCGAGCCCTGCGTCAGGCTCTGGGCTGATGGCTCGGAGCCTGGAGCCTGTTTCCGATTCTGTGTCTCCCTCTCTCTCTGCCCCTCCCCCGTTCATGCTCTGTCTCTCTCTGTCCCAAAAATAAATAAAAAACGTTGAAAAAAAAATTAAAAAAAAATGGAGGGAAAGAAAAAGGAAAACCAGAGAGAAGAGGAAAGCATCTGTTAATTTCTCAAATTATTATATAGCCGTGGTATAATAGTGAACCATTACATACCAAGCCTTTGCTATAGGGCAGGCACTGTGCTAAAGGTCCTTGGAACAGCCTTATAAGATAATGATAGCATCACACTCTGGTATCATCTTACTGTGGGTTAGCATGGGGCTCAGCTCTTCACCTATATTAATTCAATTAACTCTCCCTATAATCCTATAAGGTAGTTGCTATTATTATTCCCATTTTGCAGATGAGGAAATGTGGCATAGAGGAGATAAGTGTCCAAGGCCACACAGGCTGGTAAGTAGGAGAGCTGAAGTTCAAACCCAGGCAGCCTGGCTACAAAGCCAGAGCACAGGCTGGCTCCACCAGCCTCCCAGGTGAGGTGGAGTTAGCTGCCTTGCCTGGAACTTGTGTAGCAGTGCTCTCCCTCTGCCTTGCCAGTTGGGAAGCTATTTGTAACTTGTGGGCAGCTGCACACACCTGGCATCTGGGAGCAAGCTGGCCCTGAAGGCAAGAACCCAATGCATAGTCAGCTATGGCAGTGGTTCAGTGGGGAAAATCAAACACCTGGCTGCCTTGAGGGGCGGACACTCAGAAGCCCGGGTGCTCTGCAACCCAAACATGGACGGCTCAGCAACAGTACTTACATCTGGGAAGAATGAGGTCAAGGCAAGGCTCTGCTACTATTTCCTGTAGATTTGAGAATCCACTAGTATCTGCCAATATACAATACAAGAGACATTCCTTTTTATAGAAATAATAGCACTTTTTTTTCCAACCAAAAGACTCCTGTTTTTCAATAGAAGTTTTTATTGCAATGATTATAATTCACATGCAGTTTTTTGAATGCTTAGTTTGTGAGAGAGAGAGAGAGAGACAGACAGACAGACAGACAGACAAAATGCAAGCAGGGGAGAGGCAGGGAAAAGAGGGAGAGAATCCCAAGCTGGCTCTGCACTGTCTTCCCAGAGCCCACACTGGGCTTGATCTCATGAAATGTGAGGTCATGACCTGACTGAGCTACCCAGGCTCCCCAGCACATGATATTTTAATAAAGAAAGAAAGAAAAGAAAAAAGAGGGCTGGGGTACTGTGTTCAATTTACCCACTTCCCTCCAATCATCACCATTTTGCAAAACTACATAATATCTCAAGATACTGAAGAGTTCCATCACTACAAGGATCTGTTCTATAAACAATCTGTTCTATATATCTGAATGTGGTTCCCTTTCAGCTCCCTTTCAGCTCCTACCCCATCCCTAAAACCCTGGCAACCACTAATCTGTTCTCTATTTCTAAACAGTGTCATATCAAAAACATCACAGTAATGGAATCACATAGTAGGCAACTTACAGGTTTGGGTTTTTTCACTCAGCCTAATTCCCTGCAAATTTACCCAAGTTCTGGCGTATTCATGGTTCATTCCTTTTCATTGCTGAGTCATATTCCATGGTATGGATGTACCAGTTTGTTTAACCATGTACCTGCTGAAGGATATTTGTGCTTTCTGGGGGTATATTATGAATAAAGCTGCTATAACATTTATGTAAAGGTGTTTGTGTGAACATAGAGGTTTCATTTCTCTGGGATAAATGCCCATAAATACAACTGCTGCATCATATGGCAATTGGATGTTTAGTTTGTAAGGCAGTGCAAAATTGTTTTCTCGAGAGCATGTACCGTTTCACATCTCCAAAAGCAATGTATGGGTAATCCAGTTTCTCTACATCTTTGCCAGCATTTTGTATTGTCATGCATGACTACTTTTTTTTTTAATTTTAAAGTTTATTTATTTTTGAGAGAGAGTGAGACAGCGAGCGCAAGTTGGGGAGGGGCGGAGAGAGAGGGAGATACAGAATCCAAAGCAGGCTGCAGGCTCTGAGCTGTCAGCACAGAGCCTGATGCTGGGCTCCAACTCGTGAGCTGTGAGACTGTGACCTGAGCCAAAGTCAGACGCTTAACCGACTGAGCCACCCAGGTGCCCTGTGGTGATGATGATGATGATTACTACCACCATCACCATTACTGTATTGTCAGTCTTATAGGTTGTAGTTATATCTAATTATGATTTCATTTACATTTCCCTGATGACTAATGATGTTGAATATCTTCTCGTGTTCTTATTTGCCATCTTTTATCCTCTTTGGAGGGGATATTTTTGTCCTGTTTGGTGAAATGTCTGTTCATGTCTTCTGCCCATTTAAAAAAAATTTTTTTAATGTTTATTCACTTTTTGTGAGACAGAGACATAGTGTGAGCAGAGCAGGGGCAGAGAGAGAGAGGGAGACACAGAATCCTAAGCAGGCTTCAGGCTCTGTGCTGACAGCAGACAGCCCAATGTGGGGCTCAAACTCACAAACCATGAGATCTTGACCTGAGCCGTGTTCTGTGCTGACAGCAGACAGCCCAATGTGGGGCTTGAACTCACAAACCATGAGATCTTGACCTGAGCCGAAGTCGGACACTTAACCAACTCAGCCACCCAGGCGCCCCTTTTCTGCCCAGTTTAAATTGGTTTGTGTATGTGTGTGTTTTTCCTGTTTAGTATATCCTAGGTACTACTTCTTGTCAGATACGTGATTTGCAAATGTATTTTCACTCTATAAATTGTCTTCTCATCCATTTTATAGAATCTTTTACAGAACAAAGCTTTAATTTTCATGAGATCCACCTTATCAATTTTTCTTTTATGGTTCATACTTTTGTTTTTTAAATCAACAAACTCTTTGCTGAGATCTGGATTATAAAGGCTTATTCCTATATTTTTTCAAAATATTTAATGGATTTACATTTTGTGCTTAATATGTATTTATGTATGTATTTATATATTTACTTATGTATACACGTATGCATGCATACTTATTTCCAATTCTTCTAACCCCATTTGTTGAAAACGTTTTTTTGAAACCTTTACTGTGTGCCTGACAGTGAGCTAAGTAGCACCTTCAGACCTCATTTTATATAATCTCCATCATTACCCTACAAAGTAGGAACTGTATCCCAAGTTGTATGGATATGGAAACCGAGCATCAGTAAGGTTGTTTGATTTTCCTGAGGCCGCACAACCAGAGGCAAGCCTCACATCTCTGCCTCACTCCAGCTCACAGCTTACCACCATATCTAGTTCAGCTCCTGAGTGACTGTCTCTGTACTTGTGTCCCCCACATCATGACAGGAAACTCAAACGGGCTTCAAATCTGAGCCTACCTTGGGACCTCTCTTTGGGCTGTAACTAAATCAAATTTTCAGGAGGTGCAAGTGTAATATAATATGGATTATCTGTTCATCATTTAACTCAGGGAAGTCTTTTCCCCCTCACTAATATCCATGATAAAGCATATGCAAATGTCTGTAATTGAACATAATTAAAATAATGAGAGTTGAAAGAATGTGATATTCAAAATAAATGCAATAAGGAGTTGGACACAGCCATTATCCTAATTCAAAGTGATTACTTTATGATAACATTATCAGGGCCTCTAATATTTCTGTCTTTAATATAAATTACTTACTTTGGGGAGGCAGGTGCTCTCTGATTGGGATGGATTCGTGTCCTGGTCTATTACCAGTCACTGCACACTCCTTCCTGGAGGAATGTGGTGCCATTCTGACTAGGGCCATAGGCCTTTGCACCTCCCCACTGCCCTGCCCAAGCACAAACCTGCACTGAGATGACTAAGGGAGTGCAGCGACCGCAGACAGCCTGGTATCCTTGGGAGCACATGTAAAACCCACCCGAGAGTAAGTGCGCTGCAGGAATCCAAGGCCAGGGGTTGCATCCCAAGGTGTGCCTGTCACAGTGCTATTCTTAGAGATTTGCAGTGTGAGCAATTCAGACAGATTTCCTTGCTCTGCCTTCTCTCAAGTGTTTTATATAAAATTCAGGTTAGGTACATAGTCATAGCTTACAGAGACTTAGAAGTTAGTGCAGCTCTTTAGTGGGTGCAAGGGACACAGTACAGAGGACAGTGCTCTGGTTTTGGATGGTTGTGCTACAGATCTTACCTCTGCTTGGACCAGTGGTGTGACCTTGGGTGAGTTACTTACCCTACTGGCCTGCAGTTTTATTTTCTTTATATGGGAAGACAGAAACTTAATTTAAAGGGGTTTTCCCTATGAAATTAAAGAACATATATATGAAGATCTTAACATTAAACAATGATTAACAAGCAATGGGTGTTGAATGTCACAGGAAACAGAGATAATTTGAAATGTTTTGTCCAAAGTTAGTTGCTGCAAGAGGTGGGATTTGGGGATAAGAATGTGAACCGCTGGTTCACAAGCGGTTCACTGACTTTGGGTGGGTGCTGGCAGGATGGGGAATAGGGACAGAAAGACTTCTTCCATTCTTTTCTCTTCTTCCATCACCAGCCCATAGAAGGTGGTGGCATCCAGAAGGGTTTAAATTTCCCTGGAGGGGTGGGAGGTGGAGAAAATGATCTCCTTCACTTGTCTTGTTCTGGGCTCCCTGGCTTATGCTGGTCATGACAATGATCCTATGCCAAGTCCTCCATCTAGAAGCTAGCGCCCACCCAACAAAACTATGGGAAGTGAGGGTACCCTCCCCACCACATGTGTATAGACACACTAAATACCCATGCTTCATCACAGATTGAGGCTCCTAGGATGAGTCGGGGCTGAACCCACAGAGGGCCAATGGGATTTGGTATATCCTCCTTGATGACTCTACCCAGACCAGCTTGTATGAGAGTTTCCACTGGCCATCACTGAAGGGAATGGACTGACCTTGGACTATGATCATAACCTTTTATGCCATGGGCTGGGCATTGGCTGGAGTTTTTCACATAGGTGCTATGACCAAACATTTGAATTTGAGGATCCTCAGCTTTTTGGATCCCAGTAACTAGATTCTGGTCTGACCTATCAGTTTCTTCCCCTTCCCTGCCCTCCCAAGAGATTCTTTCTTCATCCAGACTGGTTCTTCAAGCTGCACAGTCAGGAGAAAAAAGGGAAAAAGAGCATGCATTGCAGCTTTTTTTAGAGAAGGGCATGGAAACAGTTTATGCATGAGGGAAGTGGGTAGGAGGAGGGTTTGTAGAGAAGTCCTGTTTTTGGTTATGCTTCCCCTCAAGGTTCTTCCCCACCGCCATTATTGAGCATGAATCATTTTGGGACCTGATGGTGAGGTTACTATACATTTTATTAGACTGACCCTGAAAACCACCCAACTAGGTTGTTCATTTACGGAGGAGCACCAAGGTGCTAGCCCGTGACCACACAGTCAGGAGGTAGATGCCCATGATCTGAATCTGGACCTCTCTGGCCTGACTCTGCCCCTTCCCCTGCTTGCCGGAAGCTTCAGCTCTCTGTTAGCTCACAGCATGTAGAAAGAATTAAAGAATAATCATCATTGCAGCACTGTGCTGGGAAATGGCAATTAGCCTCTAGTTTGTTTGGATTAATATCTCTGGAGACCTTTATGAAGTATTATTTATTGATAAGGAATGTGCAGAACAGCCCAATAGGAGTTGGGAGTTCTGTATTCAATGCTCTTGGTGGAGCGTCTACACGACATGAACTTCGCTCATCGTCCCAAAGATGTGGCTACTTGGTTTTGGAAATTATTGGGCCCTTTCTGGGTTTTCTTTTTTTGGAAGGTCTGTAGCTACTGTGGGGAAGTATGCTCTGTGGGATAAGCTTGTTTTAAGAGCTGTACCAACTTGAACAAATTACAGATGTGCCAATAATCAACAGTTTTCTTGGGCAAATAAGGCTCTTAACTCTGAGTTAACCCATCTGGGGGTATGGTTGGGAAATTAGACACGATGTATATGAGACTCCAGCATCTGAGGTTTGGAAGGTATTTAAAAGCAACAATCAGTATTCTCATAGTTTTTTGAAAATTAAACACATGTTAACATGCACTGGCGAGCACAAACATGCTAGCATGAATCAGGTAGTGAGAAAAAAAATACTGAGATTAAAAAAAAACCTGCAAATGTATTTTCCACAAAGTAGATACTCTGCACAGTAAGAGCTAAGGGTTGATCTTAAATATACAGAGAGATGAACTGTAAAAATCTACCAAATTGTGATCCTTAGGAGTAGGATTAGGCTGAATTTACCTTAATACAAAACATTAAAAACCCTTTAAAAAAAAAAAAGAAAAAAAAATCAAGAAGAATAAAGTCCTTCTTTAAAGAACAAAGTTTTTGAGTTCTTCACAAGACTGTTTCTGTGAACAGGATGCCGATGTCATGTGGATTGCAATGGAGAGGAAAGAAAGGTTAACATTGCTTAGGCAATTCTTCAACAAAAGCTACTCCTATAATTGACTCAAATTTTATCTCTTCATTAAAGTGAGACCGCTAATGGGTCACCCTTTCTTAGCCATCACTAAGTACTGTGTACAATGAAAATGTGTAAGTCTGAATCCCTTTGAACAGTAACCCCCAACTTGCAGCCTTTTAGGTGACCTTCCTGTAATTAGTGTGAATCATTGAGCCTTACTGGGCACGTGTGTGTGTGTGTGTGTGTGTGTGTGTGTGTGTGTGTGTGTGTGTGTGTTGTTTCTCCAGGAATCCAATAAGGAATGAAAATTCACTGTCAGGAGACACTGTGAAGAGTCTCAAGACGGAGCAGACATCTGCTGACCCGAGTCAGTATGAGGACACAGCTGCTCCAAGCGGAGAACTCTGGGTTTGAGCCTGCTGTCCCCCTCTCTCAGCCCCAGGCCCTCTCAGACACACAGTGACCATCCTGTCTAAACTGAAAGGGATACAGCGTGTGCCATGCCCACAAGGTTGAGCCAGTGACCTTCTGTCTTTCTGGTCTCCCTCTCCTGTCCACGTACACACGAGAAATAAGTAGACGTGTGTGGATACAGGGACCTCAGAGTGAATGTTACACACTGGGCACTGAGCCATATAAACCCATCAATTTCTCTTTCTTTTTGCAACATGTAAATGAAAACCACAGAAGAGAAAATGCTTGTCCTCCTGCCTATTTGAAAATTCTGTGTGTGTGTGTGTGTGTGTGTGTGTGTGTGTGTGTGTAACAGAGAGACAGACAAATGTAGATACAGAGACAGGCAGAGAGACTTTCACACCTATTTCTTTACAAAGCCCTTCGTAAACTCATCTAGGTGAAGGAGGCGGAAAACACCGCTGTGTCTGAAGGATTTGCCTTCTTACCCAGCAAGCATAGAGGCTGTGTTCATTGAAATGTTAGCCATTATTCTATTTGACTTCTCTGATGTTCTCAGGTTGATATGTTTAAGATTAATGAGGCATTAGTTCTCAATCAAGGAGCCATAATCAAGAATACCCATTTAGCTGCAGTGAGTTGTGTCCCTGCATTAATTAATATCATTTGACCTTTGTATTTTGGGTGGGATGATGTATCGCCGAATTTTCCTGAGCAGTGCCATAAAATTGATAGCTTGAATATTGCCACTTGGATGGCCGAATGGTTCGTTTAAGTTAAATACTGTGCTGGTAATTAATATAGGATAGGTAAGTCTGGGCAGATGATACGTATTAATTCTTATTTAGTGAAGCAAGCTTTGCTGGGTGGGAGATTCAGATGAAGTGCTTTGGGGCTGGGGACCTTGACACTTAGAGGAAAATTGTCCTGAAGGTACCTCATGAGGAATCTTTTTCTAATCTAGAGATCATGTCTACACAAATGTTTAAATACAAAATGGAACAGAGCTATTGGGGTGTGTTGGACGTTCCATGTTAGCTTTTTTCCTATTTTAATGGGTGCATCGCTCAAATGTCTTCTCTGTAAAGTTTTGGGTGCGCTGTGATGGTTGCATCCTTCCGGGTTGTAGCAAGTTTCTAGGCCAGAGGTTGGCCAAACTTTTTTGTAAAGGTTCAGAGAGTAAATATTTTTGGCTTTGCAGGCCATACAGTCTCTCTTACAACCATGCATCTCTTCCCATGTGGGAAGAGCTATGTTTTATATTCATTACCATGTTTCAGTGCATAGCAAAGTACCAGGAGCATGATGCAAAGTGCGAAAAATATCTAAGAATTGAGTGGTCATTTTTGCATTTCTTCAATGGCAAGAGCCGATCAACCTGGCCCCCAGTACGAGTTATAACCGCTGATGCAGGAACCAAAAGCCCAGCCCTACCTCCCTATTTGTTCTCACTGGCTGTGAGTCAAGGAGGAGAGGAGCAAGGAGAATTTGTCCCTTTTCCCACCACCATCATTTGATCTTACATGAGATCCAAATACACTCATCTTCTCAAAGTACATTTCTGTACATCTATTGTTCTATTTACAGAATTTGATCAAAGACACACATACCACACCATAACCTGCTTTGAAAACTTAATAATGTTTTAAAAACATCTTTCCACATCGTTCAGTATTCTTTGCACCATTATTTTCATTGGCAGTATGGCATTCCATGTTTTATTTAACCAGTCTTCTGAGGGAGGACCTTTATATTGTTTCCTTTACTCCAATTGCAAACCGCTAAATATTGCAGCACATATATTTTAATGAGTTTTTTTTTTAATGAGTTTTTTTTTAATGTTTATTTATTTTTGAGACAGAGAGAGACAGAGTATGAACGGGGGAGGGTCAGAGAGAGAGGAAGACACAGAATCTGAAACAGGCTCCAGGCTCTGAGCTATCAGCACAGAGCCTGACGCGGGGCTTGAACCCACGAACCGTGAGATCATGACCTGAGCCGAAGTCAGTCGCTTAACCAACTGAGCCACCCAGGCGCCCCACAGCACATATATTTTAGAGCCCAAATCCACATATTAATGTCTTAGAATTTTTTTAATGTTTATTTATTTGAGAGAGAGAGAGAGAGAGAGAGAGAGAGAGAGAGAGAGAAGGAGAGAATGAGAGAGAGAGAATGAATGTGCGAGCAGGGGAAGGGCAGAGAGAGAGAGAGAGCAAGACACAGAATCTGAAGCAGGCTCCAGGCACTGAGTGGTCAGCACAGAGCCTGATGTGGGGCTCGAACTCACAAGCTGTGAGATCACAACCTGAGCCAAAGTTGGATGGTTAACTGACTGAGTCACCCAGGTGCCCCCACATACTGTCTTAGAACAAATACCTGAATTTCTGTGTACAAGGCAAGTATGTTTTCAAGGTTTTTGATACTTTGAGACTAATTGCCTTCCATGAATTTTCGAGTCCTACCTAAATTGCATGATAATACCTTTCATTTAAAAGTTTTGAGGAGGAACTTAGAAAAAAAAGATAAACTCTGTTTAGGGATGTTTGTTAGGCCATGTGGAATAAGCCCAGTGGAATGCAGAAATGTTGTCAGGTGGGAGATTGACAAACCTTTATGTGTCATACTGTTGCTCTGGAACCTTGACTTTAGAAATTGAGTTCTCTAGAATAGAAGGACAGACAGAATTATTTGATTCCAAGTCAACTTCCCTTCATTACAAACATCGGTTATGTTCACGTTTGGTGGGCAGTCTACGTGGACAGAAGAAGAGGTCTGGGACTATTAGATCACACAGATTTATGCAGTATCATAATGGGAATGGAGTAGGATGGGGCTTTGGCCAGCCTCTCCATTTCATTATGAGGAAAGAGATACTGAATTGCAACAATGGTTCTTTGTCTAGGGGTGCTGGGAACTCTGCTGTAGGGGAATTTTCTCTGCACCTTCACCATAACATCCATTTTACCATAGGAGAGAGACCCCACAGAAGGCATGCTTCTGAATAGAAAACCGTGAGAATCAAGGTCAGGACAATTATTGGGGACAAGAGTTAGGTTTCTTTAATGTCATATTCAGAAAATGGTTTTGTAATCAGAGTACTTTAGGGAGGTTTGAGGTTGATTTTGTTTGTTTGTTTGTTTGTTTTCTGTTCCCAGTGAACAGTGAGCATTTTGCTATGTGTAAAAGTGGAGGTCCCAGCAGGAAACTGGAGGCACATTTAAATTGATTAGCTTGAAGTGAGGGGTTATTTACAAAAAGCATGGATAGGGTATGAGAAATTCACAAGGGATAATCTGTCCCCTGAGGCTAGTAATAGGGAGAGAGTTACCACCTCAAGGATTGAAGGGGGAAGAGAGAGCAGTTACAAGGACCTTCAGGAGATGAGCACCGTGGGATTTAATATGGGAGTACAGCCAGCTCACAGCTACCCTGCAGAGTAAGAGTCTAGGGAGTAAATATCCCAAGCTCACTCTCCTCCCTCCCTCTATCTCTCTTGATGCTCCCCATTGACCAAACCCACCTGGAAAACAGAGGGAAGAGAGCCCATTGATATAGTCTGTCCAGATCAGCCCCATGCCTGAGCACAGAGCACAGTGGAGACAGGTGGAGCTTGGAACTCTGGGTAAATAGAAAGTAAACAGCTCAACGCGGCTGCATGGATTACTTAATCTTACTGTTTTCTAGGACAGCACACTTTGGTTTAGAGCTAAATCTGTGAGCATCATGAGTTTATAGCCACAGGATAGGACTTTATAAAAATCCAGTGCCTAGGGCACCTGGGTGGCTTAATCGGTTAAGCATCCAACTCTTGATTTTAGCTAAGGTCATGATCTCATGGTCTTGAGATAAAGCCCTGCATGGGGCTGCACACTGGGTGTGGAGCCTGGTTGAGATTCTCTCTCTCTGGAGCACATGGGTGGCTCAGTTGTTTCTGTGCTTGTGCGTCTGACTCTTGGTTTCTGTTTAGATGATGGTCTCATGGTTCATGGGATCAAGCCCCACATCGGCATGGAGCATGCTTGGGATTCTCTCTGTGTCCGTACTCCACTGTGCTCTTGTGCACACTCTGTCTCAAAACAAATAAACTTAAAAACAAATTGCTCTCGTTTCCTCTGCCCCTGCCACTCCCCTGCCTGGTTGTTGCCCTCTCAAAAAATAAATAAATAAACAAAAATCCAGTGCCTAATCGAATGACAACTCTGGGATATTAGATGAGAATTACATGATTATGTGGCAGGTGAAGTGGCCCATACCTGTACCACGTACCTGACAGATTCCTTCTAGGTTACTTTAAGAGCTTCTGAAAGATTTGCCAAATTTCTAGACTGACTGGACATTCAAATAATTTCTCCCGGGTCCCAGATGATAAATGAATGATGCCAAGGAAAACAAAATAATGGTTTCATTTTTTAAGGTAGAAGAGAAATGGTTTTTACATTCACCCCAAGGCAACCCATCCAAGAGCAAAATGAGCCTCATTCAAATAAAATTTTCTCTTAAATCTAACTCAGTTTGCCAGAGCCTCAGATTCAATGTGTAAACCTGTTTTATTTGGCTTCATGTAATTTTATATTGTTGTTAAGTTAGTTTTCTTTTGTTTGCATACTATGAACCATTTGTTAATTTTTAAAATGTTAGGATATTTAACATAAAGTCTGAATTTTCTTCTTTTGAAACATGAATTTTCTTCTTTTTGACAATATTGGACTTTGATTACCACAAAGGAAAAAAAAATGGATTTCTCTCCCCAGTTGCTTCTGGCCGTCACTCATGTAGGTGTTTGAATTTTCAGTCTCTATAAATTCCTAAGTCCCTGCAGAGAGGGCATAGTATCAACCCAGTTTTATTCTGTTCTTAGGAGAGTTCATGGACTTATAACAGATTCTCCAGATATGTAAGTTTCCTAGAGTGACTTAGACCTCTGTGAATGCTTCTAATATTCTCAATAGTCAGACCTCATTGCAATTTTTTTAAATTTGGAGGAAATTGAGGTAGACCACACAGACATTTACATCTGTGTTGTCTTTAACAAAGAATAATGAAGCATCACCAAAAGCAAATACTCAATATTATAAATCAGATACTGGGTCTGGGAGAAGTTATCAGGGGGCTTCAGAGGGCAAGCCTGATTTTTGAATGTTTTAAGCTTTGGTATATCCAGGGCTAGTATCTTTTCAACAATGTATTGGTATTGTCTTTCTTTGAGTGAAACGTATATGGAGGCTCAACATGTAAAGCAGACCAAAGCTGAGGGGTTTCACAGAAACAAATTGGAGGGGAGGGTACACGGCCGCCTCTCACCCTGCTCCACATTTCTGATGGAGGAACCCCAGTGGCACCTCTCTTGTGTCCTAAAGCGCAAAGATGTCCTCCTCTCCTAATGACCTTTCTGTTTATACCACGTGAGAACATCATGAAATATCCATCCATTTTTAATAGGAGAATGATATTTTTTATATGCTCTGTCTAGTCTGTCAGTGTCTTGCTTGGTACCTATGTTGGATGTTCTTGTTTATATAAAAATTTATGTCACATTGCAGACAGATTTTGACTAATTTCAGTTGACATCTCCTTGAGCTCACCAGGATTTTTCTGATTTTATGATGCATGAAACATTTCTCAATGGAAGATGCTGGAATATCCACATTTTTCAGTCTGGAAAACCTGTATGAGAAAAATTTTACAGAGAACATTTATCCTGAATCAACCAAACTCTTCACTAGTTATAAGCTGTCTTATAACAGAGAGCTAAGGAACTGGGAGAGGAACATGGGAGAGTTCTTGAGTGAAGAAGGGGGCTCGGGAATTATCAGCAGTTCATTAGTTATCTGCACCTTTCTAAATGATCCTTTTGTTTTCACTCCTTAGAGTTTATGTCTAGCCTCCTACCAGCACTGCCCTTCCCTTATTTACTCACCTTCTCCCTTCTATTTTGTCTCTACCACAGGGCCTTTGAATATGCTTTGCTAAATGTCTAGAATGCTTCTTCATGCCTCTTACCCAAACTAATCTATTTTGAGTCATCTTCTATCTCAGTTCAAACATCACTCCTTCAAGTGAAGCTTTCTTCTACTCTTAGACTAGGTCAAACTCTTCCCCTCTGAAGGCTCTCATAGAAGCTTATTAATATTCATTTATTTGTATGATTATTTGATTTTTTTTAAAGTTCTAATTCCCTTAAAAATAGAACCTGAGGGGCACCTGGGTGGCTCAGTTGGTTGAGTACCTGACTCTTGATTTCAGCTCCGGTCATGATCCAGGGTCATGGGATTGAGCCCTGCATCAGGCTCTGCTCTGAATGTGGAGCCTGCTTAGGATACTTTTTCTCTCTCCCTCTCCTCCTCTCTTATGCTCATGGGAAATTTCTCCCTCTGCTCTCAAATTAAAAAAATAGAACTTGAAATAAAACTTATGTGCTAAGGCTTTATAGAGAGATACAATACCAGGGCAGCTAGAATGAAGGGAAAGGGGAATTGAGGCAGGAAAGACCACAAGCATGTACAAAACAAGGAAAGACCACAAAGAGTGTGTTACTGGGCTGACCACAGCTTTATAGGAAACTATGGTGAGCTGCTCCATTACATGGGGGGGGGGGGGTCTTCAAGGTAGGCTGTGTGGGACCATGATACCTTGGAACATTTTGTTGAAAGAGACAAGGATATGTTTGCTAACAGCTTTCAATCTCCTTTAGTTGGTGTGATTCATTCCACTGGAGAATAAACTCACCTATATTTACAAGGTATATTACCTAGACCTTTAAGGCAGCTCCTGGGGGAGCCTAATCCCATGTTTCATAGTGTAATACTTCTTATGAATCCCAAAGCAGTAGCAGGAACCATAGCTTTCGTGAGTCTGGTTGGGGTGGACTTGGGTTGTGAAATCACAGCAGGTGTGATGAAAGTCATGCCAGGGCCCAACCCAGGGGAGGCTGTAGCAGCCAGAGGTTGTAAGAAGATGAGGCAGGAGTGAAGGCTGGATTTCCCATGGAGGAAAGGGCCAACTTCCAGAGGACTGGTGGAACTGACAAAGTCTGGGAAGTATAAAAATGTGATCCCATGCATGCCTGCCTATGTCTTCCACCTTCTTATAAGTACAATGAGGATAAGAACTGCATTTATTTGACTCTGCTCAATGTTGTATATTCAGCCCCTAAAACAGTGCCAGGAAATGGAATTAATCGGTATTTGTTGAATGGATGGGTGGATGAATAAATGGATGGATGGATGGATGGACAGTTGGATAGACGGGTAAATGGAAGGATGGAGGAAGGGATGGATGGATGGATGGATGGATGGATGGATGGATGGATGGATAGATGGATAATATGTCAATGTTCGTTGAAATCTTCTAGCCTCTATTTTCCTTTTTCTCAGTCACAGGTAAGTTCTCATTAGCTAGTGGTAGCAACATCAGATTGATTGGGGCACCATCTTTGCACATGATGAAAACCCTGTGGTCTGCCACCTAGAGGTCTGGAGCTGTTCAGGTGCTGAGTGGGTTCTGGAGTTCTGAGAATCCTCAAGGAGATATATTTTTCTCTAGATTGTCACTTTCCTCTCAGAGTTTAAGTAGTATTGGTATGTAGACACCAGGGTCTAGGTGATCTAGGAAAGCATTAATGGTGGGGCTTTTGGAGCTCTGAAAGGTAATATTTTCTGAGTGTCTTCCATGGCCCAAGTATAGTAAGTACCCTGCACAATTATTTAATCCCTAGCAAAGTTGTATAGGGCAAACTTTCCTGAGTGATGGAATTAGAATTTGAACCCAGTTTTTCCTGACCCTGGAACCCATGCTCTTAACTTCTACACTGGCATTTTCCCAGATATGCATGTGTGTGTTACACAAGATGGGTTTTAGATACTTCACTGATAGGATTATTCATTCTCATGGTTATATGTTTGCTTAAATACATATTGGAGCAATACTAGTTTGTAATTTAGGATAATGTTGGAATTTCAAGATATATTAAATAAAGATTTCCAATTTTAAGGAAAATACTAAATATCTAATAGTGCAGCTGGTACAAATATGGCAGAAACCATGAGGGTAGCACAGGATGACTGATGCTTAGGAAATATTGCGGTATGCCAAATGGAATATCCAGAGGGACTCACAACCCCTAAGTCATTCCTCAGCTGCTTCTCCCAATTCTTTAATTTTGTGTAAATATTTATTTCTTTTTGAGAGAGAGAGCCCAAGCTGGGGAGAGGCAGAGAGAGAGAGGGAGGGAAAGGATCTGATGCAGGCTCTGTGCTGGCAGCAGAGAACCCAACATGGGACCCGAACCCATGAACCGTGAGATCATGACTTGAGCTGAAGTCAGACACTTAATAGACCAAGTCACCCAAGTGCCCCAGATTTCCCCTACTTTTTTAAGCCTGGAGGATCTACAGCTCTTAAACCATTGTCAACTGCTGTGTTCTTTAGTTTTTCATTCTAGGTTATTGAGCTAATCAACTATTAAGAACTAAGGGAGTCATAAGTGGAAAAGAAGTTTTGACATGGGAATCAGAGAAGAGGTTAACTATAGATAGGTATACCAGTTAATGGGATGTATATTCAGCATGGGCTGCATCTTTGCATTTTCAACTCTTTTTGATTCCCTTTCTTTGAAAAGAGGAAGGCTTTGCTCCTGAGTTTGGAAGAAAGGTCGAAGTAGGTTGAGATGTGATCGCATGATCTGACCCCCATTGACCCCATGCTTCAGAGAAGATGACTAATATCTCTGTCACTCTCTCATTCCCCTACCCTCGCGAGTTTCCAAAGAAGACTCTATTCCTAGCCTATGGCGAGCACTTAGGGAAATGAGTTAATTTTTGTAAAGTTCTTAGATGTGTGCCTGGCACATTTTAATTACCATTTGTATTTGTTTTTACCTTTAATATGATTAGAATAGTACATGGATTGAATGGGTTAGAGCAGAGAAGTAGCAAAAGCATGGTTTTCAGAATCCAGTGGGAGTTATGTGTTAAGAATCTGTGTTACCTGCTATATGTAATCTCCAGCTTCTGTTGCCCTGTTCTCTGCCCTACAGTAACAAGATCCTGAGTCCTCTAGTGGCATTTAGATCTGGCCACTGGAAGGCATCCTGGCTAGAAATCTGAGGGAAGGAGAAGAATGAGGTCAGGGTATTTGTTCCTCTGGCACCCTCTCTATGAGATTTCCTCTGCCCTTTACCTGAAGGTCAGTGTTTCTTTTCTCAAGCACCTGTTCTGAATAGTTCCGTCTTTCTCAGTTCTCTTTATGACTCTCCTCCCACCCCCTTGTTCCTTGAGACCTAGGGATAATAATGATGGCTTTGTTGACATTAGTCTAGGTTGATATTACATCTGGGGACTTGGACAAGTTCCTCAAACTCTTTTAGGCTTACTGTCTTCATCTACAAAACAGCTAAGCCAGGTTCTCAAACTCAAATGTCAGGGACCAGGCTAGGGTCTCAAATGAGTGGGGTGAGACTGTACCCAGCCTCAAGCCTCTTCTCAGTTCCCACCATGGCCATGTAAGAAAGCAGGCCCAGTGGCCAGACATTGTGATTTGCCCAGAGAATCCAGAAATCCAGCTCGTGTATGCAGTCTCTTGATTTTTAAATGTTAGAAACTTAGTAAATGTTAATTTTGAAAGGTCAGAGAGGCCAAAATTTGGGTTAAGAGTTATTGAGAGGACTGCAGGTAACACATACAAGAAAGTGTTGCACAGTGGTTTGGCATACTGACTCCAGAGCCCCACTGCCTGAATTTGAATGAAGACCCTGTGTTTACTAGCTAGGTGACCTTGGACATTTTACATTGCTTCTTTTTTAAAATGTATTTATTTATTTTTGAGGGGGGGGAAGGAGAGCATGTACGCAAGTTGGGGAGGGGCAGAGAGACAGAGACAGCGAATCCGAAGTGCACAGACAGACTTGGGGCTCCAACTCATGAACCATGACACCATGACCTGAGCCAAAGCCAGACTCTTAACCAACTGAGCCACACAGGTGCCCCTACTATGCTTCTTTGAGCCTCAGTTTCCCTATCTGCAAAATGGGGATAATCTTATACCTGTCTCTTAGGGTTGTAATGAGGATTAAAAGGGTTAATATTTGAAAAGATTTAAGAGACTGTCTGGTACATAGAAAGCACTATGTAAGTGTTGGCAAATAAAAATGAATAAATATATACTTGATTCAATGCTTGGAATATCAGAGATTTTTCAGCGTATGGGAGCTTAAGCAGATGAATGTCCAGGTTTTAGCTATGGGAATAAAAACACAAATTTCTCCAGCTTCTTGTGTATTATTAAGTTAACATGAATTCCCAAAATAATGGAAGCTTTTCATTTTATTTTTCCCTCCAGAATGGTCTATTTAATGCCACTTGCCTTGAGTTAGTAGTGTCTGACTTCAGAGGTCCTCATCAGGGTACATTGATACTCAGCCCTAAGATTGTTCTAATAAGCTTTATTGACTTGCTGAACCTCAGAGTTCTTTTTATTGACATGCAGTGTAAATCATTCCATCTGACATTTGAATGTCCTTTCTGAGAAACGTGTTAGACCTTACATGGGTACTGAGCTCCTGATGATGTGTGCATTCCTTAGTCAAGCATGCAGTGGCTTAGATGAAGATATCACACACAAAGCCTTGTTTTAAGGTAAGATTGGATGGAAGGAAGGCCATGAAATTTTGTTTTGTTGGAAAAAAGTTTTTTTCTGAGATATGGGAAGGGTGTACATTTTAATGGGGCTATAGTTATTTTCTCTGTCTTTAGAAACTGTTAAAAGCCAAGAGGTTATTGCTCAATATTTGGTAGCTTGAGAGGTACAGATAGTAATCTACCAGCTTGCTTTGAAGAGAGAATCATGTGACTTTGAATTCAGAAAATTTTGTTCAAATGTATTCTTGAAAAGGGGAAGGAAACAAACCCTGCAGCTGAAATTTTCTAATACAATAGCCGTTTAAGGAACCATCCTGCCTTCCAGGAATTCAGTTTCTTGGATAATGTTTCATGAGCCCATCTGGACATGCATTCCCTTCCTCAGTCATTCTGCCAATGTTTATTGGGCATCTGCTATGGGCCAGGCACCTGCTAGTGCTGGTAGTACACTGACAAATGTGACAGTGTCCTGCCCCTGAGAAGCTCATGATCTACTTGGGAAGATATAAAATTGATAATTAAAATACAAGGCATTGGGTGTTACAAGAGAGCAGGAATTTTCACCTTTGGTACTGTTGATTTTGGGGGCTGGATCCTTCTTTGTTGTGGGGGCTGTCTGTAGATGTTGAACAGCATCTCTGGCCTCCACCAACTAGAGGCCAGAGGAATCCTCCCTGCAGTGACGACAACCCAAAAGGTCACTAGTCATTGCCAAACATCCCCTGGGGGGCGATGCTGCCCCTGTTGAGAACCACTGTTAAGTAGAGACATTTACACAATTTCTTGGGAAAGGAGCAACTGATTCATGTAGGACAAGTGAGGTAGACTTTTCAAAAGGATGATGACATTTGAGCTGGGTCTTGAGATAGAAATATAGCTCAACAACCACTGAAGTAGAAGTTTAGCACTTCAGGCAAAGGGGGTACAATGGTATGACGGAACATAGACTATTTAGAGAACAATGTGTAATTCTTTGTAGGTGAAATTAAACTGCTTGCCAGATAAGGCTATAAAGGCAGGCTTGGGCCAGGTCATAGAGAGTCTTATATACCAAGAAAAGATGTTTAGACTTCATCCCATTGGTAATGGAGAAGCAATGAACTTATTAAGTGGTGTGTTAATATTTGCATCGTATGGCCTGTTTGATTAGTCATTCAGTACCTGGTAATAGCACCCCCATTTCCTTTGCGGGAATTACCTGCCCACCATTCTGAGACTGGTGGTTTAGGTGGGGTTGAACTCATACCCTGGTTCCACAGATCTGGCTAACCACAGCATATATCCACCTGGTCATGTGGTTAGTACAGTGGTGGGCATGTGATATCATCCAGGCCGGTGGGGGCACACTCTAGGATTCAAGAACATCCTCTTTCCACTGGGGTTACTAGTTTAGAAGAATATTATCTTCACGTTTGGAATTTGTGGAGGGCATATTTTTTTAACTTTATTCATCTATTTTGAAAGAAAGAGAGAGTACAAGTTGTGGAGGGACAGAGAGAGAGGGAGAGAGAATCCCAAGCAGGCTCTGCACCATGAACAGTGAGACTATGACCTGAGCCAAAGTTGGTTGCCTAACTGACTGAGCCACCCAGGCACCCCAATTGGAGGGCACCTTGACTCAACAATTGAAGTCCATGTTGAGGATACCAACATAGGGGAAAGTAGAAACAAGAGACAAAGCCTAAAACTGTGTGCTTTGGAATTTGTACTCAAACGTAACAATAAATCACGTTTCTAGTTTATACTGGCTTGAGTTTCTGTAACTTGGAAGGGGAAGAGAGAGAGCTGGCAATACAGTATTTAAAACATTGTTCTTGGATATCTAGAGAATTGAGTGTGTGCAGGGAAGGGTTTCTTACAAAGAAACCAGCTAAGAGGCTAGTGTACCAGTGCAGACAGAAGATAAGATGCAATGGGTGGAAATGGAGGGAACCTAAGAGAATTGATAGAGGAAATAAGAGTTTCTCCCACATGTGTTGAATAGCATGCATGGCTTGCAGGCCCTCCACACCATGACACTGATCCTTCCTTTCCTCTCATGTCTGCATCATCCATTTAGGATTATCTCCTGGGAATGGGGTGGGATAGCACCTAAGATGACACTAAATTATCCCTTTCTCTTGGAAGCCACATTCTTGTGTAACGTCTTCTCTGTAGGTGTGGGCTAGACTTCTTGATTCACGTCCAATGTGTGGAATAGGACAGAAATAATGAGATATCACTTCCAAAATTGGGTCATAAAAAGACATTGACTTTGCTTGTTTATTGCTTTGAGGAAAGTAGCTGCCATGTTGTGGGCTGCTCAGTTGAGCAGGAGCTCATGTGGCTAGGAGCTGAGGTTGGACACCAGCCAGCAGCTCTCAGTCCACAAACTTCTGTTCTGAAGAACAGAATCCTTCCAATAACTGCATGAGTGAGTGTGGGAGTAGATCCTCCCCTAGTCAACTCCTGAGATGAAACTGCAGCCCCAATTGACATTTTGCAGCCTTATCAGAGACTTAAGCCGGAGGCACCCATCACTCTGTGCCCACATCCTGATTTATAGACACTATGAGTTAATGTTTGCTGTTTTGAGCTGCTTAATTTTGGAGCAAATAGTTATGCATCAAGATACACATATTACAGTGGGATTTAGTTCCTATTTTATGTTATATAGATAGTAATCAATAAATACTTGTAGAATAAGTGAATAGATTGATTATAAACAGCAGCCCCAGATGCTTGGCAAAAAGCCTGATGACAGTGGTATACAGGATGCTGGAGAAATGGCAGTTGGAAACTTAGCTGAGACGTGAAGGGTGCAGAGACCTTTGGGACCTGGCAGCTCTGGGGACATTAATGACATACAGGAAGTGACTTTGGAAGTGTGCAAAGAGTGGGATGTATTTAAGGAGGGTGGTGTCCTGGCAGAGCAGATAGAAAAAGAGACCATTATGGAGCAGCTAGGAGGCAGGAAGATGCCAGGAGGGGCTGTTTCTGAAGCCAAAGAGAGATGTCAAGGGACTGTCAACACACCAGATGATGAAGAGATAGCTCCCAAGATTAAGGACTGAACTTGGCCATGGGGTGGGGCAGAGGAGAGCAGTCATCAGTTAAGAAGATGCTAAAATCATAGCTCCAATGGAATTGTATGAACAGAAAAAGCAGATTATAGTAGATCATTGGGTGATGGAGGAATGGAGGTGATAAACATGGTCAGATTGCAGTAGAAGTAGGCCCCAACTAATAGTGCACTTAAGGTTGAAAAAGAGTTGAAGGAGGAGGGTTAACATAAGCGAGCTTCAGCGTATTTACATCCTGACAACCAGGAGAGTCTGAAGACAGAACAGAGAGAACGATGAGCTGGTGTAGAAAGATCCTGGCGGAGGGGTGAAAAGATGGAAACAAGGCACTCCAGCCGGGCATTTAGCCTTGGCACTGAGAAGTGTGTTCAGATAAGTACTTACATTTTGGTTCAACATCTGTCCTGTGCTGTTCTGTTCTGTATTCTCTGTGAACTACTCCAGAAAAATGTGGTTGCTTTTATTGCCAAGTTGCTTAATTGCCTTACGGGATAATGGCAGGCAAGCTAGTCTTGGAGCTTTTGAACACGGAGACGAATCAAAGCAGGAAGAGGTAGAGAAATCAAATAGACTGATGGCCTTTTCATTGACAGTCTTTCAAGTTGGTTACCCTTTCTTTTGTCAGTCTAGTAATGGTTGCTGACATCTGCAAAATACTTTTTAAACTAAAAATAGAGAGGAATGGTAGAAAATTCTACCTGCTATCATCAGGCATATATGCTTTATGCTTTGCTTTCTTTCCCCTGTTGTCTATTAATAAAAGAACTCTCATGCAAATACCAGGTACAGACCATTTTTAACAGTGCTTCCAGGATTAATAACCATCACTTCATACTGTTTAAAAACGACCTACCAAAAAGGAATAATGGTCTACTTGAGTCTATCACGTAAAACTGCCAATGCATTTTCACCTGTTCACTTTATCCTCATACCAGTGAGTCAAGTAGGGCTTTCATGCAAAGAAGCTGTTGCAGCAAGGCTTGACTGTCTCCCTCCACACTGCCCGGCTGGGACAGAACCTGGAGGCTCCTGAAGCCTAATTGTTTATTCTCACTAATGCATTACATCACTGTTTCTTACTCCTACTTATGGCTACAGAGACTCCAAAATGGCACTTCCTGAGTAGTCCCATGGGTTCCCTGCAAAATACCTGTAGATTTTAATATATTCATGGTGCATAATCAGTGCTTCAGAATCTTGCTAACAATTACCTCTTTTCTGTGAGTTTGAGAGCACAGCAAGCAATCATGTTTTCAAAGAGAAGGGAAATATCCATGCACAAAGCGCTCAGATCTTTAAATGTTGAATTCCTATTCTCTCCCCACTTCCAACCATATCCACAAGTCATTCTGCTGTTGGACTAATCACACAGGTACTTGGAACACCTGTGACAGGAATACATGTGGTGTGTGTGTGTGTGTGTGTGTGTGTGTGTGTGTGTGTGTTGAAAAATCACATTCCCAGGTCTCATACCAGACTTTGTGAGTCAGAATCTTTAGAGTGGTACCCAGGATCTGAATTTTGGTAAGCGTCAGAGATAATTTTTTTTCTAAATGTTTATTCATTTTTGAGAGAGAGAAAAAGAGAGGGAGGGAGGGAAGGAGGGAGGGAGGGGTAGGCAGAGAGAGGAGGACAGGATCCAAAGAGGGCTCTGCGCTGATAGCAATGAGCCAGATGCAGGGCTTGAACTCACAAACTGTGAGATCATGATCTGAGCTGAAGTCAGAGGCTCAACTGACTGAACCACCCAGGAGCTCCAGAGATAATTTGTTCAAGTTTATTTATTTATTTTGAGAGAGAGACAGAGCATATGAGTGGGGGAGGAGCAGAGGGAGAGAACCCCAAGCAGGCTGTGCACTGACAGAGGCTCACACAGGGGCTTGAACCCACAACCATGAGATTATGGCTCAGTTACACAGGGGCTCCAACCCACGAACCGTGAGATTATGACCTGAGCCAAAATCAAGAGTCAGACACTCAACCAACCGAGCCACCCAGGTGCCCCCCCTCCCCCGCTTAGAGATAATTTTCTTAAAATTTTTATTTATTTTTAGAGAGAGCACAAGCAAGGGCAGAAAGAGAGGGAGATAGAGAAACCCAGTGCAGGGCCCAACATGGGGCTAAATCTCATGATCCATGAGACCATGACCTCAGCCAAAATCAAGAGCCAGATGCTTAACCAACTGAGACATCCAGGTGCCCTAGCATCAGAGATAATTTTATATATACCCTGGTTTGACAACCACAAGACATTTGGACACTGGATAAGTGGAGTTTCATAGGTAATGAGAGATACAGGGTCTTTTCATTCCTATGGGGCACATCGTTGACTGTGCCTGTGAAGCCAGTATGTCCCATTCTTCTTGGGGACATTGAGAATATAGAAGATGCTATCATTGTCCCATACCACCAGACCCCTCTTACTAACTGTTTAGCATTACATCCATACATTCTGGGCTTCCAGATATCAGCACCACTGCCTAAGGACTCTCTGATCAGTAGATCCCACTCTTCCCATGCCCAAGGAAGGCTGAAGTGGCCCTGGATTAACACACTACCGTACTTAACTGATCTTTAAGCAATGGTTGACACAAATAATTGTATAAATATTTTGGACCCCTGGGCGGAATAACTGTATGGGCATTTCTACCTTGGCTTCCATAATTCTTTAGTGGTAATAATTTGCAATGACTCACTCTGATAATACAGTTTTTGTTGGCTCTTGTCCCTTTCCTACCTCACTTTCCCACCCCTTGCCATTTTTTGTTTCCTGGGTTTGCCTCCAAATTTATACATGCACTCAAATACTGGTCTCATGGTCTTCTGGGGGAACCCAAAAGAGCATCTGTAGATTAATGCAGCAGAACATTTTGATCCAAGCCTAAAGTAATGGTGTGGGGAAATGCAGAGAAAAGAAAACCAAAGAAGGCATGGAAACATGCTTCATAGAAGAGTTCACTTCTTACCAAATGCCCACACTGTATCCTTTAGATGTTTATGTTCAATATCCCAAATTTTAGCTATTTTCTGATATTTTCTCATATTAACTACTATATACTCTTGAAACATATTCCTGGTGATTCTTTTTAATTTACAGGTTTTTGCCTCTTAATAGAAGTATAAAGAATAAATAGAAATAATAAATGTATAAATGGAGAATGTAGTAATGCACACTTTGACCATGATTTACAGACATTTTACTTCTCGGAACATCTATAACTCACCAGTAACCACTGCAAATGCATATTCTCCCTTGTAAGCTTGCATATTTCATCCTATATGGCTTAAATATCTTTACTTATCCATTTGTAATAAAATGACTAGGACTTAAAGTAAGTGCATTTGAAAGAAATCGATTGTCAATACTCTGTGCTGCTAATACATGGAACATTTTTCCCCCTGAGGTGTTAGTACATTAAGGCAAAACTATTTATGTTTTGATTATAAATTCATTAACTATTTACACTTCACTGACTTAAAGCTTTTATTTTTTTTCTTAAGTCTCACTTTCAACCTTCATGGTTGACTTCACTGAACTATTGAAAGCAATGTTTATGTTTTTTTTTAAAAAAACATTTTTAGTAGGACTTTAGAATATATACACAATTTTTCTGTCTCATGGCCTGTGAACCCTCTGTACCTAAGGAGAGATTTTGGAGATGAAACAAAGCATGCCATGTCCCTGAAATCAGACTGCTAACAATTTAAAAATGATATTCTGAGCTTGTTAGGTTTGTAAGCTTTGAAAATTTGACTTTTTCTTCTTCTGAGTCTCAGATTCCATACCTGAAATATGGGAATAGTAATAGTACCTACCCTACAGGGCTCCTCTGAAGCTAGATGTCATGTCTGAGGCTTTGCATAGAGGAAGTTCTCAAAATTATTTTTATTTTTTCCACTTCTTTTCCCTCAAGTCCTAAGCCGGCATATAATTACTTACTACCTTATCTAGTGGGAGAATAAAACTGGCATCTAATTCCCAATTCACCATTTCATTGTGAGTAAATGAAGTTGGCAAGCGCTTTTTGCTAATGGCCACTCAGACTCTGAACTTTCAAGGCTGGAAGGAAGGAGGTTGTGGTCAGCTCCACCCGGTTTGCCTCCATGGGTCATCCAGGATTATGGTGATTTTGTTCTGTTAGTTTAAGGCAGGCTGGGTATTGGCCCAAAATATGAAGCATCTGGAGGAGGGAGATGAAGTGTGGAAAGCAGCAGAATTGTCAAGACCATGTTGCCTTTCTTCAAGATGACCCTGCTGTAGAGCTGTTACGTGGAAATCACCATGCATTTCATCCGAACTGTTCTCATGTGCCAGGCTTGATGCCGAGGGGCTTCTCACGGGTTATACCATTTAATTACTGACACCTTGATTTGATTCCTTAAACAAGAGCTTACTGGCCTGGTGACTGTGAGCAAGTGTTTTCATTTCTCTGGACCTCTGTTTCTTGTTGTGTAAAATGAGGATAGTAATAAAACCTCGTTGATGGAGTTGTTAGGAGGGGTCAATGAGAATGTGAGTGGAGGTGTGGACCATGAGGCTTGGTTCATAGTAAGCCTGAGTAAACATTAATGATCATTACTGTCTCACTACTATTACTAGTGGTGGTACTCCTGCTATCACTGTATGGATCAGGATGCTTTGTATCAGTGGACCCCTCCTTAGGTGACTTGCCCCCCAGAGAGACTACGGAAGTGTCTGGAGACACTTCTAGTTCTCGGAATTGGTAGGAGGGGATAAAGGGGTGTTAGACAGCCAGGCATGCTACAGCCATGGAGTGGGTAGAGGCTAAGGATGCTGCTAAACATCCTGTAGGGCATAGATAGCCTCCTCCCGGCTACTACAAAGGGTTATCTGATCCAAAATGTTAGTAGAGCCACATTCAAGAAACTCTGCTTTAGGGCATATATATAATGATAGATGTTACTGGTTCTTTATTCTGTCCTGCTCTGTAATCCTCAGGCTGGTCATAAGATACCTATGGCAGGTCCAGAGGTCATAACTACCCAAGGAAACATCTGGAATAAGAAAAAAAATTTTTTTCTATGGGTTTCACTTGAGTCAAGAAGAACACATTCAATAAGCATATAAATCACTTTTTTCTGGGTCAGATAACACGGGGTCTATGACAATTCCTAAACCAATCTCTTACTGAAAGCCTGGAGTTATCATGCTTGAAGATGTGGATCACTTTCGGTGTCCTCTGTATTAATAGTTGCTATTATTATATTAATTATGTCTTCATTATTTTTATCACTATCATTATCTCTGTTTTTTTTCTTTTTTTCCTATTTTACACAAAAGAAAGTGGAGGATTAGTGATGTTTAAAAAATCTTGCTTAGTTCACATTGCTATTACATGCTAGATAACACCATATGAAAACAGAATCTTAGTCTAGAGCTTTATCCACTTTTTTCTTAAAGATGTGTGATTCTATATTTCTTAAAGACATACTAAATTATATATAAATTAGCCAACCCTAAACCAAGGACACAGCTTAATCTGTATACTCATTATTGGCCAAGCATTTGGAAATCTTTGTTTACTCAATTCTGACCATGCTCAAAATATTTGTTTCCAGAATGCATTTTATATAAGCAGGCTTCCTTTTGTGTTGCAGATCACTGAACCTCCCTTTTTATTTTTCTTATTCCAAGACCAATGGACTAGGAATCCCTACTTTCATGACTGTAAATCACTGACATGATTCTAAGCCTACCAAAATGGAGTGTAAGTTCTAGTAAACAGAAAGACAAGATACATCATGACTTAGACTTCATGAGCCCAGCTCCGACACAAAACAGACTTAATTTTGAATCTTGGCCTACCCATTCACTAGCTGTCTGGGCTTGGCCAAGCCATTGAACTTCCTCCTCCTTTTAAGCTTTGGTTTTCTCATCTATAGAAAGGAAAGCATGATGGTACTTACACCTAGAATTGTACTGTGAAGATCAAATGAGATAATACAAGTAAAGAGCTTGTAGAGTAAATGCCACATACTTATTTCTATTGCTATTCTTAAAAATTTTTTTTTTAAATCTTTATTTTTGAGAGAGAGACAGAGACAGAGTGTGAATGGGAGAGGGGTAGAAAGAGAGGGAGATACAGAATCTGAAGCAGGCTCCAGGCTCTGAGCTGTTGGCACAGAGCCCGACATGGGGTTTGAACCCATGAACTGTGAGATCAGGACCTGAGCGGAAGTTGGACGCTTAATCGACTGAGCTACTCAGGTGGCCCTCTGTTGTTATTCTTATCAGGATTGTTCAAAATCTTCCTTATGTTGCCATTACTGCTATCATCATCATTATTTGGGGGATGTGGGCAGGAAAGGAAAAAGGATGAGCCCAAGGAGAAGTAGAGAAACCATCACAAACTATTTCAAAGAAATTAAAAAAAATTTTTTTAATGTTTATTTATTTTTGAGAGATATAGAGACTGAGAGCAAGCGAGGGAGGGGCAGAGAGAGAGGGAGACACAGAATTCGAAGCAGGCTCCAGGACCCGAGCTGTCAGCACAGAGCCCGACACGGGACTTGAACTCATGAACCATGAGATCATGACCTGAACCGAAGTCAGATGCTTACAGACTGAGCCACTCAGGCGCCCCTAAAGACATTTTTAAACAGTGTGTAAGTTTGCATCTTTTCAGAAAAAGGAAACTCATCCCTAGAGACTGGATGGCTTATTCCCGGTATTAAATGCCTTGGTTAATATCAAACTCCTGAACTTCATGATAGATCATGAGTTAGTTCAACCAATCAATAACTATATATTGAGTATCTGCCATGTGCCCAATGACTGAAGGGGGAATAGAGAATATGAGGTGAAATTCATTCCCTTGTGGTCTTCAGTCTATTTAATTAGTTCATTAGTTGACCTAGACTGTGATAAAGCTTTGAGGTAAGCCTGAAGACTGAGCACTTGAGGGCAAGTCAGGTCTTACATAATATTAAGATTGTGTGAAGAATTTTATTTGATCATAGTCATTTATAAATCAATTTGAAAATCTTCTCTTCAGTGACTGCTATTGCACAGTATCCTTTGGGAGGAGAAACAGAAGGATGCTTTACTACTTCAGTTATTTTTAGTTTGCTTTTTTTCATCCTTCTCCTATCTTCATGTACCACTCATCATCCTAAAAAATCCTAGAGCACTTTGGAGTAACCTATGAATCCTATGGTTCCCTAGACGTTTACACTGATCATCTGGAAAAGTTCTTGAACAAATAACAAAAATGATCATCGATACATCAGTGAAGGCAGCGCAATGTGAAGGCCATGGGTACTGGAATTATGGATGGTAGGTCTGGAATGCTTTTGAATCATTTCCTCATAAGTTGCTTTTTGATAAAGCAAACATGCCTGTTGTTTCAATTCAGGGCCCTTTATGAGCTTGCTCCAGTCGGTATCTTCAGCTTCATCGTTCACTGCCTTGCCTAATGCACTACTTTCCAGCCCTTTGAATTTAGCATGACTCTACTTATATCGAATAGATTTGCTGTTCCTTGAAGGAGAAATGCTCCCTTTTGCTTCAGATAGTTTCCTAACCTGTGTTCTTCTCCAGAAATGGCCTTCACCCAACTCTTAGGGTAATTCTATTTATCTTCTCTGTTTAGAGGTGATCTCCTCGAGAAAGCTTTGTCTGACCTTCCTCTTCCCCCCATGTCTGACTATATTCTCCCATTCAGTAGACAATGAAATCTTTCTCAATTGTTGAGATCACTTATTTATGTACCTACTTACCATATTAGAGTATAAGTTCCTTGAGTGCAGGGACTGTGTTTAGTTTATATAGGAAATGGTTTACAGGAGAGACTAGTCCTTGAGTGAGATACATGTTTGATGGCTTAAAGAATGAGGACTAAATGGATGAGTAGATTGATCTCACCCTACTTCAGAGAGGTCATTCTATTTAGACAGCAGTGACCACAAAGGAGCAGGAAGGTTCACCAAACATATATTGAGCTTATTACACATTTGGCCCCCAGCACTGAGGAACTTTTCAGTCTAATGGTGGAGAATAACATTTACAGTAGGTGAAGACAAATGATATGATAAAACTAAATAGAGGTGTTTAGGGAGTTCAAAGAGAGGCACTGGCCTTATCTATATGTGTGCAGGGGTGTGTGGAGAGGTGGGAGTTGGCAGGGAGAAAGGGATGCCTAAATGGAGATCTAAAAGCTATATATAAACTATCCAGGAAAAGAGAGTTTGTAGGAGTGTTCCAGGTTGGAAACAGCATATGCAAAGAGTTGGAGAGCAAGAAGAGGAGATTATCTCCAGATCAGAGGGTCAACATAAAATGACAGCCAACTCATCTAGAAGCTTGTAACTCATGTAGAAGACTTTACACTTTATCTTGGAGGGCCATGAGGAACCTTAGGAAGATACTAAATTTGAAAGTGAGAGAAGATTTACACTGTAGATGGATCTTGAACACTTTGAACACTGTTAGTGCAGCCAAAGAATGAGGGTACAAAGTCATTCTTTCCTACCAGCTTTATGGAAGACATTTTGACATATGTTTAGATCACAGATTGCAAAGTAATTTTTATGTCCAGTAGGAGGAGCCAAAGTCTCCATGTTCTTTACCACCACAGCTGGGCAGGTCTTGGCCCGGGGGTGTCCCAGGAGCTGTCTAATTCAGCACCCCTCATTACCTAGAAGTGACTCAATATGGAGAAATGATACAGAAACTCTGCCTGGAATGTGAAAAGAAACAAATAGTTTCCAAATGAATAGCATAACAGCATACTATATTGATCTGCACTCTAATTTTGCTTTAAATTGTAATGAACGTCTCCTTCATTCATGTACAAAGCTTTTTTAAGCCACAAAGCAACACAGGTACCAGTGACTCATGCCTGATACTCATAGCTAATATATCTAGGCTTATTTTGACTCCAGAAAAAGTCAAGAATCGACTCAGACTGACCTTGATTTTAAGATAGTTAAATCTGTTTTATTTCACTTCCAAGAGAAAAAATATATATATTAAAAAATAATAAAAGCACCTAGTGATTACCCATTTTAATGAAACAACAGCCAGTGTTTTTGCCTTAAATGATTGCATTCATTTTTCCCCCTTCTGGAATAAAAATGAAGGAGCACAGGGAAACAATTCCTGTTAGTGAATTTGCAAAAAACATTATATTTCAACAGAACTTCTCATTAACAGCCATTTATTTCTTCTCTCATTATTGATAATTTGCTTTTAAATTGAGAATACCTTTTTTACAACCCATCTTATCTCCCTGCACGACTAGACAATTACATTTAAATTTGGTGGTTTTCCCATTGTAAACAGTTTCTGGAGGAAATGATTACAATGTTACTAACCCAGATTTATGGCTTCATTGTGCTACCAGTGAAGGGTAAGAGACTAGTATAAAGGGAAAAAAAGTTGTTTACATACAAATATATTATTATCAAAGAGAGTCCTAAGAAAGCATATGGTAAAACCAACCCAAATTGCAAAATCATCTACCGGGGCCAGTGATACAGATGACTTTCTGTATTTTGCAAACTTATTTTCTCAAATGATGATAACATATAACATGTTTGTTTGTTTTTAATTCCAGTTGTAGTTAGAAGTTTCCTTTCCTTGTTTTATCCTAATATTGGAAGAAACCCTAGCCTGACAGGATTGCAGAAGAACTCTAGGGTCTGCTCCTTGTTAGGGACTAGGAAACGCTCATGTTGCAAAGCAAAAACATGCAACATGGTCCCTACTTGTGGAAATCTCATAGTCCTACTTGGAAGAGGAGCCTTACTGCTAATACAAAAACATTCGAAGAGGTGGGCAGGAAAATGAACATGAGCCTCAGATCAACTGTTCAAGGCCAGAATCTAGCCTTGTCCAATCCCAGTTGCCCCTGAGAAGGCAGCGTGGCAGGTGACACATACCATTAAGTTAGGAAGACCTGCCCTGAAATCCTGGTTGCTTGCCCGTTGTGTGGCCTTCAGCAAAGTATAACCCCAGTGGCCCCCCAACCTTGCTGTGCAGCATACTCACCTAAAACAGTTATCCAAAAAACAAATCAACAGCCTCCAAGCAAACAGAGTTTCTGGCTTAGCGAGTCCAGGTGGGCCAGAAGAAGCATTGCTTTAACCTCTCTGAGCACCTGGTTGGGGACCTGGTTGAGCCTACAGTATGTACTTCATCAGGTGTTGAGAAAATTCAATGTAAATGCTTCTACTGCATCGGGCAAAAAAAAGGAAGTCCTTATTGAGTGGTAGTAGTTCTTTAGGAGTCACAGGGATTCTGGTACTAAGGCAGCTGCTAAGAGGACAGTCTCTAGACCCCTGCAGAGTCCTGGGTTAGGCAGCCTGCAAGAGGCCAGGGCACGGGCCACAGTGCACATTCCCTTCCTGCAGGGTGTCTGGCCTCCATAACTTTTTGCATCTCGGATAGGGCTCCATCTGTGTCTGGCCGTAGATTTCAAGATTCACCGGACAACTTTCCCAGAACAGAAATGGATGGGGGCAAGGAGCAGCCTCCACTTAGCATTTCCTTAGGGCGTCAAGAAACGTGGGGGTCAAGATGGAGCGGGGCCCGGGCATCAATGAGCGACTCCACTTTGGGACAAGGACCTAGGGACGCAAAAGACTCGGGCTCATGACCCGCACTTCCAACTCTCCCCCCTTCACCTGTTTAGGCCCGAAGACCTAGGCACAGGGTCGCCTGCGGACCCGGGTTCTGCCCTCCACTGCCTGCTGGAATCCGAGGCTGCACGCGTGACAACAGCAGCGGTCCTGGCGACAGGGAGGGGGAGGGGGCACTCCCGCTCGCACCGGATTATTTTTGGCTCCGCAGCCTGGGCTGCTTGCTGCCTGTCGCGCGCGCGCACACTCGCCAGCTCGCGCTCTCGCTCTCGCTCTCTCTCTCTCTCTCTCTCTCACTCACACACACACACACACACACACACACACACACACACACACACACACAGTCACACATAGACACGCGCGCACACGCACATACACATGCACACGTTTTCTTGCTCGCTCTCTCGCTCTGTTCTCCTTTGTTTATTTTCTAATCTGTGTTTCTGTTTGAAGATCTCCTTTCCACTGTCTACTGTCCGCCTGCAAGCGCTCTCACAGGCTGACCAGGCGCACACCGCTCCCCTTCATCACCCCAGCCCTCCTCCCGATCTCCCCAAGCGCGAGCGCGGGGTTTGAAGGTCACCTCCTTTCCAGTCCCGGTGCGAGCCGCGCCGCCGCCTCCTCCTCCAGCTGGAGCGGGTGGCACAGACGGTGCTGCCCTGAAGTGGTTCTCGCAGCAGCGGGCTGCTGCAGCGGACAGAGCCCGGGGTCTGCACGGGTGGGGAAACCCGAACTCGCGGAGGGGAATCCCTTGCGCTGCGGCCCAGCCCCCGGGTGCACCCGCTGTGGGGCGGGGGCGCTCTGCCAGTCCTGGGGACAGCAAAGGCAGCTGCGGCCGGACCCACGCGTGCGCCTCCGGGACAGGAGGAGGAAGGAACGAAAGAGGCTCCCCGCATCTGGAGGGGACAGCGCCGTGCGCCCCGCCCCTGCGTCCGGAGTGAGAGAACTCTGAGCCTCCGACCTAGGCAGAGCACGGAGGAGCGGATGGTGTCTCGGCACTGAGGAACCTTGCGCTCTAGTCGTTCTGGAAGTGGCCGTTAGGACCCAGGCTGTCCGAACCCGCGCCTTGCCCAGCTGTGCCCAGTCCATCGCCCAGGCAGGGGCGCCAGGGCGGGGCTGACCTGCCCGCGAAGTTGCGGACAGCGTGGGAGAAACCAGCACCCCCTTTCGCCGCCTCCAGCTCATGGTGAGTGTGACTGGGGGTGCTGAGAGCGCAAGGGAATTGGAGGGTCTGGGGACGAGAGCGGAAGACGACTGGAGCTAGGCTCGCTGGGAGTTCTAGGTAAGTCCAAGCGGAATCACCGCCTTTGCGTTCCCCCCACCCCCCAATTAGCCCAAAAGGTCCCACGGGGGAAGGACTTAGGTCTCCAAGAGCTGACCTCCTCCCAGCGCCAGGCTGGAAGAGCTGGACTGGGAACTTTTTCTGTGTGGTGGAAAGATCTCCATGTACATTCGCTCAGGGGCCGGGATCGTGAGCCCTAGCGCTTTACTTCCATAAGCACGCCCTTCCTCGCCCCAGAGCGCCCCTCCGGAGCGCCAAGGCTGCCCTGTCTGCCTCTTGGGAGCGAGTCCCAGGTGCAGAGAACGGCGGGAACCTGCCTGCGCACTTTGGTTAGTCTATCTGGCTGGCTGGAAGCGAGATTTCAGTGCGCCCTGGGTCGCTGCCTTCTCCACCCCCCTTCTCGAGGTCTGAGGGAGGAGGTACTTTGGTGGCCTACGAGGCGGGTTTAGAAACGCCAAACCTCCTGTGGGAGGCGGGGAAGAGAGGAGGGTCACTGAGCTGGAGGGAGAGCTTCGTGTTTATTGGTACTGGCCTAAACGCCCGGAGATGTCACCGCGAGTTCAGCCCTGGGGAAGGGGGCCAGCCTGGGAGCTCAGGACCCGGAAACTCACACCGCACCCCTTGGGTCCTTTGACGTCTTAGAACTTCACCCCGGGGTATGTGTTTGGGGGCGGCGGTAACAGAGTGGCAGCACAGGCCAGGGTCGCCCGTTTTCTGCTCCAATTTCTCAGCTCCAAGGATGGAGGTGAGGGCGGGGTTACGGGGCTGTTCCCACATCTCCGCTGCCTGGGGGATCACCTGGCAGGGATGCTCCTGGAGCCTCCAAGGTGCTAGGTCTAGGGACTAGGTGTCATGAAGAGCCCGGAAGCTGCCCGAGCGGAAAGGAAGGGGGAGGACCCGGACCCACCCAGCCCAGGAATTACCAACTCCATTCCCTGCCGCCAGGGAGCTGGGGG